>NC_040240.1:20600157-22007657 GCF_001444195.1 Xiphophorus couchianus
TGACCATATCCCAAGGCTAAAAATATGCTGGATTATTTATTGAACTTGCTTGTAAAATAACTTCGCCTTGTTTTTCTGAAATGTTAAATCCTGAATAATGCAGATGTTATGTGATTTAAAGTGAAAGTACATTAGATATACTCCATCTTCTGAATGTCTGCACATATAAAATTGCATAGCCAATAATAAACGTACTTGCCTCTTCATGTTAATTCTCGAGCACTTTAATTTTCACCATTTATTTAAGTGCTGGGTGTCGAGTGTTAGTTGAGATGTAGCATTTACGCCTGAAGGCATGTGTACCACCTGCTTCAAACACATATGGCATGGAAACCTTTAAGCGTGTGGTTGTATATGCAAGTCCTGCAGATACCACAATAATCGTATTAAAATTTACATAAGGTTAGACTAGCAAGAGATTTAAATTCCCAGGAAAACACTCAGTGCTTTGGGTGCAAATACTGCCAATTTCTTATAAAACCACAATCCCTTCATGTACACACACAGAGAAACAACACTTTCCATGTAGCAGATAATCAGGCAAGTATGGATCCAATGTAATCTTCTCATCTTTGGACTGTTGCCTCTGCTGCCCCGGGATCAAGCTAGCTGTACAACATGATCATCCTTGTTCTTATGCTCAGTGGGAAACTGCAGCAGAAAATGTCAGACCCAACAGTTGATATTTATACAGAAAATAGATGATAAACAAACTAACTTTGTTTTCACTCATTAAAATATCTACAAGATGGAGTGCAGCAAAGTTTAATATCACATTGCTGCATGTGATACACATCTATGAACGTTAAAGATTGTTTTATTTTACCATTTCTAATTTGATTAGATGTTTACAAATAAACTTTGTCAAACAAAACTTTTTTTATAGGCTTGGCCTAGTGATGGCGTGTATTTAGCGACGGTTTAATTCCACTAAAGTTTCTAAAGATTCTGATGATGAGAAATCAGTACTTCAAGTTGTCATACTGAATGTACAGTTTTATTTAAAAATAATCTGGATCCCGGTTTAACACATGATGTACACCTCAGTGCCTAAAACTGACAGTGATGTGTTGACAGTTGTGCTCAGGTGCTGTCGTCTCCTTAGTGACGGATCAGCTCGCCGCCGCTCGACGGCAACGAAAGACTGAGCGACAGATGGAGGTGACGCTCAGCAGCAACAACGCTGCTCGGCTGGAACCAGATCAAATCGGAAGGTTTAGCAGAGATTTAAACCCCGCTGCAGGCCGAGCTGTTCACTTAGTCACTGTTATTATTTACCACAATGAGTGACACAGAGATTTTGGGGGACTAAAACGCAACCTTTGCTTCAAAGAATGAGAGTAAGATGAAAAAGCCTTTTCTTTTTCTGAATGAACCGCTTTGTGTTTTCTTCTAACAGTGATGTGAGACTTATAAGATCTTACATCACATCATTCTCATATCAGTGAGATGCTGTTTGTATCAGAGAATTGGAAAAAGATTCAACTGGCATACAGAGTATTTCATTGCAGGGACAGTTGTAAAGTAATCCTGTATTCATGTTTAGTACCAAAGTATTTGCTCACTTTGATCTGGATTTCTCTTTGAATTGAGTAGATCATAAAGTCTCTGGGTCATCAGGTACTGGTCACACATAATCTCATGTTCTCCTCATGTTTGAAGGAACTGAAAGGATATTTTATGACCAAAAATATACATATTAAAATCTTAGTTGTACTGATTTAAGGGTTGAACTGGAAAAAGGCACCTAAGATGCTGGTGATTTGGCCTTTTGCTTTTTGTAGGTTTGTTGATTTTGTATCATTTTCAGACACATATTTATTTTTCTCATATTAGGGAGTTTTATTATATGCCAACATATTAATATTTGTATACAACATTTGAATATAAGTGAAGAAAAACTTCTACCTATAGTTATTTTGGTTCAATCAAGCTAATTTTTGATAAGAATGAAACTGTCAAAACGGATCAGAACCGCAATCAATGGAACTAGTGCAATATAAAATCTTCTGTAAATAATAAACACTCAGATTAGATACATTTATAAAATTTTATAACTATTTAGCATCAATTACTTAATTGCTAATTGAAGTTAGCTTCTGTGTAAATGTATAAGAAATATGCTCTTTTTAGGAGAAAAAATGGAAATGAAATGGTGAAGTTCATATGGATATGAAATGGCAGTTTGATCCAGATCTGTTCTTGCAATTTGTCTTTGTCTTCCAATTGTCACAGCTATAGTAATTATCCATACACGTTTTTTACATAATTTAAGATGAAGCTTAACATACCAAGTAACATCTTCGCAAAGATGTTTCATCCTTGATTCACAAGGATGAAAATAAATGTCACTTTTGTGAAACAATGCATTTTTACAGATTCTATTAGTAATCTTACATCTGCTCTCTGTGTTTGGGTTTTTAATCATTTGGGGTTGTTTTAAAATGAGGTTTTTTAAAAACATGGGTAATTTTTTTTATTTTACCTGTGTTTAACCCGTGACCTGTTCAAGATGCATCCCGCCTCTCACCCAATAATCACCACTGGGATGGTCTCCTGACCTCTTTACTGCCCCCAATGAGAAATTAATTAAAATAAATGTAAGCTCTTAAATTCAAGAAGATTTTGATATACGTTTTCATTCTATATAGGAAATGTTGGCCCTCATCTCCACTGATTATTTCCCCTTGTTTGAACTCTACTTGTATGACCTCACCTGCTCTGTTATGTAATTTTGTTTCACTTTTTAGCATTTTTTTTCTTTTTTATTTCCAATGTAATCCTAAGGACTGGGCCTGTATTACCACCTCCTGCCCATCTGTCTTTCACAGTGAAATGACAAACTACACAGCTATTACATGCACTTGTAGAATATAAGGGAGAGTTCATCTGGGTTCTGCCCTCACAACCACTGACGTCTAGAAAGACTACAATAATCCCCAAATCTTTTACACCAATCATATGCCTATGTGACCCATGCCCCCTCCTGTATTACTTGTAATCTGCTCAGTTGAGAATCAGCTGGATTCTTTAACTGCCAACCCACAACCCTAGGCTACAGGGGGCAAAGCTGGTTGTAGAGTCGGTCTACTCTTCTCTGAATGTCCCTTAAATCTGTTTTTCCATACTTTTAACATTCTGGCTGCAGTAGAAAGCACCACTTAAACTTTAAAATGTTGGATTCGTTTCTTTTTCTCCATGTTTGTGAGTAACCTGATAGGGTTTCTGTTGGATGTTAAACATTTCTAGATTCTAAAAATCTCAATTTCAGGCATGTAATAGTCCTGAAGTTTAGAAGTCCAGTCTAGAAACTTACAGGAAGTCTTGTCTGGCTGTCTTGAACTGCTGTGAAGGAGGAAAATATATTTTTTTTCTCAAATTATTCTTGATGTAGCTGAAACAGTACAGCATACGGCCTTTCTCATAATGACCTCCAGAGAAATCCACAGTTCAACATAACTTCTATTTAATTGTATATTAATGACTCTTCTTTTACTGATGGATGAATTAGAAGTGTGTGCTCTCTGTTCAGGTTGAGATGACATGACTGACCTGACAGTTGTAGGATATTCTGGTAGTTTTATCTTGAGAAACTTCTGATCTGCTTTCAGTCTGTTTTGAGTTGCTGTCCATCTGTTGTGTGACATGCCATCCAATCAGCTGTGCAGAATTAATCTTTAAGTCTTATGTGTTCATTGAGTTCTTGAGGCTTATTGTTTCCATTGTGCAGTGACCATTCTGGTTTATAAGAGAAATCCTGATTATGTTGGAAATCGATGGAAGTATTATCAACATCTTGGAAAGTTTTAGTTCCTGAAAGAGTTTTCTTGTCTAAAACAACCAGCTCATTTGGCTTCCTTGTGTCTTTTCGATTTGTATAGCTATTTGTGCAGTTTCTATATAGCTAGATGTTTCTATATGGTTTTTTGTTTTTATGTTTTTTCCTTAAACTAAAGGTATGCAGAGGTAGAAAGGGGGAAAACATGAAGCAAAGGTCTCTCCCTCTCTTTTTAGACTGATACTTTGATTCTGGGTGTCATGGGAGGAAGAACCTAATGGACTAAAGTGTCTTCATATTGCAGACACATTGCTAAAGACAATACATGAATAAATCAGGTAGCTGTCATGAGGAAACCGGTCCCCATCTTTCACATAGCAGAGCTACAGAACAGTTAGTGCATTTCTGCACACACTGAGTACCTGACAGCTTCTCCTTAAACTGAACTGAATTTGTATGTTCAGTGTGAGACTGTATATTTCTGCATCCAGCAAGAAAATGTTTGTCTCAGCTTCTTTCATATTGGTGCTGCATGTCTGACATTTTTCAAGAGCTCTTGAGGTTTGAGTCTTTTTCTTTGAAACTAAACAAACTAACTGAAATAAAGACTGAAATAGACTGCCGCTATTAAATATTTAGATTTTCAAATGACATATTTTGTTTTCTCAGAGCTGCTGAAGATAACCACCAATATGAAGACATTTAAGCAGTTTCATTTTTAAAAAGTCTCATAACTGTGTTTGAATTCTGAAGAATGGAAAAATGTGCTGACATTTTTCTGTCACTTTGCTAAATAATGAATTATTTGCTTCCTGCTTTGTCTGTTTACAAAAGATGCTCAAAAGGTTTTCAGTTATTTCCATTTTAGCACTTAACTTTTGTCTGACTGAATAATGGATTACTGTTTGATCAAAAGATTTTATATTACCCATTGATTACTCAAAGTTGATTACTGTTCTTTTAGAGATGTGTTGGGGTTTTCTCTTTGCATTCTTTGTTTCCGAGATAAGTCATTGAATCTCTTTTATAAAGATAATCCTGTGCTGGATTGACCCTTGTCAGTCAGCTAATATTGTAGCTTATTCTGTATATTCTGTAGTGTAACTTCAGAATAAAAGAAGAAACAAGTCAGAGGGAAATACAGAAACTATGAGAAAAAAATGGAAGAAAAAAAAGCACCTTCCATCAGAGGGATGGAAGAGTACTTGTAACGCTTTTCACAAGGTGAAGACTGTGAAGTACTGATTTGATCATAGCAGCAGAAGAAAACGTTGATTTGTGGTTTTGTCATTGACCGGGTGGGTTGGTGCTTATGGCCTTTCTGATTGCACGTAACATTAAAAAGAAAACGAGACTTGGATTTGTATTTTACAGGCAGAAGAACAAAAAAATGGCTTGAAAAGTTTTAAAATATTCCAGTCCTTTGTTACACTATCTTTGCACTTCAAATGTTTGAGAAAACATCAATAAGTCCTTTTACATTTGACAGGCAGGATAGATGGTGGGTCACAGTCTGCAAACCAGCCTTGGTAATGACTGGGATCTGCATGAAATTTGACATTTATAGTTTGAAAAAAAAACTGTAAATGAAAATTCTATATTTAGTCTATAATGTAGTAATAATAATGCAATTCAACATAAAGATAGACTATTTAAAAAATATGGGAAGAACACAGAAGATGGAAAAACGGACATTAGGTTTGGACAGATGATTTGGAGTTATAGGATGTTCATTAGCAGATGGACTTTGAGATGGAGACTGACGGAGACAAGATGATGATCTGTCAGAGTTTGGGGTAATAAGGAAAGAAACTGAATTAATGAATTCATCAGTGACAAAAATCATAAATGGTTGAATAGATGAGCTGACAAGAAAATGATTTTCAGAAATTAAAGAATAAGAATGGCTGAGCAGGGAGTGGAAGATGGAGAATTTGTCCTTATTTAAATAAGACCTATTATTTTTCTAGCTAACATTCAAAATGTACACAATAGTTTCAGAGGCTATTTTATTATTTTTTCTTATAGGATGCATTTATTGTTACATAGGCATGGCGTCACAAAGAAAGAAAAAATATGTAGTTTAAGTAGATTTCCATTTACCGTGTTGCATTAGTGTTCAATTATTTGAATAATAAACTAGACTAAAAATAGACCAGCTGTGTAATGTTTTAACATGGAAGCAAATGATCAAAGATGAGGCCAAAGCCAAACTTTAGAAATCTCTGCAGTGTAAAAGTTTTGGTGTTTTAAACAATTTTATTTTAGGAATCTGTCTGATCTTTTTAAAATTAAAGCATAAGTTATTTGAAGTTATTGAGACAAGTACTGAATTTAACATCAGATGGAAATGGCTCAGGTTGAATAAAAAGGAAAAAATAATTAAACTGAGGAAATGAACGTAATGGGAATATTGATCAAAAACATACATTTAAGATAAGATTAGAAGGAAAAAAAACCCTAAAAATTGGTTCACAAAATGGATAGTAAAGTAAAAGTAGATAATAGTTCTTTGTTGAATAATAAAGAGCCTGAAGCTGACTTTTCATGATAGCTGAAGATGACACGGACAAGGATGGGGGAAAAAGTAGAAAATGGAAAGGAAGTCGAGTTTGAGAAGGAAAACTTGACAGAATCTAATTAAAGAAATGATGAGATAATTCAAACAGATGGGTAAGGAAAGAGAGAAGAGACAGGAATGATTCAATACTTCATGATCCAACAAGGATCCAGCTCATTAGCTTTCCCTTTTTTACATCACCATGGAAACGTGGGACAAGAGTTGGGGCTGTTGTTTTGGACAGATGATGATGATGACCATTAAATAATAGAGAAAGGGACCAAAGTATTTGCATCAGGTTCAACAGTAATCTTAAGACGCATATATAAAAAAACAATGTATAATACATACTGCATATAGAAATCTGAAAAGATGAATCCAAAGGAAAAGAAAAGATTCTGAGTAATTTTTGAAGTATAGAAAGCTGTTAAAATGCAAAAAAAAAAAAGAATGAAAGAAGCTAAATAAAAAATAAACTAGCAAAAGATTTGACATAAAAAGTCCTCCTTTCTCTTTTCTAATTGCTGTCCCAGGACACACCTGTGAATTTCATGCCACAGCTTAAATAGGTGCCTCTTTTTAATCCATGCCACTGACTTCCTATCTTTAGAGTAGCTCTTCTGGAGGGATAAATCATGGATTTCTTGAAGGGTCCACCTCAAGGCGTTCATTCTTCACCCTTCCCACTCATTTTGATTCAGCAGGTCTGTCCTCAAGCTTCCCCTGCCAATCCAATGTCCTGCCAGGTGGTGATCAGTTGAGAGCTTGGCCTATTTTTTCACCTGAGTGTCCAAGAAATAACACCAAAAGTCTGATTAGGGACGTTTGGTTAGTCCGTTTGGTCCCACGTGAGCCACCTGGTGTTTGATCATTGTCAGTTATGGATATCACAAGCCAAGCACAAAAATCCAACAGGAAAAAAGCACTGCTTGATTCAGCTCAGGGGCTGCGGTCGTCCTGATCGGACCCCTACTGGTAAATTGGTCACTGCCAAGTCGGGCAAGAGTTGTAAAGGAGCACAATCGAACAACCAGTCGGCTTCCCTTCCAGGAAACCATTCGGAGACTCCCAGAAGGCTGGGTAACCTGAGCTGCTGCTTGGTGCCTAAACAGAACCCAACCAGAACCTTCTCTTCTGCAACTCAAAGCCTCAAAGAGGCAACACTCTCACTTATGGTTTCTAAAATCAATGTTCCATTAGATCAGCTCAGATATATTTATTTTTTCCAGTTGTACTGAGTTCATACACAATCTATAAATATTTTAGTTTATTTGAAGAGACTACTCTTTTACCTTTCCTCCAGAATATGTGTGTGTGTGGAAAAAAGTTAATATTACTTCAAAAGAAGAATTTTTCTCTCACAGAAGGTAAACTTGGTGAACAGCTTTTTTTTCAGGTGTTTTTCTTTGTTTACCAAAGAGATAGGTTAGGATAATGCAAACTTAATGACATCATTTTCAATTATGTAATTCCCAAATACAGACCCTATTCATATTTGTCTATTATTGTCCTGCTGACCAATCAGGGCAGAGTTTTCAACCTTTCAGAATGTTAGAGCCTATCAATTGAGGAAAAAACATACAACATGTGCAAAAGATCTGTTGTAGGATTTATTTCTTATTTATTTAAACTTTATCCTTAGCCTCACAATGACATTTTTGTGGTGTTTGTGTAATCTTGAATGATTATTCGTCATTTTATATAACTAACGACGCTCAAATAGAGCTGCAAACATTGACGTTTCGAACATCCTCTTTCATAAAGATCTGAATGTTGTTCAAGCAGCATGATGATGAATGAAGTCTGTAGACAGGTTTAAGGGCCATTAGAGGACCAATAAACCACAGCTGCAGTCCTGCTAAGTCTGAACGCCATTAAGGATCCTTTGACGTATTTTTATTGGAACTGCAGAGACGCTCTCTTTGGTAAATCTTATTTGCTGTTTGTTGTGTTGCTCTGAATGCTGTGGTGGCACGAACACAGATCTCCTGCCAATAAAGCTTTTAGCCTGTTGGGATTTACAGTGATTACATAAAGTCATAAAACTGAAAGAAAGAGAGTGAGAGACAGACAAAAAGAAGGGAAAAATGAAGTACCACTGTGAAATTGAAGAGAAAATGATGGAAGTTTGGGGGTTAAACTGCAGAGGAGGAGAAGGATAGATAAAGAAGTTGAGTAAATGTCTGTGTAGTGATGAAAGTAAATCTACAACAGCAGATGGATAGAGGCACAGGGGATTAACCCATGGAAAGATCACATATGGGATTATTGCAGGACAAACAGATGAAAATCTGACTCGGCCCATTTGCCTTGTTGTGTGTTTTTCTGTGCGTGCCTGAGCCGGGCGATAAAGATCAGATTTGTTGTTGAGAGGTTTAATATGTTTACTGACTGAGGCTCAAACAGAAGAACAAACATAACGGCCTCAACCTCAAAGACGTGAAGACATGAAGCATCATAATCGTATCTATGGAAACCAAAGACCATGGCCAATCAGAGGATCTTCTTTAAGAATGACAAGCCTGCATGGCTGCCATCACTTAATAAAGTGAAACCTTTCTGACTAACCGATTAGTTTCTCTTCACGTTTCCTACCCACAAATATAAAACAATGAAACCCAGAAAGCCTCATTTATTCAGGATTTGATTTTTGCCAAAATTCCTAAACTTAGGTATGTTGCAGTAAATGTTAGCATGAGTCATGCCCTTAAAAAGTGTTTTATTATTATTTTTTTTTTATTTATGACTGCTGGGGAGCTAATAGTATAATTGCTCTAACATGAGATCTAATTGTACATGACCTACATACTATTTGGGGTCATGAGGAGCTGCTCATCAACACTTAATTGTAAGATGTTCTATAGTTTGCTAGAGAAACACATTTGTGCTTTAAAATTGCACAGCCTTTTAAAGTGGGGGATGAGTAGACAGAATAGGCTTTTCTCTGTAAAATACTTTCAATGCTTCGCTGTGAAGAGCTGAGCCAGAAAACAAACTCCGTCTATATTTCGATCCCATTTGTAGTCATTAGATTTAGATTGTGGCTCCGACAACAAGATCTCAGCTGTAAGAAGCTGAACTGAGCTTCCTCTCAAGAAAACCTTACAGATGAGATGAGGACTTCCACCAATGGGAACAAACCTGAGGGCAGGCCTGGAATTTCCTGGAGGGACCTTAAATCTGTTCTGAACTTGCATTGCCTTTGGATTGGTAATTGTGAGAAAAAGGAAAACCCAATATTTAACTCACCAAACCTTTTGCACTAAACTTCAATTTCAGTTAGACCATAAATTATTTTGGCTCAAAGCCTCTACAACTCAATCTCAAATACACAGAACTAATTTTATTTAATATATTTGTTTAGTTGACATGAAAATTGCACACAAATGGAACAGAACACGTCTGTAACTGATCCGTTTCACCCAGACTACTTAATTCACATCATTAGTGCCTGTTTGAGCATTTTTAAGCATTAAAGTGCATAAAATTCATAAGTCGAGATGCAAACATTACATACATTTTCCTTTTTACGTGTTTATAAACAACCTTGCAACCTCCAAATTTATATAAATATTCTTGCACATCCTCAGTATGTCCCCTTCCTCACACACTTCCTCACCCACCCCTACACTCCCACACACACTTCCTCACCCACTCAATCTGAGTATTATGGATGGTCAATCAATCAATTTTATTTGTATAGCACCTTTCAGCAACAAGGCGTTTCAAAGTGCTTTACATCATAACACAAAAATACAGGCTCATGGAACACACTGGATTTTCCCATCGTTACCCATCAGATTGATTGTTTCATTGGTCACATCTTTGGTTTCTCTTTAGTGAAAATTTAGTCATGTGAACAAACTTTCTAAGTTCAGGCATAAATTTTTCATGCTACACCTGAGTGTTTTTTTTTTAAAAGTGGTCTGACCAAACGAGGGTCTAAATGGGGGAGTTACGCAACACAATATGGCTGCACTTAAGAGTCCAACTGCAAGCTGGCAATTTGTTCTAAAAATGAGTGTTATTGAAACAACATCCTTACTTTGCCTCCCTCAGTTCCTTCCCAGCTGTGACAAAGGAGTTTTATGCAGTAGTCCCACCTTGTTTGGTCTGTTTTCACTCTTTCTCAGCTCTCTCTTGGTAAAGAGAACCGCTGTGCAGGAATATTTTGGGCATATTTCTGATAGACGGCTTGTTTTCTAATGGAACAAACTGTGCATGTTGGTTAAAAAACTCGGCTCTTGAACAGCTGAAGGAACAGCAGGTGGATTTATTAGAACTTTAACTTTTGACTTCCTGCCAGCATATATCTGCCATCACAAAGTGTTTTGGCAGGCTCATAGAATTGGAACCACAAGTGTCTGCTTGGAACTGGCCACCTTTTTTGTTTCCAAGAACAAAATGTTAAACTGTACCCACTGTGTGATCAGTATTGTTTCCCCTTGTAATCCAAATCAGAGGGACAGTGGGTTTTATTAGCTTGAATCATTTGATTTGTAGATACTTAGTGGCCATGTTTTACAAACATGAATTGCTATTTGTGTATTCCACAAACTTGGACAACAACCATTGACTTTTGAAATAATCAAAGCAGTTATTAACCCCATTTTGTATTTTACTGTCACAACTGTGTTTTTGATCTGATTTGGATGTTGTGAGTTTACCTGTACTAAAACAAGGTGGTGTAAAGGTGTAAGCAGTAGAGATGGAAAGGTTCACAAACATTACAGTTTGTTATGCTTTAGGTACGCCCTAATCAAGAAAACACAAAACTATTACAGGCAGTTAAAAAAATATTTTTTTTCTCAAATGTAGTGAAAATTATCGAATTGAATGGAGATTGGGTTGAATATTTTCCAAAGAATAAAGTAGCATAAGGAGGAATAGTCAATGCCTCAATACATCATGCAACAATAAAACATCTAGAAAACACTTAATGTTGATGAGACAGTTTAAAATAAGACTATACTCATATTTGAGAATAAAAGATGTTTAAACCTCTTATTTCATCAAACTATTGTCAGCTGTATGTAAAAACAACTTGCAGCTGTTCATCCAGTCTCATCTACAGAAATCCCTTCCACAATACAATGTATTGTGTTTGAGTTAATTGGATGCTACAGGTAGCCATTTACACTTCAGTTTTTCACTCCAGTATTCATTATGTTTTTATTAATTTAAATCAGTTCAGTCGAGAGCTGCATGACAAACATTAATGTTCTCAAATAGCAGGTTAATGGTAGCTGGGAGTTCTCTCTCTTTTTTGCTTTGTTGTCACTTTTTAAAAGTTGTGCTAGATGATTTTGTGTCTGCACTTAATTCCTGCTCCCCTTTGTATTTTGTTCTGATCTAGATTCTTCACTGATCTTACCCTGTTTGAACTTGTTGGGTCAACCTTAAATCATGATCTCCCATTTTTTTACAACTCCTGTTTGGCTAAAAAGATTATTAGCCTTTTAGTCTTAAGAATTTCACGGGATAGATGGCACAAAGGTTGAGGTGGAAAGAATTGCACTTGCACCGAACTCTGATTTGAAATGAGTGGCTAAAATTGTCTTCTACGAAATCAAAACCCTTGCATACCTTTAGACGATTCACTGTAAGGTAGGAACATCTCGGATATTAATTCCTTCTCTTCCCCCCTGCGTGTTGATCTAATTTACGTGTGTCGATCTCCCCTTGGCTCTTCTTCTTGCTTCTTCATGAATGAAAGCCAGCTTTGGGATTCGCCTCATGCCAAACGCCTTCTGATTAGATTTCCTTCGATCTGGAGTTCTGCCACCAGATGAGATTTCAATCCTCCAGAGACTCGAACTACAATCCTCCAGGCGGAGAAATCTGATTAGTTCCAGAACGTGAAGAATCTTGCCTGGTGGCAACACGGGACAAATCCTTCCTATATGTAATTTGAGGCCTCTTTTAATCTGATTGGTGCACACTTTTGTCATTTGATGTGTTGCCATATGCAGAATAAAATACTTCCATCAATAATGGTTATGTGGGATATTTTTTATTTTTTGAAACTTTAGAGAAAAACATTCAACAGAGCTTGTTGGGGTACATGCAAAGCTCCGTTCCTGACTTTAAGTCATCCCACCAATATTATTGCACTCCTGGTCTCATTGGGAGGTAGACTGAAACTTGCTTGGGGTTGCTGAACGAGTGTGACATAATGATATGATGCAAAGCAAAGACAGCTGCAGGACCCTGTGGTTCACAGTGGAGAGCAGGCACACGGCATGATCTTCCAGGAGCCATCTGATGTGAGAAATGTGTTCCTCAGCAGAATCTGATTTAGAAAACATGTGGAAGATGGTGTTTGACAACTTGTTTGTATTTGAAGCACTGAATGGATTTGGTTATGTGATTATTGTACGAAAATGATCTGAAGCATGTTAGTCGTGTTGATCAACAGGTAAAGTTGGAAGACCATTTTCCATTAAGTTAATTGGTTTTCAGTGAAAATTTTATTTGATCTTTTTTCATAAATAGAAATGTATCAAGATAATTGTCAAAATTCTCTAATATTAACATCCCAACAAATTTACCCCTGGTTGAAATCACAAAGGAAAATTCAACAGTTCTGTGTCAGTTCATACAAGCTTCAGCTGAATGTTCAAGTTCTTGCCAGTGCAGTTAGATTTAACTCCTATGGTTTGAGATGAATCTAAATGAACTGAAACACTGTCTCTGAAACAATATATTTTGCTCGGATAAAATCAAAGTAAGGATATTTGTCTGTATAGTATAGCACTATTTATTTTTTAATTTTTTAAATAAAATCAAATGTAGCACCACCGCATACCAGCACAGGAGTGTAAGTGTTTTAAATGTGAGTTTGCTTTGCAGTCACACAACCTGTGCACCTTTCAGTGATGGATGATCTCTATTGTATACAAAAGAATCCCAGAGTCAAAATGTGAGGCAGCATGTCCACCAATGGGTCATGCAAGCAATCTTGTTGAGGAGATTGAACCAGAACTCTCCCACAACAGCATGAAAGGCTGATGGTGTCATAAAGAAAAGGGCTACTTCAAGATGGAAAGGTGCAGCATGCTTTAGCAGACTTTGTTTTACACACAGACATTTCATTCTTTCACTTTATTATTGCTAAGTAAAGATACGAAGAATTGTTCAACAGAGTGAGATTGAAATAATCTTAGAATCTGATAGAGATCAGATCATATATATATATTATAATCTCCTGATACTGATATAACCCCTTGAACTGAAAGGGGTCGCTTTTTCTTTTTATCCTTGCTTTGTGTAGATGGAGGTGTTCATTTTTAACTGAGCTTATCACGTTTCAGTTTAGTCTTTGGAAAAACAAGCTAACGGAGGGGTTTGTATTAACTATTTTAAATTACATGACTGAATTTTAAAACATTTTCTCAATGAGCCCGTTTGCTGATTCAAATTAGTGTTGTAATTGGTTGAATTGTCCTAAATTTGAAGATAAAAGTACATCACTATGAATAAAATCATTTGTTGGAAGGACATGAAAAGTTGCACATATCCTCACTGAACTTTTCTCTGGATATTCAATAGAATCCATTTCACATAGACCATAAACTAAAAAAAACAGCCTTATCTCCACTTTGGCGTTTCCTCGGCCAAACTCAAACACCATTCCACCAAAAGGAAACATTTGGGAAATTATCTGACTTCTGAGAGTATGAGCATAATTTGTTTCTAGTCTGTTGGTTAAGTATAAAAAATTAAAACTCATAAGTAAACTTCTGTTTTCTGTTTTTGCAGGACATCTGAGGGGGTTCACCCCCGCCTCTTGACTTGTTCTTCACGTCACTGTCGCCTCTGCAGCTGGGAGAGCCACAGATGAGACACAGCATATTTTAATACTGTAAGTCCAGTTAACCTTTGCATCCCAGTGTATTTAAAGTTGTATCTTCATACGGATTAATAAGAAAAAACTGCTGTACGGATGTTTGTACTTTTCAGCAAATTTGACTCATGCAGCCATTGCATTTAAATCAAACTGTAACAATTGTGATCAAAAAAAGATGGAAATGAAGGGGGAAAAAATTCAGGAATTTACAGTAGAAATTACATATTTTTAAACGGTTTAAAAACATATACATTTCTTGCTCTTGACATTAAATCTTTTGTTTTTTAAAATATTTTTTATTGGTTTAAAGGAAATTAATATATTTGAGTTTGGCCTTAAATTACACCCACTGTTGTCCTCTCAATTAACAGATGATGTAAATGAACCAATCAGTAAATGAGGAGCTAGATTTACCTTTTTTTTTTTTTGAGATATTTCTTGGCCGCCATATTTGTCCTCCAGGAAATGGCCGAAACAGGAGGAGGAGTTATTGTGCCAAATCCTAAACAGCTGCATCAGGAACTTGTGGCCTCCATATTCCAGGCATCTGTTGTGTCAATACACCATGCAGGTCTCCTTGTGAACTGACTTGTGTGTTTGTGCTAAAAGCTGCAAAGAAACCTCATTGGTTTTGTTAAGGAAGAATAATTTAAAATTAACTTTTGGACAAAACGTTTGGCTCTTTCTTCCTTAAATTCCCGGGTCCTTAGCGGGCGGCGCTAGAAGAGAAAGTGAAACAACAACACTGCGCGTTGACGTCACAGATCACAGAGTTTAATCCCATACAAAGCAATGCATGAATCAATTAACAAAGCTGCAGAGGTACAGAGATATGCATTGATTAGCTTATACAGACAAAGACAGAGAAGACAGATCAACAAAACGAAGACAAACGAAGTCAAAGACAAACAAAAAAGGCAAAGACGCGTCTCTGGAGAGAGCCGATGCAAAAAAGCAAAAATAGTGGAAGCTCTCTGAATTTTTATATGACACGAAATTTTATACTAAGGGGGTGTTTCTTCTATTAAACATATGCAATCAAGGTGTTCCGCTCTTTGACCAACCAGAAACTCCCTTAGACACTCAGAGAAACTTGGGAACTCCCCTAATTTACGGCAAAGATCAAAGGGCCATCTGGTCTCTGGCAAAACAAAAGGGCGAACCACTTAGTACTGACCCCTGTGGTGGCACGGCCATCCCGGGCGCAGAAAGATCCTGAGATAGGACTTCACAGATACCTGTGAAATCTAAAGTCTCTTGCCCCAAGCTCCAGCGCTTCTGCCCCATCGGAATGCTAATTTTATGGCTCTGTGTGGTCTGGCCGCACAGAACCTGTTCCAAATAAGAGTTTTGAATATAACTTTTACACATGCCGTAAGATTAACTGTATTAAGCACTAAAAATAATCATTTTTCCTCAACAGTTTTTCAGCCATAAGAGTCGGCTTTTTTGTTCTTTTCAAATGCAAAGTTGCTCTTCAGGTTGTTAGATTGCAGTGGCGAGGTTGTGGTCCTCAAGTGCAGCGGCAGATGTAATGAGATTGCAAAATAAGTGCAGTTGTGTCCTTGTCTGTTTGAGTGTACTTTCAGAAAAAGAGAACAGAAGCAGAGGCCATAGTCCACCACTATAAAAACAGGAAATCAATAAATCCTCAATGTAGTTTTATTTTGGCTTGTTGCTATATTAATAATGTGCAGGGACTCTTTTTTTTTTTCCTCCGTTTGTTGTTGCCTGTTTTTCTTTAGGATGGCTGCTATGAGCTGATTGTGGTTGAAGATACAATTAAACTATCATTCAACATGAGTCAGTGCTCTCCTTTTTTTACCAATAGATGCGGTGTCATTACAAAAACAAATGGTGCCATGTATTCAGCTTCAGCAAAGGCGATGCATTGTGAAATTAACATGGACTGATTCACTTTCCAGCTGTGTCTCATTACAATCAAAGGCACAAAGAAATAAAAATGAATCCAACAGAACATCTGCTCAAAGTGTGTGCGTGAATGCTAACGTGTGACGCAATATTTTACAAGTACTTCTTTTGCAGCTTCATCATTTTTCCCTACATTATTTTCTCGCTCTGTTATTTTACAAAGTGCAGCTTTTGTGCAGATTGTTGTTCAGAGTTTCCCAGAATTCCTTTAAACAGCTTTTGCAGCATCTCGGTTGCTTTTGGTTGTCGCCTCACAGAAAGGTTTTTTTATTCCATCTTTTTTTTATTTTGTCCACTCAGCTTCTTCCTGACAGATGAGTCGTGTAGGTGTCACGTTCATCAGCTGGCTGAAACTCCTTAACCTTGTTAATTTAAACAACTGAGAAGTAGATTTCTGATTTTACACAAGCCTGTTCAGTCAAGCTGCAGTGTTCGAAGGCTCAAGTGGGAGAATCTGTTAGGACAGCTATTTACCATGCACAAAATTCAGTAATGAACTGATTTGCTTCTAATTATTTGCTTCTTATGTTCTTAACAGAGGTATGCGTATGGAACACAGTTACTTCTACCTTTGAAACATGGTGGCCCCTGATCTGTGTGTGGTTATGTGAACAAAAGGAATCATTGCATTATTATGCGTAGAGTCATTTTTACAGTCAAGTGATTTGGGTCATTCGGGTTGGGTCCATCAACTGCATCTGTTTGTTCTCTTGTGGAAATGTTGCTCAGCTGTAAAGGCTGAGCAGCGTTTAAAGACTTTAATCTTTAACCAGATTAAAGTCTTCATCTAGGACTTTGTAGTTTCTTTTCTGCTTCACAATTTTTAAATGCTGCAAGATTTCTAAAGCAACTCGTTTGATCAAACTGTGTAAAAATGCAACAATAACAACATAAAAATGTGTGGCTCCCAGATGAACCATAACAACACCATAAAAATTGGATGATAACTTTTTCCTGTGGTATCTGAACAGACGTGTGGCCTCCATAAAGCAAAACACTAACCACTGGCTGGCCAGATATTTATTCTTTTTGTGGAATACATTTTTCAGTCTGGTTCAAACAGTTTGCCTCTGATGCCTCTTGCTTTAAAAACTTTTTTTTCCCCCACCTGTTTTTATTTCCAGCTTTGGAACAGTAAATGTCACAACAGTGTTGCAACTGGGGATAAAAGATATGTGGAAGACAGAATTCGAATAAAAATAGAGCCAATGCTAGAATTTTGTATTTTTCTCTTTTGCACTCGATTTTTCCCATTTTCATTTGTTTTTTTCAAATGGTAATGTCTTTCATTCACTTTTCCTAAACTTCCTCATTCTGTCTGTGCTTCATTTGCCTTTCAGTTGTTGGTTCCTTTTTTCACATATTCATTATTCATCATTTTATTTCTTTTTTTTTTGTGGTGGGGTTCCTGCATCCTTTTTTAGAATCTTTCATCCAAACTGCAATATACTCCCTTCATTCTTCACTTTTACTCCTCTTAATCTCTGTTCATTCATCCTCAGTTTGGATTTATTTTCATGTAAATTCCTTTTTTCTTCTCATTCGATGACATTTTCCAGCTGACCCTCAGTTTCTGTTATTCTCCTTTCCTGACTTTACTCCATTCATCCAGTTACATCCAGACAAAAACGGCATTCTGCAACCTCTAACACAAGAACGGCTAGATTGACTCTCACACATGCTTTTTAAAAGGTTTCAGCTCGACAGCACTTTGTGCAAAAGTAGGAAAAAAAATGTCCCAATGTCACAATCAGTGCAGTCATCGCTTATGTGGTGGCACAATGGTGAGGCAATGAAATGGTTCATAAGAAACACTAAAAATGAACGGAAATGGAGCAAGAAGAGGTTGTTGAGGGCAGGCGGTGTGATGTAGCACTCAATCACTGCTTCTTGTTCAGGCAGCCCCCTGAGAGCCTAAAATGGCTTATTTTTAAATGGAACAGATTATTGAAATTTCATTTTTTCTTTGCCCGATAACATTGATAACATGATATTTAGATGTCTGAAGTGACAACCAACTCAAAGACTCAAACACAATCTTATCATTTTGGTTTTGGTTTAAAAATATCAACTACAACCATCTACAGAAGAGAAGGATTTGGAAAGAAAATGCTGTTGCATTTTAACCAGAAAAATATATCTGAAGTTTAATTTCTGATCTATTTTGAGGAGTCTTAATTTGTTTCCTCTCACTAGTTATGTGAATGTGACACCTTACAGTAGTGGAAAGATGAGAAAAAGCTCTTTATTTTGCATCCCTCAAAGCACAGCCTGATTTTTTTTCTAAGTTTCTCCTGCAGCTAATCTTTTAAGAATCTATTACTAATATAACTAATTAGTCCAGACAGCTGAAATTGTTTTATCAATGAGTCTGATGTGTAAAAATATGGGAAAATCAAACGTACGCAGAAGCACTGCTGACTGTTGTAGATGGTTTAGATTTAATTCAGAAAGAGTAAATGTCATTTATAGCTGCTGGATATATAGGCAACAGTTATGGAATCTGTGTAGATGTAGCATTGACCAAATAAAAGCATCAAATAATCAAAATAAAATATATATAAATGTTTCCAGTTGATGGATGAATGTACATTGCTAGGGGTGTAACTTTCAATAATATCTAATATCCATGCTGTATGCAGTGGACTAGTTGCTATGTGATTAAAAAATAGCTGTAATATATTTATAAATTCATGCAATCTGGTTGTTAAAGTCAAGATATATTTCCATATATTTATATCCCTATTGAGGGTTAACGTTAAATATTTCAAATTCTAGATATATTTCAGTTTCTGGCCATAAATTCCTCTCAATGCCAATATATTCTCATCAATTCTTCAGAAAGATTTCCAACTTTTTTCAACCTCACACAAAGTCTGAATTTTAATCCCAAGCTGGTCAGGTTACTTTTAAATGTGGAAAAAGGAAGAAAAAATACATAAAATGTTGGTTTTCTTGACATTCTTCCTTCTGGTACACATACAATATATAAAATATGGGGACTTCATGAATGATGCACATATTTTGTATTCACAACAGAACTTTTGTTTCACAAATTCATTTTTTATTTCCTTGGGTCAGAACCCACACTAGAAGCGATTTTAGACGTACCGTATTTCCTATAGTCAGCCTACGTCGTTGGATAACAAACGATGCATTTAGACCACGTAACGCTCACTTGGCCCAACTTGAGGAATGATGCAGAAAAGATGCTGTCAGGCTTCTTGATTCCCACCTTCAGTGACCGGATTAAAAACAAACCACTTCCCCTCTCGCCTCTTAGCCATGATATTGTGCATTTTTTTATTGCATATTTTGGCATTGTTTTTCACACAACACTTTGGAATAAAGTTGATTTCCTCAACTGTGGGCGGCCTGTAAATTCCTGTAGACATTGGCACACCATCATGTTCTCTGAACAAAGATATTGTTTGAAAATCTGTGCACTCAGTTCGCAAATCTGCCGGCACAGATTGCAAAACATAAGATACTGATATCCCATCTGCAACACTCTTCAATTAATTACTTGATACATAAAGCTGTGTTTTCAGTTTTGGTGGATCATTGCTTACGTTTGGTTGTTCACAAATTATTCAAGACCTGTGATGCCAAAACTTTTTCTATATGCTTATAGGTTGAATGAAAGCACAACAGATGCAATGGTTGAGGAAAGGAATAACTTCATGACACACAGGAACCATTTATTTTGAATTAGGTTAACATTTAGGTTCATGGGCTTGCATCAGACTGCAGATCAAAGTACCTTCCTTCTTTCTATTTATGTATTTTCTTAAACATGTTTAGTGTGGAGAGACACAGAAAGCACATCTGTACTGAGGCCAGGCATTGGTTGGCAGGGGTCTTCTCAGCCAGCAGTGAACCACGGGAAGCATAAGAGCTGATTTCAAGCTGCATGAAATCAAGATTTCACAGAGCTAAATGTGTTGCTGCGCCTCCCCAAACTGAGGCCTGCAGATTGATTACAGCCTGGATTAGTTTTGTGCCCAATCCATAGTTTACTCTTTACTACCGTAAACTTTCAAAGGAAACGGTGAGAGCCGGAGGAGGGGAGAAAAAATACAAAGACTATAGCTATTCTCCTTTCCCTCTTTCTGTTAGTTCCTCAGTCCGATTATAGTTTCAGTTTCATTTAGGTGGTCTTTCAGTTACTCTGGCACCCGTGAAGTCTTTTTGTTAGAATTTGTCCTTCAGCCTGACACACTAAAACACAACCACGCACACAGGCGCACAGCGGCAGAAACTGGTGTATTGCCTGTCAGGATGAAAACTGATTCCACTTTCTCAGTCTGGCACTTGGGGCGCCCACTCAAGGCCAGCAGACACACAAACATACATGCAAGACATCAACTTTGCACACACTTAAAGTCCCACACACAGCCAGACTGAGGGAGACGCACAGAGAAGTGATGCAGTTCACCAGTGAAACGTGTTTTAAGTACATTTAAAGTAGTAAACATGTTTTACAATTTAAATTAAAGCCTGATTTGATGCATGCACAATTAGATTGAAGATGCTCTTGGACCAGCTTTGGGTTTATTCACTCGTTTGCCAATTCATATTCATCTCTTCCTATTTCAAATAGACCTGCTTTCATTTTGCACCCATTTGGTTAATTTGACAGTTTTCTATTTTTTTTTTAAACTTCAATTTCCTGATACATTTTGTAGCCATATACGTCCTACTGAATGTACATTATCAACTAGTAGCAACTGGTTGACATGTTTTCAAACTAGAATATTAGAGTTACCTCCTACTGGTAAATAATGATCATTGCAGTCACATAAGCACATTTTTTGACAGTTGATTATCAATATATTATAAAAAAAAAACTTTAAATAATCTGCTTGTAAAGCAGGTTAAACTGACTTTAATGTGTGTACAAAGATGCATTCAAAATGTTTTTGTTTCTTTTATACTTGGAAAGGTTGGCCATTAAAAATAAATGTATGAGGAATAGGTGACCAAGATCCTCTTAAACAACAAACTTTCCTCAAATCAATCTGATTCAATGTATAAATAAAAACTTGGAACTCCTGAGGTGGAAAATACACTAGAATAGTGATTAGGCTGGACCAGTAGTTTTAAATGTTCAAATTTATCTTTCTGAAGTTTTAGTCTGTGGGTTTTTTTGTTTACAGATCGAGCTCCAGAACCAGATGAATGAATGTTCTGACTAATGGCTCCCATCTGCAAATACCGCTTAGTCAAAAGTCACTCTTCACAATCAATTGGTGCCTGATGCAGCATTTCTATCCTTTTAACAGTCAGTTCTGGAATGATGCACATGTAGCAAAACATCTTTAAGACTCAAAAGCTCCAAAAATGTTGTAATACTGAGGTCAAGGTCAATCATTTATTGTAAGTATGTAAAACATACTTCATCCAATTGGCTTTGGAGTTTTCAGAAAACTACTAGATTAAAAAAAAGCAGACTAATGGCAAAACATTCAATGGAAATCCAGTCAAACTCATTCCTGCAGAAAGTTACATGATTGCAGTAGAAAAGCACATTTTCTTTCTTGTAAGGTTAAAATAAAACCTTAACAAAGATTAAAAAAAAAACTCTGTCCAGTAGAATCTGTTTATGCATCTGGGTAAAAGTGCAGCTCCATTTCTCTTGTTTGGCAGTTTCAAAACAGAAAATGTGTAGCAACAGAATATTTTCTCTGATGAAAAATCAACATTACTGACACCAAACCACTGCTGTCTACATTCATATTCATTCCATAACCCTTACCCAGAAAAAATACAGCACCAATAGCATCTTACTTGTTAAAACGTGTTGTCTGTGAGAACATCTACTCTAACTTGTGATTTGATAAGTCATCATATTATTTTTCCCATTAATGTAAGTTCCAAATGAAAACAGGGATTGAACCCTTTCTCAGTTAAATATTTAACCATTTGAAATGTGGTGTGACTAAAATAGTACCAGTAACATATTTTATGTTCTAATTAAAAGAATCCAGACATTTGGCATAGGCATGCACAAAAATGACACAATCCATTCAAATAGTTGAACACTAAAATATTTTTCTAAGTTAAAGAATAACCATCAAATGACAGACACAAAATGCATTCTGACTGAATATGTAGGGCTCACCAAAAAGAGAAAAATGTGTCCAATAAGACCTAAAGATGTAGAAAGTTACCCAGAGATCATAAAATTCAAAATTAACTTCTACCAACTAGTAATGCAACTTGTCTTTATTTATGGTTTAAATCCATTTTTTTTCAAATGAGAGAACTGAAGCCACAGCATCTCACCCATCCTCTTCAGTAGATGCTGTAAATGACCAAATCAGTGGATCTGCCCTCACGCTGCAGACCCTAATCTCATTATCACTTATCAGCCTTCACTATAATCACAGCCGCTTCAGCCACCGCGACCCGTCTGACACCAATCTCATTGAAACCTCAGAGTTGCTCTGACATTCTCCCAATAACGGTTAATCCAGAACCACCGGGTCGCGGCGGTGAACCGCTGTTCATCTGGCACACAAACAGGAAGCTGCCACAGAATGATTTCTGTCAATTATCTAAATGAAAGCAGCTGCAGTGTCTCAAAGGGGAGGAGCTGTTTTGCAAAGAAGGTGGTAGTTGTAAGAAAAAATGACTGAGAGATGGCTTGTTAAACAGATGCACCAATGTTACTGATTGGTGCATTATCTGATGTTTCTGCAGTTAAAGGTGATGCAAATACTAAGAATTAAATATATCTACATTTTAGGATAATAGTCATAATATACCTAATATATTTGTACTAAAATGGTGATTTATTCCTGCAGTTGTCATTAGAAACATTTTGGAAATATGAAGGAACTTGAGTTGTAGTTTGTTCATGACTGTTGCATGACTTTGTGTTTTTGTGTTATGATGTAAAGCACTTTGAAATGCCTTGCTGCTGAAATGTGCTATACAAATAAAATTTGATTGATTGTTCATGTAAAGCAATGCACAGTATATTTTTTTAGTAATGCATGGTCTATGTTAGTGCTAAGTGTTCTGCTTAACTCACGCACAAATACCCACAACATCTATCTCGACATTAACAGATACTTTATTTAACAGGAGTCTAATACATTCGACTATTTAGTCTATTTCCAACTATTCACAATGTTTTGCTCCAGCTAACAGCTTAGTTTTGTTTGTTTTTTTTTTTGGTGAAATGCTATGCAGTGCTAACAAATTGACTCTACCTTTTGACTTGACTTGTTTGTGATCCAGCTTGTGCTGCTTTTTGATACAGGGCTTCAAAGTTTCAACATTAAGATGGACAAGTCAATTAATTCTTTCTTTCGAGTAAAAAACTTAAAGACCCAGATTAATTAGAACAATATGTGACTGTGATTAAAGGGAAAGTGATCCACTGTGTTCTGTTTCTAAGTATTTGGGAACGAATTGATGCATTAAAAGGGTTATCAGCGATGGTATTATTAAAGACATTCACATTGATTGAACATAATTTATCGTGCCTCCATTTAATTTTTGATTTTTGTTAGTGACTTGGTGTGGTTATGTTTCACTGGAAGAAACTCCTTGAGGCAGATTGTGAAGTGGTCTAGTCAGTTATGACCCTCAACTGTGTCCAGCATCCCTGTACAACAAGCAGGTATAATGATGGCATTTAACATGGAGGTTTAGTTTCTTCTACACAGCAGTGCTCAGTTTATTCCTACTACTTAAATCTTAAAAGACTATCCTAATAACTACTTTCTGTACACTTGTTTTCAGCATTTTAATATTCTACTTTTAAATATTTATGTATATTTAAAATGACTTTAACCTCAGATTATGCAGCCTATAGCTGTTTGCAAACTGTGCTTCTGAAATTTGGCTGTATGTTTTTAAACTTGCTCACTTAATTGTTGTATGTGTGGTTTAGAAAATCAGACGGTATTTGGAGCTGAATTTAGTCAGGAAACTTTGACTGTTTAATAAAGCTGCAATCCAATACTTTGGGTTGAATTGGGACATTTCTAATAAATATATTAAATGATGGAAATGATAGACATATACTAATAAGATCACATCCTGTTACATATATCCACTTGTAGCTCATTTTCTCAAGTTCTTTATATTATGACTACTATATATTATTCTTTTCATTATTTTAAGCTTTAGTGAAGGCTAGCCTCACATCTGTTATGCATATTTTATTGTTGATTCCAGCAATCCTTTTTTTTATTTACCACTTTTTACTCCAGAAGCAGCTACAAAATCCCTCATTGAGTGTTCTTTTGTAATTTAAATTTTCCATACAGAAATGATGGAAAACCACCCAATATTTTAAGTATGGCAGTAAAAAAATAGATTTACATTATTCTTATTCCCCCTTTTTTCCCTTCAAATTCTTTTCAACTACTGACAGCAGGTTAAGGACTTTACCTAATGGCTGTTCATGGTTTCCTATGTAAGAATGAGATTCATTATACTAATTGTGCTTCATCTTCAGAGATGACAAGTAAGCAGAGGAAACCTCAGGTGTAGCTCAGGGAAAGGAAGATATGATAAGCCTTTAATGTTATGTTTAAAAACTGCATCTTTGAAGTGTGTTGTGTCCAGCTCTTGTATGAAGTTCAGCTTAGATGTAAAATATCTGATACTAAAGTTTTTAGGGTTTTTTTTGTTTTAAAAAAAGATGAATAATTTTGTATTGGCTATCAATCATGACCTGAAATAGTAGTAGTAATTATAGCAATACTACTACTACTACTAATAATAATAATAATAATAATAAAGTGAGTAATGTAAATGCATGCATTGTGAAACAATTTCAGTGACTGAAATTTGGCCTTGTAGATTTTTTTTAGTGCTTATTCGAGACTGCACTGGTGTGTGCAATGTTTTTATTCTGCAGAAAAAGAAGCAGTTAGGCATGAGGTTAATTTCTACACCCTGCAAATTTGGTGTTTCAGATTGTCTGCATTCATGTTGGAATAAATACATGGGAAGGTAATTTCACCCCCAGCAAAATGGGAATATAAACATGCCACTGTAGTCACAAAAACACACTAATTGGCAGGCTGTCTCTTGAGGCGATGCATAATTGTTCTTACTGAGACAGCTTTGTCTGAAAAATTATGGCAAAAATAACACACAAACTTCCAGAACAAGTTAATTTCTGGATATTTAGTTTGAGGTAAGTCATATCTGTAAGAAGTTTTTTTTTTTCTTTTTCAAAAAGGAATAAAATGTTTTTGAGAATTACCATAAAATCATGTCAGAAGAATAATAAACATGTTTTTCTCTGTCAGCTCTGAGTGTCGTAGTGTGTGTGTGTGTGTGTGTGCGTGTGTGTATGGGGGGGTGTATGTGTGTATCAGCACCATGGATAGCTCCCTCCAACAAACGGTTTTCTTGCTTGGTTTGCACCAATTCTTTGTTTCCAAAGCATAGCTCTGGGATCTAAAAAATATCTCATACTGGCACATGTGGATCACTAAAGAATCGAAAGGCGGTAAGCAATATGTCAAATCATTTCTACTTTCAATCTGATGAATAGCAAAACGCTGAGCTTTAGCATGAATAAAAAGTCAACTTTGCATTTTAATCAGGCCATATCACTAATGTTAGTAGTTTTGCCACTCATTGCTGACTTTCGACCACTATTTTCCACTGGCTCCAAAAACGCCATTTGCCTCTTAATCCTCAGACTGTGCTGGTCTTTGAATATCACCAGTTAGTTGAATCTTGCTCTGTAAGCTGTATTTAAGTCTCATTTGCAATGCTGCTGCGGCTGGTTGGGGTTTTGAAGCATTCACAAACACAATTAGATTTTGATGGTGATGATAGGGTAGTAGATGCTGACATAGTGATTTGTGCAGTTTCCTTTGGGATCTTCTAAAGAAATAAAAATACACCAGAGGGAGAATGACACATTTCCTCAAAAACATGTTTCTAGTGATATAATTGTGCATCTCTAAGCTGTCTGTCTTGATGTGTAAACCTAAACCGGCTGTTTAAAAAATCACAGTAAAGGTCTGGCAGTAGCACCAGTCCCGATGAAGCTCTGCAACAGCTTTGAGGAAAACTATAAACTCCGTCCTGCAATGTATTGATGGTAATACAGATTTTATGGTGAATGACAATAAACTGTTGGCCTCAGTAACACATTACCACAGTGATGGGCCACCACTTAGTGAGAGATGTAGCCCTCTTGGGACATTTTGTGTGTGTGTGTGTGTGTGGGTGTGTGTTTGTGCCTTTATGCGTCTGCTCTGCCCTCCCAATCCTCAGCTGGATCTGACAGAGGTTTCCTCTTGCTTAAAACAAAATTGTTGTTGCCTCTGTAATAAAAATATAAAGTGAATTTGACTGCATTTTACTATAAGTAGCATTAAATGGAATTAAACAGTAATATTCAGTAAATTAGAATATGACTTCTCATGAGGCTTGTTTGTCAGATTAAAAGTACTTTTAACACATAACTTTTAGGAATGTTTTAAACAGGT
Organism: Xiphophorus couchianus; assembly: GCF_001444195.1. Taxonomy (NCBI): domain Eukaryota; kingdom Metazoa; phylum Chordata; class Actinopteri; order Cyprinodontiformes; family Poeciliidae; genus Xiphophorus; species Xiphophorus couchianus. The sequence goes on from NC_040240.1 coordinate 20,626,752, forward strand.
ATTTCATAAACTAGATGATGAATTGGAGCTATTGTTGAGCTACATGAGAAAATTATGCATGCATATACAAAAAACTAAGACTTGGATGGCATCCACTTATTGATTATGCTAATTAAGGGAAATTTTTAATTTATATTCCAGTAGGTATTGGTTTTTGACAAAGCTCGCTTATCAAATATTGTAAAGTTTGAATGCAGCTTGTGTGTCCTTGTATTAGCAGGAAATATTTGTTTTGCAAAAGTGCAAATATTTATCAAAATACATATTTTTACATTTTGCCAATATCCAGGCTGTCTTGGTTTGCTGTGTTTTAGGTGGTACCCTTTAAATGGCTGCTCTGTTTTCCTGGAAAATGTGTTCACTAAATGTTGATTTTCTGAAACCCAATGAAACTTCTAGACAGTTGAACTGAGACGGCTGTACTAAACCTGCCCTGAGCAAAACTGCTGTGAGACGTCTTAATGCAGCTCCTGTCTACTCCAAGATTCACAAATAATCTTTAACTGAATCATATAACCCAGAGGTCAACAGAACTGTGGTTTCATACAACTGACTGCAGTGGAAAGTTGGGAATACTGTGGAAAACCATAACTTTGAATACAGAAAAGACGATCCATACTGTTCCTCTTAATGTGTAGGTCAAGTGGATTGCCTCTGTCTCAAAGCCTGCTGCCTTTACAGTGGTTCTTTTCCCTTCAGTGCTGACTTGTTTGATTGATATGAAAGAAAATCACTGCTGTCCTTCCAACTGGTCTGAATATGAAGCTTTGTGATGGCAGAAGAACTAAGAGTGAAATGTGTCTAATCTACTTCTATATGAAATGCCAAAGCTGTATAAAACTCTGCTTCTGCTGCAGGCAGAAAGATGGGTAGTAAAGAGTTAAACTTGTTCAGCTTAATGTCTTAACTCCCACAGGAAGCAGTGTTCTATTGATTAATCCTGTTGTAAATGTGCAATCGATCAAGCTCTCTTCAGTGGGCGTGCTACAGCAGCCAAACCAGATCAGATTTATGATCAAATCTCGATATTGGCCTTTTCTATAAATCACAGTACATCACTGCAGTCTGGTGCTCTTGTTTGAACCCTGTGTGCCACATTAGCTCTGCAGTTCAGATGACGGATCGTCTCTGCCAAATAGATTCTCACGTTCAGACTACAGAAAACATGCAGCGAGGAGAAGGAGAGCAAGATATTTCAATTATCCAAATGGGTTACTGGTTGAGTGACAGGGATTGACAAAAGATTTTTTTTTTAAATTTTCAGCCTCAGTGTAACGTTGATCTTCTTTTTAAAGGAAGAAAACAAAGGTTGCTCAAAGCTTTACCCACCACATAAGAGGCTGGAAGAGCTGGGATTTTAGACTCTTACATCTTTATGAGAAATTAAAATGATTAAAACTGGAAAAGCCAAGAATCTCTTGGATTCTTCTGTTTTTAAATGGGCTGTCAATGTGCTTATAGCATCACAACATTTTTCTTGTAGAAACACCAAACAAAACAGCTATTTTTTTTTTTTAATTACTGGTAGACAATCAGGAAGTCCTATCAGTATGTGGCATTTATTCCTCCTGTTTAATTTCAACATTTGTGTGAAGAGCCTGGGGCAGATTCATTATGAGAATAACTAAGACTGTATAAAATAAATTGTATCATGCATGCTTCCAAGTTGTGTCCTTCCTTCACTGCAGTGCATCATGAATTTAACAGATCCAGGAGGGAAACTGTGACGCGCCTCTCACTAGAGCTAGTTTATAGTTTGTTCTTGGAGATTTGTGAGCAGAATCCTGACCAGATACCCTAACTAAACTCAGCTGGTCCTTTTTATTTAAAGAAACTGGAACTCTACCAGGTGCTCCCCAGAGGACGGTCCTCCTCACGCCATCTCCAGGTCTGAGTCTGCCCACCCCATGGAGGAAGCTTATTTGAGCCTCTTACATCAAGGATTTAGTGTTTTTAGTCAAGAAAAAAACAGCTCATGACCTTCACTTAGCATTGGAACATAGACAGAATGGTAAATTGACAAAATAAAGATGAAGCCATGTGGTTTCTAGCTGGAACAGGAAAAGGATTGGCTATTTAAACTGAAGATCGTGTTTGTGCACAGAGGTTTACCAATGATATTACCCAGACAATACATTAGTTTTCTACAGAAGCTAAATATTTTTTTAAAACTACATTACTTTGTTTTGATTAGTTCTGTTTGTTTCACATTGAGCATACCTGATTGCAGACAGCCATCCAGTCTGGTCTACATTTCAGAAAATAACCATCAACTATCCAAACTCAAGATATTCAAAGAGCTGTCTATTATGTAAGATGATTATTGCTGATAACCTGACCACAGAACCCCACTCTTCTAAATAATCCCATACTTCTGACTTAAATATGCATCAGTCATTTAAGGTCACTTAATATGTTACTATACTGCAGACAACAAGTATTTATATCCATTGACTGTCTTCCCTTTACAAACAAGTCGAGGCTAACTGTTAACTAGCCTCTGTGATTTTTTTTTATTTACCGTAAGAAAATGTAACTCTAAGTGCTAAAACAGCACAGTTAAAAAACTGAGTGGGAGCACCTTGAAGCAATTTTAATTGAATGATCTTTTTGCAGATTGTACATGAAAGCTAATCTTGAGAGGCGAATACAGAAGAGACCAATTTGGCTGCAGCATTTTGGATCCTTTGATGGATTTTAGGGAATTATTTGCATTGGAGCAGTTCTGCTTGTTAAAATGGCATAAACTGGAGCAACTCTGAGCTTTCTTTGGTATTATGCTAATGTTGGAAATGTAGCTGAAATAAGAAGCAATGCAGCAGCAATGTTTGATGTGTACATAAAAAAATCATTAAGATTTTTTTGGTATAATTGCCACAGTAATATGTGTATGTCTCACACACTGAATCATGTACTTTATCTTTTACATTCAATCTTTTGCTATTTTAACTCATTACTTTTGGTTAATTTTGTCCAAGTTGCATACATGCTGTCTCTGAATTTGTTGACAAATCAACAGAGCCAAAGTGGCAAAGAGCGAAATTTGTATATAGATGACAAAAATAGACATGAGCTCACATTATGTTGTAGACTCCAAACATTCATACCTGGAGGTCATCGACACATTATAATGTCTCGACCGACTGGAACGTTTTCCATGCATCCATCCCATGCAGAAATACACATCCAGGTATAAGTTACATATGAGAAATGGGACGAAGCTTTAGACAGAGCGAGGACTAAATAAAGCCAACTCTTCTCCAAGATGAGCTCTGAGCTGTACAAGCGCGACTGAGTGAGTCACTAGTCATATAGTCCTCATACTTTGTCTCCGCCTCGTCTTGTTGAATGAGAATTGACATCATGGCTGATGTAGCTTACAACAACCAATTAATGATTTAAGGAATAAAACACACACGCAGTGACCTACAAACTGATTGAAGAGGTTATTTGTATTGAGAAATGTGACTCATCAGCTTGGTCATAAATTAGCTTTTTACTACTTTTTTTAAAGCTAAATATGCAAGAAATCCTCCAAGTTTCTCTTTGTATGTTTCTGTTTTTTCTTGCATTGCACTAAATTACTTGGATGTATTTAGCATTACTCTGAGAGAGCAAAGCTCCTAAGGACCAGTAATATTTGACTCTGTATTAAAGAGTATTTGCATGTTAGATAATTTCTTTGTAATTTGAAAATCTAAGTGCATCTTTCCTGGCAGCCAGAGTTTTTGGGAACTACAAAGCTTGTATTTGCTAATGCTAATAAGATTAATGCTAATTCTGTTCACCAGTTGCACAGACTTACCAATGCTTAGCTTAAACTGATGCATTTTTTTTTATCAGACCAACCTCTTTGATGTTAAGATTTCATGTAACAGTAGATTTTAGGTTGTATAACACTAAATGGCAAAGGAAGACCAGAAGCAGTGTTGCATTGCTTGCACTTCACACATGTGAAGTGTACTCCCGCTGCAGTTGTTGCATGAAGTGCACCATATTTCCCTTTTGAACTGTGAACATAATTTCAAAGGGTTAAAAACATTTAGATTAATTAAAAGAAATATGGATTCATTCATGCAAGACAAAATGTGTGAGATCTATAAGGCAGTTTCTATCTGTTTAAATGAAAATATGCTATAATTGCTAAAAAAGCTGGTGGTGCAAATTGTACCTACAGGCTGAAAATCACAAACACAACTCAACCAACTGGTATCAGGAGTTGAGTTTATTTAAGGACGCCAACACAGATTATTAAAAATGCGATGATGTGCAATATTGTGGAATAGACCTGAACACCACTAGTTAACATTGCTCACCAGTATCCACAATAAGCCCTAATTATGTGATATGAGCAAGCAGACTAATTACTGTGTTGGACTATATTTGACTTATGAGCAAATTAATACTTCATGGGCCAGATGGAATAAGCTCACAGGCTTCATCACTTTGTAGTTGCAAAATGGGGAAGTTTTAGCTGACTAATTTCTTTTCAAATTTAAAACTAATGAACTTTTTTTTCCACAACAGATGGAACACATGCTCTTTTTTCTTTTTAGAAGACTTTTTGTGGGAGTCACTTTTATTGGATATTAGTGTTAAATGATTTTGTATCTGGGAGACTCGAATAAATAGGATTTTTTTTTCTTGTATTTCAATCATTTAAATTACTCCACAAAGCTATTGAGCTACTTTCTGTTTCCCAGCTTATATATCACAACATGGTCTCATTAGAAAGAAGAAAATCTACCAGCGATAACTGAATGAGATTTCGCTAAATGGAATTCAGTCTAAAGCTGATTTCTTAAATTGTCTCATGTATAAAACCAATAAAAAGCAGTTAGAGGGGAAAAAAAGGGAAGCGGCCTCTGCTAAACTGTCAAAAGGGAGAGTGAAAGATGGTTATTACCACCAGCAGTTTGTTCAAACGCTGCGAAGCCACAAAGCTCCAGTACAAGATTTCCAGCAATCATCACATCACAGAAGCCGTTTTATCAAAGGTGCACGGCTTGAAACATGATATCAGCGAAGCGCTGAGGGATTTTTCAAAGCAGTATCATTTTTACTGAACAAAATAGCAAATTTCTACCGTTACCAAGATAATCTTGGTCAATCTCATGGTTCTAGGGTAGAATTACCACATTACTTCCCATTACCTACTTAATGTGTGTTTTCTGACGCTTTTGCCATTGTTGCTCTTCCCACCTTTTCCAGTTCAATGCACACAGAATAAATCAAGTGGATGACATTAAGAATAGCTTGGATCGTCTGTAGTTTGAGATGAAAAGTAAGCAAGAAAAGTGCAGACAACATAACTGATGTTTTCAGATCAAAATGGAAAAAGACGCAAATGGGAGGAGAAAAAAACAAGTCGTTACTCCGACTGCTCATTTTTTTCTGTTTGTGTATTTCCTTTGAGGATGATAAGGAGAAAGAAGTGTTGTTTTTTTTTTTTTTTGCCATGTCTGAGTTCACCTTTTTTTCTTTTCATTTGTCACTTCATACGACAGAACAAATCAAGAGATTGAGGAGATGACACAAAGAAGGTGATTGAAGAGGGGACGGTAGGGAAGCGTGTCACCTTCATGCTCTCCTTTGTCACTTTGGCTGATAAAAAAGGAAACAAGGAGTGGAAAAAGTCAGACAGAAATGAATATTAGAGGAGCCAGAAATTCAGCAGCATGCAGTCAGAGCAACATGAATGACAAGACAAGAACACATAAGACAAAAAGTGACAATTACTCCAAATGTATATTAATAATGTATTTTAGAACAGAATAGATGAATAAAATGGTAAAAATAGAATAAAATAAGAAGTGAGAAGCCAAGAAAACCTTGGTAATTCGACTAATTCATTTCTGTGGTGTTACAGTTGTACGATGTGATCATCTGACCTTGCCTTGAGGTTTAGATGAGTGTTAATTACTTGCAGACAGAAATCAGAGCAAGTTAAAGGAGCTTTTTAAAATACAACTTTGGTTCAGAGGATTTAAACAGAAACTGAAATAATTGAGGTCTTAACATTCGGTTTTGAAGCGGTTCCCCTAAAACGAGCAAAATCGAAATAAAGGAAACACAGATCAGTTGAAGTTATCTAAATAAACTTCCAGACTTCTGTTGTCTGTGCGACAAACGTCTCAACGCTTTGATTCTGTGAAAATACTGGATGTGAAAATAATTGATCTGAGTCTCTGCTGATGAACCAGCTCCTTTAAAACTGCAATGGCCTGTTTTCATCATGATGGAAGTGTTTCTGTGTGGTGACTCCAACATGCTATCAGTATGCTATTGCTTGTAAATGACTGCAGCTTTTGCACTGTGGTCGTATCGGTTAACTCAGGGCTAAATGCTAATTTCTTCTAATTTATAGCTACAGATGAAACCCACACCCTCAGGAGAAAAAGGAAGCTTTCCGTCTTCCTTTTGAGAGTCTTACCCTCCTTTCTTTCTCTGTCTACTCACAGCGGATGTTCGCGATGACCCACTGACACCGACCTCCTCCACCCTCCTTCATTCTCAAGGTCTCTTATGAAAATGGCCCCGACCAGCTGGCTGTGGCTGTGGCGGCTGCCGTTGCTGCTAACGATCCTCAAGCTTCGTTTGTGTTTTCTGTCTGTGTCGGCTTCAACCACATCCTTCCCCAAAGACCTGGAGTCACTCCATGTTGTCAGCTCGGAGCGTGAGTGAATCCCTCCGAGTCCGTATGGGTCTTGATGACGAGTTGGCTCATTACTAACTTTTGATGCTGCTAAATTTATCTGTATCTAGTCATAGCTATGCCTTATTGATGTGGTCATTTAACAATTTGCCATCACCAATAATTCATTTCAGAACAAAAATGGAAATCACTGTTGTCATACTCTGTAAAAAGACAAATAACCTTTTGCTTTTTGTCTATTAAATCTGAGTAAACTTTTCCTGTTTTAGGTCAACTAAAATTACAATAAATTTCTACCTGTTCAATACAAGGATGATGAAAAACTTTCTTACTTTTTTAAACTTCTCATATTTAGCAGTTTATGTAAAATAAGATTAATATGCTTTTTATACCCTTTGTGAATCCCTGATGATGATGATGATGATGATACGATGGCTTTGTAAGAATCTAGGATGACATATTTTTAAAAAAACGTTTAAGCTCATTGTTGTCTTTTGTAAAACACTAAGAAACATTAAGATATCAGGAAGAAAATTTTGGACCTCCACAGGTCTGGTAATAAATTGTCAGAAACATTTAACTTAATTCATGTTGATTAAAATGTAAGAATCTAATTTTCAATAAAAATGAAAAATTCTTTGTACATTTCATAATTACATCTCATAAAAAAGTGGAAAACATTTAGTCTGATTTAATATCAAACCTTGATGGAAAACAATTTATATCTAAGTATAGTGTATAAATATGTAGTTTACCATATTAATTTTTCTTTTTTTCAGAGAAAATGCAGTCTCTTTGTTCTAATTTTACACAGATGTATCTTTACTGAGACTGTTTCAAAGAAATAAGCTGATAAGTGACATTTCCAAATATTGAACTGTTTGCAGAGTCGTACCAGTATCCAGGCTTTCAGGGTCTGCTGCAGGACAACGACACGCTGCGCCTGGGTCTGGACTTTCAGAGAATGTTGAGGATCAATCACATTCTTTACATTGCAGCAAGGTTAGTTGGTCAGAACGAAGGCAGTTGGCATTAATGCTAATTGCACTTGACTGTTAGTATCCCTGTACTGAATATCTATAGCCACAAACTATAAAATGTTTTATTTTTTTGTGTATCTTGATTGAAGTGTATCATTAAGCTAACAATGATGATTTAAGCACTTATCGTAATAAAATGTTGCCCTTTTTAATGATTCAATCAGCACTTTTGTGTAATCTAGTTTGACTTGTCTGTGTGTTCTCATTTGTAAAGTCACATCCCTTAAAATTCTGATATAATGAAGCATTGGAGCCAAACAGATTTTACTCAGTTTGTGCAATTTACCAAACGCCATTAAGTGCAATTGACATTTAATATGTAAGACTCATAGTACACTCTGTCTCGGTCTGTTCTGCCTCACTCAAAGAAAGTATTATAATTTAAGAGGTACACGGCATCCACAACCCTCATCCAAAGCGCATCTTCCTGCTCACATGTAGTTACTGACTCTAAAGAAAAATAAACTGAGCAAATGCAAATAGACAGAATGTACTGTACAGGATTGGGACACATTCTAATAATCTAATATAATATGATTATGCTCTGATTTTGATAAATATTCATATTCAGACATGATAAACAAAGTAAAGGTAAAGTTAACACTAGTATAGATACACAGGGGGACCAAACATACAGGCTCTATTATTATTATTACTACCACTAGTACCAGGAAGATGGCAAACAATACTGGATTTAACTAAAAGCAACTTTCCACATGTAGAAGCATTTATATATCGTTGTGAATTTGTTTGTTGTGAATTATGATTGTTCACCATAATTCAGTAAATCTGAGTGAGTGTGTGCGGTGAGGCCTGACTCTATGCTTTGAACTCTTCAGGGATCATGTGTTTGCTGTGAACCTCACTACGGCATCAGAGGAGTTTGTTCCACAGCTGGTGAGTAAATTTATACGATAAACAGTTTATTTTTGGATCTGTTGCTTCAAGAGATCACAAACATTTCAACATGCCGAGTATTCTTGATGTCAGAATTACTTTGACTGTGTACCTCTATCTGCCCCAAAGCAGCTGAATTTCACCCTTTTTTTGCTAGTCTCTAGTTTGTGACTCAGTTTGTAATTTTTTTATTTTCCAAAAAAAAAAAAAAAATAGCATGGTCACTCAACAGAGTTGAACCGTTTTGAAAATCATTATTTTCTCCTTCAGTGTCGGTCAAAGGTGTTACAAAAACACTTGGAATAAGATTTAAAAGAACTGAAGTTATAAGAATAAGAAAGTTAGGAGCAACTTTATTTTGAAGTATATTCACTCTTGTAACAAGAAGAACAAAAGAAAACATTTACGCATAAATTGAAGATATGTATGGCCAGATCCATTCTATGTTCAAGTTAGAGATATTTAGTTGCTTTTACAAGTGAAGCTGAACTTTTATTTATTTCTTTCAGCATAAATAAAATAAAATGCAGGCATAAAGTTTAGATAATTCAGATCATGGAAGCAAAAATAATATACTGATGTGTACCAAGGACAGAGCCAGGTGGCACACCGCTTTTAACTCAACTGTGCTGAGCTCCATTTTTAAAAATCTAAAATATGCACAGTAAGTTTCATAGTAACACTTTGAGGTTAATAATATATCCATGTATGCATGCATGCAATGATTAATAGACTTGTTCATTTCAGCCGGTTCAGTGAACTTCATATATGTGCTTCTGCTTCATTCTGATTTTCAGTCTTACATAAGGTTATCTCTCTCAGAGCAAAGAGAGCAGCATTAGAGCTGACAGCTGACAATGCAGCAAAGAACCCTTTTCCTTATTGCACAATAGATCTATTAAATATCAGGGCGGCAAAACAAAACTAAAGCGGCTTGTAATATTTGAGGCAGCACAAAGGACAAGCTTCCTTTGATCTTCACACCTCCTCTTCATCAAAGGGAAAAGGTTACAGGGTGGCTTCTGACAGTAATAGGCCTTCTAGTGTATTGTGGGATGGTGGGCTCACTGCAGCTCTTTGATGTGAGATGTTGCACTCGTTACCAATGATTCGATCCCAGTGGTGCATCTGAGAACCGCGTGACATCCTGCTCTGTATCTCTGTGCGTATGCACTTTTAGCTTCATAGAAATGTTTTTCTTCTTTATTTGGGAACTCTTGAGCTCCCAATGTTTTTAAATTTTCACAATAACATATTTGTTTTGCTTCTCAGTGGGTTTAATTATAGTAAAACTCATTCTTCTAGAAAAAAGGTTTGTCATGACTTGATTGGCAGTGTCACTACAATATCTCTATTTTACAGTTAAGAGAGTAAAATCTGTAATCAGGAAAACATAATCTCACTTTTACATTTATTTTTTTCTAGAAAAATTAACCTTGTCAGCTAATCTGTGCTTTCTTAAACTAAAAGCATTTTGTCAAACAATCTCGTACAGATAAAGTTCCATTCATCTTACTTTAAAACTGGAATATTTAACTCAAAATCTAACATTTACTGATCACAAGCATTTTATATTCTAGAAAGGTCTAGATCTAGATTTCTCACTCTTGCCTTCATTCACAAATGCAGGGATAAGTCAGATGGCACTGGGTGGTATGAGATATCATGAATTTAAGCATAAATGCTAGCATGACCCATCTGCTTTTAATTATCACTTAAGATATACGTATGTTGGTTAAAAGTGTTATGTATTTTTCAGACAGAAAGTGATATTTTATAGCAAAATTAGAATTATGTTACGTTCAGTTGTTATAAAAATTAAGCTTTAAAGAAATTTGATTTGGCCTTTTTTAGTCAATTGATTCCATTGCACGCAGCAGCAGGTATGGAGGACAGGATCTCACTGCATTGAGCCGGGAAAATCTCTAGTTACTCTGGTACTTTCTCTAAGATCTCACAAACATATTATAAAGTGCTGGAACAGTTCAATTTGGAACCAATAACAGAAATATAGCAAAACTTCTCTCTTGAGGTCTACCGACACTTACCTGAGCTGCTGCCTCAACAGCTGCCTTCCTGATTGACCTGAAGTGTTTGCAGCTCTGCAGTCACATATGACTCATCTTCTTCCTGCTCATCAGTGTGGCTGCTGTTATTTCTAATCAACTGATTTCACCAGTTGCTCCAGAGCTCCAGAGAAAGTCTACTCTGTTATTGAGCGTATTCGTGCCTTGTGTTTCAGAAGCTGACGTGGAGATCCAAAGACGTCAGCAAGTGTACAGTCAGGGGGAAGAACAGCGTGAGTTTTTAATCTGTTTGACTTCTGTCTACATTTTCCAGATTTTGCCTCCAACAATTACACTCTATGGTTTAATTTCATGGTAAGAATATTTTCTAATATACGTTTGTGTTTCAGGATGAGTGCTACAACTACGTCAAAGTTCTGGTGCCTCGAAACGATGAGACTTTGTTTGCTTGTGGTACTAATGCCTTCAACCCAACCTGCCGGAACTACAAGGTAAAACAATTTCTCAGACATGCGCTCTTCCTCGTTAGGGCATTTGTAGAACCCCACAGGTGTTTTGTTTTTTTTCCAGCACATTTTTATTCATTCTGTGAGAGCTCTTTCCCAGCTCAATAAATATTGATAGTTTCCAGGCTGAAATGGTGGGAAATAACTCCTGGGTGTTGGAAGGTCTTAAAAAATATAGTTATCAGAAAAGGGAAACAGAAATCCTAATAACTATTTAATTCCATTTATTTTCTAATGTTTATGGGGTTTAGGGATTAAAGGGATTATAAATTAATAAATCCCAGTCGAGTAGAAGTGGCATACCAAGCAGTGGCTTACAGTTGCATTAGCTTCCAGTGTCTTGTAGGAAGTTGTATGTAAAATGTGTTGTCAAGGTTGGGTTAGAGTTGCACAAAAACAGAAGGCAGATTACTGTAGCCTTTGCAGGAATAATCTCATCCTAAATATCCGCATGTAAACTCCCAAATGAAATGGATCAAATCAGATACATCAGAAGCAAATATCCTGTAATTTACCTAATAGATTTAAAACGCACTAAGAATCATAGAGAGGCCCCTCAAACAGAGGTCAAATTGCTAAAAAGGGATATGTAAAAACATTCACAGTGTCACCTGGAATCCTACATTTTTATTAGGTGTGTCAAAAATAAGTGTATTTTATAGTATTTCCCCTTATTGTGCATTGAATCTGAATCTGCTTTTACTTTATCCTCCCATTTTGTTCTATCATACCTGCTGTGAAATGAATCCGTATTGATGGACTGCAGTCAGCTGATGAAAAATAAGCAGATAAATGGATGTGTGAGATAGTTTTAGGTCATTTCTTCACTTCCTGAAAGTGAATGTCAACTGAACCGTTGTCCTTTATTAAGAGGTTGAATCTAGTAACTAGGTTATAGTTTCTGTCTATCAGGTTATCTTTTTTCCCTAAAAGCCTTGCAGTAACTCATTTCAGAACAGCTTTTAAGAGGAACATTACTTTATATGTTATTTCACAATGAACTACTAATTACTAATTTTATATCAACAACATGAATAGAGAGTTTAGATCAGTTAAGACCTCAAAAAACAAATTAGAGAGAATTCAAGTTCTAACAATTTCTTTTGTTTCTTTCTAACTTGTGACTTGATGAGGAAAAATCCAGCTGTTTCTTCCATTTGTACATTTTATTTAATTCTCTGTATTAAAACCCTCCAAGAGATTATTGTGATTTTATTGTTTTTTCAGTCATACCCATTACTCTCTCAGTTGTTTTCTTTACAAGCCCTGTTTGCCTCCCGTGTTTTAGATAATAAGCAGAAGATCTGTCTCAGGGACATGATGTCTTTGATTCTGACGGAGTTTCCCCTCTCTCATAATTGGCTGCCTTGTCAAAACCAAACAAACTTTCACAAATCCCACCATCCCAGTTGCCACTCAGGAGCGGCGGTTTCTTTTTTTACCCTTCCGCCGCAGTGCTGCAGGTTTGATTGACAGTTTATGACCCTGTTTAGCAGAAACTTCTTGGGCTTTGAAATCTCCTGCAGTGGAGGAGAATAAAAACATGTTCACCTGAAGAAAAGGAGCTTTTATTCCAGTTTGAAGCAATTGGATCTAAAAGTAGACATTTGGAATTTAGAGAAACTGCAAAGTCATGTTTCTCTTGAATGATTTCAAAGCTTGTATGTTTGACGCATTTAAATGTTTATGCTTTAACATTTATTAATTCAGAAAACATTGTGTTATAAGTTAAAACAATCACAGTCTGCCAAATCAACATTTAAGATATTCTTAGAGATAATTTTATATATTCTCTATAATTGTATTGAGGCCATGATGATCCAAAATCCCTTTAAGAGTTGTTTATGCAGGCCAGCAAGTCATTATAAATGCGGGCTCATATGGCCTGCCCTACTCTTGTAGAGGGCTTTTAATTCATCAACATCATTGTCTCCAAGCGCTGCAACAGCAGCAGACGATGAAGAATAATACTAGTGGAAATTAGGGTCTATTTACTCTGTATGTGGCTGTTGAGGCGAGACTGATGGAGATAAACACCAAAGAAAAAGGAGAAATGATATTAATTAAATATTGACTTGGGTTTTAGGTTAAATCCAGCTAATCTCTTGAGTTGGAAAGTTAGGAGACTGTAGAAATCCAAAAAGGAATTGTAAAGGTATGCACGAAAGGAACAAAGCCCTGCTCCGATTTAAAAAAGGAAGTATAATAACCGAGGGCTGGATTAGGAATTAAAACGGCAAAGTAGGTTGGCAGAAACGTCGGGGAGTTCAGCATTTGCAGCTCGAAACGGATTCAGCTCCCCAAGGGAGAAAATAGCAGACAGGTGTATTTATGAGGCTTCTCAAGAGGCTAAACTCTCTCTGTTAGAGATTCAGCTAACACACTCAGAAAACCGCTGCCGGCACATCTGCTGGGAGGACTCTGAGATGATATCGAAGTCCTATCAGGCCAGCCTGAATATTAGCAGCATGATAATTAAGCCAAATATGTAAAACAGAACCTTATCACAGGCACAAACTTGTCCTTTGTTAGCAAACAGATGCTGAGATTCCTGATGGATTTTTTTGTCTGCAGTGTGTGCCAAATAACTAAGAGGGATTTGTTACTAAAGGAACTGTTTTGCCATGCATTTTAAACGGTGACCTTTTGTTTTTGAAATGCGCTCATCTGTGCTGTTACCGTCAGTCTCATTTCATCATGGAAGGATGAAGCACAAGATGTGTGAATTATTAGCACAGCAACACCAAGTGATTTGCAGCTGAATGCTGACTGACTCCAGCAGATTAATGCTGTTATTATCTTATTTGCAGACATCCTGTTAATATTTCTGCAAATTCTTTCCAAAAGATCAAATTAAAATTTATATTTCATTATTTTAAAGTGTCTTGAGTTCCTTGGTTTATTTTAGAGACGGTTGGGCAGAAATGTGATTTTCTTTCTCTCATGTTCAGATGACCTCCTTGGAGCAGGTTGGGGAGGAAGTGGTGGGTCAGGCTCGCTGTCCGTTTGAGTCCATTCAGTCCAATGTTGGATTGTTTGCTGGTAAGTTATCAGTAAACCAAGTGAAAGGATCACTACAAGTTTATATTAAACAGTGCAACAAGTTTGTCATAAAAATACTTTATATTATCATCAATCATTCTGAAATAAAATGCAATCCATGTAATGAGAACTGTGATTTTACAACAAAAGTATAAACAATAACTTAAAGTATTCCTACTTACTGAATTTCTAATGCTTTTACATGCTACAGTGACATATTAGCCATATGTGCAGCACATAAAACAATCAGAACCAGGTGCTCTGGTCTGGTGAGACCAAAATGGAAGTTCTTAACTTATGTGCTTAATAAAATGTGTGGACAAAAACCAACTCTGATCACACCATCCCCAAGTTTTTGGTGGTAATTTAAAAAAAGTTAAATACTTAGCCTTTGAATGAAGCATCCATTTGTCTTGGACATTTAATTACCTGTAATAGATAGTACTTAAAATCTTTTTTCTAATTTTATTTTGTCAACTAAATGTCCTGTTGTTTGCAGGGGGAGATTTCTATTCGGCCACCATGACGGACTTTCTAGCAAGCGATGCTGTTATCTACAGAAGCCTGGGCGAGGGCCGGCCAGTTCTCAGGACCGTCAAGTATGACTCCAAATGGCTCCGAGGTATTTTGCAGAAACATGACTTTGATCACTTCATGGCTGGAATCATCTTCACCATCGGCAACGTTTTATTTTTGATCTTTAGTAACTTCATCGCATTTAGGCACCAACCTTTCAGCAAACAGCCTGCAGCATGTATCAACTTAATACTACATTTAAAATACATGCTATTTTCTCTAATTTGAATACAATTGCATCAGTATAAAAACCTTTAAAGATAATTCACAGCTTTTAACAGAATAAATTGCAATGGTTACCAGTTGTGTGAAATATTCTTTGTAGTCAATGACTCCCTATAGTCTGACTTCTACAGACGCTTTGTATGTTCCCTCGCCGTGTTACAGATCTTCACAGCAGGCACCTACCTAGGTTATGATGTAAACCTGCTGAAACCAAAGCTGAGCCTCAGATTTAATGTTGGAAAAAACATTCTATTAAAATTTCAATGGAAAGCAAATTAAGGAAACCGGTTTGCTTTCAAGACACAACTTGTATTGTTGGTGTTTACAGTGAGAAGTTTTAAATGCTTTGAAGCCCCAAATGACCGTTGAAACCAAAAACTGTATTTTTCTACTTATAAAGGCAGACATAATTGATCTTAAAACTCATAAGTGTTATGGCCACATTAATATCCTCCCCTTATTGGTCCATCTAGTGGTGAAATAAATTAAAATTAGCGTTCCCCTGGCCGGATTGCAGGGATAATAAATGTGTTCACTGTATAAGACGGACAGTAGGATTCCAAATATCAATTTGTCCTTCACAAGTCAATCCTTTTAATTTATACTCCCAATATTGTACGTTTTATTTCTTGTCTTTGGGTTTCTGAAAAGGATTCTGGAAAACGTAGAATCTGCTTTTCCAACCTGATCATTCCAGGGATGGTTTCAACAACAGAAAGAAAGCTTAAATGTTAGAGAAAAATGCACCTTGAAAATAGATGAAACGGATGATATTCTTTTCTCTCTGCAGAGCCTCATTTCCTGCATGCCATCGACTATGGTAACTATGTCTACTTTTTCCTGAGTGAGATCGCAGTGGAGTATACAGCCTTGGGCAAGGTATGTGCACGTGTGAAAATTATCTTCCACTATGAAACAAGTTGTTTGAAACTTTTTAAAACAATGAAACAGAAACAAATCCTAAAAGATGAGTTTATATTTCGATAAATCCTTTTTAAACAGTAGCTTGGTGTGTTTTTGTAATCCTGAAAGCAGTAAAACTTATTTTCTTTAAATGAATTTAAATGAGCTACGTACAATGTGTACTCATCGTCATTTTTTTAAACATTTCCACAGGTTGTGTTTTCTCGAGTCGCGCGTGTCTGTAAGAATGATAACGGAGGATCACCCAGAGTTCTGGAAAGATACTGGACTTCCTTCCTGAAGGTGATTTTCTTGAGTGAAAGTTACAGATGTCTCAAAATGATCTCAAGTATCTGATCAGTTGGGATGAAAGACCTCGTTTAGATAACCTGGATCAGACACCTGAATGAAATCCAATTTTCTGATTTCTGTTGGTGATTTTGTTAGCCACTGTTCCAAACAATATGTCATGTAATGCAGCTGTGTGCATATAAATATCATAGTTATAAATATGCTATAATTGAACCACTCATTGTGGCAGCATGTTGGAGTAGCTCTGATTTGTTCTTTTTGTAAAATTTTGTTCCTAATTTTTTTGGCTAAGGAGTCTCTAGTTTTAGATGCAGTGCAGCTCGAAGGATTTTTTTCTTTCTTACTATTTTGCTTTTGGACAGCTGTTAAGACGCATAACCATGGTTAACGGGTACCGTTTCATACCAAAACAGTGTAAATATGCTAACACTAGCCTAACATGAGCGCAAACTTGAGTGGATGAAAATATCTACGAGGATTGCAACACTTCTGAATATTTCCTGCCCATCTCTAAATCAGTTTGTCTTTGTCAGGCCCGGTTGAACTGTTCGGTCCCAGGAGACTCCTTCTTCTACTTCGATGTCCTTCAGTCTCTCACCAACGTGCTGCAGATCAACCAGAGGCCAGCAGTCGTTGGAGTGTTTACCACTCAGTCCAACAGGTAAGCTCACAAAGTATGTCAGGAAATTTTACAGGAAATAAGTTACTTTGGTGAGAAAGCTCATGTTTTTGAGATTTCTGTTAATTAGTAGTTTTAGTATGCATGGCTGTCTTCAGTTCTAAAATTTGTTTTAAGACATCCTTCTTTGAGTATAATTTTTTAAAGTGGACAGAAAATTAAGACAATTTTATCAAAGTGGAGAGTTAATGGAAAATTATGCAAGAAAATGTTTTAGAAGACTGGTACATGTTTTTTATTACATTCTTCTTTCAAATGAAAGAAAATTAGATTAGTTTTTGCTGAATTAAAAAAGTAACAGTACTTCAACTATTAAGGAGGTCATTTGGAAAGGCAGGGCCATTTTTAAATGTGTATATTTTTGTTAGAAGGGATGTGTGTGGTTATTGTTGGAAAGCAAAGACATTTCTTTCACTCGACATTTATGGAAATGAGGACATCATTTAAAAACTAGGAACGCGGTACCCAGGTTCTTACTCTCGGGACTTAAAGATTTCACAAAGAAATTGGGTCCCTGTTACGATTTGGGTCAGGGATAATAACATGTCAAACGGGGTCTTCTCAGGTACAGCTTTACACGACTGTCTTTGCAAAATATATACAGGTTTTTCTTGGAATGTCTCTTCCCTTGCCATTTTCAATTAATTAATTCCCTAGCCTCCTTTTTTACTCTGTGCTCTTTCTTTTCCTTCCATTTTCAGGATACTTATAATAATCCATGAGGCTGACCTCATTAGTTGCAGCTTATTTTATAAAAATTGAGTTTACGAAGGCAAATGTGGCTTAGTGGGTGGAGTAGTCAGTCCAATGTCGGATTTTGTTGCCATTGTGAAAATAAAAACTTTAAATTGCTAAATGCATTCTGGCATGAGTCAGAAATGCTGTATTTGTTGCTGGCCATCATGGTGTGAGACAGTTGGGTTATTGCTAGGTTTTTGCGGCCGACCTGGGCCAATAGGTTGCCAAACAACAAACAAGCTCCCAGTTCAGAATGAGCACCAACAGAGCCAAACAAACGAGCCACATGACATAAGACAAAATGTTTCATGATGTGATGAGAGAAATATTCACTAGAACAAGAAGTATGTTTAGTAAAATCCAAGTGATGCTTTGATTTTACCAAACCCAAGAACAAAGTTACAAATGGGGGTCTGTTAATGGGCCATTGAACAGAGTTTTCCTTCTTCAAACATAACAAAGGAAGATTTAAAATTGCTCAACTCCTCTTACTTAACTGTTCTTCATTTTTTTGTTTACTGAAATTAAGAATAAATAACTTGATACCTGCTGTCATTATTTCCTGCGTCTCTCCAGCATACCAGGCTCAGCAGTTTGTGCCTTTTACATGGACGACATTGAGAAAGTCTTCAACGGGAAGTTCAAAGAGCAGAGAACCAGTGATTCATCCTGGACTCCAGTGCCAGACGAACAAGTTCCCAGACCAAGGTGAGGGCTTTCTCTACAAATCAGAGTAACCTGAAACATTAAGCTAGGTACTAAAAAAATTGTGTGCATGATTCGAATGTTATAATATTGTATGTAGTAAGATTGCTGATTGTAAAAGTGTTCTTTTCTTTTATTCCCAGACCGGGTACTTGTGCAGGCGACGGTCCGGCCTCAGACTACAAATCTTCGGTTCAGTTCCCAGATGAGATGTTGACTTTCATCAAATCTTATCCTCTGATGGATGAGGCAGTTCCCTCTGTCAACGACCGGCCCTGCTTCACACGGACATCGAGCAGGTAAAAAACATCAGAGCTTCATGTCTACTTCCTGAAGTCTCAGTGTATGCTGAGATGGTTTAGGTTCTCTGCCATGAAGGAGACTGATTATGTTTTATAATCTCAGCGCCCATTCAGAAATTAAGGAGCTCCATTTTGGAAACAGAGGAACCATTATGTTCTGCTCCAGATCTTCTGTGAAGTTTGATTAAACATGCATGTTGTGCTTGGGTAAAATGCATTCTTTTTAGACCTTTAGAAAGTGCTTATCCTACAATACATGCTCAAAATCATCAGCAATAGCCAGGTTGCACGTGTAGGTGGAAAGAGTTAAGTTTGCCATTTGCTGTCAGATAGAAAATTTAGCAACCGTTACACCTGCTGCAGATAGTGGGAAAGAAGGAGTCTGCTTCACAAGATAAGCAGGTGTTGACTGGCTTACACCCACAGATGACACCTGCCTAAAATCCCCCTTACCTTCATACTCTTTTTCTTCTTCTTGTTTTTGGCAGACATTGGCATCCACGAATAAATCTGTTCTTTAAATTATTGTCAGATGTGCTGTTGTAGCAGTGTGAGTACAGCTATGCCAGACTGCAGCAACAAGCAAAATGCTTTGGTGTTTTTTAAATCGCCCAGAAGAAACCTGAACTAAATGCTCCAGGAAGGCCAGGACAATAAAAAAGGAATTCTTAAAGGTCAAAATGAAAGAGGAGGATGTAAAGTGTACCCAGCAGGGGCAAGTTAGAAAATTACAGCCACAGTGAGGGATAGTGAATCCGCTACCCGACCTAAAGCCTCGAGGATAATCATCTGTATCAGCCGTGATTAGATGCTCGCTCACAGTAAGTTCTTGCTCCGGCTCCCACCGACTCGGCAGCTCGGAGATTCTGTGACCTTTTTAATCTCGGCTGCAGATTTCAAATGAGTTTTTGATGGATTCTAATTACCAGTCTGAAATGAGAATGAGATTCTTAATTCCATGTTCGAATTAGCCTCTCTGCTGGAGAGGTCCAAGCTGACCCAGATAATGATGATGCAGATATCCGAAGGGTAGCGCAAATCTGCTGACTCCTTTATGTAACATTAGTCAGTTTGACAGTCTGAGCCCATCGGAGCACTTGGGTAAGGAGTGAGCCTCAATTTGTTTTCATTTTGATGTGAGTTTAATGTAGAACGAGGAAAAGTGATGATAAAAGTAAAGTAGAAATCAAATGATTGGTTTTGAATGATTTGTGTAAGAATTGATGCAGATTTCTAAACCATAAAGATAAATTTAGATTCTTGTTTCAATGTGAAACCGATCTTTTTACTTATTATGTAAAGACAGCTGGAACTAGTTTGAGGTTTAAACCACATTTGGCTTTATATCACCATTTCACTGCAGCCTTTTTAATAAGATGCCAAAATTATTGCAGCTTTTCTCCTGGTAGTAGCACTCTGCTTGATGCTGTCAGTGCGCTGTGTATTGTGACCAAATGAGTACAGATCTTTCACATTTTCCCCTTGTTAGACTTGTTGGGTCAGATTTTCCTCTAAAACGGCTGTGAACCACTTTACTGTTTTGATTTATTGGATTATTAAACAATTTCTTGCAACTATACAGTACTCAACCTGTCATAACAGTTAACTATATAGATAGAATGTTATAGGTAAAAAAAAAATATATATATATATATATAATTTATAATAGTAGCTGTTAATTTCCAAATACACAAGAAATATTGACAAAAGTAAAATTTTTAGATGCACTTTTTGGACATCGAGTTTATGGAGTTGTTACAAGCTTCTAGTAATTTCAGGTGTATTTGAGTTTGTTTAGAGAAACAACACAGATTGGATTTTCAAGCTCTTTTTCTTCTTTTTTTTCAGGTCCAAGTTGACCCAGATTGTGGTGGATGTTTCAGCCGGTCCCCTTAAGGACAGAACAGTCATGTTCCTGGGCTCAGACGATGGCCGTGTCCTGAAAGTTCTGGCTAGCACACATCCCAATGACAGCTTTGGATCCAAACTCCTGGAGGACATCGATGTTTATAACCCCTCCAAGTATTGCTCCTCTCTTTTTTAATCCGCCTTTCTGCTGGCGTTGAAAAATGTGTCCAGGTTTCAGAGTAATGCTCTGTTTTCTGTTTATTCGTGTGCTCAGGTGCAATGTTCAGGGTCAGGAGGACAGGAGGGTTCTGGGACTGGAGTTGGACAAGGACCATCATGCACTGTTTGTTGCTTTTACCAGCTGTGTAATCAGAGTACCACTCAGTCGCTGCACCCAACATGGAGCCTGTAAAAAGTAAGGAAACGGGAATAAAACTAATAGCTTCATACAAATTTTTAATCGTAGGGAAATTACACTCAATCAAAATGTATTTTAAAAATTAAATTGAAGTCACTATGAGAAGTATGAATTTAACAAAGTCTCAAGTTTGTTAGCTACAAATCTATTTAACTATTAAAATAGCAAGCCTAATTTGGTAGCATAATAAATATTGTAGAAACACATGTGCATTCGGGGTATTAATGGGGGAATCTGAATCATAAAATATGAACATTTAAGAACTTTATTTATAGACTTCATTAGGCTGAAAAGAACAGAGCTCACTGCCCAAATTAGAGCACATTCATCACTTTAGAGGGATGCATGTGCACACACACAACCCCACATTGGTGTTAATCAGGCTCATTTTAATCACTGAGCAGGATGAATGAAAGCCAGTCTGGTGTGGCAACAGCTGCAGTGGCAAAGAGAGTCTTGCACCAGCTGTAACTCCATCACTCAAAGCCACGCACGCTTTGCTGCTAGTCAAACACACAACAGTTTCACTGTGGTTCTTACACCCAACTGAGATTCAGATTTGGAAAAACTAACGAGTATGAACAACATGTCTGCTTTCAATGTAATGAAGCAAATTGTTGATGAAGAATATTTGGGGTAAATTTGGTTTATATCAACCTTAAATGATGCCTATTAACATTTATGGAAGGACAATCTCATGCCAAATGCAGACTGGAACAACAGTCAGAGAACACATGTGGGGCCCCTTTTACTGCCAAAAGTACCAATAATAGGCATGTTGCATCAGAACTGTACTATGGAGCAACAGAAGAAGGTTGCCTAGTGTTTTACATCTGGTGGAAACTAGAGGAAGAATGTAAGCTTTGGGAGGTGGAGCTATGCTGAACAATATGGCTGAAAAACATATCATAATATAATCATTCCATATGGGGCAATATCAATTATTGATTATTTTTTGTTTTAAATATCTGAAATACAGGCAAACTATTTTTTTTTATTATTATTATTTTAAAACAACTATGAGGCACAGTAGCAAAACCTTGAACCACTGCTGCGCAAGTTACTCAACTGGTTGTTGCTAGGTAACCAAAGAGTGAGTGAGTTGCTAGGTAACAAACCAGTGAGTGAGTAAGTTGATGCCACCAACCTAGCTAATCTAGCTGTGAGTGGTTGAGTGGCTAAAGCCTTTCTTCTGCCTACATCCCCCAGAATGCTGTGCGGTTCTGGATCACAGTTCAGTGAAATAAATTAAAACTCTGTTTCATGTTACTATTGATCATGCGTCTATCACCATATATAAACCTGACCTATTGGTTAGGTCTTGTTGTCGGACCCTCTTTAGAACCTTAAGGTTGATGATCTGCTGCTAATGTTTATTTTTTCCACGTTACTGATGTTACTAGTAATGGTTGGTTAATGATGATATACACTGTTGGTCCTCTCAATGTCTTGTGTCGACTTCTATGTGTTGTTTTGGCACATTGTATTGTTGCTCATTTTCAGAGTTCAGATTGCTTGTCTGTTAGTTTTAATGTCTTTTGTTTTTTGCTTGCAGTGTCATTAATTTCCCCGAACTTGAACTTGTTTTTCTACTGAAAACAAACATTTATTTTTCTTCATTTTTTTCGGACTATTGCCTTGACTTCACCCCGTGGTTGCTGGGACTTGCTCTCTTTATTCAGAATGACTTGCGATGTGACTATTTGACAGCACTGGTAAATACTTACACTGCTGTTTTGGCTGGCCGCCGTGTCGCCGCCGTGTTTTGCTTGTGAATTGTGCCACTGTGCATTCGTGCGTGATTGATGGGCAGAGCCCGAATAAAACTGGACTGGTAATGGATGAAGGCGTTTGAGACTAGATGTGTAAACACGTGCAAGTTGTTGGAGGCCGTTGTTTGCGTTACCAAGGGTCTGCTAGATTTGAAACGGCTACCTGATGGCAGCTGCTGTCACAAGTGTGTTTGTCTGTGTGTGTTTCAGAAACGCATGAAAAGATGGTGTGACAGCTCACTGTCTCTAAACAAAAGGCAGGGGAAACTCAGATGTTGTATTATCAATGTGTCCTTGATTTTAAATGCAGGTCTGTTTTTGAACACATCTTTGTTTATCTGCCTTGTAGAGATATTTTGTGACAACTGTTAAAAGGATATTTTGAAGCTTCAACTTTTATCTTAAAAACAGGATATTGTAATGTGCACAGTAAAGAGAAGATAACTTTTTCTTTAGGTCTTGTTCGTATACAAACAACTGCAACAAAATCCAATTATCAATAATTCATATCAAAACAGACAGAATACAAGTGAGATTTAAATATTAAATCCCCAAAAGACTCCACTTTGCTTAACTTATTTCTGCATTGTAAATTAAAATTGATTTTTATTTTAGTTCTTAACTTATACTTTTTGGATCATATGTTTGGGCAAAATAACACAAAGAACTAAATATTTTCCTTGTTCTATAAGCTTTGTTGTATTTTCTAGGGGTTGTTTTTTTATTATCTATATGTAGGATATTTGCAATAATATTGAAACTTTGATTTAACTTTAAAACAATATATTTTTGCCATATTGTTCATTATTGGCTCCTGTTTGACCAGTAATTGTGTGTCATTCAGATGACTTTCTTTAAATCTCCTGTTTCATTAAATCCTAAAGTTGGTCTTTTGAATGGAGAGCAACTGATTAGAAACTATTGAAATTTCAGTGGTAACTCACAGAGCTAAACATTGTAGATGAGCAGAATGAGCTGAATCAATGAAAACAAACAAAGAAGTAACAAAGGTTTATTATGTGATAATGAAGAAATTAGATCAGTGCTATGGGAAAATGGGGAGTCCTGAATTGTTCATGAACCACTTGAATTTCAGCCTGTGTGTGAATTTAATGTCATGAAGGAAAAAGCAAATGGAGCCCACTGGACCCCAACAATAAATTCTTGTCTTCTTCCTTTCCATCTCTTCCTCCAGCGCCTGCCTGGCCTCCCGTGATCCTTACTGCATCTGGCTTCGCACCGGGACATGCGCCAACATGGCACCAGGCTTCAAGTATGTTCCAGTCCCTTGTAATCTTTCTCTTACTGTCATGCTGCCTTTCTGTCTCCCCATACTTCCTGTTATCATCAGTCTGACGGCCAATAAGGCTCTGGAGGTCCTGCTCATCCGTCAGCCCTGGCAGCAGAAGGGTCGTACATCTGAAAGTTGTAAATCTGTGATGCCAGAGTGAAAGGATGGATGTAGAAGTGCAATGAGGACAAATGTTGAAAAGGATTTCTAAGAGTGATTTTGGTTAAATCAGCTGTAGTCAAAAATATGTTGAGTCACAAACTCAGCCTCTG
Organism: Xiphophorus couchianus; assembly: GCF_001444195.1. Classification (NCBI taxonomy): domain Eukaryota; kingdom Metazoa; phylum Chordata; class Actinopteri; order Cyprinodontiformes; family Poeciliidae; genus Xiphophorus; species Xiphophorus couchianus. The sequence goes on from NC_040240.1 coordinate 20,650,960, forward strand.
ACTTTCTGTTTGTCCTGCTGATGGTGACAATTCTTGAATTATCACTTATTTTGCTTCAGTTTTTCATATTGAGCATTCTGTACTTTCAGTGACCTTTTGATGAGACCCATCATTATAAAACATATTCAGAAGGGATTTGTTTTTTATATATTGATGTAAATTCCCACAAATCTTTCTGGCAATAATTTCATCTCTAAATACTAAGTTAATGTATTGTTTTGCATCAAACTATATTTGAGTGAATCCAAATATTAGATCATAGTGGATTAAAGTAAGTAGTAGTCAGAGCTTCTGTATTGTTAATGTAATCATCGGCAGTTGTGGACATTATTATAATAAAAATTAAAACAAATATCAGGTCTATTTCAGTCTAAACCCATTTTCAGAACTACAAATGGAATTACATTTGCACTGCATGCTATAGACGTTACCCACTTTCCCAAGCCTCACAGTATCATTTTTCATAAAGCTCACATAGTTGTGCTATGCAGCTCTCTGATTTTACCCAGGGCAACTTTTTGAACTCCCCTTACTCTTGAGTTTTAGCAGAATTTCCCAGAGTTGGAATTTTGATCATCTGAGGACACAGCCTCGCTCAGTCGACGCTGCACCAGGTGCTGAAAAATCGCTTCCTCAGCTTCCCATCCCTGGCAGATGGCTGGCATTCCAGCCATTTATGTGCGGCTGGTTTTTGATCACTGATCTGTGCTGCTGATCTACAGATAAGACCTTTGTCGTTCCTGCGCTGCCTTTGCAAGAAGCATCTTGATTTCCGAACAGGTGGGAGTTGCTAGTGCAGCTGAACATGGATGCTGAGAGAAACTGTCTGGATTCTGATGGGTTCAACTCAGACCTAAAGACTAAAGCAGAATAGTTTCTGCTCCCACAAAGCAATGTGATTATGTTTAGTCCTTCCTTAGCGTCACTAATATTATACTTTTTTCATAAGTTGCTCATATTCATATATTTTTTAGAATATTGGGACTTTTCTTTTATTCTTCCTCCTAACCTCAATTTGCTTTTATTTATCATAGCCAAAGATGGTTTTGAGTCCATTAATTTAATCACAGAACCAGTCTTGATAATAAGCTTTCTGATGTACTGCTTCTGTCTCTGATCACTTCACTGCGTTTGTGACTGATTATATTTACATACCAGAATGTTGCAGGTACTTAGTTGCTCCCTGAGGTTTAGAACAAGGCTTTCCTCTGGAGACAAACGTGAAAATAATATAAGTTCGATTTGCAGAGGGTTGGAGGAATGGCAAAAAAAATCCAATAGCCACAGATCGATGTTATGACGTGCTGCATCGTGAGCCCGAGTTACCCGACACTTAAAAGGTATTGATTGAGCGGTTCCACAAACACTGGGTTTCACAAGTTAGAAGCTGCCTGCTGAGTTTGTTTGTTTGTGCATATCTGCGTGTATTTCTAATCCTTGTACTGCTTGAGAATATTGATAAACTCAATGTGAAAACAGTGGGCTTTTATCTTAGGGCTAGAATCTCTTGGTATAAATGTGGTGTTATAAATTGAGCCGATTCATTTGGGAGTCTGCAGTATCTCCTAACGGAGAGCCTCTGCAGGTTTTCAAATTGTTGATGCTGAACTTGGACGTTTACAAAGCAAGGAATGTGGCAAAATGCACAAAATATTCCATCATAAAATATGTAATATGTCACCAGTTTGTCACCTTGAATCAGAAATGTGGTGCCGTTTTTTTCACATTTAAGTAACTGTTGCCTTCAGTTATTATGAAACGGCTGAGTATCAAAAGCAATTTAAAAGAAATCTTGATACTTTGAAATGGGCGCTGTCTCTTTAAGAAGGTTCTAGCCTTTCTGCGACTCCCCCTTCAGCATGTCATCACAGCAGTGCTTCTCTATGCCGTCCATGGATGGTGTTTACAACCGTTCTTAGGAGTTTTGTAGTGAATTTGATAAAGTCAACACACAGTTCTACCAGGTGCTGGCTAATGGCTGTTGTTGCTCGTCTTGAGGGGCAAGCGTTTAGGCACCCCCAAAAGGCTGCCAAGGGAGAATCAAGGATTTCTCAAACATGCATGGCTGAGTTGAAGCAACGGTCAGTGCATGTGTTTGATGAGGGACTGATGAATGCGTTCACGTTTAAAACCTTTGAATTTTAAAGAGGAAAATGTGGATTACTCAATATCAAAGTAGACTTCACAAGATGCAACAATCATTTTGGAATGTTCTTTTTGAAAATTGTTTGAAATATTTGTTAGGAACAGTTCTTAGGTTAAAATACTGGAATCACTATAACGCTGATTCATGCTACGCTTTGTAGTTGGAACTTCTCTGGTTTGTGACGGGACAGCCAGTTTACTGTCCTTCAAATTATACATAAATAAACCCAAGATCAGCATGGGAAGACTGCATTTTTTATCATAACCCTCGATTTAAAAGATTTAAAGACTTATAAATGTTCTTTTTGTTCGATTCATTCCTAGCACATATTCTCACCATCTCTTCATCTAGACAGTGTTTACACTTGCTACTGAAGCCCCCTTCTCTGAGACCCAAGCTGTCAGGGACCCAGTGTAATTTGACAGGGTCAGCTTGTCCCCTCGTATGAAGAACCACATTACAGTCGCCTTACTTTTTTATTCTTTTTTTTCTCTCTTTTTTTATACTGTATTATGTCAAAACAGAACAGCAGCATCTTTTAGAAATTTCTGTTGATGGATTTCAGGCCGCTCATAGTGAAACGACCGTGCCTTAAATATTTATGTCACATTTTCATGCAATTTAAGGGAAAAGCTGTCCGCTGGAACGAAGCATGGAAATTGAGTTTCATTGAACATCTCTGAGGCACTTTGTGCCCTATAAGATCTACAGCAGTACTTGACTTGAGATTTTCTGCTTTTTTTTGTGTATACATCAAGCCAGTCTGATCACACCAATATTTCTATCAAGACTGAACATTATCAATGTCGAACACAAATATTCCAGCAGGCATACATAATCCCAGTATTGATCTGGCTCCTCTGCTGGCAGCTCTTTGTGTTTACCTGCATATTTTTGATCCGTCTCCTGACATGGATCGATGCGAGGAGAGAGGGGGCAGTCGCCTGTCTTTTAACTCATCGACTTTTTATGGGCACTTGTTCAAAGGAAGAGGTAAGCTTTCCGCACAAGTCACTGAGTTGGTTAAAATTCGTTTTGATTAATTAAAAGCTCTTTTATTTATTTATTTTTTTTCTGTTTTCAAAAACCTCTTTAGCATAATGATTCTAACATACTTTAAATGATAATATGTTTGCTTTTGATTTGAGAACTGCAGTTGCAGATGCTGTGTTTTTCTCTCCTTGAATTTGAGGAGTTTGTTAGATAACTTTAGGATAATGCTGAAAATATGACACATGATTGGCGTTTCTAATAAGATCATGTCATTATGACGGAATGAGTTTTGAGACAGGCTTTTACGTAAAGGTTTCCATGTCTTTAGGGAGCTATTATAACAACTTGGTGCTTCAGAGCTTATCTGTGGTCAGCAGAGAAATAAAGGTCAATCCATAAATCTATACTCGTAGTTGGTGTGCATGCTTGCACATTTATTAGTCATGTTCACAGTATTCATTCGATGGACACAAATGATAAATTTATTATTTCCAATTCCAAATGGATACTGGAGTTAAAAAAAATAGAACTCTGAGCATTGCTGTAGCTCATGTTCAAATCTGCAGGATACGTTCATGTGACCAGTAATGACTTGGCTCAGTTAAGCTAACACAGTTAGCATTGTGGAGTGCTTGGTACTTTGTCCAATTTATAATTAGAGTTAAAAAGCAAAACCATGCCTGACTTAGTCATATGGGAAACCACTATTGGTGACATCAGTGCTTCACGGAAAGTGTTTGGGATAAAAAAAGGAGGAGAAAAACTCGATTCTGATTCCAAATACACAACAAAATCAGTTATGGAATAAATGATGTGGTTTCTGATGCAAAGCAACGATTCATCTACATAAAATTACCTATAAATTAGCAGGAAAGACAGAATTCAAAACCTTAACATTTTAAAATGAAACATTCCTCTTCTATGTGCCTTTCCAATGTGTCTGGCTTCTTTTAGTTGTAAATATTCAAACATGTAGAAACATGAAATAAAATTGCACTAAGGTGAACTATTTAAGTACTTTGCAGCTTTATGGAAACAGTTCCATTGTCATATTTGCAAGCAAATATTTTACACATATTTCTCATCTCTAAGACTAAGAAAAATATGATGAATCATCTTAAGCTAAAGAAAATGGAAAATAAATGACTAATATTTCACAACAAACTTGTTTGGAACATATATTGAACACCCAGAGTTTTGTTTTGCTGTTTGTAGCCTGGCAACAATATTGGAAGCTAAATCAGATCTTCTTCCTCTGTTGTAATAAATAGAGGATTTTCTGTTGTAATTAATGTTGGATTTGTTTTAAAGTTGTAAAAATATGCAAAAAATATTTGTGAAACAGTTGAGAAACAAAGGCTGTGAGAGAATAATGTCCACAGTGTTTCTAACAGCCTCATCAATCCTTTCCTTCGGGCTTGATAAACCCGAAGGAAGATTCCTTTCTGCTAAAATGATAGCGCTGATGGAAAAGCTGGCAGGCAGTTTTGTTTTGGTCTGCTTCATTTACTATCGAAATGAGACATTTCAATTCATGTGGAAAAAGAATGCCAGATGAAGTCAAAACACTGTTTTCTGCTAACTTCAGAGAATTGTCCATTTGCCCACAGACACAGGAAACAATATGTTCCGCGGCAGCACAAAAGACGCTCGGCTCATAGTTTTTAATACAGACAGGAGTGTGGATGGAGCAGAGAGGAGACGCTGCAGGAAGATTAAAATGGACAGGATGAGCAGGTTGAGATGAAAAAGAGGCGAGGAAGGAAACTGAGGGGGAAGCGAGGCTGTGATGCAAGATGCGGAAAGGAAGAAGAAAGGGGGCAAAACATACGAGACGGAAAATTACAAAACAAGAGCAATATCTGTGTCAGACACTTGAGGGATGAAGAAATAACAGCAAGACAGATATAGACAGGCAATTCAAGAGAGCTGTTTTATTTTCATTCTGAGCTTTTCTTTTTGATTTTGTCTCAGCAATTATAAATCAGGGCTTAGTTTTCAATCAGTTGGGCATCTCACTGTTTTATTAAGCAAACCACATTGAGTGTTTTCAAATCTATTCAGATTCTAATTTTCTTTAAAGGAAAAGCGGCCACTTTGACCAAAAAAGTCACCACCTTAATTTACCAAAGCAAATTCACTGATGCAACTAATCACCTGATTGTTTTTTAAGCCTGACGTAGTCAGTATTTTCTCACTAACTAAACAATTATTTTTGAATCTGCTGCTTGTGGTTTGTCAGATTCAATCGAAAGTTCCCATCGAGCAAACACAACAACACAGGATGTTCCTGTAACCCTAAAATTGAATTTTACATGGCTGTGAAGAAATTCAGCAAAAGATGAAGCCCTGTTATCTCTATGAATCAGAATATTGTTTATGATGAACCCCGTTATCTACCAGTGTGCACTGGGGCCAAGGGTGTAAAATTGACAGTGTATTGCTATGTAATGACATACCAGATCATTACCTCATAATCTCAATTGTCAATACACAGTTTATGATGCAAGCATTCAACTTTCCCAGTGACTAAATCTTCATTAATGTAGACAAAGCATCTGCATGGTGTATAAAGTTAATTTGTGCAACATTTCGTGAGCATTTATGAAAACATTTTAGCAGTGGCAGATATTCATGGTCTGTCTGGCCTCTCTGAGTTGACATGCTAATGCCACAGACTTTTCTGCATGTCCAATAAATCTGTGGCCACCAGGCTTAACTTTAGATCACATTCTGCATACTACAGTATCAGATGTGCAGGAAATCAATGCTGAAGCTTTACTTAAACCTCCCCACAACATCGAAACGCTAAGTAAGTAATGGTTGGATGGCTGTATCAGTCACAAATGGTCCACAAAAGCAGTTTATGAATATCTCACTTTATGAAACATTGAAAATATTTTTTTTCAGTTTGCATGTGGAAGAGAGGTGTGAATACTGAAGCAAATCTTTGATTTCTGAAATCTCTTATTTCAGCGAGAACATTTTTTTTTAAGTCCAAATGTGTTAGATATATTTTGTGTGTTAGATGTATTTTCTAAAAGTGCATTTTATTTAATTAGACATCAAATTAATTTGACCAATAATTTGTGTGGAAGTGTTTACTATTTGGGTTTAGAAAAAAACGGTCTAGATGCAATCACAACTTTTTTCTGAGATGACAAATGGTAAACTCTGAATCGGTGTGACACCAGAACAAGGATGCAACTAATCACTGAGCTGCATGTTGAGATAAGATGAAAGCTTTATTTGATAAGACTGATATAAACAGAGTGAACAGCAGAAAGAGGAGGACTAAAGCAACAGCAAACTGCAACAAAAATGAGTTCCCAGGTGAGAGAGTGACTGCAGTTTTACTAAAACCACCTGATGCATGCTTCTAAACTCTCAGATTTGTACATAATTTGAAGGTGATTGTTATTCCCTGCAATAAACCAATAATGAGTTACAACTTCCTGACAAACTGAAGACGTTGAGCCCTACAGGCTCTGTTCTGATTTCATTTTTGTCTTCCACACTCTGCAAGGCAGTGGAAGAAAGTTTGTCCAAGTTCAGTCATTATCCTCTATTAGCATCACATCACAGCAATATAAGTCACAACAGCCCACTCGTCCTGCGTTTGGTCTGCCTCACTTAACATCAAGCTCTCCAACTCCAGAGATAGACTCCCAAGACTCCAGTCCAGGCGCAGGTCCTTGTCCTGCATCTCCAGCATCCCCATCTGGGTAAAGGGAAGACGAGCAAAACAAAATATCATGCTCATAACTAATGTTTAATGGAGCAAGTGAGACTGTCTAAGTCCTTCTACTTCAAAGGATGTGTAAATTCCCTGGTGTCATGTGACTTTAACTAAAGTTTAAAATGTTATTATAAAATGCATTCTGACATCCTTTACACTGTACCTGCTACTAGTTGCTCAGGTACACCTGTAAAGTACTTTCAATAAAGTGTTTTTTTTTTCATACTTCTTTTAGTTTGATTTAAAAAATAAAATAAAATTTAGCACCAATATTATATAATGTCAGTAACCTTCATTTGCTTGCATGAAAACATGACATATTTTAGCCATTATATGACTTTTTTTTAAAGTAAACATTCTGTGAGATTTTTAGTAATGTCAAACCACACAATACATTTTTGGTCTTATGAAATGATGACTTGAGGTCTTATCAAATCAAACCAAGTACAGAAACGTTGCTCAGGCTGATTGAAGGATAAATATAGAACAGAATCCCCAGGCAGAGCTACGGCTCAGAGTTTGGCTTGACTGTCTGTAAGTCGAAGTGAGTTTAGCTTCGCAAAATTCTGCTGATGAGTAAAAGATTTCCTCCAGGGAGAAGAAAGACATGGAGGGAAGGATGATGAAGTAAGAATAGAAAGCGCTGAAGAGGAAGAGTGTAACGTCTTGCATAACATCAGCCTGAAAAAGAAACTGAACCGTCTTAGAAGGGAGGTGGTAGATTGAAGGAGAGATGAAATGGAAAGAGTCATTTTGCCAGCCAGCATGAAGAGCAAGCATTTGTTAAAATTGGAGCCAATTATGTTTTGGTTTTATGATTTCAAAGTCGTATTACAGAATAGATACAGCCTCTAGATTAGTCAACGTTGCATTAAAGTGTCTTTATTTACCAAATAAGGTAAAGTTGGCACTTTTAATTGACATTTAATGCAACTTTTAAAGCAACTTTGCATTTGAAATGTTATTTACCAAATAACACTTCATGACAACAGTCATAGACATTCATAAAGACTCTTTCATGTTCATGACGGGCATCATGTCATGTTTGACAGTGTGATGTCAGTCTTATGCACACTGCTTCAAATAAAGTGTTACCAATATTTCTACTTCCAAAAAAGTACAACCAACACTAAATAGAGGCTCACATTATCTCTCAAAACTAATTCAAGTTATAAAATGATGCTACCATTTTATAACTGCCATTAAAAAAATGTCACTCCAACATTAATTACATTTTTCTAAGTTCATCATGAACAGCTAGTATTTTGCATTGTATGAAACAGAACCCAAAGGGGAAAAACATTATTCAGTCACATGCAGTGACTGAGTTACTCACAATATTTCTCCATCACCTTCACTCAGCCCAAACCTCTGTGTGTCTAATAACTTCTTCTCATATTGAGGAGCTTCCTCCTTATTAATATTCTATCTTTTAGTGTTTTGCTTCAGATTTTTGAAGTGATGTCCTGTCTTAAGTCATGACCAGTCAATGTCTTCACAGCTGTCTTAAAGCTCTTTCAGTATTTTCACTCTGATGGAAAGGGCATTAGTTATTTATCTAAAACTAACGTTTGGTCTAGTCTCAAAATATATAATGCGAGTTCAATTTTATAAACCTTTATAGCTATGTTTGCATTAGATGTTTACGTGCATAGAAATCAAGTTGGTCCACATTCTGTTACAATGGCGTTCCAATTTGAATCATGTTTTGCAAAATGTAATATTTTATTTGTACCCAACCAGACTACCTGAAATACAGTATATCCCTCCATTCATTTGATTCAAACCTTTATTAAAGACTTGAGCTGTTCTGTGTCAAATGAAGTTGTTTGTCAGTAAACCTCAAGCTGTTCAACAAAGTCTCAATAACTTTTACTTCTTTGAAGTACACACAACCTGTGAATGTTCATTTAGCGGTAAATCCCGCAGCCGCGCATACATCGCAATTACATTTCACAGTCTTTCAAATGCGTTAACGCCTCCACTGCCGAGCCTCAACACCGGGGACGCGAAATCACAATGTAAGCGACGCCGGCGTCTGATAACTTGGCTGTCTTTTCCAACTGAGTCTATTTTCATCCCCTCCTCCGAGTAGCTCCCCGCTAGATGAGCGAGGCGTTCAGGTGCCTGAGAGCGGTTGGGATATATAGCTGCTCACCGTTGCATCGACCTCCTCCTGTTCTCTCCTTTTTTGTTTTCTCCTCACTTACAGCTCAGCCCACGCTGGTGGAAATGAAGCTCAAGCTGAAAAGCAGCAAGAGAAGGAAGGAGAGAAAACGAGCAATGAGGGGAGATAAATATTGAGTGGCTGAGGGGGTGGACGAGTTAGCAAATATGAGGTACAGAGATATGAAGTGGAGTGCATGAGAGGAGGAAATTAAAATGACGCTTTTACACTCCATTAAATAGCCTCTAAATGTTCCACTTCTCATCTGTTACATAATTTACTTAGTGAATGTGTAATGCAGGTTTATTATACAGTCATGTAAATACAGTATCCATGGACAACTTAAAGAACACAATAAAAGGAAATGTAAGGAGGACAGTCACACTGAAGAAAATTTAATTTCTATTTACTGCCACAGTTTCTGAGTATGGAATAAACCCTGAGATGAACTTTAAATCATGTTTGTCTCCGTTCTGAAGTTTGTTTAGCACATTTTACTGCGGAGAAGTTTTCTGGTTCACATGCTGACTGATCAAATGAGATGTTCAGTCAATCAACTAAGAAATGCTGAAGCCTTCATATGCAAATGCACAAAGTTCAAAGTTCACTGCTGGTGCATGTACATTTAATAAATTAAGATTCAAAGTGATTTAATGAATGCATAAATGAAGTGTAAATATGCTGTATCTTAGTAAAAATTTCACGCTTTCTGGATGACTCTGTGGTTTGCTTGGCTGCCAAATGCCTCTAAGGGTCCTGCAGGTCTCTCCACAGAGGAGTGTGTGCAACCCCTTTCTGAAGGGTAGACTGTGTGTGCATTTCAGATTTTGAGTAAAATGCTTCATGACAAAGAATCTGACCCATAAGATGATAGAATGGATAACTGAGACAGGACAAGCCCAAAGTCAATGTCCAGGATGTTTCTAATCAGATTTAATTTTACCCTCAGCTCATGTCAAAACTTTGGAACCAAATCCAACTTAAATGTTCTTCAGTAAAATAAAATGACTCATTAGCACCAGAGATTTCCAGAAAGACCCTCAGCCATTTTGCTCTGCTCTATTCACTTTTTTGCATGCATGCATCTTACAGAGGTGCATTTTGTGCCGAGTTCAGCTTGATTCTATGCTGAAAGAAATCACGCTCTCAGTATGCCCAGGGTATAGTATCGTTGCTGCAAGTGTTGTTGCATCCATTTACATATATTTTCAATGTGCAGAGTTGCCCAGAGACCTTGACGTAACATAGACAGATGTTCATGACTGCCACAAGAAGCATCGAAATGCCAGGGAAGGGAATATGTGATAGGCTGCATCATTACAGAATGACATTTTAACCCAAAGTGCATCGTTTGGCTTGAAATGATCCCAGATAAAGAAATACCTTGCTCTTTGTATTACTTCTCAAACACAGCACCTATGAATTAATGCTTAGATCCCAATCAGACAGATCCATATGTGAAGAAATACACTAAATTCCTCCAACTCAAAATGGATAGCCATTAAAAAATACATCTTGCAGATTGTGTCACATTTGCTTTAAAGTAAATTTGTTTCTGGTGGGGGGGCAGACTCCTGATGCTTGTCTTCTGCATGCACCGCGTTCTGGCTGGTCCATGCAGCGAACTGAATGACATCTCCAAGCCATGCACTGAGTCCTCTTTAACACAACATTTGGTGAGCGGTTGGGCATTTGTGCTCACCCTTGTTCAGGCAGTGCGGTCTGCTGAGCCTCAGACTTTCGCTTGCAGCATCACACCAGGAAATCTGCTGGGGTGTAAAATGAAAACAAGGCAAGAGGAGTTAAATACGGCTCAGAGATATTAGTGAAGACTGATGTAGAGGAGGGATAGTTTTATAAAACAAGGGAGGAGAAGAAAGGCGGGTTAATTAAAAGCATGGGATTGAAAACATTCTGCAGCAGTAGTCTTGCAGCTAATTAAATTAAAGCAAGAGTTTTTAACAACTGCTTTCTTTTATACCGATGGAAAATTATCTCCAAAAACATCAAACTCTACTGGTGGTTTTGTCCCTCGGAAGAGATGAGGAGAAACAAAAGAAATCAGCTTAAACTACTCATTTTTGTTTAAATGTCCTCATGCGAGGACATTTATGTTTACGCATAGCTTTAACAAAAGTAAGTCTCTTTCATCAACAGTATCCAAAGCTTTCTGTACATTACATCAGAACATTTTAGTGGTTTTTGAGAAGTTCCTTTAGCATCTTTCGGTCTGCACTCAAGGTGAATTTGGTGGCTAACTAGACTTGGGCATTTTCTTGTTTGAATGTCATCCACTTATAGACTAATTTCTATGCGGTATAATGGCTGGTATCAAAATGTTCTTAGACATTTTTTAACCTTTTTCACACTCATAAGCTGCTACAATGTTTTTCTAAAGGCCTCAAACAGCTCATTCAGTTCAACAGTCTTCTTCATTCTCACTTCCATAGTCAGGAGCACAACTAATTAAATGTATGTGGTTTAAACAGGCAAACCTCTTCCAAAATGCTAACTAATACTGTTCTCATCACGTGCTCCTCATATAATTCATCTGAGTCTTATTCATTTAAGTTGGAATAAATGTTGTAGTGTGGTAACTTACTCCAGACCAGATTTACCTGCAATTTATTTGTGTAGATGTCTATAATTTCTCAATTTTGCTCAAATTAGTCTAAAACATCCAAACGTCCAGATATATTATAAAACATGTACTCTGTTTTTCACATGACTATAGAATTGGAGGGGAGATCATTATACTGTTAAATAAGAGAAATGTGGGTCAACTACAATCTGGGTTAAATACAATCTGGGTTAATTACAGTCTGGGTTAACTACAATCTGGGTTAACTACAATCTGGGTTAACTACAATCGATGAAAAAAAATAACTTTTATTTTTGGCATTAAATTCTTCTTATTGATGAAACACTATTTTAGATGTGGGCTGAAACTATTCAGTAAGATGGTCATGATCCCATTTCAACTTTCTCAAGGCTTTTATTTTTATTTGTAAAACATCGAGATAAAATAAAATGCCAGCGACAAAACATGAGGGATGGTTGCCGTTTCAACAGCAGGAACCATTGTTCTTTCACATCGGCCTAATCGATACAACTTCATTGGTCGGATGTCAACTGTGTGCTGGAGGAAAATGAAGCAGAATAAGGTTTCACCTCTATCTGCCCTTATTTTGCTTTATTTTATCTTTTAGTTTTTAACAGTTAAATGACTTCTAATTTCTCACGCGGACAAACACTAAAAATAAAGCAAAGCTCCTAGTCTTAAACACCTTTGCTTTATGGAAGTAATTTTGTGCTCCGTGGCTGTGAAATCCTGATTTGTAGTCCCTTTAAAAATTGATTTGAAGGTCAGATGGAAGTGTTGGCGGTGAGAAAGGCAGGCTCGGTAAACAACAGGGACTCAGACCCAGAGAAAGACACTCAGACGAGGGTAAATGGCTTCATTTACTGCCTCTGCACTCAGATATAGGCCGCTTCACTTTACTGCCACTGACGGTGAGCGCGAGTGTTTTTCATGCTCACCTCTTGTCACAGCCTGTCTCCTGTCTGGATGAGTTTCACCTTTTTCACTTTAATTGGAGGACAAAGAGGAGGTGAAGAAGTTTGCTGCTTCACCTCTTTCGACCTCTGAATTCTTTGGCCTTCAAACTAAATAAAAACTTGGACATGAAGTATGGGTGATAAGCTAATTAAACATCTTATCTCGTCTTTATAGATGCAAAGTCGCTGATAGATTTCTTGATAAGCTTTACCCGACAGTAACTAACAAAATGAAAAGCCACGTCTGATGTGTGCGTGAAGCTTTTCTTTCAGTTTGTCATAAATGCTCTTTTTTGTTTGTTTTTTTTCTCTGCAGGGCCGGGTTCGAACAGGATATAGAGGGCGACCACTCGTTTTACCCCGACAACTGTCACAGTAAGATAAATCTGTTCTTTTAAAGCCTTAGTAACAATTTTTGTAGTTATAATATGAGGTGTAGAGGTGTAAAGGTTATGGATTGTTAAAACACAGCCTGGGGTTTGTTTCCATGGATTTTACAATCCAAGTCATGGAGTTCATCCCAGTTTGAGACCTAATTGGAAAACCTGGGTCACATAAAAAATGAACTGTCTGGTTTACTATTTAGTTTTTACTTTTTGGAAAAATTCTAAGCCATTAGTGGAGCCAAATAAACACATTTCAGTCTTTGTCTGCCCTACCCTTTACCCACTGGGATGCAGCACTTCTCTAAGTGTAATGGTCATCATCTCCCACTTACTCGCTACGCTTTCCAGCTATTTCTCCAGCTGTGCTTATGGGCCCCTTTTTCTTTTGTCTGTTCTGTTTAATAGCTGAGATTGTTCGTTTTTAGGCTCCAAAGCAAATCCTATTGGTTTGTAACAGTTACGTTCATATCCTGAGAAGTTTAGTTTTTTGGAATGTTTGGAAACTAATAAAACACATCTTTGTTTTATTAAGGCAGAGGTCTGAGGCCACACAGCAATTTGTTCATTTCTACTAAAGTCAGAATTTATTTTGCTAAAAATATTATTGCATGTTAAACTTTTTGTTTTTAATTGCAAAATAAATAAAGATAGTCATTAGTATTTTTTCTATCATTTAAAAATGGTAAACTTTCCAGTTTTGCAGCTTGTCAATATGTGGAAAAATGTGAAGATATTTGCAAAGTGCTGCTTTTAGAGCATTTAAATGATTGTTTTCCTCTGTATTTTTTAATGATTAAAACACATAAAAGTGGGTTTAAATAGCGACATGTGATTTGACCTTTATAGTACCATGAATCTGACTGGTGTTATCTTTTGTACAGCTGATGTGTTGGCCACAACACGAAACCAGGAATCAGCAGCTGACTCTGCCTACGGTAAAGCCAAATATGTCTTCTTCCATTTTTCTTCTATTTTAATGCATCAAATAATTTATAAATTTCATTCTATGGTATTATTCAGAACTTTTCATATTTTTTGTCCACTTAATACATCAAAATAGGACATGGTAATATGAGGTAGTAAGTTTATAGGTGAGTGTTTTTGCTGAAATAGGGTTTATTAGTCTCAGGCTCCAGATGTTTATCTCAGATATTTGGGAGAAGTTTAATATCAGTGGGAAATGAAGATCTGGAGAAGATCTAAACACAACTTTTCTTGTTTGTGGTGTAGCCCTAAAGTTATTGTTTCCATAAAATACAACTTATAGGTTTGTTAAAACTTAGTGGTGCATTGTACTTTATTGGACATGAATAAGGTTAAGTTTTGCCATTTCTTAAAAAACAGCATTCATACAATTCTTTCACATCTATAAAATTCTGAAGATAGAAAAAACTAAGACAGAATCCCCTAAAACCAAACCCAGAAGAAAGAGGCCAAGGAAATTCCTTGTCTCAGTTTAATGTCTTTACTAACGAGCTTAGACTCAACCAGAAGAAATCCCGTTTTGTCGCCTGGTTGGCTCAAGTTAATGTACAGCAACTCATTGCTCAGTTTGACATCATTACCTTCCACCACTTTACAGTCCAGCAGATCAAAGCTCGGCCTCGCTCAGCAACCTGCTCTGTATTCATTGCTGCAGCTCAGCTGCTACCTGACTGTCGAGAGTCCTTCTCGTAAACCAGCAGAAGCATTGTCATTCACCGAGCAGCAGCCGAACCCACACAGTGAATCCCATTATGGCCCTATGTGGTGCATTTCAGTGATTAAAGCCTTAGAGGGGACGGCTAGAAAGACATTTTTTGGTTTGTGGTCCACTTGACTCGAGTTGAGTTTGTTTTTAAGGAACACTTGAGCCCAAGAGGCTGCGTTGTGTCAGCAGCACTGATGAAAAGAACGAAGGTGAGGGAGAGCAAGGTCGTCAGACTGTGAGCCGAATGAATCAGGGAAATGAAAGCAATCAATGATTAGTGCTTTTTTTTTTTTTTACCACGTCCTGAAAACATTTACAGACCTAACTCAACTCTGAATGATGTTCTCTATCAGCCTCTTCAAATTCAATCACCACCTCAATTTGACATTGCCACGTCCATGTATTGAAGTTTTTTTTTTTTTTTTAAGTGAGCAACCCTGAGTCAGAGGCAGCATCTCCTGAGGTAATTTCACTGTAGGCCATGAGAGCGAAGGTTGGAACCATAGCCGTCAGAGCACAGAGAGCGCCTCGCTTTGTATTCTACCACTTAGCTTAATTGCATCCACCTGGAATTGAAATAAGGCTGTTAGTTGACAAGAATTAAAATCATACTTTTAGAAAAGGAAAACTGAAGTGGAGCATAGAGAGCCAGAGAGACTCTATTTCAGTTGATAGCCAGCTTTATTTATTGTAACTTTTATTGGATTACATGATTTAATTCTGCTTTTTTAGTAGGCTGTTGTGAAATTCATTTAGTTCAGTGTACGCTTTTTTGAAGACAAAGGATAAGCTTAAAAAAAATAAAAATGTTGTCCTTATTATACATGCAGTAACTTTTCCAAAGGTTGCAAACATGGCGGCTGGCATTTGTTTCTTGGCATTTAAAACTCTCTAAAGAATTGACAATTTTTCAAACACAATTTAAGTCATCAAGCAGCAAATGGCACAGAAAGAATTATGAACATTGAAAGTATCTATGTTTCGGTACTGAGACGATGTCTGATGCAGCATTTCTTTTCACATTCAATAAGGATAAAACATTTTTCAGTTCACTTTGACCTTGAACCTGAAGCTAATGTTGTCTTTTCTTTTATAACATTAGCGATTTTCCTGCATTAAGGCTTTTAGGTAATGTTATTAGCCTTAACAGAGTCCATGATACAAAACACACAATGAGCCTCCAGAGATGGACGTAAAATTATTCTATGATTCCACCAATAAACACAATACAAGGAAAACCTGGCTAAACAGAAGTGAATTTTCCTTTTAAATCTATTAACATATTTATTTAGATATGGTATGACAAAGTTGCTTCCAACTATAGCACATTTATATAGCAAAGATGTATAAAAAGCCTTCAAATGTGTGGCTTTTATTGCTGTTGCATAATTTCACGTTGAAATATATATATTTAATTGATTCAGTAGAAAATAATAAAATACTTTTTGGTAAAATCCCCAGTGGGACATTGAATATTTTTTTCTGCCGTCAATATTTTGTACATTTTTGTATTTTGTGCTTTTAGCAGTGATTTGAACACATTTATCCACCAGTATTATTTAGTTATTTGATAGTCCTCACCAAAACATTTTCCTTTAGTTGAAATTTCCTGCATAATTTACAACCTTCCAATTCTATTATTTTTTTCTTTTGCAGTCTTATAACACTAGTAGTATTTAAGTTCAATTTAAACTCATTAGCAGCATCATAAGAACATGCAAGCTAATTAAAAAGATGTATAAAGTCTCTGATTTATATCTTTTTAGAGTGCCTTTATCTGTGTTGCTTTAAAAAATTGACATAATATTTAAACCCACAAGCTGCTCGGGTGTTTTATATTCTGAAATCAACCTTTTTTTCTTTATCTTCTCAAACATACATCATGTTAGAATAAAGAGAGTCTGCCATCATCTACATCCTCAATTATGAAACAGTAGCTTTATGTCTTAATTTCTTTTTGCATAATTAAGACTTTGCAGACAAATCTCCACCTTCCAGTTAAAAGATTAGCCCAACTTTGATTACAGTTGTATATCTGATCTAATATAATACTTTAAATGAAACCACAGCCTTATAATAAATTGTGCATTGTTGGGATTAATTGCTTGACTTGTTCTAATTGTGTTGAAATAAACTGTCATCTAAGTTTTAGACCTTGCATCGCCTGCAGGCTTTCCCGGGGAGTTAATTGCACGATGGCACAATAAGAACTGCCAGTCACTTCATCACATCTTTTTTTAACATTACCAATGTTCCCTTTTATTCTCTTTTTTTAGTGGTTCCATTGTGAAGATGACTGTGATTAATCAAAGCTAAATTGTGTTTTTTGGGGGAGTTTTTATGGTAAAACTGTCAGTAAGTACTTTCTGCATAATGATCTCTGAAGCATTAACTCTGTAGTGTCGGACAGTCAGGTGTGAAGGGCTCCCAACACAATGACTGATGTTTTAGCCTGTGTGCACCCTTATTCATCTGCTGAACGCTAGACTGGTTATCATTACTGTAATGACATAATTTGCCGGGCAACTATTCCCTTAATGAGGTTTTTGCAGTAGATTGCTTATTTAATGCACCGACAAGGAGAACACTGTAGATCCAGCTCAGGGCCTGAATGGACACAAATTGGCCCTGTGCTTTTACAGGACAGACTGTTTTTATGTTGTTATTTGATGAGAGCTGACATTGTGCGTAATGAGTGGTACAAATGCAAATTATAATGATTTTGGGAGGACATAAATGCAGTCTGTGACCTTTAAATTACTTGTTGTTGTGCAGACGATCCAGTAAATTAAGTTTATTCTGCTGGTGAGCTTGAGTGCCTGGCTTCATAATTCCCAATTAAAAAGTCGTTTAAGTTGACTTCCCAGAAAGTTGAGGATGTTAGGCTGTGTGCGCCAGCGACCTGGCATTACTGTGGTTCCAGAGATCTCTTTTATTCAATTAAATTAAAGTTCCAGGTAAAATACTTGGCTAAAAATATCTGCTCTTCTCAGCAACAAGCCCCCAGTTCCCTTTTCCTTCGTGTTTCCTGCCAAGTTTTAAAACAGCTGCAGGGATTTTAGGCCGATAGTTGATGAGGTCTGACTCAAAGCCATGTTGTGCAGGTAGAGGTCACATATCTGGACACTTGACTCTTTGGCAGCAAGAAGGAAAATCTGAATTAAAAAAATGCTCATTTGGAACTGAACCCCAGATTTCACTCCAGTGGCTTAAAAACAATGACAAGTGGCTGTGTGTTCACATTTAACAATATTTATTTAGTACTGCTGAAATACTCACCCTAGTATTAAAACTAATAATAATGAATTTAATGAGAAAATCCATCCTTTTTTTCTTTGTGATTAAAATTATTCGATCATATTACCAGTAACACCAACATGGGCCCAACTAGAAGAAAGTAGAAATAACAAAATCAGCACCAATATAATAGGAAATTACTACAATGAAATAAAACATAAAGGGATGTAAAGAATTTTGTAAAATAAAAAACAAACATGGATTTTTAGGTCTCAACACTGAAGAAAGAAGCTTGACTTTCTTTTCTTGGTGTCCAGAGAAGTTAGTGCTGTGAATGTTGGTGAGGTAGGAAAATATGACATACTGTAATTTCCCCTTATAAATTTTAACCTCTCAAAGATTTAGGCATTTTCAAACCTTGAGTTAAAATGTGAAAGATTATGTTATACATTTTTAGTGTTGATTTTACCAATCTCTAATAAGCAACATAGAGTTTTTCTTCAGCAGTGAGTTGTGTAATACACATTTGTAGAAAAATGATCACAATGTAATAATAAATTAGTCAAAAACTATCTCTATTAATCAAATTTGTGATAATTTTGCACACAAATAGCCTAGAAAAACCATCTTTACCCTCTTCTAACCATCAAATGTTCTACAAGAACAAATGTATTGGTTCTTTTTAATGTGAATTTGACTCATGGGCACAGTTGCACTTTAAAACTTTATACACGTTGGAAGCTGTTTAACTTTAAGACAACTCCTCCAGTGCATGAAGGGCAAAGTCTGTGTGTTGCAGCTCTCAGTCTTTATTTATTCCAGCAGCGTCTGGCTTTTTTCCAGCCCCTCTCTGCTGCTGTTGGTCTCAGATCGGCTCCTTCCAGTGGTTTGGAGCGATTTCTGGCTCCTCGAGGGAGTCGATGGTGTGACTTAACGGCTTCTTCTGTTTGTAATTACATGAATGTGAGAAGCTGACATTTAAAGCAGCTCAGATGCTTTTTAATTGGAGCATTAATTTACTAATCACACAATAAAAACTGTAGACGTGACATTAAAATATTCACTGGGTCTAGAAATGATGTAAGAGAAAATGTCTGGAACAATAACCACAGGATATGGAATATCTTTCAATTAATACCATTAGGCATTTATTTCCATATATTATTCCTACAGATGGTTGGAGTTGATATGTTGTATACCCAAATATACTGTATGTTGCCCTTTATTTTTAATTGATCAAGAAGCATAACTCATTACTGATCTACAGTATTTTTCACAATTAATTGCCTTTTTCAGCATTTGTGACTGCTTTTATGGTTTTAATAAACAACCAACAGATTTTTTTAAAGACATCTCTTATAACCAAAGGATTATAATCAACCAGCTTGTAGTGCATGGAGTCTATGATGTGCCATCAAAACACAAACCTTAAGACAGTTAGCGTATAGAGATTTGTACAAGTTGAAAAAAAGGAGTTAATATTCTTTATGGATGATCTGTAGCAGTTAAATAAGTGGTGACTAAATACTAAGACAGGTTTGAATAATTTTCATAAATCATTAATACTTAAAATCAACTGTGATTTTATGAATGAATGATCTAGTTCATTTCAATTTAGCTTCAAATGCAATATTTTAAAAGATCAGCAAAACTGCAGATTGATGCTGTTTTTGTATTCTCAGGATGTTTCAGTCCCATTACAGAGCTGAGGTACGTCTAGGAAATTTTGTGAAAGTATAGCATTGTCCTTAAAATCACTTTTCATCATTTAACAGAAAAATCAAAGTATTTTGCAGGTATTCTTTGGATTGTGGCCCATAATTCTTTTCTAAATATTGAATAAGATATACCGGTCTTTCTTTCTGCTCCCACCATGTTTCATCAGAACTGCACATGATTCTCACATATTGCTATTAGTCGGGCATCAGTGCCTTTGCTCAGAACCAAAATGGAAAGAAAATGGAAACTTGTCGGGTGTTCATGAAGTTAAACAAATAGACGCAGGGAAAAAAAGGTATCTTCTGTGTCTGACACCTTCATAAGTGTTAACAGAGCAGAAAATGTTGCCACCGAGTGTGTATGTATGTGTTTGTGTGCAATGAAAGAATGAGCTGCATTTACAAGAGCATATCTAAGTGAAAGAAAGCTGCAGCTCGGTGGAGGAGGTCGGGACGTCTCCATTAGATCCGCCTGCCTGCCACAGGAAGGGAACAACTAAAAGAAAACCTCTGTTTCAAGAAACAGAGGTGAGGCTCCTTTTCACCTCGCTCAGCCTGAAAGAACCGCTGCCAAAATGCCACATATCCATTTTAAAAAGTGACCAGCCTGTGAATCATGTTTTAGTCATGAAACTGAAAGTGCATTGTGTTTTTCTTTATGCAACCATTTTATTTTATATTTAATTTCAGTTTGTGTGTTGAAGCTAACAATAAAAACATTAACAATAAAATGTGTCTTTAATGATGGTTAGCAACATTTTGCACACACACAATTTCAAGGCTCTTTACTGAACAGATTGATTCAGTTCATGTCCAGTTTCTACTCAATGTTCAAGAGATCTAAATCCAATTATTTCTACAACAATCAATTCATACAGACATATTCTGAGTTCAATTTTCACACATCTTAATTATAAAATAATCCAGTCAATCGATGATATAATCCAATTTTGTAAAGAACAACTGTCTAAGGAAGCCATTTGCATCAAGTTATTGCCTTTGCAGCAATTTCCCCAACAACGTCGTTGAGAATGCTGCTTATCTCTAATCTTTTTAGTTTTTGACTAAAGATTTTTCAATCCTAAACTATGCAAAAAGTTTTTGCTTACTCCTTTAAAATCAAATTTACAGTTTTAGATAAATTCTGATTTAAAACGCCATACTGCTGTAACATTTAGGAATAATCATTTCTGTAAGTTTCACCTTTTTACCTAAAGTGTTCATGCAATTTAGGAAGGTGCCAGCTGATGTGATCTCTAGCTTTGTGGTAAAACCCGAAGGTGTGCTTACTGTTATCCCTCCAC
Organism: Xiphophorus couchianus; assembly: GCF_001444195.1. Lineage (NCBI taxonomy): Eukaryota > Metazoa > Chordata > Actinopteri > Cyprinodontiformes > Poeciliidae > Xiphophorus > Xiphophorus couchianus. The sequence goes on from NC_040240.1 coordinate 20,671,898, forward strand.
TCTCTGCAACAGAAAATATCCTAATTACTCTGCGGATAACAAAGACACAGAGAGTGCAATTACTCTGCATGAGTGTTTCTCGTGTATTTCTGCACACAATAAGGTGAAACAAAAGATGCTGTCTGTATCATGTAGAAGTCTAGAATGTGTGTGATAATGTGCTTGCCAATGGCTTGCTGAGTGATTTTCCTTCTATGAATGCACGTGTATGAGCAGGCAAAAGAGCCATCAAAGCATGTTAAAGTGTTTTTTAATGAGCTGGAGCTCTTACAAATGGACTGAGTACGTTATGCGGCTCATGCAGAACAGGCGGGGATGAGAGGTGTTAGAAAGCAGCCAAAAGCGGTCGTATTGACGCTAATTGTCTTCATCTTCTCCCAGCGCTGAGCAAAATGAGGCGAAGGGTATAAGCAGCTTCACTGGATGAATTTCAGGCGGCTGTTTGTTGCTAATGAGCCTCCAGCTGGCTTTGAGTGATGAAGGCGATATTTCTGACTGTCTTAGTTATAAATATTACACACATGTAGAACCAGGAGTTTGAAAACTTCTACCACAATGTACAAAAAACACTTTCCTGCTTTATCTAAATTCTTTTTTTTTTGTCTCAGTTCTTCCCAGAGCTTATGCAAGAAATGTCTCCATGTCACCATTCAGGGGTGTCAAACTCCAGTCCTCAAGGGCCGCTGTCCTGCAACTTTTAGATGTGCCTCTGCTGCACCACACCTGAACAGAATAATTAGGTCATTAGCAAGGCTCTGGAGAACTTATCTACACAAGGAGGTAATTAAGCCATTTCATTCCAGTGTTTTGTACCTGCGGCACATCTAAAAACTGCAGGACACCGGCCCTTGAGGACTGGAGTTTTACACCTGTGACCTACAAGGACACTTTATTTCAGATTAAAGCTGGCAACTTTCATATAAGTAGTGAAAGTTCTTTTAATAGAAGGCAAAAGATTTAGCTTTGAAATCCCCAAAATTGAATAACATGTAAACTTTGAAAAGACCCCTGTCTTTTATTCACTGGAACAACTACATTATATTTTTTTATATATATTTGTAAATGACAGATGTTTAGCATGTTTAAGTGAATGCTGATGCACTTTATTTGTTCACTGGACACTGAGTTTTGAGACATCTCACATTTCAACAACACAGAGTTGCTCTACTGAGGTAGAGAAAAGACTGACCACGTTCAGTAGCATTTGATCTCTTTTGTTTCTTTGCATTGTACTCCTTGACAGTGATCTATTGTTGTGCAATTTTTATGAAAGTAGCCAAAAACTAAACTGGTTCCCTGAGAGAAGCAAACCAACACCATGTGTTGACTAAATTTAGGCTTTTTTTCCCAGTTACGCTAACGAAGAAATTTGTTTATGCAAGGTGAAATGTTCTGTATTAAATTCAGCAGATTAACAAGCTAAGAAATTGGACTAACTAAAACTGCATGCACTGACTTATTTTTGTGACCTCGCCTATTGCAGCTTTATTGCTCTTTTCTAAGCACATGATTGTATAAGTGGGTACTATTATGTGAGTCAGTGTTTTGCCGTGTGTGGATGCAAATCTGTTTATGCAACTTCACTGTGACGCTCAAATTTCTGTTCGGACACGTTGTAGTCATCCATCGGAAAAACCGGAGGAAGTAGAGAAACTCCACACAGCACATGAAATGACCTGGCCGGGAATTTAGAGCAGAATTGTCCCACTCTGAGACAACATTGTTGAGTCCTGTAGTTTGGTGATAGGAAAAAAGATTTTCCTATCCATAGTGTGTTAATCTGAAGATTAGGATTAGTGTAATTCACCAGTGGAATAACGTCAGTGTGATGTCCTTTCACATGATGAAACATTCTCTGTGTATGAATGATATTTTTAAGGTTTTGTGTCTAAGCTTTAGTTTAAAGCCTCATCACTGAGGTCACTTTGTCTTTCCGAGCAGTAATAGTATAACTACGGTTGCTTGGTGCAAACCAGAAATTTAATCTTTCTAAATCACTCAACTGACATGGTATTAAGGAAGATGCTGTTCACTTCACCAGTTAGGAGGATGTAATTTATTTACAGATTAAATATAAATGGTATATTTGACTAGCCCTTTGTCTAATCTGTTAAAACCTGATGTGACTCAATTAAAGGACAGGAGGAGCATGCTCTGTCTCTTTTCTTTTCACATCTTTATTAGTTAAATCTTTGCTTCACCAGGCAAAACAATGCAAACAATTTCTAAACTGAAAGTCCTAAAATACTTAAAGGAATACATACAATGAGCCATGTGTTCATTCTGCAAAACAAATGCATGACCCCATATAAGGACCCTTTAGTCTGTGTTTAAAAGCAGGAAATGACATCAAACTGTCAATGTAGTTTGTTTTGATAAGTTACAATCATTTACAGCAGCAAAACATAAAGACTTGGTTTTGCATACTTGGTATGTAGAGATGCATCCTAAACGACTTGCAGATCCAAGCTGTTTCCTTGTTCATTTGTATTCATAAATCCAAATATGCAAGCTAACAGTGTAAAAATGTCTCTAACCCTTTATTTTATAGATGAAAAGCAGCTATGTCATTATGAAACTTTTTCTATCTTACAGCGAACATGTTAAAATTGGTCTTTAAATTGATTTAAATTGGACACTTTAAATCCAAATTCATATTATTTTCCTCGCTTTTCAATCTGAACTGCTGTTAAATTTCTTCCATTTCAGAGGAAATTTTCCACTTGTTGAAAGCCTTCATCTCCCTGAACAGCCAGACCACAGCAGAGAAAAGTTGACTGAATTGCCATATATAAGTAGATTTAACCCTTTGGTTTTTTAGCTTCAGTCATGTGTTTAAATGTTAACTTTTAAACCTAAAAGAAAACTGCAACAAAAACATTGATGGTTAAACACAAACTCACAATATAAGTACTGTGTGCAAGCAAGAGTTTTTGTCCAGTTTGAGAGGCAACTTTGGATTTATTTTTTTATGTTTTCTTGGAATCCTATGAGATTTGAGAAACTTAGGAAGTTTGATTGATGGTTGACAATACCAGATTATACAATAAGTTGTTTGTTTTTTTAGTAACAGCCAACATTGGGCCTCTTTTCTCAGTAAGCAGAGGTTTTTGTCCTGATATGCTTGAAACCTTCCTCTGAGATTCAGCTTCATGTCAACATGATTCATCATATCATCTGCAATGAACTGTCAGTTTCACATTCTGGCTGGCAATCTCTCAATCATCCCAAAGGTACATCACAGGATTCAGATCTGCTAAATGAAGATGCCGCTGATGTTTACTGAAGTCGCTGTCATTTGCATGTTGGCACTGAAACAATAGCAGATGTAGAAGAGAACGTTATTGCATCAGAAGCAGAACATGACTCAAGCTTACTCACACTGTAGCCTTAGATCTGTTTAGTTCCCTTTTAACGTTGTTTGTCTGCCTTGCCTTTCTATAGCATCGTAAGATAAGCAGCTCTGAGTAAATAACATTCCAGCATTTAGTTTCTGTATGCCTCTGATGTGGCATTCCCAATTTTATCTCATATTTTTGTATTTATTTTTTAACTCATGAGTTTCTGAGAGAGCCACATATACAGCTGATCCAGACATTTCCATGCATTGAATTCATGCTGAAACATTGACTTTATTGTCCATTTCTGTGCAGCGTGACTAAAGGAGTTGTATTAAAATGTAGATCATCCACAGACACTAACAATTATATTTATATTTAACTTTCCTAGAAGTTCTGGATCTATTTCTGTTTCACATAATCAATCAGATCAGTTTAATGGATGACTGCATGACTAAGCAGGTCAGTAAGTAATAAAGTGCCCAGTCCACGTTTATAAGTGCTGATATTATTTTGAATTGATGCGTGAAAGACATAAATTAGACTCTGTAAGCTTGCATCTAATTGTTTTACTTCTACATTTAGCACTGGACTGCCTTGTAGCGAAATGCTTTGTGTTTCACTTTGTTTCACTTATTCAAGTAAAATAAGTCAAAACATCCCAAAGATTTAAGCAAGAGGTATACATAATGGTCCTTTAAGATTATTATTAGAAATAACCGTGTAAAGATATTCATGTTGCAGGTCACAAATAGTTCAAAATCAGTTGATCTAAAAGACAGAAAAATTGGAAATGCTGAATTTTGATTTACTGAGCATCACAGCATTAAAGTTTCTACACTTATAAGTTGCTTAACTTTTTTTTTCTGCTTCTGGATTGTCAAGCAGCCATTCCTACATCTTATTGGTAATGGGATGAAAGCTCAATATGAATGCAAAAAATGTAATGCACATGCTGCTAACGCATCAGTATCATCACATAGAATATCTCCATTAAAAGGCTGAGTGAGCAGTCCATTAATGCCACTTAGTGAGCATTTAGAGAGACATCCCACCCTGCCCTCAATGCAATCATGGTTATCATTATCACCACATCGGTGCCTAATGTATCATTTCATTACACACATTAAATTCCAGATTAATACAAAGCTCCTTCTGTTTTGAACAATAAAATGTAGCTTCTGCTCAGGGTTAATATCTACACTCTCAATGAACTACTAATTTATTTGTTTCGGAAAGTGTTTCTCTATACTTTTGACAACAAAATATTTATCAAGTCTTTTTTCTGAAGCCAACATCCATTCTGCATTTGCATAAGAGTTGAATCTTCTGTGTGTCAGAAAACATGAAGTTATTTTTATATCACAGTAATTTGCTTAATTCATGAAGATGTCGACTTTACTGGCGACCCGTTTACTCTCTGTGCGCCAAGAAATATTGGTAACACATAAGTTATTTTATTTATTTTTCAGTTTTTCTTTATAAGATGCCCATTTCATTAGGGACATTTCAGTCTTTTTGGCAGCTTGACATTTAATTCTTTTGCAGTTTTTATTGTTTCCTATGTTTAAAATGTGGTATGAAAAGTTCTTAACCAGATTCCTTGATTGCTTTTGACAACTTGTGATTGCAAGTATTTTCATAAAATCAGCCCGTAGTCTTCTGCGATATGTTTGTGACAGGACAAAAAAAATTTTCACCTGGCTATCGATGGTATTTTTTTCTTTGATCAGTTTGCATATTTCCAAAAAGGAAAAGAGAACAACATAAGAATAAGACCAACAATCAATGAAAATGCATGTTTTAAAAAAATAAAATGCAATAAAATTAAAAAATATCTAAGATTGCAGGGTTTTATAACTACTCAGCTCCCTCATTTACCAAAAATACCTATTTACAAATGGATATAACCAGATATGTGACGTTTATGTGGATTGGTAAGAAGTTGCTTAAAAGACAATTTGAATGCTTGGTTTCTAAATAGAGATGAGTTGAACTTACCCAGAGGCCGTTCGATGTGTAGTGAATTGTTGAACTACTGCTGCTTTAAATAGTTCCTCCTTTTTGAACATACCTTCTTTTAAAGTGCCGGCTTCTCAGTTTATCTAGCACATCAACATGGCGATTGGTGCTTGAATAATTTCTTCAGCGTAGAAGTGTCTGCCGTTCTGCTCCAGTACCCCAGGTCTGTTGAACAGAAAACAGTGACACCTTCTATTTCACCACTTTCTGAAGATTGCACCGAAGTGCCAAAGCGCTTTGTTTACCTCCCACCCACGCGACAGCCTCCTTGAACACCCTGAAGCAGCTCATAAATGTAACACTTCATTCATTTAAATAATGAACACTGGAGACTAAATGAGAATCTAAAGAGTGCCGGAGAGCTGAGGAGCAGCAATTTGGAGGCGTCTGCAGACTAAAACTCCTCATTCTTAATCCACACACCCACAAGACACCTGACACACACCTGCAGTGTTTCAGGTGTGAATTGTAACCTTTAAAGGGGACAAGGTTGTGTGTGTGTGGAGGGGTGTGCATGTGTGGAACTGACATTTTCAGAGAAGAACAAAGACAGACTTGACAAGCTGTGTCTTCGTCACACTTTTTCGTTTTTTTTTTTTTTTCCCATTTTGTTTTGATTTCCAGCTGTGTTTCCCTCAATCACCTTCATCCCGACGTCGGTTCGTTTTTGTGTCGGCATCCTTGTTGCTCACTGCCTCTCTGTACGGATTCTGTCACTGGTGTCTGGCTTCATGTGAATACCAATGGGAAGGCGGTGGACAGGAGAGCATGCAAATAGGACAAAGTCATTTGAAGCTTACTTCAGTGTTCAGAGGATCTGTGTTTGCCTTAAAGTCACAGTTTTCTATACATGTATTTCTTTGATATAACACTGACAAGCCTATGCTATAATATAACAATAAAAGACTGTTCTTCTGTTTAAAAGGTGGCTTGATTTCCTCTTCCATCATGCATGCAGACGTATATCAAAAACTAAACATTTTCTAGCACCTGACCAGTATGTGCAGTATCTTGAAAAAATATTTATTCCCGATCAACTTTTCCACATTATATTGTGTATCATGCTTCAAAGTATTTTATTGGGAATTTATATGATAGGTCAGCACAAAGTAGGAAAAGTTGTTTCAAAAGTACTGTGATCAACATTTGTATTCAGTTCCCCTGAGTAGACTTTTTAAAATCACTTTTTGCAGCATTTGGTGCAATTTATTTTTTGCTATGTCTCGACCAGTTTCCTTCTTGTAAAGGCAGAAATTTTGGCCCCGTTCATCTTTGCAAAATATCTGAAACACTATCAAATGGGATGATTGGATTTGGGAAGATCATTTTTAAAAGATTACTACAGATTCTTAATCAGACTTCGGTCAGGACTTTGACTAGGCCCTTATTACACATAAATATGCAGCAATCTGAACCAATCATTGTAGCTCTGCCTTAATGTATAGGATTGCTGTCTGCAGGAAACTTGATTCTTTGACCAAGGCTGAATTGTTTTGCAGTTTCTAAAACTCTATCATGAACTCTATCATGAATAAATCATCATCGCAATATTCTGATTGCAAAAGGCTCCTTAGACAGCAATAATTGCAGTTGTTCATTCCAATGTAATATTTAGCCAGATGGAGAGTCGCACAAATCACCTGATGCTCACTATCGACACAAACGACTTTGCCCAAAATGTTCAAGGTCAACTCAGACAAGTTTGCTGACCTGACAGAAGAGATCATCACTTCAGGCTGATGCTGCCACCACATGGTGTGTTCAGGGTCAGTTTCCATACTCGTTCATGCTGCTCTCATCTGAGCAGAGCTCACATGGACATCGACTCCTCTTTCATAAAATCCAGATTTGTGGAAGTGTGTTGTGCAGAATTTAAAGTTTATGTTGATAATAAATGATCTCAATATATAAAGTCTTTTTTATGAATATTTGCCCACAATGTTTGATCTGTACCGTTCCCTGCCTACTCAGATATTGTGAATGTATGTAAAACACTTTGCATCGCCTTCTGTTAGAAACTTACTTCACAGCATATTGAACCAGTCTTTACTGAAGCTTTTATCCTTTTTTGCCCCCCTTTTTAATAATTCTCCTCATGGCTTTTCATCGAATCTAGTTATATGGTTCATTTGTATGATTGATTTAATTAGACCTTCCCAGACAGACTGTATTGATTTCAGCTGAATCTAAAAGAAAGAGCAGACAAGAGGGTGGTAAAAGCAGTGGGCTAGAGATGTGAGGTAGCAAAAAATGAATGGGAGGAAGAAAGATGAAAGTTGAAGGAGATGATGGTTGAGAAGGCAGTGAAGAGAAAGTCTTACAGAATACTGTAAATCCTAGACTGACATAGAACAGTGACGGGGGGGGAAAAGGGAAAAGTCAAGATATCACCCTGAAGTCTTACCCCAGATGCCAGAAACTTCAACATTTTGGGCTGACAGCTAAGAAAGAGAAACTTTCCATCTGACAGAGGGTAGAAGAAAAAAAGAGAGGGCAGAGAATGAAACATTTCCGTGTTGGGCTGCAATTAGCATAATATTTCTCTCTCTCTGCGTCTCCATCATCCTATTTTTAACTGTCAGACTGAGGGACGGAGATGAAAGAGTGCAAATAACGAACATGAAATTGTCCCTTTTAAACACATGGGATGTGTGCGTGCGTGTGCATGTGAAGATGTGTGTTTGTGTGTTAATTCCTGCCCTGATGTGTAATGACTGCTTGCTCCATTTCAATAGTACTTTTGCATAAAAGAGTCATGTTTTCCATGGCTTCTTGTATCAAAGCAAAGCCTCAGAAGCTTAGAGGCCACTCCGGCTTTGAGGTTTCAGATGGTTGCCACTTTGAGTCCCACACCATCAGGGAGCGGGGAATAAAATCCCCTAATGGCAAAAAGTGAAGGGCATGGAATTAGCTTTTTGTTTCTTGAGTATTTTTGGTGTCTTTGATCAGGGTTTCAGGGACATGAACTCAGTCTGGGTAATTTATCTCTAACAGGGATTTAGATGGAACTTTAACGCCTCTATATATGTTTCGTTTTACAGCAAAAACTTAACCACTTAGGAAAATGGCCACACTAATTTTTACCAGCTGGCCCCTAAATGCCTGTTACTGCCATACTTACAAGTCAAGTTTCTACAATCACTAAGACGTTTAAAAGAAACTTGAGATCCAGTGTGCCCTTGTTTAACAGGGTTATTAGCAATGTTTACTATCAGCCAAATTTGATGTTGGGAAAACCTGTACAAATATAAAATAAGTACTAAAATGAGTGCATTAAAGATATAAATCAGTGGATTCCCCATATGATTACTAAGTTTTGTAGGAATAGCATTGATGAATTGTCCTCTTCACTCTGCAAAACTTTAATATTTTAAACGCATTAGTCCAACTCCTGAAGTACACTTTCCTCCCCATCTGGTAGCTGGAAAAATTACACAACAGAGCCGGACCAGAGGTAATCAGTCTTCATGATGGATCACTCCATTTGTTAGAGTGTAGCTTCTGGTGTATCAGGAATCTTTTTTGGACACGTTACAGGTGTCTTGGCCAAAGGCTGTGAAACACTCTGCTCCTACTGTCACTCATAAAATTATAATTTTACTGTATTTTTCTACCTTGGAGAAAAAAAAATCTGAACAATCTGTAATCAAAGTATTGATTCCTGCAGAACTGATGCCATGTCACCAATCCTGGGCAGTGTGTGTTTGTTCTCGTGTGCATAACTGCTGCACAGACTGATGAGTCATTGTCAGAGAGGCTTTGACGGCGTATCTAAACCTGATGAGGTGAACGCTGCCAAACAATAAACTCTCTCTTTCATCTCCACTCGTCTACACCTACTCCCTCCTTCTGTTCTCGTCCCTTCATCCTTTTGTCAGCCCGACTGCCTCCCTCTCTCCAATCATCTCATCGCTTACCTTCCCTTTCTTCTCCTCCTCTCCCTCCTTCTTGTCCTCCCAGTCTTTTTCTCTGCTCAGTCATCCAGATTTCTCACCCGTGAAGCACCTCTTTCTCATTAAGTCTAATCCTCGTCGCTGTCTTCCACTCTTTTCTTTCGTCCACCCATTCACCTTGGTTTTACCTCTCCTCCATCTGTTTTTTCTCCTCCTCTTAAACTCTCTTGTCAACTTAACATCAGCATAATATTTGCTCATCCATTCACAGAAGCCTTTGCCCGCTGGCAGGGAATCAAGTTTTGCATTTAATTTAACTCCAAGTACACACAAATACAAACACACAAAAAACACCACTGAACAAAGTAAGTGTGATCAGTCATAATATTATGACCATCCATTTAAACTGAGCAGCACTGGAAAGATGACCAAACCGTCTTGGGGTATTTTGGAGTTTGTGGAGCAACAGATTTAGGATTGTTGAGTTAAATCTGAGATTTCAGGCCTCATCACAAGTTTCTAGCTGTAATAAATTACTCTATATAATTCCTCTTTAGGTTCAAAGATAACTTCTTTTTTTTCTGTTCAGCTGGAGACAGTTAAAGCACATCCATGCAAAGCCACATTTTAATTCAGGATTTTACGTGTTACATGTGCATCAATGCCACTTAATATCTTTGTATCTCATAAAATTGTGCAATTTGGCTTCATCTTTAAGTAGTGCCTTTGTGGTAATGGCAATGCATGTCATGTGCGAACTAGAGTTCTTATAAATGTAGAATTTGGTAAAGACCAGATCATTTCCATATTAAGCCCTAAAACATACAAAGAGCATACTTTGTATATTTTAGTTCTATTGCTATTCTTAGTAACTGTTGCAAAAAGCAATGGAGTGAGTGGGTGAATTGGTGGGCATAGTCATTATTTGCAATTCACAACATCTTAAGAATGTAAAGAATATGGTTAAACAAAGTCAAATTAGTACGAATTGAATACTTGAAATAGTTTTCTGAATGCATACGTTAAATTAAATCTAGCATGTACATATAATTTGACCACTAAATATCCTTTTTCCATCCTTTTGTCTTTTATCTTTAAGGTGTTCGTCGTCCTCCTGAGCTGGATCAGCGTGCCAGCGCCAACGTCCACTACACCCTGCTGATCGCCTGCGTGTTCGTGGCATTCTTTCTGGGAGCCATCCTATCGGGTTTCCTGGTGTCTTGTTACTGCAGCCGCAGCGCAGCTCACCGAGCCCGCAGGCTAGGGAAGGACCCCGAAGCATCACTGCCGCACGCTCTGTCGCTACGATCGCTCGCCAAGCTGAACGGGCTTCTGGATGGGCAGCCGAAGGTTGGCTGTGGACAGTTTTATTATTACAGACCTTAAAAAATTGTTTTTCTTTTTAAATTCTCATCATTTGAAAGTATAATGCAGTAGAAAAGAATTAGCTAGTATATTTTGTATTTCATTAAAATGGTGTTGTAATTAAACAGTATGTGTTCCCAGAAATATAGTCCTATGTTTAGGATTTCTTTCACTGTAGCTCACATTTTGAGGAAGAAAGAGATGATGATACTCATCGTTACTTGACTGATCTCATTCAAAATGAACGTAGCAGTTTTCCGCAAGCTGAACTTACAGGATGTCGAAGCAGAAATGCACATTAATCTAAATTAAGTTGAAGATGTTTTGAGACTGAAGTTAAATGAAAACATAAAGTTGACAGACTTAAATGCACTCATCACTGCTGCTGAATTACATTTCAATCAGATTTTTTTAGGTTCCACGACACAGAGGCGGCAATAAAGCTGCCTGAATTTTGAGGAGCAGCATTAATATTCATCTCCTCCTTTTCCCTCCTCCTCATCACCCTGAGGGAACACATAATAAGATTCACTTGGTGTTTTATTCAGTCATTACAACTGACGGTTTCATTATTATTCCATAATTTTTCCAAATGTCCTTCAGTGAGAAACAGAGTCTCTAAGCTGCTGCTAACCTCTGACCTTTTAGCTGAAATATACATTTAAACAAGTCGCTCATTAGCTGTGTGGAACCATTAAAATTCACCCCTATTTTGTCTCTACCCAGGATGACAAACTGGATGTGTCCACGCCAAAAATGTACAGCTCCTTCATCCCTAACGGGCGGGCCGAGCCGCACCTCCACACCCCTGGACATCAGGGCCTGCAGCTGGGAGACCCTGACCTCAACCTCTCACAGGTAGGAGATCATACAGTCCTGGCTTAGGATTTACAGTCATCATACTGACAAAAGTTGGTGTTTAAATTAAAGGTATATATATTAAATTCTTTTAAATCCTACACATTTTTAAATATAAAATACTTTTTTTAAAAATCTGATATTTATCATGTTTTATAAATGAATTTAGATATCCTACAGTTTCGTCTGGAGGTCTTACCAAAATCTTTTCTGCAATATTCAATTTTTAATACCAACATTTTTGGCTGCCTTTGTTGAGTACTTTTGTAATTAAATATAACTTGTGCGTCCACTGATGAGTTTCACTGCCCTTGTAAGCAAAGCCACCTTTAATTAAAAAGCTTTTATAAACACTCATTTACAAGCATTGAACGTCCATTACAAACATGCTGAGTCGTGATGTTAATGGTAAACAATACCTTGTGTTAGAAAAAAATTGAGCAAAGTATCTGAACATTTTTATTTATTTATTAAATAAAGATGCAGGGAGATTATTCTTGCTACCTTGCAAGCTGTGCAATGTAAGCATATTATGGCATAAGGTTTGTTTAAAGTATGTATGCAAGTTATAGTAGACCTATCTACTTAGTGTAGAAGTGTTTTCACTTTTAAAATGGTCCCAGTCAGGGCTGCAACATACTCTTATAATGGTAGCAGACTGCATCATCAATATTCCACTGATTAGTCATTGATTATTTTGCCACATTTCTGCATTATTTCAGTGTAATTCTGCACTCCTAATTCACGTTGGTGCATCTGCATTAACATTAAAATCCCTCACAATAAATTCAAATATGTGAAATTGAAAATTCCTTGAAATCAATTCATCGAAGATTGAGATGATCAAAGATTTTAAAGCGGTCTTTGACCATTTCTAATTTTAACAATCAGAAATATTGCCAAAATGCTAAAGATCAAAGTATAGATCGTACAGATGAGAAGGATATAGAAAATAAGTAGATATTACAATATTTATCAATACTTATTCATCATCATTTTCTATTGTAGTGCAGTCATATTGAATACACCACTTCATTGAATATGCAGGTAGATTGTTGACTATGGCTGTGTTCACACCAGCCCTATTTAGTACACTTTAATCAAAGTCCAGTCCATTTGTCTAGAAAGTCCGGTTCATTTTGGAGGTGTGAGTGTGCAATCAAACTGTGATATGGACCAAAAAAACTAACACTGGTCTGTCTAAGAACCTCATTCTAGGTTCAGTTGAAGTGAACTCTGGCACAGTTAAGAGGCATATGTGGATCCCAAGCAGACCAGAGAAAGCAGAAAGTGAACTATATCGCTGGGTGTTACTGGAAAATACAAACAAAATGAACACAAGAGTCCAACACAGAATGGGTCATGGCCTTTTACCAAAGACAAAAGAGAAATCTTACAAGTGCTAAAATCTAGTGCTACTCCATTTTTGTTTACATTTTGTGGCAAAGGAAGTTGGTTTTCAAAGGTTTTCATGTGGTTTCTTCTAATAGCTGTAAGTGCAGCGCCACCACAGGTGAGCAGGTTTTTCAAAACTTTTGTATCATTTGATGGTGCAGTGTGAAAGCAAACTGCACCAGCTGGAAATGTGGAAAAGGTTTTTGGTCTCTAATGAAACCAAGTCTATCAGTCACCCAAAGGCTTTGGTGACTGGGTAATTAATCTAGGACTTTGAACCAAAACAATAAAAGTTTGTAGTCTTGTGAATTCATTTCGAATTACATTATTATTTTTTAATTAAAAATATTCTTTCCTTGGGTAAAAAAAATCACTGAATGCATCGGTCTAACCTCAATTTAGTCTCTTTCTCAGGGTGACGGAGAACTCTCTGGCTTGCCAACGCCTGACTCCACCCCAGAACTCCCTTTCAGGAACATGAAGGGTTTGCGACATCATCAGTATGAGAAGAACCAAAACTGCAACAACACCAAGGATAACAACCCCAAGTCAGGTCCCAGCTGCTCCAAATCCAACCAGGGCTTCATGGCTGTGGTTGGGAATTCTTTGAGCCAGCAAGTTTTTCCCTTTTCTCACCACAACGGTGGCGGTTTGAGCAACGGGGCAGCACATGGGGCAGGCGCCTCGTCAACTTCACTGCACCTCCTTGAGGAGAGGAAAATTCCCAATGATGAGCGAGCTGCCACCGCCGCCACAGCATCTGCAGGAGGAGGAGGGGGTGGAGCTCCACATCACCACCACTCCCAGCAGTCCCTACCCCAGACAGTGGTGGACGTGTCTGCACTGGATGAGCTGCTCAAACACATCCATGAGGTCAGCGCATCAGGAACTGGTGGAATCAAGGTCCTCACGTCTACCTCGTCGTCCTCGCTGTTCCCTGGACCGTCCTCTTCAGGAGGAGGACATCAAAGTGGTCACCATCACCACCATCATCATCAAAACCAACACAACCACACTCGAACACATCACTACAACCACAGCCATCATCACAGCAACCATCACAACAACAACAGCAGCAGCAGCCACCATCACCAACAGCAGCAGATTCCGGAGACAGAACCAACTTCCTATTACAGCACCTCCACACTGCCGAGGGATGGCGTCCCCAAACGCTTGGATTCAGCTCCTCAAAACTCCACCTCATCCTCTGCCACGTCTTCGTCTTCATCCTCCTCTTCAAACAACCCCACCTCCTCCACCTCCATCCCTTCTTCGTCCTCTTCCTCTTCCTCCACTCCGCTCCAACAGCAGGTGATCCCGGAGCGGCCTGGAGGGAGCGATGTCCCCGTAGCGCGTCACCAGTCCCAGCGCCACTCCCTCATCAAGATGGGTGCAGCAGGTGGCGCTGTGCCCCGCCATCACAGCTTCAACCAACGGGGGACACACGCACACTTTCTGGCCAGAATGAATACAAACAACAACAGCAGTAGCAGCAACAACAACCGACCCCCAGGTCCAGCCGCGGCGGCCAATACAAACACCAGCAACAACAATGAGAGTCAACGGGTATCTGTCGCCAGTGCCTGTCTTACACGGCAACACAGTTACAGTGAAGGGCCGCATGCGCAGCGGGCGGCAATAGTCCGAAGAACGGTGTCCCTGAAGCCACAGATCCCACCAAAACCGCTTTTTCTGCCAAATACAGCAACGTCTGCAGTAACGGAGGCAGGAAAGTACAACTACTAAAACTGCAGGTGGACAAGATGCCACCCAAACATGGCTGCAATACTCCCCACAAAGAAAATAACTGAAATGCCGGCTGGGGCCGTGCAAAGGGACAAAATGAGCACCGATGGGCCAAAAAGACAAGAGAGACCTCAGTCCTCTTGATTCCTTATCACAACCTTTCAGTTGTACTTATCGTCATGCTGTTGACGGCGGGCCATCTGTTGTCTCTCTGAGGCACAATTGAGACAGACCTGCTTCTTTGCAGGGCAGGATTCCTTGTGGAGACTCGCTCTTCACAGCAAATGTGGATCAAAACCAGTTCAGACAGGAAACGTCTGAGAAACATTCCAGAAGCAGGGCGAAAGGTGTTAATGATTCAAAAGGAGTCCCCAAGGCTCGAGGTGGCCTGGAAAAATTCCTGATTAATGCAGTTTTCTTACGAGAGCTTTGATCTAATGTCCCCAGTTGCTGCACCTTGGAACGGGGCCTGGATTTCAATTGCAAATATTTAAAAAGCAGGGAATTGGACAAATGCAGACCTGAGATGAACTGAGTCTGGAACCGTTGCACCACTTTGAGTCCAAGGACGGAAAAGCTTTCTGCAGAAGCAAGTCATAGAAAAGTCAGAAAAAATCATCTGCTTAGCAGATCTGCTTTTTCTGACTCTTAATTAATACAATTTCAAGAAATGTTCACTGTCTGAAAAAAGTAGAGTCCATTTGTTCAAAGCCAAGACTTGAAAATATTTTTATTGACAAAAACAGAGGAAGAGGGAAGTTACGGTCTATGCGAGATCACATTAAAGTGTTATAATTCAGCAGTCAGGAGATCCAGATCAGAGTATTTACCCCCATATTAACACAGAAACCAGATAAATGCTGCTTTCATTGATATCAGAAAAAGTAAATATGGAGGTCTAGTCGACGATTAAGAAAAGATTTCTGATAAACCATTTCGGCACATTGCTAATTAATGCTTTCATTAAACTTGGCACTCATCATTTTCATCCTTTATGGGTTCAAATTACTTAATTGACTCAAGTGAATAATTAATCTCTCAAATTATTAAATGTCTGTCTTCTGCATCGTTACTCTTGAGCAGTTTTACATCTGCAGCATTTGCAGGATATGTTTCCACTCAAAGGTTCTGTGAAGTCAAGCAGTTTAAAGTACTGGCTGCTATTTTCAGACTTTGATTTGAGAAATGAGGAATATTAGTTTATCAGAAATGTTTTCTCATCACCAGCTGATCACAGGAGGATCTTAGCAATGAGAGTTCACCCAAATAACGACTCACTTACCTCCACTGCATTGGTTTCCGAAGTGTTGAAGTCTGCTTGCCAGCATCTGCAATTTAGTTCTGAAATATGTTTGAGAATGGGAATATAATCAATTGTACACATGTTTGTTAATCTTGAGGCAAGTATACTCAAATCTAATATATGGAAAATATAAAGACCTGACTGTGATGCTGGAGATTGTTCTTTAGGTTGTTTCAGATTCTTTATTTTGGGGAAATAAAAGTCTGCACCATATGATGTTGCCTTCCTGGAGCTCAAAAGGACCTGCATGACAACTTGTATACATTTAACTCAAAACTATTTGTTCACATGTAACATCAGTGTTTTCTCAAATAAATTGATATCAGATACCTTTTTAGTGTCATTCTTCTACCTGCACCTTTCAAAAGCTTCTCTTGACAGCAGTTTCTTTAAGCGCCATACTGTGGACTCCTCCAGCTCTGGTCATCTTTCTTTCAGCCCACGATTAGCCTTCTTTGTCTAATCTCTAATATAAATTAAAGAGAAAAAATAATCTGTTAGGTTCAACAGTGTAACAGGACAGTATAAAAGTTATCTAGTTGAGATTGTCAGACTTTTCAGAGCTACCTTTCATCCCAGTTCCTCACTCAGGCAGACTCTTCAGTCTGCAGCTCATTTTAGTCTGTAGGAGTATTTTTCCACAGATGGTCCAAAAATATCCAACTGTGAAGGAATCTGCCGTTTCCCATTTTAAAAAGCACTTTTTGTCTTGTGTTCATTTGTTTATGCTTTTGGCCTAGAATGATTACATAAAGGTAAAAAAAAAAAACAGATTGACTATGGTTTAATTGTATGAGCATACAGGTGAATTGCAACTGTACATTCTTAGCCATGTAATGTCTCCATATTTTGAGTTTGTGTTAAGAAAATTTGGGAAAAAGTCTGGCAGCAACATGACCCCGGCACAGATAAGTAAGTATGGATGGAACCACTGACTTTATCATTCTTAAACATGTGGTATGCTTGGACTCGTCCATTTAAACAGTCAAGTCTTGGAGATGTTGCTTCAATTTTTTTATAGTACTCTGTCCTTATGATACTCTCAAATGGTGAACGACAGGCGGGCGGAGCGGGGATCAAACCGACAACCTGCCGATTGAGGGACAAATTCCTGCCACCATCGTCTTGTGAGTTCACCACTCTGAGACAAAACACACAACAATAATGCTACAACCACCATACTCTAGAGTTATGATGATCTTCCCCCTTTTTACATACATCACCTTTAGTTTCATCAGACCACCGGAGATGTCTCCAGAAAATGTAACACTTTGCTAATGAAGAAATGTTTTATTTGGTGTTTGAAGTGCATAATGTAACTCTCACCATCTTTTAAAGGACTGTTGAATTTGCTCTTACAACCCATTTATCTCGGGGACTTAAAACCCGACTCCTTCCTGCACAGTATGATGGCATGATGTGAGCTGTATGTTACGTTGAAATCCATAAAACATTAAACGAGCTTATGATTTCTCAGACATTAAAACAGAAAATAAGCTTGTGCTTTGAGATATGAAAATTAATAAGCACCAGTTAAGCATCAATGACTTGACAGGGTTTTTTTTTATTCCACCTTTAACACAGAACCAAGCAAGCATTCTGACACCGGTTTTCGTTTTATGTGACTCACTCAGCTGGATGGACAAGCTCCCCCAGAGCAGCTTAAGTAATAACACAGCGGCAATGATGCAGTACTGTTAATGAGGTATCCCTGTCTGCTACAGTTAGGCTGAACAGGCTCTGCACCAAATGATGCAACATAGTCCGCCAGCACAACACTGTCTAGTGTGAGGGAGCTGATTCCTGACTGTGAAGGAGCTAACTTTAAACAATTTCATGTCCTAAAAGTTGTAATTAGCAAACCGTTTCTAAACTAGAATGAGTCACTGTTCGGATTCTACAAAAGAAAGCAAAGCAGTGGCTTCTGCTTAAAGAGGGGATTTATGTCTCAGTGTATGAGGGGTTTACATCAGCCTCCTTTATGTCTGACCTGAACCCCTGTTCTGATGTAGCTATGAGATATCAGTGTTGTTCTGGTGCCTGGAAGGAGGGAGTCTGCAAGAAACAAAGTTTATATTAACAAGTCCTGCTATCATGACAACAGACTCTGATCTCCTACTGCTGGTGGTTGATTGATGTATTTTTTTCTGCCTACAAGACAGGAAACAACATAAAGGAAGATCATCATCAGAGGCCTAGTTTGATCACAAATAGGTTATACACAGGTCAGCCTTTTTTTGTGCACATTAAAGAATTGTTATAGAACATTTCATTACAACCAATTTAGTCAGTGTATTAACTTCTACTAGAAATGCATTTGTCATTGATATAGAGTAGTTTTGGAATATCTATTTGTCCCAATAACTCAGTCACCAATCACACTTCTAGTCACAACAGTGTTATTTTTTATAGCAATGTATACTTTGTCTCAATAAGAGTTATTAGCCTTATCTTTTCACAGATATTTCTGACTCAGCATATCCAGCTATAGTCTTTAATAAAGTCCCATTCTGCTCCTGCTAACCACATTTGCATGTGCTAAGCTGATGCTGACATGGCTTACTCACTGTTTTGATTTTATGTTGACAAAACTTCCAGAAAAAAATAATTTGTTAAAGTTAAACCTTTGCTTTAATCATCATAATATTTAATAGCTTGTGTTTCATTTGTTCTCTGTTACTGAAAGCGTTCTAAGCAGAATGTGAAATTTAGCTCACATATTCACAGAAAGGTGAAGCAGCCAGTACGGCCTCTTTCAATCTAAATGTCACTGCAGAGGATAAAAACACAAGATTGTTAAAGAAAACCCAGATTTATTTGGTCAACAAACTAATGGGCACAGCCTCTAGGAGAGCTTTGGTATCTGTGCACATGAAAATATGGTTTAATCAAGAACACCAAGATCAATTGCTAGAATTTCTTAATTTAGGATTTTGGATGCTAAGTATAGGGTAACAGCAGTCCTAAGAAAAGATCATAGGAAAAGCAGTAAATAAAACTATTGCTGGTTACTGAGCCTCAGTTTTCCACCTTTCTCAGACATTCAGAGTTAGAAATCAAAACGTATTTGTGTAGATGCAAAGTGACTTTGAATTAATGGGCACCAATTAGGAAAAATACCAGAGTGCTTCTTTAAATTGTCTCGAAAGGAGCCTCTCTGCAGTACGTCTGCTTTAGCGTCACGACAAGCAACAAATGCAGACAGCCAGCAAGCTAAAGGAAATGAGCATAAACAGAAATGTCAAGTGGGATATTTCACTCAAAATCTCAGGATGATTTAATCTGAAGGTGGTGAAAAGTACAACAGTAGTTTGAATACATACCAACAAAAAATAATGGTACAAAAAATAGGACCTTTCAACTGAAATAAAGAAACACAATCAGATTTCCAAAAACTTAGACATGACGCTCTCACATTCAACAGAAGAATGATTGTGTTTTATATGGTGATGCACTTTTATCCCTGAATATAAATTTGTTTATTTGGAGGTTCTTAGTTCCCGTCCTCTAAACGTGCAACGATTCGCTGAGGGAGGTGGAGGAAAGTCAAAGCTTTTCCACAACTGAAGACGCACTCACAGCATCACCAAGTGGACCACAAGAGAACGACACTTTAACTTTATTATTTTTGAGTCAATTCTAAATGTGAATACTGTATTTTGTGATGCCAGCTCATGTCTGCGACATGCCAGGAGATCAGACATAAAGATAATTAATCCACTCTTAAACTATTTATAATTTTCATACACAGAGCAGAACAGAATTGGGTGCTACAATCGCTTCAGCTCCCCTCAGTCTTTATGTTGTAGATAAAACCCACTTTAAATCATATTTATAAGCAGTCATGATGGAGCTAGCTGTTCAGCTGGAGTCATCTCTCTGCTTGTCGCTTATTCTTGGTAGTTGTGGAAAATTAGGTTTGTTTTACAGGTCACAACACGATATACAGTTGGTACTTTTGCTTTGTCTTATTTAAAGCTACATGATATGAAAATATATGATGTGATAATATTGTTGAATGTCATTAATAACTTTAGACCCCAGTAAATAAGAACTCCATCAAGATACGGAAAAATATCTAAAATTCCTTATTTCCATCGAAACAGTTTATTGAACTGCTGCTGTGTTGGCATTATAATAACTTAGCTGTACCTTCTTTGACTTTACTCCCTTTAACCTTTGACTTTTAAACCTGTTTTATGCTGCTTCAGATAAAATAGTGTCACCAAATATATTGAAGGCATAGAGACCCTGAATGCATAGTAGTTACGTTACAGTAGGCTACATCTTTTTTTAAAAAAATTATAATTTATTGTAATCCTAGCAGTTCTTCATGGAGCATGAAAGATACACTTATATCAAAGTGTATCTTTGATATACTGACATTGTGATACCAGTAACGTTGCAATTTATTGTACCCAGTCCAATTATCCAGAAAACGTTGCAATGTTCTCAACACTCTGCGGTTTTACTGCAGCTCTATAGAATACAAGACAAATCCACTGAAGAACAAACGCAAACTGAAAACAGATTGTTGCATCAGCCTGTACCTGGTGTTAGCGGGGTTAACGACCACCTGAGGCTCCCACACCTTCTTCAAATCAAACATAATCGGTGTCAAACATCTGTGCTGGTTTGTGTCACTATAATTTTAAGGATATTAAGAAATGTTTCCAGAGGTCGTCAAAGGTCAACCAGCACCCTCCCGTCCCCAGATTTGGTGTCAATTAATTGTGCTATCAACATTTTACCTGCAAAAACAGCACATTTATTTTTAGAATGATACAAACATTTTTGCTCCACAAACCAGCACAGATGTCATTGATTGTGAGTGTGGATTTCCCATTAATAATTTAGAGTTCTGCTCCACAAAAAAAATCATAAAAAGTTTCACAGTTCAATCATGATTTATGAGAAATGAAAACATTGAAAAACTGATTGTGGCATTTTTGTTTCATGGAGAGCAAACATGTTTCAGAGATTTTAATCTCAAAAGTTTGCTTTAATCTCACCTATATTTAGTAAAAAATATTCAGAATCATCTCATAATCTCTGCTTTGATTCTAGACGACTTTATGAAAACCATCGCTTAGCCACACCAAGGTGCGATGCTGCCATCTGCTGGTTTAAGACATTATTTGTATTTGAATGGTAAAGATTCAAAGTGGTCAAGCAGTAGTATTAATATATTGATATAATATAATATATATTACACATATTATAATTGCGCTAACATCTGAAAGGGATTTTTCTAAATAGAGTTGAACAGAAAATAACCATGTTTCTTGTACATTTGGCTTTTATAATGAGTTACAGTGGTTAACTGTCCTCACACTACTGTTGAACTGCCTCTTTTAATGAATAATATACCTATGATAAATAATTTCAAAACTTTTTCCACTTTTGGTGTGGCACAGGTAAAACTTTGTTGAAAAGAACAAACTTGAAAGCTTAAAAGTAGGTCAAGCTAATCTGTCCTATGAATTTCCTGACGTTTCCTCATCCGTATCCTTTAAGCTGAAGCCACAGGTTACAAAAAATCAATAAGATCTCATTTTTCAAAGCCATCAGTGAGGAGCTGAGAACAAAAGTATTAGATATATATACTGCCTGGCCAAAAAAAAAGATCAAATATTTCATTGGACCGTCTTCAGCTGTGATTACGACACCCATTCACTGTTGTTTCAATAAGCTTCTGTAATGTCACAAGATTTATTTTCATCCAGTGCTGCATTCATTTGTTCACCAAGATCTTGTATTGATGATGTAAAAGTCCGAACGCCTTCTCCAGAACATCACAAAGATTCTTAACGGGCTTAAAATCCAGACTCTGGTCGGTTTCCGGTCTAGTCTTACAAAGAAAATAAAATCGAATCTGCTTGTCTCCTGGTAAAATTGTGCAAAGGAAAAAGTTATACCAAAGGTGAAAAAAAGTTTTGAAATATTTATCTTTGCAAAAACATAGCATTTAAACATGTACACTTTGGAAATCCATCATCCGTGTAAACCTATTATGCAATTAAAGAAGTCAAATTAAAATGTCCCCTTTTTTTAAAATTCCCTGTGATTCACATATCCATAAGGTTTCTTTATCCCACTCCCACTGTGATTAGTGTAATCTTGCTGACATGCAGCTCCACTCATAAACTCACACATATAACTTTAACCTCAAAGATTAATTTTTCCACTTCAACTTATTTTTTTGTAGAAACTGAGCCATCCAGTATAATAGTGCACTTTTATGTTTTTTCCAAAAGAAAAAACAGAAAAGCTAAAAATCTGTCTTGACAAAAAAAAGTTCATTTTCAGTTCGGTTTTATTAGCGCAAAAACAAACACCTACAACCAGAAACCTGGATGATATTTCTTTGCAGATTTCCAAAGACAAATTTAAGGCAGAAATGCTTATAAAAAGGAAACAATTCAATCCCAATTAAAAATTAAAAGAAATTAGATTTTTAATGAAACATAGTGCAGTTGGTGGAGGAATTTCAGCAGGTCAGAACTTTACAAAAACTACAATTAGCTTACAAAAGTATGATTGAGGCTGGGCTGCTTCCCATCTCCAATAGTCATTGGACGATAGGCAGGGTACATCCTGGACATGTCGCCAGCCCATCACACACACACACTCCCACACGCACACCAAAGGACAATTTGTAGAGACCAGTCAATCGAACAGTCTTTTGCATGTGGAAGGCATACACAGGCTGGGATTCGAACATTCTAGCAGCAATGCTACAAACTTCACCATTGTGCAGCATACCACTAAAAACAATGGCAGCTATCAGGTACAGAGTTAATAAAAAGAAAGACAGTGAGAGAAATACTGAAGTATTTTTGTGCATCCATTCAGTCATTTTTGTGACCGCTGCCACGCTCAGCCTGAGCTCTGCTGGGACTTCTCCTTCATGTGTCTGCGGATGTGCCTCTTGAAGTTGGAGTTGTCGCTGAAGCTGCGGCCGCACACGTGGCAGCTGTACGGCTTCTCGCCCGTATGGACCCGCAGGTGTTTCTGGTAGCCGTCTGACCGCGTCAGTCTCTTCCCGCAAATGTCGCACGTGAACGATTTGTCGACTTTGCCGTCAATTTTTCGGTGAATCCGCGTGTGTTTGGCCCACTGACTGCGCTGGTAAAATGCCTGGCCACAGATGGTGCAGATATAGGAGTCCACTACTTTAGGGAGAGTCATGTCAACACAGTCATGCTGGCTGTTTCCTAAAGCTACAGGTTGATCATTGTTGAGCTCAGAGCAGGTCTGTTGGACTGAGGTTCCAGGCTGCGGATCAGTGTCTGGGTCGTCCAGGTCCTGGCAGAACTTTGAGCCCAGAGACCCGGTGGAATCGTTGTCCTGTTGCGTTCTTGCTGAATTGTTCTGGAACAGCAGAAAACCCACATTGTTCTCGCCCGGTGGATCTGACCACACATCCTCCTCTGGTTCCTCCTCTTTGATGTGACTCGGAGGTTCCTCTTCGTTGAGCTCAACGCTGGAGCTCCAGTCCTGCTGCTCAGAGACGGCTGCAAAGCACATGTTTTGATTTTTAAACCATAAAATGCTCAGCTTCATCATCTGACAAAAGTAACACAACAAAGAGAACTATGTTTCAATCTTGTATTTCTGCTAATTTTGATAATTATGGAAAATTAGACAAATGGCAAAAAAAAAAAAAAAAAAAAAAATGTTACATCCATGCTTCTAAAGGTAATAGGGGAATACTCCTGAGTTGGTATGTGGACCAAACTCCAAGACTCACACCTTCTACGGGTAGGGTAAGTCACAAAAAGTCAATGGCAAAGAAGTTACCAGTGTTATAAATAAGGCTTATTAAAGGAAGGTTGAGTGGAAGGAAAATTTGCTTCTGTAAACCAAGGAAGGATTGTAAAGTAAAGTCCATTCAAGTGTAGCTGGAGAGCTGAAGTTACACAGAAAATTCATTTTGTGCTTCATGTATTGCACTTTTGCCGCTTCCCACTTTTATTCTGTGGTTGTATTATTATTAAAGTCTCCTTTATTGTGTTTTTAAGCAAATGTGCAGTTCCAACATGATTTTCAAAAGAACTGAGGATTATTCAGTTAAAAGACTGAATTCAGATTTCTTGTCTTAAACATAAGACAAGAAATCTTATATTCAAGAACATAAGATTCAAGAATCTTATGTTCTTGAATATAAGAACATAAGATTTCTTATATTCTTATGCAAGAATACAAGAAATCTTATATTGTCTTATATAAAGACAATGGCTTCTTTGTCTTTCTATGGCAAAGAAGAAAAATCAGCAGAAAATGAAGTGAACTAAAATATCGGATGTTTAGAGCAAAACAACTTGCTTATATGTGCTCAATTGAAAGTTGTATTGTCATAAATAACTGTTGTTGCCAAATGAAACTGATTCTGACTCTGCGAACATTTTTGTTCTACATAAAGCCAGAAATTGAGTTATTTCCAGATAGAAGCCCCAAAGTCCGGTGAACCGTCTCCCTACCTGAGCTGTTGGCCTGCAGGGAGATCCGCGGCTTCCTGGAGAGCTCCAGCAGCCGGCGCTGGCGGTCAATCTCCAGCTTGGAGCGGGAGATCTCCTTCTCATATTCCACTATGGTTCTCCCAAACACATTGAAAATCTCCTCTGCAGCCGCGGTAAGCCGCTGGTTGATCAGAAGCCGCAACATCTCGATTTTCGACATTTCAGCGATAACTTGAGAGGATTCTTAACCAGGGGAAATCTGATCAAATACCGGATAAAAAACTGTGGCGATCCGGTGACTTGAGTACCAGCTATGGCTCCAGGTTAACTTCTGTGAGGTGTCCGAAGAAATCCGATGAAAGCCCTGCAGCGCCCCCACTTGGTGAGGAAGGCTCAATACAAGTTTTAGATTAGACTCCTGTTGTTTTACAATTTAACATTGATGCAAAAGTTTTATCATGACGTATATTTTCAACAATAATAATATATTTATATATATACTTATTTTTTTTTTTACTATTTCTTTCTATTTATACTGTTGACATTTAATTTGTCTTCCTTTTTTTCATTTAAAATTGCTAGGCTATTTTAAAAACATTTTTCTAATTGGTTTTCTACATTTTATTAAAATGTTCACATATTTTACTTCCTCTATATTACTATTATTGAATATTCCATAGTGATTTACATTTGATAATTATCAATATTTTTATATTTCTGATCAAATGTTATGTCT
The DNA here is from genome assembly GCF_001444195.1 of Xiphophorus couchianus. NCBI lineage: Eukaryota > Metazoa > Chordata > Actinopteri > Cyprinodontiformes > Poeciliidae > Xiphophorus > Xiphophorus couchianus. The sequence goes on from NC_040240.1 coordinate 20,697,016, forward strand.
TTGTCCCACATGTTGCTATGCTATGTTAAAATTGAGACTTCTTCACACCTAATTTTGCAGAATTTTCTGTCTTATTTTATTTGGCAAATACATTTTTCCCCCCATTTTAATTTCTTTGTAAAAAAAAAAAAAATAACAAGTTTTCTTTTTAAAATAAGACCTACAGAAATTTTGAGAAAAAAAGTCATCCGTTTTAATTTTCCATTTTAAAGTCAATAATTAGCAATCCAAAAACCACAACTGATTGTTTTAGTCTGTCTATTTTTATATATTTAGATTTCCATGGTCTGGAAACTGTATCAGTAGGTAGGTTTCAACCTACTACTTTTCAAGTGTAGATAGAAAACAAAGTGTTGCTTCGCTTTGCTCTATTTTCAGCTCATAATGTTCTAATTTATATCAGATAATGTTTTTATATTTTTTACAACAAAATTTTAATTCTCAAAATTCTGACTTTTTTTCATTAATCTTTTTTTTTGACTTAATACTATAACAAAGAATAACTAATACAGTTGCATTAAGTGTTCTCAAAGGTGTAGACTGTATTAAGATATATGAAGATATAACACTGGCCACATTAATCCAAAACAATTTGAATAAAACAGATTATAACAAGTCTTAGTTTATTTAATGAAACTTTGGTTTCCTTCCTACAAACATGAATTTATTGTAATCTTCCACACAACAAAAGTCTCAACTTTTATTCAGACAAATTGTGTTAACTTTAGCCTAGGGTATAAGAAATTAGAATCAGTATAAAAATAAGTAAACTCATCATCTTAAAGACACAACTTTAGCAAAGAGAACTGCAAATGTCTTCCAACAAAATATTTCCAATGACAGAGCTGTGTAATATTCCTAGCAAGTGGCGTGTAAAGATGGAACCAATTAGAAAACCTGCAGCTAAAATCGACGGTTGATCCAATTTACCATAAACCTTTCATTTTAAATGGTCCCATATTTTTTATGAAGCATATCTTTTACACAACACATACTCCAAAATTAAGTAAAAACTGAGGTAGAGTAGTAAAAAAAAGGTTAAATTTGTATGATGGTTTCTTAAAAGCCTTTCACATCACTGTAGATACTCCACTATTTTGAGTGTTTAAACAACTGTTTATGAATCAGATCCAAACATTTTACAAGAATAAATGTTAGTGGGAACAAAATCCAAAATAACAATAAAACAAAGATGCAAAAAACTGCTAACAATTGGAAGACTGGGGATGGAGATGTGGGAGAGTCTCATGCCGCCCCCACAAGATGCCGCACTAGGCGGTTGCCCATGTTGCCCATATCAGAAACCGCCACTATGTGCCATCAATTTTGGGAACATCTGAAGAGGGACATGGACAGAGAAGTCCTCTCGATCTGATACAGTTGGACAATTTTGGCAGAATGTCTTTCCAAATACAACATTAATGAGCCAAGAGATGGGCATGAAGTTATGACTACTACCAAAGAAAACTAAATGCTGGAATTAAACAAAAATGTACAAAGTATTAATCTAAGGGTGTGCAGCTGCATGCACCTATTGTAATCATTTACTGTGAATAGATTTGGGATTTTTTCAGTAGAATTTTGCAGGATGTTTTAATGTGACATGTAATTCTTTTATGTCCACCTTTTTAACAATTTTTCAAAAAGTTTATTGTTTTATTGCTTAGGATAAAGCTAGAGAAAAGTGACTGAAGTTTTTTTTCTTCAATATTTTTGATTTTTAATCAACAGTTTTTCAACATTGCTTTTCCTTGTAAATCGAATAAACAAAAAAAAAATTATTATCTGTAATTACAAAGAGCAGGGCTCAGTTACTGCTTCCACAGGTGTTCAAAAAGCTATTTATTAAATATTATTATGCATATTAACCCTATGGTTTGAAGACAAAAAATCCTAAAATTAAAATAAAATGACTGAAATATTTGAAACAGAGAGAATAAAAAAAGTTTCTAGTCATCAATAAACCCTGATGAAATGTTACTTTGATAAAAGTGTCCATTACTTTGCTCTGTTTCACAGGGGAAGCCCTTCTGCAGCTGCTCACGTGTCCCAGCTGTCAGGTGGCAGTAATGGCAGAACAGATCAGGCCTTTCTTCTGACACGGGTGTTTATAGAAGCTGGACAGCTGACTGAAGCTGCGGGCGCACATGGAGCACCGGTACGGCCTCTCTCCTGTGTGTGTCCGCAGGTGGACCGTCAGGTTGCCCTTCTCCGTGAAGCTGTGGCCGCAGTACATGCAGGCGAACGGCTTCTCGCCCATGTGGCTGCGCACGTGGCGCACCAGCGACGCCCGCCGGCCAAAGTTCTTGCCGCAGATGCTGCAGCTGTGTGGCCGTTCGCCCGAGTGGATCTTCATGTGGATGCGGAGGTTCCCCCGCAGCGTGAAGCTCTGCCCACAGACGCTGCAGCGGAATGACGTTTCTCTGTGAGCTTTCAGGTGAAGCTTGATGCTTTCCGTTTGTTCCATCTGTTTTCCACAAACTCCACAGTTTTCCTGATGCACTGCAGCGTGGGTGATCAGGTAGCCCATCTTCTGGAAGGTGATGCCACAAATCTGGCAGCCAAACTGTGGTGGATCAGTGGAGGCCTGAGGTTCTGAACTTGAACTCTGATCTTTGTTTTCTGCCATTTCCTCTGACTTCCACAACGTGGCATCGTCTCTCCAGCCGTCCTCGCTGTTCTCTGTGTCAGAGTCCTCACAGATAACTCGGTCATCACTCCCTGCTTCTGGATCCAGCTGGTGTGTTAAACTAGAGTCATGGCATGTTGTCGACTCTCCACAGTCCTCATCCACACCTTCTGACTTAATCAGAGCAGCTGAAGTGTCGACGACTTTCTCAATAAGATTGTCGGTATGAAACAAGGGGGCATCAAGGCTCTGATGTTCAGGACATTTTTTCATCCAGGATGAGTCCTGCAGAGGCTCTAAAAAAAGAAACAACCACAGAAAGCTCACTTTCTACCAGATCCGGTTTAAGATTAATGAAAAAGTTTATTCAACAGTAATCTTTATGTCAGACACTTTACAAGACATTTAGCATTATATTTATAAAAAAATATTTAAACTGTTAGCATGCTAGTTTGGCTGCATCAAGTTTCAGGAAACTGTTCATTTTTATATTATCAAATGTTTCACACAGGATTTTCTTTCAAAATATTCTCTATTTGAAAATATACAAAAGTATTTGCTTCAACAAATACATTTGTACTTGTTGTACTAATCAGTACAGTGCTTTTTAAAAATATTCACACCGCTTGAACTTTTTCACATTTTGTCACCCAAATTGTATCTTTTCTTTTAATATGTTTGGTGTTCATGCATCTGCAACAGCTTGGGCGGCTGAATCAAATCTGTCTGTTCTTGAATTGTGGTGTGAGTACCACATAAAATTAAGTAGAATGATTACATGATTACACCTTGGATAAACCTGGGTTAGACTCGAACATAATCACAGAAATATTGAAAACAACTTGGCATTTTTCTTCTACGTCACAAATATTCCCTACTGGTCTAACACATAAAAATAACTTTTACTGGATGTGTTTTTGAGTGTTTTGAACGGAAAGAATTCAAGTGTGTTATAAATCGGAAATGATAATGTCAGTATAATTGTTATATAAATACCTCTGTCAAAAAATAATATAAAGGAACAATGTTTTCAAAATTAAACCAATATACGTATTTAAGAGTAAAAGGTTATTTAATGTCATTTTTGATTTTAAAAAGCAGTAACTATTTTTTCAGTTCACACAAACCAACCTGTTGCCCGGCTCCACTCGCGCTCCCCGGACCTCAGGCTGTCCAGCTCCCGCTGCTGGCAGTTTATCTGTTCCTGGTACCGAGCCACTGTCTTCCCGAACACGCTCAGAATATCCTCCACTGCTGCCGTCAGCCGCTCGTTCAGGAACATCCTGAATGTTTCCACCTCTGACTGGGGAATGACCACAGGCTCCACGGCACTCTCTACCGCTCCGACTGCAGCGAAAGGCGGCGGAGAGAACAGCGACGGGAACATCTGTCGCTCAGCGGACATGGCTACACCTCCCTAAGCGCCTGTATGTTCAAAAAGGTAAAATAAATACATATATGTTGGCATTAAAAGAGGCGGTTATAGATGGAAACAAAAAAGGAGAGCGATAGACATGAGCTGGGTGTTTGAAAAGGTTACTAATAAGCGATTTGCTGGTAGATTTGAGGCTGTAAAATAAAAAGTAAACAAAGCAGAAGCCGGGTCCGTACAAGAAACACGTCCGGAGAAATCTTTGGGTGAAAGTTAGCAATGGTTCCGCTGTTCTAGTGAGGGCGTTTCCCGACAGTGCCCCTTGTGTTGGGAATGCAAACGTGCGTGTGTAGGGACCATAGCATAAGGAGTGGGTAGAAACTATTCAAAACTTTTCAGTTACAATTAATCAAGTGACTTTGAGAGAAAAGTAAACTGTCTGGTAGTTTTATCACAGTGTATTTTTAATGTTTACATTAGCTATACTAGTGCAAAGTATTGCTGTCTTACTTGAGGAAAATTTCTGAATAACACTTCAAGTACCACTAAGTGAAGAACAAGTTTGTTTTAACCAGAAGAACATAATATAACCTACGCTCTGCTAAATGTAACAGCTTTGTCTCTATTACTCAAAAAAGCATCAGAGAAGCTATATGCTGTCTTCTAGTAATGCACAGACTTTTTTCAGTTGTGTTCAGCTGAAACAATGAATATGGACCATGATAAACAACTGTGCTCTGTTTAGGGAGAACCTCAAGCAATATAGTATGAAAACAATTCATATCTATGAATGTATTTCAGCCAAGCAGAGACAAAATCAGCTCATTTATACAAGCATGTTTAACCAGATTCAGTGCCAAAAACCCTGCAATATTGACAAAACAAGCACATGTTTCATAGATAGGAGAAATCATATTTTGCTGTACACACACATGTTTTTTCTTACTATTGTTGCATTCTATTTGGCAGCACACCACAAGAGGACACCATTAGTCCAAAAATGAGTGTTGCACATTAAACATGTGTTCTATTGCATATTTCTGTGCTTAGACAACGGAAATAGTCATCCTCTGTACAGAACGTCCTCTGTACAGTGTACAGGAAGAGACCTTCCTGTACAATGTATGAGCTGGTGTAACCAAAACTGCAATAAAAAGGTTAATAGATTATTAACTTCTTTCTTCCTAAGGCTTCTGATAAAATACTTAATAAAAGGCTGTTTCCTAGAGTTGCAGAATGTGTGGGAAGACCAGTTTCCTCACTTCTGGATCAAATGAATGGTTTATTAGCAGGCCTCTGCAGAGTGAGGAAATACACTGAAGAGTAATTCAGCCATTTGATTCTGTTGCATTGAGAAAGAAAACATGTTAAACCTGCAGAGTTAGAGAATTAGACTCTGGTACCCTTACGCTCTTTTTGAATGTGTGAAAGAGTATTGTGGAATATTAAGCCAGAACAACCTGCTGATACAATAAAACAAAACCTTTACAAGGTTCATTTAATTACTAAGAAAATTATCCACACAGTTAAAATATTTGCCCATTATAACATCTCAAAGTAGCCCCATTTTTGAAAACCCGAACATGAATCGGACTTTAAGTTTTCCCGAGCCATGTTGAACCCATCACATAATTTGGATATGCAAATACAGACATTTTTTGCAGTTGTCTGGTCCAATTTTTGACAAAAGTTAAACCATTGTTTAAAACAAAATTAATTTGCTTTGTTTTTCGCGGGATGCACAAATTCTTTGTAATAAAAAGGTAAGAATAGAAATAGAAGACTGTAAAAAGCACAACTCGATAGAAGAGTCAGTGAAGAGACGAAATGAACAATGTTTTAAAAAATAAAAGACTTCACAGGAAGCTGTTGGTTAATAAAATGCAGAGTTTCACTTCTCTCTTCAAACTTCTGGAACACGGAAACAGACATGCATCACTAATGAACCATGGCAGCAGACAGGTTTCAGGGCTAAAGTTAAGTTTCACACTTTGAGGCCCTTACAGTACACAAAGCACATCGGAAACATGAACAAATTAGTTACCAAGATTTATATTCAATCTCAACCTGTGCAGTATACTTCATATTGTAAGGTTAACTTCTTTAAATATACTGTGTTTTAATTTGGCTCTGAAGAAGAGATTGCATTTTCTTAGTGTGCACATTTATTATTAAGTAAGCAATCAAGTATATAAGTAAGTGAACTTTATCTATATAGCACTTTTTACAAATCACAAAGTGCTTTATGGCAAGCTTTAAAATATTTGTTAGGCACAAAATACATGCAAAATACATTAAACTTCATTGAATATTATGATTAATGCATAGAAATAAGTAACAACAAAGTTGCTGTTATATAATTTTTGCTGTTATTATCTTGGTAATGAGAGTTATTTTACAGCTTATCTTCCACCAATCATGTGATGCAAATTTATTGAGCCGTCTTGCATTTTCTAACACCCTTGTCCCTAGTGAGGTTGGAAGGGGTGCTGGTGCCTGTCTCCAGCGAACGTTTCGGGAGAGAGGCGGGGTCACCCTGGACAGGTCACCAGTCTGTCGCAGGGCAACACACCTAGGGAGAATTTAGAGACCAATTAACCTAACAGTCATGTTTCTGGACTGTAGGAGGAAGCCAGAGTACCCGGAGAGAACCCACACATGCAAACATGCAAAAAGACCCTGGGCCAGGAATCGAACCCAGGACTTTCTTGCTAAGAGGCAACAGCTCTACCAACTGCACCACTGTGCAGCCCTGACTGTAGACAGAGGAAGAAAATATCAAATTATTATTATAATTGGATGTTTACATTATGTTTACAGTAATCTCTTAGTTTCACAAAAAAATTTCTTATTACTTGAAGTAAAATTAACATTCTGGAGAGGCCAAACCAGAGTCAGGACTTGAAGAATTGTGAACATGGAGAAGGAACTAAAGATGAAGGTGATGGCAAGAAGACCTTCTAACCTCCGTATTTGGAGCTTGAAAGAAAGATCACCAAAATAACAGTCAAAACATGCAAAACAAAAAGGTCATGCAATATAATAATGGTTTGTTGTCATGGGGATGAATATTTTACTTAATAATATGGAACTTATGAATAATTTTTAAGTCTGAAGCATACTCACAATAGACTAGGTCCCTCTTGGAGGTAGTTGGAACGTTTCCATAGAGCCACTTTGCATCAGCAGCTCCATGCTCCAGCGCTCTGGGAGAGTTTATAGTCCTGACAGTTGAACACTGGATGACTGACAGCTGTCCTTCATCACAACAGAAGACACAGAAATCTTCCTCATCAAAAACATGACTTTGATCTGCATCCTCATCTGGACTCTCCTCTGCTTCACTCAGGGTGAGGAAAATCATTTTTCTGTCATATGAAAATCATTTGGAGTGTAGCTGAGTTTCACCATCTCATGTCCAGAGTTTCTTCTCTCTCCTCAGGATCTGATGGACAAAATGTTGTTGTGACTCAACCAGCAGCCAAATCAGTGCAGCTTGGTCAGACTGTCACTATTGACTGTAAGGCCAGTCAGGCACTTTCTGCAACTCATTGCAGCAGAAATTCACAGGTTTGCCTGTCCTGGTACCATCAGAAACCTGGAGAAGCTCCTAAAGCTCTGATTTATTTAACATCAGACAGATTTTCAGGAATCTCCTCCAGATTCAGTGGAAGTGGAGCAGGAAATGGATTAGACTTCACTCTGACCATCAGTGGAGTTCAGGCTGAAGATTCAGGAGTTTATTACTGTCTGAGTTATCATTACATCAACAGTCAGTGGGTGTTCACACAGTGAAAAATCATCGTACAAAAACCTCCCTCCGTCTGACTGAACAGAAACTGAACTTTGTTCAGCAGCTGGAATCTGCTGCAGACACTGATTAGGTTCATTAAACACAAACATTGAACACACAATATTTAATGTCATCGCACATAGTTAAACTCTAAGAAATTTTTTTTTTTAAAAGTCTATTTTTCTTTATTTAACCATCTTCTTTTCACACTAATTATTTTAGTTTCAGATTAAATCATAAGCAGAGAAAGTGGTGTGTAAAACAACAAAAAAGAAAAATGTAAAATAATACTCATGAAAGTATTTAATGCTGAAAAACAGTAGTTAGTGGGCTCAAACTTTAAAAATGTAGACTGACACTGGAAGTTAAGTTTTTTCCCCCTTTCTTAATGATTTCATTGTTCTAAATAACCATCAATATCTGTCTATGAAATATGTCTGGTCCGACAGTATCTCAATATTTTCTAAGTCAATAGTTTTATAAATATATTTCTAAAAGAAGGGATTCATGTGTTTGATTCAAGACATTTCACCAAATGATTCAAAACATCATGATAATTTTACATTAAGCACAATTTATCTTAGTCTGTGGATGATAAATAATTTCAAAAATAAAGACATTAAAAAGAAACTAAAGGACATAACCAACAGGAGGAAACCAGAATTTGATGAGTAAATAATTATTATCTGAACAGTGACCAACTTCACAAATCAAATATGACTCAATGAAAATATAGAATAATCAGCAGAAAAAGAGTGAGAGCAGTGACAGATTAAAGCCAGTATCAGAGTCAAAGAGAATCAGGTCAGGACTGGGAACACTGGTCTCTTCTCAGTTTCTCTGTGCCTGCAGACTGGGAGCCCTGGGAGGCCTCACAGATCACAAAACCCAGAATATAGTTATTGGGGCCTGCCCATAGCAATGCATAAGGAGAGCAAGTCAGTACTGCTCTCCTTATGCATTGCATGGCAGGCACCTATTATTCTACACCCAATAGAATGTCTCTTTATTTATATCTTTATAGATTTATTTTTCTTCCATCACCGTTAATGCGGCTCGTACCGCTGCGTGCACCCCCACAAAGTGGTATCAAAACGTGCGGCTCGATGCCGAGAAGGGAGCTATTATTTTTATAAGGAATTGGACTTACGATGGCGACGTAAAAAGCGAAAAACGAGCCAAATTTCCAACTGCCGAAACGCAGAGCCTAACTGACACCAACTGCCGCTTTTTTAGAGTGAGAAATGAAGAGAATTTTTGAGCCCAAAATAATTTTGAAATCGCCGTCACGCCCACAAATATCGCACGATTGGTATCAAACTCGGTCCTGACATTGATACGCCTGTCTGCTCCGGTAAAATGTTTTCGAAATTTCTCTAGGGCTTACGGTTTTCTGTCACGGTGCTTCAGAGCAAAGTCATGCGACAGGATTTTCTGTCGCTCTCTCAGGCTCTCTCCCATGTATTTTCATATATTTCTCAAAAATTTCAGATCTGGGCACACCATTTCTTTCTCTTATCACTGTTAATACTGTGAGTGACGTAGAGATATGAATTGCGGGACTATCGGAGACGACAAATAGCCCTCTCATACGCTTCAAACGCTTTTCAAATATGTATTACGGTTCCCGAACGGGAAGGAGTTGTTTCCAATGCTTTTTTTACTTCAAACTGGCTGGCTCAAACAGAGAATTGTTTCCACCTGCATGTCTCACTCACAGCTGACAGTTGGCAGAGAGAATTATTTACCATAGCAACGGAACTCAGGAGGCTATTGGCTGCTGGTTAGGACTACAAATACGCATCACTGTAGTTCTAACTATAGTGGAAGACCAGGAGGACTGAACTGGCCTTTACAACTACTTGCTGCTATGGGCTGTATTTAACTGATTTAACTCAGTCACCGTTACACATGGGATTAGTTTGGAACATTAAAATGAAGCATACTGAAAATTTCAAAATAAAAGCCTTGAATATTTTTACATCATGTTATTGCTCTTTTTGGTTTTATGTGACTTTTTTATCCAAAGCACTGATACACATGGGATTAGTTTGGCCTTTTGAAATGAAGCATAAAGAAAATTTCAAAATAAAAGCCTTGAATATTTTTACATCATGTTATTGCTCTTTTTGGCTTTATGTGACTTTTTTATCCAAAGCACTGATACACATGGGATTAGTTTGGCCTTTTGAAATGAAGCATAAAGAAAATTTCAAAATAAAAGCCTTGAATATTTTTACATCAACTACTTGTGTTTTGAGCATTATATAACTGATTTAACCCAATGACTATTACACATGGGATTAGTGTGGACCTTTGAAATTAAGCTTAACAAAAATTTCAAAATAAAAGCCTCAACATGCCCCTGAGGTTAGTGCACCGCCGCAGGCGGTGCAATAATATTATTCTGCATTATCTGTTTCTCTGAGGTTAGGGAACTGCCTTGCACAGCAAGGCAGTTCATTAGCATTAGCATTTTAGCTTTAATAAGCTATTAGCTATTTATTTTACTTTTTAGCCATGTTTAGTATACTGAATGGAGTAAGTCCATTATAGAAAACATCCTAGTGATGTCCCACATGCCAGTGACAGCAATGATGCTAACATTAGCATTTTTGCTAATTTTAGCTGATACACTTACTTTATCATACTGAACGGTGCAAGTACATGTTAGTCAACATTCTTGTCATTGTCCTCATATGATTGCAGCTTTCTTTAGCATTGATGCTAATTTCTAGCATCATAACGCTGGGTCCAAACCGACGGGCACACTTTGGCAGGCCCCGGTTAAATTTCTTCAGGAATTTTCTAGTTTTATTTTATATGATACAATTTTTGAAATACAGATTGACCCTTTTAGATCCAATATCTCCTTTTTAAGATTGACCAGGTTTGAAATGACAGAATTTACAAACACAGCAACAATACAAGTAATTAAAACATTTGACTCAAATAAATCTGTTAATAAATAAAGTAATTCTGAATTTAAATAATGTATTTGTGTGACCAGGATTAACACAAATGTTCAACTATGAAGAACACAATCTAAAGGATTCCATTCAAATCTTAAATAAACTGATTTGCATCAGCAGCTCCATGCTCCAGCGCTCTGGGAGAGTTTATAGTCCTGACAGTTGAACTCTGGATGACTGACAGCTGTCCTTCATCACAACAGAAGACACAGGAATCCTCCTCATCAAAAACATGACTTTGATCTGCGTCCTCATCTGGACTCTCCTCTGCTTCACACAGGGTGAGGAAAATCATTTTTCTGTCATGTGAAAATCATTTGGAGTGTAGCTGAGTTTCACCATCTCATGTCCAGAGTTTCTTCTCTCTCCTCAGGATCTGATGGACAAAATGTTGTTGTGACTCAATCAGCAGCCAAATCAGTGCAGCTTGGTCAGACTGTCACTATTGACTGTAAGGCCAGTAGACAAGTAGCTTGTAACACACCCTGTCTGTCCTGGTACCATCAAAAATCTGGAGAAGTTCCTAAAGCTCTGATCTACTGGACATCATCCAGATTTTCAGGAATCTCCTCCAGATTCAGTGGAAGTGGAGCAAGAAATAAATTAGACTTCACTCTGACCATCAGTGGAGTTCAGGCTGAAGATGCAGGAGTTTATTACTGTATGAGTTATCATTACATCAACAGTCAGGATGTGTTCACACAGTGAAAAATCATCGTACAAAAACCTCCCTCAGTCTGACTGAACAGAAACTGAACTTTGTTCTGCAGCTGGAATCTGCATCAGACACTGATACAGTTCACTGAACACATCAGGCCAGAAATTATATTTCCATTAAACACAAGAACATATTCAGTTATGATATTAAGACATATTTTAAAATATTATTTCAGGATTATTTTAGATGTTTGACTTTATTGTTCAAACAAAATCTTCCTCAAGGTTTCTGAATCTTGAGGAAGGCTGAAGTAACTGATTTTAGAAAGGCCACAAAATATTTTCCATGTTTTATTTTAAACAATCATACATGAAGTCAAGGAAAACCATTTGTAATAACACCAAAATATATTTTAATCATTGTTAAACACCTTACAGGATTTATTCTCATAAGCACATGTAGGAAGACAGGAAAAACAATCCAGGAGGCTCTTTATTGTTAGCTTAGCCTTGTTTAAAATGATTTGTTAAGTTTGCCATTACTATTGGAAAATAATTCATTTCTAAATCAATATTAATGCTTGATAATGGATTTATTTTAGATCCTGGATCTTACTACTGCCAGATGACTAGAACCAACAATTTTTGAATACTTGGTTTTAAAGGTTCTTCCAGATATTTTACACAGACAGAAATACAATAAGCTGAGATGTGGTGTCAAGTCTCTTTCTTTGAATTAACAAATAGAGACATAGACAGTTTGTCAGGTATGGATGATAGAAAAATATGAAAACATTTTCTCTGAATTATCAAATGACAACAAGTATGTGACATTAGTGAGGTCTGTCAGCAAGAAAAAACCTTTTCTAAAAGTAACAATTTGGATTCTTTGTTAATTGAATGGTTATAAAAAGATCCCAGCTTATTGTAATTGTTTCTTTTGAATAAATCAAGTTATAAATAAAAGTTTGAGAATCGGAAACAACAAACCCTTGAGAAATAGTTTGAATAGAAGAAACAAGATGCTCCAGTAAAAAGTGTTTTTTGCTTATTGACATCATAAAGTTCACAAAGATGTAAAAGTACTAGACCTATAGAAAATTCCTTCAGTGTTAACTGGTAAAAGATTATAAAGAGCCCTATTAAAGTTCCTCTCTTAGTCTCTTAATACATTGATGTTTCAGGAGGAAACCTGCTGCCAGTTCAGCCCCATGTGACTGACTGTGTGTTTGCATATGTGTCCTGCCTCTCTGCTCCAGCTGTTAAGAGGTCAGAGTTGATCAGTGGCTGTCCAGGCCTTTCAGAGCCACTGACACACCAGCAGCACAATGATGATGTCACTGACTCTACTGCTGATCATCCTGGGGCTCCTGGTTCAGGGTGAGACTCTGATAGAAACTTAGTTTGAAGTAGAAATGATAATTAAAGTTCTGCTATCATGGAGAAATATTGAAACAAGATGTTAATGTTTTCTTTTGTCTATCAATAATTTGTAATCAAACATAGTTTCTCTCAATTGTTATTTTTCATGTTTTCCAGGTTCATCAGGAGACATCATCCTGACTCAGACTCCTGGATCTCAGTCTGTTGGTCCAGGACAGACTGTCTCCATCACATGTAAAACCAGTTCAGGTGTTGGTAGCTATCTCAACTGGTACCTTCAGAAACCTGCAGAAGCTCCTAAACTCCTGATTCAATATGCTACAACTCTTCAGTCTGGAGTTCCAGCTCGGTTCAGTGGAAGTGGATCTGTTTCTGATTACACTCTGACCATCAGTGGAGTTCAGGCTGAAGATTCAGGAGTTTATTACTGTCAGCAGGGTTATGACAGACCGATCACACAGTGATAGAACGTCGTACATAAACCTCCCTCAGCTGGAGAGGAACTGATCTGACTCAACAGCTGCACTGAAACTAAAACATCCACAAATTATTTATCTATTTTATATATATATAATTTTTTATGTCTATTTGGATCTGACACACAAAATAATAATAATAATAATAATAATAATAATAATAATAATAATAATAATTATTATTATTATTTGCCATTTGGTTAGAACAATTAAAGAAAAAAAATAACACTAGGAGTTTAAACTATTTATAGAAATGTTTTTTCAAATCAATTTTTGTTCCAAGCAGTAATTTTAGAAAAACCTCTGACTTCTGATGATGGTAGTTCCTAAATATTTGTTCATAGCTTTTTATAAAAGTAAAAATTTGGATTTTTTGCCAGTTTAATTGTTTAAAAAGATTCCAGCTCATTGATATTGTTTCTTTTGAATAAATCAAGTTATGAATAGAAGTTTGAGAAGTGGAAACAACAAACCTTTGGGAAACAGTTTGAATAGGAAAAACAAGATGCTGCAGATAAAAGATTGTTTTGCTTATTCACATCAAAAAGTTCATAAAGATCTAAAAATCCTAGACCTACAGAGAATTCCTTCAGTGGTATTTGCTACTTGGTTGGAACAATTAAAGACACAAGAAAACACTAGGGGTTTAAACAATTTTTATTTTCAAATGTTTTTTTCAAATAACTTTTGTTCCAAGCAGATATTTTTTAAAAACCTCTTAATTCTGATGATGGTAGTTCCTAAAGATTTTTCTCTTGCTTTAAAACTGTATTCCAAATATGTTTTTAAATTTAATAATGATTTGCAGGGCATTTAATTGTACTCTTGTTATGGATAGAGACAATGTCTAAAGAGAATAAAGGCAAAACATAAATAAGTAAAACAGTTGAACATAACTAAAATATCTAAAGCTGAATAAAAAAGCAGGTGGAAACCAGAAGTTGATGAGTAAATATTTATTATCTGAACAGTGACCAACATGACAAGCAAACATGACTCAGTGAAAATAGAAAATCATCAGCAGAGAAAGAGTGAGAGCAGTGACAGATTAAAGCCAGTATCAGAGTCTCAGAGCGTCAGGTCAGGACTGGGAACACTGGTCTCTCCTCAGTGTCTCTGTGACTGCAGACTGGGAGCCTTGGGAAGCCTCACAGGTCACAGAGCCCACCTTCCTCCACTGGTCTGCAGGGAGCCTCAGGGTGCTGCTCCAGCTGTAGAGGCCGTCATTCTGCAGCACCCCGGAGCTCCTGCTCTGCTCCCAGCTGCTGCTGCTGCTGCTGCCGTCCAGCTTCCAGGACAGAGTCCAGTCTGAGGGGAAGCCCTTGTTGGCCAGACACATGAGGGTAACCTGCTGCTGCTGCAGCTCCACACTGGAGGGGGGCAGCACTGTCAGGGTGGGGCGGGTATCACCTAGGAGACACCAATCAGGTTAGAGAACAGGAACCACACACCTGTTAACCAGACAGCAGAATCTGGACCATCTTTACTGTGGGAGAAATGACTTTCTTTAAGATTCTTCAGTTGAACATTTTTTCTGCTCCACCAGTCACTCCCTCACACACTGTTTCACTTCCCTTCACTGTGAACTCATGCATATCAGCACACAGAGTCCTCATATAACCTGAAATACATTAACTAGAAAATAAGATTTAACATAAACTGAGCTCTACTTTACCTCCCTGTGATTATACGTTAAATTAAAACTTAAATATAAAATTTTTATACAATTAAAATCAAACAATCTGATGCTCATCTTACTGGTGGTTAAATGTTTAAAGTATCAAACAGAATAAAACATCATATTAATTCTTAAAGTAGATCGGCTAATGGGCATAAATGACAATGAATACAATTTGAAAAACAATATATTGTCTCACAGCAATTTTAAAACTGCAATATAAAAGTCATCACCAAGTATTTTGAGATATTTAATTAATTTTTTTATTTTATGCAATTTTTGTCTTAATGTTTTGTTTAAACAATTTAAAAACATTAAAAACTAGTTTGAAAAATAACATGGTAAAAATGTTTCAATATTTTATTACACTAGATTAGTAATTCAGAAATGTGAAGTTCACATTTCCTTAAAATGGAGATAAAAAATAATTACTTAATAATAATAACATCCTCCATGATCCTCTTATGATCGCTCTCATAATTTATCTCACAATAAATGTTAAATATTCAGAAACTTACTTCCAACATCCAGCCTGGTTCCTCCACCAAAAGTCCACCACAGTGATACAAACTAATTGAGTCGTCGTACAAAAACCTCTGACTGTAGAGACACGGCTCTCTGACTCTGAACACAACAAACTGATTCTGGCTTAAAAAACTAAATACAACTTTTGTTATATTTTCTCTTCATATAATAAACAAAAACCTTTTTACCAGAAATAAATAATTTATTCTCTCAATGATTCTAACTACTGACCCAACCTGCAGTTTTCATCACTGACTGAAGCAAATTAATATAAACCCAAAATATGGACTTATTCAATTATATTAGTTTGTTGATAAAACTAACAACAGTGTGCCGCTCATGTTATAATAAAATATTTAAAATATTGAACTTACTTCCAACATCCAGCCTGGTTCCTCCACCAAACGTGTACCACAGTGATACAAACTAATTGATTCGTCGTACAAAAACCTCTGACTGTAGAGACACGGCTCTCTGACTCTGAACACAACAAACTCTAAATGAACAGTTTCAACCTGAAAAACACAGCTGGAAAATATATTTATTAATTATATTGTTTCTGACATCAACAGTCACTAATTTTGGTTTCTTCTTCATAAATAATTTTGTTTATATAAAAGGGAAGGTTCCACCTCAAAACATACATATTTTAACACTTATTCAGAGAGAGATGCAGGCATAAAAAAATATAAATGAATAAAAAATAAAAATAATAGCCTGGTGGAGAAAAAATCCTTATCAAAACATGCTAACTTTATTGCAGACATTTTGAAACTTTTTACCAGAGATGTTGCCACACAAAACTGTTTCCTTTTGGCTCTATTTCTCCTGAGAGCAGGACGATAGTATCCATGGAAACACTGAGGAAACGACATTATTAAACTTTGACATCCAGGTTTCAGTCTAAAAAATAAATATATATACAAAAAAATCTTCATGATACTTTCATACTTTATCATGTAAAACATTGAATGATTAGAAGATATTTTCTAATCTCTTACTCCCTGAATTCATTTAGATTTAGAAGAAAATGAACATTTAATTTATGTTTTTGGTATCAGGCTAATATTTAATATTTAAATACACAATGTTCACTGGAATGTAACACATACAATAGATATAAATTCAGCTATTCTATATACAACTGAGCACATTTGGGCCTAACTGGGCCTGACTGGGAACACAAGATCTTCCATGATGATATTTTATATGTGTGGATTATAAATCAGTTGGTATCAGTGGGAAACATCTGTAACCTTGGCTGCATTAAGACGACAAATGGGTTCAAGCAATTTCAAAATGAAATGTTTAAATAATCAGTCTTTTAAATTTGAATAATTTGAACAGAAATGATTATCAGCTCTATCAAACAGATTTATTTTGTTTTTATTTATTGTACTTTTTGTGCCAATCATATTTAAAAACTTAAAAGTTAGGATCTTGTTTCTAAAGTTCACCAGTTTGAATTAAATTTAGTTTTCCTGTAAAACCTGTGAAACTGAATAAAATATTGAATAAAAATTAACCATTTTACAAAACATTCAAAGCTTACTAATAAATGAATTTAAAATAAATTAAACCAAAAATACATGTAATATTTTCTCTTCTCTAAATGTAATTTTATTTATACAAAACATTTTGTTTTACAGATTGTCCTTTTTTAGATCTAAGATCTGATTTACAATGTAGCCCAGGCTTGAAATGACAAAACAGAAAACAAAATTAATAAGCACATACTAAATATTAAAACATTTGACTCAGTTAAATCAGCGATAAAACCATGTCTGGATTTGAAAAGTGTATTTTTGAGACCAGAATTAACCCAAATCTGATAGCAGATACATATTGATGAAGAAATAACTTTATAATAAAATATCAAGTATAAAGAACACAATCTAAAGGATTCCTTTCAAATCTTAAATAAACTGATTTGCATCAGCAGCTCCATGCTCCAGCGCTCTGGGAGAGTTTATAGTCCTGACAGTTGAACTCTGGATGACTGACAGCTGTCCTTCATCACAGCAGAAGACACAGAAATCCTCCTCATCAAAAACATGACTTTGATCTGCGTCCTCATCTGGACTCTCCTCTGCTTCACTCAGGGTGAGGAAAATCATTTTTCTGTCATGTGAAAATCATTTGGAGTGTAGCTGAGTTTCACCATCTCATGTCCAGAGTTTCTTCTCTCTCCTCAGGATCTGATGGACAAAATGTTGTTGTGACTCAATCAGCAGCCAAATCAGTGCAGCTTGGTCAGACTGTCACTATTGACTGTAAGGCCAGTAGACAAGTAGCTTGTAACACACCCTGTCTGTCCTGGTACCATCAAAAATCTGGAGAAGTTCCTAAAGCTCTGATCTACAGGACATCATCCAGATTTTCAGGAATCTCCTCCAGATTCAGTGGAAGTGGAGCAAGAAATAAATTAGACTTCACTCTGACCATCAGTGGAGTTCAGGCTGAAGATGCAGGAGTTTATTACTGTCAGAGTTATCATGACATCAACAGTCAGGATGTGTTCACACAGTGAAAAATCATCGTACAAAAACCTCCCTCAGTCTGACTGAACAGAAACTGAACTTTGTTCTGCAGCTGGAATCTGCATCAGACACTGATACAGTTCACTGAACACATCAGGCCAGAAATTATATTTCCATTAAACACAAGAACACATTCAGTTATGATATTCAGTTATTATATTTTAAAATATTATTTCATTTATATTTTTAGATGTTTGACACCTTATTCTCCAATTAAGTAATGAAGTAACTTTGACTTTAGAAAGGTTTAAAAATATTTTCCACGTTTTATTTTTAAACAATCATACATGAAGTCAAGAAAAACCATTTGTAATACACCAAAATATATTTTAATGATTGTTAAACACATTACAGGATTTATTCTCATAAGCACATGTAGGAAGACAGGAAAAACAATCCAGGAGGTTCTTTATTGTTGGCTTAGCCTTGTTTAAAATGATTTGCTAAGTTTGCCATTACTATTGGAAAATAATTCATATCTAAATCAATATTAATGCTTGATAATGGATTTAGTTTTTAGAACCTGGAAGGTACTGCCAGATTATTTCCACAAACAGAAATACAACGAGCTGAGATGTGGTGTCAAGTCTCTTTCTTTGAATTAACAAATAGAGACATAGACAGTTTGTCAGGTATGGATGAAAGGAAAATATGAAAACATTTTCTCTGAATTATCAAATGAGAACAAGTATGTGACAGTAGTGAGGTCTGTCAGCAAGAAAAAACTTTTTCTAAAAGTAAAAAATTGGATTCTTTGTTAATTGAGTGGTATTAAAAATATTCTAGCGTATTGTAATTGTTTCTTTTGAATAAATCAAGCTGTAAATAAAAGTTTGAGAATTGGAAACAACAAACCCTTGAGAAATAGTTTGAATAGAAGAAACAAGATGCTCCAGTAAAAAGTTTGTTTTTGCTTATTGACATCATAAAGTTCACAAATATGTAAAAGTACTAAACCTATAGAAAATTCCTTCAGTGTTAACTGGTAAAATATTATAAAGAGCCCTATTAAAGTTCCTCTCTTAGTCTTTAATGCATTGATGTTTCAGGAGGAAACCTGCTGCCAGTTCAGCCCAATGTGACTGACTGTGTGTTTGCATATGTGTCCTGCCTCTCTGCTCCAGCTGTTAAGAGGTCAGAGTTGATCAGTGGCTGTCCAGGCCTTTCAGAGCCACTGACACACCAGCAGCACAATGATGATGTCACTGACTCTACTGCTGACCATCCTGGGGCTCCTGGTTCAGGGTGAGACTCTGATAGAAACTTAGTTTGAAGAACAAATCATAATTAAAATTCTGCTATCATGGAGAAATATTGAAACAAGATGTTAATGTTTTCTTTTGTCTATTCAGAGATTATCAATCATTTGTAATCAAACATAGTTTCTCTCAATTGTTATTTTTCATGTTTTCCAGGTTCATCAGGAGACATCATCCTGACTCAGACTCCTGGATCTCAGTCTGTTGCTCCAGGACAGACTGTCTCCATCACATGTAAAACCAGTTCAGGTGTTTATAACAACCTCCACTGGTACCTTCAGAAACCTGCAGAAGCTCCTAAACTCCTGATTCAATATGCTACAACTCTTCAGTCTGGAGTTCCAGCTCGGTTCAGTGGAAGTGGATCTGTTTCTGATTACACTCTGACCATCAGTGGAGTTCAGGCTGAAGATTCAGGAGTTTATTACTGTCAGCAGAGTTACAGCCTCCCGTTCACACAGTGAATGAACGTCGTACAAAAACCTCCCTCAGTTTCAGGAGAACTGATCTGACTCAACAGCTGCACTGAAACTAAAACACTGAACATTTCCACAAATTATTTATTTATTTTGATTAATTTTCTATTTTTTAAAAGTTTATTTATTCATTCAGTCTTTATCCAAGCAGTCATTTTTGAAAAACCTCTGACTTCTGATGATGGTAGTTCTTAAATATTTTTTTCTCAGCTTTCATAACAGTAAAAATTTTGAATCTTTGCCAATGAAATTGTTTTAAAAAGATTCCAGCTCATTGTTATTGTTTCTTTTGAATAAATCAAGTTATGAATAAAAGTTTGATAAGTGGAATCAACAAACCTTTGGAAAATAGTTTGAATAGGAAAAACTAGATGTTGCAGTTAAAAGATTGTTTTGCTTATTCACATCAAAATGTTCATAAAGGTGTAAAAATCCTAGACCTACAGAGAATTCCTTGATTTGCTTAGAACAATTAAAGGAACAAAAAAAGCACTTGGAGTTTAAACAATTTTTATTTTGAAATATTTTTATCAAATCATTTTTGTTCCAAGCAGCCATTTTTGAAAAACCTCTTAATTCTGATGATGGTAATTCCTAAATATTTTTTCCCTAGTTTTAAAACTTTATTCCAAATATGTTTTTAAATTTAATAATGATTTGCAGGGCATTTAATTCTATAAATGACCACTCTGAAAATATATATATTTTTTTCTCCAATCAGTGAAAAGGAATCACATCAACTATTCATATCACAGAAATTATGACTATTCTGGTATTAAAGGATTTTAAAAGAGGCAAAAAACATGATAAACGTTTTCAGTTACACATTTTATTGAGTAGATCCCAGGAATAATAACTCAATAGAATTTCTTTAAAATAAATTGCTCCTCTTTAAATGATACTTAAATTACTGTAACCTGAACAGACCTATGTCATTTTTAATGACACATAGAGTAAAAAACTATAATGAGAGTATAATAACACCATGAAGAGACACTTTTCAATATTTATTCACATTATCAGCATGGTTCCAGCAGTGAGAAGGAAACCTGCTGCCAGTATATTTCCATGTGACTGACTGTGTGTTTGCATATGTGTCCTGCCTCTCTGCTCCAGCTGTTAAGAGGTCAGAGTTGATCAGTGGCTGTCCAGGCCTTTCAGAGCCACTGACACACCAGCAGCACAATGATGATGTCACTGACTCTACTGCTGACCATCCTGGGGCTCCTGGTTCAGGGTGAGACTCTGATAGAAACTTAGTTTGAAGAAGATAGAGAAATATTGAAACAAGATGTTAATGTTTTCTTTTGTCTATTCAGAGATTATCAATAATTTGTAATCAAACATAGTTCCTCTCAATTGTTATTTTTCATATTTTCCAGGTTCATCAGGAGACATCATCCTGACTCAGACTCCTGGATCTCAGTCTGTTGCTCCAGGACAGACTGTCTCAATCACATGTAAAACCAGTTCAAGTGTTAATAACTATCTCCACTGGTACCTTCAGAAACCTGCAGAAGCTCCTAAGCTTTTGATTTATGCTGCTACAACTCGTCAGTCTGGAGTTCCAGCTCATTTCAGTGGACGTGGATCTGGTTCTGACTTCACTCTGACAATCAATGGAGTTCAGGCTGAAGATTCAGGAGTTTATTACTGTCAGCAGGGTACCAACGTCCCGTTCACACAGTGATAGAATGTCGTACATAAACCTCCCTCAGCTGGAGAGGAACTGATCTGACTCAACAGCTGCACTGAAACTAAAACACTGAACGTATCCACAAATTATTTATTAATTTTTATTAATTTTCTATTTTTTAAAAGTTTTTTATTTATTTATTCAGTCGTATATATATATATTAACATATATATATATATATATATATATATATATATATATATATATATATATATTATTTCTGATGTTTATTTAGATGTGAGGCTAATAATAATAATAATAATAATAATAATAATAATAATAATAATTCTTTGCTATTTGGTTAGAACAATTAAAGAAACCAAAAAATTACTAGGAGTTTAAACTATTTATAGAAATGTTTATTGAAATCAATTTTTGTTCTAAGCAGTAATTTTAGAAAAACCTCTTAATTCTGATGATAGTAGTTCGTAAATATTTTTTCATAGCTTTTTATAAAAGTAAAAATGTTTATTCTTTGCCAATAAAATTGTTTTAAAAAGATTCCAGCTCATTGTTATTGTTTCTTTTGAATAAATCAAGTTATGAATAAAAGTTTGATAAGTGGAATCAACAAACCTTTGGGAAATAGTTTGAATAGGAAAATCAAGATGTTGCAGTTAAAAGATTGTTTTGCTTATTCACATCAAAATGTTCATAAAGATATAAAAATCCTAGACCTACAGAGAATTCCTCCAGTGGTATTGGTATTAAAAAGCAGGTGGAAACCAGAAGTTGATGAGTAAATATTTATTATCTGAACAGTGACCAACATGACAAGCAAACATGATCCAGTGAAAATAGAAAATCATCAGCAGAGAAAGAGTGAGAGCAGTGACAGATTAAAGCCAGTATCAGAGTCTCAGAGAGTCAGGTCAGGACTGGGAACACTGGTCTCTCCTCAGTGTCTCTGTGACTGCAGACTGGGAGCCCTGGGAAGCCTCACAGGTCACAGAGCCCACCTTCCTCCACTGGTCTGCAGGGAGCCTCAGGGTGCTGCTCCAGCTGTAGAGGCCGTCATTCTGCAGCACCCCGGGGCTCCTGCTCTGCTCCCAGCTGCTGCTGCTGCTGCTGCTGCCGTCCAGCTTCCAGGACAGAGTCCAGTCTGAGGGGAAGCCCTTGTTGGCCAGACACATGAGGGTAACCTGCTGCTGCTGCAGCTCCACACTGGAGGGGGGCAGCACTGTCAGGGTGGGGCGGGTATCACCTAGGAGACACCAATCAGGTTAGAGAACAGGAACCACACACCTGTTAACCAGACAGTAGAATCTGGACCATCTTTACTGTGGGAGAAATGACTTTCTTTAAGATTCTTCAGTTAAACATTTTATCTGCTCCACCAGTCACTCCCTCACACACTGTTTCACTTCCCTTCACTGTGAACTCATGCATATCAGCACACAGAGTCCTCATATAACCTGAAATACATTAAACTAGAAAATAAGATTAAACATAAAATGAGCTGCATTTTACCTCCCTGTGATTATAAATGAAATACAATCTTAAAAATAATAATTTAAAAGTTATAATCAAACAATCTGATGATCATCTTACTAGTGGTTTAATTTTAAAAGTATCAAACAAAATGAAACATTATATTAATTCTTAAAGCAGATCGACTAATGGGCATAAATGACAATGAATACAATTTGAAAAACAATATATTGTCTCACAGCAATTTTAAAACTGCAATATAAAAGTCATCACCAAATATTTTGAGATATTTAATTAAGTTTTCTAATTTATGCATTTTTTATCTTAATTCTTTAGTTTAAACAATTTAAAAACATTAAAAACTAGCTTGAATAATAACATGATCAAAAATGTTTCAATATTTTATTACATTAGATTAATAATAGTAATAGTAAAATGTGAAGTTCACATTTCCTTAAAAAGAAGTAAAAAAATAATTACTTAATAATAATAACATCCTCCATGATCCTCTTATGATCGCTCTCATAATTTGTCTCACAATAAATGTTAAATATTCAGAAACTTACTTCCAACATCCAGCCTGGTTCCTCCACCAAAAGTCAACCACAGTGATACAAACTAATTGAGTCGTCGTACAAAAACCTCTGACTGTAGAGACACGGCTCTCTGACTCTGAACACAACAAACTGATTTTGGCTTAAAAAACTAAATATAACTTAAGTTACATTTCCCCTACAAATAGTAAATAATTTTTTTTTCCAAAAATAAAATAATTTATTTTCTCTCTCTTTGATTCTAACTTCTGGGACCCAACCTGTAGTTTTCATCACTGACTGAAGCAAATGAATACAAATTTAAATTATGGACGTCTCCAATTATATTAGTTTGTTGATAAAACTAACAATGTATCGCTCATGTTATAATAAAATATTTAAAATATTGAACTTACTTCCAACATCCAGCCTGGTTCCTCCACCAAAAGTCCTCCACAGTGATACAAACTGGTTGAGTCGTCGTACAAAAACCTCTGACTGTAGAGACACGGCTCTCTGACTCTGAACACAACAAACTCTAAATGAACAGTTTCAACCTGAAAAACACAGCTGGAAAATATATTTATTAATTATATTGTTTCTGACATCAACAGTCACTAATTTTGGTTTCTTCCTCATAAATAATTTTGTTTATATAAAAGGGAAGGTTCCACCTCAAAACATACATATTTTAACACTTTTTCAGAGAGAGATGCAGGCATAAAAAAATATAAATGAATAAAAAATAAAAATAATGGCCTGGTGGAGAAAAAATCCTTATCAAAACATGCTAACTTTATTGCAGACATTTTGAAACTTTTTACCAGAGATGTTGCCACACAAAACTGTTTCCTTTTGGCTCTATTTCTCCTGAGAGCAGGACGGTAGTATCCATGGAAACACTGAGGAAACATCATTATTGAACTTTGACATCCAGGTTTCAGTCTAAAAAATAAATATATATACAAAAGAATCTTCATGATGATACCTTCATACTTCATCACGTAAAACATGATTGAATGATTAGAAGATATTTTCTAATCTCTTACTCCCTGAATTCATTTAGATTTAGAAGAAAATGAACATTTAATTTATGTTTTTGGTATCAGGCTAATATTTATTTAAATACACAATGTTCACTGGAATGTAACACATACAATAGATATAAATTCCAGCTGTTCTATATACAACTGAGCACATTTGGGCCTAACTGGGCCTGACTGGGAACACAAGATCTTCCATTAAGATATTTTATATGTGTGGATTATAAATCAGTTGGTATCAGTGGGAAACATCTGTAACCTTGGCTGCATTAAGACGACAAATGGTTTCAAGCAATTTCAAAATGAAATGTTTAAATAATCAGTCTTTTAAATTTGAATAATTTGAACAGAAATGATTATCAGCTCTATCCAACAGATTTATTTTGTTTTTATTTATTGTACTTTTTGTGCCAATCATATTTAAAAACTTAAAAGTTAGGATCTTGTTTCTAAAGTTCACCAGTATGATTTAAATTTAGTTTTACTGTAGAACCTGTGAAACTCAATAGTATATTGAATAAAAATTAACCATTTTACAAAACATTCAAAACTTACTAATAAATGAATTTAAAATAAATTAAACCAAAATTACATGTAATATTTTCTCCTCCCTAAATGTAGTTTTAATGATACAAAACATTTTTTTTTACAGATTCTCCTTTTTTAGATCTTAGATGTGATTTACAATGTAGACCAGGTTTGAAATGACAAAACAGAAAACAAAATTAATAAGCACATACTAAATATTAAAACATTTGACTCAGTTAAATCAGCAATAAAAACATGTCTGGATTTGAAAAGTGTATTTTTGAGACCACAATTAACCCAAATCTGATATCAGAGACATATTGATGAAGAAATAACTTTATAATAAAATATCAAGTATAAAGAACACAATCTAAAGGATTCCTTTCAAATCTTAAATAAACTGATTTGCATCAGCAGCTCCATGCTCCAGCGCTCTGGGAGAGTTTATAGTCCTGACAGTTGAACTCTGGATGACTGACAGCTGTCCTTCATCACAGCAGAAGACACAGAAATCCTCCTCATCAAAAACATGACTTTGATCTGCGTCCTCATCTGGACTCTCCTCTGCTTCACTCAGGGTGAGGAAAATCATTTTTCTGTCATGTGAAAATCATTTGGAGTGTAGCTGAGTTTCACCATCTCATGTCCAGAGTTTCTTCTCTCTCCTCAGGATCTGATGGACAAAATGTTGTTGTGACTCAATCAGCAGCCAAATCAGTGCAGCTTGGTCAGACTGTCACTATTGACTGTAAGGCCAGTCAGGCACTTTCAACATCTCAATGCATTAGCAATTCACAGGTCTGTCTGTCCTGGTACCATCAGAAACCGAGAGAAGCTCCTAAACCTCTGATATATGGAATATCAACCAGATCTTCAGGAATCTCCTCCGGATTCAGTGGAAGTGGCGCAGGAAATGGATTAGACTTCACTCTGACCATCAGCCTGCATCTTCAGTTCAGGCTGAAGATGCAGGAGTTTATTACTGTATGAGTTATCACAGTGGCCCCGTGTTCACACAGTGAAAAATCATTGTACAAAAACCTCCCTCAGTTTGACTGAACAGAAACTGAACTTTTTCTGCAGCTGGAATCTGCATCAGACACTGATACAGTTCACTGAACACACAAATTAGATGCACACTTTATAGATTCGGTACATAATAAACAGAACTGGAGCAGTAGCAGTTAAATTATTGTTAATTCTCATCTGACACATTAAGTTTTGAAGAAGAAATTTTTATGATCTGAAGAGACATAAAGCAGAACAGATTCTACAAAAGACCAAGTTGAAATTAGATTTTTTTTTTTGCGCAATCAGTCAAGTGGAATCACATCAACTATTCATATCACAGAAATTAACAAGGTTTGAGTATTTTATTACTCATGATAATCTATTATACACCAAAATCTGACTTCTTTTGCTAGAACAACAGCAATGTCTAAAGGCAACAACAGAAGAATATGAGCAATTTGTGGCGCCATGTTTTTAAAACATCGAGTTACAAAATAGTTTCATGTGTTAAATATAAAACTTTGCAAGAATGACTTCAAAATCTTAGACTTAGACTTAGACTTAGACTGACTTTATTGTCATTTTGCATGCACAGGGTGTATACAGAACGAAATTTCGTTGCATACGGCTCAGGACAATGTTTTGAGCTTTCAATGTTGTGAGGTTACTCCAGAATAAAATAAAATACAGTATAAAATATGAATATAAATATAAATATAGAATATAAAGTGCAGTAATGACAGTAAAATATAAGTTATTTAGCTCTGTACCCATCATGTTGACCCATCATTTAAAATGGTAGTAGTAAACTCCAATCTCTGGTTTGATGATAAAAAATAAGATATTTTTGACATATAAACACTGAATTCAAACTAACTATAAAATCAATACAATTTAATTCTGATGAAT
Organism: Xiphophorus couchianus; assembly: GCF_001444195.1. Classification (NCBI taxonomy): domain Eukaryota; kingdom Metazoa; phylum Chordata; class Actinopteri; order Cyprinodontiformes; family Poeciliidae; genus Xiphophorus; species Xiphophorus couchianus. The sequence continues at coordinate 20,723,927 of NC_040240.1, forward strand.
ATATATATATACAAAAAATACTTCACAATGATACCTTCATACTTCATCATTGAAAACATGATTGAATGATTAGAAGATATTTTCTAATCTCTTACTCCCTGAATTCATTTAGATTTAGAGAATGTAACACATACAATAGATATAAATTCAGCTATTCAATACACAGATGAGCACATTTGGGCCTAGCTGGGCATAACTTCATTATTTCAAGCAATTGCACAATAAAATGTTTAAATAATCAGTCTTTTAAATTGAAATAATTTGAACAGAAATGGTTATCAGCTCTATCAAACAGATTTATTTTGTTTTTATTTATTGTACTTTTTGTGTCAATCATATTTAAAAACTTAAAAGTTAGGATCTTGTTTCTAAAGTTCACCAGTATGATTTAAATGTAGTTTTACTGTAAAACCTGAGAAACTCAAAAGTATATTGAATAAAAAGTAACTATTTTACAAAACATTCAAAACCCAATAAAAATGATTTTAAAATAAATTAATCCAAAAATACACTTGCACACACTAATATTTTCTCCTCTCTAAATGTAGTTTTTTTTAAATACAAAACATTTCTGTATTAAGAAAGACGACAAATGTTTTCAAGCAATTTAATTTAAGTAATAATATTTTTCCTCTCTAAATGTAACTTTAGTGATACAAAACATTTAATTTTTTTTTTTTTTTTTTTACAGATTGTCCTTTTTGAAATCTTAAATTTGATTTACAATGTAGACCAGGCTTGAAATGGAAACACTGATATATCAATATTCTACAAATTCAAGTTACTCCAAACCGGTGAAAACTCAAATAGGGCTGTAAATTTGAAACATTGTGATTTTATAAAACAATATAATAACATATTCTTCATGCTATTTTCTGCTGCCTTTGATCTTATTTTCCTTCTTAGTTTCATCAACATGTTAAGGTTAGAGTCTCTAATAAAACTCAAAATTAGATAAACAGCAAATGTTTTTAAGAAATCAATTCACTGAACAGGTTTTACAGCAAAGTGTTACGTTACATCTTAACAACATGTGATATATGGTTGACAATAAGGTGACATTCAGTCAACATGAAGGAGTTTATTGATATCTAAATACATCTGAAAGTTATCACCAGTTATTAAAAGGTCTGAGAAAGAGTGACTAATTAGAAATTGGCTAAATGTTGACAAAATCTTTAATAGACTAAATGTTCATTTTGAACATTTTCTTTATATTATGGAAACTTTGATTCCTGTTATTGGAGTAACTTGCAGCTTTTTAATGTAATTATTTCACCAAACATCTTTGATATCTGATACAAAACGTTCCCCCTAAATCTCTATTTGCTGAAAATATAACAGATTTTGAAGAAAAACAATCTACCTCTACATGAAGAAAAAACTCATCAGATTTACTTGACAAGGTTTAAATATTAATTGGAGACAATTCTTCCTGTTTTTATTGAAGTAATGTTCATAAAGAAAGTAATGGAAAACAATATGGATGAATAAAAATGTTTTATTTGTCTGCAGTTAATTAATAACAAGAATAAAGTTAATCACAAACCAAACATGAAAGACTGAATAAAACGCTAAAAAACAAATACTGAGAATTATCATCCATGACCGAAAATAATGAAATAAAAAGTATTTTCTTTGTACTACCATGTGTAGGAGTTAATATTTTGCTAACATATTTAAATATCTTATTTTGTCATACAGAGTCACTTTGCATCAGCAGCTCCATGCTCCAGTGCTCTGGGAGAGTTTATAGTCCTGACAGTTGAACTCTGGATGACTGACAGCTGTCCTTCATCACAACAGGAGACACATAAATCCTCCTCATCACAAACATGACTTTGATCTGCGTCCTCATCTGGACTCTCCTCTGCTGCTGCTTCACAGGTAAAGTCCAGAGAATCCAACTCCTCTCCTCTATGAACATCTGTCCCTCTGAAATGAAGCCGACTAAACCATGAAGCTTCTGCATGTTTTATCTCTGTGTCCTCAGAGGTCAAAGGTCAGGTCACAGTGACTCAGTCTGCAGCAATGAGAGTTGATATTGGAGGATCGGTCATCATCAACTGTACAAGCAGTCATGAGTTTTGGGGCTGTAGCAGTGCTTATTGTTTAGCTTGGTACCAACAAAAAGATGGAGGAACTCCTAAACTTCTGATCTACTTCACCAATCAACTCATGTCAGGGATTCCAGGTCGGTTTTCAGGCTCTGGATCTGGTTCTGACTTCACTCTGACCATCAGTGGAGTCCAGGCTGAAGATGCAGGAGTTTATTACTGTCAGGGTGTTAACACAGTCAACAGTCAGAGTGTGTTCACACAGTGAAAAAGCCTCATACAAAAACCTCCTGAGCAGAAACTGACCTGAGTGCAGCTGCAGCTGAGCTGCTGGAGGCTCTGATATGTTCAGTCGGGCCTCACATGTCAACAACATGAAGACACCAGCTGTAACTGGAAGCAAAAACACAACCTTACAATGCAAACAACATGCTGAACTTTGAGTGGAAATGTGTTTAAATCCTAAAACAATCTGAAGATGCAAAGTTATTTACTGACTCAAATGCTGTCTTGGAACAGAAACTCACTATGGATTTTATGTTTTCACATATTTATTCTCAATCTGACCATTATAACTCTGATTATAAAAGCTGCCATGTATGACTAGTGTAACAAATCATAAACTCCAGTTTTAAAATTACTAGAATTTTTTCCTTAGTAACTTGTTGTCATCTAAATACCATGAAACTTGATGCAGAATTAAATCATTAACTCTTTTATCAAAAAGGAATAATGGTATTAATGTTGCATCAAAGTTTGTGTGATACAGAGAGTGAATGATGAGGTGAAGATTTTTAACAATAAGATTCAACACAAAATCATTGTGGAAAAATGGGCAAAGAGAACAAGTGTGTTAGAAATGCGATTTCTTAAAAATATTTTGTGTTGGAATTTAACACATATAATAGATATAAATTCAGGTATTCAAAATAATAATTAGCTCATTTGATCTTAGGTGGACATAACTGAGACCACAAGATTTTTCATTATGATATGTTGTATGTGTGGAATAAAAATCAGCTGATATTAGCCATAACCTTGGCTGATTTTACTCGATAAATGGTTTGAGGCAATTTCACAGCTGTTGTCTAAAAAGAAAAGTGTTTTAATTTTGAATAATTTTAACAGAAATAGTATTTAGTTTAATTCAACAGGTATAGAGTTTGTTTTTATTTGTGTTATGTTTTTGTGCCAATCATAATTAAAAGTTTAAAAGATAGGATTTTGACCAGCAAAGTGATTTGAATTTAGTTATTTTACCGTAGAAGCTGAGAAACTCAATAATATATTTCATGAAATTCAAACTTTTGATACGTGATTAAAAACTAATTGAATTATTATTTTTAAATATATTAAACCAAGAATATATTTAATCTCTTCATAAATGTTTTTTTGATTGTTTTATTTAGGTTTATTTATACAGGTTGTCTTGTTGATGTAAAATATGTCATTTAAAAGACAGATCTTCTATGTAAAGACAAAATAAATAAAAAAATTTATAAACACCGCAACAATACAAATAATTAAAACATTTTACCCAATTAAATCATCTAACATAAAAGCAGGTCTGAATTTTAGAAAATATACTTGTGAGACCAGGATTAACCCAAGTATATGCTTTCAAAGAAAAAAAATATGTAAAAAGAACAAGTATATAAAACACATTAAAAGTGATTTTATTCAAATGTTAAATAAACTGATTTGCATCAGCAGCTCCATGCTCCAGCGCTCTGGGAGAGTTTATAGTCCTGACAGTTGAACTCTGGATGACTGACAGCTGTCCTTCATCACAACAGAAGACACATAAATCCTCCTCATCAAAAACATGACTTTGATCTGCGTCCTCATCTGGACTCTCCTCTGCTTCACTCAGGGTGAGGAAAATCATTTTTCTGTCATGTGAAAATCATTTGGAGTGTAGCTGAGTTTCACCATCTCATGTCCAGAGTTTCTTCTCTCTCCTCAGGATCTGATGGACAAAATGTTGTTGTGACTCAACCAGCAGCCAAATCAGTGCAGCTTGGTCAGACTGTCACTATTGACTGTAAGGCCAGTGTTCAACTAACAGGTTGTAGCACACCCTGTCTGTCCTGGTACCATCATAAACCTGGAGAAGTTCCTAAAGCTCTGATCTACTGGACATCATCCAGATTTTCAGGAATCTCCTCCAGATTCAGTGGAAGTGGAGCAGGAAATGGATTAGACTTCACTCTGACCATCAGTGGAGTTCAGGCTGAAGATGCAGGAGTTTATTACTGTCAGAGTTACCACAGTGGCCCCGTGTTCACACAGTGAAAAATCATCGTACAAAAACCTCCCTCAGTCTGACTGAACAGAAACTGAACTTTGTTCTGCAGCTGGAATCTGCATCAGACACTGATACAGTTCACTGAACACATCAGGCCAGAAATTATATTTCCATTAAACACAAGAACACATTCAGTTATGATATTCAGTTATTATATTTTAAAATATTATTTCATTTATATTTTTAGATGTTTGACACCTTATTCTCCAATTAAGTAATGAATTAACTTTGACTTTAGAAAGGTTTAAAAATATTTTCCATGTTTTATTTTAAACAATCATACATGAAGTCAAGGAAAACCATTGGTAATAACACCAAAATATATTTTAATGATTGTTAAACACCTGACAGGATTTATTCTCATAAGCACATGTAGGAAGACAGGAAAAACAATCCAGGAGGTTCTTTATTGTTAGGTTAGCCTTGTTTAAAATGATTTGCTAAGTTTGCCATTACTGTTGGAAAATAATTCATATCTAAATCAATATTAATGCTTGATCCTTGATTTATTTTTAGATCCTGGATCTTACTACTGCCAGATGACTAGAACCAACCATTTTTGAATACTTGGTTTTAAAGGTCCTTCTAGATTATTTCCACAAACAGAAATACAACGAGCTGAGATGTGGTGTCAAGTCTCTTTCTTTGAATTAACAAATAGAGACATAAACAGTTTGTCAGGTATGGATGAAAGGAAAATATGAAAACATTTTCTCTGAATTATCAAATGAGAACAAGTATGTGACATTAGTGAGGTCTGTCAGCAAGAAAAAACTTTTTCTAAAAGTAAAAAATTGGATTCTTTGCCAGTTGAATGGTTTTAAAAAGATTCCAGCTTATTGTAATTGTTTCTTTTGAATAAATCAAGCTATGAATAAAGGTTTGGGAATTGGAAACAACAAACCCTTGAGAAATAGTTTGAATAGAAGAAACAGGATGTTCCAGGAAAAAGTTTTTTTTTGCTTATTGACATCATAAAGTTCACAAAGATGTAAAAGTACTAGACCTATAGAAAATTCCTTCAGTGTTAACTGGTAAAAGATTATAAAGAGCCCTATTAAAGTTCCTCTCTTAGTCTCTTAATACATTGATGTTTCAGGAGGAAACCTGCTGCCAGTTCAGCCCCATGTGACTGACTGTGTGTTTGCATATGTGTCCTGCCTCTCTGCTCCAGCTGTTAAGAGGTCAGAGTTGATCAGTGGCTGTCCAGGCCTTTCAGAGCCACTGACACACCAGCAGCACAATGATGATGTCACTGACTCTACTGCTGACCATCCTGGGGCTCCTGGTTCAGGGTGAGACTCTGATAGAAACTTGGTTTGAAGAAGAAATGATAATTAAAATTCTGCTATCATGGAGAAATATTGAAACAAGATGTTAATGTTTTCTTTTGTCTATTCAGAGATTATCAATAATTTGTAATCAAACATAGTTTCTCTCAATTGTTATTTTTCATGTTTCCCAGGTTCATCAGGAGACATCATCCTGACTCAGACTCCTGGATCTCAGTCTGTTGCTCCAGGACAGACTGTCTCAATCACATGTAAAACCAGTTCAGGTGTTGGTAGCTATCTCAACTGGTACCTTCAGAAACCTGCAGAAGCTCCTAAACTCCTGATTTATTCAGCTACGACTCTTCAGTCTGGAGTTCCAGCTCGGTTCAGTGGAAGTGGATCTGTTTCTGATTACACTCTGACCATCAGTGGAGTTCAGGCTGAAGATTCAGGAGTTTATTACTGTCAGCAGAGTAGCAGCTTCCCGTTCACACAGTGAATGAACGTCGTACAAAAACCTCCCTCAGTTTCAGGGGAACTGATCTGACTCAACAGCTGCACTGAAACTAAAACATTGAACATTTCCACAAATTATTTATTTATTTTGATTAATTTTTTATTTTTTAATAGTTTTTAATTTATTCATTCAGTCTTTATCCAAGCGGTCATTTTTGAAAAACCTCTGACTTCTGATGATGGAAGTTCTTAAATATTTTTTTCTTAGCTTTCATAACAGTAAAAATTTCGAATCTTTGCCAATGAAATTGTTTTAAAAAGATTCCAGCTCATTGTTATTGTTTCTTTTGAATAAATCAAGTTATGAATAAAAGTTTGATAAGTGGAATCAACAAACCTTTGGAAAATAGTTTGAATAGGAAAAACTAGATGTTGCAGTTAAAAGATTGTTTTGCTTATTCACATCAAAATGTTCATAAAGATCTAAAAATCCTAGACCTACAGAGAATTCCTTCAGTGGTATTTGCTATTTGGTTAGAACAATTAAAGTCACAAAGGGCACTAGGAGTTTAAACTATTTTTATTTTGAAATGTTTTTTGTCCAAATAATTTTTGTTCCAAGCAGATATTTTTGAAAAACCTCTTTATTCTGATGATGGTAGTTCCTAAATATTTTTTCCTTAGCTTTAAAACTGTATTCCAAATATGTTTTTAAATTTAATAATGATTTGCAGGGCATTTAATTGTACTCTTGTGACGGATAGAGACGATGTCTAAAGAGAATAAAGGCAAAACATAAATAAATAAAACAGTAGAACATGACTAAAATATTTAAAGCTGAATAAAAAAGCAGGTGGAAACCAGAAGTTGATGAGTAAATATTTATTATCTGAACAGTGACCAACATGACAAGCAAACATGACAAGCAAACATGATTCAGTGAAAATAGAGAATAATCAGCAGAGAAAGAGTGAGAGCAGTGACAGATTAAAGCCAGTATCAGAGAGTCAGGTCAGGACTGGGAACACTGGTCTCTCCTCAGTGTCTCTGTGACTGCAGACTGGGAGCCCTGGGAAGCCTCACAGGTCACAGAGCCCACCTTCCTCCACTGGTCTGCAGGGAGCCTCAGGGTGCTGCTCCAGCTGTAGAGGCCGTCATTCTGCAGCACCCCGGGGCTCCTGCTCTGCTCCCAGCTGCTGCTGCTGCTGCTGCTGCCGTCCAGCTTCCAGGACAGAGTCCAGTCTGAGGGGAAGCCCTTGTTGGCCAGACACATGAGGGTAACCTGCTGCTGCTGCAGCTCCACACTGGAGGGGGGCAGCACTGTCAGGGTGGGGCGGGTATCACCTAGGAGACACCAATCAGGTTAGAGAACAGGAACCACACACCTGTTAACCAGACAGCAGAATCTGGACCATCTTTACTGTGGGAGAAATGACTTTCTTTAAGATTCTTCAGTTAAACAGTTTTCTGCTCCACCAGTCACTCCCTCACACACTGTTTCACTTCCCTTCACTGTGAACTCATGCATATCAGCACACAGAGTCCTCATATAACCTGAAATACATTAACTAGAAAATAAGATTAAACATAAACTGAGTCATTTTACCTCCATGTGATTATAAATGAAATAAAATCTTAAAAATAATAATTAAAAAATTAAAATCAAACAATCTGATGATCATCTTACTAGTGGTTCAATTTTTAAAGTATTAAACAAAATAAAACATCATATTAGTTCTTAAAGCAGATCGGTTAATGGGCAGAAATGACACTGAATACAATTTGAAAAACAATAAATTGTCTCACAGCAATTTTAAAACTGCAATATAAAGATCATCACCAAGTATTTTGAGATATTTAATTAAGTTTTCTATTTTATGCAATTTTTATCTAATTTCTTTCGTTTAAACAAATTAAAAACATTAAAAACTAGCTTGAATAATAACATGGTAAAAATGTTTCAATATTTTATTACATTAGATTAATAATAGTAATAGTAAAATGTGAAGTTCACATTTCCTTAAAAAGGAGTTAAAAAATAATTACATGATAATAATAACATCCTCCATGATCCTCTTATGATCGCTCTCATAATTTATCTCACAATAAATGTTAAATATTCAGAAACTTACTTCCAACATCCAGCCTGGTTCCTCCACCAAAAGTCAACCACAGTGATACAAACTAATTGAGTCGTCGTACAAAAACCTCTGACTGTAGAGACACGGCTCTCTGACTCTGAACACAACAAACTGATTCTGGCTTAAAAAACTAAATATAACTAAAGTTACATTTCCCCGTCATATAATAAATAAAAAACTTTTTACCCAGAAATAAAATAATTTATTCTCTCTGTGATTCTAACTACTGACCCAACCTGCAGTTTTCATCACTGACTGAAGCAAATGAATAAAAATTTATATTATGGACGTCTCCAATTCTATTAGTTTGTTGATAAAACTAACAACAATGTACCTATTATATTATAATAAAATATGTGAAATATTGAACTTACTTCCAACATCCAGCCTGGTTCCTCCACCAAAAGTCCTCCACAGTGATACAAACTGGTTGAGTCGTCGCACAAAAACCTCTGACTGTAGAGACACGGCTCTCTGACTCTGAACACAACAAACTCTAAATGAACAGTTTCAACCTGAAAAACACAGCTGGAAAATATATTTATTAATTATATTGTTTCTGACATCAACAGTCACTAATTTTGGTTTCTTCTTCATAAATAATTTTGTTTATATAAAAGGGAAGGTTCCACCACTAAAACATACATATTTTAACACTTTTTCAGAGAGAGATGTGAGCTAAAAAATAAATAAAATAAATAACCTGGTGGAGACATAATCCTTATCAATATATGTTAACTTTATTGCAGACATTTTGAAATGTTTTACCAGAGATGTTGCCACACAAAACTGTTTCCTTTTGACTATTTCTCCTGAGAGTAGGAGGACGGTAGTATCCATGGAAACACTGAGGAAACGTCATTATTGAACTTTGACATCCAGGTTTCAGTCTAAAAAATAAATATATATACAAAAAAATCTTCATGATACCTTCATACTTCATCACGTAAAACATTGAATGATTAGAAGATGTTTTCTAATCTCTTACTCCCTGAATTCATTTAGAGTTAGAAGAAAATGAACATTTAATTTATGTTTTTGGTATCAGGCTAATATTTATTTAAATACACAATGTTCACTGGAATGTAACTCATACAATAGATATAAATTCAGCTATTCTATATACAACTGAGCACATTTGCGCCTAACGGGGCCTGACTGGGAACACAAGATCTTCCATTATGATATTTTATATGTGTGGATTATAAATCAGCTGGTATCAGTGGGAAACATCTGTAACCTTTGCTGCATTAAGACGACAAATGGTTTCAAGCAATTTCAAAATGAAATGTTTAATCAGCCTTTTAAATTTAAATAATTTGAACGGAAATGGTTATCAGCTCTATCTAACAGATTTATTTAGTTTTTATTTATTGTACTTTTTGTGCCAATCATATTTAAAAACTTAAAAGTTAGGATCTTGTTTCTAAACTTCACCAGTTTGAATTAAATTTAGTTTTACTGTAAAACCTGTGAAACTCAATAGTATATTGAATAAAATGTAACCATTTTACAAAACATTCAAAACCTACTAAAAATGACTTTAAAAAAAGTAAATCAAAAATACATGTAATATTTTCTCTTGTAATGTAATTTTATTTATACAAAACATTTTGTTTTAAAGAATGTAAAGATCACATTTTTTAGATCTAAGATCTAATTTACAATGTAGACCAGGTTTGAAATGACAAAACAGAAAACAAAATTAATAAGCACATACTAAATATTAAAACATTTGACTCAGTTAAATCAGCAATAAAAACATGTCTGTATTTGAAATGTGTATTTTTGAGACCAGAATTAACCCAAATCTGATAGCAGATACATATTCATGAAGCAAGAATTTTATAATAAAATATCAAGTATAAAGAACACAATCTAAAGGATTCCATTCAAATCTTAAATAAACTGATTTGCATCAGCAGCTCCATGCTCCAGCGCTCTGGGAGAGTTTATAGTCCTGACAGTTGAACTCTGGATGACTGACAGCTGTCCTTCATCACAACAGAAGACACAGAAATCCTCCTCATCAAAAACATGACTTTGATCTGCGTCCTCATCTGGACTCTCCTCTGCTTCACTCAGGGTGAGGAAAATCATTTTTCTGTCATGTGAAAATCATTTAGAGTGTAGCTGAGTTTCACCATCTCATGTCCAGAGTTTCTTCTCTCTCCTCAGGATCTGATGGACAAAATGTTGTTGTGACTCAATCAGCAGCCAAATCAGTGCAGCTTGGTCAGACTGTCATTATTGACTGTAAGGCCAGTCAGGCACTTTCTGCATCTGATTGCGGCATTGGTTCAGAGGTCTGTCTGTCCTGGTACCATCAGAAACCTTTAGAAGTTCCTAAAGCTCTGATCTAGACTTAGACTTAGATTTAGACTGACTTTATTGTCATTTTGCATGCACACGGTGTATACAGAACGAAATTTCGTTGCATACGGCTCAGGACAGTGTTTTGAGCTTCCAATGGTGTGAGGTTACTCCAGAATAAAATAAAATACAGTATAAAATATGAATATAAATCTAAATATAAAATATAAAGTGCAGGACTGACAGTAAAATAGAAGTTATTTAGCTCTGTACATGTGCAAGGTATAAAGTGGAGACCAGATTTTGAGTGCAGTCCAGTTAAGAGTTCAGCAGTCTGATGGCAAGTGGGAAAAAGCTGTTTCGGAACCTGGTGGACCTGCACCGGATGCTGCGGAACCTTTTTCCAGAGGGCAGCAGGGAGAACGGTCCATGGTGGGGGTGTGAGGGGTCACTGATGATGTTTCGGCCTCGGGACACGCAGCGCTGGGATGAAATGTCTATGTAACATCATCCAGATTTTCAGGAATCTCCTCCAGATTCAGTGGAAGTGGAGCAGAAAATAAATTAGACTTCACTCTGACCATCAGTGGAGTTCAGGCTGAAGATGCAGGAGTTTATTACTGTATGAGTTATCATGACATCAACAGTCAGGATGTGTTCACACAGTAAAAAATCATCGTACAAAAACCTCCCTCAGTCTGACTGAACAGAAACTGAACTTTGTTCTGCAGCTGGAATCTGCATCAGACACTGATACAGTTCACTGAACACATCAGGCCAGAAATTATATTTCCATTAAACACAAGAACACATTCAGTTATGATATTAAGACATTATATTTTAATATTATTTCATGATTATTTTAGATGTTTGACTTTATTGTTCAAACAAAATCTTCCTCAAGGTTTCTGAATCTTGAGGAAGGCTGAAGTAACTTTGATTTTAGAAAGGCTACAAAATATTTTCCATGTTTTATTTTTAAACAATCATACATGACGTCAAGGAAAACCATTTGTAATAAAACCAAAATATATTTTAATGATTGTTAAACACATTACAGGATTTATTCTCATAAGCACATGTAGGAAGACAGGAAAAACAATCCAGGAGGTTCTATATTGTTAGGTTAGCCTTGTTTAAAATGATTTGCTAAGTTTGCCATTACTGTTGGAAAATAATTCATATCTAATTATTATTAATGCTTGATCCTGGATTTAGTTTTTAGAACCAGGACCATATGACTGTCAGATGACTAGAACCAACAATTTTTGAATACTTGGTTTTAAAGGTCCTTCTAGATTATTTCCACAAACAGAAATACAACAAGCTGAGATGTGGTGTCAAGTCTCTTTGTTTGAGTTAACAAATAGAGACATAAACAGTTGGTCAGGTCTGGATGAAAGGAAAATATGAAAACATTTTCTCTGAATTATCAAATGATAACAAGTATGTGACATTAGTGAGGTCTGTCAGCAAGAAAAAACTTTTTCTAAAAGTAAAAAATTGGATTCTTTCCAGTTGAATGGTTTTAAAAAGATTCCAGCTTATTGTAATTGTTTCTTTTGAAAAAGTCAAGTTACAAATAAAAGTTTGAGAATCGGAAACAACAAACCCTTGAGAAATAGTTTGAATAGAAGAAACAAGATGTTCCAGTAAAAAGTTTTTATTTGCTTATTGACATCATAAAGTTCACAAAGATGTAAAAGTACTAAACCTATAGAAAATTCCTTCAGTGTTAACTGGTAAAAGATTATAAAGAGCCCTATTAAAGTTCCTCTCTTAGTCTCTTAATACATTGATGTTTCAGGAGGAAACCTGCTGCCAGTTCAGCCCCATGTGACTGACTGTGTGTTTGCATATGTGTCCTGCCTCTCTGCTCCAGCTGTTAAGAGGTCAGAGTTGATCAGTGGCTGTCCAGGCCTTTCAGAGCCACTGACACACCAGCAGCACAATGATGATGTCACTGACTCTACTGCTGACCATCCTGGGGCTCCTGGTTCAGGGTGAGACTCTGATAGAAACTTGGTTTGAAGAAGATGGAAAAATATTGAAACAAGATGTTTTCTTTTATCTATTTGAAGATTATCAATAATTTGTAATCAAACAGAGTTTCTCTCAATTGTTATTTTCCATATTTTCCAGGTTCATCAGGAGACATCATCCTGACTCAGACTCCTGGATCTCAGTCTGTTGCTCCAGGACAGACTGTCTCAATCACATGTAAAACCAGTTCAAGTGTTTATAACAACCTCCACTGGTACCTTCAGAAACCTGCAGAAGCTCCTAAACTCCTGATTCAATATGCTACAACTCTTCAGTCTGGAGTTCCAGCTCGGTTCAGTGGAAGTGGATCTGTTTCTGATTACACTCTGACCATCAGTGGAGTTCAGGCTGAAGATTCAGGAGTTTATTACTGTCAGCAGAGTTACAGCCTCCCGTTCACACAGTGAATGAACGTCGTACAAAAACCTCCCTCAGTTTCAGGAGAACTGATCTGACTCAACAGCTGCACTGAAACTAAAACATCCACAAATTATTTATCTATTTTATATATATATATATATATATATAATTTTTTATGTCTATTTGGATCTGACACACAAAATAATAATAATAATAATTATTATTTGCCATTTGGTTAGAACAATTAAAGAGAAAAAAAAGCACTAGGAGTTTAAACTATTTATAGAAATGTTTTTTCAAATCAATTTTTGTTCCAAGCAGCCATATTTGAAAAACCTCTGACTTCTGATGATGGTAGTTCCTAAATATTTGTTCATAGCTTTTTATAAAAGTAAAAATTTGGATTCTTTGCCAATTGAATTGTTTTAAAAAGATTCCACCTCATTGATATTGTTTCTTTTGAATAAATCAAGTTATGAACAAAAGCTTGAGAAGTGGAAACAACAAACCTTTGGGAAATAGTTTAAATAGGAAAAACAAGATGTTGCAGTTAAAAGATTGTTTTGCTTATTCACATCAAAATGTTCATAAAGATCTAAAAATCCTCGACCTACAGAGAATTCCTTCAGTGGTATTTGCTATTTGGTTAGAACAATTAAAGTCACAAAAAAACCACTAGGAGTTTTAACAATTTTTATTTTGAAATGTTTTTTTTAAATCATTTCTGTTCCAAGCAGATATTTTTGAAAAACCTCTTAATTCTGATGATGGTAGTTCCTAAATATTTTTCTCTTGCTTGAAAACTGTATTCCAAATATGTTGTTAAATTAAAAGATGATTTGCAGGGCATTTAATTGTACTCTTGTTATGGATAGAGACGATGTCTAAAGAGAATAAAGGCAAAACATAAATAAATAAAACAGTTGAACATAACTAAAATATTTAAAGCTGAATAAAAAAGCAGGTGGAAACCAGAAGTTGATGAGTAAATATTTATTATCTGAACAGTGACCAACATGACAAGCAAACATGACTCAGTGAAAATAGAGAATAATTAGCAGAGAAAGAGTGAGAGCAGTGACAGATTAAAGCCAGTATCAGAGTCTCTGAGAGTCAGGTCAGGACTGGGAACACTGGTCTCTCCTCAGTGTCTCTGTGACTGCAGACTGGGAGCCCTGGGAGGCCTCACAGGTCACAGAGCCCACCTTCCTCCACTGGTCTGCAGGGAGCCTCAGGGTGCTGCTCCAGCTGTAGAGGCCGTCATTCTGCAGCACCCCGGAGCTCCTGCTCTGCTCCCAGCTGCTGCTGCTGCTGCTGCTGCCGTCCAGCTTCCAGGACAGAGTCCAGTCTGAGGGGAAGCCCTTGTTGGCCAGACACATGAGGGTAACCTGCTGCTGCTGCAGCTCCACACTGGAGGGGGGCAGCACTGTCAGGGTGGGGCGGGTATCACCTAGGAGACACCAATCAGGTTAGAGAACAGGAACCACACACCTGTTAACCAGACAGCAGAATCTGGACCATCTTTACTGTGGGAGAAATGACTTTCTTTAAGATTCTTCAGTTGAACATTTTTTCTGCTCCACCAGTCACTCCCTCACACACTGTTTCACTTCCCTTCACTGTGAACTCATGCATATCAGCACACAGAGTCCTCATATAACCTGAAATACATTAACTAGAAAATAAGATTTAACATAAACTGAGCTCTACTTTTCTTCCATGTGATTATGAATGAAATAAACTCTTAAACATAACATTTTTTATAAAATCTAAATCAAAACTAATTGATGCTCATGTTGCTTGATAATGCCTCACTCTTTATGTAGTGAATAGAATAAAACAAAAAAACTGTCAATATTAACTCTTTCATCCTAATTTTTTTAGCTTATACACTTTAAAAACATTAACAACTAGTTTTAATTAGTAAGACAAAAATGTGAAGGCCACAATTCTTTAGAAAAGGTTTAAAACATAAATTGCTCCAAACATCACACATGATCCTCTTATGATCATTCTCATAATTTATCTCAAAATAAATGTTTAATTTTCAGAAACTTACTTCCAACATCCAGCCTGGTTCCTCCACCAAAAGTCAACCACAGTGATACAAACTAACTGAGTCATCGTATAAAAACCTCTGACTGTAGAGACACGGCTCTCTGACTCTGAACACAACAAACTGATTCTGGTTTAAAAAACTAAATATAACTAAAGTTACATTTCCCCTTCATATAATAAATAAAAACTTTTTACCAGAAATAAAATAATTTATTCTCTCTGTGATTCTAACTACTGACCCAACCTGCAGTTTTCATCACTGACTGAAGCAAATTAATATAAACCCAAATTATGGACATCTCCAATTATATTAGTTTGTTGATAAAACTAACAACAATGTGCTGCACATGTTATAATAAAATATTTAAAATATTGAACTTACTTCCAACATCCAGCCTGGTTCCTCCACCAAAAGTCAACCACAGTGATACAAACTAACTGAGTCATCGTATAAAAACCTCTGACTGTAGAGACACGGCTCTCTGACTCTGAACACAACAAACTGATTCTGGCTTAAAAAACTCAATATAACTTATTTTACATTTCCCCTTCATATAATAAATAAAAACTTTTTATCAGAAATAAAATAATTTATTCTCTCAATGATTCTAACTACTGACCCAACCTGCAGTTTTCATCACTGACTGAAGCAAATTAATATAAACCCAAATTATGGACATCTCCAATTATATTAGTTTGTTGATAAATCTAACAACAATGTATCGCTCATATTATAATAAAATATGTGAAATATTGAACTTACTTCCAACATCCAGCCTGGTTCCTCCACCAAAAGTCCTCCACAGTGATACAAACTGGTTGAGTCGTCGTACAAAAACCTCTGACTGTAGAGACACGGCTCTCTGACTCTGAACACAACAAACTCTAAATGAACAGTTTCAACCTGAAAAACACAGCTGGAAAATATATTTAATTATATTGTTTCTGACATCAACAGTCACTAATTTTGGTTTCTTCCTCATAAATAATTTTGTTTATGTAAAAGGGAAGGTTCCACCTCAAAAACATACATATTTTAACACTTTTTCAGAGAGAGATGCAGGCATAAAAATAAATAAAAAAAATTAAGTAAATAACCAGTTGGAGACAAAATCCTTATCAATATATGTTAACTTTATTGCAGACATTTTGAAACGTTTTACCAGAAACGTTGCCGCAAAAGACTATTAACTTTTTATTCTATTTCTCCTGAGAGTAGGAGGGCAGTAGTATCCATGAATCCACTGAGTAAACATCATTATTGAACTTTGAACTTTGACATCCCGGTTTCAGTCTCATAAATAAAAATATATATGAAAAAATTCTTCATGATGATACCTTCACACTTCATCACGTAAAACATGATTGAATGATTAGAAGATATTTTCTAATCTCTTACTCCCTGAATTCATTTAGAGTTAGAGAAAAAAACTTTAATTTATGTTTTTGGTATCAGGCTAATATTTATTTAAATACACAATGTTCACTGGAATGTAACACATACAATAGATATAAATTCAGCTATTCTATATGCAACTGAGCACATTTGGGCCTAACTGGGCCTGACTGGGAACACAAGATCTTCCATTATGATATTTTATATGTGTGGATTATAAATCAGCTGGTATCAGTGGGAAACATCTGTAACCTTGGCTGCATTAAGACGACAAATGGTTTCAAGCAATTTTACAATAAAATATTTGAATAATCAGCCCTTAAAATTGAAATAATTTGAACAGAAATGGTAATCAGCTCTACACGACAGATTTATTTTGTTTTTATTTATTGTACTTTTTGTGCCAATCATATTTAAACATTTAAAAGTTAGGATCTTGTTTCTAAAATTCACCAGTTTGAATTAAATATAGTTTTACTGTAGAACCTGTGAAACTCAATAGTATATTGAATAAAATTTAACCATTTTACAAAACATTCAAAACCTACTAAAAATGACTTTAAAATAATTTAAACCAAAAATACATGTAATATTTTCTCTTCTCTAAATGTAATTTTATTTATACAAAACATTTTATTTTACAGATTCTCCTTTTTGAGATCTAAGATCTGATTTACAGTGTAGACAAGGTTTGAAATGACAAAACAGAAAACAAAATTAATAAGCACATACTAAATATTAAAACATTTGACTCAGTTAAATCAGCGATAAAACCATGTCTGGATTTGAAAAGTGTATTTTTGAGACCAGAATTAACCCAAATCTGATAGCAGATACATATTGATGAAGCAAGAACTTTATAATAAAATATCAAGTATAAAGAACACAATCTAAAGGATTCCATTCAAATCTTAAATAAACTGATTTGCATCAGCAGCTCCATGCTCCAGCGCTCTGGGAGAGTTTAAAGTCCTGAGAGTTGAACTCTGGATGACTGACAGCTGTCCTTCATCACAACAGAAGACACATAAATCCTCCTCATCAAAAACATGACTTTGATCTGCGTCCTCATCTGGACTCTCCTCTGCTTCACTCAGGGTGAGAAAAATCATTTTTCTGTCATGTGAAAATCATTTGGAGTGTAGCTGAGTTTTACCATCTCATGTCCAGAGTTTCTTCTTTCTCCTCAGGATCTGATGGACAAAATGTTGTTGTGACTCAATCAGCAGCTAAATCAGTGCAGCTTGGTCAAACTGTCACTATTGACTGTAAGGCCAGTAGACAAGTAGCTTGTAACACACCCTGTCTGTCCTGGTACCATCATAAACCTGGAGAAGCTCCTAAAGCTCTGATCTACGGAACATCATCCAGATTTTCAGGAATCTCCTCCAGATTCAGTGGAAGTGGAGCAGGAAATAAATTAGACTTCACTCTGACCATCAGTGGAGTTCAGGCTGAAGATGCAGGAGTTTATTACTGTCAGAGTTACCACAGTGGCCCCGTGTTCACACAGTGAAAAATCATCGTACAAAAACCTCCCTCAGTCTGACTGAACAGAAACTGAACTTTGTTCTGCAGCTGGAATCTGCATCAGACACTGATACAGTTCACTGAACACATCAGGCCAGAAATTGTATTTCCATTAAACACAAGAACACATTCAGTGACGATATTAAGACATTATATTTTAAAATTATACTATTTCATGATGATTTTAGATGTTTGACTTTATTTTTCCGATTTAGAAAAAGAAGCATTTATTTTCTAAATCTTGAGGAAGGCTGAAGTAACTTTGATTTTAACTTTAGAAAGGCTACAAAATATTTTCCATGTTTTATTTTTAAACAATCATACATGAAGCCAAGGAAAACCATTGGTAATAACACCAATATGTATATTAATCATTGCTAAACATCTTACAGGTTTTATTCTCATAAGCACATGTAGAAAGAAAGGAAAAACAATCCAGGAGGTTCTTTATTGTTGTGTTGGCCCTGGTTAGAATAATTTAATAAATCTGTCATTACTATTGAAAAATAATTCATATCTAATTATTATTAATGCATGATCCTGCATTTAGTTTTTAGAACCTGGACCATATGACTGACAGATGACTAGACCCAACATGTTTTGAATATTTGGTTCTAAAGGTTCTTCCAGATATTTTACACAGACAGAAATACAACAAGCTGAGATGTGAAGTCATTTCTTGTTCTGCAAATTAACAAATAGAGACATAAATAGTTGTCAGATATTAATGAAAGAAAGGTATGAAAGCTTTTTCTCTGAATTATCAAGAAGTACATGACATTAGTGCAGTCTGTCAGCAGGAAAAAACTTTTTTGAAAGGTAAAAAATTGGATTCTTTGCCAATTTAATAATTTTGAAAAGATTAAAGCTTAATGTGATCATTTTATCAAGTTATAAATTAAACAACAAACCGTTGGGAAACTAGTTTGAATAGGACAAACAAAATCTTCTAGTGTAAAGATTATTTTGCTGATGAACTACGATGAAACGCTCATAAAGATATATACATACTTTGCAAACACATTTAAATATCTTATTTTGTCATGGAGAGTCACTTTGCATCAGCAGCTCCATGCTCCAGCGCTCTGGGAGAGTTTATAGTCCTGACAGTTGAACTCTGGATGACTGACAGCTGTCCTTCATCACAACAGAAGACACAGAAATCCTCCTCATCAAAAACATGACTTTGATCTGCGTCCTCATCTGGACTCTCCTCTGCTTCACTCAGGGTGAGGAAAATCATTTTTCTGTCATGTGAAAATCATTTGGAGTGTAGCTGAGTTTTACCATCTCATGTCCAGAGTTTCTTCTTTCTCCTCAGGATCTGATGGACAAAATGTTGTTGTGACTCAATCAGCAGCCAAATCAGTGCAGCTTGGTCAGACTGTCAATATTGACTGTAAGGCCAGTCAGGCACTTTCAACATCTCAATGCAGCAGAAATTCACAGGTCTGTCTGTCCTGGTACCATCAGAAACCGAGAGAAGCTCCTAAACCTCTGATATATGGAATATCAACCAGATCTTCAGGAATCTCCTCCAGATTCAGAGGAAGTGGAGCAGGAAATGGATTAGACTTCACTCTGACCATCAGTGGAGTTCAGGCTGAAGATGCAGGAGTTTATTACTGTCAGAGTTATCATTACATCAACAGTCAGTACGTGTTCACACAGTGAAAAATCATCGTACAAAAACCTCGTTCAGTTTGACTGAACAGAAACTGGTATTTGTTCTGCAACTAGAATCTGCTGCAGACACTGATACAGTTCACTGAGCAAACACATTGGATGTACACAGCATCTAATTTCATCAAATCTCATTAAAAATCAAACTCCAAAGAACAAAAGATATATTTTTTTCTGAAGCCCAAGAAAGTTTATCAAACTAAGTTTTCTCAACGTTGAGAATATATTTTCCAGTCCCCCATCTATAAACTGTGCACTGTAATTAAACAATTAACAGAAGCAATAAAGTTTTTTAAGCACATTAAAATCATGTCAAATGTTTGTTTTAATTCAATAAACATTTGAATGATAAATCTCTAAAGCAGATAATCAGACATAATCCAACTGATATTTCTGTCTTGCATCTCAAGTCTTGGGGTTTCTTTAATGTTGTAATAATTCTGTAGGTTTAATATCATCCAGGAACATCAGCACAGATAAAGTGAAAAGTATTTAATTTTCACAATCTTGAAGAAGGCGCCTTCTACGTTAGAAAAGAATCAAAAATATTTTTCAAGTTTAACGTATTATTTCTATAGAATACTAAGGTCGTTTCCACCAATTAAAGAGGGGAAAGACGTCACCCCCCCCCCCCCCCCACCCGGAAACACCAACAAAATATAAACATGCCTTTCTATTGCTAATTTTCCTCCAAAATATTTATGAATATATGCACTTTTAATTTGCTTTAAATTTGTACAGTACTGACAGGATTTGCTCAGGTCAGCATCATCTCCACACCAACTAATCATCCCTAGCAACTGGTGCACCTCTCTCCTGGAGAGAGGGAGAGTAAGGTCACAACTGAGGTCAAGCAAAACGACACATAGACGCATAGAAAAGCTCACTGGCAGCATTAACCTATCTCTTGACATACTGTACGTCTAAGCAATAGAACGTTTATCTTTTCTTTCCATCTTGTGCTTCTTTTGAAGAAAGTGTGAGAAGTGGAGGAAGCAACAGAGAACAAACCCTTAGAACGAGCGTGAATAGGAGAATCAAGATATTCCAGTTAAAGGATTATATTGCTGATCAATTACATCAAAACATTTACAGAGATCTCAAAGTACTAAAGCAACAGAGTCACTTTGAAGTTTAGTTGGTGAAGTTTCATCAAGATCGTTTTAAAAGTTCCTCTCAGTCTTTCTTAGCAGAAACATGTTTCAGGAGGAAACCTGCTGCCAGTTCAGCTCCATGTGACTGACTCTGTGTTTGCATATGTGTCCTGCCTCTCTGCTCCAGCTGTTAAGAGGTCAGAGTTGATCAGTGGCTGTCCAGGCCTTTCAGAGCCACTGACACACCAGCAGCACAATGATGATGTCACTGACTCTACTGCTGACCATCCTGGGGCTCCTGGTTCAGGGTGAGACTCTGATAGAAACTTGGACTGAAGAAGAAATAAGCTCTATGAAGATATAATTCTGCCATTTCCCATCTATTCCTACATTATCAATAATTTGTAATCAAACAAATTTCCCTGAATTGATATATTTTATGTTTTCCAGGTTCATCAGGAGACATCATCCTGACTCAGATTCCTGGATCTCAGTCTGTTGCTCCAGGACAGACTGTCTCCATCAGATGTAAAACTAGTACAGGTATAAGCGACTGGCTTTTCTGGTACCATCAGAAACCTGGAGAGGCACCGAAGCTCATTATACGAAGAGCAACAACTCTTCAGTCTGGAGTTCCAGCTCGGTTCAGTGGAAGTGGATCTGGTTCTGACTTCACTCTGACCATCAGTGGAGTTCAAGCTGAAGATTCAGGAGTTTATTACTGTCAGCAGAGTAGCAGCTTCCCGTTCACACAGTGATAGAACGTCGTACAAAAACCTCCCTCAGCTGGAGAGGAACTGATCTGACTCAACAGCTGCACTGACACTAAAACAATGAAGTCTCCACAAATGCTGAAAAACCCTGAAAGAAGTAAAATAATATTTCTGAAACTATTTGAATTTCTTTAATTGACGAAATGTTTAAAAGTGAGCCTGGGGCGTGCCGTGGTGGCGTAGGGGTTGGCGCGACCCATGTTTGGAGGCCTTGAGTCCTCGACGCGGCCATCGCGGGTTCGACTCCCAGACCCGGCGACATTTGCCGCATGTCTTCCCCATTCCTGTCAGCCTACTTTCGTAAAAGGGACACTAGAGCCCACAAAAAGCCCCCTGGAGGGGTAAAAAAAAAAAAGTGAGCCTGAATTATTTCAACTCTACCTCACTTTGCAGATACATATAAATAAAAATGTCAAAGATACTTCAATAGTAAATATTTTTATTTGAATCGTGGCCTACACAACAAAGCAAACATGACTGAATAAGAAGAGCAAACAATCAGCAGAAAAAGCAAGTGAGCATTAAGACACTGGCTGCATTAACACCAGAAGCTATTTGAAGTGATTTCACAGTAACTGTCTAAGGAGGTCTAAACAGTATTTTTAATTTACTTTTTACTGTAAAAGTTATCATTTCAGAGTTTTAGACTTTAATTTTGAATTAAGAAACATTTTTCTATCTGAGAAATGTAAAAGTCTATAGTTAACTTAAGGTTTCTGCATTGTCCAAAAATGTTAAACAAAGTTGGTTGTCTTTCAAAAATTTGGGACATGGGAGATAAAAAGCAATATCCTATAAAAATTATAATATATAATTACATGCATAGTCATAATTTAAGTTTTGCATTTTCTGATCACTAGTGTAATATCACTCAAATTAAAATTTATACTTCTGGCACCACCCTGAATCCAAATATATGTGGGAAGTTTTCTCTACGAGTAAAAAGTTCATCACAACAAAAAATGCTGAAGAAAAAGCATCAAAATACACATTTGACACAATTAAAAACATTTGCTACATAAATTGATTGATTCATGTCGAAACTTCATCATCATATTGTTCCTGCCCTGTTGAAGTCATTTAGAGTATTTCCATAGAGCCACTTTGCATCAGCAGCTCCATGCTCCAGCGCTCTGGGAGAGTTTATAGTCCTGACAGTTGAACTCTGGATGACTGACAGCTGTCCTTCATCACAACAGGAAACACAGAAATCCTCCTCATCAAAAACATGACTTTGATCTGCGTCCTCATCTGGACTCTCCTCTGCTGCTGCTTCACAGGTAAAGTCCAGAAAATCCAACTCCTCTCCTCTCCCTGCACATCTCAAATGAAGAAAACCATGAATCTGCTGCATGTTTTTGTCTCTGTGTCCTCAGAGTCCAGAGGTCAGGTCACAGTGACTCAGCCTTCAGCAGTAAATACCGGCTTTGGAGGCTCGGCCACCATCAGCTGTAAAACCAGTCAAGCTGTATACTATGATGGATCAGACTATTTTTTAGCATGGTACCAAAAAAAGGACACAGAACCTCCGAAAATGCTCATTTACTGGGGAAATCGCAGAGCATCAGGGATTCCAAATCGTTTCACAGGAAGTGGATCAAACTCAGACTTCACTCTGACCATCAGTGGAGTTCAGGCTGAAGATGCTGGAGTTTATTACTGTCAGAGTTATCACAGTGGCCCCGTGTTCACACAGTGAAAAATCATCGTACAAAAACCTCCCTCAGTCTGACTGAAGAGAAACTGGAGTCAGCTGGAGTCTGATACAGTTCACCGAACACAAACATTGATCACACAGTATTTAATTTCAATACACTTTACTAAAAGTAAAGCTCTAAGAAAAAAAGCCAATATTTTCTATATTTCTTTATTCACCCATTTGCTTTTGTCACTAATTATTTTATATTTATTAGTTTCAGATTAAATCAGAAGCAGAAAGAGTGGCGTGTTAGAAAAAATCCAAAATACTGTATTTAAAACAATACTCATTATTTAAAATTTCTTCACGTAGCTGAGTGTTTCACAGACATTCACTACATTACTTCAACTCTTCCCAGGCACGTGATGCCCTTACTGCCCTTTTTGAGTTTTTTTATCTGTATGTCAGAAGGCCTGCTTGTGTCCCTCAGCAATAATATTTAGCTAAATATATTAATTTACCAAAATAAACTAGTCTGGCTGCCCTCAGTCTAATAATGACTCTGTTTCTCTTCCTCCATGTTGTTCAGACTCCGGGTCCATGGTGAGGAGGAGGAGGCTGATCTGTGCCCTCTAACTATTATTAAGGAAGATTATTTAATATTAAATTTGGACAAAACGTTTGGCTCGTCTCTTCCTTAAAAGCCCCGGGTCCTCTCAGTGAGCGGCGCTACAACTAAAGTGAAACCACAACACTGCGCGTTGACGTCACAGATCACAGAGTTTAATCCCATACAAAGCAACGCATGAATCAATTAACAAAGCTGCAGAGGTACAGAGATATATTCATTACCTGTAACAGGAAAAAAGTAGAGAAGGAAGAACAAAGAAAAGGCAAAGACGCGTCTTTGGTAGAGCTTATGCCAAAAAGCAAAACAGTGGTAGCTTTCTGAATTTTTAGCGCTGACATGAAATTTTATACTGAGTGGGTGTTTCTCCTATTTAATATATGCAATCAAGGCGTTCCGTTGTTCGACCAATTAGAGACCCCTTCGGCATTCAGAGAAAATTGAGAAGTCTCCTAATTTACAGCGAAGCTCGAAGGACGTCTGGTTTCTGTCTAAACAAAAAGGGCGGAACACTTAATCTTGGGCGTGCTTGGCGCGAGTGTCCCCGGCGCCGAAGTCCTGAGATAAGATCTCGCAGACACCCCTGGAATCTGACGTCTCTTCCATTATCTCTCCTAAAGTTCTCAAAGAGACCGGCATCTGGTAATTTTCAAGGAAATGTTATCTTTGCAACCCCAGTTTTTTGCTTTCCCACAATCGGCCCCTCCAAAGATTGAGTTCTGCCAAAATAATACATAAAATCCACAGGACAAAATAAAGTATAATTCCTGAGCCATTTTCTAATAGTAAACAAAACATTTTCATTGAAACAATCTCCATTTGGTTCTAATATCGTCACAGATAATACAGTTTTCAAATACATTCATCATTTAGTAGTTTAAAATGAGATAATACAATCTTCAGTAAAAACATGGCATTAATACTTAGAAATTAAATGTTAGGGGTTTCAATCTTTTATTTTGCATAAATTTTACACCATCGCAGATGCTGGCCTCTGTCAGGTCTCCCCCCACTCTAGGGGTTCTGCCTGCAGGAATGCTAATTTTATGGCTCTGTGCTCTGGCCTCAGCAAGAGGCCCCATTTGAGTGATCTGCATTTTGACCCCCGTTTGTCTGATTCAAAATAAGAGTGTCAAATATACCTTTTTCCACATGCCGTCAGATTAGCTGTATTAAACACTAAAAATAATCATTTTCCTCAACACTATCAAATTATGGGCAAGAATATTTTTTCATACACTGGTTTGTGAATAAAAACGTAGGTCTGATGTTGATGTTGGAAAAACTGTTTCTATTTATAATTTCATAATTGTCCTCGCAATAGCGGGAAAAAACCCGCCTCGCCCCTAAACACAGAAATGCTTCGGCTGCAGAGAAAACTTCTGACTTTAACTTAATCAGGCTGCTAAATGCCCGGTTCGCTACAGGCAGTCTGCGTTATATCAGACATCCTGATATAAGACACGGTACTGCAACTGTCACCGCGAGTCGCGACGCACCTCAAAGCCCCGGTACCACCTGGTACCACCTGCTCTGTGTTCGCTTTGCTTCTCCTTAACGTTTCTACCAGGCGGGTTAAAGTCGCTGCTGACTGGATCTGGGCTGGTGAGCGGCTGTAAATAGAAGTTATTGCAGAACCTCAAGTGTTAAAGGAAGATTCGGCCCATTTAGAGTTCACAAAATAAACATAAGCGAAAATACTGTAGCAATAATTAGAACCTCAGCAAAAAGCCAAACATGCCAGAATTAAATGAATTTAAATGTCCCCAAAGCATCGGCGGACTGACAGGGGCCACCGGGGGATTCCAGGTAGATTCCAGGTAAATTCCAGGTAGACTCCAGAGATGCGCATCGCAGTGGCTGTTCATGCAGGGCCGGTCCTGGTAATATGGGGCCTTAGACAGAACTCCCCCGCCAGCCTGAAACCTTTCCTACTAAGAACCCCAGCATCATGTTTAAATATAGATAAGGTGAATCTGTGAGAGGGAGACCAGGTTTATTGGCCGAGTTTAAAATCAATTACAGATTATTGGTTGTTTGTGATGTATTTGTGAACAAACCCACTCAAGCACAAAGGTTACACCATATTGTAGCCATGGTAACACAACAACCAAACTATCAAGATGATTCTTTAAACTTTTACAAAGTAAACTTCCTAATTAAATCCTAAATTTTTATGTTTTTTTTTCAACTGAATGCATTAAATAAAATTTAATAACATTGTCATTCTCTATAAATGAAGGCTACAGGTTTTTATCTATGGTTGGTGTTAAAATTAAACCATTTCTAGGGGCCCCTGAATGTCTGGAGAGCCCCTACCAGCAGCTACTGAGTTTTCTTTGCCTTGATATTCCAGTCTTACAATTCTAGATCTCAGAGGTGCTAAAATCAAAAAAATATATAGAGTTAACCTCCTTGAGCTTTTTTGATCTATAAATCAGTCTGCAGCCAAGTTGTTATAGAGGTTAAATAGATATTATTAGGGCTTAATTAGTAAAATGGCAGCAAATTTGCTTATTTCATAACTTCATAACAAACGACCTTCTCTCCTTTGGGTCTGTCTAACAGCTACAGTCTCAGATCAACTCAGATCTCCAGGACTGTCAGCAGCAAAACCAACAACTTCATACCTGTTGGGGAAAATATACTACATTTGCTTTGCATTGTCCCCACATGATGGCAATGATATAGTAGGATTCGATTACATTCTTGATTAATATGGGTTGTTGCTGTGTTGTTGTACGGTGTTTTAAGATCTTGTTTAATGTGCCCTTTTTTTAACTTTGAGCCCCCGACCCTCCAAAGGTCTATGCACGGCCCTGACTCTACTCGACATTAAACATTCAAGTAAAATAAAAACAGTCAAACCTACTTTTTAAAAAGCTTTAAAGTAGTCATTTTTATTTGCTGAGACATTTATGGTCAATAATACCATCCATCCATCCATCCATCCATCCATCCATCCGTTTTCTGTACACCCTCGTCCCTAGTGGGGTTGGGCGGGGTGCTGGTGTCTATCTCCAGCTAACGTTCTGGGCGAGAGGCGGGTTCACCCTGGACAGGTCGCCAGTCTGTCACCGGGCATCAATAATGCCAGTAGAATTATATTTTTCTGGTCAAATATTATGATTGTACAATTTGCCATGATGACTAAAGGTAAAAGTATAGATTATGCTGTGAAGAACAACAGTTTGTTGTCTCAAACTTTAAGAAAGTAGGTGGACACTGGTAGTTGAGTAATGTTTTTTCCCAAATTATTTCAACAAAGAACGTCTGTAAAATATGTCTGGTCTGGCAGAATCTCAGTATTTTCTAACAAAGTTTTCTAAATATATTTACAACAGAATGGATTCATGTGTTTGATTCAAAACACTTCACCAAATGATTTGAAATGTCATAATAGCTTTATATTAATGATAATTAATTTTAATCTGTGGCAAATATAGATAATGTTAAGACACCTAAATTAAAATCAAGAAAATGTGGGACATAACCAACAGGTGGAAACCAGACGTTGATGAGTAAATATTTATTATCTGAACAGTGACCAACATGACAAGCAAACATGACTCAGTGAAAATAGAGAATAATCAGCAAAGAAAGAGTGAGAGCAGTGACAGATTAAAGCCAGTATCAGAGTCTCAGAGAGTCAGGTCAGGACTGGGAACACTGGTCTCTCCTCAGTGTCTCTGTGACTGCAGACTGGGAGCCCTGGGAGGCCTCACAGGTCACAGAGCCCACCTTCCTCCACTGGTCTGCAGGGAGCCTCAGGGTGCTGCTCCAGCTGTAGAGGCCGTCATTCTGCAGCACCCCGGAGCTCCTGCTCTGCTCCCAGCTGCTGCTGCTGCTGCTGCTGCCGTCCAGCTTCCAGGACAGAGTCCAGTCTGAGGGGAAGCCCTTGTTGGCCAGACACATGAGGGTAACCTGCTGCTGCTGCAGCTCCACACTGGAGGGGGGCAGCACAGTCAGGGTGGGGCGGGTATCACCTAGGAGACACCAATCAGGTTAGAGAACAGGAACCACACACCTGTTAACCAGACAGCAGAATCTGGACCATCTTTACTGTGGGAGAAATGACTTTCTTTAAGATTCTTCAGTTGAACATTTTTTCTGCTCCACCAGTCACTCCCTCACACACTGTTTCACTTCCCTTCACTGTGAACTCATGCATATCAGCACACAGAGTCCTCATATAACCTGAAATACAGTAAACTAGAAAATAAGATTAAACATAAACTGAGCTCTACTTTACCTCCCTGTGATTATACGTTAAATTAAATATAATTGTTTTAAACATCTGAATAAAAAATACTTATCTTGGTAGATAATGTTTCACTTTTTTAAGTAATAAATAAAATAAAGCAAAAAACTGTCAATATTAATTCTTAAAGCAGATCAGCTGTTGGGCATAAATGACAATGAATACATTTTTAAAAATAATCTATTGTCTCACAGCAATTTTAAAACTGTAATTTAAAGGTCATCACAAAACATTTTGAAATAGTTCGATGAAACTTTTGAGTAAATGTGATTTTCATCCTAATATTTTAGTTGAAACAATATAGAAACATTAAAAACGTGCTTGAAGAATAACATGTTCAGCATTATTTAAATGTTTCATTAGTCAGTAATAGAGAAATGTGAAGTCCACAATTCCCTGAAAAATATTTAAAAAATATATTGCTCCAAACATCACACAAGATCGTTTTATGATCATTCTCATAATTTATCTCACAATAAATGTCAAATATTCTGAAACTTACTTCCAACATCTAGCCTGGTTCCTCCACCAAAAGTCCACCACAGTGATACAAACTAATTGATTCGTTGTACAAAAACCTCTGACTGTAGAGACACGGCTCTCTGACTCTGAACACAACAAACTGATTCTGGCTAAAAAACCTTCATGAGTCTTAAGTTATATTTTCCCTTCATATAACCAACAAAAATCTTTCTACCAGATATAAAATAACAATTTATTTTCTCTCGATGATTCTAATTACTGACCAAGTCTGAAGTTTTCATCACTGACTGAAGCAAATTAATAAAAACTTAAATTATGGACATCTGTTTTTGTACTAGTTTGTTGTAACCTAACAACAATGTACATCTCAGTTAACAGTGAAATATGTGAAATATTCAACTTACTTCCAACATCCAGCCTGGTTCCTCCACCAAAAGTCAACCACAGTGATACAAACTGGTTGAGTCGTCGCACAAAAACCTCTGACTGTAGAGACACGGCTCTCTGACTCTGAACACAACAAACTCTAAATGAACAGTTTCAGCCTCCAAAACACAGCTGGAAAGGTTATTTATTAATTATGTTTTTTTCTGATATGAACAGTCACTAATTTTAATTCATTGTTCATAAACTTTTAAGAAGATTTCTATTGTTAAAACCAGACTACTCAACAACAAAACAGACATTTGTTGATCTCCTTTCTGGAGCAAAAGAGAAAAAGCGTGAAACAGACATAGACCCTATCAATACAAAGTATCTTTAAAAATTTTGAAACATATTATCAGAAAAAATGCCAAACAAAATATTGTTTCCCTTTGTATCGTCTTTCTCCTGGATCCATGAGGAAGCATCATTGTTAAGCTTTGAACTTTGATGACATATAGCTTTCCGTCTGATAAATATATAAAAAAACATCTTTAAGATGTTACCTTCATACTTGATAGTGAAAAAGTAATGATCCAAGGATTAAAAGACACTATTGTCTAATCTCTTACTCCTTGAATTGATTTAAATTTAGAATTAAAAAACAGTCACTTTTGTTTCTGGCATCAGGCTAATATTACTTTAAGTACAGATTGTTCAAAAGAATGTAGCAAATACAATAGATATAAGTTCAGCCATTCAATCTACAAACCAGCATATTTGGGCCTAATTGGGCCTGAATCTGCTGGTGTCAGTGGGAAACGTCTGCCACATTGGATGCAATAAGATGACAAGTGGAGTGAAGAAATTTCAAAGCAGTTGTCTACAGATGTTTTAACAATCAACCTTTTAAATAATTAAAATGTTAAAATAATTTCAGCAGAAATACTCTATGTTCAATTTACCTTAAATGACAACATTTATGATAAAATGTTTTCATTTTACCATAAAGCCTGAGAAACTCAAGAGTATATTCCATGAAATTCAACTGTTTTATATAACATTCAAAACCTAACTACAAATTATTTTTGAATATAATAAACCTAGAATATGTTTAAGCTTTTCTGATATCTAATTTTTATTTGTTTTTATTTTATAGAGGTTTTTTATACAGATTGACTCCATGAAATCCCAAGATTTCACTGCTTTGATAAAACAAAAAATGCACAAATACCGAAACAATATGAAGACATTTTATAAAAAATGACTCCAATAAATGAACTAGTAAAAACACATGCCTGAATTCAGACTAGAGAAGTTGATTGTATAAAGTTATTGCATAAGGTTGGTTGTTTCTGGGTTCATATTATGTTTACATATTTTCATGGAAAACTCAGAAATTCTTTTATATTGACACAAGGAAGATGCAAACAATTAGACTTATTGAATCATAAATCTGTGTAAAAAAGTTATAAATGTTGAATTTGTGAAGTGCTTTGAGCCGACATTTATTGTGAATAAATTAAATTGAATTAAATGTGAACATTAAGATGTAACAGCAGTGAGGAGGAAACCTGCTGCCAGTTCAGCTCCATGTGACTGACTGTGTGTTTGCATATGTGTCCTGCCTCTCTGCTCCAGCTGTTAAGAGGTCAGAGTTGATCAGTGGCTGTCCAGGCCTTTCAGAGCCACTGACACACCAGCAGCACAATGATGATGTCACTGACTCTACTGCTGACCATCCTGGGGCTCCTGGTTCAGGGTGAGACTCTGATAGAAACTTGGTTTGAAGAAGAAATGATAATTAAAATTCTGCTATCATGGAGAAATATTGAAACAAGATGTTAATGTTTTCTTTCATCTATTCAGAGATTATCAATAATTTGTAATCAAACATAGTTCCTCTCAATTGTTATTTTCCACGTTTTCCAGGTTCATCAGGAGACATCATCCTGACTCAGACTCCTGGATCTCAGTCTGTTACTCCAGGACAGACTGTCTCCATCACATGTAAAACCAGTTCAGGTGTTTATAACAACCTCCACTGGTACCTTCAGAAACCTGCAGAAGCTCCTAAACTCCTGATTCAATATGCTACAACTCTTCAGTCTGGAGTTCCAGCTCGGTTCAGTGGAAGTGGATCTGTTTCTGATTACACTCTGACCATCAGTGGAGTTCAGGCTGAAGATTCAGGAGTTTATTACTGTCAGCAGGGTACCAACGTCCCGTTCACACAGTGACAGAACGTCGTACAAAAACCTCCCTCAGCTGGAGAGGAACTGATCTGACTCAACAGCTGCAAGGAAACTAAAACACTGAACGTTTCCACAAATTATTTATTTATTTTTATTAATTTTCTATTTTTTAATAGTTTTTAATTTATTCATTCAGTCGTTTTCTACTAATATATAAATATTTGGATATGAGACTAAATAAATAATAATAATAATAATAATAATAATTCTTTGCCATTTGGTTAGAACAATTAAAGAAACAAAAGCACTTGGAGTTTAAACTATTTATAGAAATATTTTTTCAAATTATTTTTTGTTCCAAGCAGTAATTCTTGAAAACCCTCTGACTGCTGGTGATAGTAGTTCCTAAATATTTTTTTTCATAACTTTTTATAAAATTAAAAACTTGGATTCTTTGCCAATAAAATTGTTTTCAAAAGGTTCCAGCTGATTAATATTGTTTCTTTTGAATAAATCAAGTTATGAACAAAAGCTTGAGAAGTGGAAACAACAAACCTTTGGGAAATAGTTTGAATAGGAAAAACAAGATGTTGCAGTTAAAAGATTGTTTTGCTTATTCACATCAAAATGTTCATAAAGATCTAAAAATCCTAGACCTACAGAGAATTCCTTCAGTGGTATTTGCTATTTGGTTAGAACAATTAAAGTCACAAAGGGCACTAGGAGTTTAAACTATTTTTATTTTGAAATGTTTTTTTTCCAAATAATTTTTGTTCCAAGCAGATATTTTTTAAAAACCTCTTAATTCTGATGATGGTAGTTCCTAAATATTTTTTCCTTAGCTTTAAAACTGTATTCCAAATATGTTTTAAATTTAATAATGATTTGCAGGGCATTTAATTGTACTCTTGTGACGGATAGAGACGATGTCTAAAGAGAATAAAGGCAAAACATAAATAAATAAAACAGTTGAACATAACTAAAATATTTAAAGCTGAATAAAAAAGCAGGTGGAAACCAGAAGTTGATGAGTAAATATTTATTATCTGAACAGTGACCAACATGACAAGCAAACATGACTCAGTGAAAATAGAGAATAATCAGCAGAGAAAGAGTGAGAGCAGTGACAGATTAAAGCCAGTATCAGAGAGTCAGGTCAGGACTGGGAACACTGGTCTCTCCTCAGTGTCTCTGTGACTGCAGACTGGGAGCCCTGGGAGGCCTCACAGGTCACAGAGCCCACCTTCCTCCACTGGTCTGCAGGGAGCCTCAGGGTGCTGCTCCAGCTGTAGAGGCCGTCATTCTGCAGCACCCCGGGGCTCCTGCTCTGCTCCCAGCTGCTGCTGCTGCTGCTGCTGCCGTCCAGCTTCCAGGACAGAGTCCAGTCTGAGGGGAAGCCCTTGTTGGCCAGACACATGAGGGTAACCTGCTGCTGCTGCAGCTCCACACTGGAGGGGGGCAGCACTGTCAGGGTGGGGCGGGTATCACCTAGGAGACACCAATCAGGTTAGAGAACAGGAACCACACACCTGTTAACCAGACAGCAGAATCTGGACCATCTTTACTGTGGGAGAAATGACTTTCTTTAAGATTCTTCAGTTGAACATTTTTCTGCTCCACCAGTCACTCCCTCACACACTGTTTCACTTCCCTTCACTGTGAACTCATGCATATCAGCACACAGAGTCCTCATATAACCTGAAATACATTAAACTAGAAAATAAGATTAAACATAAAATGAGCTGCATTTTACCTCCCTGTGATTATACGTTAAATTAAAACTTAAATATAAAATTTTTATACAATTATAATCAAACAATCTGATGCTCATCTTACTGGTGGTTAAATGTTTAAAGTATCAAACAGAATAAAACATCATATTAATTCTTAAAGTAGATCGGCTAATGGGCATAAATGACAATGAATACAATTTGAAAAACAATATATTGTCTCACAGCAATTTTAAAACTGCAATATAAAAGTCATCACCAAGTATTTTGAGATATTTAATTAATTTTTTTATTTTATGCAATTTTTGTCTTAATGTTTTGTTTAAACAATTTAAAAACATTAAAAACTAGTTTGAAAAATAACATGGTAAAAATGTTTCAATATTTTATTACACTAGATTAGTAATTCAGAAATGTGAAGTTCACATTTCCTTAAAATGGAGATAAAAAATAATTACTTAATAATAATAACATCCTCCATGATCCTCTTATGATCGTTCTCATAATTTATCTCACAATAAATGTTAAATATTCAGAAACTTACTTCCAACATCCAGCCTGGTTCCTCCACCAAAAGTCCACCACAGTGATACAAACTAATTGAGTCGTCGTACAAAAACCTCTGACTGTAGAGACACGGCTCTCTGACTCTGAACACAACAAACTGATTCTGGCTTAAAAAACTAAATACAACTTTTGTTATATTTTCTCTTCATATAATAAACAAAAACCTTTTTACCAGAAATAAATAATTTATTCTCTCAATGATTCTAACTACTGACCCAACCTGCAGTTTTCATCACTGACTGAAGCAAATTAATATAAACCCAAAATATGGACTTATTCAATTATATTAGTTTGTTGATAAAACTAACAACAGTGTGCCGCTCATATTATAATAAAATATTTAAAATATTGAACTTACTTCCAACATCCAGCCTGGTTCCTCCACCAAACGTGTACCACAGTGATACAAACTGGTTGAGTCGTCGTACAAAAACCTCTGACTGTAGAGACACGGCTCTCTGACTCTGAACACAACAAACTCTAATTGAACAGTTTCAACCTGAAAAACACAGCTGGAAAATATATTTATTAATTATGTTGTTTCTGACATCAACAGTCACTAATTTTGGTTTCTTCCTCATAAATAATTTTGTTTATATAAAAGGGAAGGTTCCACCTCAAAACATACATATTTTAACACTTTTTCAGAGAGAGATGCAGGCATAAAAAAATATAAATGAATAAAAAATAAAAATAATAGCCTGGTGGAGAAAAAATCCTTATCAAAACATGCTAACTTTATTGCAGACATTTTGAAACTTTTTTCCAGAGATGTTGCCACACAAAACTGTTTCCTTTTGACTCTATTTCTCCTGAGAGCAGGACGGTAGTATCCATGGAAACACTGAGGAAACATCATTATTGAACTTTGACATCCAGGTTTCAGTCTAAAAAATAAATATATATACAAAAAAATCTTCATGATACCTTCATACTTCATCATGTAAAACATTGAATGATTAGAAGATATTTTCTAATCTCTTACTCCCTGAATTCATTTAGATTTAGAAGAAAATGAACATTTAATTTATGTTTTTGGTATCAGGCTAATATTTAATATTTAAATGCACAATGTTCACTGGAATGTAACACATACAATAGATATAAATTCAGCTATTCTATATACAACTGAGCACATTTGGGGCTAACTGGGCCTGACTGGGAACACAAGATCTTCCATGATGATATTTTATATGTGTGGATTATAAATCAGTTGGTATCAGTGGGAAACATCTGTAACCTTGGCTGCATTAAGACGACAAATGGGTTCAAGCAATTTCAAAATGAAATGTTTAAATAATCAGTCTTTTAAATTTAAATAATTTGAACAGAAATGATTATCAGCTCTATCAAACAGATTTATTTTGTTTTTATTTATTGTACTTTTTGTGCCAATCATATTTAAAAACTTAAAAGTTAGGATCTTGTTTCTAAAGTTCACCAGTTTGAATTAAATTTAGTTTTACTGTAAAACCTGTGAAACTCAATAGCATAATGATATAACATTTTACAAATCATTCAAAACCTACTAAAAAATGACTTTAAAATAAATTAAACCAAAAATACATGTAATATTTTCTCTTCTCTAAATGTAGTTTTTTAAATACAAAACATTTCTTTTATACAGATTCTCCTTTTTTAGATCTAAGATCTCATTTACAATGTAGACCAGGTTTGAAATGACAAAACAGAAAACAAAATTGATAAGCACATACTAAATATTAAAACATTTGACTCAGTTAAATCAGCGATAAAAAACATGTCTGGATTTGAAAAGTTTCTTTTTTAGACCAGAATTAACCCAAATCTGATAGCAGATACATATTCATGAAGAAATAACTTTATAATAAAATATCAAGTATAAAGAACACAATCTAAAGGATTCCATTCAAATCTTAAATAAACTGATTTGCATCAGCAGCTC
Organism: Xiphophorus couchianus; assembly: GCF_001444195.1. NCBI lineage: Eukaryota > Metazoa > Chordata > Actinopteri > Cyprinodontiformes > Poeciliidae > Xiphophorus > Xiphophorus couchianus. The sequence goes on from NC_040240.1 coordinate 20,759,203, forward strand.
CATGCTCCAGCGCTCTGGGAGAGTTTATAGTCCTGACAGTTGAACTCTGGATGACTGACAGCTGTCCTTCATCACAACAGAAGACACAGAAATCCTCCTCATCAAAAACATGACTTTGATCTGCGTCCTCATCTGGACTCTCCTCTGCTTCACACAGGGTGAGGAAAATCATTTTTCTGTCATGTGAAAATCATTTGGAGTGTAGCTGAGTTTCACCATCTCATGTCCAGAGTTTCTTCTTTCTCCTCAGGATCTGATGGACAAAATATTGTTGTGACTCAACCAGCAGCCAAATCAGTGCAGCTTGGTCAGACTGTCATTATTGACTGTAAGGCCAGTGTTCAACTAACAGGTTGTAACACACCCTGTCTGTCCTGGTACCATCAAAAATCTGGAGAAGTTCCTAAAGCTCTGATCTACAGGACATCATCCAGATTTTCAGGAATCTCCTCCAGATTCAGTGGAAGTGGAGCAGGAAATAAATTAGACTTCACTCTGACCATCAGTGGAGTTCAGGCTGAAGATGCAGGAGTTTATTACTGTCAGAGTTACCACAGTGGCCCCGTGTTCACACAGTGAAAAATCATCGTACAAAAACCTCCCTCAGTCTGACTGAACAGAAACTGAACTTTGTTCTGCAGCTGGAATCTGCATCAGACACTGATACAGTTCACTGAACACATCAGGCCAGAAATTATATTTCCAGTAAACACAAGAACACATTCAGTTATGATATTCAGTTATTACATTTTAAAATATTATTTCATTTATATTTTTAGATGTTTGACACCTTATTCTCCAATTCAGTAATGAAGTAACTTTGACTTTAGAAAGGTTTAAAAATATTTTCCATGTTTTATTTTAAACAATCATACATGAAGTCAAGGAAAACCATTGGTAATAACACCAAAATATATTTTAATGATTGTTAAACACCTGACAGGATTTATTCTCATAAGCACATGTAGGAAGACAGGAAAAACAATCCAGGAGGTTCTTTATTGTTAGCTTAGCCTTGTTTAAAATGATTTGCTAAGTTTGCCATTACTATTGGAAAATAATTCATATCTAAATCAATATTAATGCTTGATCCTGGATTTAGTTTTTAGAACCTGGAAGGTACTGCCAGATTATTTCCACAAACAGAAATACAACAAGCTGAGATGTGGTGTCAAGTCTCTTTCTTTGAATTAACAAATAGAGACATAAACAGTTGGTCAGGTATGGATGAAAGGAAAATATGAAAACATTTTCTCTGAATTATCAAATGAGAACAAGTATGTGACATTAGTGAGGTCTGTCAGCAAGAACATTTTTTTCTAAAAGTAAAAATTTGGATTCTTTGTTAATTGAATGGTATTAAAAATATTCTAGCGTATTGTAATTGTTTCTTTTGAATAAATCAAGCTATGAATAAAGGTTTGGGAATTGGAAACAACAAACCCTTGAGAAATAGTTTGAATAGAAGAAACAAGATGTTCCAGGAAAAAGTTTTTTTTTGCTTATTGACATCATAAAGTTCACAAAGATGTAAAAGTACTAAACCTATAGAAAATTCCTTCAGTGTTAACTGGTAAAAGATTATAAAGAGCCCTATTAAAGTTCCTCTCTTAGTCTTTAATGCATTGATGTTTCAGGAGGAAACCTGCTGCCAGTTCAGCCCAATGTGACTGACTGTGTGTTTGCATATGTGTCCTGCCTCTCTGCTCCAGCTGTTAAGAGGTCAGAGTTGATCAGTGGCTGTCCAGGCCTTTCAGAGCCACTGACACACCAGCAGCACAATGATGATGTCACTGACTCTACTGCTGACCATCCTGGGGCTCCTGGTTCAGGGTGAGACTCTGATAGAAACTTAGTTTGAAGAAGAAATGATAATTAAAATTCTGCTATCATGGAGAAATATTGAAACAAGATGTTAATGTTTTCTTTTGTCTATTCAGAGATTATCAATCATTTGTAATCAAACATAGTTTCTCTCAATTGTTATTTTTCATGTTTCCCAGGTTCATCAGGAGACATCATCCTGACTCAGACTCCTGGATCTCAGTCTGTTGCTCCAGGACAGACTGTCTCCATCACATGTAAAACCAGTTCAAGTGTTAATAACTATCTCCACTGGTACCTTCAGAAACCTGCAGAAGCTCCTAAACTCCTGATTTATGGTGCTACAGCTCGTCAGTCTGGAGTTCCAGCTCGTTTCAGTGGAAGTGGATTTGGTTCTGACTTCACTCTGACCATCAGTGGAGTTCAGGCTGAAGATTCAGGAGTTTATTACTGTCAGCAGGGTAGCAGCTTCCCTTTCACACAGTGATAGAATGTCGTACAAAAACCTCCCTGAGCTGGAGAGGAACTGATCTGACTCAACAGCTCCTAGGAAACTGAAACACTAAAAGTATCCAGTAATAATACAATGTTAATTATTCATGAAGACCCTGTTTAAATATTTATTTATCCATTTGCTTTTCTCACTGAGTAAAATTTTACTTTCTAGGTCTTTTGAATAAATTAGTGAGAGTGATCTTTTATGACTGAAAAAACAAATAATTGTTAAACCACAATTATGTGATTATTCAAATTTGTTCAAGTGACCAAGTGTTGAACAGTGAGCCAGTAAATTATTTCATTTCTGCTTGACTTTAAAGATTCATAGAAATAAAAAAGTCAAACCTTTTTGAAAACAGGTCAGATTTGATCAGTGTCAATTCAGACCTTTCACAGCCACTGACACCAATTTCTTCTGTCAAATTACTTACTTATTAAAATGATTTTTAAAAAATTACATATCTGACTTGTGGTGATAAAAGTATCTCAGTAATATTTACTCTCATATTTTTAATGAGAAAGGTGCACAAATGGTTTGATGTGTTTCAAATAAAAACTTTTAGCATTTTTATATGAACTGCATAATGATGTTACATGAAGCAAAAAAAAAAGTAAATTCCCCTCTCTGGAATAAAATATATTTTTTGTTTATGACATGAAATTTAAAAATCACAGTTAAAACTAAATGGGTTAAGCCCACAGAGAAACAAGTTGGATACCAGAAATTGAGTAAATGGGATTACTGGTTTCTCCTCAGTGTCTCTGTGACTGGAACTGGGAGCTGTGGGTGACCTCTCAGGTCACAGAGCCCACCGTCTTTCACTGGTCTGCATACGATTAAAAAACCAACTCTGCCCATTAAAGAGCGATCTGCTTTTTTATTTCTTAAAGTGAAACTGGAGGTTTTTTCTTCCCTTTCTGAGCTTCACTAATGAACCGTAGCAGCAGAAACATTTCAGAAGTAAAGATATTCATTTCCTTTCCATCTGGACTTTACATTTCTTTCATTGCATGACTGGATTCCAGCTGCAGTTAGAATATGTATAACAGATCACGTTGAATTGACCTTTGAGTTAGCATTTGACCTTGTCTGTTAGACCTGTTTGTCTCAGGTTTGACCTCTAATAGCCTTCTGATCTCTCTGTCTCAACCTACTTTAATTTAATGTACAAACATAAACTTTAAAGTTAAATAATCTAAATTAACTCGTTAAGGTCATTGCTGTTTTTAAATTTCTAATGCATGCAACTAATTTCTTTAAAAACATGTAGCTTCAGATTATAAATTATTTAAAGGCTGGAGTTCTTTTTGTAACCTTAGCAATATTTCTACAAAAAATTACCATAATGGGAGATATGATTTATTATTTGTTGCATTTCAATATTAACTGAAGTAAGTCACATGGAAGTTAAAATATTTTGATGTATTTTACACGATGTGCTACGACTAAAATGAGTTTATATTGATATGACAGTTGACTCAAATCTTAACATACAATGAATTTTAGAAATTGTTGCTTGTTGGGGACATTTAATATCATATTCACGTCATTCTTGACTCAATTGGGTTTAATGAAGGACGCTGTCTCCCTCTACCGATCATTCTGAGAATAACACACTCACTTTGTGTCATATTGAGCCTTATTTATTATAAATCGTGACTGATTCAGCATCTAATTGTTCATGGTTCGAACCACACACCTGCCCAAGTTTTATTTCTAAAAGCTCAGAACAAAACACAACAGACTTCTCCTTTTACTAGCTTTCACAATGTTCCTATTAGTTTGGGTAATATTTCACTTTTTGTTCTCATCACCAACATTGTCCTTTTATCCAGCCTCTGTGTGTAATGTTTATTTTACCGCTATATTTACAGTTGCATGCATGGATATTATGATGCAGCTCACATCCAGCTATGCTCAGACCTTGATCCTAGTTTTATTCAAACAACTTTTATAGCTGCTGCATTTCACTGCATGTTAGGCCAATAAAATACAACTCCATCACGTGAAGCATGAAACAGATTAATACCACATACTGTATTTTAAGTAAAAGACAACGTTTTTAACTTCTTCAATTTTTATGGTCAATATTTGCAGTTATTGTGCAAAGTAATTTTTTTTTCTCTGTGTTCCCAGAAATGCCACGAGATGGCAGCACTGTTCCAGGGGTGTAGAAATGAGTGCATGGTGTTGGATAAAAGCACTTTATTTTACTTCCAAGAACAGCAAAAATCAGCATATAAGGATTAGATAGATCAAAGACTTGTGTCATGCAACATATTTTCAGTTATGATTAGTTCAACCCTAAAAATTATTTAACAACGCTCATTTTATTTTTCTGAATTATTTTAATTATGTCTGTACCATGAAGCACTAAAAACTATAAGAGGAAAATGTGATAAAATGAGATTGGGTGTAAACTTTGTATGTCATTGTTTGTTTCCACCTTAAATAAATTAAGACCTCCAGTAAAGTTTACAGAGCAGTTTAATTGTCTGAGGCAAAATGGAAGAAGATGTAAAACTCTCCAAAGAATCAACAGGTCTAATCTGATACATACACTTTTGAATGGTATTTATAAACAACTTTAAACACTGTGATCATAATGGTAAGCAAAGGGTCTTGTATTTTACAAAAATATTGGAATTATTTAAATTCATTTTATTTTTCAAGAAATGTCTCCAAGCTGAAAATGTCTGAATTCAAACTCATAAACATTTGCCACATTTTCTACACAACTCTGAAGATAATCTACTGAACTCTCATATTAAGCATGTTAGACATTAATTTGAAGGACAGCTGTCAAGACAAAATGAGAAATAATACTTTAAAGCAAAAATATTTTCCTGCTTAGTGTTTCTGTGACTCTTAAACTTTTTTATGGACTACAAGTGATATCAAGCAAAATTCATTTTTAGCCTGTCTTCAAAATATGAAATTCAAAGAAAATACTATTTATGATGTGTGTTAGCATACATCAGAAAATTACTAAAAGAAAGTACATACTCACCTGAATTTGTCCTCTGTCTTTAAGCTTTTTGTGGAAAGACTTTTATTTTAGCTTCAAACTCATCAGATGATTTACTGAATCCATAAATATTACGTAGATTACACTTTAATCTGTGGAAAATTAAAAAAAAAAAACAATTGCTAAGTATATAAATGTTAATGTGATTTAGTACTGAATAAAGCTCTTCACCTTAAAACAAATTGAAAATGTGATCTTTTTTTCAGACGTTTCAGGGTTTTAAAATAATAATCCAAAGTTAAAGTTTTAGAGCTTTTCAACAGGCTTCTACATATAAATACATTCATCCTCTAACTGTGATCATGAATTATGATATATTCAATTCAATATTATAAAGAAGACAGACAGAGCAAAGGAAGAGAATAATTGGTTCTTGAAAATGCCCTGCAGAGTGAAACCAGTTGAAGTATAAAAATCAACCCAGTGAGTCAGGCTGGGCCTCCAAACTCTAGTTGATTTTTAGAGTGACTGAGACTGGAGCCAGTGAGCCCAGAATCGCCCTGCAGGTCACAGACGATATCTTCTTCCAGTTCTCCTCATCAACTGTCAAGAAGCTGCTCCAGGTGTAGTGGTCGTCATCCAGACGCCTCACAGGGCCCCATTCCTCTTTCCAGTGGACTTGGCTGCTGCCATTGACGTGCCACCGCAATTGCCAGTCAGAGGGGAAGCCCTTGTTTCCCAGACATGTGAGGGTTAACTTCTTCTGCTGCAGCTCCTCACTGGAGGGGGCCAGCAAAGTCAGGTTGGGATGTAAAATATCTATGAGACAATAAACATCTTGAAGAATCAACTCAACTGTCCGTCGACAGCACACACATGTTCTGCTAAATAACTAGACTTCTCTTTTTCTGCAAATCATTCACTTCATTCCAGTCGTATTTATAAATGATTTAATTTATGGTCGCAGCAAATGGTAAATGACCTGGACTTGTAAAGCATTTATCAAGTGCAGAGGACCCCAAAAGGCAAAGTGAGATAGACACAGAGGGGATCAAACCGTCAACCTCAAACTCATATCACCATCATCACCTTCACCCCAACAGTACAACAGAATCCTCTAATGAGCATTTAATAATCATTTGAAATATAAAATATACTGAAATAATAGAATCTCCTGTGGCCACACTTTTCTTTAAATTATTTAGTAAAAATATTGTTTTTGGCGTAAGAACAGATGTTTATTGTTGATGTTGTTACGGCCAGTGGCCTTTTCTTTCTGTGTTTGTTGTTTTTCAGTGGCTAATCAGACTGACTCCACCTGGAAGTGGGTGCTGCCCTGCTTGTCCTGTGCTTCACCCTGAGGCCTACCGTGATTGGGTCATCAATTGCCGGCTCCACCAATCACTGTTGAGGCCTCCCTTTAAGAACCAAGGACATCCTGGGAGAAGGCGTGGCTGTTTCTTTGAAACAGCTTGCCACTTTGTTAGGGGTTTTTTGGTTGACTGCTGTAACCTTGTTTTGTTAGCTCTGACAACCTTTGTTAGCTTGGATAGCTTGTGCCACTCACTTTGTCCCCGTGTGGGATCTTTGGATCTCTGTAAGAGATTTGTAGGTTGTCTTCGTGTACCCTGTTCTAAAAGTCTATTTTGTTTGGTTAAAGTCTTTGACTTACACTTGATTGTTTTGGGGCCTTGTTTTGTTTAGTATCCTTTTGTTAGTCTCTACATTTTGACTATTGTTAATTTTACCCCCTTTATTTTTGTTGAACCCAAACAATAAACCTCTAAACTGTTAAACCTTACCATCTAGGTTTCTTTAATGTTGCTTCCCTTTTCCCTAGCCGAGCCGGGTCGTAACAGATGTGTAAAAAGTCTTAAAATAAGTTTAATTACCCTAAAGCATTCACAAAATCAAAGTTGACTTTCCAGACACTAACCAGCAGGTTGATTTAAATACTTTTAAAAGTCTTAAAACTTTGTTTGATACAGAGAAACCTAAACTTAAACTTTAATCTGACAGAAAATTTCACATATGAATGCTTGTAATGATAAGACTGAAAATGTATTTTAGAAAATGCCACCCTAACAATCCTATTGGCTTGTAAATAGCCCATAATGGTTGTTATAGAACTTTTGTTAACCAAAGACGCCAATCTTGGATTCTTAAAAAAATTGCTTTGGAAATTTTGTGACCCAGTATCCTGCCCATTATATGTAATGACAAGCAACACAAAGCCTGGTCCAAGAATGAAATGAAACTGTGTCATGCCAGGATTATGCCCCACGGGTCCAAAGACACTTATGACAAATTCAAAGATCCTACAAAGTATAAATAAAAAAGGCTTCAGTTAAATTAATATCAAAAAAGATTATTAGAGATGCTACCCGCTAAATTTCCAAGATTAAAATCAATCTTATTTATCGGTCCCTAGATTTGATACGATTGAAAAGCAAAAGAGGCAACACCGGACTCTAGAACTCTGAAGAGATTTTGCAGTAGGACAATATCTCTCTACTTCTCAAAGCAAGTTTCCGAAAACTAAAGTTTCACTGAACTTTAGTGTTAGGAAAAACCTAAATAGAAGCAGATTTTAAAACAATATTTTACAGCTCTGTGTACTGTGACCAGTTTAATAGTATAACCTTAAACTTAACCAGTTTAAGGTCTAAAGCTTAGCTTGCCATTTAAAAAATTGCAGAAAAAGAAAGTCCAGTACATCGGCATAAAAAGTAACAAGATGTTAAAAACAGTAAATAAATTTCTCACCCACAACATGGAGTTTAACTATTCCAATTTCAGTAGTATTTTCCCCCAATACTAAGACAGTATAATTTCCGCTGTCATTCAGTTGTGCGGAGGTCAGAGTCAGGTGGCCGTTGGCTGAATCAATCGAAGCTCTACCTTTGTAGCGCTCATTCACCTTGACACCTTCTGGACGCAGAAGAGCAACATTTAAAATTTGGTTTCCACCTTTGAAATTCCAGGTTATTATGTTACTTGGCTCATTCTCAATCAGGATTTTAAGTGTTGTGTTTTCCCCCAAATAGGCTTGAGCTGGACTCTCCGATACAATCTTTTGACCAACACTGGGCCCTGTAGGCAAGCATGGAAGGGTTAGATTGTTTTGTAAATGCTTAAAGGTGTAAACAAGAGTAATATTTATTCAAATAGAGGCCAAACTATAATAAGGATCATCATTTAACATTTTTATCAGTATTGAACTCAGCTTAGCAAAAGGAAACAAGATAGACTGATGATCATCAGGCCTTACAGTCATTACAAAATATCCAGTTAATGTAAAACCTTTCATGCATTAAATTATATAGAAATGTTAAACCTTACCTATAAAACAGAGGGAAAACACAAGTGATTTTAAGCTGAACAGATCCATGTTTCACTGCTAGGAAATATGTTATTGCAATGTTTTTTAAAGGGTAAATACTGGAAGCTCAAAGAGCATGTTTTCTCTGTAAACTTACCGTTTGTACAAACACGTTTAGTCAGCCAAAGCTAATTATTCACAGATTTCAACTTGTGTTACTTTTGTTGAAGATATAAGATTGATATAATCTTTGTGTGGCCAGCAAGATATGATCTGTTTTACTGTCTTTGTTTTTGTTACAATCTACTGTTTGTTTAATGAGATGATATGGAGAATTTCAACCTAGTTTTTCTCCCTGTCACTTTTTACACATTTCTCCTGCTCTCATGCCTCACATCTCTTTTATTTTTCTATTTTATGCAGTTGCATCTTCATGCATTCTTAAAATAATATGAACTGAACTGATGGCACCATGTCAAGCCTGGATTTATCTCTTATCCTGGATTTCTGAATCCGACGTTTTGTGAAACAGCCTTCAGTTTCGCACCTTGGTTAAATATTCTGTTTTAAGGTATGATTTATGAATAAAATGGGATTGAACATATTCCATTTCCTACATCAAATAAACAGAAGTTGGCATCTGTGTGTGATGACTTGCTGCCTTGAACAAAAGATTTAGTTTTATGTAACAAAAAGATAAGGCTAATGTTTTTTCTTCACCAATAAACCAAAAATAGTCTTGCTCATGATAGATAGATAGATAGATAGATAGATAGATAGATAGATAGATAGATAGATAGATAGATAGATTTCTTAGAAGACCACCAGATGGCAGCACCTTGACAAAGATAAAATAAGCCACAATATTTTCTTCCAATTTTTCCCATTGTTCTGCTTAATTTATAATAGTTTATGCTTTATAATGCATTTTTCTATATGCATTATGTGTTTGTGTGAAACAACCAGAAGATCATCATTAATCTTTTAAAAATATTTTTAACGCATTACATTTCAGTTTGGATAATTATTACTAATATTTTATATGACATGATGGTATTACACCACAACACATTCAAAGAAAAGGACAGAAACGTATGAAATAAATTTTAAAATGAGAGAAAAAAATAGAAATTTAAAAAATGGCTTATGAAATTTTATCTGCGGTTAGTTGAGACTTCGTCATTCAGACTCATTTATCTGAAATATAACTCAGCGTTGCTGACGCTATAAATAAAACTCGCTTCTTATCGAAAAGTCGCAGGAAGTGACTCCTACTTGTCTTACTCATGCTCTTGTGTCCACACCTCGCTGGGTGTGTCCTTGTAAAAGCAGCAGGTACATCGAGGTTTCGCTCCTGTGTCTCTCTGCTGGGAAGACTTGAAACCGTCCAGGATGGATCTGATCGCCTTTTCGTTTCTTTTGCTCCTCTCTGTTAAGTTCGGTGAGTCTTAAGTTTCTTTTTATTTAAATTCTTGATACAGTCTGTATTTTAAGGCCTATTTTTAAACTGTCCGACTATTTATGTTTTCGCTCTGTCCTTCATGTCTGTTATTGGATGTACTTTAACTATATGAATGAAAAACGACTGCTTCATTTATTAGATTGTTTTGCTTTTGCTTACACGCAGGGTGTTCTGCTGGAGACAACGTTCTACCCGACGGTCCTCTGGATGCACTTTTGGGGAAAGATTTGACAATAAATCTCCTGCGTCCAACAGAAAAGGGAGACATTATAACATGGAATTACAAGGGTTCTGCATCAATCGGTACTGTGAGAGATGGTACTGCTTCAATTAAAGACCCATATAAAGGCAGAGCTTCCATTAACACCACCGACGGGTCCCTGACTCTGAAGTCCCTAACATCAGTGGACAGCGGAGATTATAATGTAGTTATAATCAGGAATACAGATACTATTCCCGCAGAGGTTAAAATCCGAGTTCTGGGTGAGTCATTATTGCTTTATTATTGTCTGCTTAGTCTCTCTTATAGCTTAAGCATATATATTTGATATTTATATATATATATATCTATTTCTTTTATGACTTTTAAATGCAGGAATATGTTTGAAATAATGTAGCCAGTGTCTGCTATAGTCTCTCTTGTAGCTTAAGAGTAAAACTCCTCCGCAAAGAGTTCCTTTGTTTGTGTGTTTGTTTGTTTTTCTATATTGTCATATCTTTAACATGTTACGTGTTACTGCGCGTCCGAAAAAGTAACTGTCACACATAACAGGCTACTGAGAAAAAATAACCCTCCGCCAGCAGAAACTCAGGTACATCCGTGGCGACGCCTCGTATTTCGTACCAGCCACTTTACTAGGACTATGTTACGAGGCTGGGGGAAACCACGTCTGTTCAGACCTGTTTTATTTCACGGTTTATGCACTGTTAGTGTTTATAAATTTGTTAGAAGTGCATATGAGAAAAATCATGAAATTTGCTGGAAAAGTCACGAGTCCCACACACCAGGAGACACCAGGGCGTGGCTCCTAGTGCAGTTGGTATTTGTGCTTGTTTGCTGTTTCATAGGATCTAGCTTGAATAGTTTTACCCTTTGTTTTCCTTCCTTTTTGGCGTGACTCCCTTTTTAGTGCTGTTTTGAAGCCCAGAGCCCATTTGACTAATGGTGTCCTACTTTTACCACATTTGTAGGTCCACTTCCTGTATTTCTGTTCTCGATTTATCCCTAAGGAATAAGGCTATCATGTTGATTTACATCATAGTCTTCCTGGCTCTTTTAGATGGACCAGTTAGCAAACCAGTTTCCCACCAAAAATCGTGTAAATTCTTCAAAAAAACAAACATGAAGTTGCCGGGCATTTTGGAAAAGAATCAGTTCTTCTGGTTAGCACTCCTTATATACAGATTTCCACAGATTTGTTGCTGAATGGTTAGAAAGTCTTGGTACAAATTCTGCCTTTACAGCAGTATCATAGTCTCAGACCAAAAATCCAATGTCAAAATGACTGTTTCTTGAAATAAATGCAATTGAAGCAACTTCCAGTTTTCTGTTGATCAGAATGTCTAAGGACTTACAATCAGTAATGTCTTTCTTGTTTGTAAATTTAGCATGGATCAAAAACCCATTTCTTAAAGTCATTATGCATGAAGCATAATTTAGGATTAAATTAAATTAGATGAAGTTTATCTGATTCTTTGGTGGCTTTCCTTCTGGAGGAGTGGCTTCTTAACAGTTACAGACTTATCCATGAGAGAGTTTGCCTCTGTATTCTTTAAGGAAAGCCATTGTTGGCATTCAAATATTTGTAAAATTTAAGTTCAGTTTTCTTTCCAGTTGGTGTCATTTCCTTCAGCATTAGAGCATATCCGTAAATTAGTGTAAGAGTCAGTTGAAAAGTTCTTACAGTTCAGATTCAGATGTGGTTGCCTCTCCTTTATGTTCTCTCACACCCAGTCTTGCCTAATCTGCTGATTGCAAGTAGTACAGTCATTGTTGGAACTCCTGGATTATCGGTAACCAGTTAAACAGGTCTAATGGTTGCAGTACTTCATCCATTTTCATTCACTGTATTGATATGTTGATTTCAGCTCACAAATAAATGTTGAAGAGGACTCAGTCCCGGGTGTGTGCATTATTGACTCTTTGCTTGTCATTATAGTCAGATTTCATCTACAAAAGAACATATTTCTTAAGATCTTTGTGGAAATGCTTTTCTTATGACACATATCCTGTTAAGATTTCAACAAAGTTCAATCAAATACAGTTAAATTTCATAAAACATAGATTTGACATTGTGAAATAAATTTCCCAAGACTTGAATACAACATCTGATTGATGTTGAGAAATGTCATTGAGATTTATGAATTCTAAATTTGACTCTGAAAACATGCTAGTGATGGAAATCTTCTTGTGTTTTTTTCTCTGCAGAGCCTGTGTCTGACGTCATGATCAAATCAAACCTTCCTGAAGTCATTGAGTACAACAGCACAGTGGAGCTCACCTGCTCTTGTAAAGGATCTATTGAGAGCTTCACCTGGACCAATGACAGCAAAATCATTGAACCTGATGGCAAACGGTTTACTGTGAAATCGTCGGTGATGTCAGACACGGTGAAATTAGTTCATATGCATTTTGACATTAAGAATTTATAATTCGATTAATAGTAGATATGCAAATGCAAAGTTTTTATACACCGAGTATAAGCTTTTAAACTAAACTGGTTGTTTAAATTTGTGAATTAAATTTTCTCTTTTTTCTCTTTAGATTGAAATACCGGGAAAATATTCTAGTAAGCTGACTATCACAGATGTCCAGAGGTATGACCTGGTTGGCCCAATTGTCTGCACAGCAGCAAACTCACTGCAAAAAGAGAGCAGCGCCAAATTCAACCTCACAGTCTACTGTAAGTTATTCACCTACACTTCACAGTAACGTCTTCTTAAGCAGCCTTAAAGGCGGAACTGATATTCTTAGAAAAAAATAACAGAATTGGATAGAGAGATTGCATTAAACTTCACAGAACATATAATGATTACAAGCTAATTTTATTCCAGCTGCAACATTTATATCTTGGATACAAGCTTAGCATAAGAAATGTCTTGAGCAAACTTTTCTGGTTGATAAATTCCAGTTATCTCTGAGGTCTGGCCTGCTAGCTTCAATTTAGACTAAATGGGAATTTGTTTTCTTAAGGACTGTAATATACAAAAAACAGATTAATTTGTAAAATCCAATAGAAAATGAAGGAATTACAATAATGTTCTAATTTCTCAATTATAGTGCTGGCAGAATATTATGGCAAGTATAAGGAAGTGGGTTATGACTACTTATTTGCCTTGCTGGATTGGCATGTTCTCTTGTTTTTCCCATTCTGAAGACTGGCTAAAAGTAATTGGCATTGTTTTCACCTTAGGGAAAATGGAAGACACTTTTTGACTATGTTGTGGAAATATATTTTTCCAGTTGAAACAGTGAAGTAAAAGTAATTTGAAGGCTTTATTTTTGGATGCATGTCAAACTTGCAGCTCATATCGGTCATGGCGGTTAGACAGATATCGGTATTCTCTATTCATTTCAGTCAGTTTTCATTGTTTGCCAGGTTACACTTGACTGAATGAGCTCCACACCTGTTTGACAACAAAAGGTCACCGAGAGCAAGTGGCCATTTGTCATAAATAGTTAATCTACATGGGTTTCTTCTTCAAAGTCATGCCAACATATGAGGATGTACATCATGTCTGGAGTTATTCCTGTAAAAGAATTAAATCCTGTTCCAATTCCAACAAAAAAACCTTATCTTAGCAGCTTTGTAGCAATATAAACTACTGCATTTGAAACTGCTGTGCATGTTTGCAAGGCGCTCCCTTTCAGCCTACCCTCTAAGGCCAAAACCACATTGTGTACACAGCAGCCTACACCTCCACTCCTTCAGCATGAATAACCTGAAAGGCAGACAAACCACACCAACCACAGTTTTATCCTGTTATTAATTAATCAAGAGCTTACCGCTACAGTTCAGGAGGGCTCAGGAGGGACAGGTCAAGTTGGATAAGGAAAGCAAAAAATCTGACCATCTGCTCATAAAATGAATGTCATTTCAATGAAAATGACATTTTCATTGAAAATGTCATTTTTGTAACTTGTAGCTGCAGAATCACCCTGAAAGAGACTGTTTTGTGAACCCGTAGTTGTACAGCTGTGTAAGAAACAGTAGAAGCAGTTTCACAACCCCCCGTTCCCCAAAACAAGTAAAACTAAGACTACACATAATCCAAAAAACAAACATATAAGTTTCTTCCATTATCACTGCAAAAACTCAAAGTCTTACCAAGTAATTTTGGTCTAGTTTCTAGTTCAAATATCTTACTATATGTGAAATAAGATAAACGTACTTTAAAGTAACTTTTCAGCAAGATATAGATGAAGCTTATTTTAAGTAAATAATTCCTTAATATTGATGAAAAATTACTTGTTCTATTGGCAGACAAATTAACTTATAACATGCGAAAAATTATTTAAGTTAAATAATCTGCTAGTACTTTTTCATCTATACTTACTACAAACAAGCTTCTGTATCTTGCTAAAAGGTTACTTGTAAGTTAGTTTTGGCTTATTTCCAGTTTGCGAACATATCTGCAGTAGAAAATAGACAAAAAATACTTGGTAAGATTTTGTGTTTTTGCAGTGCATATATTATTTGCAGACAAACAATCTTATATGTTTAGATTTTATTATGTGTATTTGTTCCACAGATGGACCCGAGGATGTCACCATTAAGACCTCTGCACCACTGAAATTTGTCCCGTCCAATTCGAATTTCAACCTGACATGTTCGGCCTCCTCCAAACCCGCTGCCACTTTCACCTGGTTTTACGAAACAAAGCAGATACAGGCCACTGGTCCAGTCCTCACCCTGAAAGTCATTGAGGAGCAGGGGTTTGGGCATACACTGGGCAACTACAAGTGTGTAGCTCAAAATGACAAGACCAAACGATCGGTTCCGTCTACTGCTGTTCAGTTCTCCGTGATGGGTGAGTATTGACTAGAAAATACCCAATGTTAGTTAAATCAGGTACTGTGTTATGCTAATGGCCATCACATTTAGATCTGGAATAGTTGACCAAGTATTTTCTTTTAAAATAGCAGTCTGACTACCATTTGACTGAACTTAATAAAAATGACAAATGAGTTTATATAGTTATTATTATTATTATTAACATTACCTTAAGAGAAAAAAATTGTTTGAATTGACCATCAAGCCAACAATGTAATTCAAATGAGACCTTATCAATATCTTTAAATTAGAGGTAGAATATGCATACTTATTTTTCTTTTAAATAGAATCAGTAAAAGATGGGAAGTAAGGGAATGATAATTTGATAATTTATTGTTTTCTAAAAACAAATAGTTCATATCAGTGTTTATTCCACAGACAAACAAAACTAAAGTCTCAGATTTGTGACACACCTTAGAAGAACCAGACTGTTAAATTAACACCTACAAGCAAACCTTCTGTGCTTTCAGGGACACCCAACAAACAGACTGTGCTTGATATTTTGTGTCACAAGCAGTTTCTGTAATTTGTAACCAAACATTATTTTATATTTTGCTTTCTGTCATGCCTGTTGTTTCCTGCTGATAACAAACCATTTCTGCGTGCAAAGCTGCTGGGTTGGAGGGTCTTACATTATGCCTGAAGGAGTTTTTTGTGTTTGTTTGTGAGATAAAACAGAAATGTGACAGTTGGATCCAATATAAAACCGGCTTCACCTTTTGTTTTGGTGACTCATGTCATCTTTGGCATGTTGAAACAGCATTAAATCATGAATTCTCCAGCATTACAGCTCAAACAAGCATTACAGCTCAAACCTAGCTGTAATGCAACCTAGCAAGCAGTGATGGACTTCTGGAGTCCATCACTGCTTCAAGTTAGGAAGTGAACATTTGCACCTCAAAATGAAAAAGTCCTTTCTAAGCCTGAAAACTAGTTGTGCCACCTTTGGCAGAAACATTTGCAATGAATGGGAATGAGTTTTTTTATTTTGCTATAGAGAAATTTTTGTTAACTCTTAATTTTAGAGTAGTTTTAATTCAGCCCTCTAGCATGACCAGCCTGTTTGAGACAATCACAAAGTATCTTAATGAATTATTACTTTATTTTATTTCAGAAACCGTGTAGTTTTCCTTTTTTGAGACATTCAGAGGTTAACTGGCAATTGTGCCTCAGATTATTTTCTTGTTTTCTTGATTATTTTCTTTGCACATGCAAAGTTAGTTAGAGCTTAAGGACACATACTGAATGTATGAATTAATGGTTTCATTAGTTGATGCAAGTTGTTCATTCCCTAAATCAACAAGTCAGTCTGAAAGACACTACCACCAGCATGCATAACAGTCGAAATGGTGGCCTTTTTCTGAAATGCAGTGTTGGTATCTTTATGTGAAGTGTTTCCTATTCATTACTTTCTCACTTATTTAGGATTTTTGATTTCAGTAAATTATACTTCCACATTATAAAATTAGGAAAAGGTCAAATAAGACAACAATAATGACATGATACCTAAAGTTATTTGAACTGACTTAAAAACAGCAAGAGTGATGGTTTCCTTCTTTCCATTTATGCTCACAGAGGCCATTTCTGGTATTACATTAAGTGGTCCAAAAGGTATCCTCATCGCTGACAACAGCAGCGCCAAGCTCAGCTGCCAGGCAACACAAGGCAACGTGACGGATAGAGTCTGGTTGAAGGATGGTAAACCCCTTTCCCCCGACTCCCATGTCAAATTCTCCAACGATAGCAGCTCAATAAGTATCGAAGTGCTGAAGAAAGAGGACAATGGAGAATACATATGTCAGCTCAGCAACTCTGTCAGCTCAAAAGAAGCTAACTTCACAATGGTGGTCGTCTGTAAGTGTTTGCTAAAGCATTTATTGCATTTTGTTGATTCAGTGATGACAGTTTCATGTTAAATCTTTACCTCACTTTATTCAGATGGCCCTGAATCACCAGTGGTGAAGGGAGACAAAGAAGTGCAGTTGAAGACACGTGTGGAGCTCACCTGTTCTGTCTCGTCTGTCCCTCCTGCCAAAATTATTTGGAAGCTAAATGGGACAGTGATCCCTGGTGAAACAAAAGATACGTTGATCTACAATAACATAGAGTATAAGCACTCAGGAACATACACATGTGAGGCAAGCAATGAACTCACTGGGAAGTCCACCAACTCCCCCTCTCTCTCTGTCACTGTTAAAGGTAAGATTGTTCTGTCAGTATATTAGTGTTACATCAGGAGTGCCAGGTGCAGAACACAACTGTAGATGAAATCAGTAGCACATATTTTTGATGTTTTAGCATTTCAAATGTTGTATCATTTAACCCCCTAAATGTTTTGTTAATAATCTGCCAGAAAAACCAGAAACCTGTTGCTATTGGAACACTTAGCTATAATATTTTTTTGTCTGACATCATAGAGAGTAAGAGCAACCTGACTCAATGGTTGTCCTGTACTTGACAGAGTTTCATCATTCGCACCTTCAAAAATTACATGTCCATGGCAGAATAATGTGCCTTATTTGGAGTAGTATTTCCACCACATTCCTGGGTATAGAAAAGTTAAAGCCAAACCTAGCAAGCAGTACACACTTGGTAAATTACTCATCTACTGGAATACCTTTACTTTTAGGACTTTGGTATGTATTACATAAGAAGCATTTGAGACATTTTATAGTATAAATTCCAAAAAACTTCTCATGTATTGCGAAACACCAAAGCTGCAAGCTAGAGAGGGACTGACTTAATCATAATCATATTTACAAATATAGACCCCCTGCATGTTATTGTTTACATAAGGAAATTTTGCGCAAGCGGACAAAGCTGGAGGGCAAATCGATTGCCACCATAAAAATAATTTTGCAAACAAACCACAGTAATTACAGGATACCCTTTATGTCTTCTGTTTTGCAACATTCAAAGACATTTAAACCAATGCTACAAATAAAAATAAATTGGACAAATAGTAAATAAGTAAATTCTTCAGAATCAAAACAGAAATATGTCACTCAACCACCTTAAATAATAATTCACAGTACTTAACGGTATTAACTGATTTGAGTCAGAGCATGTAGTGAAAAGAAAATCTTAAAAATCGTGATTTCCTTAGAAATTAGAATTAGAAGTTAGAATTTAATTTAGTTATCCCTTTCTGTAGAATACATTTCAACTTATATAATATCAATTGTTGAAATGATCAGCATTAGAGATAATTTCCCATACAAAATGTATGTGTTCCTGCAAAACTATCTCATGTGATCAGAGAGATACACCTTACTTCATCTTTCTGGTTCAAGCTGTATTTCATCAACCCCAAAAGGTCACAAGTCTTATCAATGTGCAAAACATCTTTGTGATTACTGAGGTTTTAATCATTGTTGTGTGATGTTTTTCTAGAAAACATAGACGAAGGTCTCTCAGACGGAGCTATTGCCGGAATCGTCATTGGATGCCTTGTCGCAGTTGGAGCCGCCATCGCCTTGTTCTTCTACTGCAGAGGGAAAGTACCGTAAGTACTCTTTGTCTTTGTACAGCAAGTTTTTGTGCAGATTTGATGATGATTTGGTGAAGAAGAGAAAACCAGAGGAATTGCCTAAGAGATGAACTGATGTTCATGTGTGAAAATACCACAAATCCAAGTTCAATGTTATTGTTGTGCTTCTTGTACTTTCAGGACTTCTTTTTGAAATTTCTCATAATCAGAATCCAGGCTCAATGTATTTCTCTCTTAGTTCATGCAAAAGGTCAAAGATAGGATTTAGGTCAAGTTCTTTGACAGAAAATGGTTTAAAGGTTAGTTTGTTGTGTACAGGAGAACAAATTGACATTTTGGGGAAAATGGTTTAACAGAACCTCTTGTTTTAAATATCTGTGAGCTTATTCTTGTTAGATCTAAGGACCAGTTGAAACCAGAATAAATTCAGTCACATGCATCAAGACACTTTAAAGCAATGAAAGAGTGAATTGTTTTGAGTCCTGGCTGCGTTTCGCTCTGCTATTGTCTCTATAACTTACTGTCCACTGAATGCAAGAGAAAGCTGTTGTGTCTTTTGCTTCCGATGAATGATACATTGTTTTAGTACACTGCTTCTTGAAGTGTCTGTAACATCTCTCTTTGTTTCTGTTTTTCAATATTTCGACCACTTTGTGACCTTCTAGGAAATTCTGGACATTCCTCTTGCTTTGGTGCCTTGCAACATGTCAGGATGATGTACAAACACATCCAAATTATGCAGTTGCTAAACTCTTACAGCACTGAATTCCTTTTGTTGCATGAAAATATTTCACCCCTGAATCCAATCCTTGCACCTACAAAAAATATGGGCAGACAGACCAAATCATTACTATAAATTTACAAAGAGAAGAGCAGGCCCAGCTGCCAAAATATGTTTTTAATTGTTCTTTTTAAATATGGCATGATTAGCACTAGATAGAATAATCGTATGGCTTATAAGTATTTGTAGTTCCCTTCGGTGGAAGTCAACAAGTGTTGTGTTCCTAGTAGAACTGGGCCAGTATGATATTCTCATGGTGTGATAACATAAATTTTAATTGCATTTACAAAAATGGCAGTACTCCATTACCTTATGATTCATACAGCCACAGAAGATTCTGGTCACTCCCAAACTTCCACGGATATCTCACTGAAAAAATATTTAAACCATCGGAACAGTATATATTGTTCCGATTAATCACAGACTTAAGCAACAAATTGAGACCGTTCCTTCACACCCACGTGTCACATTCTCTACATATAAGTAACCTTGAAACACATCCTTTGGTGTTTCATCATACTGTACCACAACAGAAACCGCCATCCTGAAACAAACGAGTGAGTCAGTGAGAGATATTAACATTCCTCACTTCAGAAGCTAGAGACAAAGAGTTTACACACAGCTGAGCTTTCAAAGTAAAACAGTAAAAAAAACATACTTAAATTTTATTAGTAGTTTCATTTTATCACCTTCCTAAATGAATGGCATAATTCTTTTTTTTTTGCCAAAATTACATTTGACATTGACTTAGATATTTACTTTAGGAAGTGACAATTTGTAGTGGCCAATAAAAGTCAAATCAGAAAATTAGCTTATTAAATTTATTGCCTATAATGGCAAACCAATAATAGTCTCCTTAAAAAATTTTAACTGCTGCTTGCAAAATTCAACAAGCATGATTTGTGCGAGCGTACAACCAATAGCCATCCAACCAGTACTTCTACTTTTGTTCCAAAGAGATACACTAAGAAAAAGGAATGAAACCGTCACTTGTACTTTCAGTTAAAGTGAGACTATTTTTGCAGCACAAGGAAATCCACAGATGCAGGAGAATTGTTTTAGTCATCATGGAATTACTTACACAAAGTGTAAGAAGTACTTTCAGCCTCTACCTTCAGGTTATTAAAAGATCCTTTATAGCTGAAGAAACTGTTCGTCATTGAGGGTGTGAGACCATGGTCTTTAGGTAGACCTTTCCCTCCTTCCTTGGCCTTTAACAAATCTCCTGTCAGGATTATCTGATGCTACGGAGGTCACTGGGTCACAGGTTCAGAGGTAGTGGGAGATGTTCTTATTTAGAGGAACTCCAAAGACCCTGAGGCCTTGAAGGTATTCACTTGTCAGTCTTGCCATTGGGTTGTCTTCATCAAATGTCAATGCCGTTTATGTTAAGGGGCAATTGATTTGCATGGAGCAAGATAAAGTGCTCAATGGAGTTGTGCCTGGTAGGAAGAATCCAAGTCATAAATTTGTCTCAGCCTTCTCCTTAAAGGTTCTGGACACACTGTGTGTGAAATCACTCCACACTCTCTAAGATTAAATACTTATATTTTTCTTCAAATGAGATTATGAGTTTGGTTGCTGTCTGAGTTTCCCACTGTTCCTCTCAGGATTTTGTACATAGGTTTGCTTTGAGGAATTTGATTTGATCACTGGTAGAGTTTTTTTTTTAATCTAATCCTGAAAAGCTTCTCTGCACTGGGGCAGATCTACCTTGCAACTTGGTAACAAACCATGTGATACAGGAGTGAAACTCAAACACTGCTGGGCGGCCCTTCAATCTTACAATTCAGTCTTTAAGTCCATGCTGCAGATGCTTTGGTCAAATATGACATTTGAGAACTTTTTGTGTAGGTGGAAGGTAATGCAGCTTAAGAGTGTTGTCAAAGAGGAGAAGAGAGAAGTGAGAAAGAAACTAAGTTAATTGTTTCATTCGACCTTCTCAGACATGCCAAACACTGCCAAAAGTGGCAACAACCAAAGTGCAGACAGAAGATGATAGACTGTGCCATAACCTGTACTGGCAGTTAGTTCAGCACAAATATGCCAGCTCAGCAATAAACATGTTGCTGCAAAGAAGAATGTCCTTATTTCTTATTAAAGTCTTGAAATGTGAATGATTTCTGGTATAAAATGTTAAAAGCTGACTCCTTAGGCTTATCTCAACATTTCTTGGATGACACTGCCTATCAATTGCAGTGTTATTTTCTTAATACATTTGCACAGTCTAGACTCTTAAAGTACCAAAAGGTAGTAGTATTGTGTAATACCCCGTATAGTTACAGTGTCTCAATCAAAAGAAGTAGTTTTGGGATTTAGTGGAACAGGAGATTTGCATCATGGATGTGCAGCCGAAAAACAGGTAGAAACTACCTATTTGCACAGTGCTCTCATGTCAGTATGAACTCAAAATGTCTAAGGAATGCTTCCAAATCCTTGTCCAATGTATGCCACAATGAGCTAAAGCAGATCTCAAGCTAAAAGGGGATCCAAACTGTCACTAGCAGGATGTATTTGATAAAGTGACTCCTTAGGCTTAAGGAGTCAGTTGACCTCAGGCCTTCAGTCTGAGGTCAATTTTCCTGGTACTTGAATGTTTTGTGCTGGTTTTGTGTTTTGTGCTTGAGGGGAAAACAAACATAAAGGATGAACAATAGACTAAAGCCTAGAAGGCCATATCTGAATGTCTTCAAAAGTCAAAATAAAGATAAAAATCCCTGATTATCAATGAGTCTTAAAAGGATTCTGAATGACAAAAAAAAGGACGTAGATTAAACTGCAGGTGCACACTGATAACATACAAAGAGACACTGCCTCAACTTGTGCAACGCAATAAAACCACCCATATGAAACATTATGCAATCTGTTTTGTGCATAGACATACGTACAATTATGCCCATATTTTTCAGGCATTTACTTATATTTTAGAAAGGGTTAGATTAGCAGCTACCTTATATGTATTTACAGTTAAGCAAACAACCTACTGACAAAACAGTGATGATAAAAAATAGCCACTCACTACTACCCATGACTACTATAAAAACATGTAATTTTTACAAACACTTATTCCTGCAACAATGACTTTATGAGAAGTGCATTTGTTGATGCTAAGTTGTAAATAATACAACCATGCACAATTTCAATGGAGAATGATTTTTTTCTTAGATAGACCTTAATCTCATGGTTTTTGTAAAGCTACTTTTTTGTGAAATCTTGCGAAGCACATTAGTGTAGATCAGTGCAGTTCAGTCAAGAGAAACAGAGACCAAATGTTTTGTTTGCTTAGGAACCAAGGTACAACAACAAAGATCTTGATAATGTTAGATTATGATGTGATAATGCAACTTTAGTCAATGGCAGGGGTTTGGAGACACACCCTGACATATGTCACAGCTCCAGAGGCACAACAGAAACTGAAATCCCAAAGAAATGCGGAAACAGACAAGCCAGTGGCAGAGTTTCATATCTACAATGAGTAGAAGTGTTTGCGGCCCTTGAAAGTTGAAGCTGTTTGCCAGTTTTTTACAACCAAGTGGAAAATCTGTTGTCAGGACAACTATTAATTGTGTACGCCACAAATCTGGCCCATATCGAGTAGTGGCAAGAAGAAAACCAGAGTTGAAAGTTAAAAAGTCCTGTTTCAAGTTGTTAGCAAAATATTTGGAGGAAACAGCAAACATGTTGAAGAAGGTTCTCTGGCCAGAGACTTGGATTTGATGTTTTGTCTTCCATAACAAACACTAGGTATGATGGAAAACGTACGCAGCAGATCACCTTGAACAAACCACCCCTGCTGTAAAACATGGTGGTGGCAGCATCATGTTGTGGGGACGCTTTTCTACAGCAGGGAGATGTCTGACATGATATGAGGATTGATGGAGCTAAATACAGAATAATCCTTGGAGATGTCAAAAGACATTAGTCCTGGCTGAAGGTTCGCTTTTCCGCAGGAGTTAGAGAGGGTATTCAAGCACATAGGAAACAGTTGACAACCAAACCCCAGTACTCAAATAAAATGCTGCATGAATAAGGAGAACTGGCAAAGACTCACATCTAAAGAACTGACTTCATATGAGAATATAGGACATTAGTTTGTAGTTTAGCAACATGGATCCACTGTAAAAGGTTAACAAACCGAGAAACCTTTCGCATCATATTCATTTAACCTCAGCCGGTTTTCACAGGCATAGAAGTGAGAAACAAAACTCACAGGGAAGTCGCAAGCAAATGCGATGTCAGTTTTGCTCCAAGCTAAAATGCCCACTATCCCCACATGCTTCCTCTTGTAACTGGCCCTTTCTTTAAGGATTAGCTCCATCTGGTGTTGTGTAAACACAATCTGAGTGCATTCCTGCTTTTCCTCAAGTGTCACTCACATTCAGCATTCAGCCCAGTAATGGAGAAACAGCTTGGCGAGCCATGCAGAATTTAGAGGAAATGAATACTACTCCTCACCGCCTGGCAACTGTGACACGCAAATTCAAATTTGAATTACAAAGTGAATAATCAAATATCAACATGTGACAGAAATAGTTGATTTACCAGCAGCTTACATATTTAAGGAAAAAGTTTGATTTCTACATAATATAATTTTTGAATAATATTTATAGTTCTAGATTCACCATGTACTTGGTAACATCCTTGTAATTGTATTATTATGGTGTCTTCCTGCTGCCTCTGATATAGTTGTACAGTTGAGTAAATATAAGAAAAATAATTCCTATCCTTTGAATCTATGCCATAAAATACCTTGAGAGTGGTTAAACCAGTGACTATGACCCTAAAGACATTTTCAGTTTGACTGTTGAAAGTATTTGTTTGCTTGTCGCTGGAGGCATATCCTTCAGCTGCTAGCTCAGACATTGTTGTCAGATTTTTATCTATTGAGTGGCTCACATCACAAAGTGCACATGTTTTTATGCACATACAAGCTTTGAAGTTCATTTTCAAACTTATAGACACTATTGCTAAAAATGTATGTCAAAATTTTGTGCAGTTATTATATACTGCTTTAGGGTGCAAGTATTGGTTACAATGACTAAACTTCTCAGGTTCTCATAAACCTGTTTGACAAACTCAACCTTTTCGGCAACACGGTGGCCTCCTTTTCTTTTCTGAGATTCTCCTTTCTTTAGCAGAAAGAAAAGAGTTCTGTGTTCGACTAGCTTAACCTGTCCTATGTGCACTCATTCACAAAATGTTTTTTTTCCATACAGCTTTATGATGCTGCATTCAGATTAAAAAAAAGCTGCCTGGTGGGAAATCCCACATACCCATCATCCATCAGTCATAATTACAAGTTGGATATCGAGCTCCATGCTTCCCACCTAAAACTTGTTCCTACAGTGAGGTTGTCTTTTTGTTCTGAGAAATAGTCACAAGCATCTGATTTTGTTTGTTTTAATAGAGTTAAGAACAAAAACATTAAATTTTTAACATGCAAAGCATGTCGGCGCTGTTGTTGGTCTTACAATAACAATTTTAGGGGGAACATTTTTTTCTTTGCATATTTGCAAGAAGCAAGTTGTAACATTACTGTGTCATTGGATCTACTTTAATTTTGCTATCACTGAATGATTTACTTCCTGAAACATCTGTTTTAACAGTCGAAGCTGCAATGTGATTTGATTATAGTTTGACTTTATGTCTACAAGTAATATATTATAGAAACCTTTGACCTCAGTTTCACTCCCAAGTCTGATTCCGACAGCTTACTTTACCTGCTTTTAGTTTTATGAGTCACATTTTTGATAGGGTATCTTTTAAAACAGCTTCTTGGCTTTACAGGTGTACCAAAGAGTCGTTGGTGTTGTTTTTTGCTCTTAGTAGAGCCAGGCTTACATTTTGAAACTATTGCAGGAATGTTGTTGTCATGTCTGAACTCGTTCTCCAGAGCTCACCTGTGTCGCTGCTCTTTAATGCATCTGCTAGTGTCGTTTTGATCTTCTTTCATCTCTTGACCAAGTCATAGTGGCCACATCCTTTTCCTCATTACCACAAACATTCCTTTGGCTATCTTTGTTACTTCCGCTATTTAAAACAATTGAATGTGCTGCCATGATGTTTAGTTGTGCTGTTTTCTGTGAGTGACTTTGTTTCTCAAGTGTGAGCGGTTTTCTGGAGTCATGTAGCTTCTTTAGGGACAGAAAATCAAGCAACGATTTAACATTTAAAACAATTAACAGGCCCAAAACCTCAAATAAGAAAGAAAAATAAATGCTATAGTGAGATTAGGTTGACTCTTTAGGGAACTGATGATTTATCAGTAAAGTATGCATAACACTTGAATGAAATACTTGCATAATATCTGTTATTTCCTCTTTTTTCTATATTTATTAAGTTTATGATTTATTAAGTGATGGAATAAGTATAAATTCTTAGCATATTCAGAAATAGATAGAGTATAGGCTCAACCCTTACAATCATCCAAGTACAGTTTGTAAGGAACTTTTTATTCCAGCTGTTCAGAATGTTTTCATTTAAGTTGCAGTTCAGGACAAATTACGAGTTTAAGATTTATTCCACCTTAAACTAGAATGGGAATATACTCTATTGTCCCTCACTGAGAAAATTCTTTAATTCAACTTTCTTAAACGTTCTTGTTTGTTTTTGTTGCCTAAGGTTTTAGAGACCCTATGACACACTTACTGCATGTTTTTCCAGTAACTTCTTCCGTTGTTTCGCTTCGTCTGAACTCTGTTGTTTTGTCTGGTTCTGTTCAGCAGCAGGGATAATGTCGCACAGTTTCAGTGATAAGGTAGTGACTCACCTGCAAGGTATTTGTAGGGCCGGTTATTTACTTTCACAATGGCTCTCCCTGGCAGCTTTTTGCACCTTTATGGTCACTTAGTTACTATAATAAAGGGTAAATTAATAAATGATGGGTGGGAGTTAAACAGGCAGAGATTAGAATGAAGTGCAGATTGCATTGATAAACTTATTTGACAGTTTCTGCTTTTCTTTTATTCAATCAGATTGTAGATCTGACGCTATCACCAGTGTTTTAGCAGCTGTCAGTGATAACACTGAAGTATCCTGCAGAAATGTTGAAACCACTAATGAACATTCAGCATGCAACACAGTTAAAAATTTGGAGAAAAGTGTTTTGGAGTGACTGGCCCTATGCCCCAGACATCTCTGAAATTCATATGATTGTTGTCATTCTTAAACTGTTACTTCTGTAGCTACACTGCAGATAAAACTGCAACAGATAAATGTAACTAGTCACAGTGGTTATCAGATATTGTGAACATTGGTACAGCTGAATTTGTTTTGTTTATTTGTTGTTAATTGAGCTTTAATCAGCAAAAATGTCCCTTATAAAGAAATGTGCAGAACAAATTCAACAACTATTTTTTTGTTACCACCAGATCGACAGATTTTTGTTGTTGTTGTTGTTGTTTTTTATATTTGCAGCATATCAAGTATATTTCAATGCAAAGGCAATTTTTTTTTTACTTTCTTAAAGGGGATATTTTGAGGTCATTATCAGAGATGTTCCTTTTTGCTCTCATACTGCAAAGAGTTTGGAGAAAATGAACAAAATCCTCAGTGCAGGAGGAGGCTTAAAGGATGGGTGTTTAAGATATTTAAAACAAATGAAAATACAAAATATCTGGGATGGACTGGCGACCCGTCCAGGATGTACTCCGCCTCTCGCCTGAAACGTTCGCTGGAGATAGGCACCAGCAGCCCTCCCAACTCCACCAGGGACAAGGGTGTGCAGAAAATGGACGGATGGATGGAAAATGCAAGATATTTATACATGTGGGATAAGACCCTAAAGTAGCAGCTAAATAAACTTTTGCAGGAGACTATTTATGCAGCCAAACACTGTATCTGTCACTAAAGTTATGTTAATCAAAACTGCTGGATGTACCAGTTTGTCTGATCAGTCATTCATCAGTTCACTGGATAAATTTCCCTGGGAAATCTCAACAGCTTTTTCTATATTTGCCTGGATGAAAACCATTGATACAGTTAAACAAGTGACAGCCTGTCTCAAAATCTAAAAGTTAGCTCCGCTCCTAAAGCAGTCTGAGTCGCAGCTCATCCGCTGGTCTGATGCAGCTTTAGTACATATGTGTTGTTCAGCTTAGAAAACAGCCATGGATTTGTTTTTCTTTTATTGCTAAAATGTTTAACTGGCTGTTAGCCATATACCATGCTGGTTACTTTGAACATCTTCTATAAACTCGCAGAAATGTGATATGGCTGAAAGTCACTTTAAAAAATCAGAATTATTCCTCTAAGAGTACTTTTATGCTAAATACGAGATGAGCTGTTTTAGTAACAAGAATATTTAAGTTAGTTTAACCCAGAATTAATTTATGTACAAAGTTTTTAAAACTTCACAGATATGATTTGGTTTTTAATGCAAATGAATGAATTTTTACAAATGACCTCCAACCTAAATTTATTTTATAGTTGCGAGTGCTAATATATTTTTTAAGAATTTGTGTTTGATCCAAGACGATGCTATTTTCAGAATGTCTCAAAGAGATAACAATCATCCCAAAAGTATGTCGAGGAAATAATGTCTTTTTTTTAGTTGCTGTTTGATCTTGACTTTGAACCAAGTGAATCCTGTAGGCATTATGTTTGGTCCACTTGAAAACATTTGTATCTTTTCAGCTGAAATTAAGATTGTAAAAGAAAGAATCTGCAGTCTTGCAGTTTTGCAAACAGTTTCTGTCAGAGGTAAACACTGTTTGTGTTGTGTTTTTCAGAGTGTCGTCACCATACTAAAGACGTCCATCTGCTGGTAAGTCACTGATAACTGTGTTTACTGTATACTTAAAGACATTCTTAGTTTGAGGTTGAGCAACACCCATTTTGAACTTATGTTCAACAATTACACATTCCCAAAATTCAATCTAATGTGCAAATTTTGATAGAGGTAATGTAACATTCTCACTTTACAGTTGGCCTCATGATTAAAAGCCAATATTGATAAATAATCACAAGCCTCCCCCCATGCTCATCTTTGCACAAATGTCGCCTGTGTTTTTCTGTTTGTTTTCTGGGTTTGATGATGTCAGTGTGAAACAGGTATAGTTGCTACCAAGGCTGTCTCCACTTTTCTTATGCAGCCTCGGGAGTCTCTGGTTGCAGTAGGAAGGTGGTCACTGTGCTTGAGGCTTTGAAACAAGACCACGTCTGAGCCCTGCAGCTTTCCTTTTAAAGCTTCTGTGTGCAGCGTCGGTGCTGTTTACTGAAAACCGTTTGATCTGCCAACACAAGACCACAGATAAGAATAAAGCCAAGCCAACCACCAGCTGCCAAATTCTCTTTAGAAAAAGTCTTCTGAAGCAAACATCTGTGGTCTTTCTGGGTTTTTTTAGGGCAGCTTAAAAAAAAAATTTAAAAAAATCAAATTTGTATTATATCCAATGTGTTTGCGTTATTTTTTTTTTTTGCAGTCTATCAGCTTTCTCATTGAATAAATTATCAATACTTTAAAGACTTTTCACAGTAAGCGAATGTTTGTGATGGTGCCTCACTTTTTTGATTGCTAACATACTACACACAAGGATTAGTCTGATAGTAGATATACATATTTTACTAAACATATTTTTGACCGAACACACACAGCCAGTTTTCCATAAACTCTCCTCATGCTTCTGGTGTTTTCATCCAGTGGCTTTTGCTAATGCTAATGCTAACATGTTTTGATACAAATTCTCTGATAATTTGGCTCAAAACATATTTCAGTGAAGCTCCAGTTAATTGTATGTGGGCAAAAAACAGGAAAAAGTATTTTCACCAACAACATGTGGTAATTCTTGAAGAGTAGTTTTTCAGCTGTGCTCCTCCGTTTCATTTATTGTTTGGGTAGTGAAGCATGCAGATCAGGTCACGCGACACAAAGGAGCTACAGCAGCAATTATAGTCTCTCTGTCACAGTGTGATGTCATAGTTGTTGTTCTTTAAAATTCAATTTGGTGAGATATTTCCATGGTCTAAAGTATAGTTTTGCAAACAGTGAAGATAAAAACAGGCTGATTTTTAAAATGTAGCTCCTCCATTTGCCGTCTCAGATCTTAAGAGTAGACCAATAATCCTTATTCATAGTTAAATTTTATCTGGACAAAAAAAACACACCTTTGTAATTAGGGAATCCTGAACTTGGCAATTTATCACAACATTTTTGTGATCTTTATTGCAATAACAATAAAAGTATCAAGCACATTTGACTTTATATTAGAGTTTTGTCATTGGATACATTCAGAGCATCACAAACTCAAATTCTTCTCAAATAAATTAAACTTAATCATTATCAGACAGCCTAATTGATGGGTGCCAAGGTTCAGTCTGAGAGCTGATATCCTGCAGCTTTATGCATCTCTTCTCCAACACACCTGAATCAGATGAATGACTTGTCACCAGGCCTCTGTAGAGCCGAACAACTGAATGCTGAATTGTTTTGATTCAGGTGCGTTGGAACAGGAATGCATCTAAAACTCGCAGGCTTGTTGATGTATGGAGTCGGGCACCCTGACATAATTCACACATTACATTAACCAATTTAATGACTTACACCATTTGTATCTTCAGTTATGTCGATGTTGTATCACAGCTTATATTAATTCTATCATGAACCAAGAGTGAACTTCATCATTTTTGATAAATGCAATAATTGCCCATCCCTACCTGGGATCAGATCATGAAATCCCTGGTTGTAGTTCCAGACAGGCTAATGGATTGTCTTTATTGGAACAATATAGACATTAAGTACAGACTGTTCTTTACAAGACAGGTTTTTTTCAACTAATTCTAAACCTTAAGCTTAAGCTTCACTAAACAAATACCAGTTTTGACATACTATTACCCACTTCATGCTTCAAGCCATTTTTAAACAAAAGTTTCTGTTTGCTGTCCTGCTGTGAAAATGCTGATGAGGAAGTAGCATTTGTCCCTAGGTTGTATTTCTGTTTCATTTGCAAAGCACACATGCAGAATATTTTCAGGAATTACCTGCAGGTCTACTCCTATTAATAGTTACTCTGACATCATCCTGAAGAAATTTATGCTGTGATTAAATGTCTGTTATAGTTTGCTCAGCTATCAAAGATGACTAAAGCTAAAGAACTGATCTGCTCTACTTTTGTAACACTGACTCCTCTCCTCTGCTTTTGTTTAGGTTTGAAATGTCTACCGTTTGGTTTCCCATGATCCTCTATGCATCTGGGAGGAGCGGTTGGGTGGATCCAGCTGGTTTCCTTTGAGCAACTCGTCCAACCAGCTTCTTCATTATGCCTCTCTCTTTCCCCCTCTCTCTGGCAGACAAGGATTATGGAAGTCTTGTTTTACTGGAATACTAGATTATGTTAAGCTTTGGATTGCAAACCTCCTAATTTTACTGCAACTATCTTCAATTTCATTTTTATTTTTCGTTAATAAGCTGCTCCACTTCTCTGGGTCAGTTGCTTTTTTGACTCCCTTTACTACAACATGTTACCAAACCTCGTCGCTTAGCTTCTCTCTTCCTTCCTGCTTTGTTTTTTTTGTTGGTTTTTTTTTTTCCTGGGGAGGAAACAGACATTTCTGCCGTGGAGATGTTTCTTTGACTAAAGCTCAAGAACTGATGACTGCGATGAGTGACTGTCTTTATCCTGCTGGAAACCTGAGGAGAACACACACCTACACACACACATACACCGAGATAATACCTAAAGAAATGTGATGCATACATGCATGGGTGATCAAAACCATGGAGGCCACAGGGGCAGAATCTGGGGTGGTCTGGTTAAAAAAAGTAGCAGAAATATATTGTAGTTTGATTTATGTCTCCGTCGGTTCCGCCTATGTAGAGTTACGCAGATAAGAGCCAAGCACAGCAGAGGGTTTTCAGGATAAACATCTTTCTCAGAGCTTTCATCTGTAATGCCTCAGTTTGTTTGGTGCTCACCAAAGCATAAGAAGTTTTCTGCCACACCTGCTGAGTCAACTTTTTTTTTATTTATCCTAAACTGAGGTCAAACCTGTCAGCATCTCTTCCTCAACCTGACAGCTTCGCTCAATATCACTTTTCTGTAAAAATGAGCAAAGCTGTAACATTTACTGAATTTATCCTGTCTCTTTTATACTAGCAGACCACCATGATCTTTTAAAATAAAAAATGAATAATATTTATTGATTGAAATCCTTAAAATTCTACTATGTGAAATAAAAAAAACAATCAGAAGAAGCTCATATTTCACATAAATATGCTCAGCTGGTAAAACTAAGCCAGTCTAACAGAAGCAACACATGTAACTGCTTTCTAACTCTTTTCAAAGTTGCTAAGTATTTAGTCTGATGTTTAAAAAAAGCCTCAAAAGGAATATATCTGTAAATACACGTCATGCCACGTTTTGTATCTAATGTATCAGAACCAATATGTCTTTTTATTTGATCTGATGAAGATGAGCATTTATGCAGCTTTAGGTGGTTAAACAATTTAACCATCTTAGGTTTTTTTGCCACCTCTTTTACCTTTTTTAATCTGACTCTGCAAAGTTGTGTTTCTTCAAACAAGTGTTACTCTGTAATCTTAGCTGGCTCCCTCGATTCCTCTCAGCTATCCGTCCTGTACCTTTATATGTTGTTCTCTGAAGCTTAGGAGCCACCCTCCCAGTTTGACTCATCCTGTCATCTTAGGAAGAACAGACAGAGGAGGAGGGAAAGGTTAAAGATGGCAGAGACAGGACTCAGCATGCAGAGCCACTTCAGTCAGGTTAGGAGGAAGGCAGGAAGAAAAAGCGAGCGGGAAAGTGTTTTAGCCCTCAAATTCCTTAAAGACTGGAGGGAAAGTTTGATGAGCTGTCACTATGCTGCTCTTTTTTCTAACCACAACTGTAAAGAAGTTGCTTTAAACTAAATTATGGCTTTTAGAGACTTTGTGGAACTAGTTTTAATTTGAAAAGGCATCTGAAAAACACATCTGTGGTATTTTGAAGTTCAGCATTTAGCTGTTTCTTCCTGAGTATTTTGTCCGCATCCTTTTTTTTAAAAAATAGAAAAATCTTTGTGTGGTTCATAGTTATGTGTGACCTCAGACTTCAACCTGCACTGAGTAAAACAAGTATTTATTTTGCTGAGTTTTAGAAGATAAAACAACCTTTAGAACCATTGGAGCTGAAGATCACAGCCTGTAAGCAGATCACACACGCAGAAACTCTTTATCTGTTTGAGTTGTAGGTGAAGAACATAAATGATTTCAGGTCAGTTTGCCCCTTCATCAATTCGTACCCCTGTTTTGGATTCATGCTTTGTCATTTTGTTCACATTTCAGTAATTTATTTAAATTTGTCAATAAATATTTAATCTAGGCAATAAATTAGTCATGGAAAACCTTAAAAATCTTGGAAACCTGATACCAGAACTATAATTAGGAGGATGTGGGTCCCTCGTCAAGCATGTTGCTGCAATTTACACTAGATAAATAGTTAAGTACAAATTGCCTTCAGTGTTTTTAGATCTTTGCGTTATAGTTTTTTTTAAAACAACCTGTGTGTATGTAATTGTTAGATATTTCTTGCAACATTTCTAGAAATATCTTCTTCCACATAAAGTGATGTAACTATGCCTGTAAGTTAAATAGGAAACAAAATAAAACAAAAACTAAACTGTTTTCTTGCCCAAGTTCTCAAAACAGGTGTAAATCCTCCAAAATCCAGGTACGAATTGATGTATGGTTGGTACAAAGCATCCTGTGGCACGAGGTTCCTGCACAAGGTACCACCACTCAAACTGAGTATTGACAAGTTTAAAACAAATGTGTTGAGTTTACAGTAGACTATAATGCAGAGAATGTATTAATAACAACATGTAAATATGACATTTTGTGCCCTAAACGAGACCTGTTCATATGTTTTAAACTGCATGAAACTGCCCTTGTTGTATATAGGAGATGTTGTATTCACTGTACACAGATTTTGACTTTTTTTTTTTTTTTTTGGATTATATATATGGGGAAAAGAATTTTAATTTCTTGTTACTATATTTTTCAGAGATGTTGTGTTATCTTTTAAGTTTATGTACAAACATAAAAAGCCATAAAGCCCTTGAAAATATTTTCCTAACTTTGATTTGTTTCACCTTTTTTATTTGTAGTTTTTTATGGGGAAAATTATGCTTCTATTTTAAATGGTGTAAAAAAAGGGAAACAACCAATCAGAGTAGATGTGTGTCTTCAAACCATCCAATCACAGCGTTCGCCTGTATGAGCATGGCAGTGATCGACAGTCGAAGGAGTAGCCGGATCTCATCTGTCTTGCCTGAAACATATTTTGACACACTCGCTCACAAATGGAAACACTGACAAGAATTTGTCTCAACAAGTTATTTGCAATGAGTCGTTCTGCTAATAGAAAAAAACAATCTTTTGCTTTTTTGACTTAAACTGACAAATCAAAGTTAATAAAAATGGCTGTATTGACTAAGAGTGCACTTTTGTTCAGGTGTTTTGTTTCTTTTGGCTTTTCAGTTCTCAGGAAAATTCAAATCTTCTGAAAAACAGAATTTTGAATGTCTATAAACTATCATAAAAATGGCAAAAATCAATGTTTAAATATGTCCTTATATGTGTACTGAATCTACATAGCATCTCAATGTCACCTTTAAATATGATAACTAAAATTCAATAATTTCTCAAAAATGTTACCCGTATTTGAGTGCACCTGTGGGGGTCACTAAATGATAGCAGTGGACACAATGTTTTCACTGAAAAAAAACAAAAAATAGGAAAACAAAGCATCAAGTAGCTTTGTTACTTGATGCAAAGTATAAGTAACAAATTGCAGTGCCCAAACTGCAGTAAAGTGATTACTGCAGTTTGAGCACTGCTTTAATTAGAGCAGTTTAATTAGAGCAGTTTAATTAGAGCAGTGCCCAAACTGCAATTGAAAAGTGGAAATTGAGGGATTTCTGTTGAAACGCTGTGAAATCTGAAGCAGTTGAACAAAACAGTGTGAACAGTGTTTTGCTTTGCTAAACTGCTGCAATAGACTAAACTAGTTTTTTCTGCTAAAATTGTTAACATATTAAGCTTCTCATCTGTGTTACACCAACCTTAGTTTAACAGGTAGGATCAAAAATTATGCAAACTAAACAGAAAAGCTCCTGTGTGTGGTTACTCTCTTAATGGACAACAGCAAAATCTCCAGAAGAGTTTAAAAGTGAAAGAAACCATTTCAAAGTAGTTTTAAGAAATGTTAGTAAAATCTCTCACTGTCCTATTTATCAGACAGACCTTGTTAGTAGCAGGTTTGCATATCAACATGAAGTTATCTTGCAGTTGTTGCACATTATCTTTTGCACATCCATGATGTGAAGCTCAGGTTTCACCACACCCCAAAGCTGCTTTATTAGATTTAGGTCTAATAACTGTGAAGGGCATTAGAGTACAGTGAATTATTTGGCCTGTGCAAGAAACCAATTTTTAAGATTTTAGCTAAGAGACTTCATTCTGCATGGAAGCAGCGATTGGAATATGGGTACACTGTGATCATTAAAGGATGATTACTGTCAGCAACAATTACTGTCAGGGAGGACTAACAGAGCTCTCCAGTTCAGCAACACCTGCAGTTGTGCTCATAATTTGCATACTTATCACAACTTCTTTGGTCTCATATGTGCACAAGCTGACACAAAAGGCTACGAAAGGTAACCATCCTCACCTGTGATCTGTCTGCTTGTAATCAGTGCGTATAAATAAACGGTCAGTGAGTTCCTGGACTCCTGACAGACCCTTGTGTTATTCATCCATTGCTGACTCTTTTGTTTTTAAGTCATGGGGAAAACAAAGGAATCATCTTAGGATCTGCAAGAAAAGGTAACTGAACTATTTAAAACAGGTAAGGGACATAAAAACTGTTTCCCAAGTAACTGGCAATGGTCAGCAGAGCCCAAACTAATTAAAAACCAAACAATGACCAGGTAGAATAAGAAAAATATTACCAATCACTGCCAGTAAAATTATTTGGATGTAACAAAAAACCCTACAAATAACAGAACTTTTTTTGGCCGTAACCACAAATGTTACATTTGGAGAGAAGTCAACAAGGCTTTTGATGAAAGGTGCACTATTCATACTATGAAACATTGCGATAGATAAGCGATCCATAACCATGGATCAGCAAAGTCTGAGATACAAGGCACCAGAAACCTGTTCAAAAGTAATGGCAGGATGAAGGCAGCATGTTATCAGAAAATGCTGCTCATAAGCTGTGCCTGGTAACTGGATGTTCCAGCCCAAAACACAAGGCCAAGCTGACCTGTCAGACCTGCAGCAAATCAAGGTTCTGGACTGGCCATCTTAATTTCCTGACCTCAAAATCACTGAGCCACTGTAGTTCATGTGAGACCGCCCAGGATTTTACAGGGACTGAAAGCTTTTTGCCAAGATTGTGCAGCTCAGAGAAAATAAAAAGCCTCATTCACAACTACTACAAAAGACTCCAAGCTGTCATGGCTGTTAAAGGGGGGGATACATGATATTAACTGGGTTATGCAGCTGATGAGAAGAACTCCTCAGTCTCATCCAGACAATTTAGATATTAATGATCTGATGTTCAGAATAACATCAACTGCCTGGCAGAGAAAGCTGTATTGATGACAATGCCATCATCCGGATATATACTAATTACAGAATTAAGAAATGTCCGTCATCAATTTGGGTTGTGGAGGCTGCACCTTGAGCAGCGGCCCAAACTGCCATCTGCCCACTCATTTGGGGTAACTCCTCTGAGGGAATTAGATGCTTAAACCAGAACTAACTACGATTAATCGGGAGGACAAAAAAAGATTGTGTGTTAGCATCCTTATTTCTGTTTGTGGAGATAGTTTAGCAATCTCAGAAAGTATTTTAGTATCACTACATCAGATCAGAGACTCCCAATCCTGGTCGTCAGCGCCCACTGTCCTGCATGTTTCAGATGTTTGCCACTTTGCTCAGCGTTGGCTTAAATTAATGGGTGATTAACAAGTTTCTGCAGCAACTGGACGCATGCATAGGAGGTAATGCAATCATTTGAATCAGCTGCAGGACAGTGGAACCGCTGCATCGGATGCTGCAAAGTTTACTCTGACGGTTTCTTCCAATAAGTAAATCAATTTTTATATTTTAGTTAAACTAGTTCAACTAGTACTGCAACAGAGATAATGCCAAAGATAATCTCTTAGTGTAGTCAGTAGTGGTTACACCGAAGAGTGACTTCCTCTTCTAGATCACAGAAGAGCCATTTAGTGTGTGTGGGTGTGTGCGTGTGTGTGTGTGTGAAGGCTGCTTTGCTTTTAAAATTCTGCACTGACTCCACCTACTCAGTGTACTGGTCAAATGGTGCAGAGCAACTCCCTTGTGACTTTCCAGGTATTTGTTCTACAACAAATGTAATTGTAGCATCCCAAACTTCCAAACTAACTCTCAAGATATTAAGTAGCTGAGTTTTTTTTGTAAACCCTCAGAAGAAATTAAGTGGCTGGAAAGCGAGTGTTTTCTGGTTATGTTTTCCCGCCTAACACCTAATACAGTCAGTTCATGTTTTTCTCTTGGTGCAGTAAAGCCAGTATGACTGACAGGACTGGACATGCCTGGCAGACTTTACTCAGGAATGTGTGATACATTGATCACTGCAGGAAATGAGGCAAAGACTGTTGAGTGGAAACGCAACAACATAAAAAACACTGCCTCATCAACTCCTCCTCCTCTTCATTTTGAGCTTCTAGTTACTAGAATGCCTGACTATAACTACACACTTAGTCACACGAGATTTATGGAAATAACATTTCAAGATCACAGGAGTTGAGAGTGGCAGCACAAAAACCTGCCTTATATGCATATATAGAAGGATGCATATAAACTAAACCAATGTCTGTACAAGAGCTACAATCCTGAAACAGTAAATTTAAAATGTGGGAAAGCCCTGAAGGGCTTGGGTGAAATCATCTTGTGTGTGATTTCTTTTTTTTTTCCTGGAGTGTTTGATCAATCTGAAATTTCAAGCACAATGTCAAAAGGCATCATTCTGGATCAACTATTGATCATTTATACTATGACAAACTGCTTTGATGAACTAAATGTAATTAATTTCTTTCTGTGCATGAAAGACCTAAATCTAAGGATTGTCAAAATGTTAAAAACACAGACGAGTAACGGGACGGGTTTGAAACTGGGCAAAAGAAAATGGCTACAGAAGTCGACACAGACAAGGACAGGTGTGATGGTTACTAACTACAGCGGCTCGCAAAAAGAATCAGATGAAGGTCATCAGATTTTGTCACAATGGCCAGAAATTTCAATATATTTAATATACAGTCATGGCCAAATGTTTTGAGAATGATTCAAATGTTAATATTTACAAAGTCTACTGCTTCAGTTTTTATAACGGCAATTTGCATATACTCCAGAATGTTATAAAGAGTGATCAGCGTAACAGCAATTAATTGCAAAGTCAATATTTGCCTAGAAAATGAACGTTATCCCCCAAAACACATTTCAACTTCATTGCAGCCCTGCCTTAAAAGGACCAGCTAACATTGTTTCAGTGATTGCTCCATTAACACAGGTGTGGGTGATGATGAGGACAGGGCTGGAGATCAATCTGTCATGATTAAGTAAGAATGACACCACTGGACACTTTAAAAAGAGGCTGGTGCTTGGCATCATTGTTTCTCTTCTGTGAACCATGGTTACCTCGAAAGAAACACGTGCAGTCATCATTGCACTGCACAAAAGTGACCTAACAGGAAAGAAAATCGCAGCTAGAAAGATTGCACCTCAGTCAATAATCTATCGCATCATCAAGAACTTCAAGGAGAGAGGTTCCATTGTTACCAAAAAGGCTCCAGGGCGCCCAAGAAAGACCAGCAAGCGCCAGGACCGTCTCTTAAAAGTGTTTCAGCTGCGGGATCGGGCTACCAGGAGTGCAGAGCTTGCTCAGGAATGGCAGCAGGCAGGTGTGAGTGCATCTGCACGCACTGTGAGGCGGAGACTCTTGGAGCAAGGCCTGGTCTCAAGGAGGGCAGCAAAGAAGCCATTTTTCTCCAGGAAAAACATCAGGGACAGACTGATATTCTGCAAAAGGTACAGGGAGTGGACTGCTGAGGACTGGGGTAAAGTCATTTTCTCTGATGAATCCCCTTTCCGATTGTTTGGGACATCTGGAAAACAGCTTATTCGGAGAAGACAAGGTGAGCGCTACCACCAGTCTTGTCTCATGCCAACTGTAAAGCATTCTGAAACCATTCATGTGTGGGGTTGCTTCTCAGCCAAGGGAGTCGGCTCTCTCACAGTCTTACCTAAAAACACAGCCATGAATAAAGAATGGTACCAGAATGTCCTCCGAGAGCAACTTCTCCCAACCGTCCAAGAGCAGTTTGGTGATGAACAATGCCTTTTCCAGCATGATGGAGCACCTTGCCATATAGCAAAGGTGATATCTAACTGGCTCAGGGAACAAAACATAGAGATTTTGGGTCCATGGCCTGGAAACTCCCCTGATCTTAATCCCATTGAAAACTTGTGGTCAATCATCAAGAGACGGGTGGACAAACGAAAACCTAGGAATTCTGACAAAATGCAGGCATTGATTGTGCAAGAATGGACTGCTATCAGTCAGGATTTGGTCCAGAAATTGATTGAGAGCATGCCAGGGAGAATTGCAGAGGTCCTGAAGAAGAGGGGTCAACACTGCAAATATTGACTTGCTGCATTAACTCATTCTTACTGTCATTAAAAGCTTTTGTTACTCATAATATGATTGCAATTGTATTTCTGTATGTGATGACAACATCTGACATACACACATGAAAACCAGAGGGCAGCAGATCATGTGAAAATATAATATTTGTGTCATTCTCAATACTTTTGGCCATGACTGTAGATTCTTTGGGATAGAGCATGTGTACTCAAATATGCAGTCAAATTCAATGAATTAGATCAGTGGTTCATATAAAACCCGTTAGTCAGATTGAAAGTACCTTTTGAAAGTAGCAACCTTTAAGTATTGAACATACTTTCATTAAGAGCACATTTCTGTATTAAATATGTTTTTTAGTGGTCTGATGTAATATTCATATTTTAAATGCCATGTTTCCGTTGCCTGTAAGTGACAAGTCATCATATTTATCAGAAATTAAAGCTTTCAAACATCCAATAGCAGATGTAATCTGATCTGTAAAGATGTTAACATATCAGACATATCAGGGATGACATTGTAGATTAGCTCATTTATTGTAAATATAATAACTACAGACAAAAAATTACAAAAAAAGCTAAATCAGAACACAAGGACTCTTAACATATACCATGTGTTAAGTGGTATACTTAACACATATACTTAGTGTTCACATTTTCCTGAACTCGTCATTGACAGAAACTGCAATTTCACATTTTTGCCTCTCTTTTACTTCTTATGCAAAGGTTTCCCGTCTCTTTAGTCTTAGTTTGTGGAGCTCACCTTGTTTCTGCAGCCTCACACTGTCATTAGGAATCTCATTGATTTTTGTATTATCTAGCATCAGAGAGCATCTATCAGCAAAACGATGCATTGCGTCTTGCATAGATGGCCGACATCAGCATTTAGCCTTAATGTAAGAACATGGCACTAACTAATCTGAGTCTGCTACATTTACCCAGCAGAAGGAGATCACCATGCTGAGATGAGGGGTAGTGCTGGCAGGCTGTACTGTACCTGTGTGATTACAGGGTGGAGTAATGATGGCTCTGGGGAAAAGTCAACTTAAGGGACAGAACCTCGCTTGTTTTACGCAGACAGGTTGGCTGTAGTTGCTTCATTGGCCAATAAACCTCAACGATTAAATTGCATTTGCAGTTTACTGTCATTACCAAGAGCAATGATTTATATTTTGATCTAAACTTGTTTATGAAGGAATCAGAATCAGTTTGTTTGTAAAGTAGAGATGGCCTCTCACTAGGGCTTCTGAGCACCACCAAGGATTTAGATGCTTGTGTCTTAAAATTTAATGGAGTGAGAGATGAAAGTGATATTGATTTTTCCAGCTGACTTCCAGGAATAAAAAAAAGAGGTAGAGATGTCGAGCTTCCTCCTTAAGTTGTTTTGATTGAGGAATTGATTGATTTTTCATTCCCTGGCAACAATCTTTTTTCTATTTGTACAAAACACAAACACACACATCCAAAGAAATGTCCTGTACTTCCTTTTATGAATGCACTTCAGAAGTCCTGACATATTTGGTCTACTTCACCTCTTCTTCTGTTTTCCCTGTTTCAGTCTCAATCACTTTGTTTTTGTCTTTGGCAGTCTCCTCAATCAGATCACCACACTCACTTATCAGAGCTCAGCTTACAAAACAACTGGAGTATATTTACACATTCTAGAGTTGTCTTCATCAGATTGGAAAGTCTGTCAGGTTGATGTGACGTCCAACTTGTGCACCTGCTTTCATGTGGGCTCAGCTTTAAATCAAACATATTGACCTTTTTAGGGCGTAAATAAAGCTTTGTCACCTTGGAAATCTTCCTGAAAATCCAGATCTAAGTGTGTAGATATGATTATATGAACTAAAAGAAAAAGGGGAACCTTCACAGAGGGTTATTTTTGTAACATCCTTCCCCTTTTAAAAGTAGTAGTGCCACTGAGACGTCATGAGTTGGAAATCTTTGAATTTAAAACTGTGACCTTTCAGACGGTCACAACTCTGTTACAAATGAAACCATTTGATCAGGAAACTTGTGTAATTTCCCCTTTCGACCGAATTTAGCATCTGTTACGTAAACATGAATATCTTTAAGGAGTCACGCTCTATGGAACATACTGGCCACAAACTGGAACTCTGGATTGTATTGCATTTTAGGCAAAATGAGTTTTCTCTTCCACTCTGCTTCATGGGCTGGTGGACTTCACCTCTGTTTTCATATCTGTAGGGCAAATGCAAAGAGGTGAAGTACTATGCTTGGCAAGGTTTTAGGGGGAAACACAAAGAACTG
Source organism: Xiphophorus couchianus (assembly GCF_001444195.1). Lineage (NCBI taxonomy): Eukaryota > Metazoa > Chordata > Actinopteri > Cyprinodontiformes > Poeciliidae > Xiphophorus > Xiphophorus couchianus. The sequence continues at coordinate 20,800,555 of NC_040240.1, forward strand.
TTTGGTCTGAAAGTCCCTCCAGGAAAAAAAAACAACAAAAAACTCAGCAGCTGCTAATAGAGTCATAGGAGTGAAACACTTTCTGTATACAGCTCAAACTAGATATTTATATACAAAATAGTAATCGGCACAGGACCTGTTTCCTCTCACTTTGACATTAAATCACACTAATGGTTTCATGTGTAGGTCAGTTAGAAATAGATATTTTTTCCCCATTTGCAAATTTCCACAGTAGTTTTTAACTTTCTTCAAATTCAAGAAGTTTACGTAAATCTCCTTAGTTTTGGTAGAATTTCGTTTTCTACTGAATGGCCTGAGCGAAACACATTGTCGTTCCTTCTAGAAGCTTCTTACAATGTTTGCTGAAATGAAACTCCTGCTGAAAGATACTGGTGCAGTATGTCCAGTTTGTCTGCTGCTCATTTTTCAGTGATGTCGCACATGAAGGCAGTGACTTCGAGATGCCTTTTTAAAATACATCCATGCCTGCAATTATAATCCATTTAACTTAATTCAACTTATCTTGTAAATTAGCCAGAAGAAAGAGCTCATTTAACTCCTGAATTTGAATAAAATATTATCCTCCAAGCACGTCCTCCTCAAAATTGTGACAACCAGCAGACAGAAATATTGTTGCTAAATCTAACTAACCAAAAGCAGAAAAGGTTTAGTCTAATTTGATGCAAAATGGTAACAATTTTACTGTGTCTGAAAACATTTGGTCTCAACTGCAGCTTCAACATGTGTGAGGCAAATTAAGAGTTAAATAAACTACAGAGCTTTCCAAGGACAATAACCCCATATGGGATTTTCCTCCATTTCCATTTCAGGAATTGGTTGCCAAGTTGACCTGGTGAACATTTCATATGTAAGCTACATTACTTTGAATTTAAACTAAAATCTTTTTTACAATAGAAATTCTATTAGCTCAATCAGAACTCCTAGGCATATTGTTTTAAGCAGTTATGATAAGACATTTATATTTATGGATCCAAACATGACAGGAAATAAAATACAAAAATACCCAATAAAACAATTGCGCTGATGTACAATAGGCCACTGTTGCTATGGTGCAGATAAACAGAGTTTATCAAAACAACAACAAGAAGCAGTATAAAAACTATATGTACAGGGTTATTAAGGATTATTATTGAGGAAAAAGTGACATTGCTGAGTTTTATTTTTAGTTTTGCTGTATTTTATTAGTTATTGACAGGATTTTATTGTTTGCCTAACATGGAATACATAGTGTCCCCAAACCCCTCCCTCATTTTGACAGTCAGTTTCATTTTTCTTTTAATCGGGTTTCCTGTAAGTCAGGGTCTGAGGAATTCCTAAATCTTTGCGTGTTCCAACAAAATCAGATTCAAACACCGTGTTTAAGAGATAAAGAGAAGAATTGTGGAAATTCATGTAATCTGCAGGGTGTGCAATTACTGGCATAATCCAAGTGATTTGTCTGGACATGTCAGCCAAGAAGTCACAATCACATTAGTCAAAGATCTGCAATGGAAACAAATGCTGATTTGTTTGAATGTATTCTCTTCGAGTGAAGTAGCTGAAGGTTTCAGGACCGAGAGAAAATGACAAACACTAACTGGTGAGACTTTAAAGGAGCCAGAGTGTCTGATTTAGGAGCTTACTGAAGGATTAAGTGTAAGAAGACTGTGCGATTCCCGGGCATATTTGTGGTGTGATTCACCTTTTTGATGCGAATGTCAGCTTCTGTGTCAGAGGAGAAATACGTGCTGCAAGGAATTTGAAGAAATGTTCTTCAACACGCACAGCAATTAGTGCAGAATAGTAACTGCAGAGTAAATATGTTCCAGCTCTATAAAAACTAAGCAACTTCCTTATTTAGCCAAGTCACTTTATTTTCATAGGAAATCGCCATAAACCACCATAATTATTAGTTTTAGTCAACCATCAGGGTTGCAGGGGAGCTCTTCAAAACTGATGTTTTCTCATCCAGCAAGTTTTCTTTTGCTGGTAAGAAGACAGTCATGACAGCTGCCTAATGTGGAACAGAGAAATCAAACATTTCCTGGAATGTTGCAACACACTGACTTCCTAAAATTCATTCATTGTACATTTCAAGAACTTATTGGATAATATGCAACTTCCACTGAAATTCACAAAATGGCAAAAATATGGTCACATTATGACATTTCATACTATGATGCTTATGTGTTTTTTTTTTTTTTTACTGTTTAGGCTTGGAAATCATTATTTTGGACAAAATATGTAATTATAAAACAATATTTTTTTATGTCTTCTACAGAGCAGATCATGTAAAAATACCTGAATCTATGAGAAAAATATGAATAAAGTCCATTTGAAGGTTTTGGAGCTCTTCAAGTGAGTTTATTCTTCACAGAACCTAACAGACATGAACTCTTCATATTTGTTTGGTCATGACCTCTGCTAGTAGCTTTCATATTGACGTGGATAACATTCAGTATTAAATTCAGACCGATATCGATTATTAAAATTGGAAAAAATCTATTAAAGCAACTGACTGGGCTGATAGACAAGTTTTTGTTGGTTGAGGTTAAAGGTAAAGATGACCGGCTGAAGTTTAAATAGAGCAACAGAAAAGAGGAAAAAGAGAATTACGTTACACTGAACGTGGCGTTGTTGATTAGAATACTAGACACTGTTAATATGCTTGAATTTTCACACCAAGTCATTTAATGAGTTTACAGAGAATGGGCAGAAAAAGAGCAAATGCCTTGTTTATGTCAGAGGAGCAAACTGGGCAAACTGGTTTGAGGTGCAGGAAAGCAACTGTGACTCAAATAACCATTGGTTACAACTGCAGTGTGCACAACACCATCTCTACTTTCACAATGCATCAAACCACAAAGTAGATGGACCTCAGCAGCAGAAAACCACAATAGGTGGCACTCCTGTCAGTTAGAAACAGGAAACTGAGGCTGTTCTTTGCAAAACTCACAAAAAATGGGTCAGAATTGGGTGTACACAAAATGAATAATAAAACTGGCATTTGAGTGTGTCACAGCACATTAGTTAAGCCATTTAGAGGGGAATTATAGAAATTTATAATCACACATTTTCACACTCACTTAAATAAACTAAGAGACTGGGCCTTTGCAGCAGCTGCACAAAAACAATGATATAGTTTATTGGCTTGTTTACACATCGCAGTCGGGGAATTTTAGTCACCAGATTTTTCCTACAAATACACTTAAAGTGCAAGTAAGCTCTTCCCCTTAAATTTGATTGTTTTGAAGACAACAATTTTGAAAGAAAAAACAAAAAGATGGATGAAAAAGCATAAAAAACAACTAGTTCTGCTTCTGAAACACATAATCAAAAAATGTGCTTAAAATAAAGACGAGGCTTGGTTTCTGGGAATGGATGAAGGGAGGATCTCTCCATAAATAGTAACAATCAAGGAGCAAATATATGCAAGGCGAAGTAATTGAGTGAGTGGGTACAGGTGAGCGGTGAGTATCAGGTGGCAATGAGTTGCCATGGAGACAGGCTAGCGGTAATTAAAATGACGGGGAGACGAGGATCAAACTTTGAAAAGTTGTTGTAACTTTTCACCATGAGCTGATTCAAGGTGACAAAAACAAGTAAATCAGCAGTACACTGATAAATAACTACTAAAATACAAAAAAGTATAAAATATTAAAGTTCTACTAACTAAATGTCACTGCTTTGTCAATATACTCAGCCAAAACGTAGCTTTATATGCCAATCAGGTTTACACACATAAGCTATTTTATCATAAAATCTAGTTCCAACACGATGTAATCAACTTAGAGTTAATAGATTGCTATAAATCAGCTTCTGTGGAGTGAGAATCGTGAGGCCCCTCACCTGCTGGTGTAATTTCCACTCACTAAAATGCTAAATGGCTGGCAGGTGGTTGGATGGTTAAAGAGAAACTGGAATGTAATTATTTTTTGCTAAATATCTTGCAGAAACACGATATAATTGGTTCAGCAAAGTCAAACTATATGAATACAAATAGCCGACGGTATAAGGGAGACTTTTCTGGACCAAGAAGTGTTTCTCTAGTGCGATGAATAATACATGTCTTATGGAAGTGAGATGAAGTGCAGAGTGAATGAAAAGCAGCCAGCTAATCTCTGAAGAATGTTAAAAAAAATAAAAAGTCTTCATGGTAGCCAAAATTGAATATTTAAAACACAGTAAGCAGTTATTTTCTATTTTGTGACATCTTCAGTTTTTGTTGACTAGTTCTGTTTCGGGTGTTTGTGGTTAAAACGGCTTAAAGAGAAAGAATGTTGTTGTCTTTGGTTCTTAGGAAGGGCAACGTGTTTAGAGGTAAAAGGAGTTAGCGCAAAGCTGACGCACTGCTAACCAAGCTGACCAGAGAAGTCCTACAATCACATCAACTTCAACGAAAACAAAGATAGGGAAGTGAATGAGTCAGAAAATATCTTCAGTGACTCCTCCAGACGTTTCTGATGTAAACCTGCTAACATAGTTAGAAAAAAGTAAAGTTTGTGTTTCTGGAAAAAGCTTCATGCATGACGTGTGAAGGAGCAGCGTGATCAACTTTAAGGCAGTGAGTCCAGTAAAATCACAACTCCCAAGAAGATTACATGGTTAACAAAACTCCTTTAAAAAATGTAAAGGCCACTTTAAATATATGTCTACGTTACTATCCATTTTTATTTGTTCTTATTAGTTTTAGAAACTGAGAAATGTATGTAATTTATTGGAATTTGAAATAAAAATTAGCAAATTAATCCAGAAAATTGCATTATAACTTCCCTTATTCTTTAACTTGTCAACTGCAAAAAAGGACTGATTAGGCAGCCTGTGTTTTACTTAGTATCTTCTCCTGAATTAGAGAAAGTGATCTACATCTGTTTGCATAAATTTATCATTTTAGAACAGAAAACAGGTGAGAAATATAAGTAATTATAAAGAAAAAAAACCTTATTTGATTGTATTTCTTTATTTCTTTTTCTTAGCTAAATGACAGAAAAAGAGTTTTTAATTCTGTGCTATTTTGGCTGAATTATATAATTAAACCACTGATTCATTCTTACCATGCTGCTACTTCTGTCATTCATGCAGTGATGAATTTCCTTGAGTGGCTTCATCAACTTGTCTAAACGTTTTTATTGGATAATTGCAACAGTGTCCAAATATGTTGTAATATTTTACATCTTAGTGTTATGTTTCATTCTGAGTTATCTCACCTAATATTTTTATTGGCTGCTGCCAGGCGCCGCTGTCTAAACAGCTCAGTTAAGTGCTGCAAAACCTGAAACTGTAACCATGTGGTTGTGCTGATCAAAGGAAGCAACAGATCAATTCGATAAAAAACTGTTCACTCTCTATGCATACTAGTTAGTTAGTTAGCTAGCTAGTTAGTTAGTTTTTGACATAAATTATTTTGTACTGATTTTATTACAACAAACATGGAAAAAATAGTCAAAAAGAAACATTTTTAGTCCTACTATTTAAAAGGCCAGCCTCTACTGCAACCCTGTGTATGCTAATGATCAGAGAACAAATCAGATGGCTTCTTCTAATCAGAACAACGTTATTTTCCTCAGTTGAACCACTTTTGACATGTTATGAGCTGGAAAATGGGTTTGCCATATAGCTACAGGGAGATCCTGATGTCATTCAGGTATCAGTTTTCCTTTAGCAAGAATCAATAATATCTTCTGTCCTCTTTGTCAATTACCTTTCAGATATTGTTTCAGTTGCCCCATTTATTCGGAATCTTAGTGGATTCAATTTTGCTCCTACTGGTTGATTTTTTGTTGATCTGCACTGCCCTCTGCTGGCGGCTTTTTGCTATTAATGCTACGTACGAGCAATTGATTTTGTTTTGTAAATAAATAATGTTTTCTCTTTTTTTTGGTCAATGATCTCTAAACTCATGATAAAAAGTATTGTGGATTTTTTAAATTATAAATTTAAAATCAACATGTGGAAAGATTTAGGTGGAAGGATTTTTTTTTTTTCAAAATACCCCCAGTAACATCAAAGGTATGACGTCATTTTTAAGGCTGGCGTTGAATTTAAATTATTGATTAATTTCTTTTTGCAGATTTTTTTCTTTTCTACCTTCAGGCTTTCTAGTAAAGACGGATTGTGATTCTAACAAAGAAAGTGCCTTGAGATGACGCGTGTTGTGAATTTTAGCTAAATAAGTTCTACTGAACTCTTCTTAAAATTACAAAAGTCAGTTTTAGGCAATTGGTAGATGCTTTTCATCCCTTTTTTGAAGGAAATTTCTAAATATATCCTGGGGCGTTTCAGATGTTGTTTCATGTTTTTGATTTTTAACTTCCATTTACAGAATACAGAGTGCAGATTTCCCTTTCTGATCTTCTTGCCTAAGCAGAATTTGTAACATCACAGTCAGTTTGGACCAGCTCTGCTTGCTCTGAAATAAACACAGATTTTAAGTTTTTTAACTCCATGTGTTGCTGTTTTTTTTTGGTTTTTTTACTGTTCCTATACTTTGCCTTTTGTTATCAACCCTTTTCTCTTTCTGTATATAGTTCCCAAAAGCTGTGGCTTGCTTTTATAAATATAAAAGCAATTTATAAAAGCAAACCACAATTTGCTTTTATATTTTACAATATAATATTTATATTAGCCCAGTTTGTGTTTGTTGACACCCAAAATCCATCTGAGAGAAAAATAAAGTTTGAATAACTGCCAGAAAATCCTTAGAACGATCTGATGTTAAACTAAGCGGTTAAATCTAAAAACATAAAATATTTCCAGTGTGCATTAAAGCCTGCATGTTTGATAATAAGCCCAGAATTCACCTTACAACCTAGTGCCAGAATGTAACATACATTCTGGCACTAGGTTTTCATGTTTACCGAAAGAATTGGTGCAGCTGCACAGAATTTGCATAATATAAACTAGGAGCAAGTTGGACGACAATCCAGACGCAGAGGTCACACAAACCCACGATCTGTGAAATTATACTTTGTGTGAAATATCAATTTGCGGATCTTTTCTATTTTAACTAATTTACATCGACTGCTATGAAAATGTTTTCATAGCAGTCGGTGCAGAAGATGAACAAACTGAGTACTCGCTTTCTGCATCCATAGATTTTGAGTAAAGTAGCAGCCAGGTGCTGCCAGCTTGTATAAGCGTCTCAATAAATTAGAATATTATTGGCAAGTTTATTTGTTTTAGTAACTCAATTCACTAAGTGAAGCACATTATATAGATTAATTACACACGGAGTGGTGTTTAAAGCCTTTCTTTATAATGCATTTCCTCTTTAAGCAAATAAAAGCATTTAATTTATTGAAAATAATTTTTAACCAGACTAATAAAATATAAAATTCTTTAAAGGTTGTTAATCCTAAAAGGTACTTTCAATCTGCAAAATGAGCCTTATTGAAACAGCATAGTCAATTTTACTGTCATGTTCATGTAAATCTTAGTCTTTGAGGGTTTGGTTTGTGAAAAACAACATTATTGATTATAAAATTAAATGCTTTTTATTTCTGTTTGATAAAAAAGTGTTATTATACCAGATAATTTATTTAGGTTTTCTTTCTTCTTTATTGTGTTCTTTTGGTTTCTGTGTTTATTCTCTTAGGTTCCCCAATTTGTAGCTTGACTTTATCTACTTTTTTCTCCTCTATATTAAATATTGTAATTTCCTGTGTTTTTGTTCTTCTGCAGCTGTTCCAAGTGCCACTGATTAGCTCACCTTTATCCAAATTACATTCTGTCAGTTTTCTGTCATCATCCTCCTTCACTGTGCTCTCTGAGTTCATGTCTGCATTTTTGTTCTTCTAAAACAATAAAAATATAGCAGCAAATTGAAAATGCACAGAAATAACTGATTAGCAGCAGGTCTGACCACTTTTATAAAAGCAAAAATAGTTCACAGTTTACATACCTGTTCAAAACAGCTGAAAAATAAACGTTCAGCTTTTTTTTGCTCTCGAAACATAGAAAATGAATCACAAAACTTCTAGAGCAAGCCTGAGATGTTTGTCTAGTTCTGCACAGCTTCGTAATACCGCAGCAATTCAAAACATCCAAGCTAGCTGCCAAGCTATCAAGGTCTTCCAGTCAGAATCAACTTCAGTTGTATAACAATCTAAAATCAGATGTGAAGATATTTGACTGACAGCTAATCCCTTGGAGAAAATGGTTAATTAACGGGACAATAGTCCCAAACAGCTAATCCTGAGCAGAATGGTTGAAAAAGAAAAGAACCAAGGTTTTGCAGTGGTCTAGTCAAAGTAAAAAAAACATGTAGCAGAACCTTAAAAGAACTGTGTAGTAACAAAAGCTCACAAACCTTTAAATAAGAGCTGGTTAAATTATCCCACAGTGATGTAAGAGATCAATAAAGTGAAACAGTAAACAACTACTAACTAAAAAATAAAAACATCGTAGTCAAGCGCATTTTCAATACAATGACTTTTTAAAAGTTTTTTTTTATTCCAAATATGTTTCTATATATTGAACACCAGAGGGAGGAACCCCTCCTAGAGTCACCCCACACATCAATATTGATAATAATCATGATAACATCAGAATCATCAGAATAGTGTCCTTCTGTCATCCCTGTTCTGGTGTGAACAGCTGAAATCTGCTGGTACAAATCTGAGGGAGGAAAACAAAAACAAAAACCAAACATAGTCAAATGTGCAACAGAACAATGTTCACACATGCATAGCTGAGTTTGTGAGGACATGCCAATGACTTCAGCCCCATTCAGACCTGGATCTGAAACTTTCAACGCCTGAACTCACCTTAGTTCTCACAAAGATAGCCAAGCACACAGTCTTACACACACATACACACCCCAGCGTGAACATACCTTAATTAGTCAGTGACATTTAGGTTTTCATCAACATTCTCCACATTTGCTGCTGCCTTGATATTACAGTTTATATGAAAAAGTAAAATAAAATCACAAAATGAATAAAAATGTACAGGCACTGCTCTTCAAAACAATGTTTCATTTTTCTCTAATCACAGTAACACAAGGCTTTACATGTGGAACTGCTCTTCATAACCAACATGTTTATGATGATACAGGGTCGGGGAATTTGATTATAAATTAATCTTGCAAGAAAAATTTCCATTATATAAAAAAATATAATAATATTGCAAGTAACACTCCAATTGGACACAATGAAAATACAAACACAAATTTAGTGTGTTGTTTTGCTTCGGTTTGCTCCAAGTTTACAGTCAAATATGTTTCTGCATGTGTGTTCTTAGGTGTGTGTACAGTACAAAGTTTCCAAGCTCCTTTGAGCCACAAAAACAGCCTAAAATCAGCATAAACTGAATAAACTGACCTAAAACAGATGGAACTGCACTGAGGTAGTTCTTCACTATCTGTATGTTCAGTAAATTTCTTTTTCAAGCATCTTTATCAGAGGTAAAAGGGTCCATATAGTTTTAATTAACACAACTTTGGATTTTTTATTAGGTTTGCAAAACTTACTGCAACATTAAGAAATAAAACTCCCCAAACATTACAGTGCATCCTCGGTATTTGCTGGGGTTTGGGACCATACCTGCTTAGCAAAAGCTGGAATTTGCAAGTACTTGAGATCCCCGCTAAATGCTTATAAATGCCTAATTTAATAGTTTAAACAACAAATACCTTCCTACTCTCATGATACTGGACAACTTAACATCCATGGTCTTTCTTATCTTCACTCTTAGGGGAACAGCAGCAAAGAAAATCAACGCCAAAGGAAGATGACAGTCCTAGATTGTTGCTTTGCAAACACCAGCCAATGGTATGTCAAGTATCATTCTTGTTCCCAAGCTGCCATTTCTTTTGAATATCTTAGATATGCTCTACAAAAACTAAAAAAATTCAGTGAATATTGAATCCACATATCCTGCACTGTGAATAGACAGCATTAAAGTAGTGAAAGCACACAACAATTCAGTGTTTTTTTTTTTATAATTGAACATCATTTGAAAGATCACAGTTTTCAGTGTTTTAATTTTCTTCATCCATAAAACAAACAAACAAACAAAAAAATATGGCATTAGAAATTTAAATCGTAACAAAGCTGCATTAGCTTGGTCACATCTACACCTTAAAACATTTACTAAACTTACCAATACGAATTGGTAAGTTTAGTAACATGAACATTTTATGTGCAGTCAAACAAAAAACACTTAATAAGACCGGAGGATCAACTTGCTGTCCTCGAGGGCATCCACGTCGAGGCATTTCATTACCGTAAGTTTTGTGGTTTAATCTTGATTGATGTGTGCAAAAACACACGACAAACCTGTACAGGCATGCATTGCAAAACTGCATTGCATGCCAAGTACATAATTGAACTGTTTCCCCCTTAACAGTGATACTCAGAGTGAAAGATAAACTACAAGCAGTTCCCATTTCTGTCATATGACCCGCTCCGCACTTTGTGTTCAGATGCATCTCCATTTAGCTATTAGATCTGACAACGTTCAAAGAACAAGTCCAAGTTTAAGAAGCAGAAGAACTTTCTCTGTAAGGTTTGTCTGCACAAGAATTACTGAAATGACACAAGAATGTTTTATGAGCTGAATTACCAAGTCATAACCAGAGAGAGGAAACATACAAGAGTTATCCTACAGTAAAAGAAAGACAAATAGAAAATATTATAGCATCTAAGTTCTCATTGGTGAGACACAGTTACACCATGAATCTAATGCATTTCATTGGACTTTTGAGCTGTAGGGTGATATATCGATACATATCGGTTTTTGCCGATATACTGATCTTAAATTACTTGGATCAGTATTAGGGGATAAAAATTTCAATTAGTACAAATCTCGTTATTCTGATTTTTTATTTTTTTTTAATTGGTTTATTTGGTAGGGACAGACATACAGCGACGTAGACAAAATGAACAAGACAGCAGTCCCATGTTTACGTCATAGTTCAATAGCAACAGCTAATTCACAGCTCTTGTCCCTAGATGGGCTTATTATTATCTGAAACAATATTTTCCAGTTTTAATGCATTTGAATAAGATATTTTGTATTCCAATTGTGGCCACTTAATCATCCTTATTAAAAAATTGCTAAGTCTGGTTGAAGGTTTTGTATTTAGAGGAAAATTCTAGTTAGCTTTAAGCTATGGCTAACGTTGTGGAAATATTTACCTAATTAAGCAGCTTGGTTTCACATAAAATTATAGAAAACGGATATTTTTTGGCTGGATGAAAGATAATTTTCTAAAATAAGATCTGGATCCTTTCACTTTTTATCCCCATTTGACTGCTTACTGGAAGCTTACTGCTTGAAATTAGTTTTCCATTCCTGTTAGCCTCACTTAGCCTAGCATGCTAAGAAAGAGTTTCAGACTGCTAACTTGACTCAGTATAAATTTTATACATCTGAATTTTACATTAACCTAATGTGTATAAAAATATATGTTAAAGTGACATCTTGAGGTGTATGTTAAATTCACCTGCTCATCCATTTTGTGACATCAGTGTCATTCGATAATAGAAATAGCCTTATATGCTAAATTAAAAACTACAAACCAAAAGGCCTTTGCACAAGTCTACACATATTATATTGTCTTAATCCATCATCTAACAAATTTGAAAGTGCCAAAAGCTAGCAAATGTTGTCCCAAGGGTTTAATTAATCAAACCTTTGTGGAAATTTTACAATACAAGGCAGAATAGAAATGCTATATTGTCAAGGCGGTTTTGTTGTCGTTTACAGTAGAAAAATAAGTAAAAAGCTGGTCCATCCAACCAAGCATGAAGAAGACTTCAGCTGAAAAAACAAATGTGACCATTTCACGATCGATTCATGCATGCTGCTGATAATACTGGATCAGCACATCTAAAAGAAGATCACACACTTCTATAAACAGTTACATGTTCTTTATATCTGAATGGTTGATGCACATCAGACAGTTTTTCTGATTTAATTTTAGACAATAACATTCATGTGCATGATTACTCTGCTGACATAAACTGAAGAACTGAGACATGGTGTGCAAAGGCCTTAAGTGATGTTCTTCTCCCCAAACAATGCTAAAAATACCTTTGTTTTTTACCTAAAAACATTGCTATGCAACTGGTTGTCACATCTTGAAGTTGTGTAACATGACATCTCAAAGATTTCAAACTTTTTTTCTTTGTTTTTTGTTGTTTTCTTTATAAAAAATAATGAACTCTTGTTGCTTCTCAGCCCTTTACCTTCAGATGCCTCACAGTGCATTTTTCTGACTTGATACATTTTCTATGCAACACAAGAACTACCTCAGCACAGTTTTGTACACTTTAGGCAAGTAATTACTTTTTTGTTTATCTGCTCTGTGGATCACAGCACCAGCCAGCAGGAATCTTTACAAACAGCAAAACAGAATGGGGGAAAAAGCTACATCCTCCTTCCACAAACGTCCAAAAGTGTGACAGAAGACCATGATTACTGTACAACTGCTCTGCTACCACTTGTCTGCGGGAAGGTATCCTCTTACACAAACACCTACTTCAGTATTCAAATGAAAATAAAGAAAAAAAAAAACAAAAAAAAAACAACGGTGACCTCTACCTGTTTGTGTCTCAGAGTCGTCTATTCTTGAAATGGGAGGATTTGCGAGGTAAGAGATGGTGGACTGAATCTGAAGTTGTTCGCTAATTCTCTGCCTATTCGTGCAACTGCTTCAAGTTGCAAATTCCAGAGTTCAATTTATTTAATCCTCTCCGCTGCCAGGTTAGAGGGCTTAGAATCAATCATCACTCAGTAAAGGTTTGTAGTATGAACTGAGCCAAAGGCTCCACTTTGAGGGATCCAACTTACAAATGGGTCCAAATAGTTTCTTCTCTTCTCTTCCTCAGGAGTTTGGACAGGTACAGCTGTGTTGCTAGGGCCAAAGGAAAAGTTTGAATCTTTTAAAATGTATCTTTTGAGTCTTTACTCAATGTTTTTAAGCACAATTGTGTCCCCCAAGTAAGTCCGTTGGTGGGTATGTTGGTCCTTTGGCAGGTGGCGGCCTGGGTGGGGGTGCGGGTCTGTTTGTCGCCCGTAGTGGGCTCGCTGTTCCCCCATCACTGTCGGCTCTGTCTGTTGAGATTGGGGGAGGGGGAGGAGGGAGGCGGGGTAATGACATGGATCCGTGGTGGTAGTGGAGGTGGTGGTGGGGATTATGGCGATGGTGATGTCCCGACATCGCCAGCGAAGGAGGGATACGGGAGCAGGACGAGGCAGAAGAGGAGGAAGAAGGTGGAGGAGGTGGAGGAGGGGTGAGTGTGGCTGGCCGCAGACTTTGGATCCGCCGGCACTCCTGGCAGATGCGGACATGGCTGCAGCTCTGCAGGAAGCTGCGTGGCGGGGCGGGTGGAGCCTCAAAGGCTGGCATAGGGGGAGGTGGAGGAGGGTTATTAGAGGAGGAGTTGACGCCTAATGGATCGTCCAAGAGCCTCTGTGGCCCTGGGCCCAAATCAGGTCCTGTCGCCATACCTGCCCCCAGCCCAGCCAAACCCCCAGTCAGGGGCCCAGTGCCACTGTAGAGTTTCCCATTGCTGAGTCGCATCTCTCGGACTAGCCGAATTGGCCTAGGGCCTGCTAGAGCTAGTCGGGAGGGATGACGCAGAACTCCACCCCCAGCACTGCTCAGGGGGCGGCGCCGACGAGCCCGGGAACCTTTCTTACAAGAAACTGCATTTCGAAACTCTGTCAACATCTCCTGACAAACAGAGACCTGAGAGACAAAAGGAAGATAAGAAAAGATGAAAAAAACAAGAAGAAATGCTACACCTCCCCAAAAAGCTAAGAAACTGCAATATGAACATCTTTTTTCTGATTGCCACAGAACAATAAATGAATCTTAAACATTCTAGCTCCATCTGCACAGTATCTTCTTTTTTACTTGAATTGACTATGGCCTAAAATGTTACTTTTACATTTAATACATCATGGAGACAGAACTCATATTATTGATACAATTAAGAAAATCATGTTTTTTATTTCTAAAATGTTATTTCAAGAACAAAACATAAATATTCAATTATAAACTAATTTGTGATGTATCAACATCCCCAGTCTGTGTCCTGAAAATATACAAAGTCAGAAGTTGTTTTTTTTGTTGTTTTTTTTTAAAAAAAAGCATATTTAAACGTAGAAAAAGCAAGAAAGCAACATTAACAGTATTTTTATCATGTCTGTGTGCAGCTTCCTGTGAATCCACATCCAACCAGTGCTATCTCTGCACACTAAAAACATCCAAAGGAGAGAGTCAAATCAATAACAGATAAACACAAGAGAATAGAAAACAAACAACAAACCCTGTCCTCAGAGGACAAACAAGTCAATGACAGCAGAATATAAATATGACTTTGTCTCAATTCATGTTTTGGATTTTTCTTGTCATATTTTTGGGTCCCTTTTTTTTACTCAAAACCTTAAAATATAACTGTACTCTGTTTCTATGACTACTAAAGTAAGCTAATGTTATCCTCCAAGTTGTGCAATTGTGAGTTGCATGGAGAGGTAAAAAAATACTGAATGTCTTCAAGTGGTCAGCTTTTGAAAATGAATTACAGGCATAATTTGTAATTAAATTGCTTTAATTAAAATGATGGCTAGGAAACTGAAGAGTTAAACATGTTAAACAATGTAACTAATCATCCCTCTCTTCTGGTCAGGCAGAGAGCTGACTGTGGAAGCGAACAAAAACACGGTCGTCCTTCGTGTCACAGCTCAGGTAGGCACAGCTTGGCTCTGCCTTCCCAGTTAATTTTATTCTAAGGATTTGTTTGAGCATATGCAAATAGTAAAGGCACAACTTGAATTAAAAGGCAGCCTGTTGCGCTGCCATTTACATAGACTCTTATATTACCTACATAAAAAAATTCAGGCAATATGCAGCCCTAGGAACAGTACGTTCATGAAATTATTTTTTTATTTTATTTGAAGAAAAGCAGAAGGCAAATCTATGGAACATATTTAATTTGGTTGGACATGCAGAGCTGCATGATATTAGAAAACCTGTGACTGTGATAATATTAATAAATATTGCACTGACGATATCAGCTGTGATATATATGCTTATTTTTTTCCTTCTTATCTGTGCCTCCATCACTCTTATGTTACATGTGAAATTCATATCTGTTACACTTGGAATATATTAGCCAACAATTATTGCACTACAAACAGTCCTTTGTAATATTGGTACTGCAGATATTGTAATGAGGATATATTAGCTTTATATTGAACATTCATTAATGTCTCTGAGTTGGTGGTAAGATGTATGGTTGATTTGTGCTATGGAACACCTCATTGTGATGTGGTTTGGTCCCAGTAATTTTGACCATGCAATTAAGCTACATTTGAGTCCAACATGACACGACTTCTTGTCTGCCATTGCTCACCTGACCCCAGATCTAACGGACTCTGTATTGGCAGAAGAATGTTCTCATCAGAGTAGGATAAGGATTGGTGACAAAAGGTCCTAATCCTGACAGTTACTCTTCATTCTATAACGTAACAATTACTGTATTTTCTCATATCTTCCTTGCTGCAAGAGTGTAGCTTGGATCTTTTTGTACCCATGTGCTTCTGTGTTTGTGACTGTGTAAAGGGTCATAGAATATATTTTTAGAAGTGGAGTTTGAGTCTGTAGTAAAAGGATGGCTGTTTGTGAACAAAGGCTGCCATTTTGAGTTCGATGGTTGTTTTTTAAATAGAATGACTGAGAATGAGGACAGACATGTTTATGCTTTCCTTTCAGTGAAAGAGAACAGAAGTTTATCAGTGCTCCCCAGCTTTGCTCTATATTGACCAGACTTGAATCTTCCTGTTCACTTCCAAAGCTGTAAACTTATGACTTTTTGACTGTTTTCATTTGATTTAACGTCCTTGTTTGCACAAAACAGCCCTAAACATTTACTAAAGCTTAAATGAACTGAAAATACAACAAATGAAATAAAGACTTCAGACTGCTTTGATGTTTTTATAACCCTTTTATTAGAAGCCAGATGACAAATTCACATCACAAATTTATATATAGTTTTTCTTTGCAAAGTTATGAAGTGTTTATGTGGCTACGGTGCAGAAACTGCTCAAAGCTCAGGAATGGTGCAGTAGGAGGACAATGCAAGAGGAAGATGAGGATGCAGTTTTACCTCGCCTGTCTCAGCGGTGCGGCGAGTTGACCACACAAACTCCATGATGGCCACAAACACAGCTACGATGAGGCCACAAATCAGAACTACAAAGATCCCGCCAATATTCTCCATGCCGAGACCTAAAAAACACAAAAACAAGGGGATCACTGTGAATAACTTTTTTTTATTTTGTTTTTGATCAGATGAAGATGACCCAAACTAAACCAAATTAAAACAGAAAGTTTGGAAAGGTCAATTTCATGAGCCACACTTAGGTCTAATTATTACATGATTTGTACAATCAAAAAATTATTTGAAATTAGTAAAAAAAAAAAATCTCAAAACACAACTTTTGATTCATGCCTTGATCCAAAGGAAACCAAGAACAGCTGAGAAACAAGGTAGTTGATTATTCAATGTTTTGTGACTTCATCAAACCACAGCAAGAGCCGTTATGCAAAATATAAGAAAAGATGGTAATAGTCCAAAATAAGTACAGTGGTACATTGAGAACTCATTCATTAGGTCACAAAAGAATAAAAAACAACAATTGCAGAACTTCAGGCGACTGAAAAATTTCTGATGGAAAAAGTTATGTCATTTTTTTCAATACCTTAAACTCAAGCTCACTTGGGTGATGAAGTAGTATAATGACTGAAAGCGCACCAGTACCACATCTGATTGTCAAAAAAAATACAATGAAAGCTTTGGAAAGGCCTAGTTAAAGTCTAGACTTCTGTTTGATTGAGATGCTGTGTCATGACCTTAAAACCACCATATTTGCTGAAAAACGCTGCAGTGCTGCTGAATATGAACAATTCTGTTATACCGCTCTAACCATGATAATTGCACATTGGTGGTAGTTGTTGGCACCAAGAATTAAACAAACAGTTATAAGTTTAGTGTTCAATCACTGTTCACATAGGGCCCAGTGGTTCTGGGTAGCTTTTCTCTTCTGAATATGAACATCCTATGGGATGTGTGGCTCTCTTGTATGGATAACAAGCCAGTGTTTAAATGCTGTGAGGTCCTGTTTCTGAATGTAGTTCATGTCAAGAACTGAGTGGAAAACTCAGGAGAGAAGCTGCCAGAGGAGATTTTACAGTATGAAGGCTGCTTTATGTTCCTTTTTTTTCTCTGCTTTCTCCTCAGTGATTCAAGTTTGGTGTCTTTAATCCTTCTACAAAAAGAAGGGATTGTACTGCTCTTCTTTGCTGGAAGCAGTCTTTTTGGGAGTCTGGTTAGTCCTGCTAGAAATGTATTGTGGTATTTTTCCCTTTATGCTTTTGTTGTCCATATTTTTCTACTTTTTCAGTTCTAGTTTGCCAAAAGCGTGTTAAAAAAAGGAAATAACTCAATATTTCTCATTAGACTTTATCTTCACTACCACTAACACCTATAAATATTCAGTGAATAACTAATCAGATTTTGAAGTCCTATCAGTATCTTATCTTGTGTGCTCAGATTTAATTAAGTTTTTTTTATGTGCAGCAAGACTAGCTTTTGTGGAACTGTCAGCAGCATTTTTGGCTGCTCAACTTGACTATGGGGATGAATTCTGTCCTTAGATGCCCTCCTTTGCCTACTGCAGGTGATGGATGTTAGAATCAGTACCTGTCAACCTATGAATGAATCTGTGACAGCAGTAAAAAGCTTTCAAAGACAGACTGTGGCATCCAAAATGGGTCAAGAAGTGAAATTGCAGTTCTTTCTTTCCAGCGACTAGAAGACTCTATAAACTAGCATCGCTACCAAGAAAACAAAGTCCTGCAATTGCCCAGTATGATAACAGCAACTGCGAGCAATTCTTTACTGAAATTGTTCGGCTGACTTCAAAACCACAAACGAAAAGTGCATAAAAAAAACCCTTCAAAGAAAGCACTTCTTAGAAACTCATTCTACTATTTTCCCAAGTTCACATCCTTGAGCCTCTCACCGAAGCTCTCCACAGATTGTCAGAAAATGTGATCTTTTTTTGTTGCAGGATTTACCTGCCAGCTGTTTTCTTTCTTTATGAGCACAGAGGAGGGACAACACACACATTCGGCTCCCTGCGTGATCATCAACAAAGAGACATTCTGATCATTCATAATGGACCTTTAATGGATTAATTTTGTCAGACTTCACACACAAACACAAAAACAAGCTTCCATCTCTCCCAAGGTCAATGCTTGATTTAAACTGACCTCAGTTTAACCCAATATCACTATAACATCAATTTCTTAATTAATTCTAAATGAATTGACTGATTAATGCCATTGTGATTTGCCTTTTGTCCATAAAAGGCAAACATTTGTGAGTCTACTTACAGTGCAAGTCAAAACTATTGTGTCCAGAGTGCACAGCAAATCTAGGTGAAAACACACACTTGGATTATTATCAAGATATCATTGTTTTCCTGTTTTGGAAATAAAGAAAGCTACACAAACAGATGACAGAGCTGCTGATCGATTCAGCGGCTGGTCTCATGATTCCATTAAGATTGGCTGCTGAAGCCTTAATCAGAGGGAAAAAGTCAATGAAGACGAACAATGTTGTCTTGTTGCAGCGAGATGTGCCAGAAGTAAATATTAGTTTATTGAGATGCTGGGGGAAAATTTGAGTCTGTAAAATCGATAAACGGCAAACAACAAGCAAGATGTAAATGAATAAAATAGCAGGCGGTAATTCTTTTTAATACTGTGTTTCATCTCAGGAAAAATACAGCAAAGACAGGGTGAAAAATGAAAGAAACAGATCCCATCATACTTTTTGTTCCAAAAACATGACTGTCAGGTTAATTGGTTTCTCTAAATTCTCCCTGGGTGTGAGAGTGTGTGTGCATGGTTGTTTGTCCTGTCTGTTTCTGTGTTGCCCTACGACAGACTGGCGACCCGTCCAGGGTGACCCCGCCTCTCGCCCGGAACGTTAGCAAAGGTGTTAGAAAATGGATGGATGGATGGAAAAACAAAATTTTACAAATGCATTTTTCTTTTTAGCTACTAAAAAAATCCCTCTTTTAATTTGAGTTCATTTATGTAAGAGGGAAAATAGACCAAAAGGGAACACTTTTTTCCTTTCTTTTTTAACATTTCTCACTGAAATTTTTTTTGACACACCTAACAATTACTAGAAAAGAAATATGTGAATTTCCTATGAATGGTCATCCAGATATAGGAAAAGAGTGTTTTCAGATCATTAAAAAAACAGAAATCCATGTCAGCTGAGGAGCATACAAACCACAAACTGAGACACTAATAGGGCAAATTAAAGGCTTTTAACCCAGTCAGCATGACTTTTTTTAATTTTAAACAACAACATCTAAACCAAACAGACATGCTCTCAAACCTGGCTCTAAATGTTGTTTAATCCCCCTCTTTCATCTCCACACCGTCTCCATCTGTTTGTGATGGATTTAACTGTCAAATATATCTGAAACTCCAAGAGTTCCCCGAGAAAACCTCTGCACGAGCACACAGTCACATTTCTCTGCAGAACATCTGGCGATATCCATCTTCCTGCAAAGTGTTGACTCCGGTGTAACTGGGATACATTCTGACCACTTAAAACGCTAATTGTTCCACATTTTTAATGACTGCACCATCTGTCACGGCAGAGTGTCTCTGCTTTATTCGAGTTTGGGACTGCACCTTGAATCATGTTGCCTGGCTGGTTTCATCTTGTGTATAAAAGACTAATCCATTGATCTGTCAATCAATGACAGCTTTGATAACACAGCAAAGTACAAGTGTGACTGCAGTGGAATTTATCAATCAGTCAACAGACGACAAATGAACAGGAATTTTTCATGATCAGTGTCATTTAAAAAAATTGGAGTGGCATCTCAAGTAATTTAGAATGGCATCTTTGAAATGATTTCTTATTTGGATGCAAAATGTATTGGCTCTTCATTAAAGTTAAGGTGACAGTGAATGAATTGCATTTCTATTCATATAGTCTCATAAAGCTGACACTGAACTGTTTATCCATCCAAACTACAGCTGTTGTAATTTAGCACCGAGTTCAAACGGACAGTGGGATAATACTAGCATTGTGGATACAAAGGTAACGGTCTGCTGAACCAACCTTTGGCTCGGTGGTCCTCCTCTTTAGGACACTGGCCTCCCTCCCACCAGCGTCTCTTCAGAATCTCCAGCCTGTTGCTCTCCTGCAACTGCAGGATCCCCAGCGTGATCTCATCTCGGTATGGAGAGCCTGCAAGCGAAGGAAAGCAGAGGAATACATGATTACTCTGAATTTACTCCAAAACAAATTCTGGGATATTTTAAGGTAATTCAAGAGCTGTCCAATGGCTGCTATAGTGAAACAAACTATTTCTATTTAGGAATACTGCAGACCAAACGTATTTATTCCCTTTTCGTCACAGAATGCAGCCTTTTTTAGAATTCTTAGTTCTTTCGACGTGATAAAGACAATTTGTTAAATGCAAGCTCAAAACTGGTAAAAACACAAATGAAACATTTTTGCTGCTGTTTTAAAGTTCGTGTTTACATACTTTATGTTCCAGGTGACTTAACTAAATATTAATGTCTAAAAAAAACATTTGTTTTGAGCACAAGTTATTATGGAGGCACACTTCACATCAGCAGCAGCAGTCTTCACTCTGGCAGAGTAAAAGGAAATGTTCCCTCTGCATTAAAATTGAAACCCAGTTGGGCTACAAACGGCAAAATTTATATCGTTCCGACATACCATTCCTACACTCTGGGTTCCTTATAATGAGATGTCAGTGAGATATCACCATTTTCTTCAGCTGTACGGGGCACAGAGTAGCACAGCATGACCCCACTCTTGAGTATTGCTGTGGACTGCTGGTTAGCTAGCTGAAAGTAGACTACAACACTTTTCCTTCATTCACAAGAAAGTCAAATTGATAATACTTAAGTTGCTTGATAGACAGAATGGCAAATAGAAATGCAATGAAAAATAAATGAAAACTGCTATATTCAGATGATTATGATGAATTTTGGCTAAAGTCTATGTATCAAAAATGCCACTGATAATAATATTTTTAATGGGATAACCAAGGTTTTATTTTAACAAGTGCAAGGTTCAATGAATTGATTTGTAAACAAAAGGAATAGGATCATGCTTTAAATTTTTGTTGAGAATTTATGTTAGTATATGAAGTTATTGTAATTTTAGCCAAAGTTATCATTCTGAAAAATGCACAGGAAAAAAATATACAAGAAAAAAAAACTAATTTTAAATAAAATGTTTAATTAGTAATTTCTCAATTTGTCATCAGAACTCTTCCAGTTTTAAAAACATTAATTTGTGTCTATAAGTTTTTGGGGGTTTTTTCCGCTTGCCCAAGGGAAATATTGTTAATGAAGACCAAATGGCACTTATTCACTAAACAGAACAATAAAACTAAAATTCATAATCAGTCACAGGGATAGGTCTTGGATGGTGAAGAAAAAAACTGGTACTAAACTGACAGGAGGAAGTGTAAATTAAGCTCTTCTTATGTAAAGCATATGTTTTTATTTTAAAGTCACCTGTTGTCAATATTTTTTCGCATCACCCCGTCAGCACAAACCAGAATGTGTGATTTGAAAGAAGATATTAATGAATCCACCTTTTTAATTTTTTAGATAAACCTGTGTATTTACTTTCTTTAAAATATAATTTTCCTTTAGGACCTAATATCGAGTTGGGCAACGTTTTAGAAGAATGACTGACTTCAGGAAATTTCAACATTCACAAAATGATTAAAATCTTTTCATCACCAAAACTGTTAACTATTCAAATCATCTACCAGACTTACAAATAAGATACAGATTTAGTACTTCTAAATGTGTCAGGATTATTTTTTCTCTGATTAAAGAAGGAGAACAAGAAACAAAGGGATTACTCTGCAGGACAAAATAATCCTATCTGGAGAAAACCTTTCCAGGTTTTTATAAAACCAGCGTAACATTTCTAAATAATATATTCTTGAATAATTTCTTTGCAAAAATAATTCCCCCATGAAAGGTCTTGGTTTCATCCTCTCATAACAATACAAATTAACCAACTTATCCAGGTGGGATAACGGTAAATAAAGAATTTACTTGAATCCAAACTCGCAGGCAGTTATTCAGGATGTTGTGCAAAGTTGGGATTGAACAGACAGTTGAAATGTATCTCTTGTCTTTCAGACCTGAACAAAGCAGTCTTCTTGAGATTTTTGAATCTGAAATCCTCTTAATACATTTTGCTGCACTGTGCACTCATGTGCATGTAAATATCTATTCACTTTATTCTACTTCTCCAGTTGCCTCTTATTACCGACTTCATGATAAAGTGTCTAGAAAATCTTCACCATAGTTACACTGATGCTGATAATAATGAGAAACATTTAAAGATGAAATATGGGAACCCAAATTACTTTTCCTTTTAATTCTTAAGCCGATGGTAATTGCTTGCTGTCAGTTAGAGCGGTGAGCACGAGAGACGACATCCATTGGGGGCACATTAAAGATCGTGCTGCTTATATTTTCTATCGTTATAGAAAGCTAAACATACTGTAATGTTGCTTATATTTTCATTGCTTAAAACGTAGGTTGACTGACAGACCAGTCTCCTGAAAATATGTTGTTTTTTTTCCTTCCTTTGTTGTTTTTCCTGCTGTTCTCTCTTCTCTGGCTGCATCTGTTCCTACAGCAGGTATTCCATAACTTATGCATGCCTATAGAGCAACACTTATCATCAGGACCATGTGAGACAGATGATGAGGTCAGGCCAGACTCTGGCAGGACTGACCAAAGTCTAATTGGAATCAGTATGGATTTAATTTGCCAAGAAGAACAGATGCACAAATAATCTGGCCTGATTAATGGCCAAAGCAGACTTGGCACTCTATGCCTCTGTAACAAGGTCTCCTTGCAATAAAAAACACAATGCAGTTAGAGAAAGCTAAACATACTGTAATGTTGCAGAAAAATCATAGTTATCATATTCAGCTGAAAATAATTATACTCGAAAAAGAAATAGATCAATACTGATCTAGTGAGAGAGATAGCAGAAGCTTTGCATGAGTCACAAGGTTTCATTTGCTCATAAAAGTTGGTGTAACCTTCTTCAGCATCAAATCAAGTTGCCAGTCAGCCTCAGGAGCCATTTTTCTGTCAGTTAACTATCAACATGACAGGGAAGGACCCTAGTCTGCATGTTCTCATACTGTGTATCTGAATAATACCTTACCAATCACAGTCCACTCACCCAGCGGCATGCCGATGCCGTATCCCTTTGTGTCCAGCAGTCCTCCGATCTGCGTGAGGTTACAGTTTAGGCTGCGGTAATACTCGTTCATGGTACTCTCCATCAGGAAGGCGTACTTGGAATTGATGACACGGGCGATACCCTCTTCTGTGCTCTTCACAAACACACTGGGCTGCTTGGACTTCATGTAGTTCCACATTCGCTGGTACGTCTGGTACCGCGAGTTCTGGAGGAGAAATTGCAAAGTGTTTTGATGGATTAGTCACACAAGTCTGAATTCTTTTTTCTTGAAATTTCTCTCTGTCTCACCATGAAGAAGGTCATGGTGGACCCTCCATGTATGGTGCCATATTGGATGTTGGTTTGGTCTGCCAGGTCGTCGGGAGACTCGATCGGCGCCTCCATTCTCTGCACGGTGAGAAACGCCGCCAGGTTGGCCGTGTAGGAAGAGATTATGATGAGAGTGAACGCCCACCTGAAGAATGGGAAAACAAAAGTTTTAACCTTTATTTACCCTGGTGCCTGCACCACTCTCACAGTAACATCTCCCTGGTTTTATTTCCTCTCCCTGGTTTTATTAAGAGTAGAAAGAGGAAGGCAGTACGGGGAGACAGATGGAAGGCACTGCAGGAAATGTCAGGAGTTTTAGGTAAAAATCATCAACCTAAACATGAACTCGCACTGCAGCAGAGATGAGCAGGATGCCTCTGCTGCACAGAAAATGAAAGCAAAGTTATGAAGAAATATATTAAAGACGGAGCCAAATTTCTGAAAGAAAAATGGAGGGAGTTGGGGGAAGTAGAAGCAAGGCAAGTGCCACATGCAAATATTCCCAGAAATATATGTAGAAAAATACTACACACCAACGTAATTACAATAATTATACACATGGCAACTCTCAGAATAATGTTTGGAAGATTTAATTACTTTTTGTTCAACATGCATTTATTATTAAATTAATTTAACATAATACTGAACTTAAAACTGGGCTAATTTGCAACTATGAATCTGCCATTTGTGAGAATAAACATTTAAACAGAAGCTAAAGCAATGTGGATTTCTGAATTATTGCTAGCTGCAGCTCAGATGAACAGCTGCATGACAATTCTCAGCACATATTTCCTTTATATATTATTATTTGTGGCAGCAATATAAATGGCAAGATATAAAATATTAATCGGTAACCTTTTGAGCTGTTTTTCTGTGTTTTCCAGCTGGGACTATTAGGCTGACAGGCAGACGTGAGCGCGATCTAAATGGTTTTATCTCTCTGTCAGAAAGGAAAAGCTAATAAGTCTTGAATTATTTGTGCCACCAATATACTGTGGAGGGATTTCTGAGAAAAGATTGCACTGATCTGTTGATATGATGAATTAGAGCTGCTGTGTATTCAACTCATCATTATTCCTTAAGTTTGGGTTGTCATCACTGGTAAGCTTTAGTTTTGCCTTGAGGTGTTTCACAGAGAACAATGTTTTTGTCTTTATATGCCTCCTAAAAAATGATTTGAAAAGTTATTTCTTTCCACATTACATATACATGTTTGCTATAAACACATAATAGACAAATTTCTAGACAAATCTTTGCCAACTGGCATTACATATTCAACTGACTTTACCATATTATAGCTTTGTACTATCAAAACTGAATTTAAATTTGTACAATTGGATAAATTGAACCAATTTATCCAATTTAATCAATTTATCCAATTGGGACTCATAACAGTCATGCATCTCAAATCTCATGACAATAGCCACTGAATCAAGCCTTGAGATATTGAACAATAAACAAGTGAGTTAACAATTCAGGTCCATGCAGACCAGGTGAATCGTTCATAATTTTAGTGCAATTGCTTCATTGTTCTATGTAGTTATTGGGTGCAGTCACTGTGGAGAACAGGTTACATGTATTCATCTGGTTTATGTATGATGGCACAATGTGGTTTCTCCGTTCAGATGTTTGGACTGAATATTGACTAAACTAAATGAGAATTAAATACTATTGAATCTGTCATTATTATCATTTTAAAAATCGACAGATGAAAATATATTATTGGATTTCTTTGGGCCCCATTTGTCAAAATGACAGACAACATAAACATATTGCGCAACCTCAGCTACAGACTCCACTGCAGGTCAACGCCCAATAAAATATAAACAGTGTTTTTTATTGATTTCTTTTATTTCTAAAGCCAGCACAAACCAGTTCCATACCATCTTAAGGTAAATGGACAAACATTTTAGGCTGTGAGAAAAGCAGCTTAATTAGAGTCAGACAGAAGGACGAGTTCAACCAAAGTCAACATGTGCAGAATTTAACCCTTTGAAGCACAAGGTGAAACTAAATGAATGAAAGAGACAATACACTGAAGAGCTGGGGAGAAACTCACACAGCAGGTCCAAAAGTTATTTACTGGGACTCACAAAATAAGCCTTTCCTGGAAGAGTCAAAACCAGCTTATGGCCCTTTTGAATTCAGAACTAAACTGGAAGACTCATCTACCAAATGGCCCTCTCCTAATTAACTGCTTTTATAAGACAGTTTTGAAGGGTTAGAAAATTTACAAGCATCAGTTTTGCTTTTCTTTCCCTTTACAGCAAGGACATGACTGAATTTCTCCATTGTTCCATCTCTTTTAATTGTTATGCAACGTGGACAACCCAGCCAACAAGCCACTCAGACATACAGAGACAGACCTCGGGATGTTGCAACTTGTGCCACGGCTATCATTAGCTTTTATGAGACTAAGTGCCAGACTAGGCAGAGCGCTGTCAGGGAAAATCCGTCGATGGACCCTCCAGCCCCTCCACTATCGCTCTACCATCTGTCTAGCTGCCGCTACTGGGAGTGAGGGACGAGGGATATGAAAGTCAACGATATTCAGTCCAAAATGCTAATTACAAACAGAAACCAAATTTTTTTAACTGACTGAAAATTCTGAGAAACAATTCTACAATGTCCCTTAAAAATAACATAAACCCCAAAAGGCTTCTAATAACATAAAATCAGAAAACCCATATTTAACAGTTTTTTCCAACAATATGGAGAAAATGAAACAATTGTACAGTAAATGCAATGATTTTTTTCAGATCAAAAGTTTTAAAAGTGGAAACCAAAAAGTTTTCAAACACAAAAAAGTAAAACTAGCATCTGCATTATATCATCTACTGAGAGATCATTAATAATCTGTCAGCAAATTTTTTTGCTAAAAGTTTAGAATAGAAACTAGCTTCAATTAGAGAGGGGACAGAGAGTCAGAGGAGTGGAAATAAAAACCTGAGGAAAAACTGACATCATCATTTTCACATTAGAGTCGATACCATCTGTTCACCTTCCGCTAATGTTGCTGAAGAGGAAGGAATGGGCAGATGGGAGGAGGGAGAAGGAAGAGCAATACGGAGGTCTGCTCTGGTGTTTCTCCTTATCAGTTATCCTTCTTTCCTTGCTTTCTGGGGCAACTTTGTGTCTTTAATTCCTCCTTGACTCATGCTATAATGGTAATGACCACTAGGAGATGCTACTTATTATCACCACTTTGTTCCAGCACATCGACAAATATCACTGCAAATGTTAGACATTACCTAATATTTTTCTGGATTTTTACTCCCCGAAACAGTTATTTTTGATTTATTATGAGCCATTTTAAAATGACATTTTAGTGAGATTATATGATGGCATAATTTTGCCAGTTCACTCGTTTCAAGGTGTGAAGCAGTCAAAATGGTTTTCAGCTCCAGAGGACACAAAACAAACATGACAAATGCTCTCTGTGTAATAATTGCAAGCTGTTGCGACATGTTTGTGTATCAACCTTTCATGCCTGGAGAAAACACACATCTCTCAATATAATTTCCAAGACACAAAGAATACTTAATTTCTGCTTTCTATTCCATGTGTTGTGAGTATTTTACAAAAAAGAAAGAGTGTTATGTTTCTCAGGTTGTGTTTTTTTCATGTACAGAAGCTGGTGAGTTAAATTAATATTCTTCTGTGCCAAATGGATGCTTGGACTCTGCAAATACTGATCCAATGAGACTTATTATTTTCCTCTACACCTCTAGAAAAGATGTGCAAACACCTTAAAAAACTATCTTTTATTAAGAATCATCTTTTATTGTGGTGGCATAATCTCAGAATTATAAGTATGGACATTTGAGTGTTGGATAAATTATATACCTTACAAAATTAACATTTCCAAATTCAATGTGAAGAGTGGGTTCAGTTTCCATAGCAACTGTTCCTGCTTCAGAGGCAAAGTGGAAAAATAATATTTTGCTCCTACCAACACAAATGTAAAGATATTGCGTTTGCTATACATTAAAGAAACTTTAACTTGAAACTATGCACTTTTTTAGTTGGAATAACATAAAAGATTTAGCAATACTCCAGGGTAGTCCATAAAAAAAAGAATGAAGAATAAGTTAGGGAGGTTCTGGAAAGAGAATTGGTCAAAGATCCCTCTCTGTTTGCATCAGCCTTGAGAAATGTCAAATGAAATGCAAAGACAAAAGAAGTTTGTTCAAAGAACAGTTTTTTCCCCTTAAAGTTAAAGCTAAAATTTTGGACAATTTATTGCTACTGTAATTACACATTAACATATGAGACTAGATGTCAAAAATGCTTGTGGTGCAAAAAAGTAGGTGTGACTAATTAAAGGTTTCATTTTTGAAAAGCATAATTGTACATGTGTCAGTAAAGTTGCTGAAAATTTAAAAAGCATAAAAGTGACACCTACCCCTATTTTTATTAAAGTCACTAAAATAAACTTCTTATTTTCCTTTTTGTTTTCAGACCGGTTAGTGTTTGTGACTGTTAAATGAATCCATCAGTAACGTGGAGATGTTTTGACAGATCAAATAAGTCAAAATGCCAATGCAGGTTTACTTATGTGTTACATCAGCCAAAAATATTCTTAAATTTGAGTAGAGCGGACGCCCCGTACAGAGGCTGTACGGCCTTGATGCGTCCATCTGTTTGAGCTTCAACTGAGACTTTTGCTGCAAATCTTCTCCAATTCGCTCTCTGGCCATTTCCTGTCTAGTGCCTGTCAAGAAAAGCTAATAGTGCTACAAAAATATAACTTTCACCTTTAGGTCAATAAGTTGCAATGATGAATGTCAACTATGAACAATGTCGACAACAAAAAATGTTACTGTCTTGGTACCAACCAGACTCCGCTAACGCAGCGGGTGGACAGGGCCCGCGGCATAATCTCTGAGCCTTGCTGCATGAAGCCTCCAACTGGGAACCACAGACTGTTTCCCAGTGTGTACTGGTTCTCCAGGATGTCCCGCCGCTCCCGTAAACATGGGTGAGGGTTGTACCACTCATAAGGACTGAGCCTTAAAGAAAAAAGAGCAAATATGCAAAACTATATTAAAAGGTATGCGATACTTTGTAAAAGGGATACATTGGTGATCAGTTTAGGCATTTTTTCCCCAAACAATTTATAGTCAAATAATAGAGTGACTTAAAAACATTCAAATTATAGAAAACAGAAACAAGATGTTGCTCTTTTGTCTTATTTAAATGTTTATCAAACACATTTTGACATTAGACAGAGATATCAGAAAAAAGACTGTCATGTTTTAATCTTTTAAGGGTAGTCATGGAAATACTCAAATATTTAAAATGTCAACCACAGACTGCCAATGCAGGAAATAGCAAGAAGTATTTTCTTCAGTTAAATTTTTATAAAAGCTTTATTTCTATGGTGAAAATCAAGGGTAAAAAAATAATCACATAAGATTAATTGTTTGGTAAAAAATAAAATAAAAAAAACAAAGTATATATCAGAAAAGAAGTTTTCATAAAATAGAAAAGGCTTTCCAGCCTTAACATGAAAATACTAGAGATTAAGCTCATAAGCTGATGGTAACTTCTCAACCAAAACCTTTAGCGTTTTGATCAGAATTAATTTTTCCACCAGTTAAAGTAATTTTTTGAGGCAGTGAAGCAGCAAAGCAGTACCTGTAAGCATACTAAAACTCACATTTGAGTTTTAGTATGCTGTATTTTTCTCTCTGCAGCCTAGAGAATGTTTTCCTGAAGTCTGAGATCATTTTGTTGTTTTGCCTTTCAGCTCTCAAATGGACTGCATTTTTGCCATCTCTGTTTTTATTGTTTAATTATAAGCCATCAACTGAAGGAAGTGAGGCCTTCGTTGCTTTAGATGTTGCTCTGGGTCCTGTGGTGACCTCTTAGACAAGTCATTCACATGCTGTACAATAGGTTTTGTACTGCTGCCACTGGATAAGTTCACCTCTGTTCCTTTCTAGTGGCTTAACTGTAGTTCACTGCATTCCTAAAGCCTTAGAAAGGGCTTTCCAACCCTTCCAGAGGAATAGATATATTTAACTTTGTATTTCTCCTTGTATGTATTATTTATTTCTTTTTCTGATTGGGGCATTTTAGATTACTTCATATTGTGGTAATTTCTTCATGCTATAGGTCTGGTGCTAATCAGTTGTGGCTGATGCCACTGAAGCAAAAAATTTGGTTTTGCACAGTTATTTTACAATTTAACGTGGGTACAATCACTTACTCAGACCAAGATGTTTTAGATATCCATTTCCAAAATAAATGTAATCATTACACTTATTATATAAATGCTCCATTAAAATTTGTTTGATAATTTGAAACATTTCAGTACGTCAAAAAAGCAGAAGCAGAAGGACGAATGCTGATTCACAGAAGAGTACAAAAAATGAAAAACTTGAAGCGTCATTAAACAGCTACCAAACTCTCATTATATTCTTTGGCTTAATGGGTGCAATTGTCATTTTTTTAGGCACAAAAACATGAAAGCAAAATCTAATACCACTTTCCTAATCATTTCTTTTTCAGAGTGGAATGTGGTTCGGGTTTTGATATTCAAGGTTATTTTTCTCGATTTCTTTTTGTGATCGTGATTAGCAATGAACCCTCGAGAACCCAGTAAGACAAGCCCATTGAAAAGTTCTTTTCAAACTAAGAAACAGGCAAAACTCAAAATGTGAAAGCATCATGTTTTCTGAAGTGAAATCATTAGAAAGGTGTCATACCTGGCGGCGAGGAAGAGAACGCAGCTGACAGCAAGGTAGGCCAGCAGCATGAAAAGCCAAACAGCAGGAGAAAACGGGTCGAGAAAGGAAAAGTAACCTGGTTTTCGAGCCTGAAAGAGAAACACAAAGAAAAGCTCAGAAGATTGACAGCATTGGTTTCCCTCTTACTTTACCTTCCTGTGCTTGGCCTCAAAGGAAGCAGTGCTGGGGCTAAGACTCATAAAGTTGTTTTGTCTGACTGAAGTCCGCCTTGATTATGACCTACGATCATTTAGAATAAAGACCAGCACATCTACAATAAAATTTAATTCCACTGGAAGGGACAATGTAAGAGTGGGTTAAAGACGGAACCTTTAATGAGATCTTTACAATTTGTTTCTACCGTAGTAATTTCTAAACTTTATCTTCCTTATCTGATGACATCAAAATAACTTGGAGAAAGTGTAAGACAATGTCGTCCCTCAGATTCTATGAATAGGAGAGCAACAACAAAATGAGTGCTGATGAATTGGAAGCAGCAGTAAAAATTAACTCAGGCTGTTCAGCACCAGGGGGCAAGGGTGCTGATAAACATGGAGATGTCTTCACTAATGTGTGTGCCAGTCAAGAGCTTAGCCAATTAAAAAGATTACAATCTTTTAATGTGCTCATAAGCTTTGTAGACACATGCAGCATGTCTTGTGTTTCTAATGTGTATAAAGCAGATTATCTGCTGCCAGAGACAAATGTATTGTATTGATTACTTTGCAAATCAAAAAGCTAATCTAACATTAAATTACTTGCTTTTGTTTGTTTGTTCTTTTTAGCTCAGAAACTTGCTCAAGAAATTACAGTGACTAAAACTGAAATGTTGCACATACAAAAGAGATTTTTTTTCCCTTTTTAAACAGTAGACAAAAACTACATATCTGGAAAAAAATTTATAATTTATTGTGAATATGAAAGAGTGGAACTTAAAACAGAGAGATGGCATTTAATTTAATTAAAACATGACTCATAACTTTTAACTTTAGAAGGTTAAACTTTATTTATTGCCGTAAATTGAATTAAAATTGTAGTTTATGCTGCTTAAAATAAATTGCAGGGTTTGAAATTAATCAAACGAATCACATTTTAATCATATAAAACCATGTACTGACAAAATAAACACTTTCAATTGAAAAGCCACTTTTGATGCTTAATTAATGAATAAATATACATATAAGCTCAACAAAAGAGTTATTCATTGTTTTTAATGTTATTTAGGTTATTCAATCAGGAGGTTGGTGCAATGTGCTGCTGTATCTCTTCAGCTTCCAAGCATTTCAGGAACCACTGATCATTCATACATCTTAGAAAAAAATCTTTTTTAAAAATGTGAACTGTGGATGCTGACATTAGTACTGGAAACGTCTGTGCTGCTGCAACATGTTTTGATTGAGAGGCTATTTTAGGCTTGAACAGCTCTGGTTACAGGACAATAGTCTTTTCTAGCACTCCATCAGCATTTGAAGCATAAATTTACCTCCAGTGGACCAAAAGCAAAGACTTTGCTGTCCATTTCTGTCACTTGTGCATCATATTTATGGGCATACCAGAAACATGCAAATACAAAGGTTCCGGATTGAGACTTTTGGATGTAAAAAAAGGGGCATAAAAAAAAGGGATGTAATTTGTGTGTGTGTTTCAAGAGGTTTTAAAACAGTTAAAATTGTGTTTTTTTAAATATTTCATTATCATCTAATATTGCATATCCTGGCAGCAAAACTACATTAATCACAATATTATGACTACCAACAGGAATCTTTCTCAAGGTAAGAAACCAGACTTTACAGTTATATGGAGATTCTTTTCCCTGCAAAAAAAATAAAATAAAATAGAAATCTGATCAGTCAGAACCCACATATCAACGGCATCAACAAGCAGGACAGCTCTGGGCCCTCCACTTAAAGAGCTTAAAGAGTCCCAGCTGCCCAGCAGCCATATGAATTACCAGAAATCTGTTTGCAGCTGACAGACGTTGGCGTTGCCATCAATAGAAAAATAAAATTCTGAAATCAGCCCAACAGTAAACTGCTGTTATTCTCCACCTCAGGGTGTGCTTTTCAGGCGAAGATTACTTCAGCTTATCTGTGAGATGTGGTATAAAGCCTTTAATGTCTCTGTCGAGCTTTAACTGTGTGAAGTCTGCTAAATGCTATCAACGAGTGTCAGTAAAGTCAGCACCAGTCCTAAAAAGCTCCAGGCTAAATAGTCTACAAAAAGATTCAAGGCCCCAATTTCTCCCATTGTGTGTTGGGTGAGTGATATAGGGCTTAGATGTTGGCAAAAGAGGCATTGCTATCAGGTAAAAAAAAAAAAAATTAAAAATAAATAAATAAATAAAAAAAACTGTTGTTCACTAGAACTGATTCTAGTCCAGTAAAATTCTTTACTGCAAGTGTTACAGTGCTGGAACAAACACTGTGCAAAAAAGAATATAGTAGAGTACTGTTTGTTATTGAGTCCATACAAGACAGATGTTGCTATTTTTAAGCTTTAGTACTTTTATTCATAACTTTCTAGAAGATAAATATTTTATATGAAGCACTGAATCCACAAGCAGCTCAGCTTCAGATTACAGCCTTATAGGCAATTCTGTTGCTTAATCTTTTAATTTAAACTCATAAAACAAAAACACATGGCTGATGACTTTTGTGATGTTATGATTACATAAATAAGTCATCACTTTTACAACATGCTGCATGCTGTAGTCCTCATGTTTAGAACTAAGAAAAAACCCTTAAAGTCGTTTCAGCAGAAATCTTTTGTAAAAAAAATAGAAGAAAGTTTCTGGCTGTGGGGGTAAATCAGTGGTCTGTGGTTATTCAGAGTGACAGACGCACCGATTGGCAATTTAGCACTCTTCAGAACAAAGTTGAGCGATGAAAAAATATTAAGCAGTGACAAATATCAAGCGGTGTCAGATATTCTGTGTGGGAAATCATGCAGTGTGACTGATGTTTTTTGCCCAGCTATGAGATTTTCTGCACCGTCTCTTGTTCCTCGTCCTTCTCTCTCTTCTTGTCGCATCTGGTTTTAAAAATCGGCAGATTAATGTGTAAATAGCTGCCTATGTATTGTTGGACTGATACCTTGACCAGGTTTATCTGAGATGATACTGCTGGAACAACAGATTGTGCAGTCTGGCACCTTTCCATACACAATACAGTTAGAATTGGTTACAGTTAAGATTTTATTATTTTGAGCTTACAATGTGTAACATGTTCCAGTTTTTTTGAATTTGGAAACCACACAATGTGTGCAAGTATTAAGGCAAATAAGCAACAAGATAAAAAAGATGTATGAAAACTAAAGGAAAAGTAGCATTTGTTCTCACAACAAAATTATATTTATTCTGCAAATATTTATTTCAACAACTTTAACATTAATTTGGATGAAGGTAATAGTTTGATACATAGTATTGGACTTTTGGTGGCAAAACATGATCTAAACAATATTTTTGAAAATAACCAAATGGTCTCTGTTTTTTTGTTCTTGTTAACAGGTTAAATATGTAAAACAAAATAACTGTATTAAAAAATCTGAACAATGTAAATCAATCCAGTTCAAGTCTGCTAGTCTCTATATTCTAATTTCTTTTTACCTGATTCTAAAGGGTTAATGCTAATACCAAACAAACAAACCTAAGGAAAACAATTTGCATAAAAATCAAGATTGTATTTTCAGCAATCTCTGTCTCTGCATTCAGGTTTGAAAAATTTAACTAAGTTAGATTTTGAATTAAAATGTCATGTTTCCAGCCCTTCAGCTCTGCCTTGGCTGTGCTGATTGCTCATTGCCCTCACCTGCACTGAGCTGGTTCCTATTTAAACAGCTGCTCGTCACCGGCTCAGTGCGAGATCGTCGGTTGCCACTGTCACAGCTTTCAAGCCTTGTTGTCCCATGTTCCAAAGAGTTTTCTGGTTTCTGATCCTGCCTGTTTTTGACCACAGAGTTTTGCCTAATCCTTCTGCTGTTGAAAGTCCTGTTGCTGAACCCTGCCTGTCTCTGACCCTGCCTCCTGCCTTCTGGATTTTCATTGCCTGAGACCCTCCCGTGCATGACCCTGGACCGTTTCACGACTCAGCTTCTGGTTGGTGGATTTTGTCCCTGTCGTCTGCTTGTCCCCTGAGCCCCCCCTTGTCCATTTACCCTACCTGCCCCTGGTTGGACTCCTGACCTCTGTGGATCCCCCATCCATGACTCCACCAGTGAGGCCACACCCTTCCACACCAATTACTTTTGTAATAAAACCTTTGGTGAAACATCCTCTTGTTGTGGCTGCGTTTTGGGTTCTGGCTGATTCTGCTTTTAACATTACATAAAAAGAATCAAATCCATTTCAGTTTACTTAAAACAAACTGTTCATTGGCCTCAACACAAATCAAACGCTCTAAATCTCATGCTAACTTTAGCAGCAATAGGTACTCACAGGGCTGACAAACGTTTTGAGTCTGTCACTCAAAATGTTTTGTCCCTGTGCAACGAATCTAATGCACACCAAATATATATGATGGCTTGGACATGGTTTGCTAAGCAACAGAGGTGCTTGTCATTTTTCACACCTTTTATAATGCTTTATCACAGAGGAAAGCTGTGTATTGATTACACAGCGTGTATAAAAAACTCTGTGCCGATGATTCAAAATGAAGTATGATTAAGCTCTTTTAATAGCGAGGCTCATTTAGCCTTTAGTTTATCATCAGTCATGACAGCTGGGAAAAGAAATTTAACTTCTCAACTTTAGTAGACACTAAAAAATTTAAAACACAAAAAATCTTAACGGAATAGAGAAGGCAAGACAACCCTGCCAATATATGTGCCAAGATCAACATGGCCTGTCACCTCATCTACTCAGGGTTGTGCAGTCAGAAGGAGCAGCTTGGTGTTTAACAAAGTGAATTTATGGCTCAAATCCTCCAGTCCAGACTCGTCCTGGAGGCAGGAGTTCCCGCCACGGATTGAGACGATGGATCTCTCACAGCACATCAGGGTGAGAGCATAAATTGCCGCTGCAGGCCGTAACTGTGAGTAAAAACGTGCTCTCGGTCAACTTAATCTCTAAATAAACACTTAAGAAAATGCAGCTGGGACACTACTATGTGAGCTGGGCTTTGCTGTACACACATTAAGCAGCTGACTGATCACTGAGTCAATAAACTGATGCTGTCACTGTGGACTGGATCAAACATGGAGGACAGATGGTGGAGGTGCATACTAATGAGCTGCAGATGTACATTATCTGCAGACAGGGACCATGCAGCCATTATAATTCTTCCCGCAAGGAGACAGAAGTGAATCTTTTAATGATAATAGCAACTAAAAGAATGACTATCATCATTAATTGTTGCTAGACAAGACTTGTGTTCTGAGCTTTGTTTTTCCATTTAGTTTCCATTTCCCAGGTCTGAAAAATGCAGAATTTTGATTTTCCACAGTTCCAACTGATTAAGGTTCCCTTTTGTACTTTACACTAAGAAGGTGAAAAAAAGAGTTATCTTTTCCTTGAATATAACAAAAAGTATTCAACATAGTAATCAGTGATGATAATCTGGATTTCCTGTTTTCAAACATTATTTGAATAATTGTTTTTAAAGTTGCTTGTTTTACCTATGCATCATTGGGTTTTCTCCTGGTACGCCAAAAATTGTTAAATTAATTGGTCTCTAAATTGCCCTAAGGTCTAAGTGTGCATGTGCATGGTTGCCTGTCCTGTGTTTGCTGCAATAGACTGGTATGTGCTTAAGGTAGTGCACATTACATTTTTCATCTAAAGAATCTGGGTCCTCTAAACAATTTTCACCTTTTTTGTGCAGAAAAAAAGACTTCACTTGCTACTACTCTGTGGTTTTGCTCACATATCTCCATTATCACACTGTGTAAAAGGGAGCGACGCAGTTATTACATTCTACGACGTTCAAATCAAATTAAGTTCACGAAGCAGGAAAGTAACTTTTTCTGCAAGATTTGTTTTTACACATTTAAATGTAACCTTATGGAGATATGCTATGAGAACTATTAACAACTTATATTAAGATAAATGTCTTTATTATCCCACGGGGATAATCTTTTTCACATGTCGTTACAATCAGTGGATACAAATAACTTAGGCATCTCAAAAAAAGTGGAACATTACATACATACACATCAACATTTCCCAACATGTCCCACATAGACTCCGTCACAGACATCTAAAATATAACATCCATTCCTCCCTCTGTTTTTCTACCTCCCCATCTGCATAATATCACAAGAAAGACAGGAAAATGAATGATTGCCACAGGATGATATCTGATAAATTCAATGTGATGATAGCTGAGGGGACAAAACTTTTCTTAAAATTGTCCTTTTTTCCAGCTCTGAGTTCTGTATCTGTGTCCATATGGGAGTAAAGTGAAGAACCGGTTAAGAAGACGGTCAGGACTGTTTGCATGTATGGTGAACATATGGTGACTGTGTGATTTGTGTGAGTCAGACTTGGAGTGGGAAGGTGTGGAATCCTGGATGCAATGTGTGAGACTTTGATTTTTTTTTTCTTGGTGGTGACAGTATCTTGAATGAACAGGGAGAGCAGTAGAGTAGAATGGGTTGAACAGGATAACAGAGTGACTTCAGTTTATGTGTAACTACAATCTATATTGTTGTGCATGTTTTTGTGTGATGGTGATAACTAAAGTTTAATTCTTTGTCTACAGTGAACCTAAATATTTGAAAGTATTGATCTCTTTAACCTCTTCAGCATTATGCAACATGTGAAAAAAGGCAGAATATTTGGATGAAGACAGAGGCTTTATGTTTGACGAGATATAATTATGTTGAAACAAATGACCTATTGCCTAAGGGTTGTCAGAACATTCAACAGTGAGTTAAGACGTTTTTGGAGCTCCACAAACAGCTGACCTGTGGAAACTCAGGTTGTGACAGCAAAAACTAAAACATAAAAAATGCATTAAGAAAGCCCAACAGAAGAAACTGAATAAAGACTGAGGTGTAATTCTGATGAAATGTAGGGTGTTATCTTATTGTGCTTTTAGGACATTGGGTTTTAAAACTTATATATAACATTTATTTTATGATGTTTAGTGATCAGATTGGGATTGATAAATCAGGAATGACTTGAAGTGATATTTAGAACAATAATCATGACATCACAACTCAATTCTGAAGGCAAATAAAGGAAACATAAATGTGTCTTTGTATACCAGCTCTGTTTAAATTAACATCACTTTAAGATGCTTACCAGTACACACATATGTAGAAAGCTGTTTAAACAAAAATAGTAAATGTTTTTTTTTCTTATTTTACTTTTCAAACAGATTAAATCTTTTATTGTTCTAAACTCAACCATACGGTTGTCTTTAATTAAGGAAATAATTAAGTTTATGTGATAAATAA
Source organism: Xiphophorus couchianus (assembly GCF_001444195.1). Classification (NCBI taxonomy): domain Eukaryota; kingdom Metazoa; phylum Chordata; class Actinopteri; order Cyprinodontiformes; family Poeciliidae; genus Xiphophorus; species Xiphophorus couchianus. The sequence continues at coordinate 20,838,320 of NC_040240.1, forward strand.
TCAAAGAAAGATGATGAACAAAGTTAACATATGTTACAGATATAAATAAGGTATTGCAGGATAGTTGTATAAGCTCTATATCCAGTACACTTTTAATGTGATTAGGCATAAACCCTTTATCCGCATCTGCTTTTTAGTCCAATCCTTCTTTTCCAGGAACTCGGCATCTTGACCAGGGAGTGATTAGAGGAATCTTACATGACTTTTGATTATGGTCTTCTCAGAGAATCCCCCTTTCAACCTTTTATGTTAAAAGCTCTAAGAAATAAGAAGACAGGAGCCCATCTACAAAGCAGCTTGCAGCTTTATTGTTTTGTATTGCATCAGCCTCTTCGGTAGAGACGCTTCAAAAAGAACCTTTTTCATTTTTGCACCTGATTTTTGCTTGCTTTAGGCCTAAATTGAGCCAAGTGGCTTTTATTTATTTTTGCTTTTTGCTGTTTCTTGCTAAAAAAAAAGAAGAAAAACTTACTTTTATTTTAAAATATACCATGGATTTTTTTTTTTCAGAATATGGAGTGTAGAAAATCTGAGCTGATTGAATTCACTATAGCTTAAAAAAGGCATGCGCTTGAAAATGTAACAATTTGTAGCACTTATGAAGTTCAAAAGCTTTCTGTAAAACTCGGCTGTGACTAGAATCAGACGTAGACCACAAAACCCATCACTAATGATTTGAGTGTTCCTTGGGGCACTGTGACCTCAGTAAATGTTAGAAGTTTGTGTGTTTCTTCATAGAGTTTGTTGAGATTTAAATCCATCCAGCCATTCATTGTCCATAGCTTCTCCTTTAAGGGTCAAAGGGGACCTGGGGCCTATTTCTACCAGTTTAGGGTACAGAAATCTAAATGAGCAAAATACAGAAGAGAACCATATTGTTAATTCCAAATAAATCAGATTTTAATAACCTAATTTAAAAAGCTACTTTTAATGTGGCAGCTATAGTAACTGCAGTCTATGTTTTTATTGTTTTGGATCTAAAACGCTAAAATCACGGTCTCCCTTTGTGTGAGCCATGGCATTTTAAACAACAATCGACTCTCTGATTTAAGAGTTCTAGGGCACAATAAGAGGCTTAGAGCTGGAAGTGGAGGCAAAATAAAGAGGGGGGGATGAGCTTGTAGTGATTTAAAAGTAATCAATAAAATGTTTAATCAAAGGGGGGAGCAGGCATAATTTAAGCAGGACTGGTGTGATGTATTCCCTCGGTGGAGTTGTTGGAGAGCTGATGCTGCACTTTGCTTCACCTGTGAATGAGAAACTGCTGCATTGTTTGGGTAAACACACACTGAGCCGCATTATTCCAGTTCATAAAAAGTAAGGTATGCAAAATGCACGGACTGGCATGAATTTCTGACAGAATCATCAACTTGAATTTAAATACCACAGTTTGACAGTATCTTAACAAATGTATAATACAAAATTTATAATTTTATTGTTTTTATACAAAAATCAATTAGTCTTAATATAGCTGATAATAATTACTAAGGAATATAAATGTCAACACATTTTTTGTCATTTTCATTTTTAATATACTTACCAAATTAATATATAAAAATACAAAATACACATTGTCTATTATTGCTGCTTGTTTGCCAGATGTAGTTTTAAGACATAACCTTAAAATATTTTTTCTTTTTAGTTTTGACAATAATAGATTTTTATTACAGAAAAACATTTTTTGAGAACTTTGTGTTCCACCCAAAGTGTTTTCTTTTAATGCAGAATGATTAAACATTAATTCAATTTAATGAATTTTCTTCTGCGAAAGCAAACAAAGAATGCATTTCTGTAAAGATAATTTTAGTCAAATTTTGCTTTCTTTTTTCTCATTATTTACTCAAGCACCAAATGTTTCTGAAGCCTTTTAATGGAACTGCTGTCAATAAATTTATGCCATAAATGTTAAGTGTTTTGGCTCTTTTTTTTTTTTTTTAGAAACTAGTGAAAAAATAACATATAACAAGAGGTGAAAGTAAAAAGCATGTAACCATGAATATAGAATAAATCTGACAATTTCCGAACGTTGAACGGAAACATAATAATGTTGCTACTTCCTTTAGGGGGCAGTTTTCATAGTGTAAAACATAAGTTTATTATGTTCTTTATAACACTGGAGCCAAACCCGTGAAATCAACAACATGAATAAAGATAAAAGATTCAGCATTCACTGCAATCGTTTTATATCAGTCTTCAGTAAACATAAGCGGTGACTGAAAAACAGAATAAAAAGGAAAATCCCACAAGAAATTTCAAAAGAACTCTTTTAGTACATAAAAAGCATGCAGCATTTGAAAACTTTAAAACTGTCACAAATCCCATGTCTTGAATCTGCAGGTCTGTCAGACTCAGAAAATGGGGAAGCAGAAAATCCAGATTTTAGATTCCAGTCAGGAAGCCCAAGTCAACCATCCCCATCAGAGGCTAGAAACTCACAATCTAAAGCAGCAGCTCCTGCCTCTACCTTCCCTGCATAAAAAATAAATAAAAACATGCCCTCTATCTGTGTTTTCAGCTTTTCTTTCATCTGATCTGCCCCCCAAAAGCACCCCGCCTCTGCTTCGTCAGTGTTTGTAGTAATACTTTCTGTTGCTTTGTTGGAAACTCAGTTTGACTGAGTGACCTGAGCGGTCGAGCGACTGTCAGCGCCTCCAGCAGCACAGCTCGTGCTGAGAAGGAAGCTTCTGATGCAACTGCAGCCCTTTTTTTTTTACCTATGAATTCCTCAAATCAAACACAGAGAGGTTGCAGACATAAAATGATATCAGGTGCAGACACTCCACGCTCCAGTCTGTAGAACCTTTGTCCCAACTCTGCTGGCGAGATGAAAAAAAGTGGACTTTTAAAATTTCACTTTAAAATTGATATTAAGGACAAAACTCCCAAAACTTCAATATTTCAATGTTTATAATGTGCAAACTTGGTAAATGCAAGAAAATGCTTATACATTTATTTTTGATGTTGCAGGAAGATTGTTAATATTATTCTATTTCTTTACCAATCAATATCAGAAATTATATTTATGTTTCAAAAAAGTTATTTTTTATCTCTGGAAATGGAGTCTGGAAACTAATAATTTTCCACTTCATTTGTTCTTTATTTAATTCCTAATTAGATTTGGAAACTGATGAAAGACAGTCCTATGATTTCCAGATTTCATTGAAAGCCTCAGATCAGGCTGTATGTTCAGGATTGGTGTCTTGTTGGAAGGATCAACATGTGGCCCATTGCTAACTGTTATGCAAATCCCAACAGGTATTTTTTTAATTGTTTTCCAAGATTGTCTCTATTTACTGTCAGTTCTTCCCTCCTCTCATCAACTCTGGCCGGTTTCCCTTTCCCTGAAGAAAAAGCACATGAACGGCACAATTTTTCATGGTTGGCATGTTCTGCTCAGTTTATCAGCTTTGCACCTTCTTTCACATGTTGCTTGGGTCCCTTACCCAGTTAGATGAAAAAAGAAAGATACTTCTTATTCCTTGCTTCCAACAAATGCTTTTTTTGTCACTCTTCCACAAAGGCCACATAGAAAGGGAAAACAAATTTTGTCATCTCCTATTTAAATTGTAAATCTTTTTTTTTTTATTATGACAAATCATAAAAAAGTTTAAGGAATAATAGTTCCTGTGCAAGGTAAATGTAAAAATGACCTTATTCAACATGTATTGCTGCAACAGCAGAAACATGTAGACATTCTAACATATTTTTTCACTAAAACATAACAATGTATCGTGTTGTATTTCCAAACAATAGGCCGATACTTTTTTCACACACTTTGAATACTGCGATGCAGCTAATAGATGGGTTTTTACCAAGGGGTTTCCAAAGCTTGAAAAGCAAAGCACAAGCTCAATTGTGAATTTGCCTTGAGATGAAAGTGACATTGAGAGCGCCAACAAAAGAGAAACTGAGAAAGTGTGTGACCTTGGATTTACACCGAATGCGTCTCTGCTCTGCTGCACACTTCACCAGTGGAGTGAAGCCATTCCTAACCACCATGATTTACACTATGTGTTGCTGCGTTCCACTGTGAACCCCAGGAGTGCTTTCTTTGAGAAGTAAACATTAAATCTAGGTATCTAACCTTCATAAGCGACATGTAGTTTTTACATACAGTACGTTTTAAAACTGCCCTTTGGTGTGACAGTATAACATCAGACAGATAATCCTTAGGAAAAATCTAGCTCCTCTGCTTCCTGGATGTCCTTTTGTGGAGAAACACACAACTCCTAGTCAGAAACAACCAACCAGAGCCAGGAGGAAGGTTGTAGCGCTGTCAATCATTCTCATGATTCTTTCATGTTACTTGCCTCATACTAAACTGTCACAACATAGTGATAGTTTTAACAAACATGTAAAAAGCATTTTATTTATAAAAGTTACCTACGGCAGCTTTAATCAAAACTGAAAATGTAAAGGCAAGCTCACCAGATGCACTCGGTAGAGGATGCTGATTCCCAGAGTCATGAATGGCTTGGAGAAATCAATTACCTTCTCCCTCTCTGAGGTTATGGTGAAGCCGGCGACAGCCAGGTCAGCTTTCTAAGGCAAGACACAAAACATATCAGATATAATTGTTTAGTATTTGTAACTTCCAGGTACTGAAAGAAGAAAGAAGGTACAGGAGAACGAAAATGGAAATGGATTCTCTTTTTTGACTTGTGGTGCATGTGCAAACAAAATTGAAAAATAAAATAGATAAGGAATCTCAAACATAAGGTAGAGGAAAAATAGGAGAAGGTAGAAAAAACAGGGATAGCAGACAGTGTCAGTCGAGGTTTCATAGAAAAGAAGAAACAAAACCTACACAACATAAAAGAAAGGAAGAAGAGTCAAGTGGGTCAAGTACCTTCAAGGAAAGCTGATATTTGGGTAAAAAAGCAGGAGACACTATAATTGAACTGAAGAAAACAAAAAACAAGAACTGAGGCCTTATATCAAATTTCTTTAAAGTGATATACCACCAGAAATGTTTAGTCCGTAAGTAAATAATGAGAGCAAAGAGAGCAAAATCTAACAAACATAATCTTTATGGAAATGTTTTCTCTGTTTGTTTTCCTAATGAACATAATTAGCAAAATAACTTCCAGTAAATTGCATTCATGTTTAACTATTCTGCATTACCAGAAAACACTTTGGGAGGAACATAAAGTTGTCAGAAACAATGTTTTCTGTAATAGTGTTCTAATAGCTTTTGCCTTCAGATACCAACATTTTCTCCCACCACAGGGTTGATGGTGTAAAATAGTTTCATCTTTGCATCTTCAAAGAATAATTTTCCAACATTGAATTTAGTTCATCTCTTACGAACATAAGAGGTTGTTATAAGGATAATTTGGCCATTGACATGGCAATACTATACTAATGGTAATTAATACTTTACAGTCTTGGCTGTAGTGAGAATATGTTTTATTTCAGACAGTCTGTCAGGTCACAGAATCTGAATAAGAGAACAGTACTCATGGAATCTTAACATACAATTAGATTAAACAAAGTTTTCTGAAAACTTTCTACTGCTTATGAAAGGAAGAACACAAGATCAGATGAAATTTGTCAGGATTTCTGTTCATGCAGAGATGTGTATTGAAAATCCATGATGTATTAGGACATTAATAAGCAGAAAGACAAAATGGACTGAGTGGAAACAAAAGATCTGTGAATAGAGGAACTGGTGAAACAAGGGATATTTATGGTGGGGAGCTACACAGGTGAGTTAAAAAACAGATGAGGAGCAGCTTTGAGAGAGACAAGAAAAGGTATAAACAAAAATAAACTTTTCAAAAGGTTGTCATCTCTTTTTCCTCTCAAAAAGTTGAAAGTTTTCACAAATTACAAACTGTGTTTTAAGCAATCTCTAATCAGCGCAATATACTTCAATTAAAGTTTTACTCATGTTTATATTGAATTATTTTGCTGCTTCCTTTTTGTGTTTTCACAAACTCAAATAATGCTTCATAATTCTCAAACTGTGCTTTAAAGTATCTCTGTTCATCCTGGAATGATCCATCTTGTCTTAATTTTAGATGTTGTGCTCCAGCTGCCTTAAAACTGTGACAATTTTCAAATTTAGCATCCACTGGAAGCTCGAGGCAACAATTTATGATCGATAACAGTCAGACACTTGCAGTACTATCACAGTGCCTATACATCATACATAGTTTTGTCTGCCAACCTGTCATTGCTTTTCCCCCTCACAAAATGCTGCCAGTTAAATAACGTCAAGATAGCGGAGACTTCTTCAGGGTTTATGTAACCGAGTGTCCTCAGTCAGTCTGACAGGCGATGTTGTTTATCTGACTCTGTCATGACGACTACAAAATGACTTAATGCAAAATAAGAGTCTTAAATATACATTTGGGGTTCATAACACTAGCTTAAGCTACATTAACCTCCAATTCATGCTTTGCAAAACATATTTCACTCTGTCAAGAAATACTGTGGGATTTTAATATTGCAAGAACCTGCCCCAATGGATCTCCTTAAACATCTGACATTAAATAGGAAATGGCAAAAGTCTTAAAATTATTGCCTAGATTTTAAATTAACTGTTAATAGTAAATATTAACCATTGATGTATTTTTGTTTTTGTAGTTTCACAACAGATTTTGCATTAATTGAAGGCTGATCAGTGGCTTTTTAAGGTAAGGGAAATTAAATGTTGATGAAACTCCTATAATCTAATCTTCAAAGAGTCATCATGGATAATGATGCTGTGAGCAGGAAGGATATCTGATAGCAGTCAGTCATGCAACATATCTGAAGAGGCCTCTGACTGAAGATGGTTGGTGTATCACAGTCTCATGATGGTCATTACATACTAGCAGCTTAATTTCTGGTCAGCAGAGAAGAAATATCACAGAAATGTGTCCTGGATCCATCAGTTGTTGGACAGCACTGCAGATTCACTTCTTTTGTTTTTATCATTTCTCCTTAAATCTCTTTCTGGCTGAATAGCCAGAAAGCCTGGCAGAGAAATGTTGAAGTCAGGGATCTGTTTTTCTCCCATTATGATTAAGATGGTTCCTCTTTTCTCTCTGCTGTTTGGTCCTGCTCTGCATTCATGAAGCCTCTGTTAGGGGTCATAGTTAAGGCACCATTTGAGATTTTGAGATGCTAATTAGCTGCTTCCAATTATAAAATATACATTTTGTCCCCAGTTACATAGCATACATAGCAATAGTCATAAAGTAAAAAAAAAAAGAGAAAAAAATCCTTCCTATGCCACAGCTTGCAAAACAGGGGGTGGGGGGGGATTATCTAAACATGCAATATATACTTGAACAAATCAGTATGTATGTATGTTGTTACCACAACATGCTGCCACCATGAGTGGTGCAATTCTGAAAGTGTCTTAGAAAAACATTAACAAAAGGAAACAACAGCCTGGATGATCATCTCCTGCTCATTATGCCAGAAGCTTAAGATTTATTCTGTAAAGACACTGATTATTCAAACACAACTCATACATTCATCAGACATAATTGGCCATCTGAGTCTGTATGGCCAATATGTTGCCTAATTTGTGGAATCATGCTGAGAGACGCAACGATTAATAAAAATTCTGTTTAGTTGAAGGTATCGCTCAACCGTTGCGTCATGACTGAATGAATGTAAATGGAGGCCGCCCATGTTTCTGAAATCACTGCTTTGCTTCCAAGTGATAAAGGCAATTTTTAAACCAGGAGTTAAAGTTACTGTTGCCAGTCTTGAAGAAAAGTAAATTCATGCTTAAAAACTAACTTCAGTTACTCCATCATACAGCTTCAATCAGTAAATTTATTTGCAGTTGCATTTCATTTCTTCAAACCCAATTTAATCAATGTAAGGCTTAAATTAACTTCCATCCTTCTGATATTCAGAGATGATACACTGTCTGTTGAATGTCCTGAATTCATTATGGGATTCATAATAAGGGTCGGCACCTTACTCCCAGACATTTATACCACCTTTGCACAGATTCTGGAGCTTTTAATGAAATATTGATTTTCTTACTGTAGAGAAGTCAGATTTTCAGCTGCCACTGAATGTATTAGGAGTTAACAATGAATTGTTATTGTGCTGGTGTCATGGGACAATGAGAACCTTGGTCACTAACAAGTGCCTTTGCATAAATAGTGAAACAGCAGGACAGAAGGTTACACCAGACACAAATGTAGACAAACTGATAACAAACTTGATCAGCATTAAAATAAAACACAAATTTCTATCTGGAGGGTGAACGCCACCTGTTTGATTGACCCAAAATCAGTTCTATGAAGTGCCAGACTTTATCTGTTCTTTTTAGTTTTTACCTAAAAAAGAAATCTGAATTATGTTAGAGTCTTGTGTGTGCGCATGTCTAACGTCCCTTTAATCTGAGTTCTAAAGTGAATTATTCACATTTTGTACATGTGCTTAGTGCTGAATATGGATAAAGTCATCATACAGGAGAATGAATTCATGAAAATGTTAAATGTGAAATATTACCTGGAGTTCTAATTCAGACTCTCTATTCTTCCTTGTTAAATATACAGAAACTAGCTCTATTCATCATACTCTTGATCTAATTCTAATACAAAGAGTGGACTATTATTAATAACTATTGAAATGTGTGACCACGGAGACTGTGAGAGGAAATTTGAGTCTCCTATGCACCTGATCATGCAGATACAAAATTAAAAGCAGCAATTATATTTTTTCCTTAGTTTCCATAAGCAACTTTATAGAGAACAGCTATCCCAACTTGCCCATTTTGGTTTATCGTAGTGTTGACAACATTATAGCCTGAACAATAAATGATAGTCATCTGAAAAAAGTATCATCAAGAGGAGGCCGGCCATTTGGTTTGACTTACATTTCAGCACTTTAGGGCATTATGCAACCCACTATAAAAAGGATCTTAGCTAGATTAGAAAAATGTGATAATTTAAGAGAAATTGAAGCTAGAACAACTTGTTAAATTCAAATAGTGGAAAAAGAGAGAAAAAAAAACAATCCCCAGGCTGTAGGCAGGCAGAGAGTTTTAGCATTTTCCTTAAGCCTATGCAGACTTAATTTGCTGCTTTAATTGACATTGGTTTATATTTGATAAAACAATATGACAATCTTTTTCTTCATGTGCCTTGAGACATGTTGTAAATTGGTGCTATATAAATAAACTTAATTAAATAGAATTTTCACTGAGCTACTATCGGTGCAAAATGAGGGCATTAAATGCTAAGTAAGATAGTAAGCTTTCTTTATTTCACTCTGTAATATTAATTTTCCTAATCCACTCAACAAATTTTTCATGCTTTTGAAGTTGCTCTGCTCCATCCCTAAAACCAGCTTTTTTAGAGAAACCCATTGCTGTTGAACTTTCTCTGCTCACGGGTCTCTCTGCAGTGAACTGTAAGAGCACAACAAGCATGCCCAAAAGAAGGCAGGAATGTAAACACGCTGTTATTCTGCTGGCCTTAACACTTATCCCACCACCTTTTTGTTCCACAAGAAAGTACAAAAAACTCCAACAAAAACATACCTTGCAGAGCAGGTTTCAACCTTGCAGAAAAAGTCAACATCAATGTGTGCAATATACAACACAAAATATCTTTGAAGGAGACGTTACATCTGGTAATAGAGACATACTGTTGAGGAGGAATCAAATATTTTAGCAAAGAAGTGAAAACAAAATATCGTGAGCAGTGTTTTTGAGTTAGAGGAGTTTAATCTGAGACTAAAAACAAAGAATCATACTCTGTATTTGCGCCTTTTTTAGAAGTAAAAACATCTCTAATATGGAATCAAGAAATATAAATGCTTCAACAATAAGAGTGTAGTTTCGGATTGGCTTAAACTACCATGTTCAATTTGCTTAGCAAACATTAATCTTCTAATTAATCTTCTATTCATAAATAATTTTACATTTTTACTCAGCTAGCAAATAGAAGGTGTACTTATTAAAATATTTATCACTCAAGTTAAGGGATTACTCAATTATGAATTATTTATTTTTATTCTATTTTTAAGTCTTCATCATCGAAAAATGTTTTCATTGTTATTGTAAAAATGTTTGCAGCAGGTTATTTTACAGAACTATTTTTTTATATATATATTTGCTTTCATATTTGGCACAAAAAGAATTGAAACAGTCTTTGTGTTTCCAGCTTCGGTTCCACTCACACCCCAGCTGATGAGACTGCAGTGAAATCTGTTGGAAAATTGGCTGGTCCATCTATTCAACTTTACATAATGCAAAAGCATGGGCCCTTTCTTCTTTCTGCCCTCAGTGGAGCGAGGACCAAAAATAATGAAGCTACTGCTGTCATGAAGTGGTAGTAGAAGAGGGACCCAAATGTAGACTAACACATGAGGCCAGAGCCAAGAAAAACAATGTTTTATTAAACAAATAGAAGAGCAGACACACACCCCAAACTCCAAAGTGAATCCCAAAAAATCAAGGTCCAGCACAGAAATAAAAGTGAGCAAAAAACAAGAATGACACAAATGTAGCCGGAAACACTGATGATCTGTCATGTAAACTAAGAAAGCCAATGTGCTTACATTAACTCAAAAATATACTCAGAGGGGTCAGAGATAAAAGGTGTCTGAATGAAGATGAGCGGACTGGAGGCAGAGAACAGGTGGTGGAAAAGACACAATGGAAGACTATCAATAGAGACTGGCAGAGAGAAGCTATTAAAAAAAAAATACAGTTTCTACAGAGCAAACAAGGAACTAAATACAGAGCTGTACATGGTAAAATGTCCTCTGAAGGTATTCAAGATAGTTTAACACTTTTACGTGGGAATAGACAAAGGATTAATGGATGGGTTTTCAAAGTTATTCAAATATAAAAATTTGTTAAAGTATATATATATATATATATATATTCAGGTCTAAACTCTTTTATGCCATCATTTGCATGAATCACAGTTGCAATCCAGTTGGGGTGTCTTTTTCATTTTTGCACCTCTGAAATATTTGCCTCTCCTTTGCAAAAAAAGCTCAAGATCAGCAACACTGGATAGAGGAGAATCTGTGAACATAAATTCCCAGGTCTTGCTACAGATATTCACTTTTACAAGTCCATTATAACTTATACCTGAACTACAATAGCATGCCTTAGATCAAAACCTATGTTTTATACTGGAAAGCCCATTCCAATGTGAATTCACCTGATAGGTCGGAAGTTGATGATTCATTTTCAACACTGATGATCAAAACCATGCCACTATAATCCAAACTTTTTCTTTTGGTTATGGTGTAACCTCTAGATGTATTTTCTGTGGGATTGACCTGTTTTGCTCAATCCTACACGAGCTAAAACCAGTTTTTCTGGCCTCACTAAAAAAATATATGCCCACAGAGAACAGGTGGTGAAACAAACAATGGAAGACTATCTATAGAGACTAGCAGAGAGAAACTATAAGTACTAATAATAATAATAATATAGCTTCTACAGAGCAAACAAGGAATAAACCAAATCCCTGAAATACTGAACTGCACATAGAAAATTGTCGTCTTTCGATGGCTTTCCTCTTGCCTCTCTGATAACTCAGAATGCAACTGTGGTTTTAAAAAAATATGTCAGATTTTTCCTTCAATTCATAATTATGCACAACTTTGAGTTGGTCTGTGACAGAAAGTCCCAATGAGATTGTAACAATAAAATGAAAAATGTCGGAAGGAGGATGAATGCTTTTGCAAAGCACCTTAAAACTAGCTAAAAAACTCATCAACAAGTCCATTATATATAAAGCAGACAGAGAGCAAGAGCTGCATAAGGGGAAAAGAAAAAGTTTCTTCAATATCGCAATATTTAAACCATGATAGCTGGATATTTCATAAGGTGCCTTCTGAAGGGAAAAAAAGCCTAATAGATCTTAAAGGTCAGCATTCAATTGGATAATGCACATTTTCCACATCTGGCAATACATTCCTCTGAATTTCACTTTCTTTCCTACTGGAGGACACAAAGAAATTCAATTTACTGTATTCCAGTTTTATCAATTGGTAATATTGACTGGACACTGAGAGGGAGCTGAAATCCATCCATAACACAGCCAGGGCATGAAGCTTTCTTCTGGTGACATAAGCACAGTTTAAAGTGGGTTCCTGAAAAACCCTCTTTTAAAATGGCCTTTTCAGTTCTGTTTTTCCACACCAAAACTGCCGCAAAACACCCAAGTTTGGATTTAACCTTGATGGATGAAGACAGAAAGGTGAAATTAAAATTGAAATATAATCTCATTAAGGTTCAAGTCAACTGAAACCCAGAGTGGAGCCATAGTGGAGTGTTTATCTGGACCCCAGACACCTCTCTGCTCTTTAATTAACACCTAATTGATTAACAAGCACACACTTCTTAAATGAATTTCTCCCACTTTCATCAGACTCCTCGGTCTTACAAACAACAAAGTTTATAGGAGTGTGTTTCCGTGTTTAGGTTGGACAGTTGTCATGTTTTGAGCGAGAGAAGAGAGACTGCTCTTTCAAAGGCACAGTTTTGTGGCCACAAATTTTAAACAAAGGGATACCTGCTTGTGTGTCTGTGTCTGTCTGTCGGTGTGTGTGTGGGTTCAAACTGAGGAATCCCACAGTGTAATTGAAACAGCTCTGTATAATTAGTAAGGAAAAAAGGCAGTTGATTAGCCTCTTAATGGCTCTCCTGTGTTCCCCAGTTTCTCTTTCTGACACACACACGCACACAACCATCAGCCACAATCACCATTACCATCACCATTATGTGTTTGTGTGTGGCCCTGCTTCCAAACACAAGAGAACAATTTTTGGGACCGCTAACCCAGAGAGCTAACCCAGAGACTATTTTTGAGGCTTTTTACTAGACCCCACTAATTAAACAAAGGTTAAAGCATCTTTTCAGGGTTAGAGTGAAAAGTACCACAGTGTTTTAGCCTGGGTTACAAGGTTTGGAGATGTATTATGACTTCCTCTTCACACCCCTTTCACAGAGCACTACCAGGCTGGGCCTTCTTCTTTTTCTGTCTCAGTTAAGATATACCGGTACTATAGGAGGAATTCAAGTTTCCTGTTTCATAAAACAGCTTTATCATAAACACATAACAAGCCCTTCTTTAAGCTGGTTGTGGCTGGTCATAAATCACTAATCACATGTGAGTTAATAACAAAATCAAGAGCCAAAGGAGGTTTGGAGAGGAAGAGGGTTGGTATAGAGTGATCTTCAGATATGCAAACATATGGATCGGGTAAAACCTTTCCGATGTGAGCAACGACTTTTCAGTTTTGTAATAATTGTTACTGATACACTTAGCTTAGGTTCAATGATCTTTACTCTCTCAGCATACTTCAGTGTAACACATTCTGTGAATAAAACACAACACTATGAAGGCCCTGGTGTGTTTTTGTGTAATCGCTACATCACATGCTTGAACCACCAAGCTGGGTAACTCTATCATAGGGACTTAGAGACTATGACTAATTCCTCTGGCAGCTCTGAGGCAATAGTCTGGCCACTGCCTTCTTGTGCAATTCTGCTTGAAAAAGATTCTTGCTTATAGCAAAGTTTGGGCTTTCTCCCCATGACTTGGATCGTCTCTGGTAGATCTTCTGCTGGGCTAATCAGCGAACACAAGGACAAGTTGTGAATAATGATTTGAATTTTCTGTGCTGTCTTAGAATTGTAGTCTGCCAATAGTTTTAGCAATGGCAGCAGAGGAAGAGAACAAAGCCATTCAGTCCTTATTGGCCACTTTTACAACATCTGAATTAACATTAACAGCCGTCCAGTTTGGTTTGGCACGCGTCTCTTCACAGTTGAGGACAGTTGTTACAGCGCAGCCAATTTCCGACAAGCTTCTCAGCGTCAAACTGGCTCATTACATACGACACGGGTAAACGTTAGCAATTGGGTTAAGCAAGTAGCATAGAACCAGGGGAATTTATTTTACCAACTATTGCGGTGTAACAGTGACAGATTCAATTCCAGATGCATTCTTGGCCCATTTATAAAACTCAGAGGGTCACTGAGATATTCCAGCATTAAGTATTTTGTAGAGGAGGTTTACTTTGGGACCTGCTCTGTCCTGAGCAAGCAGTGAGTGGCAGCGTGACCCATCTCACTTCCTATTCTGCCGTTCTTTTACACTTTTGTTTTATACAAATTTACAAAACAAAAGTCAAAATTTGCAGAAACATAAAGATAGAACCCCTGAAAACCTTTGTTTTGCTGATTGATTTTAGGGTTAGTTAAATTTTAAATATCAGTGAGAGGGTTAGGGTTAGTCATAAGAGAAACATAACTTTCTTTTATGGTTTTTAAATATATATTTGTATAAATATCGTGTAAAAAGAAAACTGCAGGAAACTTGGTTGTGCATTTCGGCTGCTAACAGATGAGTGGACTAATAGGACTAATAAATTCGCAGAAACATAAAGATAGAACCCCTGAAAACCTTTGTTTTGCTGATTGATTTTAGGGTTAGTTAAATTTTAAATATCAGTGAGAGGGTTAGGGTTAGGGTTAGTCATAAGAGAAACATAACTTTCTTTTATGGTTTTTAAATATATATTTGTATAAATATCGTGTAAAAAGAAAACTGCAGGAAACTTGGTTGTGCATTTCGGCTGCTAACAGATGAGTGGACTAATAGGTTCTGGTTTATTTGTTCCTTTACCTTTTTGAACTTTTGTACATTTCATTATTTTGTGTTCAACTTTTTAGGGTTCTGCTAGAAGACATCAGTTTGTACCCACCTTAAGGACATTTTGTCAATTCGGCATATTGCAGCACAGTTGTTCCGTTTTATTCATTTGAGCTTTGAGCTTCTGTCTGTGGTGAAGTATTTGAAAATGTTAGCAGTTAAATCTCAGTTAGGAAACAGTCTAAATTCTCAGGCTGCTGTTTGCAGTTGCAAACTTTAATATTGCTAATAGATAACATGAGACACTAAAACTGTGTAAAATGCCAACTGTGTAACCATTTTGTCTTTGTTTCAAATTATTAACACTAATTTTCTACTGACTGTGCTCTCAAAGTGGTGTGACTCACATCTAACATAAATAATAAGTGACCATTCACATCAGGAAGGCTTGAAAAGAAAATATTTACATGCTGTTAATTCTTAAAATAAAATTTTAACAGGTTACAACTAGTATCTGCAAGTGAAAGAAAATCAGAAATCAAAAAAAATCCAGAGCTTTTCATATATTTGTTTTACAAAACCTTATTTTGCCCAAATTTATGAGAAATAATTTTAAAATGCTTTTATAAATATAAAATATTTAAAGCCTGTTCCAATATTTACTATTCAGAAAGCAATTAAAATTTTTGCTCGTCAACTAAGTAATTCCTAATTTTCCATTGCTAAAATAAAATTCTAACAATTAAAATGTAATCAATTACAAATTTATTAATGGAACTTGACTTAATGCTGTGTTTTGATTGTTGATTCTATCTTGCATTGTGTTTCTGTGTTTGTAATGATGTAAAGCACTTTGAAATGCCTTGCTGCTGAAATGTGCTATACAAATAAAATTTTATTTTTTTTATTTTAAAGGGTTTTCCTAAACACAGAAATACAAAACACTCTCACTGTCTCTTCTTATCATTTTTACCTCCTCTTGCAGTTTTCATTGCAGACAATTCTCTAATCAGTGTTAATTTAGACTTGACTTAAAGTGAACCACTTTCACTGAGAAAACAACTAACTTGGGAAATTGAGCTTCAGCTGAGCCACTTAATACGTCCTGAGCTTCCCTGTGACTGCTGATCAGAGCTGAGAGGCTTTCCAACACTCCACCGCTTGTATAATTGGCTGACGCTTGTGTTGCAGTTAAGAGTGCCATCACTGTCAGTAACTCAAAGCCCACGTCTTGCACCCTCACCCCTGCCTGTTGCCATAACAACTAATGCAGAGGCAATGTTAGAAAAATCAATTGGGGATGCTCGTGTTTTTGTGTATGTGGTGGCTTCGCCTGATTCAATTTGTTGCTTTTGAATGTGAAACGTTTTCGGTTTGGTCACACTTGAACTTGACGATGCTGTAAAGCAGTGGAGAATTTTCACTTCATGTTTTGCCAACTTCAAATCCAACATGTTGCAGATATGGGCTTTTCTCACAATATGCTGAGGCACTTGTAACCAGCTTAAAACCATGGCTACACTTTGTGCTTGCTTTTGGAAAGTATATATTATCTCGGTGTTATTTTCATTCATTATCATTCGAGGTGACCCTAAAGTATCCGCCAACTGAAATCCCAGGTGACAGTTTGTACTGGAAGAAGAGGAGTGAAGCATAGAAGGATTTAATAAAGGAAGTGAAAAAAGCAGCTGTCTAGGAGAATGTAGCAAACACAGAGGGGATAGGAGTGCCAAAGAGAATGAAGAGCCGATAGGGGATCCATCCAAAAGAATGACAGAGTCTGCATTAAAGAGACGGTGGCTGAGGACAGAGTGAGCAGCGGCATGAATCCAAAAAGAATCAGCCTGTGAGTTTAGCAGCACCACAGATGACATTGGCAGGTCAAATAACTGATATTGAAGTGGAAGAGCTGGAGGCAACTTGCAAAGGACTCATAGTTGTAGGAAATAAGAGACCTTTGAATTTATTGAATTTTCGTTTAAAAATTATAGAGCCGTTTTCCTGTTTCCACCGTTTACTTATGTTCCCTTTCAGAAATGCTTTTCAGCTCAGAGTTTAGAGTTCTATCATATCAAATTCTTTTTTTGTGAACAAAATGTTTGTCAAAAATAAAAATATGCATCACTTTCAAAGAGGCCAAAGGCTCCAAATGAAGGAAATTTCTTGCAAAATAAAAGTGGTATTTTTAGTCAGTCTATTTATTCTCTACCATTTCATACTCACCCTGTTGATCAACTCCCCCACCATGCCGGTCCAGCTGCCATTAGGTTCAGGTGCTCCATATAACCCATCATCCACCAGCTTAATCTTGAAGGAGAATTTCAGGATGTCTGCCAGCTCCCTCAGCATGTCCACACAAAAACCTTCATACTGGTCATTTCCTTGGAAGCCCTGATAATTGGACTTGCGCATTACATATGGGTTTTCCTATCAGACCAAGAACAAAAACATTGGGCTGTTGGCTGAAACATATTAAAAGGGAAAAAAACACAAGCATGCAACATTGCATGCTAGCTGATGCACATTATGTATGTTTAATAACACATTACCAGTATCGTGGTGACAATTAAGGACTTGTTAGCTAGTGTTTCTGAGGCATTCAGGTCCAAAGAAGTTGAGTTCATTGCCAATGTGTTGTTGGAATACCAAGTGCCAATCTGTGGGGAAGGAAGAGGAATTAAGCACATCCTTAACTTTAAAAAAATCCACAAAAATGGAAATGCAGAAATGCTAACTTTTTTTGAATAGGAAACCTCACTTTATTTCAATGATCCAATATCCCTTACAGATATTTTATTGCATTAAAACTTCTGTACAGCTCTTCAATCCTTGAGTTATTGCATTTTTACTGTTAATTTGCTTTGCAAGTTCTAGTTGCGTGAGGACAGAAGTGACAGATTAAATGATTGAAATAGACAATTCCTGTAAAAGTATAAAATCTGCTTTGGAAAATTCAGAAAAATCTTTTAGAAGATTTGTAGCTATAAACGGTTCTTCACGTTACAGGCTGGCGGTGTATAGTAGTACAGTCAGAGCGGTCCAACTTTCATGTGTAAGCCCATGCTTTGCAACATTGGCTTCCTCGTCCTGGTCTTTGATAGCTACTATTCTGCAACTATTTGAAGTACCTCAGCTTTAATACACCAGAATTCCCTCTCCAATATGTCATTTAGCTCTGCAGAGGGATGGTAACAAGCCATTCATTTGATTCTGGATTGTTGAAGTAGGATGCACCTAAAAGTTGCAGGATGGGACTTAGGCACAGTTTCTTTACAAGATCAAAAATAGACCCCATTAAACTAAAATCTAATTAAAATAATATAAAAAAAATTAAAAGTGACAGGTTAATAAAAACTAAATACAATTGCAAGGTCGTATAAGTAAAATGAGAAAAACATGAAGAATATGGTGTGTATGCAAAACGCAGTAAAAGGAATGCTATTTTATTAAATCACAACTATTCTATATATAAAAGTCCATTAAGAACATACAATTATGTTATGCCATAATAATTATGATTCATTAGAACAATATAATCTGACAACCTTTATAATAAATCAGACTTGCCTTGGTTAGGTTAATAGGTAAACTCTCAATAATTTGGGCTGCAAGCTTCTGCATTGCACAATTTGTTAGGTAGAATGAGGAATCATTGTTTATGAGTTGCATTTTGAAGGGCAATAAGAAGTTGACCCCAACTCAAAAGCCTTCATTTTATTACTTGATTTACTTTCTAGTGGTCAAGTAGATTTGATCATAGTTGATTGCATTTGATTAGTCTAAGGATGTTGAGTATAATTTCCACTCAGGGTTAATCAGGTCAGCTCAATACATTGTAAAAATTAAGATTTCAAAAAAAGGAAGGAGCTCATTATTTCAAAGAGACATTTAACAGAAACTCACAGCAATCAGCCACTTAGCTCTCAGATTGTTTTATTATAATATTTCCAGTAAAGGGTGTTAGGAAAAATGTTGAAAAGTCAAAACAAAATCAGTAAAAAGAACAAACCGTCTTTACCAGATATGTAATCTGTCTATGTGTTGAAAATATTGACAACCACCACCTCATAACCTTTCAATACAACAAGTTAAAGATCATGGACCACAGATAAGACCCACATTCACCAACAGATTTTTCATCTTTAAATAATTATTTTAGGATAGCAAGTCCATCGTAGTCTGTTCTCACAAACTACATGGATAGCTGAATGAATTAATGTATGAAAGAGCTGCTTAATAAACCCGTTAGGTCTTTGGACATCTATTCTGGGATTCTTGTATGAGTGATGATCTTAGAAATGTTTACATTTCAAATTTAGTTTCAATAGGGATATTTATTATTTATTACTCCTTTAAAATGAGTAAAGATATCAGGTTTATGTATTTAATGGATAAGCTCTCCACCCTGTTCATATGTTATTGAATGAAAAGTAAGTGTTCTCTTACTTCTTTATGGCCTGCAGGGTGTTTCTCCAAGATCTTCAGGGTGTAGTTGGTCCTCTGTCCTTTACTGTTGAACTCAATGTGGCCTGTCAGACCGTCATATTCTACCTGATAAAAAGAGAAAACACACAAAAACAAAGATAAATGACTGTTCAGCAGCCTAATTTGCAAGTTTCTACTTATAAAAACAGTTGATACACAGGTTGAGATTAATCAATGAAAAAAGTAAATGCTGTTATGACTGGTTTGCAAATGTTTGAATCTATTTAAATCAGATCAATAGCTGTCATTTTTTCCAAATATGATCTATGAGTAGGGCTGTGATAAACCAAAACAATGAATACATTCTCCACAAAAAAGATCCTGCAATAAAAGCTGAAGCAATTTTACGTTAACCCAACAACCCCCAGTTCACAAAATCTGTACCTATTTTGGGATATTCTATTCTGTACCTATTCATCTCTTTAAATACTTCTTTTTGAGAGTTTTTTCATTTATTTATTTATTCACTTGAAAAGATATTGGCAGGTCTGAAATGGTGAAAGTTTCAACACACTTTATTTCACGTCGTCTATTAACGATAAAGAAAAAAAAAATCAGAGTAACCTTCCTACTCTTTGTCCTTGTCTCTTAGTATGGTTTTGATATTGATTTTTAATGGACCTTTGAAATATTTATGTACAAATAAACAGATTAAAATAGACTGTGAATTGAATTGAACCAGTTGTTTCAGTACCACACTATTTCAGCAGTTGTCATGATCTAACGCCATAATAGGAATTGAAATGTGGAAAAACAACAAATAATTCATGAAACTGGATCAATTGGTTTGAATTTGTTTCAGTTTCATCTGACAGAAAACGTGTTGATTCATATGTTATTGAATGAAAAAACACAGAAACGTAATCACAAACTCCAAAACAAAGGCATATTGGAAACGGAAACTGAGAAAACTGACAGTAGATCAGATCAGTGACAGAGCTGCTGGAATACGTGCTTGGAGTAATGTGCAAATAAGTGTGAGACTTGTGTGATACACATGCAGCCGAGCATGCATTTTGTTCCTGAGTTTATGTGAGTTTTGTGTTATGGAGTACACATTCAATATGAATGGGTGTGTGTGTGTGCATGACTCAAGATGAATTACATCCCAAAAAAAGTGGAGCGAGAAAGACAGAGAGAGAGAGGTCCCCGGTTGCTGCCAAACACAGGGCAGAGATGATGAAGTGATGCACTGTGAGCTACAAAAACAATATGGAGGGAGAAGCATCATCAGTGGATGGAAAAAACAAGAACTGGCAGACAGATACAAACAAGGAAACAGGAAGATGAGAGTAAATCAAATGAATATTAAAAATCAAAGATACAGATATAACAGTAAGACAATCTGAAAAGTTCTTTATATACATTGAATCTAAGCATTTATTTTGCTCTAAGTCATGTTGAGAACAAGCACGTAATGCAGACTATTTTACAATACTAAGATTTATAGACATAGTTTATGAGCCTCCTGAAGAAAAAGTCAAACTGAAATGCAACTTAATAGTTCCTGTTAGAAAAGAAGACGACTACAAAGACAGTGGAAAATGCAAAAATGAGTAACAGACAACAAAGCACACAGAAAATTCACAAAGCATCATTAAACTAATACAAGCATATGTAAAATAATCAAATAATGTTGTTGCATCTATCAGGCATCTTTAACATTACGCCTCTGAATGTAGGGAAAATGACAGCTAATGGGTAGCTAATCAAAGTCTAGTGTAAATTTATGAGTAGGATAAAATATTATGTGAATCATGCAGACTGATTTAAATTCAGTTACAAAGTGTTTCTTGATAATAACTACAACTAATAACATAGTCTGGTTTTGCACAGCAGGATTCTCAACATGTAATTTCAATGTGCAAAACCATGTCCCAAAAGAATGAAGCGTCTCTACAAAGTCAGGACTTTGCTACTTCAGTTTTTTTATTAGCTCTAAACATTAATCTATCATGCTAAAATATATTTTAAGACATTATGGCAAAATAAATTAGTTTTTTGCATTCCAGCAAATATGTGAAAGTTCCATATTATATTAGAAAGCAATGCTACATCACTGCTGATTTATTATCTCATTTTAATATAAGTCCAATGGAAAATGTTCAACCAACTAACACATTAAAATGCTTTGATTTTACCATTCCAGCTCTGGATGTAAATTGAGTGTTTTGGTCCTACTTGATGTTGTACTATCTCTTAAAATCCCAACAATGTGAGCTGAAATTTGTAGCTGTAATTGGACAAAATGTGAAAAGTTCAATGCATGTGAATCCTTTTGCAAGGCATTACATCTACTCATAAAATCATTGAAATAAAAAAAAATTACCCTAGAAATGATTCTTTTTGCTCTGCGTTCAGACAGAGTTTATTTACATTTTCAGATTTATTTTACAGTTTTTGTTTACAGTATTTTATTTTAGTTTATCTTAGTACTTTACATGACAGATGCACGTGGTTGCTGAAGTTCTATGTTTCCTCGGTTCATGCATATGAAATATGAGTATGTGAAGTAAATGTGTGTGTATGTATTTACCATGCGTAGGTAGTTCATGAGGCTGGTCCCATGTTGCCAGATGAGGGGGGAGGTGCAGCTCAGTGGCTTCACGCCAATCTCCTGACTGCGGTTCAGCTCCCGCACGGCGCTCACCACCACGTGAACAGCATCAAACATCAGGGCAGATGACAGCTAGGCATGAGATAAATGAATAAGTAAGCATTTTCCCTTCCATCTATTTTGCTCCAAAAGGTGCTATAAAGTTGGAGTCACAACAGACTTTTCTTGCTATTGTTTTAATAACTGAATTCTACAGAAAGTATTCCAAGATTTCCCTGCTCAGGGTTACAAAACCATAATGAATTTTACAAACAGTTAAATTGAAATCTAAGGGTTTCTTAATTTTTTGAAAAGTGTATGAAAAGCACAATGGCTGATGATGCTCTTACTAATAAATTAAAATAAATGATCATTGCATCTCTGTTGACTGTGCATGAATATATTTGAATACGAAAAGAAAGTTATGGTTGTCTACAATATCCCAGTTATACCGTCAGCAGAGCTTTGATGAGACAAATAAATACAAATATATACAAGTTATGAGTAAGAAGTTCACACAGAATGTTGTAAAGTTGCTGCAGCACATATACAGTACATATACACAGTTTCATAGAATCCTTCAAAAGACAATAAAATTGTTCAATATCAACAACATTTTATTTAACTGCACAACCAATAACTTCCAGTTAAGGTTTCAAAGTCTTCAATATAAGAAGGGAAGAAATGGACCAGAGACTTTAGCCCAATATTCCATGGCATTTATTGTGATGATGATAAAAGCATTGAGAAAAATATGTATTGCAAAATTCCTTGCTGTCTTATTTAGCTATAAATCTTTTCACTATATTTGGAGATAAATAAACAAACCAGTTTCCAATAAGCTACTTTACTGCACTGTATGCATTAAGTCACCAGTGCTCTAAAAAATACAAGTAAATGTAGCGTTTCCTATGCTTTCATGAAAGTAGTAATGGAGAGAAAGACTTTGAAGTGTAAAACTAATCCCAAGCGTACTCAATAGAAGTTCAGTGGTACTATTACATTATGACACTTTTTTTTCTCCCAAAAGATGGTAAATGATGCCACATCCCTTGCATGAAGAAAAACTTGTGACACTGAAAATTCTTCATTGGGTGAACAAAAAAAGAAACGTATTATGAAGCAGAAAGCAATTACTTTAAAGTCACTTTATGGTGCATTCATACTTGATTACATTCTGTCTAATCATCCACTCAACCAGATAACCTGTGTAATGTACAGTCCGTCATCTATCCTGGTTCAGTGGGGTCTGCCAGGACTTCCTGTGGAATTCTGCGCAGGAAGCCCACATGTTTTGTGGCTGTACTAATTGTGCATATTTAAAGAGCAAAGTCACCACACTGTCTGTGTGCATTTTTGTCATGCAGATGACAAAGTTGCACATCAACGTCCCTCCACTGAGGCTGTAGCAAGAGATGCATTTTTCTTAATGGAATGCTGTTTTGTATTTTTAATTTAGATACCATTGTAAAAATACAGATGTCTGCAGGCAGGCTGCATTCATGGAAAAAGCAAAAGTATGTTGAAACCATTTGAGGGTCAGATAAGATGGAGAAACAGAAAAACCAGTCCATAAATTAGGCGATATATAATGAAGTGGAATGACACAAGCAAAAAAGTAAATAGAAAAAGAGGCTTGAAATGACAACAAAAGCCAAAAAAAACAGCTGGAATCGGTCAGTATTCGGAATATCCTTCCCCCCATCAGTACAAATTCATATTAGTACTAACTTAAACCTATAATAATGTTTCTTATTACCAAGGTAAAGCACTACATAATAGGAAGTCTCTCAAGACCTTTGCAACGTTGTTGTTGCAAAACCTTCTGATGACAATGGATACATATATTTCTGAACTCAAAACACAGCATTTCCAGGAAAACAGTAAACAGTGTACTCAACTGTAATGGCCTTAATGCATAATAACTGCAAATACTCCTCTATTGAAAAAATAGAACATTGAAGCACATCTAAAATTGGTTGCAAAGCATTTGGTCAAGCGGATTAAACACATTAATCCGTTATTATGTCTGATGAAGCTAAAAATCAATGACATTCTACACACCGTGTTTTGAAAAAACATCATAGGGTGAGGCTGTTTTTCAACATATGGTACCGACACACTTCATATAACTGAGACATTCTTTGGATCTGGAGTGATGGATTTTTCAGCAAGACCTTGATTCCAGCTGCTCCAGCAAGGGAACTCTAAACTAGCTTTGGAGAAAGAAAAAAGATGTTTGAATGACTCAGTCAATCACCCAAGGTAACGGCAATTAATAACCAATATAAAGAGCTGAAGATCAAAGTTCGAAGATGCGGCACCCAAAACCTTTGAGGTTCTGAGGCTGTCTGAATAGATCAAAATTTCTTCTGGGTGATGCAAACAACTAGTCGGGATATTGTTGAGGAAGAAAAATATTGACTAGATCAATATTTAGTTTCTCTTCTTTTACAGGAAACAGCAAAGATGGGCAGGCACTAGAAGCTTGAAATGTGTGAAAAAAATCAGACCGTCAGTCAGAAAGCAATACTGAAGTCAACAAGCGTTTTACCATAGAACAACATAAAGAACTGGCAACAAAGAGAAGAGCATTCACAAAATAGCTCAGAAGTTGTTCGAGGTGGGCTTCAAAACAAAACAAAGAAAATCCATATATTGGCAGCTACAAAAATCACAGACAAAATAGCACAGATGCTTTAGCACAGAGACAAAAAAAAATTCAAACAAAAAGGGGAAGCAGACGAGTGAGGCAGAAAAGAAGGTAAAAAGAATGGTAATAAGATTGGACAAAAATGGATGAAACTTTGCTGTGTCTTTCTTTTCTTGTATTTGGTTTAAGGTATAGCAATTACATACATATTGATTGATACTAGTTAAATCTGTTTACTCAGTCACTTTAGACCACAAATAACTACTTGAGTTTAAAACAAGAAGAAACTACTGGCTGTAGTGTTCTAGATCTCTGTTTCTCATTTGTTGAATTTTATCTATAGAGCCAAATGATTAGTAGCAATGTCACAGTTGTGAAGCTTTGGCTGAATTTGTGCAGAAAATAAGAAAAAGTTAAGCACACCTGCTTTCAGTTGCATTCAACTCATGGGGCTGAATGATTCTATCAGAGTCTGTTTGGTCAGTTGTCTTTCAGACTGACACTCTTAGAGAATCAGATAAATTGCAGAGAGGCAGAGCTGTACAATCTGTGAAAGCTTGATAAAAGAGACAGATGCTTGCAGATAGGGTTTTTTGGAAAGGTAATAGATTCAGAGCTTAATGACATCAGCTAAGAATGGTTTGAAATGAGGGACAGATAAGGGAAAAAGAGAACGTGAGAAAAAATAATTGGCAGCTCTCACCGGTTTTGTCTGGAATCACAGCTGTTTCTACAAGCTCACATGTGCCACTTTGCAGTGAGTTTACTCATCATATATCAGTCTCAAACTTTTAGAACATGCCCTTTCTGCTCGTCAACATGGTATAAACATTCCTAATTAGCATTCAAGCAGACTTAGTGCGTTGCTTATTTTAACATAAGCATTGTGTGTGAGATTTGTAGGACAAGATAGACTGGACGATGAAACAGAAGACCCAATTTATGAAATCAAATGGGTATATGAGACAAACTTTCCTCTTAATTATTTTGACTTTTTTATAAGATGGACCAAGGTCATAATACAGTATGTGCTTTGTCTCATTATTTTCATATTTTTTAATAGTCAATATAAACCAGGTCAAATGTATGTGTCAAGAAGTTAAAATCAACTAACGTGCATAAACATAAGAATAAAACATCCAGAAGTACAGCACAGTTATAATGAAAGAGTTTCTATGTAGATGAGACATATTTTAATTTAAAGCCATATAATTTTCTACCTTATGTTGTTGTTTCTTTAAGGTTATTAATGTTAAAGAAAAAAGGGAAATAGAGCACAAACATGGTTTGTTGTTAACGTTTAGATCAGAATCAGGTTGCTGCAACAAGAAAAATAAAAATAGCTTGTTTTTAGAAATTATCTATGTTGAATAACTGCAAAGTGAAATTCTCAAATATATAATTGTACTTGCATTGAAATAAAGATTAATATAATAACTTCTATTAATTTCAGGAGGACAGATATAACAGCAGACCATTAGGGACTATTTAAATAGTTTCAGCTTGATCAGTCTTTGATCATATTAAGTGCTACCATGTTCATCTTTGGTCTGCATACAGCTGGACGGTGAAGAATTTTCTGTGAATTTCTCTCACCGCAGGTCCTGGGTATGGGTTGATGCTGCACCCTTCTTTCCACGACAGGTTCAGGCTCCTGATGAAATCCAGGTAGAAAGGATGGGAAATGTTCAACATGGAGAAACCAACGATGTTGGACTGGTCACCCACAACATCATCTAGCTGGAGCAGAGGGAAATCCTTAAGGCCAGAAGAAAAGGAAAGGGAGAAAGAAAAACAGTCTGTCAGCAATTTCTTAAAACAATATACAGCATGACATGCCAAAGCATTGAGCATTCGAGATAGCAGGACAGATTAGACTTAAAATACTTTTCAGATCAGCCATGAGAAAATAAAAATATGGAAATCAATGAAAGACCAGGATTGGATTTTCTTCAGGCTACACTACTTTGGATTCTGTTTTAAAACTCTGAGTTGGCTCATAATGTAAAAAAGTAAAAGAGAGATGGACATCAAAAGATGGGAAATTTCAAAGAAATTCAAATAGTCCTTGAAGGCAAGTTGATGTCACGCTGGGCTCTGCTGCTGAAACAAACCAGAATCAAAATGTTTGTTTTGCCCTCAAAGGGTTTGTGTTACGCAACACATGCTGACACTGAAATATTTAGCCAGAGTGGTAGGGAGCAAAGAATGTAGGCGAGTGAACCAAACACTTCTCCTGCTGACTTGTCACCTGATGACACACATCAGGTGACACAAGCTGTCAACACCATTGTATTACACTAAAATAAACTAACCCTGCTGTTTGATTTTTTTTTTTTAAGTTAGACCAAATAGGGGAAAAATAACTTCAATAATTCACTTCATTTCTTGCCCAGAAAACAATAACCAACAGTGGTTCTCTTACATCTGACTTAACAGTTAAAAACATAATTACAACATAGGCATTTAAATTACTTTGGCATTGCTACTCTAATTAAATTACTTTGGCATTGCTAAGTCTCAAATCGTGCCAAATCTAAAAGCAGCAGATGGCATGTCAGCATATGCCACTTCTGATTTGGTGGCATATGCTGATTCTACAGCAATGTGTGTCTGCCATTAGATGGTATGCTGCTGATTTGGATCACTTTAAATCAGCGGGTGATGCTGCATCTTGCTGTTGGTTCGCACATTTATTGATAATTCTGCCATGCTTTTATACTTCTTTCAAATAAATTATACAACTAGACGTACACAAATAGATGATTTAAAATTCAATGTGATTCTATAAGGGTAGGGCACTTTTCCCAAATGTTTGTTTATATGAAGACTTTAATCAATTTTGCATTTGTATTTTTTTTTACAAAGCAAGTATAAATCTTCATACAAATGCTTAAGATATTAGATCAAGCCCTCAGCAACAGTTTTACTCTAGATAAGCAACTATACTGATTAATACTGAGAGATCTGTGCAACTTTAACTTTTGAAGATGATTATTTTACAATTTGGCTTGATTCATATCATACATTGAGTAGAATTAACAACAACAGACACAATCTCAAAAGCCAGCTAACTAATTGTGTCATTTATGTGAATAGAAGATTTGAACTATGTCACCACTGTTCAGGCATTTGATTTTTGGGTGTGTACAAATCACCCTTATTAAACTCACATCTATTTTTTGGGGCTAAATTTAGCTAAATGTACAAATATCTGGTCAGCAGTTGTTAGTATGAGCTAATGTTCAACAGCTAGACTGCCACTATCAGTTTTTGGCTGTGTTTGCTCTCTGGATTGTTTTGGCATAAAATGTCTAATTAGAAAAAAACAGAAGTCTATAAAAGATATAAAATTCTTCAATTCATGAATTAACTTATTATGGAGATGTAGAGATTTCGAAGCTTTCTTTGCTGATCAGTACAAATATAATTATAATAATATATATATAATTTTTTACATTTATTGACTAAAATATCTGTCTTTTTCTTATCTATTGTATTTCCATTGTTTCTCGTGGCTGAGAAACTGTTGCCGTCATTGTTGCCGTTGCTCTTGCCGGATGCCAAATCAATTTCAGCAGCAGCCAGGCCGGCTGTCAGACTGTCGCCCTGCCAGCTCTGACAAAGAGCAGTTGGCTGGCCGGGTTGCAGGGACCAGGCCAACACTGCTGAGGGAGAAAGCACTGCAACAGCATTCCAGAAGGACACCAGTGATGCATTGACTGCAGCATGCTTCACGCTAGATGTTCATTTAGAAAGAAGCTGGTCTTTAGGCTAGTCCATGCTGGTAACTAATGAGTTCAACTGTTTAAACATGTGAGCTCTTAAAAGCAGAGGGTGATGCTCCCTAAGGTGTTCAAGAGACAATTACCTTCAGAAGTCCTAAGGAATTTGATGGGTAAATTAATAATGGTAATAACTTTCTGATGGGCGTGCCGTGGTGGCGTAGCGGTTAGCGCGACCCGTATTTGGAGGCCTTGAGTCCTCGACGCGGCCGTCGCGGGTTCGACTCCCGGACCCGACGACATTTGCCGCATGTCTTTCCCCCCTCTTCTTCCCCGTTTCCTGTCAGCCTACTATCATATAAGGGACACTAGAGCCCACCCCCTGGAGGGGTAAAAAAAAAAAAAAAAAATCATAACTTTCTGATTATTTTACTTTGATATGCACACTTTTATGTTTTAAGTTCACCTCTATGCATTTATGTTATTAATGCACTTAAGTAGTAAGTTTTTCCTATTTAGATGAGTTACTAGCTGCTGTGTGATAAGTTCATCTGTAACCATGTTAGTGGATTCGGATTGTCTCCAACCTGCTTTTACAATTACATTTTCAAGTATTGGAAGCATTTTCAGACACGGCACTGCAACAATAATAACTAATACCAACTGAGTTCCCCAGATGGTCTGCCCTTTACCAACAGATGGCCATGGTTTGAATCTCATACATGCTTAAAACATCATTTCACAATTATTTTCAGTCAACATTTGCACTTAAATATTTTGAGGAAATAAACATGAAAGTAGACTGTGAACATCTTCACATGCTTTGTCTACAGTCAATAATAGCTTTTAAGCTTGATGGCACTTATGTGAATTTTAGGAACTATTTCTTGGAATAATATTAAAACAATCTTAAAACCAAGCCTGGCCCATGTTCTATGAGATTATAAATTAATAATAACACAAAATTTGGCCAGTATCCTGACCAATCTGGAAAAGCATGTCTCACAGAGTTTTTTTTTTTTCTTGATAGTTTGTAACATGTAGCTGGGGAGTTTCCCAAATACCTGCTGACCTCTCAACCCATAAACACTAAGTGAAGAATCAACAGGTGGCTATTGGTAAAATGAGTATTGAACATATAACTGGTTCTTTAGATATTGTCAGTGTCGCCATTGACAACAATCCACCTCAGCCAGACATACAAAGCAAAGTACACTCCTATTCAGTCCTAAGTTTAGAAAAAAAAACTGTAACCATCACTATTAGTGCTTTGCAACAGGAAGACTTTGTAAAGGTCTCATTGTTTTGTTAATGTTATTATCAAACCAGCTAATATTGATTTACACATGGTTGCAGAAATGACTTAGATTTTACCTGGATTCTCTGCTTTCTGTGGCTTTTACAGATATATACTGTATATATGTTTTTAGTTTATGCATACCTTCATATGGGGAGTAATTTGCTTTTTACGTGTGGAGTACTGGGGTTGTTGTCAACAGCTGGTGTAAATTTTATGCCTAAGTCCTTAAATTGAGTAAACCCCTTACAGGTTGTTAGTCCTCCACAGGGTAAACCACACCCATGCACACATGCATGCACACATCAACACCTAAGGACAATTTAAATGGTGAATTAATCTAACACATACGTTTTGGACAGTGAGAAGTAACTAGAGAGGACCTGGGCGTACATGGGAAGAACATACAAGATTCACAAAGAAAGGCTCTGCAGTTCTAAAAACTGCATGAACCCACAAACAGACAAATAAAAAAAAAAAAGAATCTCAAACCAAATTATTAACTGTAATGAGTCTGTTAACTTTAGGCAGTTTAAAATGAACCAGTATGTAGTTGACAATAAAAAAGACGGATTAAGCAATAATGATTCCTACAGACTAGAAAGCTGAGCAGAATCATCATGCCTAATGATTGAATCCCTTTTGTGTTTCGTATGCTGTAAGAACATTAGGGCTAATATTGAAATCGTGTTTTTCTTCACCAGTATTTTTACAGTCTGCAGAGCATGTTCAGTGCAAAGTTAAAGGTAGGTCACTGACACCGCTGCAGGTGAATGAAAATGCAAGAAAGAGGGGGCAGCGCTGAGGTTGGGGGGAGGGGAATGACAAATTTGCCCTTGGTTTGTTAGTGCTGTGTGAAGGGCCCCGTTAAAGTCTCATGTCATGCAGTGTTTAGAGTCAAGGCAGAGATCGAGAAACGTTATTATCCACGCAGGTTCTTTGTACAAGGGCACGACACCAAACAGGGGAATTATAATGATGACAAACAGTGGAAGGAGCAGCATGCATCTCTGATGAGAAGGGAGAGATGGAAAGAGGGAGGTTAGGGGGAAAGGGAGGAAACAGGAAAGCTTTGCTTAAGGATGTAACATAAAAAAATATCCTGGAGGTGTGAAAAGGCTGCTTACAAATGAAAACACCAGATATTCTGCTAATGGTAGCATTTGGAAAAAATTGCTGTAGGGATATTGAGATAAAAAGAAATTTGCTGAAATAAATTAACAGGAAAGTATGAAGTCAAGGGGGAAAAGTACAGAGCAAATGATAGTAAAAGTAAGGAGTCCAAACAAATGTAGGGTGATTCAAAAGAAGCCAAAAACTAAAAAAAAATAGAAGAATGGAACACAATTTTTCAAGGCTAGAAGACACACAGAAAAAGAGTGAGAAGAAGTGAAGGTGTGACAAGAAAATGACAGAAAATAAAACTAGTAAATCAACAAAAAATATTTATGAGCACTTTTCATACCCAGCAGGTCAGATGTAAGAAAAAGTTCTTCACAGAGGTAAAAACAGAAGTACAGATGTTGAATGTCTAAAAACTTCAGGGCAATCAGGGTGGCAGTGGTTCAGGAGGTAGGAGTTCACAGATTTCTCTATTCATAATGTACAGTATATAAAATAGATAATAGGTTAAAAACGTTTACTTTTTAAAAGTTGCTCCCTCCTATGTGAATCACAAAGAAATTTGAAGCTGATTATTAAATAGCTGATTGGGTGAGTATATGACTTGATAGATAATGAATCAATTTGTTAAACATATAAACATATGCAACTCTGCCTCTGTGAAGTCTCTTTCTGTTGTGAGGCCAGGTTAAAAAAGGAGGATCTGAACGATACTAACATAAACAAAAGTGGCTGAAAGTGAATTCATTCACCTCTTACATTGAAACTTGGATCTAATCAATGCATCAACCTCAACCAAACTTTTTCCTATTCCACGGGCAAAAAAAAAAATCAGTGTAACCACTAACCATGATCACCCTGCAGGGATGAACTGATACAGCCAATCGACTGATGAATGTGTAATCAGGTCAGGGATTACCTAAATATATATTTCACATTTCCAAATCCCAAGTTTTGTTCATTGTTTTTCCAACAAAAATGATTAAAAGAGAACTAAAAAGAGATACAAGGAAGAACACTGAGAAAAAGGTTTCTAAATATTGGGCAAGCAGGAAAATTAAAAAAATCAAGAAGGTACTAATACTACTGATATATGGCCAGAATGTGTAAGGAGTAGCAGGATGTAGATATGTTAGATGAAGATAAATAACCAATTGGAAATTCCTCTTGAATGATTTCAGATCAATAACTCTACAAGGCAAAAGGCTCTTACCATGGTGGTGAGAATGTACTTGTAGAAGGCTGACATCATCCCCAGCTCGTTAGCCTGCAACGCACAAAGATGAAAGAAGAAAGGTGAAGACGGATACCTCAATCCTAAACAAAAAAACACAGCTCAAACCACAACTGTTAAACAGTTTTTTCATCAGGAAGTCTCATTTATCCATTATTTAAAATCTCTACCAACTCGTTTCCAGATTTAAAAAAAAAAAAAAGTACAACAACCAGCAGGATGTTACATTAGAAGCAAAGAAAAAGTTTAAAAGAAGGAAGCTAAATGAGTTCAGTGTGAGATTTTTGATTGAATAAAATGACACCAAGAAGACACTTTGATTTAACCTGTTCTAGATCCGACAATAGACTGAGGACACAATTGATAATGCAGTCCAATCTTCTGTCTATTTTACTACTGTTTTACACCTGTTATTTGGTTGATTTCAGTACAGACTTCACAACACAGATTTCACTACTTATTTCTAGACAAATCCACCAGGACCAGCAGATGGGAGCAGTAAATAAATAAATAACACTTATTTTTGCTTTAAGATAAAAGTTATCCTTTCTTTAAACCCAAACAGCTGTTAATCAAAAAGATGTATTTTTTTTTTTTTTATCATTTTAATTAACAGAGAACTCCAGGTTATGACCTTATGTCTTCATTAAAAAGGTTTCCCTTTAAATCAGTGGTCCTCAACCACCGGTCCGCGGACCAATTGGTACCGGGCCGCGCAAGACATAATGAACTACTTCCGGATCTTTTATTTTGAAAATCCTAAACCGGATTTTACCGGTTACGTCTTGCGCGTCAAAAATGAGCCAACTTGCAGCAGAATGAGTAACAAAACATCAGAGTACTGTTAATTTATTTGATTTAAATTTATGAACATTTGCATGCAAATTATCTGTGGAAATGTTACGCATTAAATGGTTTGGTTTCCATATTTGTATTTATTCGATTAGAAAGAAGAAATAATACTCCTGCCATGGATACTTTTCAGGTGATGTTTCACATAATGCTATAGGGCTTTTAAGGTCGCAGAAGAGGAGTTTGTAATCATAGCAGCAAACCAAATGATGCAAATCAGATTTTGATTTCTTCATTGTTGTCTTCTGCCTTGTAATCAAATGTTTAAAATTATAGATTATAGTGAGTCATAAAGTAAGAAATGCAGTGTGAGAACATTTGAGCACATTTGAGCCGACAGGTTTTTTGAGTGCAGCGTTTCACATTATAAAGCTACCAACAGTGACAGGGTGGGCATTATTTTCTAACTGTCCAAATGTCAAGACATGTGTGTGGAATTCTGGTATAATAGTGTTTCACAAGTCAACTTGCAAATGTTTCTTTAAATATGGCTTTTCTCTGGTTTTCTCCAGTTGTTTAGTTGGAAGAATTATCAACCAAACTAGTTCAAATAGAAGAAGAAGAAGAATTACTTTATTCATCCCAGCAGGGAAATTATTTCGCAGTTACAGCAAGAATTTTTTATACACAGATTAACACACACACGACGGGAGCTGGGTCT
Source organism: Xiphophorus couchianus (assembly GCF_001444195.1). Classification (NCBI taxonomy): domain Eukaryota; kingdom Metazoa; phylum Chordata; class Actinopteri; order Cyprinodontiformes; family Poeciliidae; genus Xiphophorus; species Xiphophorus couchianus. The sequence goes on from NC_040240.1 coordinate 20,871,527, forward strand.
GCAGGCAGCCAGCTGAGCCGGCGCCATTTTTGAAGGAGGACATGCGGCAAAGGTCGTCGGGACCGGGAGTCGAACCCGCGACGTCCGCGGGTCTAAGGCCTAAATATTGTGTCTATAGATGTTGGTGTGTCCAGCTCTGCTGCTTTGGTCCGTTGTAAAACTAAAATAGAGTCACAAATTAGATTTTAAAGCTATTGAAAAATGGCCTTAATCGATTTTACTTTAATCCAACTTTAATTAGTTTTCTTTCCGGTAAGTGTGAGCTAAAAGTTTTCTAATTTTTTAACATTAGAAGAATAACACTTCTTTGTTTTTTAATAGAGTTGCCATAACACTGGTTTGATATGAGCCACAACTCATTTGCTTTGCTTAGATATTTTGATTATTAATTATGTTTGACATTTAAAGTGAAAAAAGCGTGTTTTAGTAAATGCTTGAAGAAAGATTTTTAATGATGTATAAGTTGTCACAATATACTCAAATCATGTTGTGCAGATGCTGTCAGAATTCAGTACTTTAAAAAAATATTTGTATATTTTGCTGATGTACATGACATGCAGTGCACAGCCTCACCTTCCTGAGAATATGATAAGATATAGAAGCATTAGCATCGATGATGATGGTAGCCACTTTGTCATCACGGATCTCCTTCAGCAAAGGGGTGGGATCCAGACTTTCATCCAGCATTCGCACCGACAGCGTCTCTCTGGAGATAAGGAAGTGGCGAACAAGCTCCTCTAATCGGAGCAGGCCTGCAGAACAAGAAAGAAAAGAGAGAAGCAAAAGTCTTTAAGAATAAAGTACAAATATGATAGCTGCTCCTAAACATGGGTTTTAAAAGAATCTGTTTTTTTTGGTAAAGTAACTCAACAATAAGTTGATTTAACAAACAAGGCTATAAGTGTCAGATATTGTGAAGCTGAAAAAGTATGGGCCAGAAGAAACATTACATACATAAACAGTGTTCCATTGAGTAATAAGCTTGTTTGCTTGTTAAATTATTACTTTGATTTGAGGAAGAGAAAAAAAAAACGGAAATTGATGGGATTCAGAATCATTAGTGTGACAAATAACTGTTGCTGCTTCATTGCCCTAAAAGAGGCAATAAACAGACTGGGATAAAGGTGATTATGTAGAGAGGCCATTAATTTCTTTCCTCAGAGAATGCATGTTGTCCCAGGTGTCCTAACAGATGTAAAAGCTTTTACTTTTTAGACACCTTTACATTTCAAACAATACAAAAAATAAAGAATATTTTTACAACAACTGGATTAAATGTACTTTTCTAATCTCCATAGTTTGTTTATTATAAATTAAAACCTATTCTCATATCAAGCTTTATTAAGGAATACAGAAAAACACAAACAATTTTCACACACATCTCAGCTGATTAAAGAGAAATAGAAATTATATATACTTTTTTATCCTGTTCATGTTCACACTTAAACGGTCTGCTTAGCTCAGATGAAGATAGAACGCCTTTGTTTTCTGTTTACTTAAATGTGTGGGTTCTTTAAAAAAATTAAACCGTTGGAAGTATTGACTGCTACCTACAAACATATTGAAATATAAATAAATCCTCCTAACATTATCCAGAAAATTTCTCTTTTTAACTTCAAATAACTTTCTCCAAGCTTGTGAATTTAAAAACGCCACCCCAACAATCCCGAGAGAGGCGCAAATAAAAGATTAACACTCAATTATCAACAGGAATACACAGGAAATTCTCTAACAAGCAGGTCAATTCCCCCCTTCACATATTTGGACACCGATTTTGTACCAACACATTTCTATCTTCACTCCAACATTTCTTTATTTTACACCTTATTACCACTAACTGTGATTCTAATCAAAATAATTATAATAATATAGTATCTCCTGCAGGTGTTATTTATCTGAGACACATAAGAAAATGTTCTTACTGTATACTGCAGGAAATGATTTAATATTAATGGTTTTTAAATCTAGCACAAAGTGTCCCCAAGGCAGCAGTGAATTGATGCATGGTAGGTAAAAATTGTCCCAAGACAGATGTTGCCTATGGTAACTGAAGAGGCTGTATAAGCACATGGTGTGAAATGACAAATAGGCGTGATGACCATCACAATCTTTAGCAAAATGGATGAGGTGCCTTTATGGACGGTTTGTGCCCTAGAAATAAAAAGGGCAAAATGTTGCAAATATGGGAACTGATAGTGACTGAATTCTAAGAGCGCAGAAACAACGACAAATTACAAAATTAAAAGCTTATTACACTGAGATACCAAACAACAACGTGAGACATAAAGAAAACAACAATATGGCTGAAAAGTTGGAAAAGTTGTTCTAAATGGTTTGCAAGCCTGATTTACCATTTTTTTTTTGTTTGGACTAAACAAGGACAGAACGAAAAAGTATATATATATATATATATACAGTACAGACCAAAAGTTTGGACACACCTTTCTAATTCAATGGGTTTTCTTTATTTTCATGACTATTTATAAGGCAAGAAATCCCACTTATTAACATGACAGGGCAGGTTGACCTATGAAGTGAAAACCATTTCAGGTGACTACCTCTTGAAGCTCATCAAGAAAATGCAGACTGTGTGCAAAGCAGTAATCACAGCAAAAGGTTGCTACTTTGAAGAAACTAGAATATAAGGGGTATTTTCAGTTGTTTTACACTTTTTTGTTTAGTGCATATTTCCACATGTGTTATTCATAGTTTTGATGCCTTCAGTGTGAATCTACAATGTCAATAGTCATGAAAATAAAGGAAACTCATTGAATTACAGTACAGACCAAACTTTTGGTCTGTACTGTATATATATATATATATATATATATATATATATATATATATATAATTTTTTTTCATTCATTAAAGACAAGAATTGTCCAACTTTAAATAGTCTTAATCAGTAAAAACAAGTGAATTCTGAACTCAAAGAGTTGGATTATAACTGTGATTGCAAAAACAGTAACAAATCCAGGAATCTAATGAATTTTGACTCTGGGAATCATAGTTTGGCTGTTTATTTATTTATTTAGTGACAGATGTTTGCATCAGTTCTTTGACATGCTTTTTTCCTTTACACGACTCTGAAGCATTAAAACAGCTGGCCCTCTAAATTGGCAGTCAATTATGAAAACGTTAGGAAGCTTCCTGTTATTATAACATATGGCAACCATTGTCATTAGACTCCCAAATCAGACATGGAATAGCTTTCAAAGCAATTAATTTTTTTTTTTCCTTCTTCATGTCTTTGCTGTTTTACTAATAAATAATTAACATGATTGTTTTTTGTTATTTTAAAGTTGTTTAAAGATATCTGAAGAAACACTGGTAGGAACACATTTACAGGGAAAAGTAGATATACTGTACATAACTAATAGGAAGCAGGAAAGAAGAAATTATAAAAAGTATACCAATGTACTGTATGTCACATATTGTAAATAATTTTGAAGTCCAAATTTTTATTCCAGAACCTTGCATTATGTTGACAAATTAAGAGGGAAGCACATAAAGTTTGTAAGGTTTTGACATTGGTCCAAGAATGGACCAATGTCAGCTTGGTCCAAAGCTGAGCCAAACTATGAAGTGGCCATATTATGTTGGAGGATGTGCTGCAACAAATCAAGTTCACATCAGCTCTGACTTTAAGGATTTGAAGAACCTTCTGAACACATTCCAGCTGCCAGACAGGAAAGGAAATCTCCAAAGGTCTTTCAGATTCATCGCCTCAGCAGGTAAGACGGATTTGGTAAACCCTAAGCTCACAATAAACTTATCGTCTGGACACATCAGTGAACTCTACAGAGTTTGAAATAGCTACTGCTTTGAAAACCAAAAACCTTCATGATGCAATGCACTTGCTCAGCACAAGCACCTAAATCCAGCACAGTGGCAATAAACAGACAGAAAGAAAAGCAGATAGGAATAAGAGTAACTAACCAGAAACTCAAATTCAACTTATAGCATTACCAGCAAATCCACAGCTGCATTAAATGAGTTGTTTTTGGTCATAAATTAAATGAGACTGAATTATAAGAAACAAATGACAGGGTATTGTTAATGAACTCACACTCTGCTTTAGCACAAATGAGGCTAGCTGTTGGGTAGCCAAAGGACTGCAGGATGGATCCGATGGCCAGGCTGAGGTCTTCGTTACTCGGGTAGAGAGTCACCGAGGCGAAGCGTAGGTATGGCAGTTTTGGGGTTTCTTCAGGGCCGATCTTCACATGAGGAATCTTAATCCAGACAGATGAAGACAAAGAAAGACAGTAGTACAGAGAAGCTGTGCAACTTTTAATCAAGCTGAAGACCTAAACACTGTGCATGAGGAAGAAAATACATAGAAGAGAGGAAAGCAAACGCGGAAAAAACTAAAATGAAGGTCACAACTGGCAAAATCATGTGTCATCACTTACAGGAAATTCTGCCTTTATCCACTGTCAGAAAGAAAATCTGAACACCAAAGCCTAGGCTTTTAAAAAAAAAAAAAAAGAAACATTTGAAAAGTACTGCAGAACACATTTATTTTTTCTGCTATTTTGGTTTTGAAAAGAAGAAAAACAGAAACTTCTTCTCACTTCTTTTCAAAAAAGCAGCTAAAATGACTTTTAACATTATGTTGAAGAATATAATTTTTGTTTTCTTGTCTGTGTTTAACTGTAGATGTATGTATGGATTATTGTTTTTTATTATTTCATAAACATTTGTTCCAAATAAAGAACATCCATCTCAGAAGGAAATTTGTAAGTAGTTTGTGTGTCCTTAAAAAGCTAGAATCAAGAAAAAGAAAACTCAAAGACTACAGGTAAGATAATTTCTTCATAGACTACAATTTTAAATGACTTCTCTTATAGTATAAACACCAGAGTATGACTCCTGTGACCTGGAGGTTTGTATAAAACTGAGAAATTAATGAGAGCTTTAAAAATGATTCACTTCAGTAATGAATGATGAATGTAGTGACAGGAGAAATGTCTGAACTTTAGCCTTGACTAACACCCACAGCAATTTAAAAGCTAAGCTGTAATTAACTCAACTGGGCTTTGCTCTGATCGGCAAAACATAATGTACAGAAGAAACTTAGAATCCAGTATTATGAGACATGTCAGGTACAGGGTTCAGGATAAAATGATGGCTAGAGGCTGATAATAAAGAGTGAGATTGTGGCGATGTGGATTTACTGAAAGTGTGAACATGAGTTCCTCCTTTTACTCAGTTAGAATGCTTTAGCATCTGGATGAGAGCTGATCTGGCAACATTTGCATTGAAACGGATAATATTTGTTTCTCATAAGTCATTAAGCATTTCATCACTTTTCTTTTTTTTACTGAACATTATTGGCAGTGACTTAAAACATACATACTATTTCAAATTTTAGAGTTGGCTATCTTGTTTTTAAATCAAATGTAACCTCTTATATTCTAGTATGAGTGCAAAGTTTATTATTGTTATTAATAACACAGTAGATGAGAATAATTATATTTTGCTGAAAATCTAACCTTGGTTTTTATAGGGAGCCCAATGGGCTGTTAGAAATTAGGACAACATGTACACTTATCCACTTACCGTGTGACCAAAGTAATTAAAACTCCTGAGAATTTAAATTTATTTTTGCTATAAACCAAAACTTTTGATCTCATTGAGATTGCAGTGATCAAGCTTTTCCAGCTCTTGCATGTTTGAATTTCAGTATGTTACTTTGTATTACTGTGGGTGTTGGATTGTAAAATAATACTTCTATAGACCACAAAACAAAAAAAAACAAACAAATCCTATCAGCGCTGACTTAATCAGGGTCAAAGGTGACCACAGAAATGTTGTTAGCCCAGTAAAGCATGGAGCGTTTTCAGTCACAATTTAATTGCTTTTGATGAAACTATTAAAATATGTGAATGATAGCAGCCGTTTTATCATAAAACACATTTTATGTGAGCAAAGACAACAGGAGATAAAACAGGAAGTAGCATAAACCTTGTGCTAATTTAGAAATTATGTCAGGACCAATATATTGCTGTGTTAATTCATACAAAACATGATAAATGAACAAGAACTTGTTCATGTTGGAGTTCAGGCGTTGAACTATGAACATAAATTAATTCATTTTAACCTGTCTTAAGTGAGTTTGAAACTACCGAACACATAACTTTCCATGTAATGGATGAAACTGGTCAGAAGACATGCAGGTCTCGTTGTTATGGATGGTTTCCAAACACTTTCTGAAGAAATTAGAACAGAATTAGTGACAATGAGAAACAATCTGTTTGGATTGATTGAGTTTTGGCTCTAAGTTGATACGCCTGTTAAGTTTCATACACTGACATAATCAGATGGCTTGAGGCTAGAGATGGCTCACCTCTTTCTCCCCACAGATGTGACTGATTGTCGACCCTGAGGCGGGACTGGAGGCAGGGCCGATCACTGAGACCACGCCCTTAGGCAGGATCTGGCACACTAATGGGACAAAGGATGCAGAAACAGAGGTCGGTGTTAAATTAAAGTTAACTTGAATATCATTGTTTTGGCCATTCTAATTATAATATTATAGTGAATACAGACAAAAATATAAAATGTGGGTAAAATTTTACCATCTCCATTCTTATTATTGACACAATAAACCTGCAAAAATAATGTAGGTCTATTATCCCTCTCTAATAGACCTACATTAATGCAATGTAGGTCTACAATACATTAATGTAGACCTACATTAACGTAGACCTACATTAATGTAGGTCTAAATTAATGTAGATCCAGAAATGATTGACTTTGAATTCAAATGATTCAAAGTCTATCCTTTGAACTTCTCTCTTAGACCGCAACCAACTTCCTCAATTATTATTATTATTATTATTATTATTATTATTATTATTATTATAGTCACAGTTCTGATTACAGACGCTCTCAGTATGTTATTTAGTGAATGGTGTGCTTTCTTAGAATAAAAATGGCACATTAATGTAAAGCTGTACCTAAGCCAGACAAATAAATAATGTTGACATTTAATCTAAAAAGGGCTGAGTTATTTGCTGCATGAGGCATCAGAGGTATGTGATGTTTGTCTTACTCTATAGAGACCTAGCTTTACTTCTATATTTTTAAATCAATGTACCAACTTTACTGTAGGTATGAAGTAAAGTTCCCAGGTAACATGGACAGCTGGAGAATTTTCAATATTCTGGTTTAATTAGCCAGGTTTCCCCTGCACATGTGTTGTTTTGGACTAGTCAGTGTGTGTCTATGTGCTCCAGTCTGAAGGAAAACCTAACTGCCTGTCCTCTGGGAAGTCTCCTCTCATACTGCTGGCAGTTCATAATCAATAAACATCATCAGCAGCTGCTCATTCAGAATGCTGCAAGCTTTGAGGTCGGTCTGACCTCGCTTCACACCAACGTTCTACACCTTGAAATGGTGAAACATCACCACGAGCCATCCGTCCTTGTGTTCCTATGACTTGTTCTTTAATGTCCTGATTACTAGCTGGAAAGAAAATTACTGCTCATCTGACGCAGTCAACATGGACAGTAAATTTGATTTAAACTAAAAATGTACTTTGTAAATCTAATTTAGTTCAGAGGAAGGTAAATTTCTCCAAGACAGAATTTTTTATAATAATCTTATGTAGCATTCATACTTAGGGCCAATTCATTAATTTAAATGGAAGCCTCAACAAAAATATTATTTTCACATAAAGCTGAAAAAGAATTGCATACACTCTACAAAAATACATTAGCATTTTTGAGCAATTTCTATAAATAAATCAGGCTAAGCTTCTCCTGTTTGTTAGGAAAGGATTATAAATATTTGCTAAATGGTAAGCTATGGAGAGAAATATTGGGATGGTCTAACTTTTTTCAAATTCAGAAGTTTGTCCATTCAATGATTTTTATGTCTTTAGAAATATTTCAAAACATTTTTGATATTATGACTTTTTTATGTGTATGTTCAAAACATTAAAGTTAAATGAAGGACTTCAATGGATGGGCTTAAAGGCAACATTTTAAACATTGGTGTCATATCAAGGGAAAATCAAAAAGAAATCAACGAAGAACTGTGGACCTAAACAATACCTGTAAACAATTACCAAAGGTGCCAAGTTAACCCGGTTAAGCAATATACTGTAAGTGTAAATGGCTTAGGAATGTCACGCTTTCATACTGTTCTGTGTCTCATGTCGTGATGCAAAATATGGTGGAATATCATTTTTGCAGACATGGCCTGTAGTCTGAAGAATCCAAAATTTAAGTTTTTGTCTAAATTAATGTTGTTACAATAAAAAAGGGGGAAGCTTGTAAGCCTCAGAGCAAAGTCTAAAGAAAACCTATGTTTCGCATAATATCTGTGTCAGAGCCCAGAACATCTATTTTGCCTTATATAACATTTCCCAACTTCACTGGAGGCTTTCTTTCCCTTTCCCTAAACCTCCAGCCAAATTACTCTGTCAGTGTCTAATATTACAGCAGTCAGTTAATTAAATTCACTTCAGTTTATTTATATAGCACCAGTTCATAATAAATAGCTTCAACCTGACATAACAGCTGCTCTGAGTATGTTTTGTATTACATTTGCCATTTCTAAACAAAAACAAAAGGATGATTACTTTCATTTTACTAATCTTTCTCAATGAAATCAGTTACATTAAACTTAGTCACATAAAACAGCCTTGGGTAAAACTTAAAACACGTTTAACATTAAGTATTCAGCTGCACTGAAACATAGCTATAAAGAAATGGTGAGAATTACTGGACTCTGTATTCTGCGATTTACAGCACCGGATCGATAATTTTTTCCACCAAACTAACTTTGAATTGTTAGATGAAAAACAAACAAAGAAACAAACAAAAAAACGAACGGTTTTACATATTTGCACTCAATTGCCTTATGTATTCTACATGATATATTTATCTACAGTAACAAAATAACTCTGGCCTCTTTATCCACCTAAGACATGCCATAATTCAGCCTTATTATAGAAAAGAACAATTTCAAGAAACAAAGATAAATGTGGAAGTCAAACTTCTGAAAGGAACCTAATTTTTTCATGACTCTCGAGGAATGGCTTCACGTGTACTAATATGTCACCTGCAGTCAGACGAAATTAGGGGGCTTACTGGTGTCGGTGGTGTCGTACTGGGAATCCTTCTGTAGCTCATAGACATCCACCTCTACCCTGGCCTGGGCAGAACCCTCCATCTGACTGTTAATGTTCTCCCTGGCCAGAGCCAGAGCCAGACGCTCACCACGACCACACACAGACTGGTCATCCAAAATGGCCGCTGAAGGAAGGAAGAAGACCAGAAGAAGCAATGTGTATTCATTAGCTGGGTGTCTGAGATTTGGCACACAATTAAAAAGGGTGGACTCAAAAGTGTGGCTTGAAAAGAGCTGGTGGGTGTGACAGAACCAATCTAATCAAAATTAATTTTTCAATATAGTTTCATATTCTGATTATTAATTGGACTTAACACCTTCAAGAAGATGTGGGGGATTTGATGTGTTTTAAAATATCTCATGACCTTTGAAAAGTATCTTTGTATAGACATTTGATGTGATTAAAGTGTGTAATTACACAATTCTGTACTACCTTGTGTATCTTGGGCTTTAATAAAATAAAATATTTCTTTCAAACAGAATCTACTTGAACTTAGCTGTGCTGAAATGCTCAACCACTCGTCAGACCTCAAATATTACATTTAAAATATAATAAATCCCCCATCCCTCAAACTTGTACATGTGAGGATTAAAGTGAAAGAATTGCTAGTTTTGTTATTGCCTGAAGCAGCAGAACTCAAGCCTTGAAAGAAACAGGGATGTCAGTGATTAACTGGAGCTGGTGGTACAGCCAGGTCTTAAGTCACATCCCATTTGTTTTTTCACAGTGCCATGTCAACCCATCATCATAACAGCTACCCTGTTTGTGTGGAGGATCACAGAGCATGGAGACACTTTAACTACACACAGGATATTATAAAGCTGATTTTCCTGAAAACAGTTGTCCTATATACACCATTTTTATTTTTAATACATTTTTTTTTTAAACATTAAGGAGTGGTTGTAAATCTCTTAAAATCCCAGTCAGCTGATTGGATCGCCACCAGGAGTGTTAAAAAAAGTTGAACATATTTATAGCAATACATTAAAAGAACACCAGTATTTACTGGAAAGATACCGCTTGTCACCACAACTCTTTAGGGTGTACTGACTTGAGCTCTGCTCATGCCATTGTTAAGCTAACTTTGTATTAATGTTAGGTTTCTGTGTTTTTACAGGCTTTATCTGAAACTAAACACAAACAGCTACATCTTATACATGGAACTCTAAAGATTTAAATTGATTGTTTGTATCTATAAGTCCACTAGTAGCTCCTAATGAGAAGGCTTCATTCCTCTGGCCTAGACAGAGTAAATGCAAAAAACCCCAGCTTTTTATGATCAAAATAAAAACTTTCAGTATAGAAATACAAAGAGTTGGTGTATAGCAACAACTGACACAAGTTTATTACTAAGAAAAACCTAAGATTATTGAGATCTTCTCCTTTCTCAGAGGTTGAGCAAACATCCCCAATAGGCATAGCTAATTCCAAGTGAAAGCTGGAATTTAGATGGACAGGTTAATCGAGAGCTTTTCATGTCAACCCAGCTGTTAGCGAAATGACTACTACAAATAGGAGTGATATCCCTGACATCACTAACATATTATTTTTGTTCACCTAAGTACTCTTATTTCTTCTGAGGCATTGTTTAACTTATACTGTACAGGTCTTTGTAACAGATACAATTATTTAGAGTCCTCCAAAAGCCAATATTCTCAATGAAGTGCCAACTTGGCTGTTACTATAGGAAACTGGCCAGTAGTGAATGAAATCAGAATTTGATTTATAATGTATAATCGGTTGCGTCCTCTTGATCTAAATATAGTACAGATTCACTGGTGCAATATTGCAAGGAGCAATCAATTTGGATACTTCTGAAAAACAAGCTGTCCTTTCACAAGGTATAAATATTTATAATATTAAAACACTCCTGAATCCTATGAGAAAAGACAGCATCAGATGAAGCATGATGCCAGACCAAAAATAGAATACTGCTCTGTGCATCTGAACAAATAGAGTAGAGTAAGAAACTATGTAAAGCTGCAGCGTGTAAAACCCACTCATCATCGTCAAGCTTCCTACTACTAGAAACATTAAAGTAAGAAGTACCCGCTGGCTGTGTACAGTAACACCTGCCATGTTTATTTTGGTTACACCCTCCCCACTGACTTGTCTGCTTTGCATGTTGAACCCGTGAGTGTGTGTTTCAGGAGTGGGCAGATGCAAAGGATGGGAGCACTCACAGATAGCAGATGAAAATGCAAAAAATGTGACCCGTTTTTTCACTACATAGACAACATACCCAAAATGCAAAGACATTTTTTTTATTTATTTAAGCATGTAAAGTTGTGCAAATGACTTGGTTGTATCAGTTAAGGCACTGTTAAACAGAAAAACAAATTTCAAACAAAATACTTTTAGAAATGATTATTTATTTTTTATTTTTCACAGATCCAGTGGACATTTAGCTGTAACACCGTGGAAGAGAGACCTGCCAGAAAAACAACTAAACGTCAAGCAACTACGCTGCTGTATCTCAATAACAAGGAGGAAGTCTGCAGCTCAGGCATTTGTTCTTGATTTGATTTGTGTTTCTTGAATAATTAACGACTCTTGGAGTGAAGCGGCAGGCAATTTATCTTGTCCTTCCTCTAAAGGACTGTTGTGGGTTTTAACCAGTTCAGGGGAATTCAAAGAAAGCCAGATGGTTCATGCTGAGTTTTCTCGTGTGCCTGGGAAAATTCCTTGAGTACAGAAAATAGACTTGGTATGAACTCCTGACTAACACTTTGTTTTTTGAGAACCTAATGAAACCCACACCCATAAGGAACAAAAGGACCCACAACTCTAAGGTGTACAGAAAGATGAGCTGTCAAAGAGATCTGCAGCCAAAGTCAGCTTTAATTTTCAAATAATATAAATATCAGCAAAAGACACCACCAGTGAGTGCTTGAATGACAAAAACATACTGCCTTAATTCTTGCAGCCTTAGAAAACAAACTCTGGCGGAATATAAGTCATCATGGAAAAACCTTTATTCTGGTCATGACAAATCATGAGTCACAGCCTCGGCAACAGCAGTTCTGAAAACCACTTGACAAGAGTCGGTGGCATAATTAGCTGCCTACTTGACTACCATGTGTAAAAATGTAATAAGTGACTCAAAACTTTCCTCTTCACCATCTACACTGCAAACTTCTCCATCGACTCCCCAGGCTGTCATCTTCAGAAGTTCTTTGATAAGTCAGTAATAAGTGATAAGTAAATTTCAGTCATACAGCAACTTTCACAGATGAAAATTATGAAGTGCTTCACGGGTAAAACAGCCTAGAAAATAGACAAAACACAGTGACACAAAATAAAGCATCAAGTTCATTAATTAAAAGTGTTTCTATACAACATTGTCTTCAGCTGCTTTTTAAAAGAGACAATGGAATGAGTAAAATGAAAGGACAGCAGGAGTGACTTACGCCATCTTGGTGCAGCTGCCTGAAACATGCAATCTCCATGAGTTTTAAATCGAGTGAATGAGAATACAATAAATTCTGACAAGCGGACATTAGTACTCAAATGGGGTTCCAGCAGGTCATTAATATACAGGGGGGCTGTAACCAGATATGGCCCTAAAAGTGAAAATTAAAATCTTAAAATGAATTATAAAACTTACTGTCAAATCCAGGATGAGAAGCTAAGCCTGGAGTGATGTGTGATCTTCTGCCATGATGGAAAAGGAAGCTGACTCAGAGTACAGGCAATGGACTTTTCAGACGAGTGGCAGAAGAACTACCTCTTGATCAAAATGGGGAAAACAAAGGAACTGGTTCCACAGATCCAGACCCACCACACTGACACCAGTGAACATTCAGGGTACTGACATTGAGATAGTGGACTCTTACTGCTAGCTTGGTATTCAGCTGAACTATCAACAGGACTGAAGCAAAATCACTGATTCTTTAGAAGACAGTTCAGAGCAGACTGCCTGTTAGGAGGCTGAGCTCTCTTACAACCACTATATACCATTTTGGCCTCCACAGTCACTAAGAGACTAAGACAGCATATCTGCAATGTAGTGGGAAGAAAAATTTACATTGTTTCTGTGCAGCTTATAAATCTGCCATATCAATATGGACATAAATCTATGAGAATTTTTTCCAACACCTCAGTGAATTATTGCTGCAAAAAATTATGTCAATTCTAAAGTTCAAATCAATCAAGTTTACTTGTACAGCACATTTCAGCAACAAAGCAGTTCAAAGTGTTTTATATCATAAAAACAGACACACAGAGAAAATACAAAGATATAGAACACAGCAGAGGTGGGGACTCGAGTCACATGACTTGGACTCGAGTCGGACTCGAGTCGTTAAAATCACGACTTGAGACTTGACTTGAAAAAATGCTCAAAGACTCGGACTTGACTTTGACTTTCATGCCATTGACTTGGGACTTGACTCGACTTGAAGCTGTTTACTTGAAAAGACTTGATATTTTTTACTCAAAGTCTTAAAATTTAAAACACATTATTTATAAAGTGGCGTCATTAATTAATGTCACTCATTCCGTATCAATATGCGCAGACCGTCACTATGGTTTTCCTCTCTCCTTATGTATGTATGTGTACGTAGCTGCAGCACAACCAATCAAATTAACAGGATTTGGACGTTTAAAAAAACGCGGCAAAGCTGCAGAGCTCAGGGAACGAAATACGAAATAACCGCTCGAATATGCTTCCGCGAGTAATTTCTTTTGGCTACGTAGGTTATGAACTTTCGACTAAAAAACGAACTGCAACTTGTAAAACATGCAAGAAGAGAATATCGGATGGAGATGCCACGACGTCCAACTTTGTCCGGCATTTGAAGCTTCACAAAGATCGGTAGGTGGCGCTTTTCTTTTGCTGTAAGATAGTTGACTTTAGCTAACTTCGTGTTAGCATGTGTACTCCGGGTTAAATTGGTGATGATTTACCATAAATCCAGTCCTTCAAATGCCTCCACAAATAATGTGCACCGTGTTAGCTCAGGAAGCCGGTGGATAGTGAGCGGGGCTCCGGAACAGAAAGCAGATTCTGGACCTGAACACAGGGAACAGAGTCTCTCTGTCCCATCATGATGATGAGCCGGGTCTAGTATCATCTAAGGATGGTTGGTGTATTTGAAGACATCTACGTTGGGAAATTATATTGACAATATATTGTTTACTGCAGTCAGTGCATTAAGTCAACTGCTTTTGACTTAATGCACTGACCGGCGTGACTGTCACATGTCGCACAGAACCCATTTCCAAGTAGTATAGCTTTGCTGGGAAAAAAAAAAAAGACCAAATACAGTGACTGTCCCAAATAAATTTTGTGTTTAGAATATCTGTCCCATACTTACGGAGGACTGAAACTAACATACTTAGAAATAAAAGCAGAAAAATAAATGCACCAGACCTTCCTGAGTTTACTTGTGATAACTTCATTTATACTTATTTCATTTTTTGAAAACTATGATTGTTGTAGTGTTGATGTTTATTTATGAATAGAAGGAGTAAACTGAAGTCAAATGTAATTCATGAAAGGCTGTAATTTATTTTCTGACATCTGTTTACTTCTGACAGATTTGAAGAATACCAGATGAATAAGAGGATCACAAATGGACCTCAAATACTTATTTTAAAAAGAACAAATGGTCTATTATTTGAATTTTATGTATAATTGCAAATTATAAAAAAAAATAAAATAAAAACGACTCGAAATGACTTGAAATTAAAGGTTCCTGACTTGAGACTTGACTCGACTTTTGCCTGTCTTTACTTGAGACTTGACTCGGACTTGAGGACAGAGACTTGAGACTTACTTGAGACTTGCAACACAGTGACTTGGTCACACCTCTGGAACACAGTCAATAATTGTCAATGGCAATCATTACACAGCAAATTGCTGATATTCCATTTATAATGTTTAAAAAACAACTCTAAACAGGTGGGGTTTTAGACTTGATTTAAAAGGAACTCGGTGTTTCGGCTGTATAACAATTTTCAGAAGTTTGTTCTAGATTTGTGGTGCATATCGGAGATCTGACCTGATGTTGGCGAGATGGACATATTAACATGCCTGGTGAGTGTTTGTTAAAAATTCTGCTTGGGGCGTGCCGTGGTTGCGTAGAGGTTAGCGCGACCCGTATTTGGAGGCTTTGAGTCCTCGGCGCGGCCGTCGTGGGTTCGACTCCCGGACCCGACGGCATTTGCCGCATGTCTTCCCCCCTCTCCTTCCCTGTTTCCTGTCAGCCTACTATCACATAAGGGACACTAGAGCCCACAAAAGACCCACTGGAGGGGTAAGAAAAAAAAAAAATTCTGCTTGATCTAAATGTTTTAAATGAAGCATAACTTTTTCTGATACAGAAATCTCAGAGTTTTGAGACTTACTTTCCGACCGCAAGATATTCTTGATGACATTTGTTAAAGACCAACAAGGAGCTCAATAGAAAAGTTCAGTACTTTTCTTTCAGAAAATCGCACACTTAGCAAAGGAAGAAGGAATAAAAAAAAGAAGAGGTTGAAGATGAACCGACAGATAAAAACTTCTCTTTAAGAAGTATAACAGTGTTGAGACACTATCTCTGTTTACAGAGTACCCAATTCTTTCTTCGGTCACTGAGACCACATCAGCTCTCAAACAACTCAAGAGATAACCTCAAAGTCTTTAAAATTCAATGCGTTATTAAAGGGACTTTTTTTTTATTTTTCCGGCAAGTTATCACTATGTGACCGGAAATGGATTCATGTTCCTACAACATAAATACATACACTGCAGCCAGTTAGAACTACTGGAGAGACAGACAAAGCAGAAAACAAGCAATCAGAGAAAGGTCAAGCACTTGAACTCTATCCTTAAGGTTTTGGAGTGCAGTCAGTCTCCTGCCTCATTGTTTTTCAGTAATGTGAGAAGCACAGTCACTGGTTATTATTTCTAGCTCACTGGTGCTCGTTAACAGGCTACCAGTGGGAGACAGAAAAAGCATGAATAAAAAGTGTGGGAGAAGAGCAGTGCTGGACCATTATCATCCATTATAATGAAAGGTGTGCAGGGAGTTCTCAATTCTTATGAATATGCTTTTCAGAAGATACATTTTTCTGCCTAAGGTATTGTACTTGTGCAAGTATGGGAAGAAAGTAAAACAAAATAAGGCACAAAGTTTAGTTTGCCTTTAGAATTTAGGAGATTTTGTGGAAAAAAAGCTCAGACTTGTCTTTTCAGTACATATTTCTATTGAAAAGTGTGCAAGAAATTGAAAGATTTAAACCTTCTGATAATCAGAATTTCTGTTGAATATGTAGTTTAAGTTACATAGTTTAGTCATTTTAAATTCCCTGTCTGAACAAAACACTTCAACCTTAGGTTGTTAAAGAGTTGAAGATTTGCTTTAGGTTCTATAGTGCTGTATATACTGTATGTTGTGACAAGTCCACACTTAGATGACCGAGCTGCACAATATGTAGCAGATCATGAAAAAGGTGTCATCATACAAGTCAACTCTATGTTTTGGGCATTTGTGTCTATTTCTGCTCAATTTAAAATTTCCAGTTTCTTCTTAAGGTGCTTTCACACCAGGATAGTCTGGGGAACTTGCACTACTTCAGTTGGGCAAGTAGTGCCAAAATAATTCACATCATTATTTGGTTTAACTCAATTTTACACCACACTTTTGAAAGGGAACCAAACCGCCTGGACAGCAACAGTTCTTACAACTGCAGATGCACTTTGAGACTCTATCACAAAAAGCTGTCCAGAATGAGAAGTAGGTGAGACAGAAAGCATTACATTTTGTCAAATGACATAATCAAAATAATTAAGGAAATGTACATCAAGTATATTAATATATTTTCAGGTTATGAATCAGAGACCACTTTAAGCTTGTTTTAAAGAAACTCAGTGTTTTGGCTGTTTTGCACTTTTCTGGAAGTTTGTTCCAGATTAGCAGAGCATAGAAAGTGAATGCTGCTTGTCTATGTTTGGTTCTGTTTCTGGGAATGAACCAGAAAACTTGAATAGTAGGGTTGGAAATCGGTCCTTTAATCCTGGAAATATTCTTCAGATGACAGAAGGCAGACTGTACATACATGTATATACATATGTAAGACAGCAGACAGCAGAACAAAACAATAAAAATGGGGACACACAACTAAGACCTAGCAGGAAAACTAGGTGCAACATCAACCAGCAGTAAAAATGACAATGTCACCAAGAAGATAAACATATCATCTTGGTTTAACTCAAGGTGATACATATATCATTTTGGTAACAAGATAGATGAATATGTCCAAACTATGACTGGCAGACTTGTGTCCAAGAAGCTACAAAATCTGATTAAATCCCCTTTGTTCACATATGGCACATACAGTATCAGACTTGGAAAAATATATTTTATTTGCCAAAGGATGAGAGTTATTGAAGCGGTCAGACTAAATGATAAATTCGGTATTTCCATCTCCCCAAAAACACTTTACTTTGACATGGGCAATTTCCCGTATGATAAATCGCAGTCATTTTGTGGATACAGCACCAGCTCTACCAACATCAATGCATTTCCCCCTCCTATTCAGACCTCAAAAGATGAAAAACATAACTGAGTGTAAAAATATCGAACTTGTTTTTTTTTTATGTTCTTGGAATTGAATGTATTTTTTTTGCACTGTCCCAGTATTTCTTCAGTTACTAGGATTCCCCTATTGCTTCCATATCCCCATTTGTTGCACCTAGTGGTGAAAACGCAGTTCTCTTTGTATTTTCCACATATTTTCTTTTGAAAGCAAAGCTTACATTCATCTAGGAGCAAAACAAGATTCCTCCAAATTCAATATGAACTAATGTTGTTTGAACTTCACTTCTTATCCTGTTGACAAAACATATTCACTCCCTTCTTCCTCCCTGGTGGTACAGAAGCCTCATGTTGTTTTTATAAAACAAGACTGTTTAAATCAAGTCAAAGTGACAGACCCACAATTTACCCCGAGACATGATAAAATAACTCCTTTTATCAAGGCAAAAGGAGTGCTGCAGACTGATTTTATTTAACCCCTGGAGGCAGCGTACCTTCTGTAAAAATTGACTAGCAGGTTTTATTGTCACATCCTCCTACTGAGATTCATATTGTTGACAATACCTGTTATGAGAGTAGAAGTACGGACTCTGGAGGCTACAGTTAGCCCGACAGATTCAACAAGACAGAACAAAAAGATGAATAAAAACAACAGATTGCACCGCTGGCCTGCAGTTAGGATTACAGTGCTGCTGCAATCCTCTGGTGGCCAGTGCCCTCTTGGAGTCAGACGGGATGGCTTTTCACTCATGTTTCTAAGAGTGTATCACCACAAGTTTATGTTTCTACAGATATATCGAATTTTTTCTAACTTTTCTGTCACAAAATTTTATTTACGTAGAGAAATGTGACACTGGAGTAGTTATTCTCCTTTAGGGAGTAAGCAAAGAGGTTTCCCCTTTATTCAAAATAAATTCTTATTCTGAATTTTATCTAGCTATGTGTAAGCCCTGCCACGCAGCCCTGTGACTTTGAGTAAAATAATTTCTTATTCTCAACAATGATTAATGTCTGTGAGGGCTTTGGAAAGATTACTTCCAGTAACCAACTTATCTTAATCTGTTCATTTTTTCACTTACTATCAAATTCCTGTAGAGCTTACCATCGTGGTCTTATTTTTGATTCAGCATGTAATATACATAGTAGAAAAAATACCAGATATCTATCCACCAGTGCTGCTTTGGTTGTATTTACCCACAATGCACTGCATGTTAATCCTCTTCCTGCTTTTGAGGTGGTTGCCCCATCCGCTTGGCATTCACATATACATTCAAATTGTAACTTTAATGACCTAGACTTAGATTACACATTCATATCTCCCTAAACAAACTGAACTTTCAGTCAGTCTGACTTAACTTAAGCTAATTTTCAAGAGTATCTGGGTTTCCAAAGCTGGTCAACACACATCCTAAAGGACTTAGCCGGTAATTATGCGAAAATCTATTATTGAACATTATTAAAAACAATGTATGCCTTTACTTCCGCTTCAAAATCGATGTGCTACCTTGTGTTTCTGTGTCACATGAAATAGTGCTGAAATACATTTAAGTTTTGTAGTTGAGTTGTGTGAACTCTTTTGCACGTCACTGTGGATATCCTGTCAATAGGTTTATCTTCGTATATGGTGAATGCACTGTCTAAATCAACAGCTCAGTGACAACTGCAACTGTGATAATGGAGACTCCAGTTTCTCTGAACGCTAATTGGCACAGACACCTATTGATCTGTTAGCTGGTGCAGCAGCACGGTCGGAGACCTGCAACATAAACACACAGTTCCACTAATTATAGGACCCGTCTCTGATTTAATCTGGGTCATTTCTCTACATGACAATGAAATTGTGCATCAGTGATTAATTAGTAGATGGTACGTTGCTGTTCATAGTGTGTGCCGGTCAATGTCTTTTAGTGGTTTGTTGCTACAAATTAGCTATAACATGCGGATTTGATGAAAACCCACAGGCTATTAAAAAATGTGGAGTGGAGGAAATCACTCAGTATGATCTTTGTATGGCATGGATGGTATTTTCAGATGTAGTGTTTCGAGACACCTAAATATTAGGAATTTGTGAACTGTCATTTGCAGTCAATTTCGGAGTTTCTCAAAAAAGTCGGCTTTAACCGTCGTACTCAACTAACATGTATATTCATCAAAGGTTTATGTAAAGATGAAATTTCTAAAGATCAAAATACTAGATATGTTCTGTTTAACATAGCATTGTCCAATACTAGATATGTTAGAAATTTTGTTTTTCAATATCTTGCTGAAGTCTGTTTATTATCCTGAATCAAAGACAAAGACTATACATGGCCTAATTTAATGGTCAACACCAGTGTTGGAGACAAGGCCAATTCTTCTGAGACCAAGGCCGAGACCAAATTTTAGAATTAAAAATATATTTTAGTACACTGTTTGTTGTGCAGCACAAAATGCAAAAAGTAATTGAAACACAACTACTGAAATACTGATTGCTAAGATTACAGGCAAGTAATTTTTCCCTAAAAGTAAGATAACTTTACTTCATTTGAACTTATTGTGTTGAAAGTCAGGCTGGTAGTTTGAAAACTACAAATGCAGAAGACTTCACAGCAGCTGTAAAAAAGGAAAATAGTTTAACCCAATTTTATACTACCAAGAATAAAATATAAGGGTGATTTTAAACCAAATGATTACCTATTCACCTCTGTTCTGTCAGTTTTTATGTCGGTAAGAATCAAAATATCAATTCCTAAATGTTATAAAAAACATTACAAATTTGATAATCACTTTTTTGCCAGTGTTATTTTGGATATTTGTTTATGAATTCCTCTAAAAGGGAAAGTGGAATGCTAAAGCCCAGTTTAGAAAATTGTTTTGTAGTGAAGTTATCTGCTATGTGCTGACAACAGTAGTCCGTCTTTTCTGTTGCAGTTCAATGAATCCTTTTGTGCTTGAGTGATTCATAGATTAGTGCCAAGAATCTTAAACAAAACATCCTCTTCCAATAGTCAACTACCGGACTGAAAAGTACTAAGGTCTCCACAAATACCCTCTAAAACTCTGTCAGACACTAAAGGGAACAATTGATCTAGACCATTTTAAACAATTACAGAAAGAGATTACAGAAAAGTCTGGATTCTTATCAGCAAAACAATATAATGGCAGACTCAAGATTTATGCATGATACTGCACGTGAAAATATAAAAGCACCTAAAAGATATATAAAATCTGAAAATAATAAACACATGCCTACTGCCACTTTTGTTAACAAAACCATTACCTAGCAACCAAGAAGATCTTGTGAATATAAGTATGTCTCCTTGTTACTGCTTGATGTTTGGTTACCTGCCACAACATCAGCTAAATCTGGCTTCCAGGATAAACCACAACAGGGGACCTTCAATTATTGAAACACTTTGACACAGCCTTTTTTGATTTTCCACCCACTGAGTAATTAACCTTGAAGTTTTGCTCAAAGCTCAGAGTATTGGAGTGCAACCAAAGTAAATTTTTCTACACCTGATGAGAGAAATGCATTGGAAACAAAGGAGCAATACATACATTCTGACAAAATAATTTTTTAGTTTTGAGAGTGAAAAACTCAAAGATCTTGTATTATTAATGTACAGCTAAATGTAATCTGCTATGTTTGTATCTGTTCTGAGATCAGATTCCTCTAAACTGCCCACTGAAATAAACACCACATAATATCCTGCATATGTGAGGCTCTTACTCTTATTTTAAGTCTAGTCACAGTTGTTCTTGCATAAGAATATAAATATGGTCTTCTGAAAGTACAATTTCAGATAAATACAAAGGCAAGAATAGAGAGACAGTGAACTGAGGTACATTAAACTCTATTAGATTACACAATTATGACAAAGTCTACACAGATGTAATGCTGTGAAAAAATATTTGTTCCTTTGCAGATTTATTTAACTTTAGAATTTTTGTGGCATTTAACCTTCTTCAAACTAAAAAACGTTTTAACATTCTCATCTGTTCTTGAGATTGTTCAGATCAGAGCGACATTCTGTTTAACCAATTACTTGATTATACAGAGCTGCTGGTGATCATGTCTAGGTGTTATCCAAAAAAATATGTGGTTATTCATATATGGTGCTTGATTAAACAAGGCCACATTTACACCAGGGCTACGTTGATTGACACTGAAATCCAACTTCTCTGTAATATTATCTGTGAATGTTAGACTTTGGTTTCCACTTCATTTTCTGAAGCTCATCTGAAGATGGATGAAATTCCAAGAAAAAGAGCCATACCACACACATAATGTGTCAGCTGAAGCAGAGTGAGTGTTTACCACTCAGCTTGTATTAAAGGAAGAGTGAAAGGTGAGCCGTGACAAACCGAGTGACCCGATTGCCATGGCAGCATGTATGTAAGTGCCCGACAGTCTTTGTAAAGCTCTTCCAGTTAAAAGCAAAAGAGATTTGAACATGAGGTTACAAGGTTGGGATTAGAACAGGTGAAAGATCTTATCAGAGAGCAGGAGTGCTGAACATTTAAGTTCAATATTAAGGCTCTGCTTTTATGAAAGTTAATCTTCTACCATTGGATGATGTGAGGATGAGAAATAAAAGGTCATGGCCCCAGAGATCCTGGAACGGTGAAGGGAAGTCACCATATTTGGTTCTGCTGGAGTTTATTTCTTCTTGCAAATGATCCAACAAGGACTGAAAACAAAATGTGAAGGGAGCAAGAAAAAGAAGCATTAATCTTCCGATTGAAGAAACCAAAGGGAGGCCATGAGGGATTTTTAAATACAGAAACAAAGCCGTGTTTGTGTGAGAGGAATCGAAATGGGAGGGATACACCAGTGGCAAAATAGAATAACTATAAGGAGTAGAAGAGGGTAGACTACTCAGAGGTGATCCAGAGGACATGCATATTTTTATCAGCAAAATCCATTTAAAAAGATGAGAGAAAAGCAAGATGGCAGCTATGAAACATTTTGGTAATCAAATAATCCTAATGAATAGTCCCTCAATGAATTGAGTAATCTGACATACAGTAGATATGCTCTGCCAGACAATCTGAAATCTGTTTTCCCCCAATTTAGATCTACAATAACTGCAGAGTGTCCCTTTCCCCCGATCAGTACATTCCGTCATTTCCCACCATTCAGCCAATTCTGTGCTTTTTTAATAGAAAGTCGACCTGGAATTAAAACTAACGAAAATGTCTAAAAATGATGACTTGAGACTGAATCCAGAATTTGAATCTGGCTATGTGATCGCTTTATATTAGATTCCATCCATTTTCTAACACCCTTGTCCCTAGTGGGGTTGGGAGGGGTGCCGGTGTCTATCTTCAGCGAATATTTCGGGCGAGCGGCGGGGTACACCCTGGACAGATCGCCAGTCTGTTGCAGGGCAACACAGAGACAGGCAACCATACACACACACACTCACACCTAGGGAGAATTTAGAGAGACCAATTAACCTGACAGTCATGTTTTTGGACTGTGGGAGGAAGCCGGAGTACCCAGAGAGAACCCACGCATAGGGAGAACATGCAAAAAGACCCTGGGCCGGGAATCGAACCCAGGACCATCTTGCTGCAAGGCAACAGTGCTACCTACTGTGCCACTGTGCAGCCCTTATATCAGATTGATTTGATATTTTTTTTCTGTATATTCTCATGCAGCAGTGTTACAGGAGACATTTAACCTGCAAACATTTCGAATATTCTCTAAACCCTTTTATTCACAGAGGGTTCTCAGTTGTTCTGGCGTTTACCTGTACTTTCATGTCCTGGAAACCACCACATGCCTACACATCAAAAGATGAACAACAGCCAGCTAAGCTGACGACAGACATGGATAAAAACACCCAGATGCTTTCCCTTTTGTCCTAGGTGATTTTACCAGTGCAAACCTCTCAAATGAATTACCAAAAGAGATGCCATCAAAGCATTGCACCACTGACACAAACACACAGGACCAGTATTTCACGGTACCCCCAGAAGAATGCTTTTTAACAGGTTTAGTCAGTGCCCATTGTTAATTAAACCCTTAGAGGCATGCAATGATGCAGATTGTCACATATTTAAGCAACAAGATATAAATTGCCCATTTTTAATACCACATCTTTCCTCATGTTTTGCTGGATCATACAACAATGCAACCTCCAGACAGTGTTTAACCACTTGCATCTGAAATCTCCTATTAACTGCTAGTACACCTTACTATTCAATCCCACCTTTTAATTTGACATAAAAACAATAAATCTTTTCCAAACTATAAACCCTAAGTTCTTTCTTCAAACAGAAAGTAAGAATTTCTGTGCATACATCTCAATAAAGAGTGATCAGTAAAGTTATGACCTTTTATGTAAAATTGTGATTGAATAATTAGCAGTGAGGAGAGTTTTGTTCAAAGGTTCCGCTTGCATAAAGACATTATTGAAACCAAACATTTGTTGCTGTACTCACCCATCCGGACAGCAGATAGGGTGTTGGCCTGGCTGAAGAAGAGAGGTGCCATAGTCAGCAGCAGGACGACAACATAAATCGACAGCAGCAGTGCTGGCAGAGCCGGCATCTTCCACTGCTCCTCATGGAGAATGGTCTGCTGGCTGCCTGTACCGCCACCTTCAAGACAAATGGAAGCGCCATTACTACTGATTACTCATATATATCATATATGCTAGCACTGTGGCATGTCACGTATTATTTAAGCAATGATGTCACCCACTTTATTTAACAGAGTTGGTTATTAACAAGGATGTTTGCTGCTAGGAATCCGGTCGAAAACTTCACACAAGCCTGACTCACAAAAATAAGTTATACTATATGTCAGATAATGGTGATAAAATGGAAAAAAGGTGTAAAAAATTGTCAAAATGGAAAACACACAGTTGATAGTTGTTGGGTTTTTTTGCACATAATAATACATAACAGTTTTTCTCTCTATCTGACATTAAGCCAGATGAAGGTTTTTAGTTTTATCATTTCTCTTTGCTAAGTGCCAGGACAAAAAGTTGTTTGATAATTTTCTTCAAAGATAGGAATTTAAATATATCTGTTTGACTTCTGGTAATATTTGATCTAAAAAATAATAACTTGGGTCAAATGTTTGGGTATCCTTCTATGGGATCCTCCGTGTGATTTTCTGAAGTAATTGCCCATTTCTAATAGAGTCTAAAAGAATCAGATTTGCACAAACTTTTTGTTGAGACAGAGATTCGGACTTTGTAATGTTCACTCCAAAATATTGATTTTATTTTTCTTAGGCCACTTTGTAACTTAGCTGACATAATGCTTAGGGTCAATTGGAGGACCTAGTTGTGCCTAAGCATTAATTTCCCCGTTAATGTATTAAGATGTTGCTTCAATATTTCCAGGTAATGTTCCTCACGGTGCAATTTGTCAAAGCATAGCTGTTCCCTCTGCAGCAAAAGACAGCCACTTCATAATGTAGCCAATTCCCTATTGATGATGATGATTATTATTATTATTATTAACACTTCTCATCTTGCTCTCTGTCAAGGTTTAATTTTCTCCATTGTGTAGCCATAATGATGCCACAAAAACAACTTTCAAATTCTGGGCTAAAGTACTATTATTTTGTCAGATAGAAGCCTTTATTGATTGAATTGATCAAAGAGCTAGTCAAAGATTGCTGCCTCTTTTCTGCAGCAAAAAATTTACAAAACTATACAAACAGAAAATCTCTTAATCTAATTTAAAAATGCTGAAAGATGCAAAATCACAAGAGCAAAACTACAACACTAGACAACTAGATATTTATTTCAAGTGTTCAGTTTAAACCAACTGCAGCAAGACAGAGGAAATGCAAAAAATATCTTGACTGATTTTCCATCTGAGTTCATTGAATGTCTCAACGGTGCTGAAAAGAAATCCCACTCTTTTTCTTCTGTGGGAGCCACCAGGCACTGATTTTGTTGAAGTTCCAAACAGCTTTGCCTCCAAAATAAACCTGATGTTTCCCAACATCCACTGCAAGAATTTTTATAATTTCAAAGGACGAATAAAAGAGATGAGTAGCTGAGGAAAATACCAATTCGAAGAGGAACTAGGGAAGTTTTACAATCATGCAGAGACAGTTAGAAATTAAAAACAAAAATGGATGGTGGTCTAAGCGATGAAAATAGAGCAGACAGAGATGTGATGTGAGTGGTGACAGGAAATGAGAACTGACTGCAGGTAGGAGAAAAAACACACATAATGACAACAATTAATTAGGGTATTTCCTGTAGGAAACGCTATCATGTCAGCAGGCAAACAGAGCCAGCGGGACCCTGCTGATATAAACCAGCACCACAGCTCGCTGCAGCAGCTCCGAGGCTAATCACAGGCGCAGCTCTATTAGTTGTTTTCAATCCAATCTCATTTTACATTGGAGACATTTAGCTGACACATATTCACAGCAATTTACATAGAGCGCACCAAGGCATTAGGCTTTAAAGCCTCACTTCATCAACTTCACAAGTGAAGATGGTGTGGGTCACAGCATCTGCAATAAAGACCAAACTTATATTCTCAAAATATTGTGGAAGAGAAAGTTAATGAACAAAGCCAGTTTGATTTATGTTTAATATATGCAATAACACAATGACGAAACACTTCACTGCACCTGAGTTTTCTGGAATATATCATACAGCAAACGTTCCTGCACACATACTCTCAGGGAACCGCATATGACCTGCATGTACAGTGGTTTTAGTCTCTCATGCAAACTCCAAGACATGCCTACGTTCCTGAATGCAACAGGAGTATTACATATTTGTTTTGCTAAAACGTACTTATCTGTAACACAGTTGCTATAGCACAATCCTTTGTTTTCTAAATAAATCTCCCAAAGTTATCACATGGTTGTTTTTTTTTAGCTTTTTGTGTATGTTGGTGAATCTAAAAAAACACTTTTTAGGTGGCCTATAAGAACTACTAGGTGTTAAAAAAATAAAAGGTTGAAATGGGAAAATAGACCAACCTAAACTTGCCAATTTGTCATTCTTAGACTGCACCACATAAGGCAAAGCACGTAACAGACACGAGTTTAATAAATATGGAAACATCCTGCACATTATCAAATGATTAGACCAAAAATTTTACTATCTATGCTGTGCAGATCCACATTAATTTAACACATGGTGAGACTCCAGCTATCTTCATAGACACATTTCTGTCCTCTTTGTGTGTAAAAACACCAATTTTTAGCTTTTAAATTAAACAATTGAGTTGTGACTGAAGAGTAGTAACAAAACTATTCTTCTGTCCATTGCAGGCTCTTCATAATGGTTGATAAAAACAAGATTATTGGATGGTAGTATTGAATCAATCAGTGCAGCTCAACATCAATTACAAAGAATACATGGGTTCTGTTTTGGCTCCCACAGCTCACACACTTTTCCTTCATTCAAGACAAAAAAATGCTGTAGAAATCAAACGTCGCAGAGCAGAATATTTATCTCTATGTCAAACAGAACATATGCCTTAAATATAAGGAAAACCAAAAAAAAAATTAAAACAAGTTTCTAAATATTCGAGAAACCTAAATTATCATCACAGAAGTAGCATAAATGTTAAATTGTAAATTAAAATTTTCTGCTGCGGTAGTGAGCCACTCTTACCTCACTGTTCAATTATAACACAGTAGACTTTGCAGCTCTTATTATAGAAGATAAATATGTATTCTGGTAAGTTGTAAAACTTTACTTTAAAGAACGACCAAAAATAATGTTTCTATGACTGAGATTTCAGCAGCAAGCTGCAGATTTATCAGGTGTTTATACAACTGGATCTGGCTAAATATGGTAAATAATCTCCCTAATGTGTCTTCCCTAATCTTCATGTCTTTTTCTTTTTTCAAACCCAATTTGTTGTTAGGCATTTGTGATAGTTAAACATCATTTATGTGACAGGTTAGGTCATAATGCTTCCATGATCTGATCAGATGCAGTCAGTGTAACAGAAGAACAAAATAAAAAGGGAAAAAAGGGCTTTCACCCAACAAAAGAAGAGTTCTTCGAATTAAGCACCCCATCTGTGGGGTAATGGGCCTTAATGCTCACCTAAATATAGGATATTAGCTTTCTTTTCCTTCAGGGGATAAGAAGATTTTGTTTTGCAGCAATGGCATCATGAAGCGCAGTGTTGCTGACTCAAACCAGTATAATGACATGGTAATCCTCTCATTTAGCTGTTGACATGCAACACATTTCTTCCTCTGAAAACAGCAGAGAAGGAAGAGGGAAGTTTGATCTCTGCACGTAACATCAATCACTCCTAAAAAATAAACATATGGAAATAAATATCTATCCATCCACCCAACCAGGGTTTATTGTTTTATTTTTAAAAAAAGAAGAAAAATCACAGTTTTGTGATGCTCATAATAAAGGAAAATGAATGGAAAGAGAAACCAACATATAGCATACATCTTTCGAAATGTTTATATTTCAGACATACAGCTAAAGCTTTTATCTTTGTTTTTTTTTCCTTTTGCTTCTTTGAAGTATATAAATTCTTCACAATAATATAAACAGTCACAGACAGTACATTTATTATTTCACTTAAATTTCTGTCTTGAACATACTGACTCACTGATCTTTTCTTACAGTCAAAGAGGTTAAAGTTTGACTACATAAATACTACGGAGTAAAGAAATCCGATTATATCGCAAAGTGGACTGAACCTCTGTTTGGATATATTCTGCACTGTCTTCACAGTACGATTCCTGATTTCCTTGAAACGTGGAGCATCACTCTCAATGTGTTTATCTAAATTTAACTGTAGTCGCATTGTCACCATAACATAAAATGTATAAAACACATATGCTTTGTATATATACTACAAATTGACCCACATGACACTCAAATGTTATAGTATTGACTTAATACTATCACTCAATCCCATGCAGACGCTCTGTTAGCAATAACTATGATCCTGTCACCTCGGCATGCCAAATGCTCCACCTGACGTCAGAGCGACTCACTTTCCGAACAACTGAAATAAATATTATTTGACTATCAGGGCTCTCATTGAGAGTTAATAAAGCGCCAAATGGTTTTAGTCAGAATATGTTTAAGTAATCTTATTCTGAACATACCCTTTCTAGACTCAGTAAAAATATTTCTCATTTTATATCCTTCATCCCAACTTAGAGACATTATACAAAGCTGGGACACTAACTGGAATTCTATGTATGAACAGTAATTTTCTAGAAATGTGTTTTACTTATGAGACCCCAAAAGCTCCAATTAAATAAAAAAGTACTACCTTCCCACAAGTGCCCTTTTCTGGCTACAATACAGTGTATACACTGGAACTTGAAAGGGTAATTTAAGTAAAAGCCCAAGGAAACTACACTGGTTCTTGGCGAAAGTTTCTGTTGTTGAAATATGCCTAAAGAAACCCCAACCAGAAATCAACATACCAGAATAATTTTCTTCAACAATGGCAGTAATCAGTCAGAACTTGTTTGCATTGATTTGCAGTGACCCATCCCTCTAAAATGACAAGCGGGTACAAAACATGCCAGCAAAATGTCTCACACCACATAACAGCTGTCAGATTCCCTTATTAAGGGATTTGATGTTTCAGGCTTCCCTTTAATTTGTCACTCATCCTACTGTTGACATTTTGGCTTTCAAAGGAGAAAGGTTAAATTTGGACTGACAATGAAGCAAAATCCACAAAGCTGAATGATCTGAATCATAACTGCATCAGTTTCAGACAGTTTGTTGCATCTCTGGATTAGATCAAGATCTGGAAACGATCATTTCAAGGTTAAAAAATATCTATTCCCTATTCTGTCACTCCTCATACAGAACCTTATTTACAAGTTTTAAGTATGTGGTACCTCTAGTTTGGTTACTGGTTGGAACAGCTTTTTGAAAAAGGTCTTATTCAGACCTAATGTAGGATTTGAAGTGATGAGTCCAAGGTAATATTTGCTAGTGGCTAAAACGAGGGTTAACCTCAGTAAGCTGTAAAATAATCTACCTTTAACATTTATGGATCGTGATCAAGAGCAGTAAGAACATTTTATCATATTTAATATTGTTATGTAATTTAGTTTATTCCCTTGTAAAATTGTAAATATAAACAAATAAATAACCCAAGCAAACCCCATTAACTTTTTGGCATTCTATACTGACATCCCTTACCTTCTATCCCTTTTTACCTTATTTGTACTTCTTTACTAATTAACAAGAAATTACACCCAGGTAGCACTACATAAATCCAAGTATATTACACCATAAAGGCATACTAATGAGTCAGAGGAATATGGCATGTACAAACAGATCTGGGTTCAGACTACAAATCCTGAGGGGTAATGACTCCTCTCCCTTCAGAGCTACAGATGCCTTTTGAGGCTGTTTCTTAACTGTTGGTTGTGATTAAACTGCAGTATTTGATGCTCAGAGATAAGAATTAGTTTCAGCATCAGATGCACACCAGATAATCAAATTTATACCCATTCTGAATCAAACAAAAAGGTCAGTAACTCAAGATTAAATTACATTTGTGCAATCGGGTAGCTGATTAGTGATTCAGGTGCAATTTGTGTTGACATTAAGTCTGTTCATCCAAGAGATTTTCAGGTTGTTTGTGTTATTAAAAAACAATCTAGTGCCATTTTCAAAGAGCGTGGTGGATGCAGTGAAGAGGCCACCTGATATTATACTGATTAGGCACCCTAATCTTTTAGAGATTTATAGATCCCGTTTGCATGTAGAGTTTTATTGTGTTTTTCAAATCCACTCCTGCTGTTGATTTTAGCTTTAACGATCTTAAGCCATGACTAATTAAGTTAGGTGTTTTTTTTTTTTACTTTTTATTCTGTTTTTAGAAAAATGTATTCATCATAAACTAATACTTCTGACATTAGTAAATTAGTAAATTTAGATCATATTAGATCAGTTAGTATTTGCTATGTAATAACTACCAAGCCAGAAAAAGAGAATGCAATGCATCAAGGGACTGTGGGTGTTTTTACACCTAACAGTCCAGTAGACTCGGTTAAAGAGCAAAATTGCAATATTTGCAACATTTTTAGCTGGAATGTTTTTGTTTTCACACTACAGTGTCAAATGAACCAAACCCTATGACCAACTTGTTTTCCCCTTTGCCTGTGGTCGTGTTGAACCAAGAACCACTAAAGGAAAGAACAAGAAACCTCCAAACAAGACACTGACTGCAATTTCCTTCCTCATGAAATATAAACGTCATATATAAAAGCAACATTCAGCAATGGGATCAGCACAAGCTATTTCTCCCGCAAATGCTTGACTCATGTGTTGTCTACGTTTTATTTACCTAGAATTCCCTATGCTTTAGTCCACTTCCTGCTTTTGGAGCAGTCTACAGTCTACTTGGTATTATGTATTGGGACTACGCCAGAGTTCACGTCAATCACGAGGACCAGAGTTCACTCTTTTGTTCTGATTCAGAGCTTGATTACACAATCACAGCTGTCCAAACAAACTCGACATTCTAGGGCAATGAATTAGACATTGGTTAAAACGGACTAAACAGGGCTGGTGTGAATACTCCTCTTGCTACCTTTAGTTGTTATGAAAATGTTGTATAAAATAATGGTAAAAACATTTTAACATCTCATAATAGCCACATATGATGCCTTGAAATTGTTCTCTGTCTCTTTAAGAAGCTGAAACACTTGCCGTTTTAGCAAACTATCACAACAATGTTCCTCCATGATGCTGTTTACAATCCTTCTTAGGAGCATCGTACTGAGAAATAGTTTGTTTGCGAGTCAGGAGCTCGGCTTGGGACTGAAGCTCCAAGGCGAAGCTTTGGGTACATAGATGGCACATTGTATGAGCAGGCATTAAGGCACTCCTCAATGGCTGCCACAGAAGATTCAAGAATTTATAAAACATGCATTTAAGATTCAAAGCAACACTTTGTGTGTTTTAGATGAGGGAATGACAATGCAAAAAGCTCAAAAAAGTATATTTTGCATAATACCCCCTTTAGATGTAACTGTCAAGACTGTCAGGTGAAGTAGGAGATTTCATATACATAATTCCATACATACTGTATGTGAAAAGAACTGTCTCCTTTATAGGAAACATTTCTGGGTAAAAACGTTACAGTGTCAAGATTTTTTGCTTTTTGCTGTAGGAGTTGTTTGAATGAAAATGTTTTGATCTTTAAATTATCATAATTTGCAAATATCAAAATTTGCTAAATCTGTTTTGCTATTTTGCAAATATTAAATATATCTTGGAGATCAAAAAATAGCTTTCGCTCATTTTAAATGGCTTTGCTGATGTTTTTTTTTTTTTAAAGCACAGAAAAATCTATGAATATGATGGACAAACAATGACAAACTGATGACTAGACAAAGACACACATAAGCAGATGAGTGGAAGGGCCTGTGCAGCAGTGTGAAGGTGATGGATTGACCTCTGGGTCTCCTTTGTCCCTGGGAGACTTGGACCGACCGGGTGAAATCTCCGGAGGCAAGCCAGCAGGGAAAACTACCAACTCCACTGTCAGCAAATATAGAGGAGTTGGAAAATGAAAGGATGTACGTGGGAAGAAATGGAGAGTAGAAATTAGAGAGTCAATTAGACTCTAATTTCTGAGGCAAGGCTTATGTGAAGGTGTGCAGGAACTTAGCTGAGTGAGAAAGGAGGGAGAGGTGAGGACAAAATAGGAGAGGTGAGAGGAAGAAGCAGGAACAAAAATATATTTATCCATTTGTCTGACTCCTTTTGCCCCATTGTGGTCTTTTCGTGGCATAAAGAAACTATAAAGAAAATAGGGATGACCTCAATTATATTTTTAAAGCACACAGGCATAATTTATTTTACCAGGATCTGTTTGACACAAGTAAAAAAAACTGTCCAACACGGTCTATTGGGTAATGTTTGATCAGCTTCTATCTGTCAGAAAATGAGCTGCAGGTATTTATGTCTTCCAGCACTAATCATCATTGATGGGAATACCACACCTAGAGGAAATGCAAATTTTCTCTCAAGGCACTCCAAATGTTTTGCATAGAATCTCTGAAACTGACAGCAACAAATCACAGGCAAAAAGAAACAACATTAATCAATTTCACCTGTACAGAAGACAGCTGGCAGCTCACTCTTACTCATGATGTGTGACGTTAACATCTGGGGCCCAGTCAAAAATAATGAATTAGCCTATTCATCTTGAAAGTCCTACTTATCAGAAACTTTTTTCCCCCATCAGAGCCTGCAAGATAAAGTGATATGTCATCCCTGCATGCTGTTTTGGCTTACAGCCTTTTACCTGGAAGGTAGTGGTACTAAGTGTATTTTCCCTCCTGTACATTTGTTGGATAAAATACTACCAAAGAAGCCTCTTTAAATTTGAATTCAGACTGCACTGCAAAGTCAATAAGTAGCCAGGCCTTGTGCATAGTAAGATTGCAGAGAGCTCCTGCTTGCACATCATAGAGTAAGAGTTACCCAGTTGTCGAGAGATATGATCAGGGCTACCACGCAGTACAGATTTCAGCTAGAGAGAAACACAGCAACCCCAAATTGTCCCAGGGCTTAGATGTGCTGGTTGCTGGGAGACTAAAGTATTTTTTAACATCTTAATTTGCTGTTTAGATTCTATACTCAGATTAAAACCCAAAATTGTATTTAGTCTTGTGCAGCGATATGTGTGACTTTTTAAACTCTTGAAAGTCATGGCTGGTTGGCTTATGAATTCCAATTTTCTTGCAATAAAACTCATTGTGTCTATATGCAACAAAGTCTTAGAGTTTATTTTACTAGATGCGTAGTTTACTTTGTCTCTTCAGACATACCTCACATGTTTCAATTATACTTCCGTCTTCGTCATAAGTGTCAGCTGTTGTACTCAGAGGCAGTGTCATCAGTCAAAATAATGACGAGTCGTTATTAGCCATTATTATTCTGGCTACTGCTGGCTGATCACTGGAGAATGTTGCTCCAGGTGGAGGATTTTGTAGTTTTTGTGCATGATTTCTTATTACTTAATTCTTGAAAACAATGCCACAGATGTGCAAATCATGGTGTAAAATGGCATGCTGGATGGGGTTCAGGGCTCTGCACACAAACCCCTTCAACTAGATTCTTTTCATGCTGTGCTATCACACTGAAACCAAGTTTTCCAAATTTGCTGTGATCCAGTCATGTAGTTGTAGAGAACAGGGATTATATGCTCAAAAGTTCATACATAATCTGAAACACTCGCAGTGTAATTAATCAGCTAACATAGTGTCACAGTTCAAGATTATAACCAGGTTCATGCAAAAGAGCTGTGGCAGAATATTCAGGAAATGGTCCAAGCCTGATTTGGGCTTCAGTCTCTCAAGTCTTTGCAGAGAACAGAGACTCTGCTTTACCAAAGGATTAAATTCTTACTCAATTCTCTCTTCTGAGAGAGAAAAATGACTCAGACAACCAAATCTCAACTCTGCTGTGCGTTTGTGGAGAGCACATGCTTCAATGTCAAATGCTGACCTTCACCAAACAATGTAACAAGATTGAGAGAAAAAGATATTCGGGACGAATGACAGCAGAGACAAAAATAAGCCAAA
Organism: Xiphophorus couchianus; assembly: GCF_001444195.1. Classification (NCBI taxonomy): domain Eukaryota; kingdom Metazoa; phylum Chordata; class Actinopteri; order Cyprinodontiformes; family Poeciliidae; genus Xiphophorus; species Xiphophorus couchianus. The sequence continues at coordinate 20,905,728 of NC_040240.1, forward strand.
ATGAAAAGAGAAGTAGATTGATAGACAAAAGATAACAGGAGAGAAAATGCATCTCGAGCTGAAACAGTTATGTAGAAGAAGTCCATGATGTGGAGGAGATAAGACTTCTTCTCTTCATAAAAACAACAATGTAAAAATGGAAATTGGAGAGCTTTGAACAGAATCTGTATCACTGCAAGCACCACTGTGTATGTGGCATAGTTTCTGCAGACTGTACAAGAGAAAAAGAAAAGTAGGTTGAAGTGCATTGAATGTGTTGTCAGAAATCCTCTTTGAGAACTCCAGATTCAGGACACAAAACAAAAAGAATAAGAAGGATTTTGGTTGTGAAAACTCATCTGCCTGCACACTTGGAGCAAGAATGTATAGTAGTGTGTAAATCTCTGCTAATCGTGTCTGTCTCAGGAAACACAACGCTCTCAGTGACACAACAGTTTTGTAAATGTATTCTTGAAAGATCAATGAAAACAGAAGATGTTTTGTTTTGCATTAATAATTGCTTTGACCTTCTGATATTTCTGTTCAGTGCAAACTAGTTTTCTTTGATCTAAAATTGTTTTTATTTTATTTTAAACATTACACTTCTTTCTCATGTAACATAAAATCATATCTACAACTTATCAGATTATTAAAAACATTTATGTAAAACTGGAGTTTGACTTTTTTCAAATTATTGACGACTGCTGGACCGCTCGGAAAAAAATGACAGACATTAAGGATTCTACTCAGTGTTATTTGATCATGTTAAGGATCACTGGAGCTTTTACTGACCAGGTTCTTTAGAAGTACAAAAAGCATTTTTCAATTGTTCTATAGCATGTGTGTCCAAACTATTATCTAGCAACTTTTGCATAAATACGTCTAACACATCTAAATCCTCTCATCAGCATGTCACTCAGCTCTGTGGAGGCCTTGTAATGAAACACTCAGGTGATTCAGATATGTTGGAGAAGGAATTTTTCAAAAAGTTGCAAAATTGTAGTTGTCAAGGACAAGACAAGGGCAACCATAGACAACAGCAATATTTTGCCTTCAGTTTTTGAAATTAGAAGCAGGCTGTGGTTTTGCCTCTCTAGTCCAGAAAACCTGGTCAGTTCAACCTCGGTGGAACAGCTGCGGACATGCTGGGGATCTGGACACTGTCTCATGGAGGAACAAAGTTTGGGAGGCCTGATGGATGACTGAACAGGACTGAACAGTTAGAGTGGTATCAACTGACTTGAGGGGACAAATCTACCTCCAGCTCCTTGTTGCAGACATGGTTAATCACTTGAAGGTTGTTCTGACAGCCATTGGTATAGACAGGAATGACAAACAGGAAAAGGTAAACCTGGTTCCCTAATTTGGGTAAAGGAACAGGAAGTTGAGGAGACCAATCATTGAGTGTCTCCACATCTGAAACAGAAACTTGTGCTCCTTGACCACCTTGTCACTACAAGTACTAGAGGAGAAATATTTTTGATGCCCTTATTAGGAGCAAGAAACTCAGAGGGGTCCTTAAGGAACAAATTTGTGCTTAACAGATAACCAAGATGAGAAGCAGGACATGAGGGAGGCTTACCCTCCAGGGACCTCCATAACCTCCATAATTTTGGCAGGAGAAAGTGAGCGAAGAGCTCATATAACGAGGCTGAGGCTTTGGAGATGTGGGATGAACTGAAAATATCCTTAAATGAAGCAGGGGTTATGGAGGCGGTGACTGAGTTAAGATGTCGCTGATTGGACCCAAGAAGACAGGTGTGATGTTTCCTGTCTGACAACCAGAGAAATTGGTCAGACTTTCAAAGACAAAGCTGATGTCAAACCATCCAAGGCAAAGTCTAAGTTACATTCAATATCAAACAATTTGAGAAATCTCATTAATGGCTCTCGACATGAAAAAGTGGATTTTCTTTTTCTCTTTTGGTGTTACTGTTGTTATGTCTTTTAAAAAATGACCTTGTTAAAAGAGTTTAACTGACGAGATAGCCACAGCTTTTCATTTCAAGAACGAAAAGAAATGAGAAATTAAATTCAGCAGAAAAAAACACAAACATAACTATGAGTCAAAGAGAATAATATATCAGCCTCTAGTTAATAAAAAACATTGTTGAATTATTGGAAGCTTTCCAGCACTGCAGCAGAGGAAGAAGCAAAGAACAGACATGATGGGGGGGAAAAAAAGAGCGAGGTGGAGAAAATGAAATAAAGCTCGAGTGTGAAAAGGAAGAGCAGAGTGATGAACAGAAGGTTTGTCTCCTGTGGGATCGTTCACACCTACAAGGTTCAGTATCCTCTGTGACTTCAGCTCCTCTGCAGGCTAACACCAACAGAGAGGAGAAATCAACCTCTGGAGGAGTGTCAGCGGAGATGAAACACAGGAAATGCCAACAGGTCCCACACTGTGGAGGTGGGAGTCTGCCACCAAAATGAATTCAACCGTGGGTTCAAGTTTCTTTCTAGCTGTTAATTCGCCTAAAATTTGTTCATTCATGTTATGTTTAATAGCCATTTTCTTAACTTTAATAGCCATAATTTTATATCTCACAGTGCACAGATCAAGTACAAATCCACAACTATTTGGTATCTGCCTTTTAGGAGATTTTAACTCACTGGGTCTTAATGAGAACGGCTGACACAAGTGGTATGTAATGAGTCAACTATATGAAATTATGTATGTTTGTGATCAGTCAAGCCTGATGTTCTGCTTCTGGTCTTTATATTATTATAGTGCTTCTTGAGTGGGTCTAGAGCAGGGGTGGGCAATCCTGGTCCTCGAGGGCCGGTCTCCTGCAGCTTTTAGATGTATCTCTACTCCAACACACCTGAGTCAAATAATGAGGTCATTAACAGGACTCTGGAGAACTTGACTGCACTTAAGAGGTGATTCAACTATTGGATTCAAGTGTGTTGGACCAGGGAGACATATAAGAGTTGCAGGACACCGGCCCTCGAGGACCAGGATTGCCCACCCCTGGTCTAGAGACATTGGACCAATTCCAATCCAACCCCATTCACCCTCCTCTAGTTCACTCTCAGTCCATTCACTTTGAGGGTCTGCCACATTAAGCTGCACTCTAAACCAATTAGCCCTAAGTGGGAGGGGGTTGGAAGGCCCTCCAAAGCCAAGTCTGCTTCTGTGCAGGCTCACTAACAACACTCTTCAAAAGTGCACCAATTGCCTTGTGTCTGAAAAGGACCTTACTGCACACATTTCTGAATATAAATTCCACTCTGGTTATGTGACAGACCTGGCTCTTCTGCAGCTTCTGTACAAAACGGGGCTGGAAAATGACAGGCCAAAAAAGACGGTAAAGGTTTTGAATTGTGTTGTGTGTTGACCTGCAGAGATCATCAACATTCAACAATGGCACATAAAATCATATAAAAATGCTCAACATGATAGATGCTTTTTTAGTTTCACACAGGTGAAAAATAGATTGAAGTACAGCAGGAAAAACATTTAAACTCAATTTACTGAAAAGCCAACCCAAGTCTTATTTTTTACTGCCTACTGTGGATTTTTACTGTTTCATTTACTTGAAACTACAATAGAGTCCTGAGCTTAATGAACCAATTTTGCCACATAAGATTTTTTCTTTATGTGAAGAAGAAGACAATAACTGATTGAATTTTTTGTTGTTGTTTGTACCTCTTTCGGTACACAAGCACGATGATTTCACTCAATATTGACTACTGTTCTAGTGTATATTGCAAAAACAAGAAATGTAAAGACATTGACGAATGCTGCTTGATCTGCTAGTGTCCCATGAAAATAAATTTAAAAACATCACATTAAATATATGCTATGCTTGCACTCATCCACTCATGTATAGCAAGGCAAATTAGTAATTTTATTAGAAAATGTGTTTCTGATGGGCCAGTTCACATAAAATTCACAATGAATGTCTGCAGTAACCCGCGTAATACACACATAACAAATATAAAGAAAATTAGTCCATAAAAACATTATGTGTGATAAAATTGTATTAGACAGGAACTAAGTATCTGAGAAAATAAGAGATCATGAAATTAAGAAATCCTGAGGAAGAGGAGGAGTAAGAAGGCATAGGATACAAGTGCAGATTAAGTGGTTTATTCCTATTATTAACTAAAGTCTAGAAAAATATGTCATTTACATTTCTGCTTATTTTTAAAGATGTTTTAGTGAATTTACTAAATACTTATTTCCTGTGCCACTATTTTTATTTTGGTAATATCTGATCATCAGTATTACATATTCTTCCTAGTAAACTGAATTACTTCCAGTGATATTTTAATTTATTGAATGATAAAGACAAGCAATTAAGATGTGGGACATCTCAGTAAAACAAACTCACTAGACAATTAAGGATGTGCTTATGATCTTTTTGTAAGTCTGTTTTTATCATAACTTTCATCGTAAGATTAGATTAAGTCTGATTTTTGCAGAAGTGTAACTTGGAATACAATGCATGTCATTACATTAAATAATGTTATAGTAAGATTTTCAATAAAAGAAGGCAGTGATTCTGACCTAGGACAGAGACCATATTGCAAAACTTTGGATTTTAAACCAAGCCTAATGTGAAAGAAAAAGTTCTCAAAAATCCTACCAATAAACTGTGGAGAACTTCTGCAAGTCTGTGCTCATAAGTCTGATGGCCACACCCTCTTGTCAATTAAAGTCGATAAAACACTGTTGTCTTGGCAGTGCCTAAAGTTTAACACTTCTCTGAAGTCAGTGAAGATATACAACTCTCAAGATTAAATGGAGATCTGCAGATGAGGCAATGAAAAAAGGTTGGAAAAAAGAAACCTGCCACACAGCTGTAATAAAGGCATCCTGCAATCCAGTCAAGCGTTACAAGAGGGATTACAGAAGTTTGCTACTGAGAGACAAAGCAAAGGCCTAGCAATACCAAAGCTTTGTTCAACCCTTTCAACCGATTCCTTTTGCAAACATGTCTTCTTTGAGACTCACATTCCTTAACTGACACTGAACTTTGTCCTTTCTTGTTTAGACTGCTTGCTTAGACCACATCACATAGTAGTGTCAGGAGAGATAAGTAATGCTTTGATAAGTTGTATTTACCTTTGCCTTTTCTCATTACTTATTCAATTTTGAGAATCAACCAAAAGAGAGACATGTTAAATAAGATGAAGAAAACTAAAATATTTGAAGCAAAATAGTGAAAGAGTATTAGTCTCATGCTGATGTCACACTGGAATTTCTAAAGCTACCTATTCAAGAGCAAACCATCAATCAACAAAAAACCTATAAGTAGTGAATAGGTTCAGTATATACAGTATGGTATAGTTATTTAGTTACTCATAGGCTTAACCTCCTGGCGAACTTGCAAAATCCCTTTTTAATTATGCTGTTTTTTTTCTACTGCTCTCCATTTACATTTTACATGCAATTAATGCTGCTATTAACTGAATGTTTTTTCCTCTTTCAGAGAAGATATACTAGGCCCAGTAATTCTCATCTATAATCGTGTTGGTCATTTAGTGTTTTAATTATATTCCAAATTGCACTAATTGGATAAAAAGCCAAGCTGAACAAGTGAACTAAACAGAACTTCCTTTCATTATCTGGAGAAAAAGCAAGACTGGTAATTTTAAATTGCAAAACTCAGTTCTTGGTACATTTTAAACATTCCAAGACTTTCTGTTTTGGAAAACACCGGAGGGTTTGTGAAAAGAGACCATCCCTTGTGACTGGAGAACCTGAGGATTCTGCTACAAAAACTCAAAGGAGAAGAATTGTCATATTTTTGATTAATAAAATATATAAAATATTTTCTCTAGTTTCTCAGATTTATCATTGATTCACCACACTGTGCCAGCTTTTATTCAAGGCTCGAAATGGCATTAGAATGCCAATTGTGTCCAGGCCGATTCACTAGCTTTCTCATACATATTGATTTAACGTCTTTTAAGCAATCATACATTTCATAGTAAATATTAAATTAATGTGAGGTTAAACAAGAGACCCCATCAACATGCATCATCTTCTCTTTATCTGTCTCAATCTTGCCTCTGTCCCCATCTTTCGTTTTTTTACACAAGAAATAAAACAATGATTGACAGCAGGCTTTGTTTTGCCCTCCAATTTGTCTGACCTATGGCAACCTGTCGCAAGCAAGAGGCTAAGAGTCATGAAAAAAGGCCAGCAACTTGGGCAAAACGTTAATCAGGCTGTTGCTAAAATTAAAACATGGCTCTCTCCGTTGTCAGTGACAGAATCATTCCTGTCTCTTGGGGAGGTGTTAAATGCTGGTGGGCACCCGAATGGCCAAAACCTTCCCTTCTCTTCTGTCACTGTCACTCTACATCACTGTCTGAGCTTTTGTCTGTCTGCCTGTGAGGTCTGTTTTTTTATCTTCTCTATGCTGTTTTTATTAATGTGACCAGCTCTGTTTCACCACCTTATTTATTCCTTTCTTTTTTGTTTTATGAAATAGTGAGAGCTGCCGGAGGACAATCTTTCAGAGTACTGGAGGTGAATATAGTACAGGATGTACGTATTATGCATACATTGTAACGTTGGCTTGATGATGCATATGAGCTTCTACTCTGCATATAGTTCACTGTATTGTCTGCGCCTCCTTATCCCTCTCCTCTAGCACAGTTTTGTTTCCTTGGCAACACATCTCCAACACTCTGTGGATGTGACTTGTGACCGACCCGTAGGGATGCAAAAGCCTCCCAGTTTGGCAGTAAATGTAGATTTTTAGCTTGATGTCAGGGACCGTCCAAGGCGTAGGCAAAGCAGTTACCATGAAGACATTCTACCAAACAATACAGATGATCAGGTGTAAAATTATGACCTCTGAAAGGTGAAATGAGTTGCAGTGATTGTCTTTTCATTTTGGCACCTGTTAGTAGGTGGTAGAGGGTATATTTGAATGTAAATTAACATTTTGCTGTTAAAGTTGATGTTGGAAGCATGAAAAATGTTGCAAACAAAGTGTAAGAATTTCAGTAGGTTTGTAAGGGCATAACTGGGATGGCAAGAAAGTGGGTCAGAGCATCTCCAAAGCTGCTGCCCTTGTGGGACGTTTCTAGTCTGCAGTGGTCTGTATCTACCAAATGTAGCTCAAGAATGGAAAGGAAGTGATCTCATGAATGTATGTATCATGAATGTGGTTCATTCGGTCCACTTTCACAGACAAAGACATTATCCCGGGTTCTAATAAATTGTCAGAATACAGCGCATTGCAGCTGGTTGCATTTGGGCTACCGTAGACACAAACCAAGGTACCCATGCTAGTCATAATCTTTCCTAATTAGTGTATGTGGATCAGTGTTCTTTATGATCTCATAAGCTCAATGCAAAAGAAATGAATAAAACATTTTTTTTTCTCTTCAGCTGTTTGAGTAATGGTATGACAAATTGTTGAACAATTACCAAAAAAGGAGAAGACTGGAGCTTTTTAAAATCAACCCCACTATAATAAATTGAGAGACTTTTTTCTTTGGATGGGGTGTTCATGAAGCTAAAGAGCACAATCTGCTGATACCAGCTCTGAACAAATTTTACATGTTTTAACCATAACACCACACTCTCTAAATTTGCATCTCGAGTTACTGTGGAGTTGGTTCAGGCTTTCTTGGAACAAAAAAGGCAGAGAAATCTGTTCTGCAAGCAAAATCTCTGACATCAGAAAGACCACAAACAGAAAAAAATAAATAATCTAATAGTAGCATGGTCAAGGAAGAAAAAAAAAACAGGAAATGCACTCTAGACAATAACAGCCTTAAGAAAACTCCATCCATTGATGTTTCTATATATTTTTCTTCCTCATCGAAGGGATTGTGCCAGTCTCCAGAAGTCAGTGGGGAAACGAATAACCAGTCCAACATATGGCAAAGCGATTTCTATTGACAGGTAACCTTACATGCATGTTTTAAAGTGAAGGAGTCTCTATTATCCAGACATACAGAAATTTTAGGTATGTCTTCACACAGGCGGCTGCAGCTCATAAAAATTCTGTACTCTGCACTCACTCCCTATTTGTAATCAGTCTGTAAGGCACTGAATGTCCCTAGCCTCAAGTCTATTTCAGAGTTACTTGTCAAATATGAACTATATAAACCCATCAGGTCATCTGAGCCTTGTTCACTCAGTTTCCAGAACTGGAACTAAACAAGAGAAATGGCATTCAGATTGTCCTTAGCTCTGGAACAAACACCCATAAAACCTGAGATGTGCAGAAACTGTTGGCTCCTTTAAACAGGACTGAAAACTTGGTTGTTGGTTGGAACATTTCCATAATGGTAAAACATTACTTTATCAGTTCATGTTTATTACATCAGATTATTATGTTCTTATGTTTTTCGTAAAATTGAAATTTCACTACTACTCTTAATGTACATTTCTTCACCTCCCTTGCTTCATATAGTGTCACGTAGCATGTCTAGCTCCAGCCATGTTTTATGCATCTTATGTATTTTATTTATATGCCTTTTTCCTGAGTTACATCTTTATTTTCTTTTATTTACTCTTCTTTATAGCACCTTGGTCCTCTGGGGTTGCTTAATGTGCTTCATAATTTAAGCAGGATTTGCATAACAAAGACACAATATGAATACAAATACTGAAATTGAATATACAAAACCATGTGCTGTCTGTTTTTATTTAAAAGAGTTGATACTTCATCAAACAGTGGAGCATTAATTTACACATTTGTGTTTGGAGGTGTTTGATGCATAATATTCCATTGCTTCCCCTATAAAGAAGTCAGACGAAAACAAACAGACTCTGGTGTGTCAAATGAATACATGCAGAGGTTTGCTGAGCAAAGTGAGCTATATGACAATCTGACAACCTTGCATTTTCAAGTTGCTGTAGCATTAAATATTTACAGCCAGGGCTAATTAGAGGAGGTACATAGAGGAAAGCGCACACAAATATGCATTCACACATTCTCACAGCAAAAGAAAATCATGCACTGATGCTCGCCTCAGCACTCACACAACAAGCCTTCCACTGAATCTCTGCTTTTTCTTAAAGCACACATCTTCACTCCTTTTAAGTAGATGGAGATGGGAAACCCTCTTAATTAATGACACACACTTCTTCACTGCTCACTCAGACTGTGACTTATTCCTGTTTAATGAGACCTGCAGACAGCTTCTGAACTTAACCTCTGTTGCTAAAATGGTTGATGAAAGGAGATAATAATGCATTATAATAAGCACACACCTAACTATGTGAAGGATTTGGGTTAGCCTTATTTTTGCTGGGGGAAAATATAAAAGGTTTGCAGAACACACATTTATTCAGACTTGATTTGTCCTGGGGATATTTAAATCACTCAATATTTGACTTGAGTGCATTGGGATTCATTTGAAAGGCAGCTGGATCATCCCAAGATTTAAGTGGTTTGGAAGGCCACAGCCACCCGAGAGTCAGTCTTCCCAGGTTTCAAGTTATTTCTGTTTTAGCCACTTGAGAACTCTCTTTTGAATAAATCAACCTTTAAACACACAGCTACAGGTGAGATAGCTTCTTTCATACTCTCTAGCATTATTTGGAGAATATGTAAAAAAAAAAGAAAAAAGAGGGTGATCAAAAGTGAGTTTGTATATTTTCTTACTTGCACCTTACCTATGCCTTTGTACACATGTGAACATGCCTGAATACATGTACCTACATTACACATGCATTCATTTGAACAGCAATATCTGCTAATGCTGCATTTATATTAATTTATTTATACTATACACTAGAACAGCTCAAAATATTTATGAACATTTTAACCCAATAAAATAAATTATACATTATTTTGTCACTTTGGGCTTGTGCAAATTTCTGTACATGTCATGTACCACAGGTATGAGGCATCTCCTAAAAGACAAAACAAAACAAAAAACAATACCTCAAATGTATTATATTTGTTTGCCAGAAATTGTATTGGTATAGAGGTTGATTCTTTTCCCAAACCTTAGAATGCATCAAATAGAACAAAAGTTATAATCCAGTAAAAAGCCAGCACATTTTCAGGGAAAAGAAAATGAGAAGTTTGAGAGAAGGTGTTAGGCCAAAGTAGTGGTGCTAACATTAATGCTGGTAGACAGGGAAGGAGCCTGAAAAAAAACAGGCATGTCAATGGCGAGACGCTCTTCATTAATCACATATGTCAGTGAGGAGAAGGGCTGCAATTTTACTTGGCAGCATGGCAGTGGGTAAATAGTCACCAGAATCTCCAGCTCTGATGGAGATGTGCTGATTACTGCTCTCTGTTTGATTGTCCCAAGTATGCTGGTAATAAAGAGTGAAGGTTTTGTCAGCTAACAACTACTGAATAAACCTTTACTATCCTGTATTACATAAACCCCAACAGTCACAAACTACGGAACTTTTAATCCATGTGTAACGATTGATCAAAGGCAATATTATATTTAGCAAGGCAACTTGGATATCACATCAATTTGGTCAGAGGTTTCCTCAATAGGCTGTATGAGCATCATCTGGACATATACAGCCTGAGATCATAGACCTTTCACTGCCATATTGAGATAACCAGTTGCTCCAGCATGTCCTGGGACTCCTCCCAGTGAGATATGCCCTGAATGTGATGGAGAGAACTCCAGCGGCACAGGAGGCGTTCCAGCCAGATGCCTGAACAACCTCAACTGGGTTCTCCCGATGTGGTGAAAAGGGGAATCCACTTTGAGCCCCTTTTGGATGACTGAACTTCTCACTATCTCTAAACGAGAGCCCAGCCACCCTGCAGAGAAAGATCATTCTGGCCACTTGTATCTGCAGTCTCATTCTTTAGCTCCCCTAGAATCTTCCTGTAGTTCTTCACTAGATTGGCACATCCTCTTAAGTATGCAACTCCACTCACAGTGTAGCCTCCACTCTCATAAAAAGAGTCAACTATCCTCTTTTTGAGGTTCAGACAGACTTCTTTTTTTCTTTTGCATAATAAATTTGCTTCTTACCAAGGGCCTCAAAATAGTCTAAGTGTTAAAGTGGCCCTGGAAATACTAAACAGAGTTCCCTATTCAAGATTCAATGCTGATTAATAACTTAAGTGTCATATAAAAGTGAATTGAATGTTAACGTATGGTTTTCAAGCTAATTGAATGGTCAAATCTAACATGGAAGCACAGATAACACAGGAAGGAATGTTTTTGGTCTCGTCATTTTTCTGTTTTTTTTGTTACAATTCAACATATCAATACAATATAGTCATCAAACATTGTTCTTCAGAGGTGATGGATGTGAATGACAAAAATTATCTTAACTGATAAATTATCTATATAAACTAAACACCAAGCAAAGAAAACTTGCAATCCTTGTAGTGATTCATATTTTCTGATCTCAGGCACTTCAGGAAAGCAGGCAATACTCAGAACTCTAAGAGGACAGATGGTATTGGTAAAGGCTCTCAGCACCAACCAGCTGGTTAAATGCTTGTAGTATTCAAGCACAACAAACCATCCTTTATAGATATTGCTCCAGCCATGCTTTAAACCAACACCATGAGTCTGATCCAAAGACGTGACAATGAGTCCACGTATGCTGAAGTCAAATTACCCGGGCAAATCAAGCACTATTTTTTTTCTATGTGTACTGTTTATTATAGATGATTTTTTTGATGTTACAACTACTGCCTAAATCTTTCTAATCAGCAATCATTTTAATGACATTGAGTTATTTCTTTTAATGATAATTACATTTAAATAACAAAATATATTTTGTACATTAGTCTTACACATCTCTGTTGAGCTACATCGGTAAACTTGAAAAGAAAAACAAGATGTGCATTTTCAACATAATTCATGTTTATGAGTCTGAGCTTAGCTTAACTAATTCTGATTATTTTTTCTTCAAAATCACTGAATTTTTGCATTTTCCGAGTCAAATGCGCGGACGTGCAGACAGTGAAACAGGAGAGAGCTGAGCCTCACCTGGGATTGATCAACCTCTCGCTAACTGCACTGGCTGCTATTCTATGGGAGCATTCTGCTCCCGTCTGTACGTCGCCAATGAAATGGCTAAAAAAAAATTAATATATGCACTGATTTTCCATAATTTAGCTTATGTATATAATGTACAGCAGTGGTCCCCAACCACCGGGCCGCGGACCGGTACCGGGCCGCGGACCAATTGGTACCGGGCCGCGCAAGAAATAATGAACTACTTCCGGATGTTTTATTTTGAAAATCCTAAACCGGATTTTACCGGTTACGTCTTGCCCGTCAAAATTGAGACAACTTGCAACAGAATGAGTAACAAAACAACATCGGAGTACTGCGTGCAAGCCCCCCCCACCCCCCGGAACAACAGCGTCGGACTCGATACTAATCACGCGCGCGTGCGTGTATCAAAATATTGCTTATTTAACATGTTGAAAGTGAAAGAAAACTTTGACAATCTATTTTTAGCAAATTTTCTGTTATATTTAACTTTGTTATATCTTTTATTCACCAACGTTCTTTCCCGTGCTTTTCAAGCTTCTCTCTCGTGAATCATCTTGTGATAATAAACCTATATTACTCAGTGTCTCCTATCTTTACATTTATCTTCCTTTGCTGAAGCTCCAGCATTAATAACTTTGGGATAAAATATTACTGCAGGTGAACTGGCAAATGTTAATGCAGACGCTGGGGGCGGGGGGATTAAAAAGCCCCAAATGAACACCCTCCTACTTACTCTTCTGAGATCCTAGCTTATGTTTTCTCCTGGTGTAATTATCCAAACCAGTCAGACATCATGCCATTAACTGCCAGCCCCTGTATCTACTACACATGCACATTCATCATTGAGATGTCACCCACCCACACACACTCGCACACCCCCGCACACCGACACATTTTTTGCATCACAATCAAAACAGCTGCAGGAGCCCAGTTTGGTTATAGAGTGTAAAAGTAAATTTTATGCTCATCATCTATTTATAAACTCTTTATTTTGCTCCTTCTGCTCCACATCTATCCCTCATCTAAATGCCACTGCACTGTGGTTTGTTGTTAAAAAACAAAGAATAAAGAGCCTCATATAAAAACGTTAGGTTGAACTATTCCCCTACGCACACACACAGAGCGAGAGAGAGACAGAGCGCGAGAAGATGGTTGTGTGCCTCGTCATGCCATTCAAACATGGATCATGAAGAAATACCCAGAAGAATCATCATTAATGGAATTATGGGTACAACATGGGGCCAAAAGGTAATTTTGAAAAGACATATTGACAAAGCATTTCTATCCCGAGGGCCTTATGACTTCAATGCCATGCCTAATGATGCAATGTGATGAAGGATTTTTGGAACATGAAAGCATAATACGGGTATATGTCTTTGCCACATTCACATACAGTAACCATTCATTGGAAATAGATGGATAGTTTTGTCTGAAACCTTGAAGGACCTAATCTTGAAGTGCACTATAAAACCATTGCTGTTCAAAATAGAAATGTGTGCTTGTAATAAAACTATAGAATACAGAATATCATGCAACAAGCAACAAATGTGTCAGGCAGAAGGCTGAGTCTCACCCACTGAATCCATTTATGCAAATGATTTCTTTTTCAGAGTGAAATGATGCTACTGCAATAAAGGATGTATTTTTATGTACATCTTTTATTTTTGGTTTGATTTGTGTAAATAATTCTGTAAGTGTTATCTACCTGTTGAACTGAGCTCTTAATAATAGCTTCTTTTTTTTCTTGCAACTAAATGTAGTAGAATGAGGTGTCTGCATGAGTCCGTTCTAATGAAAGGATGTGAGAATGACTAAAAAGAAAAGGTTTCACTTGATCTTATTTAATCACTCTATCAATGGGACTTTTTTTTAGAGAAACTATTCTTGCTGAAGGAGGTTTAATAACTTCTTTAAGAACTAGTAAAATATTTACTCTCCAAACTTAGCTTTTCTTGCATTTGCTGATCTCACTGTCATTTTCGCTGTGCTACATAAAATATAGGTTTGTTAAAACATCCTCCCTCCTTTCTCTTTCTTCTTTCGTTGACCCAACAAAAAGACAGGAACTCCTTGAAAGAGCTATGCATAAATTATGTGCTTGCCTCCATGCCGTCTTCCTCTTGCAACCTGCTTTAGCTTACACTGTATGTAATCCTTTTTCGGTTAGCTCCACACGCTAGAGAATAACGAACCAGGTCCTTGATATGCTGCAGAAGCGATAGGGATCATGGCAGGTGATGAAAGACTGATTCATCAAAAATAAAAGGGTTGCTAGTTCAAGAAAGAGAAAAACAGACAGAGATAGATATCCTCTGGGAGACAACGAAGGATGTGAAGGAGAAAACTTCTATTACACTAAGCGGTTGAAAAAATGAGAAAGAGATGATATAGGGGCAAGTGAGAAAGATAGACTTCAAAATGTACATACTGAGTGTGACTGAATTTTAATGTTCCTAAAAGTTTGCTTTCCTCTGGTGACATGTTTAACTTTTCTAGAGTGCAGAAGGACTTTCTAAATTAAGCAAAACACAGTTATATTTTGAAGCGCGAGTGATTTTGTTTTTTAACATTAAACTATTAAATGTAAAAATCTTTGTGATATCTACTCCACACATTTAAACCTGTGCTCAATACTTAGCATTTCCACTGAAAAAGCCTGCATGGTTTGAGTCTGTGGCACCCTACTCGCAAGTTCTGACAATATACATTTGTTCGTCTATGTGAGACTTTTGGAACCAATTTATGGTGACATACACTGTCGAATAACTTCCTTGTTCCTTTATCTCTATTATATTCCTAAAGTAGCCAGTAATCAGCAAAGTGAACACACTGAATATCTGAAGTGCATTTCAAGTATCAGGTTAGGGTTCTGACAACTGCATTTGTAGGTTTACTGTGTTATTATGACAGCTCAACAACAAGTATGTGTTTTGGACTTATTTTTAACGTAGCCTACTTTTGTATGTTTGTCTGGCTTGTAACTGTATTTAAGTATGTTAAATCTGAGACTCTTTTACATTTCAGTGACATTCACTCTGAAGAGAGACTGTGCATCTCATACTCAGTGTGTGTCAAGTGAGCTGCTCTGCCCGCTGTGCCCACATGCAGACATCCATCTATACTGGAAAGAGCTGTGCAGGGTTCAGCAGAAAGAGTGGTAATTGAATTTCACAGTGTTTAAGAATAGTATTACGCTTATAAAGTAAGACGCTTGTAGTGCAAGAAAACTACTTTTTCTTTCTGCTTTGTCCAGACATTATTAACTGGAACAGCTCTGAAGTATGCTACAAACCAAATGATCAAAAAGTCAGATAAAACAGAGATTTCTTTTACCATTATGTTAGAAGAAATAGAAATTGTTCCACGGAGGGGAAATTCAGGCATACCTGCAGTAAGGTTCAGGGCAGATGGAAGCATATCTATTTACACAGAGGTGACAGAGATCTGTATAGCTGACAAAAAATTTTGAAAGGGGAATCCCAGATAAACCTGATCTCTAGCGCATGACTTTTTTTTTTTACAGCAACCAAAATGTTGCAGTAGCTATTTATTTACTTCTGGTCATAGTTACAAATGAGTTTAGGAAATTAGTCAGACTTTAAACATCCATTTATTTCCAAATTAAAATAGCAGATCAATATCTGTATATTATTACAATTATTACTCATATAGAATATGTTTGCTTTAAATTAGTTCCTTTTTGGCTTATGACAAAGTAAAATCGCATAATTTATAACACATGGAGAATGACAGATGTATGTTTGTTCTGAAACACAAAGCAGTGCCAAAAAGCTGCCACTTCTTAATCTGGTTTACAATGATTACAATGTAGTTTATTTATGAGAGTTACCGTATGTTATGTTTTGTATTGTATTGCTGTAAAGTTATTTTGTCAATCTGCCTCAATCTAGGTTCAAAGGCACCTTTAACATTTTTCTGGAGCCCTGTTAGAAATATGACATACAAAAAAACACTTGTGACAAATGGGTTTAAATGAATATTTTACCTCACGGACCAAAATATTAAGAATAAAGAAACCAATATGTGACAGAAGAAAAATTGTACAGGAAACTGACAGAAAAATAAATGGACAGAAAATAATTGAGTTTCCCATCAGAATATGAATTAGAAGAAACATAAAAAAACAGAAGGGAGGAAAGACGAGGAAGATACTAGCATTGAGTTTTGAGTAAAGCCAGTATTGCAGTGGTAAAATGTCCTTCAGCGTGAAACTGAAGATAAGCATAGTTCAAACGAGATTACAGGAGCACAGGAAGCAGATTACAGGTGCAGGGGCAGTGAGGCAGACACAAAGCTGGATTACAGGAAGGTCTGAAACCTGAACATAGACACAGATGCATGCACAGCAGGGAGAGCATAGAAAACAACAATTTCACTTTCTGCTTTCTTTCGCCTCATCTGATACTTTTGCCATCACATTTATGTTTTTGTATGCTTTTTTCCCCCAAATTGCACTTTTTTTCTATGTTTTCTAGACTATTCTGATAAAAAAAAAAAACATGTTCTTTTACAAGCATTTTTGTATGTTATCTCTGACCAGGGAAGCACAGCTGCAATTTTAAAATGCCCTTTTAAAATTCACTATTTCACAAAGTTCAAAGCAATAAGCCAGGATTAGGCTTACAAGTCAGACTGGCCTTATAATAAATTCTGGCTGGCCTTATAAAATATCTTTTATTTGTGCTTGGTACAGTTGTGCTTTGGAAACCAGCTGGGTTTGTGGATTTAACATGACCAGAAGTTGTCTTCTGATAATACTTTTACAGGTTAACAGGTATTATGTTGCTGCAGGACTGCATTGTTACTTGTCAAATGATTTCAGTCTCTAAGTTCATATACGTCAGTGATTTGAGATAAAAGTGACCCGAATTGTTCACTTTCTGAGATAACTGTCCTTTTGATTTGTACTGGTGAATGCATTTTCATCAGTACAGACAGAGAGTCTGCACTGTGCAGCATGGGATTAATTCATGTTATTAATGCTCCAAATATTTGAGCAGCAGTCACATAGCTTTGTTTGTATCATGCAGTTTTTTTCACTTGTCACAAATGTTTGTGACAGTCTGGCTGATCTTGTCATCAAATTATCTATGTTACAGTGACAGATGCGCAGACAAACGGTACTGGAATGTTGTTTACTTAAAGCTGTTCATCTTCCTAAGCTACAGTGTAAAATGGTTCATAAGCTAATGATGATAAAATGTAGCTGCAACATGAAGTGGTCACATAGAAGGAATACAATACAGATTATTTTTTTCTTCTGTTATACTTTCTCTGTGATTTTTTTTCCAAAAATAAACATTCGAAATCTGTATATTAGCTGATTTTTTGATTGGATATTCTAAAATGCAACTACAGCATCACAGAGCTACACAATCTGACATTAGAAATCTAGTGAGTTTTCTTTTAGCAGCACAGGTGGAGATGAAGGAAACTGTGTTTTCCCCTGAAGGATTACACAGAAAACATATGTGCTCAGTGCAAAAAACACTTAATGAGGCAAACTGCTATGCTTGACACCTTTTGTACAGGCTTGTTCCCCTCCATGCTTCTAAAGGATGCAGCATTTGGCAATGCTGCATCCTTGAGATCTTGTTAAGATAAATTATATTTGTTCATCTATATCTATATCGATACATAGATATACATATATCTATATATATATAGACATACAGTATATATATATAAACACCATAAAAACCTTCAAAACACATACTTGCATAATATCACCTAAATACAAAAAAAAATCTAATTAAAGCATTTAAAAGATAAAATCTAACTCAAACACTGTAATTCACAAGATAAAGTAATTTCAGGACATGCCACATGAAAGGAACCCAACCCAGTGTCCCTTGAGCAAGCCTTTGGAAATATAACCCTAACCCTTCAATCTACATACAATACATCTAATTTCAGTCTACTGATGAAGGCATAGTATTGAATTCCCTTAAATTCAAGACTATGTGCAGTTCTACAAATTCGACACTGGTTCCGTTGAGATGCAACCTTCACCTCACCTTTAGCCGAAGCAACAGATGTTAGCATTTGAGACACATTGGTATGTGAATATGATGGTAATATATGACTTCCTGGGGGAAAGTTGTGTTTGTATTAGAGGCCGGCAAGACTTTTCTGTGGCGGGAAGGATCATCGGATAGATGAGGGCTCAGCTGGTCTGACCGCTGGCACAGATCGGAGGGAGAATGAAAACACAAAGAGCAGATGGAAGGATCACAGAGGATGTGAAGGAGAGAGGAAGAAAAAGGTAGGGGAAGAAAATGGGCAGAAAAACGGTGATACGATAAACAATGAGAAGATTAAAAGATAACTGAATTGGAGACTAAAAAACATGAAATGCACCAAGACGGAAAGAAAGATGGGTAGATTTCACCTTGCATCACTCCTTTAAGGATGTTAAGGATGTTGGCTGGTCTATGCTATTTCAGAAAAGCAGCAAGCATTGTAAATACAGCACCAGGTCAAAGGTTTTATCCACCCTATCGTCTGGTGGAGTAGCAAGCAATGCTGTGGCGACTGGCGAGCATTGATCAATAGCAATACTCAGTTTTAAAAATGTGTGATTTATTTGGAGTGTGGACACAGAGTGGAATATGTTTCCTCTGCTCTGATTACTGGTGGAGGTATGGTGTTGAATGGATGAATGTGTGAGACTGGCTGCAGTGCTGAAGAAGCGGGAGAAGCTAATGGCGGCTAATGGCTGCTCTCACTCACAGACAGGCTGCTTACAGCCGAGCTACAGAGTGATGTTGCCATAAAAGTCTCCATCAACACAGTAAAACTGAAAAAAAAATCACTGGGTTTATCACTAGTTGTTTTGAAAGAAAAAAGCCACAAGAGGAACCTGAAAAATTCCTAAATACAGCAACAAAGTGGAAAAGTTGACAACAGTGCTTCTTCTGTCCTGATCACAGCCCCACTTACCCCTTCCACTCATCCCCACACTCGACTGTGTCTCTCGGCTCCGTCCACTTTTCTGTAATTTTTCAAAATTCATCAGAGGCAGGTTTAGCTTTAAGAAAGTAAGTTGCACTGTAAATTTATTTTATCTTATAATCCATGATAAAATGACCAATATTTTCCAGAGCCAGCCTGATGTTGAATGATGACATAAGCTGAAGATAACTTTGGGGCCCTCCTCCAGTTGAGCCCACTAGGTTTAACATCGCCAATTGCCTCATTACTGTGTTGCCTAAGTTTTGCCTTGTAACTATAACACATTTCGAGCATAGAGAAGTAATAATAAATTAGATTGAACTCCACACCTTCCTTCTGCAACTCATAAATGCTAATGACAGTGTCCTATAAAGTACTCACCCCTGTTTTAAGACACTTAAATACATTCACATGCAGGTGGACTTTCATCTGCGGTAATGTCAGGCAGTTTTTTAACATGGAAACAAATAATGACACGTCTCAGACCAGATGGCTTTTTTCTTTGCTGCTACATTTTTTGAGCAATGTAGCTTTTCAGCTGCCTAAAAGTGTTTGTGTGGTTGTTTGTGTTTAAAGATGAGGACTTTAACCTTTCAGCAAGTCTGTTTGTCTTTGAAGTGAACTCGCTAGATGGAAATGTGTTTTATATCAAAGTGCGAAGGCGAAAGGTTTTGTCTTTCACCAGGAAGAGTGTTCTGAAACCCTTATTGTCACCATTTCCTTCAATCTCTTTGTATTCCCTGCCTAGCTTTGTCCCCATCACTGAGGTCTCCTCAGTTTATTATTATTATTTTGTCTAGTTTTTCACATCACTTTTTATCATTTCAAAATTTTCTGTTCTGAACACCCTGTTAGCCTGACTGTTTTTCCTTAGTCCCTCCACATTTTTTCTTATTTCTATCTTTTTGTCACCCTTCTTCTACCTCTTCCTCCTTACCCTCTTCATTCACTATCTCTCCCTCCCTGTGTGGTCAATTGACCCTGAGTAACGGAGAAGATGACAAAGTGTGAAAGGTTTCCTCAGGGCTTTAAGTGACAGCAGCAAGCAGAACAGTCATCCAGATGGTGACTGCTCTTTGCTTCGCCTGAAGGTGGCAAACTGCTCAGACTGGACTGAGCAGAAAAGGATAAACAGAATAGAAGTGCTACACGTTTTGCAGTCAGTATTCGGAGAATTCCCTAAAAATACCAAAACTTGAAACAAAGACAGGTTTTAAATAGCCATCAAGCTTTTTTCATTCAGTAAAAAGTAAGCATGCTTGTTTCCATTAGACACCACTGGTTAAGTCAAGTTACTTTCTCTAAAACTGTTAAGCAAGAAATATCCAATGCCATGTTTTTTTGAAGATTTGTAAAATATATTTGTCTCCAAAATATATGTTTCATATTGTATTATTTTGTCACAAGCAATGAGATTGTGTTCTTAACTATAGTATAGTAGATTACAGGCATACTGACAACACAGCACTTCTAATTTTCTGGGTAATGTGCCGGTCTGCTAGGTCTTCAAGTTCTGATAACATGAGTTTGTTCCTCCCCTCAGGAGAATTTTACATAGATACTGCTCGATCTGCAGACTTTATCATCACTACTTTCTTCTGGAGTGGTCACTGTGATTTAATTTCACAGAAATTTACTTTTGTGTTTCTCTTAGCTTTAAGCAGAAAATTGTCAAGGATTTACAGAAAAAAAGTCTTGAAATATTAAGTTGTGTGTAATTAATTATTCTGTATAATGTTGTTTTTTTTACTTTGTAAGATGAACTAGTGGAATAAAGGAATGATTTTATACCCCAGTTTATTGAGATGCACATGTACATTGATGTTTGGGGTCAGTTTTCTAACCTCATTACTCTAGGGCTACTTTCATTTGCATTCTCAGATCCCTTGTGCTTGCTGTTTTACTTTAGACATTGAAATTAATAAAACTATTGTGAGTGAAACAATTTAATTTATAGTACCGGTACATGCAAAAAGTTCATATTTGTTAGTCTATCTGCTTCATTTCTTTGTTGTTGTGAAGCAGCTGGGTTGACATCCATAACTTTCCTCGGCACATGAATTCCCTTGTCACAGTTTTGGTTGATCACGTCTTGTGATGGATTTTGACAACGATGATTTTGCAGCAATAATCTCTTGTAAAAATCTCTGTTTAGCTGGGGGAAACGGTGAGCTGATGCAAAATATCCTAATTTTAATAATGTAGTAGAATAATGAGTTGCACAGTTAGAAGCACAGTTGCCTTGCAGAAAGAAGGTCCTTTGTCTGATTTCTGTCCTTTGGTCTTTCTTCATGGAGTTTGCATGTCTTCTTTGTGTGTGAATGGATTTTCCCTAGGTACTCCGGTTTCCTCTCACAGTTCAAAACCATGACTTTTAATTGGTTTATCTAGATTGCCCTCAGGCGTGACTGTGTGTGTTGTGGCTGTTTTACCTGTGTTTCTGTGTTGCACCATGATGAATTAACGATCTTTTCAAGGTGTAACTCATTTCACCCAATGACCGCTGATAGGCACCAGCCCCTCTGTCACCTTCAATGGAAAAACAGGTCTAGACAATGGATAGATTGTTGTAAAGGCATCCAAGTTAGATTCAGTATTAGACATTGTTTTATTGGAAATTACAACACTGCAGCTTTCTACCGCAACACTAATTCTTCACAAGTAAAAAGGTAAAAACTAAATAAACACTAGAGAAGAATTTTAAATGCCTCCTTCAAGTTAGAAGTGCAGAGTATCTTAATTCTTCTAATGTAGCAATTAACATTTTGATAAAATTCATGACTCAAGACTCATTTGAAGAGGCTAAAGACCTACACACTGGAAATATTTAAGTTATTACTATTGAACAGCTTGATCTTGTACACTGCAAATCTAGCAGTATTTAGTATCAGCTTTTCTCATTACAGTGGGACCGTGGACCTTACGTGTTTTAATTCTCTTTGTTTTTGTGTGTCTGATCTTTTTAAAGCTGCTGCTAAAAATGAGGAATCCATCATCTAAAACATGCAGCTCTGCCTCTCAGAAAACAGCCTCTGACAAGAGACGTGATTCATGGAGGAGCGTTATTCAAGCCATTAGCCTGAGTGAGCTCTCTCTCTCCCTTTCTCTCAGACATGCAGATACAGACTGAAATATAAATATACACACATACACAGGCAGCATTGATTAACATACACAAGTTCAGAGGCATAAAAGAAGGTCATTGTTTAATACAAAAGAGAGGAATTCCTTATCTAGCAAAATTATAAAGCAAAATTTGTAAAACTTGGAGAATAACTTAATTACAAAATCCAAACAATCAAAATATAGGGAGATACTCAGAGAAAATGTGTACTTGGTTAATTTAAGTCACTGCAGGTTCCAAAACTCTAAAAAAATAAAGAAAGAATAATGATTAGTAAATATGTCACATTGTGAGGTTTAGAGGGGGAGAGTCTACCACAATCCCAAAAAGGCTACAAAGGAATCTGCCTTCCTACTATGTTTTTTGGAAATTTCAAATGAAAAACATGTTAACAGTGTCAACTAAGACAGGACCAATAACTGTTACTATAGTGCTTTGAAAAAATGCAAGAAAAGCTTCCACATTACGACATTCACAGAATGTAAACTGCAATCAATATTAATGGAACCAGCCATAACTGGTTTGTCATTTAAAGTCTCTTTTGTATTTGTAAAAAAAGATCTGCTAATCTATTCTTTACAACATTGGAGTATATGTTTAGGAGTGGCCAAAGCATTTGGATTGAGGTCTGAAGGCAATTCAATAACTGCTTTCACACTGCAGCCCAAACTGATCCAATTCAGATTTTTTGTCAGATCGGATTTTCTTGAATGCCTTTTCTTCTCCACATTGTGCCAACACCCACCTGTTAGGTCATGAAAGTAGTGACTGTTGTCATGTTCATAGGATTTTTGTTTCCCCCTGAAAATAGTTTATTTCTGAAAAATACAAATTCATTAGTAATTGAATTGCTTATCATTTACATCCTGCATTTTTACCATCAACAAAAAAAACTGGGGGTATAGTGATGTAAACCACAAAAATCAAAATTCACCCATAAAAGCATTCTGAAAGCAAAACTCACTAAGCATAACCATGTAAAATGGCCCAAAAATTGGGATGTTTGTGTCATATTTTGTAATATGATTGTGAATATGATTGTGTCAATCATTTCATGGTTAATAGAAAATTCTGTCTACTATTGCTGACCAGTTAATAGCATATCAAAAACTGCTCAAATAAGCAGTACCATTAAATAAAAGTTTCATTTTCTTCTAAGTATTAAGAAGTAAAAGTATCTGATCATGTAGTGGATATCTGGAAGTTCAGTGAAGTGAAGATAAACCAAATGAACCAGATAGACCTGCCTTAAATTTTTTCCAATGAAGCCTTCAGGCATAAACCAGTGATGAAATTAATAATTTGATGAATCACATTCAGGCTCTCCGCTTCACTGATCTTTTTGAAATTATTCCCAAGCCAATGATGTTATAGTCAAGGAATGTCTCTATGTGTAATTAACCAGTGATAAACAATCCAGTTATAAAAATGTCGTCAAAAAACCACTATTAACTCATATTTTATGAAAATTTATTACATTCCCATAATGCATGGGATGCAAAGACGTTGTTTTGTTTAATATTTCATCCAGGTCCTTTTTCTTTGCCTTTTGCCATAAATACAAGTTTTCCAGTCTTGTTATTTTCAAAGCACACAGTAATGTCACTTTCTGTATTTTAGCCCATCTAGGTGCAAACAGGAATCATCACAGCAGGAGACCCACAAATAGGAAAGAAAGTCTCAGGATAGGAGTTTTCCATTTCCAGGACACCAGCAGATTACATTTTCAAGTAAGTCTCACAGAAGCTCATATGATTATAAACACATCCATAGTTCTCCCTTGTTTTCCCTATTGTTCTTTCTCTATCCTTAAAAATATTTTTGACAGGAATCTCTGTTTGGTTTTATGAGAAATCCAATCAAGCTAACAGAACACCAACTGCTTGCATCCTTATAAATATCATTAATTTATCATCATGGCTCATCTTCAGTTAAGGCAGATTGAGTCTGATTGTCTTTTAGGGTCTACTGGATTCAATCTTTTGCCAACCTGGGTATTGTTATAATTGACTCATGACTCCTAGATTAAATGTCAGCAACAGCACAAAGTCCTGATTCCAACATCACCCTCATTGTTTTTCCATTCCTTAGCCGTCTATCCTGAAGACCCCCGAGCGCATCTTCCACCAACCGCCAGACTCTGATAAGTAGCGACAAGCTTTTTTCACTCCACCCACACAAGAAACGCAAAACCAGAGGAGCAGAAAAGAGGTAGGAGATACTTAACGTCAATTCCTTCAAAGAACCCTACTGCCTTATCTTCCTCAGTTCAGTTATTGTCCTCTTTTTCTTAGACTTTTCCCTTTGAAAATATGCATTCAATACAAAAAGTTCAGGGAGACAGCAATTTCACAATTACCCAAAAGTACTACCACAAAGTATTTGTTCTTTATGCCACAGAGCCTAAAACTTCTTCTCTGCATTATCTCCAAATGCAATCCAGCCATCAGTTAATTTACAGTGAAATGTAACAGAAAAACAAATCAGCTGTATAGAGAATGGATCAATCAAAAACTAATGCTGAAAAAAAACTCAGCAAGACAATACTCTAAGAACTCTAAGCAACACACTTCCCTTTCACTCACCTTCATTTGCAAATCTTCATGAAAGAAATGAGATTTCCCTCACAATGAGATTAAGTAAAGTCTATACACAGACCTCAGCTCTCAAGCTGTTTATTTCATGCCTGAATAATACTTTTAATGAACTGAGAAATGTGAAATTGTTATGTTGCAAAGTTTGGAGTCAAGGAAAGGACTAGGCATAAATAAATAAATAAATAAATAAATAATTTTTCAAAAAGTGTGACAGGTCATATGTGGCACAGTGGGTGTTGGAGAAATTGGTCAGCAGACATGCAACTAATCTAAATGTCACACTACTGGAGTGTAAACCTGTTGAAACACCTGTTTCTGTCTGTGGGGATTCAAAAGAGTATTGACTGTCATGAAAAGGTCACTATAACTAAAAATGAACTGGTTTCACACATACAAAGCAGTGTTTTCATCACTGTGGAGATGTAGGGCATAATGCAAACACTATGCTGTGGTAATCATAAGGTTTGATCTTATACTTGAAATAAATCTCTTTAAAAATCCACTTAAGATTCAAGCAAAGAATTTGGCTTGATAAACCAGAAAAGCACTGAACAAAACTACATTAACTCCTTAAAGGTAGGAAATGATGATGTACTGAGTTGCGTCAATGCCTTTAAAATGATAATTTACACTTGATGTCAATATAAAAGCAGAATAAGAATAAGAAATAAGACCTATGATCAGATTTCTGAGATGCACCTCAAAATGTACAAAAGAGAGTAATAACAGAATGTTCTGCTCAAATGATAAAATGCAGTCACTGATCATGACATTACAGCTTAAGCCAGATGGGTGATATGTCTCTCCATTCAGTGTGCCAAGACCAGGGGATTACACAATTAAATACCTGTTTCTTATGTTTGTTTGTTTGTTTTTTTAAATCAGTCTGGATTGTGTTGGGGCATCTGTGGTTAAAATTATTACATATTTTGACCAGCCAAATCTAAATTACACATTTCTTCTAAAATGTCTTCTGTGACATTCTTCTGAATTCTTAAAACACAGTATGAAATTAATAAAACCTAAATTTGGAGTATTTTTTCAGTAATAGGACAAATGTAAATTTGGATACGTAAGAAAAGCACAAAATGTGGAAATGTGAAACCTAGTCTTCTAAAGTTACACATGCTTTAAGATGTGATTTGTGAAACCTTTATATGTGGAAAAAATACAAAGAGTAACTCTATACATAGCTTGATTGAATAAAGTATTTGAAATGACAATGTAATCCATGTATATCAAATAATAACAGTGAATTAATATTAGTGACTTTCCAACAGGAACACACTACTGCTTTGTAGCCTCTCTGCCAGACCAACATTTAAAGAACTGAGAACACAAATTTAACTTCCCTTTGAGGTCAATAAAGTACTTTTGAATTAGAAATAAAAAAATTATGTGGGGAAAGTTTGTCCCTTCCTTTTTTGTTTTGCTGCCCTGAAACACACACACATACAGTATATGTATACCCACATGTATACTACATACTGTATGTATATGTGTAAATCTAAGTATAGCATTGTATAACAACACAAATAACTTAATATATAAGGTTAAAATTTTGTGGAACAAATCCAAACATATAATTCATTTTTAAACTGTTAGTGTCAACATTTTTCCTGAAAACTGAAAAGAACAAAGCAGCAAACATACAAGAATCCAACTGTAAACACACACACATACAGAGAGGAGATAACGACTAGCCACAGACTAGAGGTAATGACTACAGGCAAAGGCAATGTGTGCTGACAAAAAACATTAATAAAAAATAAAATAAAAAAATAAATAAAAAAAGTCACCATAAAATACAAGAAAAATATGTAGTGGCATCACAGAACCAACATTAAGCAGGAACATGACTAAAACCAAGATTAATTCAACAAAAAACATTAATTCAAGAAACAAATTAACAAAATCAGATATGCATATCTGATTTAGATGTTCACTGACTTCATTGTACCCGATTTAATTGACCTGTCAGTAGGAGGTTTACATACAAACAGATACACACACACGCACCACACATACACCCCGACAGACACATATGTGTAGGCGTATTATATATATGAACATACTCAGACTACTTCTATGTATGGTGATGGGTAGCTCAAGTCTTTTTGGTTTTGATCTGCTCTCTTTTCTTTAACATGACCTTCACGCTAATTAGCTTTGGCGACAACATTTCCCAGAAGACAACGCAGAATGTGTCTAAGCTCTCTGTGAACAGAGCGTGTAGAAGAGATCTGCAGCATAGCTCCAAAGTGGGGGCTCAAATGAGGGAAACAGCCTGGAACATCTTGGGAATCCACTTATGTATGATTCAAACCATGTGACCTCAGCCCTCTTATCTCAACAAGATTCCTCTTTGTTCTGAACAGGTCTGCCTTATTTTTTTTTTCATTTTGCCGTTAACCGCCTGTTTCTTTCTGGTGCCTGTAAGGCAAAGTTATGAGTTAAGTAAATGATAAAAATAAAATCAATAAGATCTACTGATTGTGATGCAACCTGGACTAAGAATTGCACTGTGACACATGATTGTTTGCAATCACAAGCCAGTATGATAGAAAATGCTTTTAGAAACCTGTGGCTTCATGAATGTGAAGAGAAATTCCTTTGTTCGTTAAGGTAGTAGAACAGAGAAAACAAGTCAATATACTGAGGTAAAAGATTGGTGGCCCTGAAAAGCACAACAATGCATCATTCACTTTAATGGATTGCCTGCACATGTTCAAAATAAAGGTTTCAATCAATCAAATTCTACCAAAGGATTCTGGTCTTATTCCCACCGGGGCCCGCAGTGCTGTGCCTTATATTTAAAGGGTTATTTTTAGTTTTTCAATTTCAGCTCTTGCTTGGTTAACTTTATACAGCCCAAAGAGCTGATGTTTGGTTCACGCCAAAACCATAGTTTTTGGGATTCATAAACAGTGGATGTCAAGTCTCTAAATTAAAGTGGTGGTACTGCCGGGCTTGGGCTCCTGACCCAGGAAACCAAATTTTAATGCAATAATTGACTGTGTTGTGTTTTAATATAAATATGTGTTATTACTTAAAGAAAACACTACAGTAAGCAGCATAAAGTTTAAAAATAAGAAAATAAAAGGGAAGATTACAAACAGAAAACCATATAATGAGTAGCATTATGTCACAAACATGAGTCATAATGTACTCTAAGTGGTAATCTCTCACTGAGATGCTTTTCTAGTACACTTTTAATCAGTCTCTCTATTTTGAACAAATAAAATTTCTTCTACAAGGAAGAAAATCGCAAGCAGTTCAATTATTCAGCCATCAATTATTTAAAAATCATACAGTATGTTGAATCTTGTAATGTGTCCCTATAAACTATTTTCTTTGAGAAGTGCAATCCACCATTGTCCCATAAACGGTGTTCCCTACCCTGTTCGTCACGGTGCTGTTGAGGTTATTGTGTTGTGTGTACAGCGTTGGAGCAGACAAACATGCAGTATAAAACATTCAGAAAATTGTGCTGTGAGCGCCACTTTAGCTGTGCAAACTCCACAATTAGTCTCAGTTAGCTCACAGTATGTCGTCTCTAAATATCAGACACATATTGTACTTGTACTAAAATAAAATTCTTTTCAATAATGCACTTTGTGCACAAGTTTTGGCCATGAACATTTCTTTAACAACAACACCTTAAGTCAGTATTATACATTTTTAGTAAACACATAAAGTTGCACATAACATTTTTCAAACACCATTTTAAAGCACAAGCAAAGTCAGCTCCCAATTATTTATGTCTATACAAGTAAGTGAAATATGATGTAGGATTTGTTTGGAGTAATGAATCACAAGTGGAAATTTTCAGGCTTCTGGATCAGTGGTATGTCTGCAGCATAATTCTGAACAGAACACCAAAGCATGCTGGTGGCTCTGCGGTGCTCTTTTATTGCTTTGCTTTCCGTAGCAGTGAACACAGGCATTTAGTGGAGGGCACAATGTGTTAATAAAATGTAAAGAAATTCTTGGAGAAAATCTTTAACAAAACTGAAGTTTGGTTGAATGTAATTTTTCAACTGTTTCAGATAGTTAGTGTCCATCTTAGTCACTTGACTTGAACTTTTTCAAACATCACTAGTGAGATTTGAAAATGTACACGAGGAAATCAAAGCAAAAGAGTCCTTCACAAAGTTACTGAAGATGGAGAAGTGAAATGCTTATGGGATTGGACCCATTAAAAGCATCATTTCGTGTTTATTCGAAGAAACCACTTTAAATAAGAGTTGTGTTGGACTTTTAAATTGTTTTTGTGTGATTTATTGCCAACAGTTGTCATAAATCTAACTTGCAGTGGCGTTCATTAACTTTGGTAACTGATTACATCCTGCATGCAAATGCATAACAAAAACAAAATGAAGTATCTAGGATGTAGAAAAAAAATTGACCTAGAGCGGAAAATGGCTACAAATTGTTGCTTGCAGCCCTATTTTAGTGCACATGTGCTGTGTAAGTGCTTCACTTTGTTTGGGTTGAAAAGAAGAGTTTATTGAAAGTTTGGTGGCTATGCAATGACATTGCAAAAGAAAATGTACATGTTAGATAAAGGCCGACCAGGTTTTAGCTTCATTCAGTGACTTGAGTGGAATTATGCAACTGAGCACAAAGACAAACAAACACAGACTCAGACCCACAACAGTCAATCTGCAGCCTGTTCTGTGTTTCTCACTGCCTCTGGTCCCAGACTCAGATTTCATCTTCACCAATCTTCTCTTTCTCTATTTCTGTCTTTTTCCCTCTCCTCTCTCTATCACTGTCTCTTTCCTTTTTTCCCTTCCTCACTCCCTCCCTTCTGCTCCCGTGCTCCCCATTCTCTGTTGCCACGGCAGCAGTGCGAAGAAGAGGGAGGAGGGGGCAGTGCAGGAGCATTTGGTGGTGGTGGAGGGCAGAAAATGTCATTTCAGTCATGTTGATGAGAAACAGAGAGAATAAAAATGTGACACCCAGTTTGTTTGGGTTCTCATGTAGCTAATACAGATTCTTGATTTGAAACTAAAAAAGAAAATCAAAACAGAAGCATCCAGATATCATGTGATTGGGATATACCTGAAAATCAAAACACTAATATAACCTGTTGTATGCCTACAAATATGTGCTTTTTAGAATACAGCCTTTACCTAGTCTAAACTTGTTAAAGTTTTCTTACAGATTTTTGACCTTTATTCTGTTATTGATCTTACTGAACACCTTAGATGTAAAAATGTTCCGTCTTTCCTGATATTTTAATGAGTGTGTTTACTGTTTTCTGGGTGTGAGTTCTAATAACTTCAATGGTCATTAATGGTGTAAGAAACTACATCTAGACATACAGACTGCTGTTACAAACATTTGTGAAAGAATTCATTGAGCTTCTCTGAGAAGCTGTACTGGCTTAAGATGCCAGCTGTGAAACAAAACCAGTTTAAAAATGTTCTCACTATTGAATATTCCATAGTCAATTGCTACTGGTTTTATAAGCGCTTCAGCACTTGTAAAAATTATAAAATGGTGCAGAGGGTACCAACTTTCTGCAGTCTGCAGCTACAGGCCTTCAAACATCATAAGAACTTCAGGCTAGCTCAGCATTATAGAGATCTTTGTGAAATTATTTTCCCTCGTTGAGCAGCAACAGTCAAACCTTAAATCACTAGATGCAAAGTGTCAACTGTGAATTATACAGCCACTGGACTTTAATCACTCCAGAAAACACATTTTCAATGCTTTAATTATGGCTCTGTCTGGTAAATTAAAGGAAGTTACCACATAATGAATACAAATATAAGTCAGCTTTTATGTTAAACAATTAAAAAAAACATTTTGTAATCTGCCATTTCTCAATTTATTGTGCAAAACTCAGTCATCTTTCAACTCAGACTGCTACAGATATTGTGTCTGGCAGTGTTGTAGTTCTCGAGACCGGTCTTGGTCTAGAGACCGGTCTCGAGACCATTTTTTGATGGTCTCGTTCTCGTCTCGGACTCGAGCGCTGAGGACTCGGGATTTTATTTCAAGACCGCAACTGTGGAAATATCACAAAACTTACAGTGACTCGGTCTTGACTCGGTATCGACTTCCCTCAGTTTTGGTCTTGACTTGGTCTAGGACCCTAAAAGTCTTGGTCTTGTCTTATAGTCTCGGGTTAGGTGGTCTTGACTACAACACTGGTGTCTGGCTTCTTTCAGCTTTTACATTAAATATGTGACATGTCCTTGAGAGCAATTAATCATTTTACTGGCATAAATATATGGCCCACTAAACCTTTGTTGTTCCCATCCACTCCAGGAATATTATAACCAAACAATGAACTGTGAAATATGCCAAACCATTGATTTTGTATCATTACACTAATGTGAATTTAACATCAAACAAGAACTGCAACTGACATGTTGAGAGAACAAAGAAGGTAATGGATGGTTGAAATTTACTAGAAATTCCAGAGAAAAATGATGAATCCTCCAAAAATAGATTTGTAGATTTACTCATTAAAGACTGTCAGTATGACGGTATATCTAGGATTCTCCAGAAACATCTGCAGGCTACAAAGTGATAATAAGTTCAAACGGCGGGCAAAAAGAGCCAGAGGAATTCAACACAAGATCAGTGGTGTCAGTCAAATGGCTGCTTCATACTTTACAGACCTCTCATTTGAACATATAATGTGCCTTCATCTCAGCATTCAGGCAATATTGCTGTCATTTTGCATTTATGCTGATCATCCTGCATGTGCTGAATATAATATTTTCAACTTTACAATGAGTGTTTCCAAAAGTCCTATTCTGTGAGAGTTGGGTATTGGAGAATCACTACAAGAATTACACACATAAAGAACAGACACAGAAGAATATCAGAAGGACACACAGAAAGTCCTAAAGATACATGGTGAGGGATTCACATAAAGTAGATTTAAGGCTGATTAAACTACAATTAACAGAGCTTGTAAAATTTCCTGGAATATAGCTGTGAGGTAGGAGATAATTGCTCATATGCAGAATGTTCTTTCAATGCGACCAACTAAAGATGACATTTAATAGTTTAGAAATTAAAAATGCTTGGATTCTTAGATCACTTTCTTTCATAGTGCTGTTAACCAAACTACACAGAGTACTGCTGAGGCTGATTAAAATTACCCTTTAGAGGTTTAATACAAGAAGCAAATAAATATAAGCAGCTTAAAAGGTAGCTGTAATCCATCTTGTCTGGACTATAAAGGTACCAACAAGATTGATGGTGATCCAAAAAATGCATCCAGCCCAGTGGCTGTACATTCTGCTAAAGAAAACCTCAACCTTTCTTTATGATGGTATATGGACACTTTAAACAATTCACTAAAGAGCGTATCTCCATAACTGCTTTAGCCCGTAAAGGTTTAAATGAGACGTGTGATATTCAAACTTTTATTTAGATTCCTTATGTCACATTTAGTCTTCCACTCAGGGAGTCCTTTACATGCTATCCATACCTCTTAAACATTTTTTTTAACAAAAAAACTTAAGTCTACGTACAAACTGTATGCGATGTGACATAGAGTAGCACTTATTTTGTGTAGATTTGTATTTTTATGTATTTATGTGTTTATTTTTAAATACTTGTCAGAATGCCATTTTAAAAAATGTAAACAAAAACAAATACATAATTAGGTTTTAAACAGATGCTCTTCTTACGTTGAGTTATCTTTTGCAATGTTCTTGTGTCACTTCAGAAACAAACTTCTGGTTTGAATAAAGATTTAAATCTAAATCTGCCAGAGGTATGCTTAATATTTAGGACTTAACTTTATAATAGAAGAGCACATCTTTCCTTATAGGACTTTGTCATTTGATATGCTCTGTACCTCCGTAGCTGTTGATGTTGTGATTTAAGGTACCCTGGGTATTTGAAGATGGCAATTCTGTGTGTTTGACTTTTACTTAGTGAAGTTTTGATGTGGGAGGATTATTTGTTGTGCAAATACCACCATATTTCGAAAAAGACATCTTTCCTATGGCTCAAAGCGCTAAATCAGACTTCTGTGCCTTGCCATTGATTTTGGTATTCTGTTGTTTCACAAAGTGAAAGTGAGAAAAATGAACTGAAGAGTGAAACTTCTCAACTCAGAACTGCAAAGTTCCATAACTCCCTTGGTCCCATGAGGAAGCTCAAGCAGCTGCTTCTTTTGATTTGTTATATAAAACTCACAGCACATTTCTTAGCTGGCCCTTTGCTTTGTTTGCTAAAAACAAAGCAAAGGGCCTTGCTTTTTTTATTGTGTTTAAAGACACAATAAAAAGGCGTGTGTTTTTTATTGTGTTTAAAAACACAATAAAAAAGATGTTTCTACTACTAAATATTTTTTCTGCAAATTTTTCTACAAAACATTCATAGCTATGCTTAGTTTTTGAGTCTATCTTCCTGCTTAAAGTGCTTCTATTTGAAACTCTTTTTGTATTCCTTTTCATATCTCAAATTATCAATCCCTTTATTTTTATTTTTTCTCACACATTACTCATGTCTTTTGGTGTAATTTCCATCAAAGCCAAAGTGAGTTCAATATTTTTATACCTTGAAGCTTTTCTGCTTGACTAGAAAATCAGGGAATTTTTTGAAGTCTCAAAACTTGTCCCTTCACTGTTTTACCACAGCATTACTCGGTAAAAGGTTTTTCCACTGGTATATTCAAAAGAAACGAGACTAAAAGGGCACTCATACATTGTTGTACTTCCCTCTGGGTCAGAGTTTCCTAGGTTGCTTAAATCGGACCTTGTTTGCAGTTTTTGATGCCTTTGTAAGACGTTTAGGAAGATTGTTTTCAAATTGTTGGCTGTGGAATAAATTTGTTTTAAGACCCCATGAGATTTTCTCATTTTTTCATTCATTTTTTTAACCAGCAGTGGTCTATTGAGACAAATTAGGCAGAGTCCACTTGGCGGCACAATGTAACAGTAACACTTCTTTTCACACTGTGACTGGTATTCAACCAATTAGATCCTGCTTAGTGTAATGTTCTGTTCATGAAAATACTAGCTCCATAGGGGTTGATGAAAAATATAAACATGTGGTTTGCATGAGCATTCCAAATTATTAAATAAATTGCTCAACACAACAAATATTGTGTTGAGCAGACACAACAGATAAGTGTCGGCTCAACACTTCTGTTGAACAGATAAGTGTGGCGACGGCTCAAATGTCAGCACTCTTAAATCAATAATACCTGTAATAATGTTTTTATCATTATAAACTTTTGATTTTACAAGTTTAAATAACTTTTCAATATCTTTTTTAACTCCATGGTCATTTCCAGCATCTAGTTATTCATCTCAGCTCTGCTCAGTTTACTGGATATTCAGATGTGCGTGTTCTTGGCTGTGTGTTTCAGCTCTAAACAGAGGTGCATGACATTTAAAAAGTTATTTCAAACCTGTGGTTTCTGTAATATCCAAGGTCTTTTCTGCCTTTTTGTGCGCACTCCTTATGACTGATTTCACTTCAACTTCAGTTTTTCAACGCTTTTTCAAGAACCATGTTCAATACTGTATCTATACCTTGAGAACAAGTGCGGTGTGAAGTGTTGCTGTGCTCAGCTTATCTAGTTTTGGAACTGGTTCAATAATGTCTAAAATAATAATACTTTTCTACTCCCCCTCCCAAAACAACCCCCCAAAATGACCTGGGACTGGCTGTCCTCCAGGTTTTCCTTTTCTCTGTCGTTTATAGCTGGCTGGACTCTGGCTGAACACCGCACACTGTCGTTCCAAGAACCACTTCATTCCAAGACTAACCTTGGTCCAAGGCTCACATTTAATTATGACTCAGATTCATGGCCTCTTTTGTTATTACTGTCAGGTTCACTTTCCACCCTCAGTCCAAACAAATGTTCATTTCCTCTACAGAGTACTTCTTTCTTCTTAACCCTACCATCTTATCCCTTCTACATTGTCGTTCCGTGTTATTTTCATGATGTCTCACCTCAGCATTCAAAGCTAATTTTAGACTTTGAATGCCAAGGTGTCTTTCAGACGTATTCAAAGATGAACAGTAATGGAGTCATCGGACACGTTGCAGCCTGAACTGATGCTAAAAACAGCCTCACGTGAGAAATTAGCTTGATAAATGTTCTTAAACTACAAAATCCACAAATACAAATGCAACACAAAAATTAAACCAAAAGAGTTTGAAATTTTCTATATAGGTGAGAAGTTGCAGATGTGACAGA
This sequence comes from Xiphophorus couchianus, assembly GCF_001444195.1. Lineage (NCBI taxonomy): Eukaryota > Metazoa > Chordata > Actinopteri > Cyprinodontiformes > Poeciliidae > Xiphophorus > Xiphophorus couchianus. The sequence goes on from NC_040240.1 coordinate 20,940,514, forward strand.
AATACTACAAATAAGCGAAGGATACAAACACCCAAAGAAATACCAATTACATTTTAATCAAATTATTCTCACATAGTTGCAACATTTTGCAGTTAATTCAAACTGCAAGTCATTCATTTTAATTCACAATACTGATATTGTAATTTCAATACTATTGCTGTCTATATCTACATATATGTTCTTCCTTACCAAAGTACAACCAGCTTCTTTTTTATTTAAATTAAATAGATTTTTCTTTGTGAGATCCTTCAGACGAGTAGCTCATAGGGCATTCACATTCTGAGTCATGTTTGTGCTACAAAATTCATCAAGCCACTTTTAATGCAATTTTTTTTTCTGTTTTTCTTTTGGTTCATTTAAGTTGTTGGTGATCTCAAGAGGATGGCAAGTGTGCCAAACCTTCATGTGGGCATTGGAGAGAAGAACTCCATCTCTCTTATTGATCCTTTCCTTGATTTGTTTCTTTATTTTATTACGTATACTGGATGAATTTTTAATGACAGTTTTTAGCTTATCCAGGATAATTTAAATCAGATATTTATGCTGTTCTGTGCTCTCTTGAAAGTAGTTACTTATTTTTTTCTGCTGACATTTATTCTTCCATAAGAAACAACACTGTTGATATCAACATTATTTATTTATGGTGCTATAGGTCATGTGTAAACATTGCGATGGAGTGGTGTACTACTGCGCGCTGTTATGCCTTTGCAGCTTGTTTTGTTCAGGAAAACCTATTCATAAAACCTACATTTTAAACACTTCTCTTAATCTCACATGAGTTGCTGTTTGTCAATGTTTAAATTCTAAATATTAGTGATGTCAAGGTTTAAAAAAAAATTGAACTGAAGTTGCCCAACCACTTGCAGTCAAAACTGTAAGTCAAAACATATATATGATTCATATTTTCTGTTGTGTTGACTACCAGACCATGATAAAATACTACATTTATTTCTGTTTCAGAGACAACAGAAACGTTTTGCACTTTACAAAAAGTAAAAAAAAGAAAGTATAATTCGATCCTAACTTATTTTTAAGGAAGCTGAACATCAAAGAAAGCCTTACAACAGAGAAAAAAAACAGGAAAGTTTACACAGCTCAGTAAAGGCATGTATGGTGTGTGTATTCATGCCTTTCATCAGATGAAAGCTTGTCTTAAAGTTGTTAACATGCATAGCATCGTACTTATGGATACTGAGGTTTCTCCCAGGCTCTATCCTACTCCAGTGTTTCACAATGTTTACTGGTAACAAATTACAGGCCAATGTTTTCCTATTTTCTATAACAACAGCCTGTCAACATATAAAGGCTATTAACAGAACAATTAATCCTTTGAGCTGCTATGTAGTCAGTAAACGCTTTTAAAATTATTCTTAGCTATTTTATTTTTATCAGTGCATCTTGCCTTTCAACATCTATCCATTGTCAAGAGTTGCAAGGTTACGCACGACAGGTGCCTATCCCCGGTAGTCACCGAGACACTACTGGGGATAGGTAGTAGTCTGTCCATGGCAAACTGCTATGGACAGTTTGCTAGTTCATCACAGTTGCTTTAAGGAGAATTAATCATTTTGTCTTTGGACTGTGGTAGGAAGCTCGACCACCAGGAGAAAACCAACACATGCTTGGGAAGAACATGCGGTCTTTATTCAGAAGGGCCCAAAACCAGAATTTGATCCCATAACCTCATTATTACTCAACAGTGCTACTCTCCAGCCATCGAAAATATATATCTCAACAATCATTACATAAGTCAGGTGTAGAATATATTTTAGCTAAGATCCATGTAACTTAACAATTAAAGATGAAACTGAGAAAGCAAGTGACTTCTAGCTAACATGCTGCAGAGCTGTTTTTCAAAGCAACTAAAGTGTCAGCACTTTTATTGGTTATTTTTCACTCACCCCTGAAATGCTAGCATACACTCTATAATGTATCTCACTGCTGTATCTAATATGAGGGTCACTAAATCATTTTACTTTCTGTTGCAAAGTTGATTTTATTGTAAAATATGTGCAAAGCCACTGTTTTTGAAGCAGTCAGTGTTGTTGTTTTCTTTCCTGTCATTTGCAGTGGATTGTTGAATGACTTCACTCACTGAAGCATCAAACATCATAGAAATATTATGAAAGCATTAGTGGAGATGTCTATTGCATTATGAATAAGATCTAGAAGATAACAATGCCATTTAACCAGCCCCAGTGCATGTTCATCAAAACATTTGCTCTATAAAGCAATTAGTGGCTGGAAATCCTGCAAGGTATTAAAAATAATTAATTTGTATTCTATTAAAGCCATGTATATCTAATTAAAAGACAGACAGAGTTAGATAAAAATCACTTCAAAGGATCAAGTATGCAATTAATACCTGAAATAATACATTGTATACTGTCAGATCTAGTTTAATAATTGAAAAAAAGTAATTTAATTTTAGGAGTATATTTGCAAGGTTTTGACTTCAATTATGTCAATGATGCCTCAACACTTGTTTTAACGCCATCAAATTACACAGACATGGTAGATGTCAGCTGAGATTAACTTTTACTCCATATTCTCGTACATTTGATCTATGGACCGTTTGAATGTTCTGACTACTGTTATCCCCACTGGTGGTCTCAGAACTCTTTGAAAACGCAACCTGACTGGTTATGTAAAATAAAATAACTCAAAGTTTAAACGCATGATGAATTAAATGTAGATATCATTTTACATACAAGTAGCGATCATTTGAGAGCCCAGTTCTTTTGGCATGGCTTCTACAAAGGCTCCTTTGGGGCCCAAGCTTCCCTTATTCTATTATCATCTTTAGCTTCGTATTTTAACTTATCTTGCCAAATATGAATGTTTTCTATGTTAATAAATCCTTCTTGCATTTAATGTTTTATAAGAAGCCTTATACTTGTCCGATTTCATTTATTTGTTCGGTTACGAAAGCGGACGTTTTTACACGTGTGTAATATTTCAATCAAATTTGTAATTTTTATTAACACAAATGTTAACAAAACACTGCTAACAAATCTACTAAATAGATCCATATGGCAAACTCAAGAATCATGAGCAGGGCAGAGCTAACGAGACTGAGAGATGAGTTGTGACAGGAAAAAAGTGGCACTAGATGGAAGTCAGCTCTTCTGATTCACTACAAAGTGATGTGAAAGACACATTGCTATCCTAAACTCCTTTTTTGTCTTTGAACAAATCCAAAATATTCATATTGATTAATCTACTTCTTGAAGGACTTGTTGGCAATGCCCTGATGTAGCTCTCAGAGGAAAAGAACACTCTGCCTCCAGCGATAAATACCGCAGATGTGTTTGGGAAGGCTGACAAAAGTAAGACAAGGCCACAGAGTCGCTATAAATTCCAACACAATGCAGCACCTCTAACAACTAGCAAAGCACTTAGAAATTGTCTGGTGTCCAGAATCTGGCAATTTTTAGGTTGACTGAGTTTGATCTGTGAACAGTCGACTAGAAACTAAAAATTCTGATGCTTTCCCAAGAAGTGAAGTCACCATCAGTACTTGACACAAGATTGATCTAACCACATCACTTTTCAGTGTGGAAGCTGGTAATGAAAGAAAGTTAGAGATTTACAATCTCAGTGAAGTGTGTAAAAAAACTAGTAGAAACATGGAGAGTATAAGAAGCTGCTTAAAAATCTATTTTCTAAAAGAATTTTATTTATTTATTTTTTTTCAGGCTGCTCAAACGGTAGACTGGATCTGGGATCCCAACCAAAACAAGGACCTTTCTGGGTCCAGGTCAATTGTGATCAACTAAAATGGCTGAATCTGACCACAATTTAAGGTAGTTTACAAGTACACAGTATCTAGTGTTGAACCCCAATAAAGGATTTTGTTTGAAAAATCTACACATTTTCTTGGTAGCAGGTGCCTAACTTCCTTGATGATAGTTTGCAGAACTACTCAATTGGTTCTAATTAAGTACATTATGGGGAAACATACCTAAAGGAAGTGGAAAATGAAATTACTTAACAAGATTAACAATATTATTCACGGGCTGCTCCATCATCCCCATCATTTTTTTTCAAGCTTTAATGCTTTTGTCCAATTCCAGCAAGTCTCTCGCCTGACAACTAGTAAAACTGGGTTTAATTGTTTGTATTATGAAAAAGAAAATTTTTTCATCAGTGTAAACAGCTCCACTCAAGTACACTTCAGTTTTAACACAGATGGCAAAATCACTCAAGTCTTTTTGAAGACAATAGCCCTCAACAAGCAACTTAAAATATTTAGATTAAGCCTCAATAATGTGGACATATGAGAAAACCAGCAGGAAAAACAAAATCTTTTTGGTAAAGTTCCTTCCTGTGTCGTACAAGAACCATATTCCCCTTTGTCCTGAGATTACAAACCATTGACATAATTTTTATGATGGCATTTAGGCATTTCAGTGTTCAACTGCCAGGATTCTCAGGTCATAAAACATTCATGCTTTATTTTATTTTAATTTAAGAGCACAGAACACATGTTACATGAATAACTGTTACATTAAGATTTTATCAGTTGTTAAATGATCCTGTTGGAATGTTTAGTCTTCAGATGATCATGCCTGCACTATTCAAAACAAGTTTGCAGAGTAAAAGCTGCAATTCAGGGGATTTATTTAAACACATACCCGTTTTATTTAGAAATTATAAACTGCTGAAATGTAATACAGAGATAAAAAGTAAAATTTGTAGAAAAAATATACACCCCAAAACCTGATCATATTGACTGTTATTTTTACAGTCAATATGGCCACCATATTGGCTTAATAAGAAGATTGTAATTGTATATAATTTTTTAAGATTTAATAAAATTTAAGATTTTTAACAGAATCCCACTAAGTCACTGATACAGTGATTCTTTTACATAGAATACAGAATCGACTTTACAAGCTGTTGATTTAATAAATAAATAGTCAAAACCAAAGGTTGCCCTAATCTTAATAGGGCAAGTATGCCCTAATCTTATACTAAATATTAAAATACTAAAGAGCTAAAAAAAATTCATCCTTAACTATGAAGGCAACAATGATTCTCCAACAAACTTTGTAGCTGCCAAATATTATGGCTATAGCAATTTATTTTCCTTTAACTATCTTCAACATAAAATATGGTTCTGCAATATCTATTGAATTTCAATGCTCAGGGTTTGATTTTATTTTTTTTGTAAGAAAAGAATGAGACTGAAAAAAGAAAACACCTGTCTCAGTCAGGGAAACAACTTCAATGGTCCTACATGAAAAGCAATACTGGTTATATGAAAGTGAGACTCCAAAGAGTATCTGAATGTCTACTTCTCTGCAACATAAGCGGAATATTAGAAATTTCCACTGACTGGTTTTAGAAATGTCAGTTTTTCATACCAAAACTTAGTTTAGATATAAGCGGGTGCTGCAAACACAACAGCAAATCTCTGTTTTGCTAAATATTTGGGTTAGTTTTGACATTGCCTTAGACTGTGTCAGAAAGGAGCAAAGCGATTGAAAATAAACTCACATATTCCTATATTTCATTCATTAAGCTCAATATCTGTACTTTTTTCCCCAAGCTCCTATATTTCCTTATTTTGTCTTCCTTTTCACCACTTGTAATCAAGCAGGGCATTTTAATGCTTCTTCACCTGATTAAAACAGTTCCTAAGGCGGCCATATTAATGCCAGTGCTTGCTGTCACAGAGCTGCCAGATAACACACACTCTCAAAGATGGTAATTATAGTGTGAACTCAGACCAACTTATGAGCACAAATAAAGAGATTTGAATACAGAGCCACATCTACATATTTTCTTGTCAACTAAATCATTCCATCATTTTGTTGACTGTAAACTTGTCTTTCAGCCATTTTTAGTTATTGTATTTAAGACAAAAGAGTAACCTTTTGTCAGTTCAACGGGTCAGTGTATTCTTTCATTTTAGTCTATTTGTATATTTCAAAGGAAAAAGGCTAAGCAGAAGTAATAGAAGGGATAAAAGCTTTTTTCCTTTTCACTATTCTCTCTCTTTGTCTGCATGAACTTTTTTTTTCAGTCACCTTTTACTCTTTACTTTTGATTTTTTTCTCCTCTTGCTATCTATTCGAAGTAACACTTGTCTTCCATTAGCCTCTCCTCACTACAGCAATGGAAATCAAAAGAGTACAGCATCAGTTGGTCCCAGTGTCCAGTTTCATCAAACCATGTAGACTGTTGCTAGGAGACGTAAAACCCTTTGGACAAGTCTTGTTGCAGCAGTGCATTAACAACTAAACAGCTCAAAAAAGACACCAACCGTCTTAAAGTTTCCCTTTTTGTTCAAGAACACTTACCAGCTGAATTTAGAAAAATGATTACTCCAAAAAACTATCTTGTAAAAACAATGATAAAGAATCAAAGCAACACTTAAGGTATGTTTTAGATGAGGGAATCACATTATAACATGACATAAAGCTTCACAAAGTCGATCTATCATAATACCTCCCTTTTAAAGATGCTGATGGTGCTAATTAGAATCCAAACTACTTCTAGTTCAATGTTATAAAAATCTAAATACTTTGTTTTCTGGAGCTGCTCTTTACCTGCAGTGGAAACTTGTAGATAAAACTGCATTTCAGTATAAGATAATTTTGAAATCTCACTATGTGTTAAAGTAAGATATGCAATAAGGCATTAAGTAAATAACACAGGAGACTACGAGATGCCAAATGCACACCTCACATATTTGCACTAATAAATACATGTTGATTTGACTGGTCCCAGTAATACCATTACTATGCAATGCAGACACTCCATGCACTGCAGAAAACACACTTAACTCTGCATGCTTGGAGAGGCTCACACTAACTGCAACTCACTTTTAATTAATTGAGCTAATAATTATTTTACCCTCTCTTAGACTATTTAGTTTCATTTTGAGATCTTCAGTTTATCTATGAAAAAAAACTCAATTCAGGAACATTTCTGCTTCACAGAAAACTGGAAATGGATGCTTAAGTTTTGATGGTTTAACCAATATGCAGTATACTGTAAATGTATAGTTCATAATGACCTCTCAATGACACTTCAGAAATGAAGTGCTGTATGCCAATGTTCAGAAAAATCAATGATGCATGACATAAAATGGTCATTTTTGGATAATGAGCATGTAAGCCATTTTAACAAAAGTATTGTCCAGGAAATAGTTTAATGTATTTACAGGAAAACAAACAGAAAATAAGCTTGTTTAAGGAAAATCATTATTAAATTTTCAGGCCAAATCCATTTACCTGTCTAGAACCATTCATCTGCACATTTGTTCAGTTAAAACTGAAACCATTAAACAGGCTAACATACACATCACATATGAATAGACCTACATAGCGTATAGAAATTTAAATTATTCTATGGATAAATGCATGTATGCTAGAGATCTGGCCTAGAGGGCCAGTGTCAGCAACGTTTACATGCCTCTGCTTCAGCACAGCTGAATCAAATAATGAGGTCATTAGATGTCTATGACGGATCTAAAAGTTGCATGACACCAGGCCTTGAGGCCAGGATTCGAAGACCTATGGTCTACACAAAGGTTAAGAGAGAGAAAGAAGGCAAAAGTTTCTCCTTGGCTATAAAAACCATGCTACTCTTGCCCTGAACACAATGGTGAGGGGAACTGAGAAAGCTTCCCTTGCCCTCTTGTCCATATATACTTCCATATTAGATTTTTTTAACAGATACAACTCTCTACTTAAGGCAACTGGAAATTGTAAAGACAAAGCAAACTTGGAATCTGCAATTAATTATTTTTGTTAATATCTTGACAGTTGTGTTTTGATTCGTTTTTTTGATGCCACACAAATATTTGAAGGGTTTCCTCATTTAGCTCCAGTGTTGTGAATTACACTACATTAATATCTTAGATTATATTTCTGAACTAAAACATCAAATCTATAAGCTCAATGTGAATAAGCTTGAGTGTACCTTTTCTGCAGTTTAAAGATAGCAAACGTACCATATGCTGGGTTATGTGAAGGTTTGTAAACCTTTCCATTTCCCACTTTACCTCTTGATATTACACTGAAGGTTCTTTCTGATAATAAAGTCAGGAAATACCTTCTGATAGATTTCTATTAGAATAATTACTTTACCTGTTTGCAACCATTGAATGTTATGTAAAATTTACATATGACATTGTAATATAAAGCCGACCTGCTGTGGTGGTACAAAGAATTTAGTTAAGTTTGAGTATACATTTTGAATAGCTATGAAATTATTCTTCAATTCTCCAGAACTCTTTCTGTTTTTTTTTTTCTCTTTACCACCCAAGGCAGTAAGAGAGAACACTTAAAGTATGTGGGTCAGTGAAGACAAGCCTTTGAATAAAAGCACACTGTATGTGACATTTGAAGATGTACTGCTTCAGAGTGTATTTATAATCCTGTATCACTCTGTTAGACTTTATTGCGTGAAACTGAGGTCATTTCACAATGTTAGTTACCTGAGGGAACCTGACATTTAAATAGGGCTCCTCGTTATCGCTCGCTCGCGCCCTTGCCCGCCTTGCGGTCTCTGCCTTGCTCTCTTGTCCTTGTCTGTGCACACTTGATATTCAATCACTTTTCCCCTTCATGTCCTCCATTCATTTTCTGTCTGCTCTGCTTTTTGCTCTCCAGACTGGACTGTTATTAACTACTCTTGCATTTTTAAGCTCCCCCCCCCACCTTTTTCTCTGTTCTACAGCCCATCTAATGTCTTTCAATCTGCTCTTCATTTCTCATAGTTAAGCTTGATGACAATCACATTGTATCAATCCAGTAGACTAAACATCAATCACCTACCATAAGTAAATTAGAAAATGCCATAAAAAAATAAGAAAATTGCTAAACATGACCTACTGGTGTTTCAGACATTAATGGCTCTTTTTTAATCAAAAATAATGAAGTGCTTCAATCAGTTCCACACTAGATATGAAATCATATTTAATTGGATTCAGCAGCAGGCAATGAAATACAAATAAGCTTTTGGAACAAACAACAGCTTCATGATTAATTGTAATCCATAAAATCGATAGCAAATATTGCACTCTTGACGTATTGGATCTAAACCTGGTTTCTTACTTCTGGGTATTTCATCAGCAGTTCTTAATGTATTCTGGCTGTAAAGTGCTGAGTGAGCTCAGAGGGGTTGAATTTGTTGACATGTATTTTATTTTTTTTTACAACATTCACAACAAACAGATCACGAACAGATGGTCACCATGATAACACACTGCCCTACAGACAATTGACGGGCAAAAATACAGCAAATCTCTAGAGATGATCAGTAGGAATGCAACAGTCACACTCAGATTTGTTCTATATGTGCCTCATGCTGGATGACGGAATGAAAGCAATCTCCTGGATGCACTTAAATAACCTGCAATCTTTAACAACACTTCTGTATCCTCCTTCAAAATTTGCCATTCAGAATCTGTTTTAACCACTCTTGTGTATTCTAAAAAGGCAATAAATTACCAAACTTTACCAAATATATGAGCAAATATCCAACTAAAATGTTTGAATAAACAAAGTACATGTTTGTTGACACTGATGAGTTCTTCATATTTTAATTTTTATGGAATAATGAGACTTTTGTTAAAGATTGGTCAAAAAATTATTAAGCAAGGAGCCATCCTGGTTGTTCCTCTTCAGGTGGGACTTTAAAAGTACAGTTCTAAAAGCAGCAGGGAAGCCATTTCTGTTGAATTTACACTATCAGAAACATGATATTGAAAATAGTGGAATACATTTTTAAAAACAGATGTTGACATGTGATCTCCTGTTGAGATTAAGCTGTGAACTAATTTAAATAACAGCACCAGCCGGGACAAAACTCTCAGATGTTTTCTCATGAATAAACAACATAATCCTAACGCACAATATCTATTAAAATGTAGAGTTGTACAGATGTTAATTACTTGTTGCATCAGTGTAATAATATCAGTTTGTAGCTACTTTGTGATGAATAAGGGTACTAAAATTCAGGTTGCGTTTTTAAGAATGATTTCTGTGTGAAATAATGCTGTTGCACAAAAATGTTAGCTCCAATATTTTACATATTGTTTCCATAGAAGCAATAAATGTGGATGGCACTGTAACACGGCTATCAACTGCAGCCTTGTACTTGTAGGAAACCACTGACCTTTTAGTCACTACAGCAATGAATCTATTCTGAAGTCACTACTTCTTCAATGTCATGAGAAGCAGCACCTACGCCGGAGAATATATAGAGCTAATGTCTCGATAAAAGTGCTCTATAAAATGTTGGACTTTTGTTAACTGGTGTTAAATTTGGGTGCAGATCACCTCACTGCCTTAGAGCCCTAATAACAATGTAGACTGAGCTTTTCAGGATATAGGCTGAGATGTGGCTTCATCCTATTTTTATGAGGATAAAGTCATAAACATGCATTCAGACTTAAACTGGAGGGTAAAGGCTCCAAGTCTTTAGTAATTTAGTCATTTTAAAATTGTATTAATGTTTCATATAAATTTTCTGATAAAACATTTTTTACATGCTTTTAAATCTTGAAAAAGAAAATTCATACAAAGTTACTTTTGTTTACAACACAGGACTATTAAGGATAAACTGGTAAATATGACCTCACAACAACCACAACACTAACAAGGTAAAAGAATAATAATGGATAGACCAGCTGATTGCAGGATTGTGGTCAGAACAAAAGTTCTCACAAATTTTGTTTTTTTTTTAATGTAATTTAGACAGTTAAAGGCCCTAAAAGCTGATTTTGGTTGTTTGTCCAAGAACAAGCAAAATACAAGTAGAGTAAATCATCATTTTAATCTGTTATATTTTGTCTCAAATGGATGTAGTTTCTCTAAGCTTTGGATGTGAGTGAAGAGTTTTTCCACAGTGACAAATGTGATTTGACAGAGAATCACATGTGGGAGAGGAATTAACCATCTCACATCACCTGGCCGTCAATCCAGAAGATGGAAATTAAATTTCAATATGGCAATTTGGGCCATTATAACGAACAAATCAAGGACTTTTAAAAGCCCTTTTGGCACAAAGAGAAAAGAATGGCAGGTTTTTTTTCCCCCCAAAGTGAATAACAAAGCGTTTCTGCCTGTAACCTGCAGTGTCTAAAGAAGGATGTCAAAAAAGGATTGTTCTTCAGTGAACACCAGGATCTGATGGTGTAGCTGCTTGTTGGGGTCTCAAATATATCCTCAAACATTACTGTGGGTTATCAAAGTCGCTTCACTGTTAGTTTTTGGTAAGAGAAGTGATCAAAGACTAGCTTTCTTTTTAAGATCAACTTATTAAACCCGTATGAAAAAAAGAACTATGCACTTCTAATTAAAAAGGCCCCCAGGCTTAGTAGACCACAATGTGTTCTGTAAAAAAGCTGGAATAGTTTGAAGAACTGGTTAGGCAAGGACAGCAGAATTACAATATGGTATCAAAAATTTACTAAAATACTCAAATTTACTTGACGATTAATGCTGAATTGTAAAAGTAGGATTTATTTCCTAAATTTTGATGTTATGTCAAGCTTTGAAGTAAAATTTGATTTGTAGTATTTAAATTTAAGATCTTAAAATTATTCAATTTTCAAGGGAATTTGGAGACACTGTGTGGCTCAAGAATCTTCAACTAGGAAGCATGGATACAAATTAAGAAAAAAACTGAGTTCTTGACCTTATGAGCCTCTGCTAAACAAACACGCCAGTTTGTTCAGTTGAGCTGCTTCAGCTGTGGTCACAATAAGCATGTTTATCCACTGATTTTAATATAGTCATAACATATTTATTTTGTGCATTTTACTATTCAAATCCACTTTTCTTTTTAGGGCAGAATGGATATTCAACACAACAATTTGGTGCACAGGTTTGATGTGGATTGGCTAAAAGTCTCTCAGCAACATATATCTAAACCACAAGCTAACTGTAACCTTTAGCAAGCTTCTGACATGATTCTAATAGAACATAATCTGACCAAGCACAGGCTTAAGGCTGTCATAAAGCTTAATATGAACTTGTTTCATCCATTATAAAACCAGTTCTGATCTTGGTTGGGGGTCACTGTCTTGTTGGAACATTCAATCTATCTGCTGATCTGAGATAAAGTTGAAGAATTAAGAATCGGGCACCCTCTACTTATATTCCATTTACTTTTTTTCATTCAAATGCCCAACTGAGAGCAAAAGGCTGCAATATGCAGCCATCGCCATGCTTGACAGCTGATACACTATTCTTATGTTTGAAAGCTTCAGTTAATTCCCCCAAGCATATTTATTCTCTTTTTTTTTTTTTGGAAATGGCAGTTTTTGGTTAGACCCTCAGACCAAGAGATTGTGGAAATAAATGGCTCAAGTAGTAAAGTAAGATTCCCAAATCAAAATGAAACCTCTTCAGGCTCTGTTAATGCAATAAACATCTAACCACAACTTGAGCCAGGATCATTGGATGATACGGATCAAGTTGTCATTCACAAGTTTCAAGTTGATCCAGAGAGATCATGGGCTATATGTGCTTTCAGACAATAACACTAAGAGTTGAGCAACCAAAGGTATGTGGTTTACAATTCTCAGGACTCACTTGAACAATAAGCATAGGATATGTGTGTGTGATTTCTCCTATGACCAACTGGGCTCTGTGTCAAAGTCTTCATTATGACTGTCTGATATAATTTACTACAATTGATACAACAAAAGCCTGTCATGTGCCATCTTCAACATGTTATTATCTTTAGGTTTAATTACAGAGGTGGACCATGATATTGATGGGTTGACTTTAGCCCACCAAAACAGTCGTTTCTTGTGCTCACAAGGCACAATAAACAACTGTATTCACAATAACAGAATGATCGTAAAAGGTGCTTAGCTGTCATGATGATGACATGAGTGTTCACAAAGATAAAACTTCTGTTAGTGACAGTGTCAGTTTTGTTCGTTTCTGCATTTGGATAAATACAGAAACTGAGCTAGCTGTGTTGCCAGCTCAGTTTCTCCTCTCTACCCACAGCAGAGACATCCTATTTCAGCTTTTCACTCCTCACCAGATTAGTTCAAACTACGCCTACCTTTGTAATAACTCCAAAAGTATTGTTCAGTGTATTATCCCTCCTGCCACTTACATTCTAAGCATCTCTCCTTCCCAATTTGTGCTCCAGGTCCTTGGTCTCCCAATGTCTTGTCACCTGTCAGCCATGCTCAGCTGCACTTCGCCAACCACTTTCTAATAATACTGGGCCTGGTCCCACACCACCTCAGAACAACTAGCTGTCTTCTCTCTTGTCCTGGATTTGGTTTTTAGAATTTTCCCTAGACGTCCTTGGCAACTCCTTACATGTCTAATCAATGTTGTTCTGCAAAAATGTTCAGGGTAGTGTCACAGTTCACTCCACAAAATGACGGTGTAATTCTCAAGATGTAACTACTTAAAAGCAGTCATCTTCTAATCTACTTTTAGTCCCACAATTATTAAAACAGCTCCTTCTCGAAGTCATCCTCAATAATAACCATTTTCAGGTTAGCAGCCAGATGCCACTTTGACAATCACATCTTTTGTAAAGGCCGGAGAAAGGTACAAATTAAACTGTCAAGAGCAAGGGCACATAAAGCTGATAAATCCTCCAAATCCCCAGTTACTGACCAAGGCGAAGACCTTGAACACAACTCAGAGTCCCTAGTGATAGATATGACTTCAGTTTTCATGCTCATAATGCGCTCCTTATGTGCCACCATTAGACAGTGCCATTTAAATGACATTATTTGACTTAATAGTGCGTAAAGAACATCAAATTCCTTCCATGTTCCTTCAATACAAAATTGAAATTAAATTACATTGTGTTAACTAAAATAAAAGATAAACTATCAATGTAAAATGAGAGCAAACAATATACTGTTGACATAAAAAAATGGTCAACATTACAAAAAACAGGTCAGGAATCTCACAGAAGTTTTAAGGTGTTCTGCCTGACACTTTGTACTGATGAAATGGTCTAGATCTCAATCTGATTGAAAAAATGTCTGTAACATAATGCAAAAAATATTATCCTAGAAAAAAAAACAAGAATTTATTCAGAGTAAAATGTTAAGAAACAACACCATGCTCTATGTCTGAAGTACGCATGTATATGGACTGAGAGGTTATCACCCAGGCTGAGTACTGTTATGAGTTTAAATTATTCACAATAATCATACTCATTAATTTACATTAACAATGACAAGTCAGGAGAAAATAAGAGTTCCGGTTGAAAGCTTAGGAAAAAGCTGTTCATTGGACTGTGAATGAAGATTATTTCCCATAGCTCATTCATGCAAATTAAAATAAAATAAAGTGAAAATAAAAGAAAAAAATGACAGTGTTTCAAATCCATTGCCTTTTCAGGAGAAAATCCGACATTAATGAAATGGCAAATGGCCTGCACTTGCACAGCGCTTTATCAAGTGCAGAGTACCCCAAAGCGTTTCACTCTACATGCAGTCATTCACCCCCACATTCACACGATGATGGTGGCAAGCAACCGGTGGCGGATAAGGCGGGTAAGGTGTCTTGCCCCAGGACACAACTACAAAAGAGTGGGGGATTGAACCTGCAACCAACCAGTTCGGGACAAACTCCTACCACCGTCGCCCAAAAAGATCAAACTCCTGTGGTACTCTTGTTCAATGGCTGTTCCTGATGTAAACTGTATTCATCTCCATAGCAACCCCAGCTGGTGGGAAAGAAGACACCAGCAAGTGTGTCAAAACTGTTAAGTTTAAATAAATTTTGACAAGTCCACTTCCTTATTCAAGATCTAATGGAGTAGAAAAGAAGAAAACATTTTCAATTGGGATCCGTAATACAATCCGTCATAAAAAGACATGACTTCTGACTTTACTGTTCCACTGAAACTGAAATAAACTCCTGGAGCAGCCTTTGGATATGTGTCCTACCATTCAAACTTAAATCTTGTTGTATTTTAGTTTGTATCTATGTTTGTTTGATAATGTTCGGCTGTGATTAACTGGTTTTAAATCCCTTAAAATGCTCAGCATTATTCTCAAGAACACCTCAACAGATGCTGAAAGAAGAAATGAGTATTACCCCCAAGATTAGCTTATTGTATTTGAGTGTAACCATTGTAGCTTTCTAGAACAATTGTTTGGGGTTAGGGTTGTCTGGCAAAGCAGTTATGTACTTTTGGTAAAATTCTCCTTTAAAGTTCCCCTAAGGTATGCCCGTATAAGTCCTGTGTGTCTCTGTGTGGCCTTGTGGTTGACTGGCACCTGTCCAGAGTGGTCCCCACCCCTCAACCAATCAGTTGGAGTCAGACAGCAGCCTCCCCCGGTGACCCTGCATGGATTGAGTGTCAATAGAAAATGGATGGATGGAGTGCTGCAAACAAAAATACCAATTACTGCAGTTGTGTATGAACTTTAGAGGAGTTCAGAGTGGAAGATTACTGATGCAGAAGGCTGATAATTATTCAACCACTTAGTAATGTTTGGCAATTTCATAATCCTGTACCATGTGTTTCCTGCATTGAAAACACATTTTATCCCTTTTACCCAATGGTAGCTACCATGATGACCATTTTGTTCGGAAACCATTAAGTTTTGTTCAATAATTTCTTACAACTTGTAGATTCAACCCAAAGAAAAAAGAATTATCTGGCTGTGTTATTTATTTTTTGCTGTGGAAATCGTTTCTTTACTTTCTAGACACTGTTTCTAGCTAAAGAAAAATGTTATGAGGAAATTATGTACAGAAACTGTTGATCTTCATATTCAATGTCTTAATAATAGTTTACACTTTTACCAAAAAAGAGAATACAAAACAATCCCTCACAGTTCTGCTGTACCGTTTCAGTACAAATGCTAAGAGGAAAAAACAAACCACTAAGCATCATTAAATCCTTTTCATCTCCCTTCTCATTCCCTCTTGGAGTGCTTTGACCTTGAGTTCCACTGAAGAACGAAATGATACCAGCTCAGAGGTCTTTTGTCATGTTGTTACCACAGCAGTAAACCCATCAGCACGCTGCAGGGAGCCTACGATTCCAATGGCCTGAATGATTTCATCTTCAAACTGATCTGTAACATATCGACAGTGGGATTATAGCAAGTGAAGTGGAAGCCCAATATTATTACCTCCATCACTGCCTGTAGGACAAAAAGCTTTTTTAAACCACTTATTCCATTTTATTAGGATGTTTACAGAAAAAAAACAGCACTAATGCAGCACAGGTGAAGTGTCTCAACCCCCATTTGGAAGGCTCACATAATTTGTAATCATGTAATTAGTCAAACAACCTCTATCACCTGCATCTGATAAAACATGCTCAATAACATCACAAAGCTTCTGTCTTATTACAGTGCTGAAGAAAAGTTAAAAGTCTCATTTTGTATAAATACAACTTTGTTTTTCTTAACTAAAGGACACAAAGTCATTCTATTTACAGCTGAGATTACTTTGTTCCACTCGCATGAGATCAGGGCTGTCAAGAGAGCACTGTCTTTCAAAAATAAAAACCCTTCATCAGAATTACCATGCACAGCTCGCTTTATTGTAATCTCTGTGGAAAATTACGCCCACATGCTCAGTAAATCTGTTGTGCAAACATTGTGTCATTGAAAAGCCCTTAAAAATTAGAGATTGCAGGATTTGGCTAAAGCATTTAACTGGTCTCATTGCCTGGCCAAATGCTGTTTGGTGATTACATTAACAACTACTGCAAACATTAAGGGAATAACATTTCTGAAACCTTTACGGTATGGAACAGTTTATTGTGGTGTTATATCCATCTCATTAGCTGATCTGCAAATGAGTCGAGCTTATTGCATTACGAATAAAGCATGTAATCATGAAATTGTTACATTTTAAAACAGTATATTTTATTGAAATTGTGAATGTTTACATCCAAATATACAGTAACTCAAATGTTATATATTTATTTATTTTCTTTATTATTTCTACCCGTTTTATATCACAAGTCTCAAAATGAAGGTAGTTATAGTAAGAATATTTACAATACTAATAATTATATATATTTTTTAAAATTTACTTTTTTATATAGATAAACTGTTTTCACTATACTAAAAATAATTGCTTCAAGCCATAGATTGCAAGGGCTTCCCCCTCTCAGTGCACAATGTTACACTCCAACAGGTCATGGGCCCTAGACGCCAATTATTTTGCAACGCATGCATTTATCAATGTTCTGTGGAAATGGTGAGTGTATAAGCTAATGAATTAAAATGACCAGTTATTCTTTTTTTAAATGCATTTGCTGATAGGGTGCACTTTCATTCCTGAGGGTTTTATTTTTCCTTTTTCAGCCTTTCTGGACTTTAGATAGAAGAACCGAAACTGTTTTTCCATGCTGAGCTTTGAGGAAATGCAATGTTTACACTCTGTGAAATCTTCAAACATAGACTGTGTCTTTTTGTGGAGTAGGATCCCTCTGCCAAACAGAATAATTTTTGATATCTGTGTGATACCTTTCCCTAAAGTCCAGCTTGGCAGTATCCTGACATGACATCTTTGGATTTCCACTGGAATTTCAAAATATATTCAAATTATTTCAGAGAAACTTGTCAAACAGCCTCTGGTGGTAAAGAGGCAGCCATGTAGAGGAACAAAAAAAGAAAAAACAAAAGCTCATTCATAGAAATTCCTCTCTGTACTGCTAAGAATGAGTTTAAACAACAGTTTTTTTTTGTAGTGTTCAAGTCGGCTGCTGCCTTTTAATTTTTTGGAGATTCAGTGAAGGACCTACATTTTTCTACCTGATAAAATTAAAGGACAAATTTCTCAATCTTTTTTAAAATATTTATTTACACATCCACCTTGCTGTGTGTTGGTAGGTTTTAAACAGCAAATGACTTGATTGTCGTAAGAGAGCCAGATTTAAGATACAATGACAACAAATAGCAAAGACTACCCAGTTAACGACGACCCAATGGCCTAAGATCTTATTTTATGCAGATTGTTAACACCACCAGGAGGGCTGGCATCATTATGTAGTCAAAATCTAGCCTTATCAGTATATTCTACAAGTTAGGCTCCTAATTGATTTTCAGTTTTTGAATGAATGGGCTGTTTTCAAGTGAGGAAGATCAAGGCTGAAAGCCATAGTGTTCTTGTAGTACAGTATGTGATCACAACTAGGCTCCGATTTTTGAGGGTGATCACCACAACATGACATGCCTACTAAACAGGGATCACAAGAATTTCTTAGGTGACTAATAAAGAGTAATCTGAGCTGAAATGCATAAATTGCCAAAATCTTTGTTTCTTGCGGCTCTAGTTTGGGTACTTAAAGTATTCTCAAGCATTTGCTAGCTGAGATTTTAAATGTACCCCAATGAGTTCCCCTCCATCACATGGCTAGAAATAGAACGCAATTGTTCGTACATAGGTTGTTTCTGTGTTATATTTAGTAACAATATTATTGTTTTTGTTCTACAATGCATATAATACAGAAAACTTTTGTTTCAGTTCATTAAAGATATGATTGTCTATGTGTGCCATTCTTCTTGAAGTCACAAGCTATTCTTGCTGTTCGTTAGTCATACTTTACCACGCTGTTACACTCATGTTATTCTCAATCCGACTGTCACAAGTGTCCAGTAATCTTCTTGCACACATTCGTGCAAGCAGCCAGTGCTATAAATATATTGGTGCTGTTAATTCGGCCTTTCAACTCCTCATTTGGGACCCTGCTTTCCCATGACACCCAATCAGATTCTAATCACCAGACGTCTTTTTCCTCACTAAATGTTCATAAAGAATTTTACTTTTAAATTGTGTCTTTTTATGGAGATATTTGTCAATATTGTAAATCTAGGCATTTGTCATGCACTAAGAAGCATTCTAAATAAAGTGTACTGCATTTTGCTTTAATTAGACTACTAACAACATAATGTTGACTTGAAGTTTTTGTTTTATCTCACATAAGTTTTACATTGAACATTTGTACATTTTAGTTCTGTTATTGTACATGCCACAGAACTAGACAAAGGAAGCTTATTCCAGATGTTTCTATTTAATATCATTTTGTTTAATGTTCAGTTGTCTGTCAAGAACTGAATTATGCATTTTGTAATCTGCAGAAGAACGAAGTTTGAATACATTAGTCATATGTTACGTTTCATACTCGTTGGGTGTTCTACATTTTGATCATTTCTGAGCCATTTTATTGTTTAGGGCTTTTCATGTTAGTTCATTTCTGTGTTCATTTACTATATTACTGTTAGTCTTGTAATTCCTTTATGCTGTGGTTTATCTCCCTCTGATTACTCTTAGTCTCCTTTCCTCACTTCCTCTGCTCAGTACTGTTTTCTTGTTCAACCTGATTAACCTCACCTGTTTGCAATGTTATTGTTCAATCTTTTCTCTGTATATAAGCTTACTGGCATCCATTGTTCTTTGCTGGTTTCCCTTTGTTACACTGCTACTCCATGTCCTCTTTTCCTTGTGCTCAATAAGCAAGTTTTTCTGTTTTTTCACCATTAACCATCTATCATGTCTATCAAATGACCAAGTTGTTGTTTGCAATTCGGTTCAGATTTGAACTTACAAAACATGACATTTTGTTGCTAGATAATATATATACATAAAAACTTACATTTGAAATAACACATATGCTGCAACTGCATTTCGTGTGTTCTCCTGACTGTTCACTGGTCTTTCTCATCAGTATGCAGGAAACATGGATGCATTTCAAGTCATTATAGGAGTCATTACAGCCTCTATTTGTATAACTCTATGAGCAGTATGCCTGATCCTGAAATCAGTATAGTTCTGATGGTTAGATTAATTTCAAGGCTTGCTAGTGCTTAATTTTTGAGTATTTGCCTTGATCCAGTATATTTTTATGTAGAAGCGAGCTCTGCCTTTGATAATAATTAACTGTTTGTAATGCATGAGGACCTGCATGACTAACTTCCATAGAGGCAGCCAACTGGCCAAGCTGGCTGAATATGCACTGAATACATTGTGCTTGGTGATGGAGGCTGCACCCAGGAACAGCTTGAAGCTAATCTTCAGAAAAACAAGTATGACACTGCCTTTTCCCATTGTTACTCCCTAGGACAACTGGATGAATTATTTTAAGCTGCAAATACACACACATAATGTGCACCTTCAAGTAAGAAACACTGTTTTGATTTTTGTTGTTTTTTTCCCCGCTGCCCCTATAGCAACATCCCTAGATCCATGTGGACATACCCGATAGCTAACATCTTTTGATGGAGATGACAAAGTTGTGGCTCTCCTGTGAAACCTCCATCCTAATGCAGTATGACTATGAGTTAAAAAGCAGTATTGGAAGTATTGAATACTACCACCACCTGGTGGCCATTGCAGCAATTTGTTACCATGGAGACTTAACACAAGCTGGTGGAAAGATATTTCTGACTGTGACGTTATGATGATTTCTGTGGAAACTCCCATCTATGTTAAACCACTCCCATCTATGTTAAACCACTGTGCTTGGTTTAACATAGCGTACAGATCTAGAAGACACTATTTCATGGACATTGTCCATGAAATTGCAAGAGAAACAGTCTTCTTTCATTTCATGATTGACAAAGTATGAAAAGCCAAATAAATCCCTTGCTACCACGGTACAACGTTTTTCTGTTGTTTTTTTTTTTGTTGTTGTTTTCAAATGAGCCTTTTTCTTTATCAAAAGTTCCCTGATTTTCCAGTGACTTTGTCAAATTAAATGCTAGCCAGCATCCATATCAATTCATCTATCTCCACTAACTTTAAATATTTACAACCTTTCTTGACAAATTCAGAATGCAGTCCCTAAAACCTTTAATATAAAAAAGGACTTTCTGATATTAAGGGCTTTCTCAACTCATTCTTTGTCCTTAACTCAGGTTGGCATGAAGGTTGATGAAGCTGACTGAAGTCATAACAGGGCAAAGAAAGAGTGCAAGGGGTCAAAACTGATTCAGATTATTTTGGACATCAATGGAGAGCACACTCTTGTGCAGAGTATAAAGCATGTCAACCTGTATGAGGCACATTGCAAGTCATGGAGAACTTTAATTTAAATATTGTTAGTTATTGCTGCTTCCCTGCCAAGCCTAATTCGGTTCTTCTTTTGTCAACTCCTCTGTGTCATTTCTTCAGTTACCTTCTCACTTTTTGCTTCAATGGTAGTTGTCTTTGCCAGAGAGGCAATATACAATTAGTTCTGGGATAAAGAGATGCCCTGAGCTTACCATGAGACTCAACTATATCTAATCAATTTGGTGCTGTTTATAATTTAATTAAATAAATTGAGATCAAAGAGTTGAGATAGTGCACACTCTTTTAAATGAAGATGAAACATTCCCTGTCACACATACTGTTTGATATACATACTTATAAACTCATCATATTCCCTAGCATGCTCTCACTCACGCATACACACACACAGAGGAGTCTTTCTGCTCTTCAAACATGCAGCCTTATGTTTATTTATGATATGCCAATATGGAGCACTTCAAAGAATTGACCACCCCTGATAAAAAAAAAAACTATAACCCATCCCCGAGGTTGTCTGTAAAGTATAGCCATGGTTCTTCCGAAGAAACAAGCACTCGAGTTAAAGTTGCTCAAACCAAACTGGACACAGAAATTCAATGACAAGACCATCTTTTTATTACTAATGCAGCAACTGATGCAACTGTGACGAAGGCTGCGTGTAAAGCTTTGATTCTGAAAGCACCCAGAAGGAAAGAAAATATAGAGACATTCAGAACCACATAAAAGAAAAATAGAAAGAAATCCTGCATGTTTTTTTAATCAGCTCTTGCAAACTGTTTGGAAATTCTCAGTTCTAATGATGAAGCAGAAACAAAGCAACTGTTGTTTTATTTTTAAGATTCTTCCACATGAGATAACAACAGAATTACATTAAGATGCCTTTGATAAATAGCTAGCAATAGTATTTAATTTTAAATGATGAGCTTGGTATTTGAGAATAGAAATAGAAAAAAATGTAATGTTAGCAGTTTTAAGTTGCTAATGTTGCACTTATATTCTTAGCATGTAATATTAATCATAAGCTGAAATTAGTGAATTTCTCAAAAACAAAATTGAAAATCAATCAATCAAGTTTATTTACATAGCACATTCAGCAACAAGGCAGTACAAAGTGCTTTACATCATGGAAAATATGTAAATACTGTCCAGATGAAAAGTTGCATTGCCAGTCAAGGTTTATATATACCAATCTATGCCAAGAGCTAAATCTTAAGCCAGTGTTTTATGTTTTGATTTCCTTTTCAATTAGATAAATGACCAATAAAAGTTAGCTTTGTGAGATACTGTTTGGCCTTAAAACTACAAAATTTGTTTAGAGCTGCAGCTTGCTACTTACGACACTCAGTTCTTCTATAATACTTCTTTATAAACAGACACAAAAAAAACCATTGGAAATATGGCACAAATGAGGGTACTGCATTTCCATCTTTGTCAGGGTTTGTTGCTGCACAGAACAACAGTGTGCAGAAGCAACAGCAGGTTTGTGCTGTTTGTTGGCTTTCACCCAGAGCAGGAGAGACATTTAGAGCTTGCTCCATCCTACATCCTCCAGAAGCCACATTAGCTCCCTATCAGCATGTACACCTTCCATATGAGCACAACATACAGTATCATCACTTCGGCAGTGCTTCCGCTTCAAATGATAAACTAACACTCTTTGAGTCTGCTTCATTGGTTTCTGGGAAAGAGGGAGGGGATGAGTTGGACTTCTGTGTTTTTCTGAACAAACAATACTGGATGCTCTGCCCGGCAGACACCTGCATTTGCATTTATTTGCATTTGCTCAGCACACGATGCTATCAGCATGAATCAAATCCTCCCCAACTGAGGGAAGCTGGTGAGAATAAGCTGAGGAATAAAGTTTAATCCAGAGCAGTGGAACACAGATTCTTGATGTGATTCACACTGGCACACTGAAATAATTTACATGTACCTATTTTTTGCCGCAGCGTAGGTGACTACACTTCATATGTGGTGTTATAGCTTTAATGATTACACTAAAAATAAGTGATACGATTATTTGAATTGTCAAAGAAAAATAAAAAAAATGGATTTGGTGCCTAGTGGCATTGTGGTTCAAAATATCTGTAATCTTATTTAAGATTATAGACCAGAAGAAGATCTATTGCTAAGACCTTTTTCTAAGTAATAGTAATCCTATTCTATAGCCATCTGTGGCTATAGTATTATATAAATGATGATATAATCCTATAGCCACACATGGTAAAGTTGTCACAGTATCCTGATGTAGTTAACATTACAAGGCGCCCTTTGTTAAAAATACCAGAAATATGAACACCATAAATTATGCCACTGAATTTTAGTACACAACTGAACTTCTACTTTGTTTCTGGACACAAAGAAAAACCTCAAGTCCTTGTCTGTATAAGTGGGTACATTGAGAACAGAAACTGGTGAAACACTAGAGACCAGTGAAGTCTTAGTCAAATTGACATATTTGGAGCTTTTGTACTGCATTTTAAAATGTGCATTTTTTTTTTATAAAAGAAAGAATGAACTCCCTTAAAAGCCTGCTCGACAGTTACAAAATGTCCTCCCTGCAAGGTGTCCTAATTCAAATAGTTAAGATTTGCTCTCAAAAATACAAGTGAGGGTATAAATCCACATAAATAAAAAGGATCTCCTTCTTTAGGTCAATTTTCTCCCTGGTGAGCATCCTTCATAAGTCTGGTCATCATGACAACAAGCCTGCACCGCCAGCTGCCAATGGGTCACCAGCCAATCACACAACATTGATTATATGTCAACATCTTGCCTCTCATAGCCCACGCTCACACACACACAATTCATTCCAGTTACTTCTGTATGTGTGTGGATATGTGTGGCAGAGTTAAAGGTTCAGTCATATGATTAAGGTCCGTCCTTTACTCAGATACTTATTATTGGAAGCCAGATATAAAGTGTTCGGGTTTGCAATGGCCAAATTCTGATATTAATTCAAGATAAATCATATTTAAGATTCTTTGTCTTATTGGAGTATTGGAACACAATATGTATTAAAATGACTCGTTTACACATATGTTTCAGTTTTGTCATGGTCTGGTGAATTAATAGCAGTATAGGTTTACAGTAGTCAGCATGAGTATAAAATATTTTTAAACACATCAACCTGGACATAGTATTCATAGTGCATATTTTTGTAAAACAAAAACTCAAAACAGTACTTAATAAAGAAGTCAAGTCAGGATGGTTTTACAATAAAATATCTTTGCTTCTGTTATTGAAAACCCCCAATTTAAGGATTCAAACATATTTTTTTACAATTCTTTTTGTGCCCACTGTTTAGAAGAGGTCAATTTTAATGCACTTGTTCATAATAAAGACATTCTTTAATTCAATTATTCTATCAAAAATTATATATAAAATCTTTAAAATCATTACATCAATGTTCAATGATAGCACAATGTGGTTGCAAGCCCTTGGAGAAAGGGTTTTCTGCTATAGATAGCTTTTATTTTAAATCATGAAATGTACAAGTCAAGAGGAAACACAAAACTAGTCTGCATTAACACATGTTCTGTCCCAACCATTCAAATTTTAATGCCTGATGTGCCCCTTTACCAAACATTTACTGGGTTTTCTGAAACCCAGTAAACTGCTGTGTAGCTCCATACTGCCTGTTATCCTTTAACCACAGAAAGTAACTCACCAGCTGTGCAAATCGGAACTGTTGCCTGAAGCATTATATGACAGTGCTTACTTTTAAACACAAAACATTCAGTGTGTCAAAAGCTGAAAGGAGTGGAGAGAGGGGTGTGTGTCTGAAGAGTACAATGTTTGGGCTAAGAGTGGAAATACTGCTGGTATTGATTCGCTTACTTTTGTTCTTCAATTTATTTCACTCCCAGACTTCCTCCATTTTATTACTACTTTCTACTTCTTTCCTACCGCAATGTATTTCATCATTTTCAAGTACTAGATGTATACATTACAGAGCTTTCAAAGCATAGTCTGACAGCAATTCTTTGGATTGATTTTTATTTAGGGAAATCAGGTTAAAGGGGACTAAATGCCAAACTTTCCTTTCTTTCTCCATGCCACTAAAACATACACTGAAGTTTATGGTTGTAACTACTGAAGAGTTTTTGAGCAGCCTGGACATTTTTCCAAATTGGTCTATGTGAATATCTTCCGCTAAAGTAGCTCATAGCATCTAACATACAAAATAAATCAACAAGGAGCAAAGGCCAGGATTTTACCAAATACTAATGAATAATTAGCCATTCCCAAAATATAAAACTTTTATCACCCACTTTTCAGTTGTGTTATGGTTTAAATGTTTCTTTTTTTTTTTTTTTTAGAAAAAAATAAAAAATACCTTAAATCTTAAAGTGACAGTTGTGGTTTTATTGAAAGACACTTTACAGACTGTGGGCTGATGATCTGCATCAGGAAGTTCTGAAACCTGGAACAGTAAAGTAATTTAATCCAAACCATTTAACTAGTCACCGTATGCCAAAAATATATACAATGTTAGGCTGCTCTGCATTTACAGGATGTTTTCAGCCTGTTTTAAAATGTTACCACTATAAACTTGTGGCTTTTACCTAAAAATTTGATTTCCATCTACTTTTCTGGATGTAAATTGAGATGTTAATGAAAAGAAATTCCAAAGCCCCACAAATCTCCTCCAAAAATGTAATCATGTTTGAAAGCAAAGATAAATACAGAATCATCAATCTGTGTCAATAGAAACTTTTAGCACTGAATAGGCACAAAACTTCAAGATATCCAATATTAAGCATAAGTCCTGGATTTAAAAGTTAAGCATACAGTATACACTGTGTTTTCTTCCTAAGCCTTCATGCCTCTTCAACTTTCCAGCAGATACATTTAAGCGATTTGACTAGTCCTATCTCTCTTTTTTGCCCTGTGTGTGAATGATCTCATTCTTAGGCAGTTAATCAGCTTTGATTCTTATTTAACTTTAAAAGGTTTTGGGCGCTGACATTTTTGGCTAATGTTAAGATTATTTAACACAAACAAGAAGATTTCTGAAACTCAAAAAGTCATTAAAAAGCTCCTGCAGCTTTGTCTTTAGCCAACACTGCAGCTCTTTGGGGATCCTGTGAGTTGGACAAGCTGATTAAGTTGCGTTTTTCTTGGCCAATGGAGTGCAGCGGCAGACAATTAGGACGAGGATGTGCCGCTTGCTGTGGTTGTTATTTCCCAGGCCCAGAATGACCTCCGGGAAAGACTTGTAGAGGAAGGAGGGGATGTGTGAAGATGTAGCTTTCCCAGCATTGCTGCTCATCACAGCATGTTTGATCTATTGCCCGCCACTGCTCTTTTTTCCCCCACCCTTGCTCCGTCATACCTCGGCTGGTTTGAGTGCCACCAGCCACCAATATATTAACCAGCAACACCCAATATGTGATTCACAGAGGTAAAAATAACCATGCCCCTCTACTTCCTTCAACCCTTCTCCATCCTTCCATCTGTGTCTCCACACATCCCCTTTCCTCTCAGTCACCCCGCCACCTGCTTCTGGGCAAATCACTCATTGTATCCGTAAACCTGCACTTTGAGGCTTACTGCAGCTAAATGAATGCCAAAAGGCACATGGTGTTTCCTGGTGCACAGCTGTGGGGACATGTAATGCTCATTAATGTAAAAATCAAAAAATATATATATAATTTTACCAGAATTTGAAGGTTTTCCCCGCTTGAAGTTGAGCATCCAGCTGCTAAATCCCTTTAGAAATTATGAAATGCCAGGGCTTATTCTCCAATATGTCACAGAGCGGCAGAATATGCCAATCCTAATTAGCAATTTCTTTATTCCTTTGCAAAATGCCTTCGACTAACATAAAATGATTAATCCATCTATTAAATATTGTTAAAATGCTAATCATTTTATTATGTCACTGTTTAGCTCAAATATGGGTTCTTATTCATTTGACACAATTTGCAAAAAGACTATAACAAGGAGGCTTGTTTATATAAACTCTGACTCTCATTTGTAAAATATAATTTAGTTAATATGACAGAAAATACTTAGGTATTGATGTTTGTGGTGCTTTCCTTATGATATGGTTTCATACATTTGTATGCTGGCTCTTCAAAAACTTTACTCTTGATCCTCTTGATTTGATTGGCATGTCTGGACTAGACTCGGGTTTGTGGCACATCTTTGTAGATGTTTTTGCAGGACAAAAAAAAAACATTTTCTAGCTACGTTTCTAAGGCAAAAATAGTATAAACAATAAATAAGTAAACAGAAAAATGGTGCAACCCAACTCAGAACTCTAAGTTGTCAGTCAAGACATCATTTTTGACCTTATTGTGCCTGATGAATAAAAAGGTATGTCTCTCCAGCTGGAGACTGAAAGAAAATGACAGTTAGCTACACATTTAGTATCCCTTGCTGCTCCTAAACTGCCTGAAAAGCCTCATTTATAGTGCAGGCATTTCTTCCAGGACTCAACAACAGGACTATGAAATATATTTGCATAATGCCTGCCTGGTGGCTAGTTTGGCACACCCTCCAAAGAACAAGAAGCGACTGCATCAAACTCTGACCAATCAGAGAGGATAGGTCAAGGTGTGGAGTGCTTCTTAACCAAACAAAGGGTGATTTTTTAAAGTTGTAATAGGCAAAAATGGGCAGACAAAACAGAAAAATAAAATACATTTCTATTTTTCTCTGGCAAATCATTACAATATAGAGATATGAACACATTAATTTCTATTTAATGCACAGCATTAAAAAGTGATCAGGTTAAAATTGAATGCCTACACTTATCTTAGACTGATGAGCAAATAGTTACTTCATTGTCATTCCACTTGTAGCCCATATATCTGGTGTATGAATATGTGTGAAAACAGCAAGATTGCCTGTTTAAAAACCAATTTTGCAGAGGAACGTTTACAAGAACTAGCAGTTTAACTGTACATGATAGATAATTTTACAGCTTTTTCCAAATAATGTAATCGTCTTCAATTCTACACAAATGTTTCATAAGTAGAAAAACCCTTAAACTAATACTCTGTTGAAGTATTTTTTGATTTAATATCAGCTTTTAACATTTTGACTTGGTAATATTTGCCAACTCGACATTGCTAATGTTCTTTAAATGTAGCCTTTAAGAACAGCGTTTAAGATTTTTCTGTCAGATTTCTGACAGAAAAATTCTGACAAATACAAGAAATAAAGGATTTAAGACACCAGTCTTTGTGTAATAATCAATACATAGTGTGCTTTATTTATTAAATCAAATTACTGAAATAAATAAATTTTTCAAGTTTATTCCACTTTTCTGAATAGGTCCATACTTTCCCGAACATGGCTTATAACAACAAGCAAAGACAGTTTGTGTGTATCTTCTATTATGAAAGGCAATCCAATGTTTCAGATTTGAAAAAAAAAAAGTGTTTTTGTTAGTCGAGAGACAATTTTTTTTAAAATTATGACCTCAAGAAATGGATATGTTAAAAGCAAAGCTACGCGTGAAACAGATTCAATTGATCATTTATGAATTAACTTTTATTATGACACCTGCTATTAATTTTAAAAAATTATCGAATGTCATGTCAACAGTCTCTCTGACAGAACAGAAGTCCACAGGAGTCGCCTGATTTTAAATTACATTTTTGAAACAGACAATCTGTATTTTTCTCCAACCTAAAAAGGTTCAGGGAAAATTCAGCAAAGTTCAGAAGTGATGTGGCAGTCTGCTCACTACTGGCAGCAAACAGCAGAATGAACACAGCTCTGAGGTGTCTGAAAAGCAGCAGCCTGCCTGGTCAGGCTCGTAGCTATTTCCACTGACAGGCTACCTGGAATTCTGCGAGGGAATTTACTAAAATAAATAAACTCCTGCCCCTCTTCGACCTCACAGCCATGTCCTGGGGTGAGGAAGAGGAGTCATGGTAAACATTCAGCTCAGTGGGGACACAGCCATTGATTTCTGAGTGCCTCCGCAGCCTCTTCCCTCATTGAGATGAACGCCTCCACCAAGGCCACCAGTGATAACGAGGGAAGGAGGAGGAGAGAGGACAGTATGGCCAGAGCTCTGGGAAATCAGGCCATAATTAAAAGGGCAGAGAAGCCCTGAGCAGATGGCAACAAGGAGATGAGAAAGGAAGGAAGGGGAGGAAGAACACAGAAAATTAAACCATAAAAATTATGGAGATAAAGACGAATGATATAAAGGTGGACTGAGATTGAAGCCTAAAAGAGTAAAAGGAAAAGGAGGTAAGATGAAAGTAAAAAAATATAAAGAACTATTTTTTACAGGAAAAATAGGGGTGGAGGTGGTCAAAATTGGAAAGAGGGTATGTGAAATAAAGAAGAGAAGTGAAAAGAGAAAAAAAGAGGAGAAAATCAAAGAACATGGACAACTGAGAGAACAAATGGATAATGGGTAAAAATTGTGGTGGGTAGATAAGGAAGCAGCAGAAATAACAGAACAAAACAACCGAGGAGAGAGAAGACAGACAGAGAGAAATTAGAGGGAAATGGAGACCAAGAATAGAGATGAGATAAGGAAAGGCAATAGAACAGGGGAGAGAAAATGAGGAGTCGGTGGAAAGCACAGAGGAGTTGGCATTTCAGCTTTTGACATGTAGAACTCAACAGAAATCAACGCTGATGACTCTTAATTTGATCTAATAATGAAGAAATGGAAATGTGCCTATGCTTTTTTTCTACCAAGTAAGAAAAAAAGAGAAGAAAAAATAACTGAATTTAGAAGCACAGATTCTCCATGGAGATACTGGGCTTTGTATGTTCACTTCCAACCAGTAGTAATATCTACAGGAAATCTGGTGATTTTGTTGACTGTTCTTGTTCAAAAACATGAAAAACATCATTTTAAACAATTTAAGATAATTTTAGTAAAATACAATGGTATTTTTTATTTAACTGATTTGGACTATTAGGTCCATTGTAATTGTTAAGTACTAACACATTGGTAGACATTTGAAAAACAAGTAATCCAAAATGACAGACTTTCTTTGCTATAAAAAGAAAAAAATCTTTGAAAATCTCAAATATGTTTTTAGATAAAGCCAAAGTTGTTCTCAAATTGTACATTTTTCGGCTTCTAAATCCAATATGTCTACCTTGAATCTAAAACCTACCTGCAAAATAAAAAAAAGGTGACAACTATTCACCTACAATTTCTAGCTCATCAAATCCAGCCTGTGGATGGTAAATGCACTTGCTGAGTTAAGCTTTGTCCAGCTAAAGCAAATTAGCTAAGCTTACATTAAACTTTTAGTGCATTATTATTGAAACAGACAAAAAGAAGAAAGATGTCAGAGTACCATCAGTAGTGCTTTTATCAATTTCAGAACTATGGTTTAATTTTAAGATTCTTTCAAAGGTATTACTATGATTTAACAATGAAATTAAGTTACAATTTTAAAATCATACATTCAATGAATTAACTGATTATGGCATTTACCTCTCTTCTGCAATAAAATTGTATCTGATAACAAGTCAAGAGCATCATTATCCTTCCATGATGTTATTTTAAAATGACAAGCATGCACCGTTAGGGCTTATCTAATAGTCAGTCCAAGATGTCACTCCATTGTGACAAGAGGAACAGATGCTGACAGATAGAAAATCCTGAAAAATGTATTCTTTTACATTCTACAATATGCCCAAGTCCACCTCTCCTGGTAGATCCGTGACCCACCCACTGACGTGACTCTGATCTTTTCCATATGCCTGACACCTCCACACTGTGTCACCTCTAATTGGCCATTACAGCAACTGGTTCCCAAGGTCCAAATGTAGTTTAGGCTGAACTTTTAGCCTTACTGATTAGTTAACATTAACCTTGTCACAAGAGTTGGGACATGGACTTTTTTCTTTTTCTGTAGGGTTTCTGTGTAATATTGACTTAACATGGGAAGCATGTGATAGAGCGTAGACCTTTCTGTTTCAGCACTGCCGCAAAACCTCTGCAGAATTAGAAAAGGTGAGACAAATGTGGTGAATCCAAATTAGATTTATGGAGGGCATTATGTTCACAAGTACTGCAGAGCAGATCATTATATTGACTTCTAGTTACAATAATAGCTGTATTTAAATTTCACTCCCAAAGTAGAGTAGGAATAGTTTCCAATCTACATCACAATGATCCAATCAAAGGTCAGCAGCTTCATGTAAAGGTATAAATGTATGAACACATGCATTTAGATGCAGTTGCTTATCATTGTCATCTTCCTAATAAGATCTTTGGCAAAGTTCTGCTAGATTTTAGAGTCTGACGGTTAACAACATCTATTTAATTAGCATTATACTGTCAGTTGTGTTCCTCAAAGTACAGCATCAGTGGCATCAGTAAGTCAGTAAGTGGACTTGTGGACTTACATTTATTTTAATAAAGGTTATGACTTGTGTAGGATGCGAGTGAAAAGATTAAATTACTCGAGACGTATGTCAATGTTAGGTTCAAACAGGGCAAGAGCTTCCATCCATACATGCATACATCCATCCATCGGCTCTGGAATATGGAATTAGGCATCAATTTTAAAAAAATGTTTTAAAAAGTAAGAATACATAAATTCAAAATAAAAATGATGAACTACAACTACATAAACACAGTTTTACACAATAAAAGAATTATGTAAGAAAAAATTTGAGGCTTCAAAATAAATGTCAACAAATAATTGCTTTTGTTAAAGGCAGTTCATTGGGTTAATGTTAAAATAGATTATTTTCAGTTTCTTTTTTTTTTTAAAAACTGTTTGTTCAAGTGAACGTGTTCAAACAGATGTGAAGAGGCTACAGCTTTAATTAAATTGCTTCTTGTGTTTGCTCGGTACCCAAACTGCTGTTTGCTGCCTGTTTATTTTCATGTCAATAACACTGAGGGGACTGAACACAAACAGCAACAACCTGTCTCTGAATACACTCTATTAACTTGGAGCAGAGCTGTGACTCAGAGCAGCTGATTTGCAATTTACCAGTTGCTGGGGGCCAACGGTGGCTACATTCATTAACACCAACACTAACACATGCTGCAGCAAACACACAAAATAGGCTTCTCTGGCAGCCTAGCAACAATGAACCTGATTGGGATAATTACACACCATTATATTTTTGTGTTAAGACTACAAGTTCTGAATTAATGAACTGAAGTGTTTTCTTTGCCTTTGAAAATCATCCTGAAAGACTTTGGAGAAACAGGCAAAACGTCTTAGCAACCTCTTCTGGCAAGATCTTAGACATGCCAGGGGATTTTACAAAAAGACACCTTTGACCACCAGGGAAAGAAAGGATTAGTTAAATTATGGAATAAAGGTGCAAACCATGTTCTTGATTTTCTTGCAGTCCTCTTAAAACTTTGTTTCCTTCCACTTCCCACTCTGACATCAGACTGTAAGCCACTCTCTTTCTTGTTTGGCAGCAAGTATATCCATCAAACATCCAGTTTGAACAACAAGATACAAAAAAAGCAAAGTAATTTTACTAAACTTTAATTCAGTATGTGTGAGTTACTTGAATTGACTGCACAGCGAGCTACTCAACTCCTGAAAAGGTTATTTGAAAAGGCCTGCTGATGTACAACTTGATGTGAGTGTTGAAAATAGTTTTTTAAATATTCTGTATCTGAGAGTTAATTTATTGGAACCTTTTTAAATCAAGTGTCATCACAGCACCTGCATCCTCTCAACCAAAAAAGCCTCCTTTTGAGTTTAGGTGAATTTGAAGCCTGCCAGAGCTTAATGAGGCATACTGGAAACTTGGCTAAAAAACAAATCCAGCTGTGCTGAAACTACAGATATCTAAAGAAAAGCAGCTTAGATGTGTTGATTAAAAAGAGGAACAGAAAATTAACTTGTCTTTTACAGTACAGGGTATTCTGATCTATTTGATTTCTGAAGTTCACCACATTTAACTATGAATCTTGGTATTAACCAGGCTTTGACAGCAAGTTTTCTTACCAGACCAAACTCTCTGGAACAAAGTAGATTTCATGTGTTTTAAGTGTTTGTAACATAGAATATTTAAAACAACTAGTGCACTCAAGATAAAAAAAATTGAAATTAATTCTGTATAATGCTGGATCTCAGTATTTGAATTTGATGTGTAAATGTAAACTTCCAGAGGAAGCTGTGATGATTTCTGTTTGCCTACAATACTGAAATGACTCTCACGATAATTCTCACATAGGCTATATTGCTGTTAAAAATTACTGGAACCCCAGCATTGCAGTAGCATAACCTAAGCATTTTAGTTTGAATAAATGTATGCAGCAGTGCAAAATCCCACATATGTACTGTATATTTTAAATAACCATTGGTACATCACTCTTTTCTATTTTTGTTGCATTTATTGAATGTTAAAGTAAATTTACATTTTTAAACCGTTCCGTAAAGTGAAAATGTGATTTGATACAGACACGTCTCTTAGCCACTCATCAAAGTGGAGTTGGCAAAAGAGTATTCACTATATGAGGTCTCTGCAGAAAATTGTCTGCAACTCAGATTTTTGTGGCCACGTTGCCTGAGCGTGGGGTCAGGGTCAGTAATAGTCCCACTCAGAGAGGGATCACCAAATACAAAGCAGATAAAGAAAATTAGGAGCCAGAAAATTTGCAAAAGGGGAAAGCAACAACAAGCAAATCTAATTTTGAAGAATCACAGACATGAGAAATTTATTGATTCACCATTCTGGACACTTCATCTCTCAGGGACAACAAGGACACAACATTAATATTTGGCTTATTTAGCATTAATATTTGGCTAAAAATATATACTGTTTTCCTTTTTATTTGGTTCTCTTCTCCTCTGTTGGTCAGAGTATAAAACAGAGCATTTGTTCCCCCTGAAAGTCTGTAGTCAGAACTGTAAATCTCTGAGTGGAGAGGGGTTGTTCTCCTGAGCTGAAAATAGTACAAATATGAGTGTGTGCTTATCCGCAAGGTCCAAGAGGCTCACGTACATGGACCAGAGAGGTATGTAAGCCCTTAAAGTAGATACGTACTGATTTCCACAAGTCAGGAGAGACTAGAAAAAAGGTGCAAGCCTAAATCTGCCCATATCTTGACTCAGCTTTCTAAACCTAAAAGTGAAAAAAGAAAGAAAAACAAGGCTGTGGGAGAATTCAAGTTTATCTGACCATGATAAGGAGGAAAAAGGTAAAAGAAACGGCCATAGTTTACCGTGGTAGAACAAAACAATGTGCTACTGCAGTAAACAACATATATTAAAAGGTCGGGGGGGTTTGCACAGTTAATATGTCAAAGCTGCAGTATATCTTTTACTACAGTTAAAGAAAATAACATTAAAAGCTATCTGCTGGATAAATAAATATCTTTTTGTTTTCTTATCTGCTCATTGTGATGCTTTTGGAGGTGAGGATAATGTGATGGAGGAAACAGTCTGCAAGCGCTGTACATCTGCCATCTGCTTTTAAAACAATGTTTACCAAGTGGGCCAGATTGTTTAAAAATAATAATGTAATAAATATAGTTTCTTCTCATTTTAGATGGAGATTGAAATCAAATAATATGTAAGACAATAAAGTTTTAAATACAATCAAGACAGACAAGATCTAAGTCATTTTAAAGTGAACATTTGCAATTAAATGAGTACATGTTGCCAATAAGTTGTCAACATACTAAAAAAAAGCAGGATCTATAAAAACTAGAATTTTTTTTACTTCTAATAAAGGGCTTTATTTTTGTTTATTTTTTTGCATACTTTGTTTCATCTCATGCAGAAGTAAAGGCAGAAATTATGAACATGTCAAACGAAACCGCCCACCTACATGTTCCTGCTGAGCAACCATAGGGACGTCCTTGCTACACGATTGACAAATTACAAAGAGACTTAGATCTTTAATAATGTCTTCCGGTGAGGAGCAGCAGTTTTCAACTTCCAGCTGATCTCATGTAGGTTAACATTAAGAAAAACAGAAAGAGGAGTGCTGAACACTGAATCTGTTTCTTGTCCTTCTCCTGGAAACCACTGATAGTACTAATGTAGTAATGGAGCCTAATGTCATAAGCAATCAATATGTATTAAAATGTCTCTATGAATGTGAGGGAAATGTAATACAAGTCTAATGTGCTGAAACAAATTGGCACATCATTTTCATTTCCTAATGATGTTATTACATTAAGAAGCAATTCATTAGTCTAAATAATCTTTTTATGTTTTTTTTAACCCATCTGTCTGGACAAGTTTTTTTTAATTATATTATTCATGGCAAGACCAAGTGTAAGACATTTTGTTAACATTATGTTTGTGCAATGTAATGTGCAATTATATATATAAAAAAAATACTACTTTAATTTTTAAAAAACTTCTCATGGCATTATGAAGAAATTGTCCTGACTAAATACAGAAAATATAAAAATGGACTAGTATGTCTAAGGAACAAATGACACATTAAAATGTTCTATTCATCATTTCAAGTAACCAATCAACTGAGTATGAGCTGTGACCTCCTCAAAAGAGTCATTTACTATCCTGGAGTATTGCAAAAAGTGTTAAGATAATCTTAGAGAGAAAATACTTCAGCTTTAAACTTTGAGGAGCAACTGTTGCTAATTCTCCCTTCACACCGCATTACGGCAGCCTGGTGGTTTCCAGAACCTCCACAGCCATTCAAACATCCCTGATAAGCAGCAAATATTGAAAACCTCCCTTATTGTAAAATAAATTATAATCCTACTCCTTCCTTAGTCTGATCAGTTTTTCCTGCTTTTTCACTGGCTATCTTGCTTTAGTGCTACAACCACAGACAGCTCCACCAGGATGCATCTTTCTAGACTTAGACCATTAGGTTGAGTCTTACAACCAGTATGTTTATCAACATATCTGCAGCATTCGAGGATGTTTTAATCATGCTTCAGTGGATGACTGAATCCCAAATTCTATATGACAAAACCCACAAAAAGGAATAGAAACCCATGTCCAGTCACTTATACCAAAGAAAATGTTCAGCTGCTTAGGCCTCACACACATCTACCATTCATATTTCTATGTGCCTGGAAGACAACTTGCGGCATTATGATTGTTTGTAGTTGTACAATTAGCAGCTAATCCTTCCAGGTTCTGTGGTGAAACAAACCTGTAATGCCCCACTGAACATCAAAAAGGAGATTACTAAATTAAATTTTTTGTTTTCCATGTTTAGTTTTTTTGAAGCAGTGTTAATCCCAAGATGTGTTTGCTTGTTTGTATTTTGTTTTTTAACTATTAATATGTGTACTGTACACCTGTGTGCCTTTGGACCTGGTCTTCATCAAAATATAGATTTTATCTGAAGGGACTTCCTGGCAATATAATGGTTAAATAAAACAATAAACTAGCAGGTGTATAATGTTTCTGTGCTTGTGCCAAAATGTGTTTGTTTTTCAGGTTTAAATATGTTAAATTATCATGAAGAATGTTAAATCTCAATAACATAAAGCAACTGTGTCAAAATCACCTGAGCATTAAATCTTATGATTAAAGTAATACTAGTCTTTTGGAAAAAGAAGAGATGTTTAAAAAAGCCTGGAAGTAAAGAAGGTTTGTGTTAAGGGGACCAAAAGGGCTTTTCAGCACTGATTTGGTCATTTGTTGTGGATAATTATCTTGTTGACAAAACCAATGCAAAGTATTTTTAGTTTAATTTTGGAGTTCAACAGATTTTCATTTTAAATGTTTAAATGTTCATTTTAAATGTCATTTTAAATTTAAATTAATTGTTTGTTTCAATGCTTTTCAGATAATCCCACATTCTGCCCATGTTATTTGAAATTTAGAAATTAGCCCAACACACTAACCCATGTGTGACATTTTTGTGGTTTTTCTTACTGTGAATAGCTGACATATTACTCTGGGGTTTTGCAGTAGTCCTTAACACTTGGTGTGTCACTAAAATTCATAGCTAGAAAGTATGCTGTGTTAGTGCTACATTTAAGACCAAAGGACAAAATTTATGACTCTTCATGTCACGCCAACAACGTAAACTCAATTCTAAAGATTCCCTGAGGAACAAAATAAAGAATGTAGCTGTGTTCATGTGCTCTACTAAAGCTCTGTGCCCTGCTCATTAGCAAACCGTGCCCCAGAAAATACCCCAAATCCCAGAGGAAAGTGAAAACACCACCTGGTGTTACTTTTTGTGATGCAATGCTGGAGAGATAGCTGACCCTGTCCAAGTGATTCTTCTTTGTTTGCTGCCGTTTTGCTAAAACTGTGGGTTGCATATTTTAACCCCAAGCAGAGCTGAGTAATTGTCATACAGTTGCGAGGGGAGACACAATGGTTCCCAACGTCTGATCTGTAGCCTCAACATCTACGGATATTCAGCTATATTCAAATAATCTCAGCCTATTTTTCAAGAAACTATATCTGAAGCATTAAACAATAGCTTTGATATTCCTCACACTGAAATAACTTGTTATAAGTTTATGCTGTCCTGTTCTACATGAAGTAACTGTGAGAAGGAAGAGAAAAAAGATTTGTTTTTAAAAATTTAACACATAAGAATCTGAAAAGTGTTTTTGGCCTTCATACCCTTAAAAGAAAATCAAAAACAACCAACAGCCTTCAGAATTTGTCTAATTTATGAACAGATTCAAACTGTGTGCAAAGTCATAAACACAGCTGTTATCTGAAAGACTCAGGTGGGTTTTGGAGTACATTAATGAGCAAAGAGCTTCATGAAGAACATGGCACAGAGGTCGGGAATAAAGTTAGGGGTTTGTGTGAAGCAGATTTAGGTGATAAAATTATAATTTACACAGAGTAGAATTTATTCCATCAACTAAATGCAAAGAATATAACTCAACTTTGATCAGGTTGCATTTCATCCGCCTTGATATTTCAAAACATTTACATTTATTGGCATAAACGTTTATTAGTTATTGTCATTCCAAATTGGGTTTTATTTAAATGCACTTACAAAGTATTTGTAAGATCATTTTAGTCAACAATATTAATATTGATTAGCTGTGCACTCCACAAACCTCGAAATATAATGGCGTAAATAAAGCAATTGTTGACAGAAAGCCAAAAGTTCTATTTGCAGTTTGCTAAAAGCCATTTAGGGGACACATAAAACATGGCTGACCCAATCTGGCCTTTTTGTCTTAAATCAAAATGCTGTGCATTGGTTGAAAACTAACACTAAACATTATTCTTGGTTGTGGCAGCACAACAGTTTTCTTTGGTAGTCACAAAGAATGTGGTGACAATGTGGGAGCTCAATACTGGTAAGAAACCTGTAGAGGTTGGAAAACAGTTGAGACATAATAAAACTACTTTGCAAAGAGCAAAAAATAATATAGTCTCGGTGCAAAACTAAAAGGTTGCGCAGTTGTTTGTTTTTTTGATGTGACAGTATAATTTTCGATTTGTCTGCAAAATGAAATCATCATAAAATATACTTATATTTGGGTTTGTAATTTGAAAAAAAAAAAATTGAAAAAGAAGTTGTTTCAGTGCAACACACTGAAACTTACTGTCCAAGCATACAGCAGAAATGGTATTCTGTGTATCAAACTTAGATTGCCTGAAATGTTAACAAAAACATTGCTGGATTAGTTTCACTTTTGCACCACATTACAAGCATATACAGTAAGAAGATGAAAATATTGATGTTTTACTGCATGCATGAGGACTGACTTTCCTAATACGTTTATGGTGGTCCTCCAAGCGTAACTCGTAACACTTTTCAATCGTTTGAAGTCAGAAGCTGGCTCATTAAATTCTGTAATGTTCATACTTGAGTTGAGTAAGGTCAGATAAAGATTTCTTTCTACCTGATCAACACTGTAATCTGGGCAACTTTCCATATATTGAGCTGTGGCTCTTTCAGCTTACATTTTGAAATCTCTTCTTCTCCATCTTCCTTCACACCTGAGGCAAACTTAAGACGCAGGATCAATAAGATCAGGGCCTGGGAGATACCAGCGCTTTCATGGTAAGGTTGCGGCAGGCATATTTTGTGAAGGAATGCCTCTCCAATACACATAGCATGCACAGGCTGGTGCATCCATCTATAGGTTGATAATGCTGAAGCACTAATGTTCATAGCAGGCACTGGCAGAGTTTGATAGATACTGCTATCATTGAATGGTGATGGTGTATCTGCAGAAATAGATATGACATACAGAGAAAATGCCCCAGAACAGATAAATCAAACAGGCAAACATCTTCCACCAGTCAGAGAGTTGTTCATTAATGTTTCTGCCAGTCGAAGTGAAAAATGGATTGAGTTGAGTTATTATTCATTTCAGAAAGATCACTTCAGACATCCATTGTTTTGAGTAACTGCTTCATTGCACATCCTGCACTACGGTACCTCAATGAGCCAATCAACACAAAATTGTAGTGTCCGGGCGTGCTGTGGTGACATAGGGGATAGCGCAGCCCACGTTTGGAGGCCTTGAGTCCTCGACGCGGCCGTCGCGGGTTCGATTCCCGGACCCGGCAACATTTGCCACTTGTTTCCCCTCCTCTTCTCCCCCTTTTCCTGTTAGCCTACTTTCATATAAGGGACACTAGAGCCCACAAACAGAGCCCCTGCAGGGAAGAAAAAAATAAATAAATTGTAGTGTCCAGGAGCCGATGCCATTTTACTGGAATAAATGTGCAGACGATGGAAAATACAAAAGTGGGATTAAAAGAACTATGGTCCTGTGGGACTTTCAGAGCCACGCTCACACAGAGGTGATCGTTAACAAGCAGAAGAACATGGAACTCAACAAACTACAGTAAAAGCCAGTAAGGATAAAGTGGAAAGCTGAAGTGACAAAAATCAGTTATTTGCTTAAAAAAGAAAATAACTGATAAAGCTGGAAGTAGAGAAAAAGTTAAACATTTTGTGAAATGTTCTTTATGAGAGTTATTTGATGACAGCCATCACATTACTGCTAGCATTTTCACACAGACGGAGAACAGGTATTTTTTATAGTAACAGAGTGGAGAAAAAGAGAGAGACAGAAATCTTCAATCACAAATGTCATAGGTGTTCACTAAAACCTATTCTTTTAAGTTTTGTATTACATTTTTATATATTCTTTGTATTGATGTCTCACATTAAATCCAAATTAAGTTAAAACTAAAAACAAATTTTAACGAAGCTGCATGAGACCCAAAACAGAAGTTAGCGTCTGCAGATTACAGAAACAGACTTTGCAGATCTCTAACCAAAGTAGTGAACCACTATTCACACCATCTATGATGATTATTTTACCTTTATTCCAGACAATAATACTTTTTTACCACAGTTTTATTTTATCCTTATTTTTTTTAAAAAGACCATGGCATTTATAAGCTAATATCTTCACTTTTTTTGTATTTACTGCATTTTATATTTAGAATATCAGGTTCTTTTCTGACACAGAACCTTCAGGCAGACGCATGGCTCGTAAAATGCCCCCCATTCATCAACAAGCACAGAGGGATTTACAGCACCCTCTTGCAGTTCTACTTCTTCAGCCTGACTGAACCGATCACTCAACATACAGCTTCCTCTAACACTTGTCAACAAATGGTGTGTGATTAAGATTGCACCATCCATTGGATGTATAAACTTCAGCTCTCTACAGGACACCTGCCGTAAGCGCATAAAAATAAAAAATAAACACTCCAAGATGGCCTATTTACACTTCAATCATCTGGCAGAGAAGAGGAGAGACAAGACAAGAAAAAAAATCACAATTTAAAAAAGCCATCCAATTTGTGAATCTTCATTAAACCTATTTACTGATTTGAATATTTATCTGCAAGATAAGACATACCTGTTTGCATGTGAAAGAAAACGAGGTCAAAAGGTTAGAGAGTGGAGAGGTACAGTATGTATCTATAGTAATAGTACGATTATTGTTTGGCCTGAGGGTATTAAGTTTTTGGATATTCATAGCGATATGGATGGCATTTGGTGACATATGATAGTGGATGGCTTGCTTTGTAGGAAAGTTAGGAGACTTTGCCAGCCAAACAACAATTCCTATTGTTGTTTGGGTGGCAAGGTTCTGCTTTTGACATATTATAAATTACAATAAATCATTTGTTACCTGTGATATTACTTCTCTCACAGTAATCCACAACCATCTGCTCACATTCTTTGTATTTAGCATCTGTACTATGGAAACTGCTGTCTTTAGTTTTATGCTTAATGCAATATATTACATATTTCATTTAAAATACTGTGTCTGTGGAGCAAAGTAGGAACATTTCAATGCATTTATGACAACAAAAGACTCTGACCTCTTAATTACAGTCAAATCAGATTTTCAGGAGTCTTAATGAATAATTCAACCATGCTTCTACTACAGACACAATTCCTTGTAAGTAAAAAATAACCTTTTTCAAGGTTGACTATAAATCAACATCTGCTCTGAAATGGATCTTTTTTCTGTGTTTTGGCACAGAGGCTGACCTTTTTTAATTATCACCGCAGGAGCGATAAATGTAAGGTAATAACCAATTTCAGAACACTCTGAAAGTGCAACAAACACAGCTGAGAGAAATTAGTTCAACATGTTAAGACTTTAAGATGTCTTTCCAGGTTGACCTCCATCACTCAGTACAGCAAAAAAGTTTGCTTTTTTAAAAACTTATTATTTACATTTCAATAAGAGCATATTTAAATTACTCAGTATACCATCTCCCTGAATCTTGTATTCAGCCATATACAATATTGTCTGCGTTTGTTCACAAGATAGGATTCTTACGCATGAAAAGTTAGTACCCTATTTTTTTTAAATAAACTGACACAGCAATAGTCAAGAACCAATCAAAAGCTTTCTCAAGGCTAATAATGTAACCTCGGGATTCACACCCAGATACAATTACACAGAAACTGAATAAATGTGGAGGAGGAGAACATTAACACAGGTGTTGGGACACAGCAGCAGCACCACCATCCATGGATGAGCCACAAATGTAACCCTGAGATGGGTAATGGAAATCAATATGTTGCATATCATTTGATGCAATTTTAATGAATTATTGTAAAATGAGATGAGTATATGCAATACACATATAATAGCGGGCAGGAGAATATAGACAAGGTATTAATGAGGAAGAGGTGGATGGAGAACTGTACATGAGCTGTTGTTGAGGCCTTCTCGTTATCAAGTTAATCTTTAGTCTGCAGATTCTCCGTCAGATCAGAAGTCAGGACTCTGGCCACTTCAAATCAGAAATATTGCTTCCAGTCAGAAGAAGCATGTTGGTGAAATTAAGATTGTTTTCAGTCTGTCTGTTTTAGCCAATACTACCAAGAGCTTAAGTAAATATTTGTTTTACTTATGATTAACTTATGTACCCAATGATGGACTGCACACCTCTCTATGATTCTCACTTAGGCTCAGCTAACCTAATTAGTAGAATGATGCTACAGAAAATAGTTTATAGTATTCAAAGTCACCTTTCCTAGGGTCAGATGTAGCTCCAAAGACAGAATTAAAAGGCAGACATTTTCAGTCAGCAGGTTCACACGTATTCTTTTGCAAGAAAATTATTTTCCAACTACCAAGATTAATGCAATTCAAGTATTTTCGAGCAGAATATAAAGTAATTTTACTACGTAGGTTACCATGGCAACAGAACTTCTTTGCTGACTAGTAACCTAGATAAACAGTAGTAATGATGTAATGAGAGCTTCCTAATGATTAGCACCCTCTAAGTAGCAGTTTGAGCCTTCTTGTCTTGTTTATCTCAGCTGTTGTTACAGCAGCTCAGCTTCTGAAATGAATATTATTAGGAAAACATGAGGGCAATTCCTTAACAAGAGCACTTTGTGGTTGACTCTTTCAGTCTGTAATCCAACACAGCAGAAGTTAATCCTTCCTTACGTCCTGTTGAAATCTGTTGTTTCTTCTCTAATTTCACAGCGAGAAACTCTCATCAAAACTACAATTCTGTCTGCTAAAGCCATCCACTTCCATTCTCAGGCATTAACAGTAAATTGGGGTGATTTTCCTTCATTGCAGCAGGGCAGGATATCAATATGGCTCCCTCAATTATCAATGCAATGCAGCACACAGCCCAGACAGAGTCGGTGGGGTGGGGCTTGACTCCCTTCAGACCTCCATCCACCAAGTTCTCTCCAGCTGCGGTATGAGCAGGAAGACGAAAGAAGAAAATATGATTGAGGATCCATAATCGTTATCTTTCTCCACCATTCCTTACTGCAGGTAATAGCGTCCCCAGACAGAGGCTCTTTAGGAGCCGCAACTGATTGCAGAGTCTAATCGAGTCAAGATGGATGTGGCCAACTTTGAAAGCAGAGACATTCCAAGTCAAAGTGTCTCCGTGATTGTAAGTTTAATAGCTTATGGGTAACATTCAGCCGCGACAACACTAATGTCCTCATTTCAAGCAGATTGGGTTTAAATATTTTACTTGTGGAGTTTTGACTGTTTAAAAGACAAAGTGCAAAGGTGTCAGCAGCGGTTAGCGAAATAAGGTGAAATACATTCAGGAGAACATTTGAAAATATCAGAGAATTCAAGAAAACACAAAATCAAGAAGTTTTAATTTTTATCTAAACTAAGCTAAACATTTAAGGTAATTTATACTGAAAGTCAAAGTGTCTCTGCTAAGTGTAACAATGTTTTTATCAAAACGTTATGCCACTGGAAATACTGTTCCCTTTCAAATTGTGACCAATTAGTAAGGACAATGCATTTGTGGGTGGAGGAGCACAGTTACAAATGAGGATTGTCATCATTGATAACCTTGCAATCATCTGTTTCCGCAAAATGGAGCCATCATAAGTTGGGCATGTGGTCAAAGGACGTCCACTTTTATGCTTTTTTGTGGCTGTTTCAGTTTCGCTTCATCTCAGACACCTGCTGATGACATCAACAC
This sequence comes from Xiphophorus couchianus, assembly GCF_001444195.1. Classification (NCBI taxonomy): domain Eukaryota; kingdom Metazoa; phylum Chordata; class Actinopteri; order Cyprinodontiformes; family Poeciliidae; genus Xiphophorus; species Xiphophorus couchianus. The sequence goes on from NC_040240.1 coordinate 20,984,312, forward strand.
TAAGCTCAGTGGCCACTTCCATCTTGCAGTGATCTCATGATGTTAAAATGTGAACAGCAGGATGATGAGGAATGTTTGACAACCAATTCTGATTGAACCAGGAAATGTATTGGTCAAATCATGGATCAAACACCTGTAGTGAATTTTTCTGCTAAGTTCCTTGTTACACAAAAGCAAGTTGTGCAAAAAGTACTGAAGCACTGAACAAAGTTCTGGACATTTGTGTTTAAAAGTTTAGAGAAGATCACATTAAGCTCACGTATAAATCTTGTGCATTTTAGGTGAAATCCAGAATCTGAATGCCCCTAACTTTTTGTGATTACTGCATGTAGGCAAGGCTGCAGAAGTTCTGCATTTTCACTAAAAAGCAGAATATTTGTTAAATAATAATTAATATGGTCTTCACTCATCTACACATCAGCTTTTACTGGAACTCACATCATCATTTAGCTCCTTATGATTACTTCAAATCAGAATTCTCAAACAAAAGTAAACACTCACACTCCCTAAAGCACTCCAGATACACTCAGAAATATTTGCTCATGGCGCATGCACAGAAAAAATAGGCACATGCAGACTTCCAATGGCTGAAGAAAACCTTATTGATTCCATCTACCCACGCAGGAACATTACTTCCTATGCCTTTAGTGTTATCACACAAAGAAATGAAAGACTGAATGCAGTGAGTAGAGTGCCTGACCAAACACCCACAATAATACACCTCAACACACATTTACAGAAGGGAGCAGAGGCAGATTTAGGAGGAGAAGATCCATTTGGATGAAAGAGGTATAATGAAGGACATATTAAAGTTGGACAGAAGGAGAAACAGAGAAGGGAAATCAAATATTGTGCTAATGGAGGACAAATGGATGAATTATCTATTTTTTTCAAATGGTTTAAGATTATGTCTCCACATTTGACAAGTCTCCTCACTTTTAATTAAAACTGGTTTTCTCTTTAACTGAGAATTGTGCCTGCAATTTAAATTAAATATAAAGCAACATTGTTGGGTTAAAAAGTAAAGTTTAGGTTTTTGTCTGAAAGTGTGGAAAACTGAAAACTTTTTGGCCACGCTAATGGCATTTAAATGAGCACCAAGTACAAATTAATTGGACAAGTTGAAGTCATGACAGCACTGCATTAGTCAAGTAACTTTCACAAGAACAGCTGGTAAAAATCACTGATATTTTTATACCATTTAATCATAAAGCATATCTGTAAAAAGAACACACATTGGTGTAACTTTGAATAAAGTGTAGACTAAAGAAAAAAGCTTAATTTTTAACATGGTAAAAAGTGCACACTTTAGAGGTATAATGTGCATATGTTAGGCTAATCTGTACGTATCCTACTTCTATTATAAAAGCATACATGTAAAACTATTGTGGGACATTTTTCAAATGCGTTTCCAGAAGATATTGGTTCTACTTTAGACATCTACTTTTAAAAATTCAACTTTATTTTCCTGAAGAAACCATTAATTAGCTTTAAGCATTAGTATGCTGACAAAATCAAAGTTTTACACTGAATAAAACTCTACGGCTGCAGTTTGGACACATTATGTTTTGAGCTCAAAAAGCAGTTTTTGACTAAAGTGTTTTTAGCTCATTACTGTTTTCATCTAGCAGAAGATACTTGTTCTTTGATATTCAACAGCAAAGAAGAAACAAGACTTGTTACTTTATTTATCTGCACTATTAATTGATTTGAAGAAATGTAACTGCTTCATTTAACCGTGTGCCCATTCATGCACTGGTGTGATACCAAAGAAAACTTTAAGACACTTTTCTTTCTCTAACAGCTAAATGCATTTATGACTATTGTCAGACAAGGTGATGGTCTTCTCAGATTACCTTGGTTTAAAACAAGCATCGTAACAGTGTTCCCATTTGAGAAATTCCTAATGCAAATTACACCTACAATCACCAGTAGCCACATTCTGAAAAATGTTCAACTAAAAACACTAATGTTTGAATATAAACGTTTTAAATCAATCTTAGGTTTCATTTGTTATATGGTTAACGGAGTTCCCTGATTCAGCCCTGAATCTTTGTGGTATTTGAAAAACACTTACAGTGGCAGTTCAAATAATACATTTATGAATAAAGAATACCAAAAAAAAAACATTCAAAGGCTTCCATGAAATTTTAACACAGAAAGGAAACATCTGATTGCGATGGCAAAGATAAATCGTTAAGAAAATATCAATTAAAACCGAAGATATAAAGTCTCAAACGTCCTTTCAAATTTCTGATTTCAAGTCACAACCAAATCAAAGTTACTGAAGCAATTCTGTATAAGAACCACACACACCTGCTAAAGACAAAAGTTTACTCAATTTAGAAAAGCAAAAAAATAAAAAAAAGGCAGAATTTTTTCATTTTTTTTAATTTTTTTTTTAATAGAATGGAATAAATAAATATCAAGCTAAAGTCCATGAACTGCCACCATGTTATGGAGGCCACAAAAATCTGTATTCACTGGAACAGACTATCACCAACAATTGAAATTTCACAGAAATGAACACAAACCAGGAGCTTCCCGAGATGCTGAAAATCAGACTGGAGCACAGGGCACTTGACTTTGATTCTGATCTCAAACATAATTCATAACACGGTCAGATTATGACGGTCAAGATGAGCAAAATCAAAGCGATGAAAGAGTGCTCTAAAGAAATGTTCTCATCAGTTGGCACACACCAGCAGTCTCCCCATTCACCTCAGGAAGGAACACTTTCCGACAGGTAGCGATACGGGGCAACACTCTGAGAGTGACATGTCATTCAGAAAAAACACCACCCATCTTTGTCGTGTCTGGTGATGATAATGGTTAATACTGCTGCTCCTGGCACAGTGTTATTTTCACTCCCACTATCCCTCTCAGCACAAATGAAAGAGACGGACTAGATTTTGTCAGCATGGCCCGAACAGTGTTTGGTATTTTAAGCTTTCACACAGCAACTTTAGCAAAGTAAAAAATAAACCTACTACCCAGTTCTTTAAGAAGCATGCCAAGAAAAATCCTCCTCACATAAGTAAGATCAGGTAAACGTGGAGTTTGCTAATTCTACTAAGTATTTAATGGGATACTCAAAACCTTCCACTTGTTGCCTTTGATAAGACTGTTGTTCTCTCTCCAAATCAATTTTGTTGCATATTTCTTCAAAGTGGCACATTTATTGTTTTTTATACACTTCAGAACTTATTTTGTTGATGCTATTGTCAGCTACATTATCATTAAAGATTGAAGTGTCCTGTCCAAAAACAAAAAGTAATGTAAACCCAATCCTTGTGTAGATTACTCTTACTTATAAGTGGTTTATCTCTTCTGTACTTTCTATGCTTTCATCCATATCCTTTAATCCTGCTTTCCAGATATTACTGCTGTTACTAATTATTGTTTCAGGGATTCTCTCAAATTATCTTAAAACATTTCCATCTTTAACTGCTGAGGTTTAACTTGGCTTATGTGTCTGTATCTTAATACCGCATTGGTAACTCAGTAACCCAGGACATTTTAAATGACTTTAATGGTTAATATTCGTTCAATGAGTCTCATTGATGTTTTACTGTCCACTTCACTTAGTTGTACAATTGCTTATTTTTCAGCCATAGAACAACAAGCATGTTAGTCACACCGTTGACTAAAAATCAGTATGTAAAGACAGAACCAAACAGTACAATGTTCAGTATAGTACTAACAACACACCTGTGCAACGAACACCTTCCACTCATATGTTCTACTTTTTTGGGGGGTGTTCTCTTACAAATCCAAGTAATGTTTATTTTTCTAAGTTGTCTGTCAGATCCAGATGGAAATACCAAAAAATAAAAGCTGGAATGTCAATCTTGTCACATATTTCTCTAACGATGTCAAACTGAAAAATATACAGAGTATCACAAAAACATAATAATTTGGCCTTGCTGCTTTAATACTTTGGTATTAAACTCTTATCCTCTTACCTAAGGATAATAGCGTGGCCAAATCTACACAGAAATGAGATGACTCACTAAGCACAAAATCAACCTGCTCCCACAGTCATTTCAGTCCACAGACCTAAATGCAATAGAAAACTAGTGGGGTAAGCTGAAGACATGAATACACCCGAGGACCCACGACCCTGGAGGCTTGAGAAAGACTGAGTAAAAGTAGAATAGGCAAAGATCCCTGTATCTCTGTGAAATTGCACAACTAAGAAAGCAATTTAATTTATTTCAAGTTGTTTTTACACCAAGTTAACTATATTTCCAGGAGGTGCTGAGTTCACTGTAATCAAATTTCTACTCCTGTGACATGCAGTTTCTTAAACCAATTTTACCATCTGTTTTTAGTTTGTAAAACATTAATCAGCTGCTTCTGTGATCTCAGCTGATTATAAAGGGGGATTTTCTGGGTCTCCCCTCAACTCATGAAATTATACCCCTTCTTCTGATTATCTTCTGATAATCCCTTTAAAATAAAGGGATGTCATTTTTTTTCTTCATTAAACCTATTTAATCTGTTAAAAAATAGGAATAAAAACAGAAAGATCTGAGAAATCGAGCTTGTGCTATTCTCATGCTAAGCAAATGTTTTATTAATGTTAATCAGTGCTTTAAATGTTCTTCATTTTTAATTAGATTAGAGTTTTAGACATTCCATTAATAACATTTTGATTGGTTGTTGGTCATGAGCCTGTCCCTAGGTCCTGACAAAATACATTCTTCCATTAGGCCAGATAAGAAATGTTGCTTGGGAAGAACCAGTTGATCAGTACCAAAACTGGAGCTTCTGGTGGTGAAGACACAAAAAACTGCTGCTAAACAAGAAACAGTTTAGCACTAGAGTTGGTTTGGTGAAAAAGCCCCTATTGTGTTAGGCGAGCTCTCACTATGGAGCTAAGGCAAAAATAGACTTCTGCTCTTGCAGTGCTAAACCAATTACAAGACAAAAACAAGCATAGAAACAAACTAAAAGAACAGAGTATTTATGTCCTGTTTGATTGCAACTGCCTTTCCAAAGTCCATTCATATCGAAACTAATAAACTCTCAATCTGCTTGCTTTTTTCTCCCAACATTGTAAAACTCAGCAATCAAAATATCTTTCTGTTGCTTGTGTGTTTGTAGGATTTCCAACTTGTCAAATTTGTATATGCAGACTTCCAAACACAAAATGGGGCAGCATTTTTGTAACCTTATTTGTTTTTATGGATGATGCTAAACAAGATGAATAGCTGTCTAAAGCTTTGCATTTGCCTCACTGGTCATTTACCAAGGCTAACTGTTCATGCTTCTGTTGAAACTGTACAATCATGTTGTCTACAGTTTATGGACTGAGAGGTTTTTATATAAAGGGAAATGAAATTTGGTATGTAGTTTGAGATAGACAGGCCAAAAACAACTACGTTAGGAAAATGGTTATAGGAAAAGTAGAAATCAAATATTAACAATATCTACAGTATCAAACAACATTAAGACTGCAAAAAAACTGCAAACCTGGATGACAGTGTAAAGTCTTCAGATTTCTACAAACAATGTTAAAGGAAAAAAAATGAGACAACCAATGGTAGACAGTTATGGTGAAGTAGAAGAAGTCATCGAATGAAGCAGGAGAAAAATTATAGAAAGACCGTCTTTAGTACTCACAGAATTATGTTGACAACACTAGGAGCCGATATCAAAGGATTTCCTCGGGTAACTGGGGCCACTTTAATCTTGGTGAGGTCCAGGATGGAGCGTATGATCCACAAGGAGGGGAGCAGGGAAACGGGCTCCGAGGGAGACGAGGAAATTTAAAAAAGAGGAAGTGCAGCTTTGGGGACACTTGGCAGGAGCCTCGGGGTGTCTGAGATTGAGGAAGGAAATAAAGTCTGCTCTGTCCTCCACGGATTCAGTACCTTGCTGCTTCTTTTCCTTTCTATGCCTATCAGTTCCTCTCTTGCTTTTATCTCAGGCTCAATATGGAGATAGAGGAAGCTGCAGGGAAACTTCCAGAAAGGACAAGTCCATGTTGGGATGATAAATCTTGAGGAACGGATGGAAAATAGGTTTAAAGAGATGAGGGAGATAGAAAACAGTCCTTGTATATCTCTGAAGGAAAACACAATGTGTTTTTTTCTTCCTCTTTTCCTGTTTTCTCTTGAGGAACCTCCACCACTTAAAACTCTTGTTTGGAGATGAGACACTCACAGGGGCAGAAACAAACTCAATTAGAGATGGACAGAGATAATGGTGTGTATCGGTGGCACCTGCTCAGCCTCCTCTTTCTCTGTCTGACTGCTTTTCCACCTGACTGCCAAGATTAAGGCATATAATCAAATTCTCCTAATTGGCCCTGATTGTGGCAGCCAGCCAGGAGTTTCTCCTCTCCGTGATGCTATGCTTCGCACAGCACAAAGAATGGCAATGAGTCCTTTGCCTGTCAGTCAAGACTCTGGGCTCCTGCAGTCAATCTTCCCCACTGACTCACAACTAGTTATTATCTTAGCGTGTTGGCACCTTAATCTGGCCATATCCTCCACTGCCCTCTGATCCTCCCTTTTATCAAATACCAGGTTGACCGGCAGGTTCTCTTTCACCCTCTCCGTTCTCTTGGTCTTGTTTTGTTCTTGGTCGCCTTTTAACTCTCTTTGTATTTACATCTAATCACTTCAGTTCTTCTCGTGTCTAATACAACTAGATCAGTTGTAGTTAATTGGTTTCAGGTGTCTCTAGCAGCGGTGAAAAAGGAAAGAGCTGAAGAAGGTGGCAAGGAGGAATTCACGCCTCTGTCACCATTAATTAAAAAGATAATTACTCAGAAAACAAAGATTAAAGATGTAAATAGGAAGTGCACAGGCTGATAATAACCCAGTCTCCTCTCCTCTCAGCTGATTGACTCAGTGTTGTGTATCAGCTTGTTAAAAATAGCTGAGTGTTTGGAAGAACAGTTTCTGGGAGGTTTCCTCAAGTTGTTGTGGCTACATGGTAGGATGAGACGCATGTCACCTTGTGTGACTCAGCTCTGTGGGGAGGCTCGTTGGAAGAAGTGTCCAATATTTTTGTTTTTTTTCAATTACATTTCACCCGCTGTGTCAAGGCTTAGGGTTGGTGTCAGTTCAGGTTTTTTCACTTCACAGAATCAGAATCCGGGAAAAAAAAGGGAATTCATCAGAGGAGCAAGATTTTCAAACCCCAGCAATTTTTTTTCCCACTTTTCCTTTCTCTTTCTGATGTCCTCAAAGAGGCAGCTGGAGACTATTGAGTCTTTGAACAGATAGAGTCAACATGGATCTGCCAAAGATGGTGTGTGGGTTGGCTGAAAGGCAGCAGGCATCAACTGTGGTTGGGAGCCTAGGCAGTGGAGTCCGCCCAAGGATTTAGGCTTCTGGCATATTGGGTAACGATGTATAAGACGCAGTGGCATCTGCAATGACAGCAACAAAGAAGCAAAACCTTAAGGTTAACATTATGGTTCATTTTAAATTAAAATTCCATCTTTTTTTCTTTTACCATTCTGCTTTAAGTAAAAAGAACAAAAAAGATTCTGAAGGGAAAAATTGTGTAAGAGATTTTTTTTCCCCCAATGTGTAGGAAGAACTTGTTGGCAACCAGGGTAAAAATATATTCCTTCATTCAAATGAGTTCAGTTCTTTTTTCCAGGGGAAAACACCAGGTATTCAGAAATACGTTTTTTACAAGATCAATTCTTAGACAATTGTGGGCACCTCTGAGGTGCTAAGAACAAAATGCAACCATCATCTATAACATTTTAAAATATTGAAGATTACAGAAAGGTTGACCATTCCTATTTGCACCACCTCATTAGATTTACCAGAACCACACCATCCTTTCTAATGTTTTCTTCTCTTCAGTGGAAGCTACAGATTTTCTTTTGGTCATGGGAGAAGGTACATTTTATGTTAAGTAAACCATTTGAACATTGGTGTGGTCCCGTGTTTTAGATCTTTATCTTGCTAAAACAAGATAACAAAAAAATGTCCATTTTCAGTTTTCTGACAGAGGCCACCAAATATTTATTAAAAATTTTCTACTACTTCTGAGATCTTAGTATGCCATTCTCTTCTAAAAAATATCCAGGCGTTTTGGAAGAGAGCAGGCAGAAACACCGTTCCCCTGCCTTATGGTAAAAGGAATATCCCCAGTCTTTTTTTCACTGCAGTGAAATCTTAATCAAGTAATCAGGTATGGGATTGGTCCTAAAGCAAACTATGTAATGCTGGTCACATTCAGAGCCGACTCAAGGCATAATTGGACTAAATAGTTGCTTATCCTCCTCTCTCGTCCCCATAAAAGCTTAAATTATAATACAGACCACAGATCTATAATTCTAACATTTGTTTACTGAGAATGACGCTGCTATTAGATGATTTAATGATTACCTCAAACATTATTTTAAATTGAACATCTAAATTTAGGATTTAGAAAAACTGGCAAGTTTACTTTGTAAAAGAGCAAAAAAAATACTCTTCAGTGTTTGAATGTTGTGTTACCATATCTACAATCTGATGCTATGAGTTAAATCTTTGTGTTTGGTTTGTTCACAAATACATCTCAGCAAACTTTATTCTTTGTTCATAAAGAAATGATTGCTCCCATCAGTCTGCGAGCTGAATGTGAACCTCTAAAAAAAAAATGTAGGGTGAGTATAGCCGCGATTTGCTTGCATGAGTCGAGCAAGCGTTGTGGCTTTCATACTTGAACAAACAGGAAAATGAATCTAACTGTAACAAAGAATAACTAAACACAAGGAATAAATAATAAATGTAATCTAACTAAGAGCAGACTGAACTTAGTAAAAAACATGGCTGATCATATCAAAATAAGAATAACCAAGGAAAACACAGAAAACAGATTAAAGAAAAAAAAAAAGAAAAACCCAAAACAAAACTTAAGATCCTGACAAATATTTGTTGGTAGTGGAGTAAACATTGAAACGGCATAATGCTGCTAATTTTTACCTCTAGCTGTTCTTCTCCTCTGCTCTATGGTGTCTTCTTGCCAATAGAGCAGACACGCAGATAACACTCTCATGGGATGCAGCACTGCATGCAAAACTTCCCGTCAATGAGCAACCCAGCAAAAGGTCGTCGTAACCCAAACCATTAGATTTTTTTATAGCTGCGTCTTAAAGAAGAATAGCATTTAAACAATAATGGGTCACCACAAAGACAGCAGAATCCTCCATGTGGGAGTGTGTAGCAGCCTGACCATGAGGTGTACACACAAGACACCAACATTTAACCTACAGAATTAAGCATTTCATCAAAATCTGTTTGCTGAACAATGGGCTGCCTTAAAATGTTGTCAGAGATAAAAGAGTTCTCATGTTCTGTTAATCTTATTTGTTGCAATCTTTTCCATTTTCTAGGTTTTAGAAGCTCCTGGCCTAAAAGGGATCCACAATTACTGCAACAAGTTGGCCTACAGATGTTGTAGTGTTCCTATTAGCTAAAAATAATAATAATAAAAAACTGTTTGTGATACGAAAAACTCATAATTACTTAAATGTATATCTTGTCATTTTCACCCGTGGAGGTCGCCATTTTTCACCTGCGCAATGCATGCTGGGTTGACGACAAAGTTGTGTCCCTTCTGAACTGGAATTTACAGAGCATGTTGCATTTGACTAATGTAAATTTAGACAATGCCACACTGTGTCGCTGTTAGCTGTAATTAAAGAAGAAATAGTGAGGCGAGTCTGGAACATTTCTCACATGAAAAAAAAAGAATGCATTGTGATAGAGCCAAACACAACTCCTTTCAGGACCTACATTTGTGCCCTCAACACATCTCTCCAGAAGTCCTAAAGCCTTCATCAGTTTTTCTCATACACATGACTCAAACAGGTGGTCGTTACCCACAAGCTCAAACCAAGTTTTTACCCACAAGCGCCTCTGTGTTGTCGGATTAGCAAACGCTGTCAGAGTAGCATACGTGCAGTGAGTACGCATGCGCATTAGGAGGTCCGCTTAGAGGAGCTGTCAGTTCAGCATATGGACACGATACGACAAAAAAATAAGTCAATAAATTGTTTTCAATGATAACTTGATGGATACACATGCACTGTCCTGATTTCAAGGTGTATTTAAAGCAGGGTCTAGCTTAGCTGCAGCCAACTACAAAACACAACCGTATAAAACACGCCTCTCTGTTCCTTGATGATGGTCTAAGTCAAGATGTCATACAGCTTTTAATAAAGTGTATGACGATCTAAATTATCTGATGTTATACTGCTGATTAAATAAAGCATGTGGCAATGACAGGATATACTTGTCTGACAGCTTTAGCTTTAGCTGTCAGATCTGACAGAACATCTGTTCAACACCGGACACAGAGCTACGTAGCTACTTACCGTGGCACACAGTCCGACGGGTAAGTGTCATTCATTGTTTCATTTATGAACCTGAAGGTGGCAGCAACACAAACACCAGCTGCTTCCGCTAACTCTTTCCTCTTCCTCTGTTTGGTCCGCCTCAACTTCGTTACTGCTTGTGATTTCTATATTCTCATCAATTTCATGGCGCTCCGGTTCAAAGTGAAAAGGCTTAATGACGCTCGTCATGCTGTTTGTTGCTAACGCAATCTGAGCCTAGTATATGTCATTTACCCAGAATGCAGTGCAGCGTAAACAACATGGCGACAAATCTTTACAAAAGCTAAACAGCCTGTAGAATTATTACTGTTTTGTCTTTACATCTAAATTAAATATTTCTCAAATAAAGTCTATTGTTGCAACTAATCGTGGATCCGTTTAACTCTGTAGTCAAAATTAAAACTCCTCAAATCCATCCTGATATACAAGCAAGGGAATTCGTAGGCAACAAACAGTTTGTGCCAAATTTTATTTGGACATTCACTTTTGTAAATTCACACAGGATTGGAATATTTGAAATATCAGAATATAGAATATCAGAAAATTAATTCAGAATGTGCAAGTTTCTTGAATTTGTACATTGGAATGTACAAATTACATATATCTGTTTCAGCAGTTTAGCAAAAATATGATTGGAAATGATTCAGTATTAATATGGCTTGTATAAAGGAGGCAGAAAAGTATTCGATTGTTGGTTATAACTGACTTAGAACCCAAAAGACAAAAAGATGACAAAAAAATTTGAGTCAGAATTTCTTTAGTTTCATATCTGGAACATCAACCTGACAATAAACAACAGAATTACTTTTATTTTGTTTCGTTGTCTTTGGAGAGTTATTTGTAAGAAATTGATCATTTGAAGGCTTTCTTGCTTTCTGAAGTGTTTTATAAATTAAAATTAATTATCTTTTTTTGCTTTCGAGATTAAGTATTTTAAACTTCTTCCATTTGTCCATTCAGCCGTCAGAAGCAAGAGAGATTTGTAGAGGACCAGAAACACTTTGAAAAAGATTCTAAAATAGGTAGTGTACTTAGCTTTTGTCAAGGGAATGTCAGGGGCTCTCCAGACATTCAAGGGCCCTGAATGTCTGGAGAGCCCCTACTAGCAACTACTGAGTTTTCTTTGCCTTGATATCCCAGTCTTACAATTCTAGATCTCAGAGGTCCTAACATCGAAAAATTATATAGAGTTAACCCCTTTGAGCTTTTTTGATCTATAAATCAGTCTGCAGCCAAGTTGTTATAGAGGTTAAATAGATATTTTTAGGACTTAATTAGTAAAATTGCTTGTTTCAATTTGCTTATTTCATAACTTCATAATCAGCGACCTTCTCTCCGATGGTCTGTTTAACAGCTACAGTCTCAGATCAACTCAGACCTCCAGGACTGTCAGCATCAGAAACAGCAACTTTATACCTGTTGGGGAAAATATACTACATTTGCTTTGCATTGTCCCCACATGATTTCAATGATATAGTAGGATCCAATTATATTCTTGATTAATATGGATTGTTGCTGTGTTGTTGTACAGTGTTTTAAGCTCTTGTTCAATGTGCCCTTTTTTTAACTTTGAGCCCCCGCCCCTCCAAAGGTCTCTGCACTTGCCTGGAACAAAAGTTTCTTTCCAATAAGAATGACATTAGCTGTGAAACCAGAGCTACTTCACAAAGTTAGATTTGCTCAGTCGAAGTCTGCACCGACATCTGTGGAAAGACTTTTTTGCGCTTCACTTTTGCTCCCCACCCAGACTTCCAAAGCAAGCACAAAACAGACAACAAGAATTGACAAAAGTCTCTTGATGTACTAAGCAAAATGTATACCCTTGACTTACAGGGATTTAATGCAACTACATGCAACTAACACACTTTTCAGATTATACGCAAGTTTGATAATGTTGGGTAATTTTTCCTCAACTTCATGAGTATGAGCTACTTTTCATCAGTCTATGAAAATACAGCTTGTGGTTTAAATGTGACAAAAGACCATTTTTTTTCAAGGAGAATCCTTTTCCTGTATGGAAAAGATATTCACAGAAAAGAAAGAGAAAACTGATCATCTACAATAACAATAAATCAAAACAAGTTGTATAACAGATCTGATGACGTTTGAGTTGTACTCATTGCATTGTACTGTGACAAAAATAATCTCAAACAACAAGAGAGGGAGGTTCCTTTGTTTCATTGCTGGTTATGAGAGAAACAAATGGCCCCATTGAAACACATTATCTAACAATGCAAATAGCAAAATGTATTCCAGCTGAAGACATTGGCCAAGAAAAGGGGCTTTTAAAGTGGAGTACCAAAGAAGCTGACCAAAGCACTAAGTGACAGTGAAGGGTTAAATGTGTAAAGCAGTCTGCATTTCAGTCAATGCAAAGGTTCCCAAGATGTCTCTGATGAGTAGTTTGGTCTGATTCACATCAACTAAATACTGACCTCCTGTTGTGCTCTATTTCAGTTTTATTGCTTTGTCCCACCGCTTGGCCCTAATCATCTGAGACATGAACCATCTGTGACAGAAAACCTTTACTATCCTGACCATTTAATATCCCCACAGTGTCAATTTGTTACACTTTGTGAACTACAGTCAAATTTGCTTCTCCTCTCATTCTTGTTTTTTTTTTTACAAAGCACATATGCGTAGGTGGAAATGTGACCTCTCCAATGGGAGTCTCAATATGACTGGCGAGGAATAATGTTTGTAAAAATCTAGAGCTGATTTGAATAGTTTTTAGAAAATTAACTGTTATTATTATTATTAGTAGTAGTAGTAGCAGTAGTAATGTGTATAATCATCAGTTTTTTGTCTTTTTAAATCAAGCATATGCCGGCTGTGTTTTTGTAATTTTCTCAAAAGTGCAGTTCCATTACATCCATCCAGTCACAACAAGCGAATATAGGCTCCAATTAAAGGCTAGCCATTTTATCTTCCTCTATGTACAACCCATCTTCTCTTCTACATTCACTGTGTAAAAAGGGCTGCCCACACATGCTTTAATTACAACATAAAAGTGCAGGGCTTGACATCTTCCCCTTCGCTGGACATAAACTGTGACGGCTTGTTCTCAGCTGCAGATAGCAGCCCGCTCCTTCGTGTGAATGGCCTTTCAAATGGCGACTATAGAGTTTCTAACTGATGTTGTCTGCCATGTAAGACATGATGAATGTCCCTGCCTGCACAAAATGACTGCAGCACAGATTGAGGGGTGAGGGCTGATGTATGGATGTTGGCATCAAGTAGGTTAATAATGTGCAAGACAAACAAAGGTGCAGTGAATGTTTCCAACTCAGCCCTGGTGTTTTTATCAGCTCACACATCTTGTGACATCAAAATATTGTCAGCTTATAGGATGTTGGCAAATGTCTTCATTTGTTTGTTTTAATCAATTCCTTTCCTGTTCAACTACTTCCAATTGAAGATCACTTTAAACTCAGACAGACAATGAGTCATTAGTTTCTCATTAGACTAGTACATCAGTATAGAAGTGAAAAGCTATGACTTTAAGGAAGAAATAATTATGTTCGCCTATGTGATTTATGATAAAGCTAACAAAAGATTGTTGGCTTGTTGTCTCTTTTAGGTTTGTGCTCGTCCATACATTTGATAAACTATTCTTTACAGGTACAATGTTATAAAAACTCCAACAGATTTCTTCATTTTTGTTGTAATTTAAATCCTTCAAATTATCAAATAAATTTCATTATATGGCAAAAATCACCTAAATGAGTATTCAGGAATTGTCTAAAAAAAGTCTGGGCTTAATCCTAATTGGGCATGATGCTAAATAGGCCACTCATTCACAAAAACTCTCAAACCTGGTTTAATGAAAAAAATAAATACATCTGCAAAGATTCAACAAAACGTCCACCAGTCTTGTACATAGGCAATTAGTCTATGTACAAGACTAATTGCCAGTTTGCATAAATACTTGATAAATTAGTTGCTAGTGCAAAGGGTTGCAAAGGGCTTTGATTTTTCACATGGATCAAGACTAGTTTAGACAGCTTCTTGTTCAGTGAATAAAATAATTAGCAAGCCGCTTTTTGTCTTTACTCAGGTTAATTTGTCTGACAACAAATCATTCCATTGATGATCTCAAACAGAAAATGTCTGCTATAAGGCAAACAGTACTGAATACAGGCCCATTCATTAAATTGAAATATTACTGAAGAGTCCATTTATTTAAGAAAATGTATCACTAAGTACAACAAATTAGGTAGATTAATTGCACAATGGTAGATGTTTGAAAACCTTTATTTCTATTAAATATGATGATTTTCTACTTAGAGGTAATGAAAAAATGTCAGTTAAAACTATAATATTACATTAGGCAATGAAAAAAAACACATTTAAAGCAGAAATGTGGGCGCAAGTATGTTTGATACCTGCTTAAAGTTTGTTATTTTCAAAAAATGCTTTAATCTGACAAACAGCCATCATATGAACGAAGATACTAATATACTGAATAGGACTGTATAACTCAGCTGCAGCTGAAGATTCTGTCATGCATCACTGGCTGGGAATCATCAGTAGTTCTGTATGAGCAGGAACAACATTTACAGCTGTAATCAGTCAGCATGCTTTTTTGCCCTTTTTCATATTTCTTACATTCTTTCAATGCAGAGTAGCAAGGTTAGTGTGCTGGTTCCCCCAGCATATGTTGCTTGACGAAACTCATAAAAACTTGAGTTGCCGAAACACATTAAACTCATGATTATACCTGCAAATATATTGTTTTTTTGTGTGTACCTCATGTAAATCTTTCAGGTGGTGAAACTTTGCAATACTACAGGGGTGGTACCACTGCTAAGGACGAGCCAGCTGCTGGAACACATCGCCCACTCTGTTGGGAAGATGATTGGCTGCAATCTGCAATCCCTGCAGGACCTTTATGTCTCCTGGACACTGAGGTGGGCAGTAAAGATTGTAGATGATTCTTTTCACCCCAGACATGGTCTCTTTAAACCCCCTCTGGCAGGAGGCTGTGGTTCATCAAGTTTCTTACTATCTGCAGCTGGCCTCATCAACAATGTGCACTGTACTTATTTTATCTACAGCCTTGTTATGCCTGCACCAGAAGGTAAAATAAATGAATGTATGTAGAAACATATATAATTGTAAATCCCCCTTTACTTCTCTTTCTTTCCTAGATACACAAAGGAGTATTATTGAAGTTCCTTCCTCCCAGCAACTATTCCACAGTAAAATAGACATAGATAGCCACAAATTCGAGAAGTTGTTAACATCCTTTCTGTTATTTGCAGAGTTTTTAAAACAACAAAGTCCTCTTAGCAGTGGAGATAGGCTCCAGCGCTGGTGCAATCCTGCAAGTACAAGGGGGTGTAAGTCAGTGCTGTCACAAAAATCTGGACTGCATATTGCTACCTGTGGTGAGTAATGGCAAATCCAAGTCTGCAGGTAAATATTGTCTGAATCCCCATTCTTTACTTGACCACTTAACCATATTCTTACATTTTGGTTTTCCACACTGGGTGTCATACATCTATTTATGTAATGTTGAAAAGGTGGGACTGGATGTGTTTTAACTTCTACACATTATGAGTATAAATCAAGGTCCTATAGATTAAAGGGCAAAATAAAATTCAACCTTAATCTTTGGAATAACAAATGTTTCTTACTTTTTGTTATGTTGAGTATTTTTAAGTGGAGAGAGGTAGAGGCAGCAGGTGATTTTGAATATTTCATAAGAAATTCTGAGAAAAGCAAACTTACAAAAATATGGGAAGCCATGAGTCGAACAAAAATCAACCATAACAAAAAAAAAACAGCCAGGAGACACAAGGAGAATGCAGGGAAATCAGGGAAGTAACAGAAGGAACCAGCAAAGAATGACTGAGAAAGAGGTGCTAAAGTACTGGAAGGTTGAATGCTGAAACAATGGACCTGGGATGATTAGCTAACTGATTGCAGGTGTGAGGGAAGAGAGCAAAAGGCAGACTGAGGAGAGAGAAAGAAAGAGAAAGAGGACGTAGCACAGGAGCGAGGGAATGTACACAGGGGATTAGGAAATGAATCTAACAGAAAAGAAAACTAGACATAATTAAACCAGAGTAACTAAAAATAACCAGACACAAGAAATAAACATATAAAACAAGAATCACTAATAACAGACTGAACTAAAGAAAAACAGGATCAAGATGATCTAACCAAAATAAGAAACTAACACAACCTAATAAAGAAACTAGAATCAAATCAAACTACAAAACAACCTAAAAACCTAACACTTTTTAGATGCTTTACCAAATGTTTCCATTTTACTCTCAGTTTTTGCACAACAATAATAACTGATCAAATCAATTTAGTTTTATATTAAGAAAATCCTGATTAAACTTTGGAGTCTGCTTCATTTATAGTGACTAGAGTCTTCATTCCACCATCATAGCTAGAAAAACAACGTATGAGCAGAAAACCTATAAACATAATGGAACAACATAGAGCAGGAAATCATATAAAAAACATTTTACAAGTTGTGTATGAACAAAATAAAACATGACCCTGAACCAAAAAGGATGAAATAAAAAGGATAAAAGTAATAAACTATCACCTACTGTATAAGCAGCCTGTGTAACATTTTATCACAGTGGTGACTGAATCCAGGCCATGGAAGAGACTTTGCTGAAGAAAACAGTCGCCATGACACCTTAGCAATGTCTCCTTAGGGGTGATGTGATGCAAAATGGCCAACTCATTTCCAAACAGCTCTTTAACGTTATTACATTTGAACGAAGGCTTCGCTAAGTCGATATCATCTGGACAAACAATTGCAGAATAAAAAAACCCCGAAATGATGATTTCCACAAAATCATCATTTCTGAACTATAGTGAAATGTATAGTGAATCATTTCACTATTCTGAACTAATTTAAAACTAGTAGGTTCCTGAAATGTAATTTATAGAATCTGCATATTCACGTACTACTGTGTAGAAGCCAATATATGATCCATCTTAGTATATGCAAGCCAACTGAATAAAAACTTTTTTATGGATCTAGAGGAATTACAGTTTGTCAGTGACTTATTCTTAGACCATATATTTACAAGGTCAAGTATTTGTGTGAATGACTTATTGTTTGAAAACACTATTATAGATCTAAAAAGACCTCAAGAGTATAAATTTGAACTCATGGTTCCAGCTGTATGCAATCGGTTGGAAAAAGAAAAAGAACTAAAAAGGACCAGTTTCTAAGTCAATGTAAGTTAGAACTGACAGCTAGTTGACCACTTTAATCATTGTAGTTTCTGTCTAAAAGGGTCCAGTGATTCAAAACCAAATCAATCGTTCAAAATCGCTCGTCTTGATCCAAGCGTTGGTAACAGCAAAAGATCGATCTCTTAAAGTCACGCCTTGATTGTAATACTGAGAAAGCACAGTTGCTGCTTCTGTGTTACAAATTCCACGTTCGTTGAGCCACAGGGCATTTGACTGTGAAAAAAAAGTACCACAGATGTGTGTGTCTGTGTAGGTTGTGGCAAATTCCCACAGGAGCAGTATGAAATGGACTGAATATTTTCCTCTTTGCATTGCCTGAAGTCTAGCACTAAATATATATGCATAAATGCATAAAATAACAAATACATACAGCTCATGGCGTCTATCTATACACACAGAAAAAAAAAAATCCCCCACACAGTTTCAAGACTGGAACTGAACACACACCTGCTGCCTCTTGTCACCACTGATGCTCATACAGAACAAAAGTCGACTCCATCAACTGTCACCCGCAGTGACAACAGCTCGGTAACTCACTCTGGAGTAAAGCATGCATGTATTAAACCTCAGAAAACTAACCAAAATATGATTGTCTTTCTATCTGCTATAATAACGTCTTACTACTTTGACTGTCGTAACAGCACACCGCTTCTTATCACTCAAATACAAAGACACAGAACAGAAATTATTATAATTTTGATCCTGGCTGAAATATAGTCTTTTATTATAAAGGACTTCAATACACTGTTCCATTATCCAACCATGCCTAAAGGCTAATTGAGAACAGTTAATGAGTTTATTTCCTAGAGCAGGCCATTTAAGTACATTCAAGTGGATTTATTGGTTTTACTCCAAGAAACTTCCCGTAAATGCCTACTTTTGGAGAAATTGAAGACTGAATTATTCTACTATATACAATGTGGTTTGGTTGTGAAGCATCTTTGGCAAGGCCTTTTTCTTAGAGGATGCCCTTGGCAGCAGTTAACAACACAAAATACACATAATCAAAGCAAAGAATGTCCTCGAATGGAGGCCTGTGCCAATTTCATACTTCTCTCACAGACTCCAGTGTAGTACTATGTACAAATCTAAACTATCAGTTATTTATACAGAGGAGGAAGAAAATAACAACAACCATGGTGACAAACAGATGTAGTTTACTCTAGAAGATAACGCTAAAAGTCTCAACCACTTTAAAGCTGTTAGAAAATTAAATTGCTTCACTTTTGCTATTATGTATCCTGCCACTTTTCTGGGATGTTGGTTGTTCTTAAATAAACAATCTTTGAGTAAAAGAAACCGCTACTTAGGTTCATAAATAAAAGCAAGTCGGCTGAAATTACAAGCTATGGAAATTTGTGAGACATGGGACTTAAGTAGCTGTGACACTGTATCTAAACATCTGTTTTTAGATACATATCTTGTGTGGTTTAAATGGAAGGAAATAAATCAAATTTTATGAAACATCAAGTCCTACAAGATCTGTTAAAGCTGCAGTATATAAAAAATGTGTTTTTACATAATTGTTAAAACTGTCACTATGTTGTGAAAGTGATATATGTGGCAGGTAATCTGTGACAAAAATCAAGCTTCTCCTCCTCCCCCCAGTTCTTCTTTTGCAATCTGCAGAAATGCACTGCTTATGGTAAAAAACAACCAATCAGAGCCAGCAGGACGGTTTTATTGCTGTCAATTATGACCATGTATGTGATGCTCAATGTGCTATGGTAGAGAAACAACTTACTGTTGCATGAAAAGTGTTTATCCACAGACATCGGTGGTCATGCTAACTAGCCTGAGCATGTGGCAGGCTGTACTATTGGCAGGAAGCTGTAGCATAGCAGAGAGCAGGGGGGAGAGTGTGAGCAGCGTACACACAAGGATGATTCATAGCACTAAGACCGTCCTTCTGGGACAGTTTATTCTGCATCCAGCACTGGGAAAGGCTTGATTTTCTTTTTGTCCACTGAGAATTTTGTCATTACCATGCTGTCCATCTAATTTTTTATTGCTGTTTTTTTGTGCTTACATATCACATGACCACCTTGGGCTAAAAGTGAGGAGTTCAAAAACAGTTTATAAGTGTGACCCCATATTAAATAATTTTGTAGAAGAAAATTGATTATCTACCATCAGTTGGATACACTTCATGCATTTAGCATGCTGACATGGGTATATGCTCGGTAGCAGATGCTGTATTTGCACAATGTAACATTGAATTCAATAACAGTACAGGCAATTTCTGCAACATTTAAGTAGCAGTTGTATAATTGTGTGGTAGTGACACATAATAAATAAATTTAATTACTCTACAACATATTTGTATCCTTCATTAGGTTTTTATTTTGTACAATAAAGTTCTGTTTTGGAAGGAAATTAATGACAGCATAGTGAGGCCAGTCTTCTAACTAACACTTGTTGGGAGTAATTATAATAAAAGTAGAAGGCACACAAAATACTCGGTCTTAACGCAAACAAGCTGAAGTTCTCAACGTTTATATCAAGGAGTTTGCAGCTCCTAGAAAACATTTTAATTTAATTTGATCATATGCACAGACTTAGTATTTTGAATATATATTTAAAACTATGATGTATATTTACTGAATTGTTTAAAATACCTCCAGGTGCAAACATTCCTTTCCACAGTGACACTCTTCCACTCATTTTGGGGAATACCTAAACATTTACTAAGGTTTATTGTCCCTCCAGTAAGTTGTGGATCAATTTCGGACTCCCAGTCAGTCAGACATGTCCATAAAACCCCCAAAGGGAGGTATCCAGATTAGTTGTCCAAATCCCCTCTGTTGACATCCTTTGATGTGAAGTGGCTCTATTCCAAACTCCCTCAGGATGGCAGAGAACCTCACCTTATCATTAAGGCTGAATCAGGGATCTTTTCCTCCTCGTCTTGAGTCACATGTTCCAATCATAGGTGAGGCTTGAAACGTAGACACCACATATAGGTAGTTACTTGTAGTTTAAGGGTGAGCTATTTATTTATTTTTACTAAAATAGAAGGGAAATCTAGCTCAAAACCACTACATTGCATAAATTATAATATTAAATTAAAAACAGATCTATGTGGAACTATTCCCACTCTCTTGCAGACTTATTTAAACTATGGAGATGAGTTTGAGTAGAGCCAAGGCAGAGACTTTGCTTAGCCATAAAAAGAAAGCTCTTGAAAACAGTACCAAATAGTATAAAATGAATTTGAGAGCAGTAATTACCAGTCAGGCAAATAAAAGGGCAATATAAAAACATCTATGCACTGCTTTGTCTTTATTTCACAAGGTTTTATGTGAGAAAGACTAGAATGCATTTAGCTGGGCAGCAATTTTAGGTTGTTTGATGTTCCTATATTTTCTTTATTTTGAAATCTTTTTGTAAAATTGACAATAATGGTTCATTATAAGATGGAACAACATCCAGTTTTGTGCAGATTTTGACAACATTTCAGGGGTTTTTTTCTGCAGCTTCATTTGCAATGCTACCACCAGTTATGCACAACACCTGTTTAATGTCGCTGCATTTTACTATCAAAGATTAAAATGATATTTAAAGAAGGCTTATTTGGCTATCTTTGGACTCATCTACAGAAGCTGCCATATTCAGGTAATTCACTTTAACTCAACAGTTGACCGCTCAGAAATGATGGAAACTATTTTGGCTCACAAAAGAATCATTAGCAGTCACTGCATCTGTTTCCTGCTCATCCAAACAATAAACAGTTTGGCAGCAAATTGGACCACATGGGATGTTTTTAAGGATATGAGCTCTGTTCATGCGTTGAATAATTTATCACGCGAATGAGTCAACTTCCACCCTTGTTTCTGCATCTGAGCAGGGGGCAACAGGATTGACAGTTAATTTTCAGCTCTCTTCATGAGGCTAACTTGTTGCTGTGTGAATATTGTTTTTTTCATAACACACTTAAGTATTTCAACCTTAACATTAAAATGCCGTTATCATCTTATCAGGAAAAACCGTCTGAACTGAAAGCAATGACATTAGCTTTATGTCTTGAATATTACAAGATTTTTCAGTTTGTAAGTGGGAACCCTGTGGATACAGCAAACTGCAAGTAGTGATCAGGCTGAGATCTGAGGTCTTTGATTACCAAATTATTGCTTTTTCTCTATTCTATTTTTACATTGTGACTTTGCCAGAAAGTGCTGTTTTATTTGGCATGAAGCAGTGCTAGTCTGGCTGGCTGATGATAAAGACATATTTTTTTAATAGCAGGACAAAAAAATACTTCAATAGAAACATGGATTATTAAAAAAATTTTTGTCTACCTCATCTCTCTGGAGTTTTATGTTTTTTCCGATTCCACACACATTGATATCCATGTCTATCAAAGCATTTATTTGAGAAGCGAAGGGGATAATGATGGGTCAGAAGCCTCTATCCAAAGTTGAGGAGGTGTTGCCATGTTTCTGAGTGTGTGTCTTCGAGAAGGTAAGGAGGCTGGACAATGATGGATGGAGAGATGGATGCAAGGATTATCTGGGATAAACCTCTGACTGTTGATTTTATGTTGAGCCCTTTGCCTCTTAGCTACAGGCATCAGAGTATGGAGGACTTTCTGGTTGTGGTGCACAAAAAGCAAGAAAATCTGTATGTGTATGTTTAACCTGATGGTGCAGCTGACTGACAGTTGTGGGGAAGGAAAGAGATGAAGATGAGAAATTTGCAAAGCGGTGAAAGATACAAAGCGAAAGAGGTGACAGACTGGTGATGAGGGGCACAACACACCTAATAGATAGTTTGTCTGAAAATGAAGGCTGGATATTGTTTGGGGTAGAAGCAACGTGGTGGACTGATAAATAAGAAAGGGGAAATTACAAGCTCAGCCACAGAGAGAAAGGTAATGAAAAGGTGATTTAAAGAGAAAAAAATTAGTAAAATCAGAAGAACACAGCAGGAGAAGAGCAAACCCCTGTACTATCTCCCCAACACACACCCCCACCACCCATCCAATTAACACACACGCAAACACACTCACCCATATGCTTTTTCTGTCTGTGGGGGAGCCACCAAACCAGACCTCCAATTGTAGTCCCAGAGCAGTTACTAAAAAGCCGGTAGAGGGCTGAAGAAAAGCAAGGTAGGACAGGGGGAAGCAGAGCGCAGCAGCAGTTCCTGATCAAACAGGCAAAGCTTCTCGTACAGACGAATGCACCAAAGGAAAAAAGGGAAGAGGAGGGAAAACGAGGAATGTTCAACTGACACCTGAATGAAACTCTTCCAGCTCACAAATCCCAGATTTACTCCACATCCACCTGATAGATGAACTCTCAGCTGTTGATATTTAAACAGACACACCAGCGCGCTCACACAGCTCCCTCACTGAGCGCTGTCGCAGTGACACCATCAGCAGCAAAGCTCCTCAGGCGGACGGTGCGAGAGGAGAAATAAGCATGGACGGACCTCTGGCACCTTCTCCCTCTCCTCCTTGTTATTCCTGTTGTACCTCCTTGTCAGCTTTATCCAACTATTCAGTCAAACAGATGAGAGGGTAATGCTTTTCTCCTGCTTCTTTGCCATTTTAATTCAGTTAATTATTCCTGCGCTGCACTGCTGCACAATCTCTCCTCTTTCTGTGTCCTTCACTGTCGGACTGACTAGTGCTCCACAGCGCAGAGAAGCTGGACTGCGCTTAGATCCCTCCCTCTCCTCTCTCTGCTGCTGAATGTCTTTCCATGCTTCCTCAGCCCCCTCCTACAGTTCAGTCTCACATCTCCCGTGACTTCTCTTTCACTGCCAACACTGCATTAACAAGTGGAAAATGGTTTTGGACCATCAGATTTCCTTCAGTAAGTTAAAAATGTAAAATCAGAATATAGAGTATAAATAACCATTACAATAACAATATGCAATTTCTTTTGCTCCACACAGTCAAATGCTTGATGTTGTAGTAGAGTGCAAATTGTACAAATAGCAACTTACTGCATGCTGTAACTGAAAACATTTTGAAAGTGAAAAAAGTGCTGACGTAATAAAGGAAGTACATTTATAACAGAACAGTTGGTTAAGTTTGGTTTGATCCAGAGCAATCCAGTGAAACATGAAAATCCACAAACCACAGTTTAGATTCACCTGAAGGCCACAGCTTCAGATTGTACTGATCTAACAGTTGGGGCACCCTGAGGCTCTGTTTTGGTATTTAATAAACTAGACCGCTATTGAAAATTTTATTTATTTGAGTAACTCAGTTCACTACACACTTCTCTACTTTGACAGTTATCACAGATTTTGAAAAGATGGGGTATTCACACCAGACCAACACCTGTGGCAACTGCTGGATCACACACTACAGGATTTTTCAGACAACCTAAAGCCAAATGAGCGTATCAAACTCTCTTGGAGGTGACAATACGAAGGAACAAACAGACCACTGGGTGGCAGTAATGGAAGACACTGTATTTTCAGAATGCAAACGGTTAGATTTATTTTGCACATCCCCATAAAATGAAAGAGAGGCAGTTTAACCTATGTGAATCTTAAAGGACAAGTGAATATAATATGGAAAGTGTCAAAGGTAACTTTGTTATACTTATGTTAAGAGTGTGGAACATGTTACGGGCCGAGGCCTTGTGTGGTGGGTAATGTGTGTTGGGGTCTGTCTGCTTTTTTTGCATCTTTTCTGTGGAGGGTGTGGTGCTGTGGCACCAGAGCGGAGTATAACGTTGTCTCTTTTCTCCTTTCAGTGGCTCTCCACAGGCCTCCTGACTCTAGCGGTGTGCTGCCCGGCTGCTGGGCCTCGTCTCATCTTCATCAGGCACATTTGAGTTTAAAAATCTTTGAACTGGGGGGATGTGCTCTCTTCCTGGTTTTAGTCAGAATACAAACAGCAGCAATCTCGGTCAGCTCCTTGTGTCCTATTAGACTTTGTTGACAGGCTTGTGATGACACTGTTGCAGAAATCCATTCTACTAAAAATAAATGCGTGGATGTGTTTCTCTAGATTTTTCTGCCACATTAGAACCTCTTATCCTGGAAATGTTCTCCATGTTATTGAAATATGACTTTGTAATTGTTTTTATGTGTCTTTAAAGTTTCAGGTCTGAGTCCCTCATTACACCCAGACAAAACATATGAATTTAGAGTGACTTTAAATGTTGGATGCAATCTAAAAATTACAGCCAATTGTTTAAATTCTATTTAAACAAACGACAATGTCATCTTTCAGTTGTTTAAATTTACAAGCTATATTTGTTTAGACTTAGTTGATTTCCCTTGGTTGAAACACTGGCTAAGCCAAAGAAACCATGAAACAGATGTTTATCTATGTTCAGTAATCAAAGGTAAAACAATTATGCCATTGAGTAGTGGATGAGTAGAATATCAGGAAGCATTGTCTTTGAGGAAGAAATGTGGTCAGAAAAAAGCAAGGGAACATGATTTGAAAGTGAAATAATGAAGGTCATGTGATTTGATGTGCCCAGATTTACCCTGTTCCAGATTGATGGGAATATTAAGCTAATAAAATAGGCAGAGCTCCTGTAGAAGGATGAGGAGGCAGTGCTGTGATATGGACTTAAGGTTCAGCAACATTATGTGCCCAAAGGAGTCAGCTGACAACTGGAATATACTAAATGACAAAGTTATTCCATAAATTAATATTTTTTCTTCCCTGATGCCGGGGGCATTTTCAAGGATGACAATGGCAGGAGTCATCAGGTTCAGATTGAGAAAGAGTAGTTCCTAGAGCCTGAGAAAACATTTTCACACCTGTACTGGATCTTAACCCCTCTGAGAACCTTTGGGTTATCCTGGAGAAGGTTGGATCATCAATACCAAATCTCGGTGAAAAATTAATGCAACACTGGATGAAAATAATTATTTTGACATTGCAGAAGCTTGTAGAAACAATACCCCAGTGAATGCATGCTGTAAAGGTGTTCCAACAAAATATTAGAGTGTGTGACCTTTATTTTTGTTGGGTTAGATATAAAAAGGAGCCATTTTACAACAGACACATCCATATACTGTATGTCTGTGTTGCTTAGAAATCATCTAAACCAAATCATTTAAAAGTCCTCTTTAGACACCTTCAGGGATCTTTTTCTGCTCTATCTTGATGATAAAGGTGAGAAGTGTAAACTTGGAGTGATCCCATAAACTCAACAGACAAATTTGAGGAAAACATGCCAAGTGGAAATAAAGAGGCTCTTCATTTTGTATAACAGATGTGTGGGTCTTAAACAGAGTTTTCCTCTGTTTGTTAGCTGTATATTGTTCCAGCCAGAGTCCTTTCCAACTGCTTTTTCTCTCATTGTTTTCTTCTTGCCTTACCCCTCCTGTGCTTACACTGCATCTGTCTCACTGCATTATCTCGCTCTGTCCTCATCTATCTCTGCTGTGTTCTGCACCTTTTTTTTTTTCTAAACAAAGGGCTCCCTTGGGTCAACAGTGTACAGAACACACCATCCCTACACAGCACTACCTACACAATCCTTTATCCTTTATGAGCAAAACATCTGAAGAAAATGTTTTGGTTTGACATTCCCGTGTTTGCTGATTCATTGTTGTTCAGCATTGTGTATACGTGTAAACTAATTTCCAATGAGGCTAATCATTAGGAGTTTAAGCATTTAAAGAAACTGAAAAGAGAGTTTTTACAAGGAGAAGCAAACAAATAAGAGACCTGTATGTCTTTGTCAATTACTCAATGTTTGGAGTGAATAGAGACAGGTGGAAACTTTTCTTGCAGAGATATGCAAAGTTTAATATGGATTATTAAACAGAATCATGACCTACTGTTTATTTAAAGAACATGCCTGCCTGGTGAGGTGTGGTTTTATACAACAACACATGAAGAGCAGAATCCACATAAGCGCTTTCAAGCAGAAAGCACTAATAAAGACTGAATAAACACAAACAACTTCTCTCCATAATTACTTATTCACAAAATGCTTTACAAGAAACTTTTTATCTGAGTTAACATTTGACTAAACTATCAAGTAAATATGAAAAGAAGAAGGAAAACTAACTACAGGGAAAAGATGACTGCTGTTGGGAATCGGGGTTTTGGGGGGTTTCCTTTTTGCTGCTGTTTCATTCCTTATCCACCAGATGGCGTCTACAGGCGGAGGTTTCTCTGGAGGGACGGGCCTTGGTTCAGCGCACCGGTGTTTAATCACCTCTTCAGTCATGGAGCTTAAGAGGAGCGGACTACCAGTACTTCGTCGCTTGAGTGTTAGCCTATATGGTACTCTAAGCCCCTAGAGAGCTACCTCCGAGCCTTTCCAGAAAGATCCTCTGAGTATCCCTCTCGTTGTTTTTCCTCCTACAGCTATTCCTTCGTGACGCCAAGCGGCCTCCTTGAAGAATCCTTCCTGGTTTGACTCACCTCGAGACACCACCTACCCACGGGTTGCCCAAGCCCCGTTTCCGTTCCTTCGGCCGGATCTCAAAGCCTCTTCCGGATTATTCGGCGGATTGTGGATCCGCTCCTCGTCTGTCCTCCACCACAGAAACCACTGGCCCGCTCTCTGCCGCAGCCTCCTCCGATCCTCCTGGACGCCACTCGAACTTACTGTAAGCCAAGACCCGGTATCCACCGGAGTGCCTCCAGGACTGTCATCATCATTTTCCCAAGTAAGATCGGCTACTACTCTCACAGCTCCCATTTCCGATTACCCCTGAACTTACCATTCCCTCTGCTACTTCTCAGTGTGCCGACCTCCCCAGAAGCCCTCTCCTGACAGTTCGTCGTTCTATCCACCGAATCTGTGTTTACATTAATAAACTATATTTTGCTGATCTCTGTTCTCCAGTGGTGTTCTGCATATGGTTAAGAAAATTAGACCTCGCCATGACAACTGCAAAATGAACAAATAAGAATGAACTGAAGCCAATAAAAAATTGAAACCAATGCAGTGATAACACATGTCACTGTGAATATGAATGTTTAAGAAGTAAGGTTTGGTTTGAAGAATTGGTTATGGATGTTGACTCTCAATTTGGCTGACAGATGATGCCACATTTGGTGGCTCAGTATAACAACAAGAAAAGTGGAGGCTGCAGCATTAATTAGCATCAATTAATGCTAATTAATTAATGCCAGTTAATTAATTAACATGAATTAATTAGTCCTACACAATATGGTCTAGGCCAATCGCAGTGTGAATAAACACTATCTACATACCTATCTCCCTATTTACATTTCCTGTCAAAAATGAAAATCTGTCAGAGGCCTAAGAATTTTGTGCTTAACTGCATGTACTCTTTAATGAAAAAAAAAATTGTGTTTTTTCTAAACTGTCTTTTCAAATCCCAGTCATGGGACTAAATTGTGTCCTCCTGGAGGTTAAAATGGAATTGTTTCCTTCCACTGTTACCCCATGCTTGTTCTGAGACTAACTTGATAGAACTTTTTTTTTTGATCCAGCTGCATACCCAAGCATTATAATTAGGATAAGTAATGAATGTAGTTGAATTTTTATTTGTCTATATAAATGGACTGGTTTGTGTATTTCTGCTCATAAATGTGTCTTGTTAAGTGCCCTGAAATTACATCTGTTCTGAATCAGTGCCATATAAAAAAACTGAAGTGTTTAACTAGTAGAAGTATGAATTTAGAATAAAGCTATTTATGTTCTAACAAACCTATTCAAACCAACATGCCACTTTTGGACTTTCCTATGACCACAACATACAAATCTAACATTCCACATAATTATTTCAGTATTTATTATTAATTATATTCAGTAAAAAATCTCTGCTGAGAAATCACAGCCTGGACAAATTGGTGAAGAGCATTGAGCCAAGACTTTTTACAAGCTTGGTCCCTGGCACTGCAGCTATGATCAGTCTAGATTAGGCTAACTTAAAAAATATATATATATCTAACAGGTTTTAAAGGGGAAGGCTTGGATCGTGGAAGAGCATACTGATTTATTTTAGATGCCAAAAGATTTAATCTGTAAAAATACAGCCATGAACCAAAGTGTAATTTGTAAATTCTGGCTACCCACACCACCCCCTGGAGTCAGCACTGCAGGTCAAAGCTGCGGAGGCTTCTGCTCTCTTCAATTCTTCGGATGTGTGCTATAACATTTCTATTTCCAAATTTCTTTGACACAGTGGTTCTCAAAGGTGTACGCAAAACTCTGGTTATTATACAAGAGGTTTTGTGTTGGATAAAAGCTGATCATAGTAAGTCTTTTAAAAAATTCGTTCCCCCAAAATGTCATGTGCCATTTAGCCTGCACAGGTTAACTGAAGAACAAAAGGTGCAATAATATGGTTTGAAAAGTGTGCACACCCTCTTTGTGATTCAGTTTCTGCATAGTGTACTGGGACTTGTGTGCAGACAGGTAGACAGAAATTCTACTTGACAGTAATGATTTATTAAATTATAAACTTAGAAAACAAACAAAGAACAGGCAAAAGAAGAACACAAAAGAAACTGAAAGAACCAGGGAAGAATCTTACGTGGAGTCAATGAAACACATTGGACTTTAGCTTCTGGAAAGGTAATTGAGTGACATTAGAACCAGTGGAGGGAATGCAGAGCAGCTGGGTGATAAATTAAACTCAGGAACTGAGGAAACGTTACTAATTAACATAGAAATGAACTCAGGAATCTAAGAGGATGCAGAATGATCTAACGAAACCAAATACTGAAATTAAATAGTAAAATAAAAAATGGAATGGGTGGAAAAGAAAAGAAATAAAAACGAGTAAGTGATACAAATGTAAAATCTGTAAAATACAGAATAAACAAATTTTTAGCCAATAAAACCACATATTACAACCAAAACAGAAAGCATTACATCTTATTTCCATTGACTGTATTGGAATCCTCCATCAACTATATTTGTCCACTTTACTTTCCAAAGATTCTCAACATTGATCGCACTGTGATGAAATACCTTGAGAATAACATCTCAGATCTCTTAAAATCTCTGTCATGTTTGAACTTTAATCTTCACACCTTTGCAACCAGGTTATTGTGCCTTTCTGTCTTCTAAACTTCTCATGGCAGATTTGTTCGTATATCAGTCGACTTGAACGGCAGATATTTCAAAAATAACAATAGAATATTGTTGAAATTATTAATGTGGTCTCATTTTGTACAATGTGAAAACCTACGTATTTTTCAACATGAGTACTTACACACACAAAATCTAAAAGCCATGCTCCTCAGGACTTTAAAGGATTTTATAAAGACACACCCTTTAATTCTTATAGGTATTATGAGTTTTCCCTTTCATTTACACTATTCATTATAGAGAATAAGTGGAGAGTATTCTCTTTGTTTCGTTTTTGTTTCTGTAAGTAAGTGTGCTACATTTGTATGACTTACACCTTTTGTAAATAGAGGACTTTAGAGCTGTAGGTTGAACAGATCATGTAAGATGGATGGTTCTTCATTAATGGACACACTCCTTGAGGCATTAATCAAGGTTCTTTAATGCAATCATGCAGTGTGCTAGGCTACTACAAAGAAAAATCATGCTTAATATCAAGGTTGCAAAACATCCATCCATCCATCCATCCATTTTCTGTTCACCCTTGTCCCTAATGGGGTCGGGAGGGTTGCTGGTGCCCATCTCCAGCTACGTTCCAGGCGGGAGGCGGGGTTCACCCTGGACAGGTCGCCAGTCTGTCGCAGGGCAACACAAAGACATACAGGACAAACAACCATGCACACACACACTCACACCTAGGGAGAATTTAGATAGACCAATTAACCTGACAGTCATGTTTTTGGACTGTGGGAGGAAGCCGGAGTACCCGGAGAGAACCCACGCATGCACAGGGAGAACATGCAAACTCCATGCAGAAAGACCCCGGCCGGGAATCGAACCCAGGACCTTCTTGCTGCAAGGCAACAGTGCTACCAACTGCGCCACTGAGCAGCCCGGTTGCAAAACATATTAGTGTTAATTAACAATAAACAAAAGCAGTGCTAGTTATATACTAGATTTAAAAGCCATGTGTTTATTAAAATGTATTAACCTTCCGTTTATCTTTGTTCCTGTAGACAGTGGCCTGCTATTTACCCTCTTTCCTTACTAAAAGAGAGCAAATCTTTGCTTTTGTTGCACAATCGTTCCTGTGTGATGCAGACAATGGTGCTTACACAGAAAAAAGGCATTCAACATCAAACATGTAGAAAAGGCATTATTTTTTATTTTATTTTACTATATTCCAAAACGTAAACACAAGTAATCACTTAAATAAGAGGAAAATCAGTAAGCAAAATTCTAAAAAAAATTGGAATTTTTTAGAATTCTAAAAAATTCTTGAAATTCTTCAAGTGGTAAAGAATCTTATTTATTCTACATACATTAACTTTACATGTTCTTTTGTCCCATAATGAGTGTTGCTGAATATAGAAAAGGACACAATATCCATCCCTTCATTTTCCAAACCAGTTTTGTCCTGTTAAGTGTCACAAGTGAGGCTGGAGCCCTTCCCAGTTGCCAGAGGGAGAGATGCAGGGCAAAACCTTGATGGGTCACCAATCCATCACAGAGCCAAAACAGAGACACACAAGACAAACAACAATACGCACTACAGTTCAGTTTCGTTACAATTTATACTTGAAAAACTAAAATCAAAACTTCTGAACAGCTTTATCGTTCCCTGTTCAATTAGTGTGACAAAAATAATTGTTGAAATTGTTGACATTTGCTTAAAAACTCATCAAGATACAGTGTTGTAGATTTTTTTTGTCATTTAATTTCCTATAGTATCACATACATAATGAAGGATGTTATATTTCTAAATATGCACCTTAAGTACGATAATACTGTCGCTCAAGACTATAATACTGTGATGGATTATCAGTGAAATTTGACATGATCCAATTATGTAGTCAGGCAAAAAAGATGCAATTACCACCAGAAGCTTTTACTTCAACTTTTAAGACTTTATGGATCAACGCTAAATCAATGAAGCAAAGCTATTAACAACTTATGAAAAGTTATCAAAATGGTTATTACGTAACTGCAGATGTTGCAAATAATGAAGACATTGAAAATTTTTATTGACTAACTCGTTTGAATCATCTTAGATTTTACATAAGATAATCTACATTTAAGAGAAAGACCAAGAATCCAAACACACCAGAGGAGACTGAGCTGAAATACGCCCTACTCAGGTGTTTCTCTGTGCTGCGTAGAACAAAAATGACCCTTCAACGATTACTAAACTCGACTCCAAACCAGTGCACGTCACACTCACTGACGCTGCATTATCTGTACCATTTTGTTATCTCAGTGGCACTCTAGTGTAGTTTTCACCATCCCTTGCTGTCATCCTGTTGCCACATGATCCCTCTGCTCACACAGGAGAGAGAAGGAGAGAGAGAGATGGAGGTGAATTGACACTCCACCCTGACTCCAGCTGCTCGCTGGCAGAATAATAATCAGCCGCTCGGCATGCTGGTCACATCGCCTACACTATCAATGAGTGAGTGTGCCAACCAGCGAGGGAACGGGAGGGAGAAGCAGAAGAGAGGAAAGAGGAGGAAGAGAGAGAAAGGCAACAAGGTGAAAAAAAAGACAGGAAAGAGTGGAGGATGGGAGAAAGGGAGGGAAAAGTGGGAAATGAGGAATAAGAAGGGGAAAAGAGGACAAGAGGCGGAGAATAAATGAAGGATGAAAGATGAGTGAGAGAAACAGAGGGCGTGGAAAGGATAGAAGCAACAAGGTGAATAATGGACAAACGATGGAGAAGGATATGAGAGAAGAGTGGAAAATGAACGGGAGGTGGCAAAATATGGAGGGGGGGACAAAGGGAAAACAAGATGAGGGTCTGAAGGAATGAAGATTAATGTGATTCTACACATACATGTAATAAGTACACAAATGAACCTGCTATAAGATCAAACTTTTATTTACATTTGTTTTATTGTTTTCATTCTTTCCCCATAAGATGTCACAAACACAAAAAAATGGATGTTAAGAAAATATATCTATTTCTCACAATATGTATCTTGAAATTGAGCCGTAAGACCTGAACACACAATTTTAACGTGTGTAAAATAGAAAGTCCGACTTTGCCCTCAGCCAAAAGCAAGGCAGCTCTTGCTAATTCAGCTCATCAATAGACAGGCTAATCAGATTTACTTAAAACTGATGCCTCCCAAATCCTTAAATAGATGTTTGCTGCATGGAACTTGTTTCTTAACAAATCATAATTAATTACTGCAGTAAAAGTCATCTTTGTAGCAGAAAAATCAAAGAGAAGCTTCTTGTACAAGGAGAAAATATTGCAACCCAAAGCCAGATAAGTTGTTTTTTTCCCCTAAAACAACATATCTGGTTTATTGTGCAAACAAATAAATGAAACATAAATAAAAAAAAATGTGGCTGAATTACAATAATGTCAGTCATGTTGAAAATGTTTAAGAAAGCAAAAAGTCTTTTGTTTTTAAAATGCTGTTGTGAGAAAATGAACCGCAAACACTGACTGAACCCTCAGTGCCCTTGCCTTAATGTGCTGGGCTGTGGCTCATTTACTGGTGACTGCTATAATTAGCTTCTTTCACATTTTGACATGTCACAGCAGGAAGAAAATGCCTGCAAATTATGAACTTACTTACCTGGACCCTTGAAAAGAACAGGGCTCAAGTTGTCATGAACAAATATTGAATTTCAATAAACAGTTTTAATAAATAACGTGTTTGTACTTTTTTCTGGTTTTGTGTGAGTTAAACTGACTCTTCATTCAGTCAGAAAAAAATAGAGCTAAAAATAGGAGTGTCTCTCCTGACAGGGTTGGGAACAACTTTTGGAGGTCAATACATTGTATTTGTGTGAATCTGTGGCAATGAATGAAAGTGAATGCTCCACTTCATACCTTGCACATGTACATAGCTAAATAACTTCTATTTTACTGTCATTCCTGCACTTTATATTTTATATTTATATTTTATATTGTATTTTATTTTATTCTGGAGTAATCTCATAACATTGGAACCTCAAACATTGTTCTGAGCCGTATGCAACGAAATTTTGTTCTGTATACACCCTGTGCATGCAAAATGACAATAAAGTCAGTCTACGTCTAAGTCTAAGTCTAAGTCTAAACTATCTTTTAGTTACTTCACAAGCAAAAATATGTAAAACATTCTTTAACTGTGCAGAACTGGCAGACACATACTCTTAAAGAATTGTAGTAGTAATAGCAGTTCTATTAGATATTGACTTCAATGGGTGGGTACGTATCCACACTACATGTTTTGTGTTTTTGTCTTTTTTTTGAGACAAAAAGAAGAAAGTCATGTTTCAGTCACCATCCCCCTTACAATTTTGTTTTACTTTGTGCTGGTCTGTTATGTGAAAAAAAAAATTCCAGCAAAAGAGGCAAATGTTTTTGATTGTAACATGACAAAACTGTTGCAACCTGGTTTTGCAACGCGCAAGCTGTTTTTCTAGTGTTACGTTTAATAATAACAGACTTCATGTTACAGTTTTGTAGCTGCAATAGTCCAAACAATTGTTAATCATTTGAATACTATTGAGGGTACAATTACTGCTATTATTAAGATAGTAACATCATCTGTAGCTCCTATGCTACTGTCATATTATGATGGAGAATAGGACCCAAATGTAGGGAGGAGGTAGGCAGGTACAAAATAAACAGTTTCACTTATTGAAGGAAATTCAAAAACTAAAGTTTCCCCAAAAGCATACATCACAAGAGGAAAGCAAGAAAACATGCAGGTGCAAGTAAGCTGGAGAAGTAATTCTTGAATAAAGACTGGGTTGAAACTGGCTGCAGTCTTTCAGGGAAATCAACCAATTGAAGTTGAACTACAGTAATTGGATAAATGACTGGTAGGATAGACAGGGAACATCTCATTGGCTGAAGGTTTATTTCGACAGGATTTCTTCTCTGGTTTTAAATAACTCACCTTGAGCTCCTCAAAAAGATTTTGCCTGACTCATCACACTTCCTTCTTCTGTACTGTGGAGAGAAAAGGTCATTAATGACAAAGACATACATCACAGTGCGTTGTCATTGCAGCTAAAACCATCTACCTGTGGTGCTTTGGCTTTTGGTCCAGGGATTAATAATCTTTATCTATGAGCACATTTCATTAAAAAACTTTTGCTTATCTTGAAGTTTTTAAACAAAATACAAAACAGATTGTGTTACTGCAGAAATCAACACATGTTTGGAACGTATTGTCTACCGTCAATGCATGCAAACCGGATGGGTTTGTCTAAACAGCAGGCTTTGGGGTGATAAAACTTTGGGATGCATGCTCAGGTGTCTGCTCAGGGGTCACTTTGTGCTGAGCAGAATCAGCTACTTGCTGTGCTGAGCAGTGCTCCAACTGACAGATAAATGAAAATGTATGTGCACCTGAATATCCAGAATACTTTACTTAAAAATAGCTTAATGGAGCAGGCAAAACAGAGATACGAGTCTGGTGACATATGCTGATGAAGCCAAACATTTTTTCTGGAAAATGTGCACCAAGTGATCTTTGGCTGGCAGCTATCACCTTGTGGCAAGGGCATTACAGTCAAGCACAAGCAGGAATTCAATGGTGACAAATACTGTAATTAAGCTTTTAATGTCATTATGCATTTATGAGGCTAATAGATTTGGATCGATAAAGCATATCATGTCCGTTGACCAAACAGATGATTAAGGTTTACCAGAAGATGGCAGATATTTCATCTTTTTTTAAGAACACAAAGTCTTTTTAAGCCAGCAATAAAGTCAATCCCCCCAAAAATATATAATAACATGTTTTACATTTACATTTCCCTCAGATATTGTGCAACTCCAAGGTATAGTAGTAACCACAACATAACTATGGTTTAAAAGCTGTGTTTCTCCATGAGAGGGGAATGCTTCTGCACCCAATAGCTCCCTCTACTCGTTTATGAAAGGCTTTGAGAAAGCATGAAATATTTATTTGATATGTCCCTGCAGTTTTATTTTACGGTGGAAAACATAAATCACAAATTGTTAGAGTGTCTGAGATAACACAGTATCCCTTGATAATAGCATCAGTTTACCTGCGACAGTGTAATGCAGATGTGATGAAATGAATGAACAGTTACATTTTGGCCTCAAAATTCAATTTAGATAAAAGAGTGTGGAGAGCCTCTAATGTCAGTCATTTGGCAGCGCTTACCATCATGGCCGTTATATGCTGCTTTTGGCTCACACTGAGCTGATAACGGCATGTTATGTGTGAGTAGGGACAAGAAACATCCGGATGCACCAGGTTCTTTATTATGAAGTCGTTCAATGACGAATGAATGAAAAAGTAAAAAGTGCCATTTTTTTTGCACAAACTTGGAGAAATTTAGAATCAGAAATGGGTAAATATGACACTGCTTATTCTCTTTCACAAACACTCAAATGTTGACAGAGTGAGCAAGGAGCAAATAGATGCCTCAGAACAGCAGGTTAGAGGTCACATCTTATACAGAGCCTACAGTCCTTGATGCGTCCTTCCTGGGTTCAATTCCCAGCCTTCATCTCTTTCTCTCTTCTCTCTCTGCCCATTTCCTGTCTGATAACTGTCAATAAAAGCCACTAGTGCCAAAAAAAGAACAGAAGGTTAAAATTCTGCATCAAGAGGCAAGTTCTGCAAGACCAAGGTCCTGTCTAGACTAACATTCTGCTAACAAAAAAACACGTTTTTCAGGAAGCATTTTTCCACCTTTCTTTCACATGCAAGCAGAATTTTTTTAAAAACACTTTAAACCATAATAACGTTTTTCACAATTGTTTTTTTTGTGTGTTTTCAGTTGGTTGTCTATTTAACAACCATAGGCTACTGCAGTATTTGAAGAAATGTGCAATGAAATTGTATTAAAGCCTGCAGATTTGGAACAAACTGATTAAAGAGGGGAACGAGGTAGTTTTAAGTCACATTACAGCTTCCTCCAGATCCACACTGTCATGCTGAAAGCTCCTGTAGCAAAACCAGGAACACATGTTTTAAAATTTCCACGCTGTTAGAACAGGTACTCAAACAGACAGAGTGGAAATTTAAATACTTCATAAAAAATTTATGAAACTGTTAACTTCTTATTCGTAAACCTTGTTATTGTTATTTTTCAGTTACATAGTTTTACCTTGACTGGATATGCATGTTTTATTTACATTTAACTTGCTACTGCTACATGTGGGGTTTTGAAAACTGACAAAGAACGACCAGCTAAATTAAATAATTACTTACCAGTTCTATGTTAACATTCAGGTTCACCAATTATTTTGCATTATTCTTTCTTGTTGCATTATCTGGTCACAGTAAATGTCCAAATGAATTACTCTCTCCTGCAGATTTTGGATTCACAAAAAAACTCCCCTCTGTTCAGTACACACACACACACACACACACACACACACACACACACACACACACACACCCACACACACACACACACACACACACACACACGCCATCAGACTGAACACATTAACTCTTCCTATCTTTTTGCTTTGAATATCATTCATCACTCTTCTTCCCTCACTATATTTCCGGCATGATAGTAATATGTTTTTCACTGACTCTTTTTCATGGCACCAATTACAACAGCCAGTCGACTGTTTCCTCATGGTATACCATATCTAATTTTAATTTGTGTGTCCTATTCTCAATCTGCAAATAAT
Source organism: Xiphophorus couchianus (assembly GCF_001444195.1). Classification (NCBI taxonomy): domain Eukaryota; kingdom Metazoa; phylum Chordata; class Actinopteri; order Cyprinodontiformes; family Poeciliidae; genus Xiphophorus; species Xiphophorus couchianus. Next base: position 21,021,510 of record NC_040240.1, read on the forward strand.
GACTTGAGCTCTCCGTTTTACTGGAGCCGCTGCTTCTCTCCTCCTTTGTATTGTATGAAAATGTATACAGTTTCCTTCATCATCCTGTACCTTTTGCTATGGCTTCACCTTCTTTCAAAATCTCATTTTAATATCCATGTTTTATCCATTGGCAGGTGTCAAACTACCTGCTTTCTCATTGCCTGGAATCCAGACACAATATAAGCAGATTTATTTATTTATTTTGAGGAAGACTGAGTGTTTTCCAGGATAGCACAAAGTTGTCCTATGCTACTTGGCCTGCCTTTTGGCAAGTAGAGCAAAAAATATAGAAGTCCAGAAGGAATAATCAACTTTTGGATAGATTTATTCAGTAGAAATCATCTAAAGTATTAGTTTTAAAGTCTATGCTACTATGCAAAACAAATTAAAGTCCAAATAAATAGTGAAATATATATTGATTGTGCTGTTTTATACCTCTAATTGTTTTCCACTTCTTTAGACTGCTTAGATCCACATCTCATTAGGAAATTGTTCTCAGTCTGTTGGTTTACTGAGTTCCACACAGAATTTCATCCCTGCTTTGTTTTGAAGTTTGAGATTTGTGGAGGAATTACACATCCGCACCTGGAAGAGGAAAAATAAAATCCAAAGATATTAAATGGAGAAAAAGAAATCTTAGCTCTCCACAAACTTGTTTTTAATTTCGTTTTGTAAAAATGAATAATTCATATATGACTCAAAATCATTTTAATTCACAGCAGAGAAGCTTCATAAAACAGCCTACAGTGAGTCAACACTTCAGTTCTTAAACAAGTCTGTTACTCAATATACAAGCATTTTAATTCATATACCACACACAATATATACAGAAACAAATGTCAATAGCCAATTAAGTCACATACACCTTCTACAAATCTGGAGATTAGTAAAACTGCAAAAGCAAGATATTTTTTGTCATGGACAGCATCACCATGGAAACAGAAAGTCAATTGAACTCCCTCTTTCATTGCCCAGCAAACTTCCTTCTGTGAATTCAAGCCCTTGTGCAACACTACTGGTAATATTACAAGAAGTGATTAACCTTTCCTTCACTTATAAATATTTGAAACTACCTTGCATTATTATTTTTTAATTTGGAGATATGATAATAGTCCTTGTTATTTAATGGCCTAGAAGCAACACTATACTATATGACTTTTGTTATGCAATTTTAGCAAAACATTAGCAAGCACAGAAGGAGCAGTAATGAAAACTTGAATAGCACGCTAAAAGTTTTTGTTGATTGTTTTTTTTTTTTATTCTTAATTAACCTTGAAAAAAAGTTGCCAGTAATACATTTTTTAATCAGATGTTACCCATCCATGACCTCATTTTTCTGTGTAGAGTAATATAAGCATGTTGGGAAATCTGAGACATTTTCTTAATGGGAATATGTCTGTCATAATGAGATGATCATTTATTCATTCAGTTGTTTGATTCAACATTGTTTTTCTCCGGCCTTTGTTGTTGATGCCAAGCTGTTCTGCCTATAATGCATGACTCAGACTGCGATAAATGTGTATGCAGAAGTGTGTAGTTTTCTGTGGGTGTCTGCCTTTGTCTTTTTCATGCTGGACTCTGATTCTGGTACCAGGAACAGTCTGATACACAGGAGGATTCATTTTTTCTTTTTATTGATTTGAGAATAAGAGTGACAGAAAGAGTCAGAGACTGATACTACCAAAGAAAAAAAAACTATGTGTGGATAGACAGTAAAAGCAGACACACACACACACACACATATATACACACTCTCAGCTTGTTTATGTGAGCTACATTTTTATGAGAGGTTTTTAGGGTTCAGTCAGGACTACTTAGTGTGTGAGTATTGAACCATTTATGTTGTAGAGATAAAACCACGCTTTACATACAACACTACCGCAGGGAATTATCTATTATCTGTTGGCAAACTGTTACAGTTGTCAGAATCAATGCATTTTATACAGCTGACTTAATGTCCACAATAAGTTACATAGATCTTATGTACATTACACTGTAAAACCACTTGATTTACTTTTGCCACCAAAGGAGATGGAGGCCAAATGTTTTTTTTTCCTGTTACCTCCTGATTTTAAGTGATTTTGGGTAAAAACAAGAATATTTCTTCTGAAGTCTTCTAAACTTTCTGAAGTTTGTGTGTACTAAACAGGAGTGAGACAAACCAAACCTTTTTCCAACAGTTTACTGAACAACAACCCAGAACAAAGCGTTAAACAGTTTGAGGTGGTTTAAAGTGAAAACTGGTTGGTCAAGCTGTTATTCCTGTATTTCTTGTCTTTTAAACTTGCCTGTACTGTTTGCAAATGTAAGTGTTTGCTAAAGTGAAACAACATAAGCTTATTCAGACTCTTTTCAACAATTCAGCTCTTCTGGCTTTGCTCTGTTAGAAGAGCATGCAGGCTCGTCCAGCTCCTAAGTAGCTCTTAATCTCATACTCCTCAGAGGCTTCTATTTTAGCCTAATTCAGCTCATAAATGGTCTAATCAAATCTTTAAACAACCAACTGAATGGAAACCAACAGTACATGAATAAAAACAAGCTAAAGTAATGATAGTAAGCACATAAATGTCTTTATTGAGGGTTAGTATCTGAAGTTATTTCTTCTTTTTTTGTACTACACTTGCTGTCTTTCAAGTCTTCTGTCATCCTTCACATAATGGATTCATCTGTAAGACTGCATGTGATTGGTTGGATGGTGGGCTCATCAAAGTGATATCTTGTCCCCACCTGCAGATAGTCTTAGCAGGAACTGAGCAGAAGTGTCTGAAGATTTGGCTTTCTTCAGTGGGAGTCCACCCTTCCCATTTACAAAGAGCTGGCTCTTAGACCCAGCTTGTTCACTATTTCACATAAAAATCAAGACCAGCTTTCTGTAGATCTAGTCTTTGGTTGGAGCTTAGACGTTGTCTTTTTTATTTAATCATATTCACATTAAGGATTTCACATTAGCCTTGTCACATTAACCTTCCAAAAATGTTTTTTTATCAACAACCACCAGAGACGGGAAATGATTTTAAAGCCGGTCATTATGCAAAACCTTAATCCTTAACCTATGTAAAGCTGGAGTAAGAGCAGAATATTTTACACATAGGTGGATTCAAAAATATGTCCCCACAGAACCCCACAGTTGAGGCTTTAAATCTGTTTTCGAATGTTTAGGTCACTGACTTCATTCTGAAATGTCTGTGTTCACCGGCGACCTAGATACACAACCAAGCTGAAAATGTGAATAGTGCAATAATTTCAAACTTTACAGAAAATGTTTGCATTTCTTGTGGACAATTAAAGACTCACAAACAGCTCACTATCACATGTTACAGTTGAGAAAATGCCTTAAATATACGTATGTCTTAAAAATCTCATCAATATTTATTTTTGAAATGAAAATGAGATATTCTCTGCCATGCGTGTTTGATAGAAATAAACATGAACCACCACTCAAGTCCTTTTAAAACATGCTTTGCTACTATGATTACATTCAGTTCATAAACATATTGCAGTGTCTTACACAAGTGGGATTCAATCATAAACACATGTAGCAAAAATAGATATTTTATGTCACGTCATTGTTAGCACTAACATTAAGACTGAGTAAGGATTTTTATTGCTATTGAATTTTCTGTAACTTGATATAATAAAAGCAATAGTGGACAAATGTTATCAGCCTGAAATACATGGGCATCTATGGAACACCACCAAAGAAGTTTCAACACACATTATGTTAACTTTTGATTTAGTGGTTTTTCTTCCATAAAACATGAAGGCTTTATACGCAAAATGAACTCAAAAACAATTTGAGATGTGAAAATCACAACAAAAGCTTAACTGAGTAAAATTTGCAATTTTAGTATTTGTTAGACAAAGGTGTTCTAAGTGTTTTGAGAAGGCACCATAAGAACTCTAAAATGTCTTTATAAGGGAGGAAAATGGTCCTGCAGATTGAGATTTGACACTGAAAATTAACAATGATTTATGTTTTGTGCAAAGGATGCCATGTAACATTTATGCAAAACAGAAAGAAACACTGAATCTTAAAAATAAAGTCACCTCAGAACAAAAAACAGAACTCTGTCATGAGGTGGTGGTGATCGGTGGTGAGGAAAACGCAGCAGGCTCAGGATATGATGAGAAATTGTGTTTTAATAAAGTAAATCCAGAAATAAACACAGTCCAAAACAGTTCCAAAGCCGGGAAGCACAGCCGAGCTGAAGCCAGGGCTCGACGCCGGTAGCAACCAGTAAACGAGGGATGAAAAACAGACTGGGCACACAGGAACGGAACGGCAAACGCCAAGGGCGGCAAGTAACGACAAGGACCCGACAAAGACACAGGTGACATTAAATACACAGGAGGTAATAAGGGAACAAGACACACCTGGGAACAATCAAGGGGAAGACAGGACAACATGGAAACTCAAAGACACGGAAACTCAAAATTAATACATGGAAAAACACAGATCCTGACAAACTTAACACAGAAATAAAAAATAAAAAAAGGAATGAAAAAATGATAATTTCAGAAAGCATTTCATGAACAACATTTGGAAAACACAAATATAAAAAAAGCACGACAAAACATCTTTCTTTTATAAAGGAGAATTTCTCCTTATAGAATTTCTCCCTATTTATTCAATAATCACCCTCCTGCTAAGACTACATTGCTCATGTTTAACTCACTGCTTCAAAAACCTGTGTGAAAAGCACGTGTATTCTTTTGTCTGATATAAATATTATAGAAATCCTCTGTTTGACTTCAGCTGTCAGGTGGAGTGTCATATCTGCAGATATGGAGGTTTATTAGTTTCTCTGAAATGGGTGATAATCCACCAATGTGTGCCTCAAATTCTCCAGATAAAAATGACAAAGTGATTCAACAAAGGTGCTTTTCACATTTCCTGAAATTTTGACATCTGTCAGATAAAATCTGGAATGTGACATTTTGTTAAGCTCTTCACAGGCTTTGTGTACAATTCAAAACTACAAAGTAACTTATCCCCCCCCAAAAAACTGACAAACAAATCATTGCAGTAGAGCTACAATTGAAGAGGAAAAAGTGTGTTATGTGGAAGAAAACATATTTTGTTTTTATGTATTACTGTGAAATTTTGAAAAGAAAGTCAGACTTGAAAACAGAGATGACTTGAAGTGTCAAGGTCCAAAGCTGCACATATTTTCTGCGCATAGGTAAAAGATAATAAGCTGACACAAAACAAATGTAAAACAAAATATCTCCTATGCAAGGTTAAATAGTGTCAGGAAATAAAGCTGAGGATACGTAATGTGATTATTGGCCAATTTTGAGACAATTTTTAGGATCAAGCCAAGTTTTGCTTTAATTAGTGTGTCTTCTCATTCCAGGTTTTTCTTCTTCTGCTTCTTTGCAGTTCCAGATTCAAGAGTGCGACATGTCTCATACGCAGTCATGTCGCATCCAAGCATCATGTCATTCAGTGAGAGGACATGAATCATGCGCTGTTAATTCATACAGTTGAAGCTGGAGGAGAATACAGCAAATCAAAATATAGTGCAGTATATGTCCTGCTCAACTTCAACGCAGAAATAAGTCAGCACACTGACTAATAATATGTTCATACCTTTTTTGAGACATTCTTGATTGCTTTTATTTCACCGTATGTGTTTGATAAAATTACATTTTCAGATCTAATCAGTTCAATTACCTTTTTCTCTGTGAAAAGCTACAAAACATCTGGCAGTGTGTTAATCTGTACCAGTTTGAAACCTGATACATGCTGAGTTGCCTGATTGTGTCTCCCTTGGTTGAGAGAAGGGTCACCACTCTTCTAACTGCTGTTAATTAAAGGAACATTTCATTATGCTTAAAATATATTTTACATCCAGATGTAGCAGTTATCCTCTTTCACCGGGATAATCTGAACTGAACTTCTACTTTTGTGAAACTCTGCTTTTCATGGACAGACTTGCAAAGTGGCAGCTGTTTGTCAACCATGTTTTCATAAAACATCATTATTTTTTCACATGGATGCACTAAGCTGACTCATGCCTTGAATCATCACCAAAAAAAAAAAACTTTTAGAAACGATGGAAAATATAACAAAGGTACAAAAATATCCAGGCTCGTCTCTTGTTTACTCATCAGTCAGCATCCTAGATGGAATATCATTTAGGATCCTTGACCCTTTTACCTTAATTAAATCAAATGTTGTGTTTTATATTCACACGGGTTATCACTGATGTGAAAGTCATTTAAGATGACATGTTTAAATGTCACACCACCTAATATTTGCTGTTTTATCATTCTTCTGGCTTTTATTTCAGTGATATATTAACCAATTTGTTGTGTCAAATAACAACCAGGCATTTTTTCTTTGGCTTCAGTATTTTAGAAATCTGAGCCAGTAACGTTGAAGTTGGTACTTACTCAAACAGAAGGCAGCAATTCGTTTTCCTGAACTAGATAGTCAGCAGGACAAACATTGCAAGGCCAGGTTACTGTAAAAGCTTGTTTTTATTTTACAAATCATCCAAATTGCAGTCAAAGTGTGAGGGTCATGAGGTATTTATTCCATACTTGACTCCACTTGTCAGAAAAGCCCTGTAAAACTTGATCAACTTTCATACAAAAACTTTATAGAGGTTTAACCAATTTTGTCAAAAATGAACATATGTGGGCTTTAATGAGTAACTGTCAAGAAGGATTGTATATTTTTATAACAGAGCTGCTCATGGGAGTTTAAGTCTCCCTGTGATGAATCAGATCTATCTTGATGCTCAAAGCAGCAGAAAATGACACTAAGAGTCACTGTTGTGTTCTGAACTACTAGAGAAACTACGGTTATATATAACCATGTAAACAAGCTGAAATCAGTTTCCTACCTTGGAAATATACTGATTCATCTCAGTCAAAGATGTCTGAAAGTCTTTCTTCATTCTCAGCTGCCTTGGTGCTTCAAAACACCACCACTAACAGTTCAACAAAACCAGTCCATATAAAGATGAAGCAGCTGTTGAGTTATTGTGTACTTCTCCTTCATATTTATCCTTCAACGTCTTTTGTATATAAAAAAAAACAGTTTTTCTCAAAGACAAATGAACTTTTTATCATCACGTTGATTAGTATTGACACTCACTCTTAAAAATAGCACAACTGACTTTTCGAATGGGGAGTTAAATGAAAACAAACAGAAAGTAACCACAAGATTAGCCAGGGATGCACAAATTGGTTAGTGAACAGAAATGGTGAACTTTGAACAATGACTATGTGGTAACAATGACAGGTCAGGCAAGTCAAACTTATAAAAAGTGTCAGGATTCAGTTAGCATGTTTTATTTACGTAATAATCTCACTTAAAATATCAGACTCTGTCCTTTTCAGTGACTATTTAAAGATGATAATTTTTTAAAGGAGGTTCTACTTTTTAAAAAGCCTAAGAAAGATCATGCTGAACTTTTCAGTTATTACAGGGACTGTTTATTGTGTGAGAAATTCCCACCTGGGTTATTGCTGCCTGGCAGTCTCTTGAAAAGAACTAAGGATGTTAATGACATCTTTATTGCACTATTGTTTTTTAGAATTGGATAGATTTTCTTTTTGCAGTAAATAAGTCGATATTAACTAACAAGAATTCCAATGACCTTTATGCAGAATGTCACTGTCAATTTAATTTAATAGAGTGCAATTTAACTTTTACAATATCAAAAACTACCTGTTAAACATGCCAGCCCTTCCAAGTATGCAAATTCGATCATCTTTCTTTTCATAATTTAACATTACACACTGCTTTTCAGAAATAATACTGTGTGTAGCTCTGATTCTTTATTTTTTTTATTTTTTTTTAAACCAGTGTTACTGTAGCATCTGTGGCTCAGTGAGGATGAGCACTGACAGGAATCTGCTGGGGGTTAAATAGTTTCTCTTCCAAGTGTCGCCTCCTCTCAGCCTCAGCTTTTTGCAGCAGAGCGTCCAGCGGCGGCCTTGTCTGCCTTCCTGCCTCCACTGTTACAGGAACGGCTGCGTGCTCAGTGCGTGTTTTAACCACCAGCCTCATCTCCTCAACCGCTCATCCTGCCATGATTCACTCACTTCAATTGACACAGGAATTATAAAAGTAGTCTCATTACTGATATACAAAGATATGAACAGAATTAGACTGTAATTTTTGGGTAATTTGAACATAATAAAATCAAACAATAGGTCATTGCTGGGTGAGGAGCTGGATGTCTGACCTCCTGTTTGACTCAGGACTCTTTGATTAATCTAATTATTAACTATCAAAAAGGTTGATTGGGTTTGCCGTATTCTGGTTCAGGGCCCTCAGAGGTTTTGCATAGTTCATGTTTAAAAGGAAAATATTCAGTCGCTTTGATTGAATTCACTTTAATTGTCTCATATTCAGAGTATGTAATGACCTTTTTAATCACAGGAGTCAGTCAGACTGAGGAACTCTGAAAGCAATTCTCGGATTTGCGTGCGTGGTGCGAGGCAGGTTGGTTGCATGTTTACTGAGGCTGGTTCCATGGGCCATTTTTAATTTCTAGTTTTAAAAAAATGTGACACTGTGATACGTTTATAAGGAAAAACTGCTTATCCTTTGCCCTCCAATCTGTTATGTACAAATAAACTGTATTCTTTTAAAGCAGATTAAAGAACATCTGAGCAATTTTCTTAAAGATTCAGTTATTTTTTCTTCAGCATTTTATGCACTCAGCAAATAACTGCTAATAAGAAATAAAAGGAGTAATGCTGCTTTTAGTAGCTCCAAATCGCTTGCCCCTGGGATGTTATGTGGTTTGCATTGTTAGTGATCAAACTTCATTTGTGAATTAACTTTGTGGCTGTTAAATGTTAGCTAAATTAAATAATGTATATTGTGTTTTTTTTTTTGGTTTAAAGACATGGAAGTTTAACTGTAATGATGCACAATAATTTCTTCTCTTTGGAAAAAAAAAATTCTATTTTCCTTTGCCTTTTGTATAGATTTCTCTGAAGTAGATTGTATATTTATTCACTAAGTCTTTTTTTATTCATTTATTTTGTCTAAAATTATTTCTCTGCTTTCAAGATGATTTTGTCACTCAGCTTTACAGACAGTATTCCCTCTGGGTTGTCTAAGAGCATCTCAACCATATCATTCATCCATCCAACGATTCTGCTCCACCCCCGGCAATGTAAACACTCTGTGGGAGATTCTCCCTCTCTCTCCTTCCATCTAGAACTGCATTATTCTTACAACATGATGTCGACTTGCATCCAACTTGCCAAAGTTGTGATATTTTCTGACTTTTTTTTTAAAACAACTTTTCATGTCACATATTTGTTTTGCATTTCAATGACATACAGTAAGATTCAAAACTCTGGCATTGCCTTTTTAGAATCTGAAACTGTATTGTACATAATTTGATACATAAGCCTGTATTGTACATGTCTAGCACAATGCAGGCTAGCACAATATTATGAACACTTCCATGGCTTGAACATTACAACCTGAAAATAATATACACAATACACATACTGCTGCAACAGTATTTATGTAAGTGATCATCAGACCAACACTCACATGGTAACATTACTCAATCTGAAACTGCAGTATCCACTCATGCTGCACAGATGAAAATGGACTCACCTCAGCTTCCTAAATACTTGAAATGACTTTTTAAAAAATATATTTCTAATTAATTTAACAAATATTTATTTACTCACTTGAGAGAATTCATAGGCTGTGTTTAGAACATAGAACTTTCAGTTCTAGATGTTAGGGCAGTCATTAAATGTGGAAAAGAAAGGTAGTGATGTCACAGCAAATCGATTTTACAGTTGTTATGCAGGGGCAAACACCATATTTTACCTCCTCCATCCAGTGCACACGCTATACGAAACTTGTGGTTAATCATAGGGAAAACATACATGACAGGATTTGAATGTACTAATTGCTTACTATGTTTTTCTGCCTTAGAATAATATAAAACCAACATGCAGGGGAAGATAAGCAACACTGTAGCAGCAGCTTAGTAATCTTCTCCTGTCAGACTAAATTTGTTTTTGTGCCTGTTTTTTCAATGTGACCCCAATGTTTACGCTTCTCATTTCTTTTGTCTTCCCTTAAATAAATTACAGACCCCAGCAAAAAAAATTACAAAAAGCTTGAGATTTGGTGGAAGACACATTTTAATCACAGAAGTCCTTGTCTTTTACATATCTTAGGTTTTCAGTATCGTTTTGTTTGGACAAAACAAGTAGACTCCAAGTTGTCAGTGCTTCTTCAAATGTCTTTAATAACTATGCCTCTGAAAGCATGGGAGGCTTTTATTTCAATTGACAGACTTGAAATTGCATTTGTCATTTTGAAATAGTGTTTCCCGTGTTGCCTGAAAAACTTTGGATGCTGACATAATTCATGTACAAAGTCCAGCATCGCTCCATCCTTCATGTTGGCTTAAACTTATGTAGGGTTGATAGGTGAGAATGGAGGCTATCCCAGTTGTAACAAGAAGTAGAACAACTAAGCACACACACACCTAAAGACAATTTGGCATTTAATTAACTGAACATTCATTGTTTTGAACTACAAAAATAAGTTTGAATACCAAAGGAAAGCCAACATTTTCATGGGGAGAATAAATAGGAATGTCCAAGATTTGAATCTGAAATGCCCTTGTGCTCCTGGGATGGTACAAAGCCTAACAACAAGATATATTTGATAATTGTTCCCACATGCATACAACAATGATAAAGTCATGAGCAGAAGCCTAGGTTAAACTTTAATTGTAGCAAACACTGATGCTGAACATTTTTTTAAAATGACTTTGTTTACAACACTGATGTGTGTGGAGGCAAAAGTTCCAGCTGAGGGAATAAGGTAGGAGGGCTGCAGGCTGTCATAACATCCCAGGAGGAGGGTGAACAGGGGGGATCGCATGAGAGCTTGTATCCAGGAAATCCACATAAAGGAGAGAACACAGAAACAGACAGGGTCCAGTGTACATTGAAAATGGAGGGTACAAAGAGCAAAGGGTGAGTCAAAGTCTTTCTTAAAGCAGATTTGTAAACAGGCTTCATGTTGATCTACCAAACGGTAACCAGCAATGAGGTCTGGCTCAACCTTATGTACCCCAAGTGGCAGTCAGGTGGAATAGAAGCCACCTGGGGACAAGAAGACCCCAGTCTTTCCCTCGGGAATCCTCACTGATGCAACGTCTTGAGTCAGGGAATGTGCGCCAGTTGGAGTAGAGATAGAGAAAAGTCCTATGGGAAGCAAAAAGAAAGATTTAAAAGCTACATTTGCAAAATACTTTAGAAGGAAATAATCATTTTTTTCCCCTCAATGTGTTCTCACAATACTGCCAAACACATAACCAGTGTAGCACTTTTACTTTCAAGGACATACAAAGCCAAGGCTGTGATGAAATCTGACTCAAAGTGATCAAAGAAGGATCTGATGTGCTCTGACTGACAAAACATAGAGAGTTAATGTTATTCTCCCCTTCAACACATTGATATTAATGGATATGAGACAAAGCAATCTTTCTGAATCCCAGTTCTACAATCATGCTGACATCAGACCAGATCTAATCAAACAAAATAATTATAATTTAGACTAACATTATATGGAATGTTATTAATATCATGCTCTGTGATTTAAATTTATACTTAGTATGTCAATAATCTATCTAAATGCAATCCCTGATTGCAAGACAGATGTATGAAATTAATGAAATATATATATATATATATATATATATATATATATATATATATATATATATATATATCCAAAACAAAAAAATGGTATTGGTATTAGGAAGTTATTCTGTTGATGTGCATGAACCCAAGTTTGAACTGTGTTTTCTTTTGGTGGGAACGTCTGGTTAAAAAAATACATACTTAAAACAGTACAACAGAAAGACCACAATAGCTGATATATATATCAGCACATATATATAAAAGCACATATATGTGCTTTTATATTAAAATTCTTCTTAAGGTGAATGTGAGGCTAGGCTCATCGCTGTGATATATTAATTGACTGTCTGAAAATTGACCCCCAAAAAAGTGTCAAAAACATAACCGGCTGTACTGTAGAGTACTTTTACTTATTATCATCCTTATTGCAGCACAAATATAAGTGCAGAAAGCTCAAGAGGCCCTCTGTCACTGCCTTTCAAGTATTTTACAATACAGTAGTTGTCTGGCACAATGGGATCAGTGCAACACCATTTGGCCTTGGCAGCAATAAAGCCCAAATGCCTACACACATTAAAAGAAGACACTGAGTCAACACTTTAGATGACAGCGTTATATTACAAATCTTCCTGTGTGTTGGAAAGAAATCAAATGTACTCTGTCACTGATTTCAATTGATAAACTGTCTATAGTGTAGATTGCACCAAGAATAGTTTTAACACAATGTTTTCCTTCACTTCTCTCTTTTCAGGATATTTTTCATAGGGAGAATTTAATTCTCTTGAGACAATCACTTTTTCACACAGGACCATGCAAGTTTGGATTTTTTTCTCTCTTAATAATAAACACCTTCTTTTAAAAACTGCATTTTGTGCTTACTCACGTTGTCTTTGACTCATTTAAATTGGTTTCATGTTTTGAAGTTCACAAGTGTGACAAACATGCAAAAAAACAGGAACCCAGGAAGCAGGCAAACGCTTTTTCACATGACTCTGGGAGCAATGGAGAAAAATCTTTAGATTTATATTTCGAAAATGTTACCTATGACTGAAGCATCGGCCCAACTATGGATTCCTGCTTTCCTGATTCATATTATCTTGCAGATCATTCCCTAGAGAGAACAGAATGATAGAGTAGCTCATTATAGGTGGTTAATGTGCAGCATAAAATAGATGAGTTTAATGACAACAGAGACTTCACAAACAACTGGCCTTGAGTTTTCTTGGCAGCATAATAAACAAAGGTCAGTTGTTTGTGATCAAATTGTCAGAAAGATGAGTTTACTGGTTTCTCTTTTTGATTTAAAAAAAGCTAAAAAATAAAAGAATTTCTACACTTTAAGTTTTACTTTAACATAAAACTACTTTTTTAAGATAAGAACTCATTTGAATTGCCTAGTTTTCAGATCTAGGATTTTGTAACAGTTTTCATTTCCAGTGATTTCCAGGCTTTTCACATAAGTATCATAAACAGAGTGAACTCCACTTGATAGCTGAACATCGCTGTTTTTCACCAACCTCTACTTGAAAACAAGACATTTGTTTTCTACTTGAAAACAAATATCTTGTAGAAAAGACATTCCACAGTAATAATTCAGTACTTGAATTAATTCAGCATAATTCAAGTCCTGAATTATCCCAGTTCTTGTGCAGCTTTAAAGTATGTTCTAGAGAATTTAAAGCAAAGCTGTTTCATTGTTTAAACAGAGATGGTACTGGAGCTAGTTTTTTACTGAGTCCACTTTCCCACTGCTTATGACCCACAATGCTTTATATAAAGTTTCTGCACAACTTCATACCACTGGAACTGAAAACGCTGTCTCACATGTAACCAAAAGCTCATTAACAGATTAAATATGCATAAAAAATTTGAAAACTTTAATCTATACCTTGAATGGAATGAACAATGTTTGATAACAACATGCAATGTCCAAAAATACATATATTAAGTAGTTTATAATTATTTTAGAGGCATAACTAAGATAGAAACCAGCAAGTTGACATTTCATTGCACTTACACACATACAGACACAAACATATGCATGTTTGCAACAGGGTGAATGGGATATGTTATCATCTCAGCTGTATGTAGCCATAAAATTGGATGAATCTTTACGGCTGTGTTATCCCATCAAATAGTCCTCTTGTTCTATTTTCATCCTCTGATCAGCACTGCAGCTATTACAGTTTTGGCAGTTCAGTCATTCAATATCCCTCTTCAAGTTGTTTCAAGGATGGAAGCCAGTGACGAAACACCTCTGAACTCTTATGTGAGCCCGTTATAGCTTTCTTTTTATGTTGCAATTGAGACCAAGGGATGCCTGTGACAGTAACCTTTAAAAGTAGATAGTGAACATTTTTTTCTCAGTGACTTGATTAATTTCACAGGATTTTGCAAGGCTCAGACCTAATGTTGTTTTTGTCTTAAATTACAGTGTTTTTATTAGACAATGTGGAAAAACACATTTGTCAAAAGATGTCACTGTACACTATGCAGGCTGTTGTTTGACTGATTCAGCTGCACTGATGACCAGCCGCCTGCTGAGAGCTTCTCTAAGAAGATACTACAAACTGGGCTCTGGCTTGACTGCCCTCTGCCTACTTCAATCATTTTGTTTTTTTAATTCTCTATCTTCTGGCACTGGGTGCATCTCTGATTTAATCCGAGCCATTTTGTCTGGGTGGTTGTTCAAATTAAGTAACCTGGCTTGCTATTTGCTGCTTAATAGCGTTCGGATGCAGCAGAGTCCATTTTCCTCTAATGTTTTCTGGTAACTAAATGCCAGTCATGTCTTGTAAAAGTAATGGCAATGCTTATTTTGTAACCAAGTATGGACTCTGACTCTGACCATATATAAATAAATGAATGAATGAATGAATGAATGAATGAATGAATGAATGAATGAATGAATGAATGAATTAGAGCTGGTGAACCTCTGGTCTTACCACTTGCAAACTTTATTACATTATTATTGCCAATAATAATGTAACAATAATGTCATAAGACTTGACATTATTGTCAAGTTTAAATATAAACTTAGACAATGTCACCCCAATAAGCTTTATTGTGTATATTTTCCACAACTCAGTGTTAAAGTAACAAGAAGAGGTCAAATGTATTTTAATAAATATGTTTCGTTAAAATGAACTAGCCACCATTTCACTTCAACATAGACCTGCATGTATACACCAGGAAGGAGGATGGGGCTGGTACTCTATTTTGTAATGTATTCAGGAAAGCATTTCCACTGCAACTTTCAATGGGCAGACGAAGTTAACACAAACAATACCATAGCTGGACACATCCCCAGCTCTTGGGGATGTGCCTGATCTATTGTGTCCTCACGTCCCTTGGGTTTCTCACCAAATGGGACAGCATGGTGTCCTCCTTTGGTCCTGAGTTCTGGTTGCTGTGGGGAGCCGATGCCTTTGGGGTGTTTCTCCTACAGGGATATTTTGCTGCTGGGGACTTGCCTGTCTGCCTAAGGCTGCTGGAACCTACAGGGTGTTGCAAGGTTTCTACCTTTCTTACCATCCTAAACACTTTGCACCTCCAGGTGACAAATTCAACCCCCCCCCCCCCCCCCCCCCCCCACACACACACACACACACATAATAAATTCACATACTATGTCTTTCTATCTTTACAGAGTCTTTGCATTGACTTCAATCCATTTTTCATTTATTTCTATAGCTTAACCCTAACCCTTATACTAAATCTAACCATTAGGAGTATATGCTTAACCCTAACCTAAACGCAATTCATTCCTTAGTCTTAGACCTAATCCTTTACCCAAAAACATCACCCCTTCTTATGGAGCCCAGGCTTTAGACAAAATTTCCCTCACAGATTTGTACAGCCAGCTGAAGATTTGTTGACATGTCATGTAAATTTTTCCAAGAAATGGAGTAATCAGTTTACTGTGTAAAACCTTTTTTTTTTAATTGTAGCAGCATCATTTGACACTGAAAATGTTACTAATTTCCAACCATTAACTTGGATATATTTATTAAGTGTGGGTCCAAAAAGTGTTATGTTAAGAAATAATTATCTTTAAGAACTGCACAAGTGTCACATCTATTGGCACTTTTAACAATTGAAGCATTAAAGTATTAAAAACAACAAAAAGCTAAATGATGAACCAGCGTCAAGAGTAAATTGAGACCAGTTCAATTCACATAAATACATTTTTCAAATAAATTTTCCCCTTTTGCTTCAAATTTTGAATGAAGATTGTCATTGAGGATTTCATGCAATCATAAAATCAGTTACTCTCTTCACTTAGTGAGACATCACATTGAGAGCAATCTGCCAGGCTTTCTGGTCTCAAGTCAGCTGCCCTCCATTGCCATCCGTGTTTCTGCCACAGGAAGACAGTCAGTCCTGGCTCATTTAGAAAACCTCCACCTAACAAGGCAGAGTAATGATCCACCGTTACAAGGGTGTGGGGGGATTTCATATTCAGATACTTTGAATTTCTGCGCAGCATTGAGCATTGACAAAGGCCCAACATTAACAGAGATTAATAGAATGATAATTTGCCATTAACAGCTTGAACCCGTGCACCAGCTGGCCTGGAGGAGCACCAAATAGCCGCCTCCGGCTGGGCAATGCACAACAAACTGTTGCGGACTGAAAAGAAAGCAGCCAAGCGATGCTTGATCATTTGGCATGGGGCTTAATTTATTCCACCACAAACACAAACACTTAGTATGTTGTCATTCAGAACAGCTTTCATTTTCAGCCCACCTCCCACCTCGTCTGAATTACAGGCAGAATTACAGCTCATTATTAACGTGCTGCCAACTTTGCATGTTAATGTTAAGTGAAGTGCCAGTGTTCAACAGTTTGAAATCCTATGCTTTTACCTCACCATATGTTTTGCTTCAACTTCTTAAAAATTGGTCAAAGATTATAGCTATATGTCTACTGTCTAATTACATCTACATCTAGATGTTAAAAATAAAGACAATTACATAAACCCAGCTGACTGAAATCAGATTTGCAGATATAATTGTGATAATCTGAATTATTGACAATAGCAAAACTAATGTTTCTCCTTGAAATGGAGAAAATATAATTGACAGATAAGTGTTAAATCCAGTGAAGCTCCATCCATAGCATTGTATAATTCAATCTGACACAGTGGCTGTTATTCAGTGGTTATTCAGACAATAATGCTGCATGTCTGGAATGTGGATTTTGACAAAAAAAGGGAACAAAATCTCAAAAAGTATTACAACTTGAGCCTTTTCAAATCTTTTCTTTGTGCATTTTGAGATTAATTACATGGGGCTCACTGCATACTAAAGGGATTAATTCTTCTTGTTCTCATGTATGGCAGGATGCAGGATGCATGGATTACTGGGAGACATCCAGTTAGGTGCTGGTTAGAAGCAAACATGGTAGAGAGCTAGCGGTGGGAAGAAGAAAACAGTTTGCAATAGTAACACCTGGAGTGCAAAACGTGGAATTCGAAAGGAATCGGTGTTTCAGAGGGACTGGAGAAGTAGGAGGGCAAAGAGAAAAGAAAGGCTGCAATTATTAGCACTTCACGAGGGGGAAGTTTGGCGACCTTAGAAAATCAGAGCTCTTGCCAAGAACTGAACAGAATACCTGAGCAGAGAAGAGGTGGCTTTTAAAGCCAAACCTGTTGTAACCTGACCACTACCAGACAGTATGTTGCATTAATGTTTTAGACCCATGAGCATTTATTCTATGAATGAATCATTGTGCTAGAATTGTGACCTTGAAATTAGCCACTTTTCTATTTAGTGGATTGGCACTAATATGTGAAGCTTGGGGAGCTTGTTGCAGCTCAATAAACAAATATTATGAAGCAGTTTATGGAGATATTTTTAGGCTAGGTTTAGGATTTTGAATATTGTGATGCAGGTTAAGTTTGGGAATAAGAAGCAGGTTTAGGTCTTACCCAGGACTCTATATGTCAATTTATGTTAAAAACACAAACATCCCCTGAGCAGATGAGATCTCATCACTGAGCCAAAACCCAAACAGAAGGGGTGAGGACTGCCACAACCCTTTGACCTACACAGAAGTTGGTTAAAATGGAGACTCTCGAAGCAGGCTGGTGGAGAAACACTGCTTCAGGCAAATGTACTCATTTGATTTTTAATCCTTGTACTGATTGCACATCAGCAGAAGCTGGACATCTGACAGCAGAAGGGAGGTACTGCTTTACAGCAAAATTATAGGTGTGAGAAATGCAATTTTGCATTTTTTTTCCAATTTGATATAATTTGGAAAACAATTTGCTTGTTACTTTAATTCTTTGATTACTATGTTTTATAAAAACTTAATTAAACTAAATTAACAGCAGAATAGCAAATTTCAACTCCACTGGGCGTATGACATCTAAATCATATCACAGTGAGGCTTGCATACTTGAGATTTTTGTGCAACACGTACCTATGACTTTTTTAAGGAGCTTACTCCTCTACCCCACTCGCACAGTTCCTTTACTTGTATTACTTACGTTTATCCATCCATCACTCCATAGGTTTTCTCTTAAAATAACATTTTTATGCCTTCTACTTTGCAGATAAAGGAAATACAAAAATCAATGGACTGAAAAGGAGACAGCCAGGTGGATCTAAGAGAAGCCTGAGTGAGCCTTTCAGCTGCTTTGTGCAACAACAAAAGCCACAACGAGCCCTCTTTACTGGTCCTTGGCCAGCTGTGATCAAATAACTGGAAGTCGGGAGCTCCCATCAATCCTCAGCTAATGGTCTGTGGAATGGCCTACAACGACTCTTATCACACGGGAGATAGAACTTGAGGATCTTTGGGCTCATGCCCAGGCAGGAAAAGGTTATTTGGCTTCTATTTGCATCGCAGTGCTCCCACAATCATGTGATGGTTATTGAGGGCATAATTTTTCTCCACAACGGGCTCAGGGAGGGGAAAGAAAGCCAAGATTGACAGTGAGTCATTCTCCCAAAGGACTGAATTTATCGTGACTCTGTCTATTTTATGAAACTTTCAACTTTTTCAAACTTTGAAAGAGCCGGGCTGTTGGCCCAGAGGTAACATTTACTCTAATGCGTTTTAGGTCTAAATTCAACCACAGAAAGTCACCTTAGTGCTGAGACAAATTACATTTTATAAATGAACCTGGAGCTAAATGACACTGAGTGACAAAGCTTAAATAAAAGCAGAGAGAGATCTTATAAGCTGAAAAACACAAAGAATGAATTATTTAGATATTTACATTATTACATGCTATGACTTGTAATAAATGGAAATTATGAAAAAACTTTTACAACATATTCAAACTACAGTTTATAATTTATTGCCATTTAAATCTTTTCACACTGCAAAAACACAAAATCCGACCAGGTAATAGTGGTGTAGTTTCTAGTGCAAATATCTTATTACACTTAAGTTAATTTACAGGCAATTTAACTTAAAATGTAGGAAAAATGTCTTGTTATAAGTTAAATAATCTGCCAATGGAACTAGATTTTTTTCATCAATATTAAGGAAGTATTTACTTTAAACATGTTTATATATCTTGCTAAAATTTACTTGTAAGTTAGTCTTATTTCAAATTTGCTAAGATATTTGCACTAGAAGCTATAAACAAAAAAATACATGGCGATATTTTGTGTTTTTGCAGTGTATTTTAATTTTCAAAACTTCCAGTGTTGCTGAGCTGATACCTGTTGCTAAACAAAAGGGCAGGCAGACAGAATATTCAGTCATATCTCATGTATTGCTGTTGAATTTGATAGCATTGCCAGTATTTGACATAAAAACATTAAAAACTTAATCAAACTGACTGAATGAACTACTAACTAAAAGACTGACCACATCCCAGTCCTTCAATCCCTCTCTACTTCTGTTCTGGCTCTCCTTCCTCCCCGTGGAGAGTTGATCAGCTTGATGAAAAGGGAGACAAATGAGTTTGTAAGTCTTTTGGTTCTGCAATTTGGACGGATCAGCCTGCTGCTGAACAGGTTTCTCTGACTGCTGATGACAGCGTGCAGAGGGTGGCTATCATTGTTCAGATCAGCCTGGAGTTTGCGCTTTGCTCTCCTCTCTTTCACTCTCACTAGAGTCCAGCTTCATGCCGACCAGTTACTGATCAATTACTCCATCCTGGAGAGGTCTGGCTTAGACAGGAAGCAGGTGACCACAGACTGATAAAACATCCTCAGTAGCTTCCCCAGATTGTTTAATGATATTAGCATCCTCGGGAAGTGTATCTTGCCCTGGGTCTTCTTGTACAGCTGCCTGTTGTTGCTTGTTTTGTCCAGGCACAACCCAAGAAATGTATAGATCACCTCCTCCTTCCCTAGAAAGGTCTAAAATTCAAACAATTAAGCAGGGATCCTCTTATATCCGGATGAGATTTTACACAAGTGCAAGGGTCTGGATTGTGTTAAAGGCATCTGAAAAGTCCAGGAAGGAAATCTTGACAGTTCTAGGTTTGTCAGTGTAGCTTTTCCTCCCCTTAATAAATAAAACTGTTACTTAAACCAGCAGTTTGCGTTTGCTAAATTAATCTTCTTTCTATATGAAAAGCTGTTTGATGATCTAAAACCTACAAGAGGAAAACCAACAAATCTGCTATGGGAGCAAAAGTTTTTGATGTCATTTCTTTCCTTCTGTGGTTTCACCATTGTTTTCTATTGTTTTCTGACATTTATTGGTTGCATGACCACTTTAGCCTATTAGAAGTGCTTTACAAACAATGCATGAACACCCCACAGCGGTTAAATAAATATTAGCCTATTTAGTAAAAAAAAAAAAGGTTTATTGTCCTGTCAGTGCAGCCTCTCCGAGGTGAGTGAATCTTCATCAGTGGCGAAAGAAAGTCTGCATAGTGTGGCATAACATTAATTATTTTCAAGCGAGTTTTATAACATTTTGGCATATTTTGATCAAATTATGTCAAAGAACAATATAATGTCTTGCAAAGGTTGTTCCCCTACAATTGTTTTTATTTAAAAAAATATTTGTAGCATCTACACTTAGATGATATGTATGTTTCATTTACAGTATCATATGCCTAAAAGGGGATCATGGACTGATATTTTCCTCAGGAATTTTCTTTACACATCACTGAAAAAATAGTAGGTGGGTCACAGCGTAACACTGGTGTCACATTTTTAGGAAACCACATTTATCTGTTAGTATTAAAACCTAGTTTTACATTACTTATATGCTTTGTTCAGTCATCTGTTTAGCAGAAATAAAGAAAAGCTACATGTCCATCCCTCTGACTAAATGGAGAAACGCAAAGGCAGCAATTCTGCAGAGCTGTAACTTCACCAAGTTATAGCTGTTTTCTTCTTAACTATTATTTTTTTCTTTGACATTTTACTTGTTCGAAATACATAAAGATTTCATTTCATTTCAAATGTAAAAAGTTTTTTAAATTTTCTTGCTACTTTGCAAATGCAAATGCACAGTAATATACGGTGTGTTTCATTATGTTGTCCCTGTCTGTATATTGTTTATGGTAATAACCAAAGGGCAAAATAAAAAGTCTGTTATTTATGTCTTATCAATTTAAAAGTAAAGTTATATTGATTGATATACAAACTTTGTAGCATTCACCCTCTCAAAGCTGTTTATAATTGGAGTTTCTGATGTGTTTTTATTTGTGTAAAGACAAAAACATCTCTGCAAGTATACAGAGCGAGGATCACACTGAGTGACAAAGAATAAGCAGTGTGTGGCTAATGTGTTTTAAATTGATTTTAAAAAATAAAAAGTGGAGAGCTTTTCTTAACATTTTCAGAATTAGGCTTCCAGAATATTGCACTTTATTTTTAAAGTGAATAAGAAGCTTCAGACATATAAAAGTTTCTTTATACTAGCCCAAGTGTTTGTATCACACATTTTATGTTGGGATTAGGGATGCGCATCAGGCATAAAATTCATGTCCAGATAAGAATTATGAGGGGTGGTAGTAGCAATATATAGCACTCTATATTTTTGGTGTAAAACTTACAGTAGAAATGAAAAAATAAAATATTAATTTACTGCAACAGCCATGTGTTTGGACTGTGGGAGGACGCCAGAGTACCCGGAGAGAACCCACGCATAAAGCTATTTTTGGTAATCTTTTTTTGTAATGTTTGTAATTGGTTTGTTGCTATGAGATTAAGAATCTCATTGTTAAAATGAGATTCTTAATCTCAGTTTTGACTACCTGGTCAAATCAAGGTTAAATCAATAAAAAATATATCTCTATATGGAAACATGATAACTTTAATGTAAAGAATGTCTGCATCAAATCCTGCTTTTTCTTCCCTGTGTTGTGACTGGAACTTGCAGTCAGCAACAATGATTGCTATTCAAGCACATGCTTCGTTTTAAGGTGGTAAAACAAATTGCTTGTATATATATCCTCTCTGCACAAGAACTGTCACCCCACACACTTTGCAGATTACATTTTCTGCTCCTGGTCTGACTGTTTAACCCTCCCATGGTCTTAGGAGATGGAGCCCATTGGACCCCGAAAGCTTTAACCCTGTTTGCTTCCCAGAGGGGTCTCACTGACTTTTACAAGATTTTCTGTCTGTGTGGTTTCGGAAACTGACAGGCTGATGGGACATCCCTCTGGCTCCCCGCCACTCCTCCGCTGTCTGACTCACATCTGCTCCTCCTGCGTGTCGCACTAAGACTATGGCAGGGTACTTTATACCCGAACCAGATCCAAATAATTGCCGTTTTTGCACAGGCCTTTTTAACAAGCTCTACCCTTGCGCTCTCTGCTGCTTCCTGCTTGCTTTATATTTTGATGCCAACTGATTATGTCATCAACAAGCCTTACTGCGGTTTGCAGGTAGAATACAAATCTCTATCACAGACCAAATGTCTACCGTTTCTAACTACCTACTTGGGATATGCTTTTTGTGTAAACTAACCTTAAATCAGGAAAAAAAGAATCCCCTCAAAGTCACAGTTAATATGCACTGCAGTACCAGCAACCGTCACAGCAGTAAAGGTCAACAGGACCATAAGGCTCTCAGTGATAAAACATGAATTCTGTTCTTTTGTCTGGGTCCTTACTGATTTCTCTACCTTTTATCTACTAATAAAGGCTTGGAAGAGGTTTGCAAATTGAAAAGTTTATTTACACAATTATGCTTAGTTAAGCAGCAGTCTGCAGGGTGTAGATGTGGTTGGGCAGAGGCTGAGCAGGGGACATTACTAGGCACTGTGCAAGAACATTATTTTTAATTCGGCATGTGTGTCGAAACAAATGCAGAAACGAAAGCTTGCTGCCAGCGGTCATAATAAGGATCTGAGCAGAAAACAGCAAGCTGTAAAGCAGATTCAAGTCACTGTTAGTTCAGGAAAGTAAACATTTAAACCTACTGGATACATGTTGTGCACTAAGCAACTTTTCAAGAATGTCAAAGAGAGATGCATATCAGAATGACAAGTGGTTAACTGATTAGAAACTGAAAAAGTTAAAATTTTTATATGTAGTGGTACCAGGTTGCACAATGCTGAAAAAGATTTAACACTACCTATTTTCATATTTAATAGGGGCTTCTGCCTTACAGAGAAGCCCTCCCCCACAACTCCCTAACTCAGCTCCTTCAGACTAGCCAGCAACAATTAGCAAACACCCAGAGGAACTGTGTAACTGCTGAACTCATACAAGCTACTTCTAAGTGCTATGCCAATTGAAATGCAGTTAAAGGGTTAATAGAGGAGAGACGTTGATGACTTCCCGAAGGCAAAGTTTCCGAATGAGCAGGAGTTTTTAAAGAGACAGAGGCCCAATTTCAAGCCGTTAAATTACTTAGTTAAATTTATTTAAGTCTATTTGACTTAAAATATATAGCATTGTTATAACAACATTAGATAACATACCTACTTGACTGTGATATAAAATGATACTATGTGGTTGGAAAACACATAATACTGCCCCTTCAAAAATCAAAGACCAAGCAAATTGTTGGGATCTGCTGCTCCTGCAACACTGCTAGACCGCCACCAGATGGCGTCTGGACCGTGACAGGTGTCACATACTCCGCAAGTGTTTTTTGCGCACCTGCAAGTCACCAGTTTCAACAGGGGAGCATAAGAGGAGTCGGCTGAAAACACTTCGACGCCACAGTATCTGGTACTACTAGCCTTCTGAGATCACTGTTTGCTCATGTTCTTGTCCCTGTTCTGTTCTCTCTTTATTAAGGTTACCTAGATCAGAGTTTGAACTCTCACCTGAACAGTTTTGTATACCTTCAAGAGTTCTCGGGATAATCTCACCCAGTTGACTGAACGGGATTATCTCCTCATCCGTACGGAGTTCGAAGTGCTCCGCCCTCCACTGCGCTCCGTGCAAATATTGAAATGCTGCACATTTTTTATTTATTTATTTTTTAAGAAAGGTATGGTCGCCTTTGCCAAAACCAAATAAAAATCATATATCTGTTTCATTCATGCCATCTTATCAAGCTAACTTCTTGCTAATATTGTTGCAATATCAGAAACATTGCAGTTTTGAACATTGAAACATTGAAATTTCTTCATATAATCTGACAATCTCCATCAGTTATTTATTGCAAGCTGCTTTTTCCTTCAATATGTCAGGAAAGTAAAGGTAACAATCCCATTTCCCTGGAGAAAATTAAGACTTTAAGCTATTCATGAGATGAAATAAAATCTAAATTTGAACTAATGGACAAGGTTAAAAGACAGAAATGGTGAGCTTTATAATTTATCTATTTATTGCTGCTCTGAGTCACCCATTTGACCTCCCTACAAAGTGAGATTTTAACAGAAATTAGAGGAATGCTGTGGATTTATAAAGCACAGTGTGAATGGCGTTTACACCACAGCTGTTGGTCAGGGCATGCAATAAATAACTGTTGCTGCAAAGTAGAGGAGAGGTACATGGCCATATAAAAAACACACGCAGCAGTAGCACTTTTAATCCATCATTGACATGACAAATAACACAAATTCACTGAATCTATAAAACTGTAAATTTCTAAGCCTGAAGGACAAACAGGAACTCATACTAAGCATCCAAGCACTTAGTTTTTGGATAATAACGGTTGACGAAAAGAAATTTGTAGAAATTTGAGAAAAACTAAAGCACAAATTTATATTTTATCAAACTAAACCCTATAAAAAATGTAACTGAACTCCACGTCAAGGATTTCTGCATTTTCTATGACCATTTTTCCAACTCTCTTCTTTTTTTGCTCCTACTGACAGTCTCTCAATTCTGCTCTCAGCTCCTCAAAGAGCCACTCCAAGTAGAATGATCATTTGATCATTTCAAGCATGCCAGATGAAATCAGTAAGGCTGAGGCTGTTCTTGGAGTGGGTGACCATATGCTTTAAGTGGCCATGAATTTTAGAACACAATGAGTGTCTGAGTCTGGGGGAAGCATCTGGGAAAAAAAAATCTAATTTTCCTTTTTGCAAAGACAAGAAGACAGATAAGACAGATGTTAAAACATCTATAAACAAGCACAGAATATTTTTCAGTTTTGTTACAATGTAATGTGTGACCATCTGTTAATTTGGTTGGAAGAAGTCTTAAAATCTTTAATTCGGAGGTCTTGTTTTTAGACAAGATTGGGTTGTATCAAGTTTGAGGTTGAGGTCGTCGTAATGTGTTAAAACTGACATGTCCGTTCAAGAGATAAACAGTAAACTGAGATAAATGAATAAACAAAAATGTCTAAATACCATGGACATATTTGCATATTGAATAATGCGTCCCTGAATACAATTTACAAAAGCAAATATAATGTTTTATTTAAAGAAACAAGACACATAACTGCAGTTTGTAGACTGCAGATAAATAACAAAACAACTTCTCTAAAGACAAACAGATGGGCGCCCACTGCAAGTCGTATCATGCTTTTTAACTGATCTAAGTGCTTTTTTGTGTAGATTTTCAGTCGTTCAGATTATGCTAATGCTTGATGCTTGAACAGAAATGAGTCAGACTTCCTTTCTTGCTTCTTGAAAACAATTTTACTTTTATCTGATGTAGCTTATCCCAGTTCTAACTGACAGCAGACAACACACCCTAAAGCCTCGTACGCATAGAAGCCCCTGCTAGTTTCAAGTATAATAAAGATATTACTGCCCAGAAAAGGACAGTACAATAAGCTAAAAAGCAGATAATACATAAAACATTTGTTAAAAAAGGTAAAGTGAGTGAACTCCTTTGTTAAAGTGCAGCTTTTTAAACCTAACTTTTTCTTATGAAATGATCTCTTTATAGTGGTAGTATGTTATCAGTGTTCCTCCTGAGGTTTGTCTAATTTGCAGGTTTGTATTAGTGAGCGTGTTAATGTGACTGTGTGTCCCTGTCTGGGAGGAAGAGGCTAATAACAATGATTCGACTCATTACCTTTCATTGAGGAATCTCTGATTGTATTACCCTCTGCAGAATATGCACACAGCTGTTAATAGTGCTCAGGCTGCTTGATGGACAGCCAGGCGTTATCAGACTTTAAAGAGGTGTTCATCATCTAATGGATGAGCCAGGAGGGAGCCCGGCACAATAATGCATGAGTAACAAAGACCAAACATGAGAGGTAACTAATAAAAAAACACAGATATCTGATAATAGTCCAGCTCTGCAACTACATTCACACATATAGTATATATTTTAAGGCTCCTAAAAGAAGCTGCTTTTGACAGAAAACTGTATCCATAGCAACCTTATTTTTTCAGTTTTTTATGAAGTCCATTTTCACTGAAGTGCAAGTAAAAATATCAAATAGAAAAATAACGCTTCTAAAAATATTTAAGGTTGCAAGGTGTCTTGCAAAAATACTCACCCTCCTTTAGACGTTTTTAGTTTTGTCATGCTGGAATCACAACTCTTAATGTATGTTATTGAGGCAATGGACTACCAAGAATTAGTCCATATTTGGGATGTGGAAGGAAAAGGAAATATGGTTCCCAAATTAGTTATAATTTTATCATTACAAATATATTAAAGAAGAAAACTACAATGAGTCAATAGATTGAAGGACAATTTTTAAAGCTGAAAAACTGCAGGTCTTCTGACTTATGTCTCTATTGGGTTTGCACTCCAAAATACTATAGCTGTGCATTCTTGCTATACAGCTCAAATTTGTTTGGATTGGCTGGGAATCATCTACAAACAGAAATGTACAAGTCTTGCAGCTGATCCTTGCTTGTATTTAGGCTTAAACTTTGACTGGACCATTCTAACATATGTTTTTGCTATTGTCTTGTTGGAAGATGAAACTCCACTCCACCTAAACTCTATTGCAGTCTCTAACATATTTATTTCCCCACAGAATGATTATGCCACAATCATCTTTCACTTTGAGCATGATGTATTTTGATTGTTAGCTTTACTATTACTTCTTAAGAATTTATTTCAACAGTTGCTTTCTTTCTAACATTCTTCAGTGTACTCAGAAGTTGCATCTTTAAATTCATGATTTAAAATTGTCCTGTCAACAGATTCTCCCACCAGAGCTGTAGCAGCTTTGAGTGAGTTACCACGGTCTCTTGGTCTCTCTTATTTAGGGGTGTCTGGATAAAATTGGTCTGAATTCATAGGCACCACACTTCTTGGATTTTCGTTTGTAGAAGTGATTTCCCATTTTGTGTTGGGATACCAAATAAAACCATAATAAAATATGTTGACGTTTGTTGTTGCAACATTACAAAATATAAAAAAGATTAAGTAGAGCTGCAGCGTAAATCCCAGTGTTATCTTGATAATCTATTTTGCGATAAATATGAAGTTGTTTTCTCTTTATTTATTAAAATTAAATCCTAATTTTTCTCCAAATGCTTGTATTAGACAGATAAAAGCTGTAGTTGAGATTTAAAGATACTCTGCTCTAATTATTTTGATGCACATTACTCATTGGATATTTTTGTCTCAAAATGCTGGAGCTTTTTCTGCACCTTTTTAATCCTTAAAAATATTAGTGTGTTTCTAAAAGTGGCACCTTTAGTATCATGTGGAACAAATGCAGCATGATTAAACTCCTTGCACATCTTTTATCAGCGCTGTGTAATGATTGTCACCCTTGCACCTCCTTAGTGTAATGAAAGCCTGATCTTCAAAGGAAACATTGACACGCTATGCAGGTTGTGAGAAATCTGCAGCTGGTCGACATGATTTGCCCCCCGTCTATTTTGCAAGTTAAAAAAAAAAAGACGGAAGAGAGCTGATTTTTTTCCAAACATCAAAGAAGCTAATTTAACTGGAAGGTTAACACTGAAGGCAGAGTTAAAGCCAAGCAGCTGTTCAAGGTCAACAGCTGGAGATCAGTCTGTCTTTCATGTAGAAGTTCAAGCTCATTTTAGAATATAAAGATTGGGACATTATTGTAGGTAGTTTTTACTTCGAATGCTGCACATTTGTTGCCATGCGTCCTTTTATGTTGCCTTTGATAGACTGATTCACCTGCTTTAACCTGGACATAAGTTTTCAAAGATCCTCGGTTACAGTTAGTAATAGTGCCACATTAAAATTTCATAGTATGAAAAATTTGAGGGAAAATACAATATTTTAATGGCATCATTTGTACTAAAATGTACTTCATCTAACTGTAAGTAGATAAACCAAAAAAGTAACTATTTATACAGAAAAAAACTAATTAATGCTGCTAAAATAACACAACATTGATGTATTCTTTTTACATAGACCTTTGTCAGAAGTGCACAATTAACACCGTTACTGCTGTTCCATTCTTTACAGAGGAACAAGAGTACAAACTGGTACAACCTGTTTAATAAGCTTGCCTGCTGCAATAGCTAGCCTGCAGCAGGGTAATTTAGATGGATGGATGGAAGTCTGAGCATGTCATGTGGTTTGTGAACAGCTTTAATCTTAGTACTGATGGGTGGATGAATGGATGAATTTAACCACCAACGTTTTTTTAATGAATGTTAACATTTCTGGATACATTTTATCATGACTCTTAATCTCTTGTCTCATTTCTATTCCAAAGTGCCATCAAATATGATTTAAGTTAAACTTTAGTTAAAAAAAATGCTAGTGAGTAGGTTTGGCTGGATTCACATATGTACATAGACCGATTTGTGGCTTAAATGTGCCATTGTCTCATTAAGCTTATGGTCTTTAGTAATGCAGACAATAATAAATTAAGCAGCTCTCCTCCCATTTAGAGAGCCTAACATGTAATTGCAATGCTGTTCTTAAAATTGGTATTTAAAATAAATAAATAAATAAAGATTGAGACAAGATGAAACTTCAATTTTTATAAAGTCCTCCATTAATCGCTTGACTAACAGAGCTACAGGCCTCCATGGTGGAGCCAATAAATAAAGTTCAATCAACCCTTTAAATACTTTGCCTAAAGCTCTGAATGGAGCGGCTTTAAATAATACTACAATGTTGAAGATGATTGATGGCACTGTTGGGCTAGCGGAGTTCTTAATGGACTTGATGTTGTGTCTATAATGAGCTTTTTCTGCTTAAAAAACAAACTTACAGAGCAGAGAAGAGGATGAGGAGACCTCAGCATCCCTTCTTTCTCTTTTTCTATTTGACTTTCCACAGTCGCCTCGTTTCCACTGCTCTAATCTTCCTATTTAACCTTTATTAGGTGCAGATCTGTGAAGTTTGTGTTTTATAGCATTTCACGTTGCACACATGCTGCTCAGAATGACAATCTGCTCCATTGAGTGAAGCATTCTGTTCACACATTTTCTGTGTTCAAACAGAGAGGAGCAACTGTTTTATAGTTTTAACAGGAGCACCTATGCAGTATACTGTGTTTTGGAAGCATAAATCATTTCTTTACCAAGGACTGAAAACGAGATGTCAGTAGGTGGCGCTGTTGTACAAAAAATGTGCAAAAAGACCCCGCTGGAGCAAAAGAATAGTCAAGTCGCTCTGTACGTAGAAGCCTAGGGAATTTAACTGCCAAAAAAGTAGCAGTCTGATTTTGAATATGTTTGTTCATACACTTAATGAAAACAAATAGACTAAAGACAATAAATACATTGCATTAAGAGGTCTAAGGCTCAGAACTATACATATCCATATATATCTATGTATATATATCTATGTATATAGATATATATACAACAAAAATGAGCATAACAATCAGCATAACAAAAATGAGTCAAAATGAATCATTTATTGTTTATTACTTTGTATTTAGAAATAATAATATAAATATTTAGTGTAAAACTTAATAAAAGGAGAGACATGATTCTGTTTTTATTACACCTTTTAGTTAAATCTAAAAATGCATCTTTGAGGATTTTGTAAATAAACCAAATTAATTTTTATATTCAAATTATCTTCCCAAATGAAAGTAACCCTTTAAACTGTATTAATCTTGTACATTAACACACAAGCAAGGGAAAATAAGTCGTGTGTAGAACAACATGAAGACGTAGCAAAGCAGACATCTCTAACAACAGAGTAGATTCAATAGTTACAAAAAAGAAGCTACTGAATGCAATGTTGCTTCCTGAATTTTCACAGTTTGATTGATTGATAATCCCTTATTTCCTTTTCTATCTCCATCCCAGTCCATAGTCAATGTTTTTATCCAATTTGTTTTCGCTTTTGCTATTATCCCCTTCCTGAATTTCGTCTTGCCTTTAGAGGGTGTAGTTTTAATCAATGAGGTGAAATCCTCCTTTTTTCATACACAGCTTCATGCTTTTATCACATCAAAGGACATTACACAGGCATCCATTCATCATCTCCAGACTTCCATTAACCTTAATTCAAGTCGTCGTGATAGAAATTAATGATTTACATTAAGGAACTAGCTGCTTGCTCACACTGAGAAGCAGATAGTCTTTGCACAGTTAACTTTGTTTAGAGATTTATGTGTCCAAAGCATAAGTGCACACCACATTGAACCATGTGCAGTGTCCATGCATGCACATAAATACATACTGTGTGATGGATCACTCATTTAGTTACTGAATCATTTGTATTTTCAAGTGCTTATCTACATGCTCAAAGTGTGCACGCAGGCTCTCTGGGCAACTTTTGACTCTGTCAGCGGATCATATCCTGCAGCATTCACTAACCTTCACATGACCACATTTGTCCAGCTATTCTGCGGCATCCTCTGGCATCCAAGCAGGACATGGATATGAACCACATTAGCAGCACCATTACAACCCAGAATGTGAGAACTATGTCAGAATCTTGCTTTTGAAGAAAGGAACATGGCACAATCAAACCGGATAGCCACTGTTGCTCTTAAATCAGAAAGAAAAGCAGCTGTTTTACACAGTGGCCAGTAAATCTGCCAGTTTTGGGATGATGAAACAGGCAAATTTAATTTGGAATAATAGTTCATAAAAGTCTTAACTGCAAAGGTTTAACTGTGTAAGTAACAAAAGACTGGACCTTTTTACTTTTTCTTTAGGAAGCCTGATTTATAATGAAAGATTTACATACAAAGTATAAATGTTTAAATACATAAAATAAAAATGTGGAGCATAATTAGCAAACATGAGTAGATTATTTTATTCTTAATCAAGTACAAGTTTCTATGCTATCAAACATGTTGGTCAGTGACGCTTCAGATGACAACCTCAAAACCCGGAAGTAATTTTTAGATCATAAACGCAGTCTCTCTTTGTGCAAGAATCGGGAAGTGAGAATGACAGTCTATTTTGAAAATCCAACATCTTGGTTGATTTGAATAAAATCTTGCCTCTAAAATGCTTCCTGTCTTCTTTAGAGCTTCTCTTTAAAACAGAAGCCTGTCTACCAGAAACATCAAAGCACTCAGTTTGATGGTTCTTCCTTTTACTCCTACCAGCGACAGAAGCAAAAGCAAAGGACCTCAAAGGAACACAGGCCCGAAGCTGTTGGCAGAGTAACCACTGGGTGAAGCAAACTGAAAGGAAAGCAGAGGCAAAGATTTTATACAGGGAAAAACAGTTTGAAAGCTGCAGGTTTAGCTGATCTTCTCATACAGAATGTAAATATAAGGGAAGAAGGAAAAAGAATTCAAGGCTTTCACAGAGATAAGCAAGGATCAATGACGGAGTGCAAAAGGTGAAAAATAGATCAAACTTGCTGATGCACATAAAAACATACAGTGTGACTTTTAAGGCTCCTTAGAAGGAAACAGCTCTGTGTTTAAAGAAATTAGAACCCTAAAACAAATTGAAAAAGACAAAAACATACTGGTGGGTGAATAAGGATGCCAGAGTCAAGACCAGTGGGCTTTCAGCCTTATATTATGAACAATGATTGTTTATTGCTGTGTATGTAGAGAAAATTAAAGAGAATGTTCAGATGTGCAGATTAACACTTCTCTGTTGTACAATAATCAGTAATGTTCAATTCAAGTGATGAATTTCGATCCTGAAAAATGGAATGCAAAAAATAAATATTGTGCTACTTTGTCAGTGAGATTCCTGTCTGGCACAGAGTCAAAGTATCTAGAACTCAAAGAAAACCTACAAAATGTTTCAAAAAGAAAAATTCTCCCTGTGGTGTTTTATGAGGCTTTCTGAGGTGACATATGAAGTAACCGGTTAGCCCAAGATTACAAGCCCTGACATATCTTGCAAACTTCTTTTCGTTTAACATGATACATTGTCATGATCCCACCTAATTTTTTGGGTTTATCTTATATTACCAGGTCATTTAAAAACCAGTTTGTACACAATACAAAAACAGTTTCGCCTGCCAACCAACAGCAGCTTTTGGCAGCTGTTTTAAGATTTATTCTGAAAGATATAGTAATTCTATCTGGCAAAGTATCCAAAAAAATGCCTCTTCAGTACATCTGACTGAAAAAAAAATCTAAATTCTGTCCATAATTTGTGATGTTTTCTTGCTTTATGGACAATTGTTGAGTGAAAAAAATATCCACTTGAAATTAAGGTGAAAAATGTTTTGAATGAAAATAGGCATTCAGAATATTCAATAGTAAATGGTGTACAGAACATTATGGTTTTAACCCAGCCCAATAGAGCTTTATTGAAACATTTTGTCATCATGTGTAGGACCTGATTCAAAGTCACTCATTTCAACAAAGCTGTTCAAACTGTGCTTTTCATTTTCAATAAATATTTTCCAGCACAAGTAGTTTTTATTAAATTGAGAAAGTTCAAGGAGCAATGAAGGATCAATAAAAGGTATTTTTGTTATAAAGGAAAGCTTTTATTATTACACATTTTAACATTTAATTTCTTCTTTGTCTTAAGGAGGAATATACTTATACATCAAAAAACATTTGAATTTGTAAATCTTCTAACTGTGATCAAATTTTCCAGCACAAGCATCATGAATGTTAAAGAAAGAACATATTTAAAATGTATCATTTGAATTGTTTTAGTGACTGGTGCATTGATAAGAATAGCCAAATAGCAAATAATATGTTGTTGCAGTTTTAAAATATATATATTCTCTTGTTCTCACTGAAGACTCTTGGTTTCTTAATTAGGAACTACTGCGGCGTTCTGATATCCTGGAAGCTTGCTGCCCTCTACTGACAGTGCTAGGATATCTACAAATGTCATGTACTAAAGGAAATCCCTAAACATTACTAATCTGTGCTGATATTACTGACTGTTAAAGGTAACTTCAATCTTACAGCTCCAAATAATAACCATAAAACACCCTGTGCAGGTTAGATTCAATGACAGATAGCCCGTTACACATGTCTGATGAGTGAAAAATCTGAAGAATGTGAACTGACGGTTAAAAAAAAAAGGTGTTGCCATCAAAATACTTTTCAGGTTACGGACGCTGTCACCTTCGTAAATATCATTTATTCGTCCTTTATCATTTCGCAACAGAGCTGCCTCATAAAAACAGAAACTAATCATTCTAACACAGAGTGATGCAGATGTTTGTTGTCATAGTGCAAAAAATAAAAACAATCCTTTTACAACATGTTTTGCTTAAGATGTCTTAGATAAAAAGAAAACAAATTAAACCACAACTAACCAACCATCTCAAAACACTATGCTTTAGGCTATTAAAAAATAGATTATTTTAATTAAAAAAGGGTAAACATGAGAGTATCTTTAGACATTTTAGTGGTCACAAGAGAGGTTCAGAAGGACCTCCGTGTGCTAACTTTTATTTGATCTGGTTCCTCATCTATTTATTTTTCCAGTTTTCTCACTGATAAATAAGTTGCTGTCGCACCACTGAACAGTGACTGAATCATGATTATAAAGACATACATTTTATTAACATAAACTGGCATTTTTTAATGTCAAGGCTTATACTAAATTAGAAACATATTTTATTTAATCATGTAAAGAAAAACATAGATATCAAATCATTTATGTTTGTACCAACTTTGTCTTAATCTAAATCTATAAAGAGCAATTTCTCCCTTCTCTCACAGCTGTTCTACCAACATAAAATACTGTTTAGAAATAATCAACCGTCAATTTGTTTTAAGCATGAGTCATTTAAATCATATAAGACATATCCTGATGCCATGATTCAGAAGGTTTTAGAGTTTTTAGAATCTAATCTGAGGGCATCTTCCTTCAACTTTTTGCATTCCTATTTGTTGACACTGAGTATCCTCCCTTCCTCTTCCATGTAAGCTTTAGCACAACACCACACTCAAAAATGTCATGCCCTGCCATACGTGAAAATGTCAGTTGTCAGATAACAAAAAGCATTAACAAGATCTAGGGCAACAAGGTGACAGGCACTACACCTACTCTCTGCTAGAGTTTAGGATTCTTATAAAAAGTGCACACCACTAAATACAGCAATGACTCTTATGGAGTAGAGTCATGTTTTGTTGGACCCAAATTCAGGCAAACAAAAAGCAACAGATTAAAAATTATTTAAAAATAAAAACAGATTTACTGAGTAAAAGGTGGGAAGTGGCATTGAAACCAGGTAAAACGTAATCAGAAGGACACAGAGCAGTTGTGGAAAAGCGTAAAGTCCGCCATAAAACAAACATCTCTAATTTGAGGTAAAATACCGGCAGCTGTGGTTGCCAGAATTTACTGTATGAATATGGTCAATTCTGGCAATCGCAGAATTCCTGCAGCCACTGACCTTTATCCCATGAATACAGATTTTACAATATTTATACGATAAAATCCTGGCAATCACAGATGCTGGTACTATACTGTAAATTAGAGAGGTTATTTTTACAGTGCAGGTAGACAAACGGAGACTAACAACACAAAATGATCTACAAATTAAAAGAAAAAAGGCTAATATTAACAGAAAAGAGAAAAACATAGGCAAGTCCCAAGGAACAAATCCCCCAAAAAGTAAGAAACTAAACTTTAAAAAGTGAAAAGCATATGACAAGACCTAAACAAACATAACAAAAACAAAGAAATAAACAAAATTTGGCACAACCTTGATAACAAAAATTCCTTTCTAAAAATGACCAAAGCGCAAACACAAATGAATATTTAAAAAATGATTCCATAAACTAGTTATTTGTTTCCTGATTAACTTTTTTAAGCTTAGAAGTCACTTCATATGATAGATGAACAAAACCAACCGGTGAATCAAATCTAACCATGAACTGGGATGCCACGCCTAAGCAGGCGTCAGTGACAAGATTTAGGTAAGCAACCAGAATGCCTGTTGCTTCTTTGTGAACATATTCATGTGTTGACATGTGCCCTGAACAAAGCAGCCAACAGTAGATGAGTGTTTTGTAAAGCTCACCAACACTGAAACCTGTGCCTTTTTTAAATCGCAGATTAGGCAAGTGTTGATTCAAACTAACGTCGTTGGACAAAGGTGTTGCAGCGACTTTTACATGTGACCATAATCGAACACACCTATTTCGAACAATGTGAATTGGATTTCACAGACATCTGAAAAGGGCCAATTTATTTCTTTCAGATATTGTTTTAGAGAAAAAAAGTGAAAACTTTAGGATATCAACTCATAAGGACCAGATAGGAGGCCACCTAAGTGGGGCAAAATGATTTTTTTTAGTTTGTTTTTTGTAGACAGTGATAAATGTGTTGCCACATGTATGGCATCTTATTGCTTTACAAGTCATGCTGTGTTCTGTAATGTACATTACAAAACCATCTTTCTCATGACAACATTCATCAGTCACAATATCCAGTGGCCACTGGGCTGGTGGCAGGGTACTGATGCACCCCTGTTTGCCTCCTTCTGCACCAGTAAATTTCATCCACTAACCAATTCACACATACTTCTCCACTCAAGAACCTCATCACCTGAGGCTCAGTCTGGACATTTGACTTTACTTATTTTTGTGGTACTTGTGCCTGTCCTTCTAATGCTGTTCTGGGAAACATAAAACTCATTTAAAAAGTTGTCACTAGTGGAGTACTTAAAACAAAAAAACAATGTATCGCTGGTCAACACAAGAATTGCAAGATTCTTGTGTTGAAGAGAAATTCAGAGGACAGTTAGTTTAACATGCATGTTTTTTGTAAATAAGAAGATGTATAGATAAAACCAAGGAAGAGAGATAACAACTAAACTCCTCAAAGAAAGGCCAAGCTAAAATATACTGTAAACTCAGGATCAGGTTATCTCTGTGGCAGAAATCCAAAAATGTGACACAGTACACATTTAAATCATCTCAGAGCTTTGTTTCTATTACTACTGAGTGCAGCCTTTGACACTATCTATCACTCTATCCTCCTCAGGAGATTTTCTTCCATTAGTAGTGTTAGAACACCCCAGCCCATTTTAAGTCATATCTCTCAGGGTTCAACCAACTCAAATTGTTTGAATTACAATTTTCCCTTGACATTATTTTCCATAAATTTAAATCCATTTTCATTCTGTTGTCAAAGACACCCAGGTTTACCTCTCCAGAAAACCTAACTTCATCCTCCCACCCTCATCTCTTACCAATTGCTTATCAGAAATAAAATCCTGGTTCATCTCAAACTTTCTCAAATTGAATGATGACAAAAGCCATTTTTTTTTATTGGCACAAAACCTGAGTTTGAATCTACAGTTGACTGTTGCTGCTACAGACAGTGCTGTTGTTATTGAATCAGCTGTAAAAGATGTTGGTGGTGACGGTACATTTGAAAAACCAGTAATCATATGAATGAAAGAAAGGATTTACAATGAATAAAGATTAGATAGGTCTGTTTTCCTGGGGTTAGGAGTTGAATATAGCTAACACCTGAAAAGGGGGAACAGTAAATCATTTAAGTGTTAATAGAGAGAAATAAATTTTATTAGCTTAAATAATTGAAGTGAATATGTTTTTTGGGGTTTTTTTAAACTTTATTTCTGTTGATTGATGATGGCAAGCAATTAAATAAACAATACAAACCTCATGGTATGCATCCTCAATCATTTATTATTTAAATGTAACATAAATGCCTCACATGAGATATTTGACAATATTTATAAACAGAAAGAATATCTATATAAACACAGAAAATCAATAAATAACTTGATCATACAGTTAAAAATCTCTGGATAAATTCACCACTATCCTCTATAAGTTTATGATGTGAGCAATGAGAATCAGATTAAGCGTTTATATAAGAAAAATTAATCATCAAAACCATTATGACTGACATAAGACTGACTTTGTTCAGAAAGGCAGAGAAGGTGGTACAAGATACTGTTGTGCTGGTCATTGGTGCGACTTCCATTAA
Organism: Xiphophorus couchianus; assembly: GCF_001444195.1. Classification (NCBI taxonomy): domain Eukaryota; kingdom Metazoa; phylum Chordata; class Actinopteri; order Cyprinodontiformes; family Poeciliidae; genus Xiphophorus; species Xiphophorus couchianus. Next base: position 21,058,758 of record NC_040240.1, read on the forward strand.
GATTCTTAGCATCGAACTGGATCAATACACCACAGGCAAACACTGGTGATTGGGTAAAATTTAAAACCTCAACACAGTCCAGATCTCCAGCAAACAACATTTCTCAACAGCAGAGAGCTGGATGGATACCATCTACACTGCCATTTTGTCTGAGATTTTGTGTTAGGTAACCGTGATCAACGTCAAGACTTTCCCGTGGAAGGCAAAACTGTGACTAAGTAAGTCTTTGACATCAGTGTTCTTTTAATTTTAGCTTTACCTTTTTAGATAGACAAGGTGTGTTATTACCAGGCTGACGAGAATGATGTCAGTTATATGGGTGTGTCTGCTGGAACTCTGTCAACATTATGCAAGACTTTCTTTTAGTTAAATTTAGACCCTGGTAAGAGATTTAGGCTTAACACTGGGAAACATTTACAACAGTATGCCATTATATGTGACAACATGAATTTCAAACCTAAAAAAAAAAAATCCCTCAACAAATTTATTATATTGTGTATTTAATATTCTGAAAGTCCCAAAAGGGTAAAAAGCAAAAATTATAGCCAGCTACTATTCCTGACAAACATTTTAACAAAGTTAAAGGGATGTAATTACAGCCAAATTGAAGCGTGTCTACAATTTATGATGTAATTATTGAAGCGAATTGGAATCATTACAAAACTCGACGCCTTTTTATAATTGCTGACTAGACTCTGTTTCCTCTGGCACTTGGACAACTTGGCGATGAGCTCTAACTCATTAATGGAATGCTTTATTACTATAACTTTAATATTTACTCAAAACGAGTCCGCTGTGTTTGTTTGTTGTATGTGTAGAATACAGAACTAATTCACCATTTGTTAGAAAAGCATCAGGTGTATGTTCTTCACAGTACACCCTTGAAATATTTAATATACCCTCATTTCCTCTTTATGACAATTTGGTCTATAGACTACAGCAAAGTCATTTTATACTGAAATGCATTTTGATGGAATGTATTTGCATTTAACTTCTGTGTCTGTGGCTTCAATAAATGGGCTGTGTTGAGGCAGGAAATGTGTGTATTTTAACATCTGAGGACAGACAGTTTTACTGGTCTTAATAAAAGGATATTAACTCCTTTTATACTTTTAAATGCCTAGTTTTCTGACTTCCACAGGAGCATTCATGAAGTGTTATAAAATAATCTTTTGTGGCACTGAATTGAGATAAACGTAGTAGTAAATCAACATTGAAAATGTTTTAAAGAAAGAAATATATTCAATATGTCAGAACTCAATTTATTTGGTTGTCTTCCAGGAGAACAATCATGGAATGACTATTGAACGTCACTATATCATGTGTCTTAAGTTCCAATGTAAAATAATCACTCATATAGCTAAAACCATTTTTTAAAAATCTAACCAGAATGTAACAATGCTGACCAGAGCTGAACTGTTCTTCACAATCATTCCACTCCAAAAGTTGATGCATGTGTGCTCCTGGTGTTGCTTGTGATAAAACTCATAACTACGTTTCTCCACACTGAGCACCTCTTTAATACCGGACAATATGTCCTCTGGTCCACTGTGAAACTATATGAAATACAATGCAACCAGTTGTCAATCAAATCACTTCTGTGCAATACACGGCTCAGCTAGGCTTGTAATACCGCTAAAGTGGGTACAAAAAAACAGAGAACAGTTGTTAGGGATCTCCTAATGGAGACAGAATCTGGCTGGGGCGGGGCTAATTGAAGGCACTCTAGTGGAGAAGCAGCTTAAGACTCCTGAGACTCAAGAGTTACCTTCACAAAATGCTGTGTCAATAGGTAGAACCTTGAGCTGTGTCCCCGGTCTGTTAAGATCGCAACTCCAAACCATGAATGGTAAACTTTGAAACTGTTGTCTGCAACCGCAAGCATAAATATGTGTCACCTATATATGCCACATAAATAGGTAGTATAAATAGGTGCCACCTATTTATGCCTTTTTTAAAAAAGCCTGTTTTTTTATTTCTAAATCTACCATGTTTTTGACTTAAAATTCAACTATTTAAAACAATGATCTTGTTCTGAATTACTTCAGTAGTTTTAGCTTGTTGCACAGGGTTTAATCGGAAAACACATAATCATTGTGTTGTACAGCTGAAGGATTGCATTTAAGTCATGGGTTGTTCCTGTTTCACCTTCACTGCTGTGACATAAACTATCACACGTCTCCAGGAGTAATAAGGACAGGGTGTTCACAATCCATTCTAAGGCAATATTAAAAGAAAACCATTCATGCATGGAGCAATCGTTAATTACATGTAATCAATTAAACATTCAGTCAATCCATTTGCTAGACTTCATTTTCTTTTGATCAAATGAAAAACAAAATTCTGCAACAGACAGACCTGCAAAAACAATTCTCATTTTCTTGTGCACTGGTCATATGATACATTACATTTCCCAAGTTGAACATGATTTCAAAGGAGTAGAACATGGATAGAAAGTGTTGTGTAATGCTTATTTGTTGCAATAATGTGCAAATAATATTGTTTTTATCAATAGTAGTTTATAAAAACATTTATGGTGTGGTACTATGCTACTGTGCAAAGTATTAAAAAGAAGCATACTCAAACAAACTGTTAAATTTACTTTAATTTTTATTGCTATGAAAACTTCTTATGAAACACATAAACAATCAAATGTGAATTTACAAACCAGTCACCTCTGTACAACTCACAATTAGTGCAAAATCTCACAATGCAATAATAGTTTTAAAAATAAATAATTAAAATAACACTTTTTGCAAAAAATATAAACACTGGAATCAACAGGCCTTCATTATATCACCTCTTCATAAAACACATGCTAAGTTTGCCTCCAATGAGGATGAATTGGTATGACTAATTTGATCTTTATTAGAGTTTTGAGCTAAATTATAAGACATGATTTACTCTTCTCAAAGAAAAAAAGCAGAAGGTTAATGTCAAACATGATGGGCAAATGAAATATATATTCTGGAATTGTTCGATATATATTAGGACAACAATCAAACTAGCATAAAGTGCAACATCGAAAATGTAAAAAATCTGTTAAATACATATAAATATGAATAAATAAAGAGCTATTGTTTTGGTGCCAACTGAAATCTCATTTCAAAAGCACAAGTGTAATAACTGCAGTGAGCAAAAGAAAACTTGCTTCATGACTACATGCTGTGGAGGCTGTTGTTGTGGCAACAGTGGCTGCAGTAGCTGTGGTAGTTGGGGCAGCAGTGTTTCCAGCACCTGTGGCAGTTGTTGGGGCAGCAGTGGCTGCAGCAGATGAGGCAGTTGTTGGAGCAGCAGTGTTTCCAGCAGCTGTGGTAATTGTTGGGGCAGCAGTGTTTCCAGCAGCTGTGGTAATTGTTGGGGCAGCAGTGTTTCCAGCAGCTGTGGTAATTGTTGGGGCAGCAGTGTTTCCAGCAGCTGTGGTAACTGTTGGGGCAGCAGTGTTTCCAGCAGCTGTGGTAATTGTTGGGGCAGCAGTGTTTCCAGCAGCTGTGGCAGATGTTGGAGCAGCGGTGTTTCCAGCAGATGAGGCAGATGTTGGGGCAGCAGTGTTTCCAGAAGCTATGGCAGTTGTTGGGGCAGCAGTGTTTCCAGCAGCTGTGGTAATTGTTGGGGCAGCAGTGTTTCCAGCAGCTGTGGTAATTGTTGGGGCAGCAGTGTTTCCAGCAGCTGTGGCAGTTGTTGGGGCAGCAGTGTTTCCAGCAGCTGTGGCAGTTGTTGGGGCAGCAGTGTTTCCAGCAGCTGTGGTAATTGTTGGGGCAGCACTGTTTCCAGCAGCTGTGGCAGTTGTTGGGGCAGCAGTGTTTCCAGCAGCTGTGGTAATTGTTGGGGCAGCAGTGTTTCCAGCAGCTGTGGTAATTGTTGGGGCAGCAGTGTTTCCAGCAGCTGTGGTAACTGTTGGGGCAGCAGTGTTTCCAGCAGCTGTGGTAATTGTTGGGGCAGCAGTGTTTCCAGCAGCTGTGGCAGATGTTGGAGCAGCGGTGTTTCCAGCAGATGAGGCAGATGTTGGGGCAGCAGTGTTTCCAGAAGCTATGGCAGTTGTTGGGGCAGCAGTGTTTCCAGCAGCTGTGGTAATTGTTGGGGCAGCAGTGTTTCCAGCAGCTGTGGTAATTGTTGGGGCAGCAGTGTTTCCAGCAGCTGTGGCAGTTGTTGGGGCAGCAGTGTTTCCAGCAGCTGTGGCAGTTGTTGGGGCAGCAGTGTTTCCAGCAGCTGTGGTAATTGTTGGGGCAGCACTGTTTCCAGCAGCTGTGGCAGTTGTTGGGGCAGCAGTGTTTCCAGCAGCTGTGGTAATTGTTGGGGCAGCAGTGTTTCCAGCAGCTGTGGTAACTGTTGGGGCAGCAGTGTTTCCAGCAGCTGTGGTAATTGTTGGGGCAGCAGTGTTTCCAGCAGCTGTGGCAGATGTTGGAGCAGCGGTGTTTCCAGCAGATGAGGCAGATGTTGGGGCAGCAGTGTTTCCAGCAGCTGTGGCAGTTGTTGGAGCAGCAGTGTTTCCAGCAGCTGTGGCAGTTGTTGGAGCAGCAGTGTTTCCAGCAGCTGTGGCAGATGTTGGGGCAGCAGTGATTCCAGCAGCTGTGGTAGTTGTTGGGGCAGCAGTGTTTGTTATAGGGACAGCTGTAGTAGTTGTTGGAGCAGCAGTGGTTGCAGCAGCTGTTGAAGTTGTTGGGGCAGCAGTGGTTGTAGCAGATGTGGTTGTAGTGGGGGCAGCAGTGGTTGTTGTTGGGGCAGCAGTGGTTGCAGCATTTGTGGTTGTTGTTGGGGCAGCAGTGGTTGCAGCAGTTGTGGTTGTTGTTGCGGCAGCAGTGGTTGCAGCATCTGTTGAAGTTGTTGGGGCAGCAGTGGTTGCAGCAGTTGTGATAGTTGTTGGTGTAGCAGCTGTGGTTGTTGATGGGGCAGCAGTGGTTGCAGCAGATGTGGTTGTAGTGGGGGCAGCAGTGGTTGTTGTTGGGGCAGGAGTGGTTGCAGCAGCTGTTGAAGTTGTTGGTGCAGCAGTGGTTGCAGCAGCTGTGGTGGTTGTTGGGGCAGCAGTGGTTGCCGCAGTTGTGTAAGTTGTTGGCGCAGCTGTGGTTGTTATAGGGACAGCTGTAGTAGTTGTTGGAGCAGCAGTGGTTGCAGCAGCTGTTGAAGTTGTTGGGGCAGTAGTGGTTGTAGCAGCTGTTGAAGTTGTTGGAGCAGCAGTGGTTGCAGCAGCTGTTGAAGTTGTTGGTGCAGCAGTGGTTGCAGCAGCTGTGGTGGTTGTTGGGGCAGCAGTGGTTGCAGGAGCTGTTGAAGTTGTTGGTGCAGCAGTGGTTGCAGCTGATGTGGTGGTTGTTGGGGCAGCAGTGGTTGCAGCAGTTGTGTAAGTTGTTGGCGCAGCTGTGGATGTTATAGGGAAAGCGGTAGTAGTTGTTGGAGCAGCAGTGGTTGCAGCAGCTGTTGAAGTTGTTGGGGCAGCAGTGGTTGCAGCACTTGTGGGTGTTGTCAGGGCAGCAGTGGTTGCAGCAGCTGTGGTAGTTGTTGGGGCAGCAGTGGTTGCAGCACTTGTGGGTGTTGTCAGGGCAGCAGTGGTTGCAGGAGCTGTGGTAGTTGTTGGGGCAGCAGTTGTTGCAGCAGCTGTGGTAGTTGTTGTCACAGCTGTGGTAGTTGTTGGGGCAGCAGTTGTTGCAGCAGCTGTGGTAGTTGTTGTCGCAGCTGTGGTGGTTGTTGGTGCAGAAGTAGTTGCAGCAGCTGTGGTGGTTTGGGTAGCAGTGGTTGAAGCAGCTGTGGTTGTTGTTGCAGCAGCAGTGATAGCAGCAGCTGTGGTGGTTGTTGGTGCAGCAGTGGATGCAGCAACTGTGGTGTTTGTTGGTGCAGCAGTGGTTACAGCAGCTGTGGTGGTTGTTGGGGCAGCAGTGGTTGCAACAGTTGTTGTTGTTGTTGGGGCAGCAGTGGTTGCAGCAGCTGTGGTAGTTGTTGGGACAACAGTGGTTACAGCAGCTGTGGTAGTTGTTGGGGCAGCAGTGGTTGCAGCAGCTGTGGTAGTTGTTGTCGCAGCTGTGGTAGTTGTTGGGGCAGCAGTGGTTGCAGCAGCTGTGGTAGTTGTTGGGGCAGCAGTTGTTGCAGCAGCTGTGGTAGTTGTTGTCGCAGCTGTGGTAGTTGTTGGGGCAGCAGTGGTTGCAGCAGCTGTGGTAGTTGTTGTCGCAGCTGTGGTAGTTGTTGGGGCAGCAGTGGTTGCAGCAGCTGTCGTTGTTGTTGCGGCAGCAGGGGTTGCAGCAGTTGTGGTTGTTGTTGCGGCAGCAGGGGTTGCAGCAGTTGTGGTTGTTGTTGGGGCAGCAGTAGTTTCACCAGTTGTGGTAGTTGTTGGGACAGCAGTGGTTGCAGCAGCTGTTGAAGTCGTTGGGGCACCATTGGTTGCAGCAGCTGTTGAAGATGTTGGGGCAACAGTAGTTGCAGCAGCTGTGGTTGTTGTTGCGGCAGCAGTGGTTGCAGCAGTTGTGGTGGTTGTTGGTGCAGCAGTGCTTGCAGCAGCTGTGGTGGTTGTTGGGGCAGCAGTGGTTGTAGCAGCTGTGGTTGTTGTTGGGGCAGCAGTGGTTGCAGCAGCTGTGGTAGTTTTTGGGACAGCAGTGGTTGCAGCAGCTGTGGTAGTTGTTGGGGCAGCAGTTGTTGCAGCAGCTGTTGTAGTTGTTGTTGCAGATGTGGTAGTTGTTGGGGCAGCAGTGGTTGCAGCAGTTGTGGTTGTTGTTGCGGCAGCAGTGATTGCAGCAGCTGTGGTGGTTGTTGGTGCAGCAGTGGTTGCAGCAGCTGTGGTTGTTGTTGGGGCAGCAGTGGTTGCAGCAGCTGTGGTAGTTGTTGGGGCAGCAGTAGTTTCAGCAGTTGTGGTAGTTGTTGGGACAGCAGTGGTTGCAGCAGCTGTTGAAGATGTTGGGGCAACAGTAGTTGCAGCAGCTGTGGTTGTTGTTGCGGCAGCAGTGGTTGCAGCAGTTGTGGCTGTTGTTGCGGCAGCAGTGATTGCAGCAGCTGTGGTGGTTGTTGGTGCAGCAGTGGTTGCAGCAGCTGTGGTTGTTGTTGCGGCAGCAGTGGTTGCAGCAGTTGTGGCTGTTGTTGGGGCAGTAGTTGTTGCAGCAGCTGTGGTAGTTGTTGTCGCAGCTGTGGTAGTTGTTGGGGCAGCAGTGGTTGCAGCAGTTGTGGTTGTTGTTGCGGCAGCAGTGAATGCAGCAGCTGTGGTGGTTGTTGGTGCAGCAGTGGTTGCAGTAGCTGTGGTGGTTGTTGGGGCAGCAGTGGTTGTAGCAGCTGTGGTTGTTGTTGGGGCAGCAGTGGTTGCAGCAGCTGTGGTAGTTGTTGGGACAGCAGTGGTTGCAGCAGCTGTGGTAGTTGTTGGGGCAGCAGTTGTTGCAGCAGCTGTGGTAGTTGTTGGGGCAGCAGTGGTTGCAGCAGCTGTGGTGGTTGTTGTCGCAGCTGTGGTAGTTGTTGGGGCAGCAGTGGTGGCAGCAGCTGTGGTGGTTTTTGGTGCAGCAGTGATTGCAGCAGCTGTTGTGGTTGTTGGGGCAGCAGTGGTTGCAGCAGCTGTGGTTGTTGTTGGGGCAGCTGTGGTAGTTGTTTGGGCAGCAGTGGTTGCAGCAGCTGTGGTAGTTGTTGGGGCAGCAGTTGTTGCAGCAGCTGTGGTAGTTGTTGGGGCAGCAGTTGTTGCAGCAGCTGTGGTGGTTGTTGGGGCAGCAGTGGTTGCAGCAGCTGTGGTGGTTGTTGGTGCAGCAGTTGTTGAAGCAGCTGTGGTGGATGTTGGGGCAGCAGTAGTTGCAGCAGCTGTGGTGGTTGTTGGTGCAGCAGTGGTTGCAGCAGCTGTGGTGGTTTTTGGGGCAGCAGTGGTTGCAGCAGTTGTTGTTGTTGGGTCAGCAGTGGTTGCAGCAGCTGTGGTAGTTGTTTGGGCAGCAGTTGTTGCAGCAGCTGTGGTGGATGTTGGGGCAGCAGTAGTTGCAACAGCTGTGGTGGTTGTTGGGGTAGCAGTAGTTGCAGCAGCTGTGGTAGTTTTTGGGGCAGCAGTTGTTGCAGCAGCTGTGGCAGTTGTTGTCGCAGCTGTGGTAGTTGTGGGGGCAGCAGTGGTTGCAGCAGCTGTGGTAGTTGTCGGTGCAGCAGTAGTTGCAGCAGCTGTGGTGGATGTTGGGGCAGCAGTCGTTGCAGCAGCTGTGGTGGATGTTGGGGCAGCAGTGGTTGGAGCAGCTGTAGTGGTTGTTGGTGCAGCAGTGGTGGCAGCAGCTGTGGTGGTTGTTGGGGTAGCAGTAGTTGCAGCAGCTGTGGTAGTTGTTGGGGCAGCTGTGGTAGTTGTTGGGGCAGCAGTTGTTGCAGCAGCTGTGGTAGTTGTTGTCGCAGCTGTGGTAGTTGTTGGGGCAGCAGTGGTTGCAGCAGCTGTGGTAGTTGTTGGGGCAGCAGTAGTTGCAGCAGCTGTGGTAGTTGTTGGGGCAGCAGTGGTTGCAGCAGCTGTGGTAGTTTTTGGGACAGCAGTGGTTGCAGCAGCTGTGGTAGTTGTTGCAGCAGCTGTCGTTGTTGTTGGGGTAGCAGTAGTTGCAGCAGCTGTGGTAGTTGTTGGGGCAGCTGTGGTAGTTGTTGGGGCAGCAGTTGTTGCAGCAGCTGTGGTAGTTGCTGTCGCAGCTGTGGTAGTTGTTGGGGCAGCAGTGTTTGCAGCAGCTGTGGTAGTTGTTGGGGCAGCAGTAGTTGCAGCAGCTGTGGTAGTTGTTGGGGCAGCAGTGGTTGCAGCAGCTGTGGTAGTTTTTGGGACAGCAGTGGTTGCAGCAGCTGTGGTGGTTGTTGGGGTTCCTGTTGTTGTTGCAGCAGTTGTGGTAGTTGTTGGGGCAGCAGTGGTTGCACCAGCTGTGGTAGTTGTTGGGACAGCAGTCGTTGCAGCAGCTGTGGTGGATGTTGGGGCAGCAGTGGTTGCAGCAGCTGTGGTGGTTGTTGGTGCAGCAGTGGTTGCAGCAGCTGTGGTGGTTGTTGGAGCAGCAGTGGTTGCACCAGCTGTGGTGGTTGTTGGGACAGCAGTGGTTGCAGCAGCTGTTGTAGTTGTTGGGGCAGAAGTTGTTGCAGCAGCATTGGTAGGTGTTGGGGCAGCAGTTGTTGTTGCAGCTGTGGTAGTTGTTGTCGCAGCTGTGGTGGTTGTTGGGGCAGCAGTGGTTGTAGCAGCTGTGGTTGTTGTTGGGGCAGCAGTGGTTGCAGCAGCTGTGGTAGTTTTTGGGACAGCAGTGGTTGCAGCAGCTGTGGTAGTTGTTGGGGCAGCAGTTGTTGCAGCAGCTGTTGTAGTTGTTGTTGCAGATGTGGTAGTTGTTGGGGCAGCAGTGGTTGCAGCAGTTGTGGTTGTTGTTGCGGCAGCAGTGATTGCAGCAGCTGTGGTGGTTGTTGGTGCAGCAGTGGTTGCAGCAGCTGTGGTTGTTGTTGGGGCAGCAGTGGTTGCAGCAGCTGTGGTAGTTGTTGGGGCAGCAGTAGTTTCAGCAGTTGTGGTAGTTGTTGGGACAGCAGTGGTTGCAGCAGCTGTTGAAGATGTTGGGGCAACAGTAGTTGCAGCAGCTGTGGTTGTTGTTGCGGCAGCAGTGGTTGCAGCAGTTGTGGCTGTTGTTGCGGCAGCAGTGATTGCAGCAGCTGTGGTGGTTGTTGGTGCAGCAGTGGTTGCAGCAGCTGTGGTTGTTGTTGCGGCAGCAGTGGTTGCAGCAGTTGTGGCTGTTGTTGGGGCAGTAGTTGTTGCAGCAGCTGTGGTAGTTGTTGTCGCAGCTGTGGTAGTTGTTGGGGCAGCAGTGGTTGCAGCAGTTGTGGTTGTTGTTGCGGCAGCAGTGAATGCAGCAGCTGTGGTGGTTGTTGGTGCAGCAGTGGTTGCAGTAGCTGTGGTGGTTGTTGGGGCAGCAGTGGTTGTAGCAGCTGTGGTTGTTGTTGGGGCAGCAGTGGTTGCAGCAGCTGTGGTAGTTGTTGGGACAGCAGTGGTTGCAGCAGCTGTGGTAGTTGTTGGGGCAGCAGTTGTTGCAGCAGCTGTGGTAGTTGTTGGGGCAGCAGTGGTTGCAGCAGCTGTGGTGGTTGTTGTCGCAGCTGTGGTAGTTGTTGGGGCAGCAGTGGTGGCAGCAGCTGTGGTGGTTTTTGGTGCAGCAGTGATTGCAGCAGCTGTTGTGGTTGTTGGGGCAGCAGTGGTTGCAGCAGCTGTGGTTGTTGTTGGGGCAGCTGTGGTAGTTGTTTGGGCAGCAGTGGTTGCAGCAGCTGTGGTAGTTGTTGGGGCAGCAGTTGTTGCAGCAGCTGTGGTAGTTGTTGGGGCAGCAGTTGTTGCAGCAGCTGTGGTGGTTGTTGGGGCAGCAGTGGTTGCAGCAGCTGTGGTGGTTGTTGGTGCAGCAGTTGTTGAAGCAGCTGTGGTGGATGTTGGGGCAGCAGTAGTTGCAGCAGCTGTGGTGGTTGTTGGTGCAGCAGTGGTTGCAGCAGCTGTGGTGGTTTTTGGGGCAGCAGTGGTTGCAGCAGTTGTTGTTGTTGGGTCAGCAGTGGTTGCAGCAGCTGTGGTAGTTGTTTGGGCAGCAGTTGTTGCAGCAGCTGTGGTGGATGTTGGGGCAGCAGTAGTTGCAACAGCTGTGGTGGTTGTTGGGGTAGCAGTAGTTGCAGCAGCTGTGGTAGTTTTTGGGGCAGCAGTTGTTGCAGCAGCTGTGGCAGTTGTTGTCGCAGCTGTGGTAGTTGTGGGGGCAGCAGTGGTTGCAGCAGCTGTGGTAGTTGTCGGTGCAGCAGTAGTTGCAGCAGCTGTGGTGGATGTTGGGGCAGCAGTCGTTGCAGCAGCTGTGGTGGATGTTGGGGCAGCAGTGGTTGGAGCAGCTGTAGTGGTTGTTGGTGCAGCAGTGGTGGCAGCAGCTGTGGTGGTTGTTGGGGTAGCAGTAGTTGCAGCAGCTGTGGTAGTTGTTGGGGCAGCTGTGGTAGTTGTTGGGGCAGCAGTTGTTGCAGCAGCTGTGGTAGTTGTTGTCGCAGCTGTGGTAGTTGTTGGGGCAGCAGTGGTTGCAGCAGCTGTGGTAGTTGTTGGGGCAGCAGTAGTTGCAGCAGCTGTGGTAGTTGTTGGGGCAGCAGTGGTTGCAGCAGCTGTGGTAGTTTTTGGGACAGCAGTGGTTGCAGCAGCTGTGGTAGTTGTTGCAGCAGCTGTCGTTGTTGTTGGGGTAGCAGTAGTTGCAGCAGCTGTGGTAGTTGTTGGGGCAGCTGTGGTAGTTGTTGGGGCAGCAGTTGTTGCAGCAGCTGTGGTAGTTGCTGTCGCAGCTGTGGTAGTTGTTGGGGCAGCAGTGTTTGCAGCAGCTGTGGTAGTTGTTGGGGCAGCAGTAGTTGCAGCAGCTGTGGTAGTTGTTGGGGCAGCAGTGGTTGCAGCAGCTGTGGTAGTTTTTGGGACAGCAGTGGTTGCAGCAGCTGTGGTGGTTGTTGGGGTTCCTGTTGTTGTTGCAGCAGTTGTGGTAGTTGTTGGGGCAGCAGTGGTTGCACCAGCTGTGGTAGTTGTTGGGACAGCAGTCGTTGCAGCAGCTGTGGTGGATGTTGGGGCAGCAGTGGTTGCAGCAGCTGTGGTGGTTGTTGGTGCAGCAGTGGTTGCAGCAGCTGTGGTGGTTGTTGGAGCAGCAGTGGTTGCACCAGCTGTGGTGGTTGTTGGGACAGCAGTGGTTGCAGCAGCTGTTGTAGTTGTTGGGGCAGAAGTTGTTGCAGCAGCATTGGTAGGTGTTGGGGCAGCAGTTGTTGTTGCAGCTGTGGTAGTTGTTGTCGCAGTTGTGGTAGTTGTTGGGGCAGCAGTTGTTGCAGCAGCTGTGGTAGTTGTTGTCGCAGCTGTGGTAGTTGTTGGGGCAGCAGTGGTTGCAGCAGCTGTGGTAGTTGTTGGGGCAGCAGTGGTTGCAGCAGCTGTGGTGGTTGTTGGGGCAGCAGTGGTTGCAGCAGCTGTGGTAGTTGTTGGGGCAGAAGTGGTTGCAGCAGCTGTGGTAGTTGTTGGGGCAGCAGTGGTTGCAGCAGCTGTGGTAGTTGTTGGGGCAGCTGTGGTTGCAGCAGCTGTGGTAGTTGTTGGGGCACCAGTGGTTGCAGCAGCTGTCGTTGTTGTTGGGGCAGCAGTGGTTGCAGCAACCGTGGTTGTTGTTGCGGCAGCAGTGGTTGCAGCAGCTGTGGTTGTTGTTGCGGCAGTAGTGGTTGCAGCAGCTGTGGTGGATGTTGGGGCAGCAGTGGTTGCAGCAGCTGTGGTGGTTGTTGGGGTAGCAGTGGTTGCAGCAGCTGTGGTGGTTGTTGGGGCAGCAGTGGTTGCAGCAGCTGTGGTAGTTGTTGGGACAGCAGTGGTTGCAGCAGCTGTGGTAGTTGTTGGGACAGCAGTGGTTGCAGCAGCTGTGGTAGTTGTTGCAGCAGCTGTCGTTGTTGTTGGGGCAGCAGTGGTTGCAGCAGCTGTGGTGGTTGTTGGGGCAGCAGTGGTTGCAGCAGCTGTGGTAGTTGTTGGGGCAGAAGTGGTTGCAGCAGCTGTGGTAGTTGTTGGGGCAGCTGTGGTTGCAGCAGCTGTGGTAGTTGTTGGGGCACCAGTGGTTGCAGCAGCTGTCGTTGTTGTTGGGGCAGCAGTGGTTGCAGCAACCGTGGTTGTTGTTGCGGCAGCAGTGGTTGCAGCAGCTGTGGTTGTTGTTGCGGCAGTAGTGGTTGCAGCAGCTGTGGTGGATGTTGGGGCAGCAGTGGTTGCAGCAGCTGTGGTGGTTGTTGGGGTAGCAGTGGTTGCAGCAGCTGTGGTGGTTGTTGGGGCAGCAGTGGTTGCAGCAGCTGTGGTAGTTGTTGGGACAGCAGTGGTTGCAGCAGCTGTGGTAGTTGTTGGGACAGCAGTGGTTGCAGCAGCTGTTGTAGTTGTTGCAGCAGCTGTCGTTGTTGTTGGGGCAGCAGTGGTTGCAGCCGCTGTGGTAGTTGTTGCAGCAGCTGTCGTTGTTGTTGGGGCAGCAGTGGTTGCAGCCGCTGTGGTAGTTGCTGGGGCAGCAGTGGTTGCAGCCGCTGTGGTAGTTGTTGGGGCAGCAGTGGTTGCAGCAGCTGTGGTGGTTGTTGGGGCAGCAGTGGCTGCAGCAGTTGTGGTAGTTGTTGGTGCAGCTGTGGTGGTTGTTGGGGTTCCTGTTGTTGTTGCAGCACTTGTGGTAGTTGTTGGGGCAGCAGTGGTTGCAGCAGCTGTGGTAGTTGTTGGGGCAGCAGTGGTTGCAACAGTTGTGGTAGTTGTTGGGGCAGTTGTGGTTGTATCAGCTCTGGTTGTTGTTGGGGCAGCAGTGGTTGCAGCAACTGTGGTGGTTGTTGGGGTTCCTGTTGTTGTGGCAGCAGCTGTGGTTGTTGTTGGGGCAGCAGTTGTCCCTACTATTCCACAAAGAAAAAAGAAACTCTGGCTTAGTTTGCTTTTCGTCTAGTTTTTGCTGTCATTTATTTGAAGTTCATGTTTATGTCCTTACCAGCAACCAGAAGTAGAATGGATAAAATCTTCATCATTGTTCCAGAAGAAATCTTTTCTGTTCCAAAATAAGACATTTTCAGCTGTTATTTGTAGCTATGAATTTGTTTAATCCTTTAACTGACATCCTCAAATACTTACCTGTTAGCCAATGAAAACTAAATTAAACTGAAAACTGTTATATAGCATATCTTCTGCTTGTGTTTCTGCATTTGTTACTACAAATGTTAAATCAAATCTAATTAAAGATTATATTTTAAATTACATTTCAAATTTGTTTTCATTGTTTTTGATCTTTTGTTTAAATCTTTTAAATAATCTTATTCCTTATAACTTCAGTTTATGTTTGTTTTGGTTTGCATAAAATGCAGTCATTGGAGCATTACTTTCTCAGATAAGTACTTACTTAATTCAAATTAATTTGATTTAAAGACCTGAACTGAGGTTTTCCTTATGTCACAACACATATGAAAATAAATGTCAAATATCCACATTTTTCTTAAGAAATATATAATCAAATCAGTCCAGTTATACTGATTCTAATTCAGATTTGAATCTGTTCATGAAACTGATTTATTTAAGTTTTAATGGAATGAAATGGATTTTTACAGTCAGTAAAAATCTTTTTATATATGGAAATCCGAGAGATTGTACAGAGTCATAGACTTTACAGTAGCCTTTTCTCCTCATCACCCCAACGTAGCTTGGTGATATAGGTCGTTAACCACTAGTTATATTTGTGCTAAAACACAAATTGATTTAAGGCATCACCATTAGAATTTGTAGCAAAATATGTTTAAATTCCCACCACATTAATAGTACTATAATAAGTATAAGTCCCTAAAAAGATCCAAGTAATCAATGACTGAAAATTGTCAAAATTGTAGGCACTTACAAGTTGCGTCCAATATGCTGTCTTCACTTCAGTGACTGAAGTTGTGATGTTTTCTGTTCCTTTCCCTCTTGCTGGTTGATTGGTACTGTTTACTGGTTGAACACAGATGCTTTATATCCACCCAGAGCAGGTGCTATGACATCAGAGCATACGAAGATGGAAATTAATCTGCAATTATGTGAACAATGTTTTATTTTAGGTGTGGCTACCTGACGGTAAATTTTTTTGTTCTTTTGTTTTTTTCTTTTCTAAACCTTCCAAAGTAAACTGGTTGAACATTGTTTCCTTTCCTGTTAGAAATGAGAAAATGGTAGGAATTTTACAATTCTGTCATTTGGTCCTTTTCTGATCAATTAATTTCAACAATCACTCAGTGCATTACAAAAGCATATAAAACAGAATTAAACATTTCTGTTTATGTTTTGATTTGGCACTTATAGCTGTAAAGACTGCTAATTAAACTTTGTTCAGCTTTGTCTTATTTTAGACACCACAGCAATTTTTTTCCTAAAAATAATATGACTCTTTGCTTTTGGTTTTAATAAATTTATTGTGTTGCTACAAGGAATGTGTCTAGTTAGCTCAACATCTGAAGACAGACGCATTTATTGGTTTATTGCTTTTTTAAAATACAGTCATTTTCAAAGGCTACAGCTTAACTCTCACATTCTGACTTCCACAGCACCTTTCACACATTTTAGTTATTTAAACAGATATTTGAACATTTAATGGTGATAGATCTGTGGTGATCAATCAGTTCAATGGACAATTTAAATCAAGCACACTAGAACAAATGTATAAGGCTCAGACTTTGACGGCCATGTTATTTGTAAGACACTGCATAACTGTATTGTAACTTATAGCAGATGAAGGAATGCTGGCAGATGTTTACACCAATTACAGATCTTGCTTTTTAAATTTTGTTTCAGGGTTATGCTGTATGTAGAATACAAATTTTAACAAAATCCTAAAGACCTGGAGACCTGCCCTGCATGTACAGTTCATTGCAAGGTTTGGTTATAGAACTGTCTTTTTCTGGATTTCTCCTATTAAACTTTTAGAGAGCTACATTTGGCAAAGTTTGAAAATTATTTTTTTAACATTCGTGTATGTACCCTCTCTATTAAGCACAACTTGAAAGAAATGAAGTACTGTTCAGACAATATATTAAGAGAGGTCAGTTATATGCTGTCTGGCCTAAATGTTGTATTGTAAAACAGTTAAGATAGTATATTTAAATAGTATTTGTTTTGACAACAAGGTTTTGTGCTTGAAATAAGAGCAACTTATCGGGTTTTTCATATGACTCAACTGGAAGAAAAAGGTTTCCTGAGCTCACACCCTTTGAGTGAACTGTGCAGAATGCGTACAGCTTTGTTGCTGTTCCCACCCAAGCAGTGTCCTCCCTTTTAATTATGCTTCTATCACTTGACTAGTTTTCACGTCAGAGAGAATAATACTAGTCATGCATGCGCTAAATTGTTTCCTCAATTTGTATTCTAATTTTGTACACAAGTACACCTTTAAAAACACCTTGATTTTGAGTTGAGTTTTTAGTTCAAACAGATTTTTGCTACATCTTGCTGAATAAATTTTAATCTTTAGAGTACGGTAACTTGTAGAATTAGTTTGAAAACCATATTTACACCATGGCAATTTTATTTACATTACATTTCATGACTACTAAAATCCACCTGGAGTGAAATATTGGAATAAAACGGTTGCACATTCAAACACAATAATAAATGTATAGTGTGAAGAAACAAAAACCGTGCTTGAACAAACAAATTTATGCACTGATGTAAACACTTAGACTGCTGACAAAGTGTTTTGATGACATAACACTGAACTTAATATTCTGTTCTGAACTGTAATTGAACTTTTGAGATTGTCCAAAACGCATTTTTTACGTTAATGTATAAAATATTTAGTCAATTTTAAGCGTATACGACATGAGAATATTTGTGGATTTTAGCATAATATTATTTCTACTTTTAGGCTTTCCACTCAGTCAGGAGAATCTAAGCTTGTTCTTCTCCCCAGCTAAGACTGTTTCAGTGCTCTCCTGTGTTCTTAACATGTATCTTGTATCTGTCATGATATGCAGTGAAGAGGTGGTGAGGAAGACGCTGAGGACCCAGGTTGGAATGAAGAATTGATGACTTAATGATAAAAAAATAATAATAATTCAGGCAGCACAATTGAGCAAAGGGCTTATGCTCACAAGTAGCAACTGGTACAAATGAATAACTGACAGCAGACCAGACCAGACCAGACTAGACTAGGCTAGTCTAGACGACAAGACAGATAAGACAAGGACCCAAGTGGGATTAAAAACACAGAGGTTAATCAGGGAAACGAGACACAGCTGGGAACAATCAAGGGGTAGACAGGACAACATGGAGACTAAATTAACTGAAAACGACACAGAAACCTAAATTAACACAGAGAAAAACCCAAATCCCCACAGTATTACGTTTAAGAGGTGTGCATGAATTAAAAATGCATCGTTAAAAATTCATGTATGTTCTCTACATACATACATCGTACGTATCAGTTGCTTCTGTTTTTTGTTTTTTGGCTTGTCATAATATGAGACTGTACACAGCGTGACAATAACTCACTGTACTGGAATGCAAAGCATCTGACGCAAAGCTCCAGACTCTGACATCAAGGCAACTACTGTTCAGGTCATAAGCACACACACTCAACATTCAAATATTTGACATCTAAACCTAGAATAAGCAAATAAAAAATTGAGTTAATTAAATAGAAATCTAATTAGAAGTATGTGTTGTAAATTAACTGTAGTCATTGTATTTTATGTTCTTTTGCTCAAAGTTGTTTTTATTTTATCTTCTACATTCTCTGTGCATCTTCATCCAGTTTCTCGTGTCACGTTTTTTTTTTTTTTTTTATTGACACCTACTGCAATTGTAATTGTGTAACCAGAAAGATCTGACCAAAGTTCCCAGTTGATGAAATGTTTTCTTGCAAAGCAGCTGACAAAAGAAAGCATTAACCTCTCTCAAAAGGTTGGGTGGATCTTTTCTCTAAAAAGGTTCCTAATTTCCTTTCCTATGTCAGTAAGTGTGCTGTTAGAGAAGGTAATGAAACACTTCTTTTTATTCAACATGTCCGGTAAAGAGCCTTTTGATTTCAAATCCTTGGCTTGACCTCATTGTGACAGACTTAGATCATGGATACTTTGTAAATATCAGCATTCTACTTTTTTAAAGTAGAATTTTTAAATTTAAAAGGTCGTGTAATTTTAAAATAGGTAATCAACATAGGTAATTATCAAAATTACAGAAATAAATTATTAAAATATATCCTTCTTTGTGGAATAAATCTATGTAACATTTAATAAATCTGTGTAACATAAAAGTGTCACTTTCTGAACTGAATTAATGTATAAACTACATTTTTTCATGATTTCTAAATTTTTGAGATGCAACTGCAATTTACTTTTACTCAAGTAAAAGTAAAAAGAATCCACCCAAGAAATTACGCAAATAAGAATAGCAAAAAAATATTTGGTAAAAAGAAAATCTACCGTACTCAAGTACTAACTGATCAAATTATCAATCAACTAATATTTAAAAATGACATCAGACGGATCAAAATATAATATATGTGGTAATTTTGGTATTAAGGACCAAAATGACAATAATACATATAAACAATAAAAAAAATAACAAAATCAGGCAAAAGAAAAAAATCAGTTTCTTACAATAAAAAGCTATTTGCTCTTTCTTTCGGAACAAACTCATCAGCGCCAGGATTTAGCAGAGGCGTGTCCTTTACTTGGGCTCTTTCAAAATAAGAGTTCATTCCATCGGATCGTTGAGAACCAGCAACTGAGATTATGTTCAAAACATTAAGTTTTGCATTAATTGCTGCCAACTCTGTTTCCAAGTCTAATTTTTCCTTTTCTTTTCTCAGTTTTTCCTCTTGAGCTTCGATCAGATGTTTTTTGTCCAACGCGGCCAATCTCTCCATGAGCGCTGCCTTTTCAGCCGCAGCTTTAATGCGTGCAGAAGAGGTAGATGAAGTCCGAGACTTCTGTGAAGATTTTTTGAACGTGGCGTTACACTTGAAATGTTAGAGACACTGTCTTCAGGATTTATTTCATCCAGATCTGCAACCTGATCATCATCAACATTATTTTTCTGTTCGGTATATGAATCTCCTGCTTCATGCAACCAAACCTTTACATTGTCCATAAAATCAGAGAATGCCGTCACCTTGGACTGAAAATACACAGATTGCCTTTTCACTTCTTCTTCTGGTAATAGCAAACATAAAAAGGATTCATGTAAATCGGTTGCATCTTGATAGCATTCAATAAACTTGACAAAGTCAGAAGACACTTTCTTAACATTTTCTTGTGACGTCATTAATGCGGAAATTTTCTCCACTAATTTTGAAGCTTGCTTACACTTTAAACTTCGTTTTTCTTGACATGTTTTTATGTAAAACTCCAAACCCTTTGGTGTGAATTTGATCTTTCTTTTCTCTTGCGACATCTGAGTGTCATCCTCTTTGCTCTTTACATCAGACATTTTTAGCGATCCTTTGAATTATTTCAAACATTTAAAAGCAGCACAATCCACAAGGAATCCACAGGACAAAGCAAACATGTCTCTTTGTTTAAAGAGGTTGATTCATGTGAACAAACATTTCCATGATGGGCGTCGGCACACGTCTTTATCCAATTAAGCGTCAACTTGTCACATCAAACTCATCTCATCAGTCTGTGCAGTGAAACAATGTCTTTAAACTCCAGTAGTTTCACCGTTTTCCTTTACGGCTTGAACAATATTGCCACGTACCAGTTTGATGAATGAGTGACGTGTCGATCCAGGCCTGACGCTTGATTTCAAAGACCATCCAAAACCTTTTGTTTGACGGTAATCCTTGAGATCCATACATCCAACATGTCCATTGATGAGGGATTATTCCTTTTAGTCCGCGAGTTGGTTCCTTACTTGATCCATGGGGAGGTTTTTATTTGCTGTAATGGCGATTGTTTGTCAAACCAAACATCCAATAAAAGGTTCTATCCGCCACTATGAGGTACTGGGGTCCAGATTCTTCACGCAGGCACAAGAAGTTTAATGTCCAAACTTGTTTATTATCTTGGTTGCTTTTATTTTCCTTTTCAGCAAAACACTTATAACGTTCAAACTTTCCTTTGTTGCTCCTGTCTACTTCTGTCTACTTCTGTTGCTCTGGTAAAAACCATAGGCCCCAAACCCAAATGCCTGCTGGTCCTTTACCAGGCCCCTAAACTTATAGAAAGTGGATTGATCTACCTCACTTCCTGTCTTTAGAAAACGAATAAATAAGAACAAATAATAAAAACAAAAGATAAATAGAACTGACAATTATGAACCTGCAAATAATACAAAAACTAGAAATGTAAAAATAAACTAACAAAATTCAAATGCATAAAGAAATAAAGAATAAATAGCTCCAACAGCAGTTACCCTTATAAGTTTTTGTCATTGAATTTACAGAAATCCAAGTTTGTAACATTTAATTAATACACTCTGTTAGAAGACATGTTTTTTCTCCTAAAACCTTTTTTTGGATGAGAAATATTAATAGAAATGAACTGATAAGTCAGAAGATCGGATTTCTCTAAATAAAATTAGAGAAACCAGTATATCGCCGGGGCACCGGGGCACCGGGGCACCGGCGATATACTGGATATACAAAACGAGCATAGAAGTTGTTAAGTTCGTTGAGGAAGGAGACATCAGTAGAAGCGGGGGGTGGTATTGGGGTACTTGTAGTCTGTGAGAATCTGAAGGCCTTGGGGTTTTGGATTCAGTTGTGCAAAATAGCCCTAATTCAGTTGAAAGAACAAATTCCCAAAAATATTTTTGTTACCTAGTGTAACCAAGCCTTAACCTGGTTTTTATGAACAAGAATTATTGCATGTTAAGAGCAAAAACATGTTGTCCTTAACAATACCACCACCTATAGTCAAGTGCTGGGTACTGCACATGAACTGCAGCGAGACCTCGCAAATTCAAGGAAAATTAGTCTCCCAAGAGTGCAACAATAACAGTCTTAATAATAACATTATTATTATTATTATTATTATTATTATTATTATTATTATTATTATTATTATTAATAATAATAAATAGAATACACCTATGTTGAACACTTTAGAAGCACATTTCTAGTGAATTGTTTTCCCTAGACAATATTACTTTGGTACCCTGTTGTAGTGTTAGGAACCAGGCTGGTATTCAAATAGATTCTCAGAGTCCTATCAGAGCGCTCCCTTCTTAGCCTAAAAAATACTTCTAATGAGTTCTAGCTTAAGTGTGATCTAGTCAGTTGCTGAAAATATCTCTGAGAGAGGAGATGACAGAAATGTCCATCTTAGTGAGAAGCTGTGGTGGATCCGGTTACTAGATGTGACTATGGACTGTGATTGAGTCTTGAGCCTTTCTGAAGAACAAAACAGTAGGTCTAGTTTTGGCTGTCATTGGTTGATACATGAAACAAAATAATATACACACAAAAAATATACCCAAAGTAATCCTTTAATAGAAATCTACTACTCATTCAATCTAGACTGTTGAAGACGACGATGAAACTAAAATTACATTAATTGCCACATAGCAACAAAATGTTTGGTTGCACCTTATTTACATCCTCATCATTATTGTAACTTGTCACAGCTTTTTTTTTTATCTATTTCATTGTTAATTATTATTATGGGTGTTAAACTGTCAGCAATTCACTGTGATGTCATGCTTATATAAAAAAGATTTATCTGGCAAAATGGCAAGTTGGCATAAAATGGAGAAGTTAGTCTGCTTGTCTGTCTGATTCCCAATTGAGCCATACAGTTTGGAATTGTTTTCTATATTATTTTATTGTATTTGAATATGACTGTTTCACTTTTAATTTTAATATATTTCCATCTCTGAAAGTGCTGTCCCACCAAGATGTATTAAGAATGCCTGTACACTTTACAAATGAACCACAAATTAACAGTAAGCGAATGTAGTTTTTACTCTTTCTGTTAATGATAAACTTGAAAATGTTGCATGATGTAAAAAGATAAACCACCGTATTGTCACATACAGTAACTGTAAAAACAAACATGTAGTTAATCAGACATTTTTTTATTCAGGAATTCTAAAAGTACATGATATGATCATTTATTGAAATAAATAAGGGAAAGGAAGAAGAAATCAAGAGCATACATTCTGCACAATCAATAACATATATAATGCTCCCATTCAGAAAAATAAATATTAAATTAAAAATTATGGCATTTTAAAAAATATAATAAAAGAAGAGCATCCCATATGGTAGTGTAATTTTAAAATGTTTCAAGAGACAAAAAACATATGTATGTTATTGATTTAAGAGTTTAACTTAAAACCATCATAATGGATTTAAAGATTACATTCAAAATAACTTATAGAAATAAACATAGTGCATATAAAACATTTGGAAAAACATTTTCAAGACTAAAAGATTTCATTTAAACATAGGATATGTGCAAGTTTAATTCAACATAACTATTGAAAAAAGAGCTATAAGCAGGAAGACACTTGATTTGTTGTGAACTGCATTGGAGGTAGTTGTTCTAGTGGTAGGTGAAACTGTGCTTGTTGTTGGAGTTCCAGCTGATGTAGTTGTAGGAATATTAGTGGGGGCGGCGGCTGCAGTAGTGACAGCAATACTGGTTGGAGCATCAGCTGCAGTTGTGGCTGGTACAGTGGAAGAAGTATTTGTTTTTTGAGCAGTTGTGGTTGTGCTCACTGCAGCTGTGGTTGTTGTCTCAGGCGCTGTGGTTGTTGATGGAGCAGCTATGTTTGTTGTTGGAGCAGCTGTGTTTGTGGTCGCAGCAACACTGGATGTCGTTGGTGAAGATGTGATTGTTGTCTCAGCCACTGTGGTTGAAGTTTGAGCAGGTGTATTTGTTGGAGCAGCTGTGGTTGTTGTTGGTGCAGGTGTGGTTGTAGTTGGAGCGACTGTGGTTGTATTTGGTGCAGCTGTGGTTGTTAAATGGGCAGTTGTGGTTGTTGTTGGTATAGCTGTGGTTGTAGTTGGGGCCACTGTGGTTGTTGTTGGAGCAGCTGTATTTGTTGGAGCAGTTGTGGTTGTTGTTGGTGCAGGTGTGGTTGTAAATGGGGCCACTGTGGCAGTTGTTGGTGCCGCTGTGGATGTAGTTGGTACAGCTGTGGTTGTTATAGCAGCTGTAGTTGTTGTTGGAGCAGCTGTGGTTGTTGTTGGTGCAGGTGCGGTTATTGTTGGTGCAGTTGTGGTTGTTGTTGGAGCAGCTGTAGTTGTCCTTGGACCAGATGTGGTTGTAGTTGGAGCCACTGTGGTTGTAATTGGTGCAGCTGTGGTTGTCGTTGGTGCAGCTGTGGTTGTAGTTGGAGCAGTGGTGGTTGTTGTTGGTGCAGGTGTGGTTGTTGTTGGTACAGCTGTGGTTGTAGTTGGAGCCACTGTAGTTGTTGTTGGTGCAGCTGTGGTTGTAGTTGGGGCCACTGTGGTAGTTGTTGGTACCGCTGTGGTTGTAGTTGGTACAGCTGTGGTTGTAGTTGGTGCAGCCGTGGCGGTAGTTGGATCCACTGTGGTTGTTGTTATAGCTGCCGTGGTTGGTGTTACTGCAGGTATGGTTGAAGCTGGAGCCACTGTGGTTGTAGTTGGTACAGCTGTGGTGGTAGTTGGAGCTGCTATGGTTGTTGTTGGAGCAGGTTTGGTTGTAGTTGGTAAAGCTGTGGTTGTAGTCGGTGCCTCTGTGGTTGTTGTTGGTGCAGCTGTGGTTGTTGTTGGAGCCACTGTGGTTGTTGTCGAGGCCACTGAGGTTGTTGGTGGAGCAGGTGTGGTTGTTGTTGGAGCAGCTGTGGTTGGTGTTACTGCAGGTATGGTTGAAGTTGGAGCCACTGTGGTTGTAGTTGGTACAGCTGTGGTGGTAGTTGGAGCTGCTGTGGTTGTTGTTGGTGCAGGTGTAGTTGTTGTTGGTGCAGGTGTGGTTGTTGTTGGTGCAGGTGTGGTTCTTGTTGGTGCAGGTGTGGATGTAGTTGGAGCCACTGTGGTTGTTGTTGGTGCCACTGTCGTTGTAGTTGGCACAGCTGTGGTTGTTGTTGGGGCCACTGTGGTAGTTGTTGGTGCCACTGTCGTTGTAGTTGGTACAGCTGTGGTTGTTGGAGCGGCTGTGGTTGTTGTTGGAGCAGCAGTGGTTGTTGTTGGTGTAGGTGTGGTGGTTGTTGGTGCAGGTGGGGTTGTAGTTGCAGTTACAGTGGCTGTAGTTGGTGCAGATGTGGTTGTAGTTTGTGCCGCTGTGGTAGTTGTTGGTGCAGCTGTGGTTGTTGTTGGTGCAGCTGTGGTTGTTGTTGGAGCAGCTGTGGTTGTTGTTGGAGCAGGTGTGGTTGTTGTTGGTGCATGTGTGGATGTAGTTGGAACCACTGTGGTTGTTGTCGGAGCAAATGTGGTTAATGTTGGAACAGCTGTGGTTGTAGTTTGTGCCGCTGTGGTAGTTGTTGGTGCAGCTGTGGTTGTTGTTGGTGCAGCTGTGGTTGTTGTCGGAGCAGCTGTGGTTGTTGTCGGAGCAGCTGTGGTTGTTGTTGGAGCAGCTGTGGTTGTTGTCGGTGCAGTTGTGGTTGTTGTTTGTGCAGCTGTGGTTGTAGTTGGAGCCACTGTTGTTGTTGTTGGAGCAGCTGTGGTTGTTGTTGGTGCAGGTGTGGTTGTTGTTGATGCAGTTGTGGTAGTCGTTGGAGCAGGTGTGGTTGTTGTTGGTGTAGATGTGGTTGTAGTTGATGCAGCTGTAGTTGTAGTTGGTGCAGGTGTGGTTGTAGTTGATGCAGCTGTGGTTGTAGTTGGTGCGGCTGTGGTTGTTGTCGGAGCAGCTGTGGTTGTTGTTCGAGCGGCTGTGGTTGTTGTTGGTGCAGCTGTGGTTGTTGTTGGTGCAGCTGTGGTTGTTGTTTCAGTAGCTGTGGTTGTAGTTGGAGCCGCTGTTGTTGTAGTTGGTGCAGCTGTGGTTGTCGTTGGAGAAGGTGTGGTTGTCATTGGTGCAGGTGTGGTTGTCGTTGGAGCAGGTGTGGTTGTCGTTGGAGCAGGTGTGGTTGTTGTTGGAGCCGCTGTGGTTGTAGTTGGTGCAGCTGTGGTTGTTGTTGGGGCCGCTGTGGTTGTAGTTGGTGCATGTGTGGTTGTTGTTGGGGCTGCTGTGGTTGTTGTTGGTGCAGGTGTGGTTGTCGTTGGTGCAGCTGTGGTTGTCGTTGGTGCAGCTGTGGTTGTCGTTGTAGCAGGTGTGGTTGTTGTTGGTGCAGGTGGGGTTGTAGTTGGAGCCGCTGTGGTTGTTGTTGGTGCAGGTGTGGTTGTAGTTGGTGCAGCCGTGGTGGTAGTTGGATCCACTGTGGTTGTTGTTATAGCTGCCGTGGTTGGTGTTACTGCAGGTATGGTTGAAGTTGGAGCCACTGTGGTTGTAGTTGGTACAGCTGTGGTGGTAGTTGGAGCTGCTGTGGTTGTTGTTGGAGCAGGTTTGGTTGTAGTTGGTAAAGCTGTGGTTGTAGTTGGTGCCTCTGTGGTTGTTGTTGGTGCAGCTGTGGTTGTTGTTGGAGCCACTGTGGTTGTTGTCGAGGCCACTGAGGTTGTTGTTGGAGCAGGTGTGGTTGTTGTTGGTGCATGTGTGGATGTAGTTGTAGCCACAGTAGTTGTTGTCGAGGCCACTGTGGTTGTTGTTGGAGCAGCTGTGGTTGGTGTTACTGCAGGTATGGTTGAAGTTGGAGCCACTGTGGTTGTAGTTGGTACAACTGTGGTGGTAGTTGTAGCTGCTGTGGTTGTTGTTGGTGCAGGTGTGGATGTAGTTGGTACCACTGTGGTTGTTGTCGGAGCAAATGTGGTTAATGTTGGAACAGCTGTGGTTGTAGTTTGTGCCGCTGTGGTAGTTGTTGGTGCAGCTGTGGTTGTTGTCGGAGCAGCTGTGGTTGTTGTTGGAGCAGCTGTGGTTGTTGTCGGAGCAGTTGTGGTTGTTGTTTGTGTAGCTGTGGTTGTAGTTGGAGCCACTGTTGTTGTAGTTGAAGCCGCTGTTGTAGTTGGTGCAGCTGTGGTTGTTGTTGGAGCAGCTGTTGTAGTTGATGCAGCTGTGGTTGTAGTTGGTGCGGCTGTGGTTGTTGTCGGAGCAGCTGTGGTTGTTGTTCGAGCGGCTGTGGTTGTTGTTGGTGCAGCTGTGGTTGTTGTTTCAGTAGCTGTGGTTGTAGTTGGAGCCGCTGTTGTTGTAGTTGGTGCAGCTGTGGTTGTCGTTGGAGAAGGTGTGGTTGTCGTTGGTGCAGGTGTGGTTGTCGTTGGAGCAGGTGCGGTTGTTGTTGGGGCCGCTGTGGTTGTAGTTGGTGCAGCTGTGGTTGTTGTTGGGGCCGCTGTGGTTGTAGTTGGTGCAGGTGTGGTTGTTGTTGGGGCTGCTGTGGTTGTTGCAGGTGTGGTTGTCGTTGGTGCAGCTGTGGTTGTTGTAGCAGGTGTGGTTGTTGTTGGTGCAGGTGTGGTTGTAGTTGGAGCCGCTGTGGTTGTTGTTGGTGCAGCTGTGGTTGTTGTTGGGGCTGCTGTGGTTGTTGTTGGTGCCGGTGTTGTTGTGGTTGGTGCAGCTGTGGTTGTTGTTGGTGCCGGTGTTGTTGTGGTTGGTGCAGCTGTGGTTGTTGTTGGGGCAGGTGTGTTTGGTGTTGGTACAGCTGTGGTTGTAGTTGGAGCTGCTTTGGTTGTTGTTGTTGCAGGTGTGGTTGTTGTTGGAGCTGCTGTGGTTGTAGTTGGTGCAGCTGTGGTTGTTGTTGGTGCTGCTGTGGTTGTAGTTGGTGCAGGTATGGTTGTTGTTGGGGCTGCTGTGGTTGTTGTTGGTGCAGGAGTGGTTGTCGTTGGTGCAGGTGTGGTTGTTGTTGGTGCAGCTGTGGTTGTCGTTGTAGCAGGTGTGGTTATAGTTGGTGCAGGTGTGGTAGTAGTTGGAGCCACTATGGTTGTTGGGGCTGCTGTGGTTGTTGTTGGGGCAGTTGTGGTTGTTGTTGGTGCCGGTGTGGTTGTTGTTGGAGCTGCTGTGGATGTAATTGGTGCAGGTGTGGTTGTAGGTGGTGCAGCTGTGGTTGTTGTTGGTGCAGAAGTGGTTGTAGTTGGAGCCGCTGTGGTTGTAGTTGGTGCAGCTGTGGTTGTTGTTGGGGCTGCTGTGGTTGTAGTTGGAGCCGCTGTGGTTGTAGTTGGAGCCGCTGTGGTTGTAGTTGGTGCAGGTGTGGTTGAAGTTGGTGCAGCTGTGGATGTCGTTGGAGCAGGTGTGGTTGTGGTTGGAGCCGCTGTGGTTGTAGTTGGTGCAGCTGTGGTTGTTGTTGGTGCAGGTGTGTTTGTTGTTGGTACAGCTGTGGTTGTAGTTGGAGCTGCTTTGGTTGTTGTTGGGGCTGCTGTGGTTGTAGTTGGAGCCGCTGTGGTTGTAGTTGGTGCAGGTGTGGTTGAAGTTGGTGCAGCTGTGGATGTCGTTGGAGCAGGTGTGGTTGTGGTTGGAGCCGCTGTGGTTGTAGTTGGTGCAGCTGTGGTTGTTGTTGGGGCCGCTGTGGTTGTAGTTGGTGCAGGTGTGGTTGTAGATGGAGCCGCTGTGGTTGTTGTTGGTACAGCTGTGGTTGTAGTTAGTGCAGCTGTGGTTGTTGTTGGTGCAGCTGTGGTTGTTGTTGGTACAGCTGTGGTTGTAGTTGGAGCTGCTTTGGTTGTTGTTGGTGCAGGTGTGGTTGTAGTTGGTGCAGCTGTGGTTGTTGTTGAGGCTGCTGTGGTTGTTGTTGGTGCAGGTGTGGTTGTCGTTGTTGCAGCTGTGGTTGTTGTTGTTGGTGCCGGTGTTGTTGTTGTTGGTGCAGCTGTGGTTGTTGTTGGGGCAGGTGTGGTTGTTGTTGGTACAGCTGTGGTTGTAGTTGGAGCTGCTTTGGTTGTTGTTGGTGCAGGTGTGGTTGTTGTTGGAGCCGCTGTGGTTGTAGTTGGTGCAGCTGTGGTTGTTGTTGGGGCCGCTGTGGTTGTAGTCGGTGCAGGTGTGGTTGTAGTTGGTGCAGCTGCGGTTGTTGTTGGGGCTGCTGCTGTGGTTGTTGTTGGTGCAGGTGTGGTTGTTGTTTGTGCAGCTGTGGTTGTTGTTGGTGCCGGTGTTGTTGTGGTTGGTGCAGCTGTGGTTGTTGTTGGGGTAGGTGTGTTTGTTGTTGGTACAGCTGTGGTTGTAGTTGGAGCTGCTTTGGTTGTTGTTGTTGCAGGTGTGGTTGTTGTTGGAGCTGCTGTGGTTGTAGTTGGTGCAGCTGTGGTTGTTGTTGGGGCCCTTGTGGTTGTAGTTGGTGCAGGTATGGTTGTTGTTGGTGCTGCTGTGGTTGTTGTTGGTGCAGGAGTGGTTGTCGTTGGTGCAGGTGTGGTTGTTGTTGGGGCCGCTGTAGTTGTTGTTGGTGCAGGTGTGGTTGTTGTTGGTGCAGCTGTGGTTGTCGTTGGAGCAGGTGTTGTTGTAGTTGGTGCAGCTGTGGTTGTCGTTGGAGCAGGTGTTGTTGTAGTTAGTGCAGCTGTGGTTGTTGTTGGGGCTGCTGTGGTTGTAGTTGGTGCAGGTGTAGTTGTTGTTAGTGAAGGTGTGGTTGTAGTTGGTGCAGCTGTAGTTGGTGTTGGTGCAGGTGTGGTTGTTGTTGGTGCAGGTGTGGTTGTTGTTGGTACAGCTGTGGTTGTTGTTGGTGCAGGTGTGGTTGTCGTTGGTGCTGCTGTGGTTGTTGTTGGAGCAGGTGTGGTTGTTGTTGGTGCAGGTGTGGTTGTAGTTGGAGCCGCTGTGGTTGTTGTTGGTGCAGCTGTGGTTGTTGTTGGGGCTGCTGTGGTTGTTGTTGGTGCCGCTGTGGTTGTAGGTGGTGCAGGTGTGGTTGTTGTTGGTGCAGGTGTGGTTGTTGTTGGTACAGCTGTGGTTGTTGTTGGTGCAGGTGTGGTTGTCGTTGGTGCTGCTGTGGTTGTTGTTGGAGCAGGTGTGGTTGTTGTTGGTGCAGGTGTGGTTGTAGTTGGAGCCGCTGTGGTTGTTGTTGGTGCAGCTGTGGTTGTTGTTGGGGCTGCTGTGGTTGTTGTTGGTGCCGCTGTGGTTGTAGGTGGTGCAGCTGTGGTTGTTGTTGGTGATGCTGTGGTTGTAGTAGGTGCAGGTGTGGTTGTAGTTGGTGCAGCTGTGGTTGTTGTTGGTGCTGCTGTGGTTGTAGTAGGTGCAGGTGTGGTTGTAGTTGGTGCAGCTGTGGTTGTTGTTGGGGCTGCTGTGGTTGTTGTTGGAGCTGGTTTGGTTGTCGTTGGTGCAGCTGTGGTTGTCGTTGGAGCAGATGTGGTTGTTGTTGGTGCAGGTGTGGTTGTAGTTTTTGCAGCTGTGGTTGTCGTTGGAGCAGGTGTGGTTGTAGTTGTTGCAGCTGTTGTTGTTGTTGGTGCAGGTGTGGTTGTAGTTGGTGCAGGTGTGGTTGTCGTTGGAGCAGGTGTGGTTGTTGTTGGAGCCGCTGAGGTTGTAGTTGGTGCAGCTGTGGTTGTTGTTGGGGCCGCTGTGGTTGTAGTTGGTGTAGCTGTGGTTCTTGTTGGTGCAGGTGTGGTTGTAGTTGGTGCAGCTGTGGTTGTTGTTGGTGCTGCTGTGGTTGTAGTTGGTGCAGTTGTGGTTGTTGTTGGTGCAGGTGTGTTTGTAGTTGGTGCAGCTGTGGTTGTCGTTGGGGCTGCTGTGGTTGTTGTTGGTGCAGGTGTGGTTGTCGTTGGAGCAGGTGTGGTTGTTGTTGGTACAGGTGTGGTTGTAGTTTGTGCAGCTGTGGTTGTCGTTGGAGCAGGTGTGGTTGTTGTTGGAGCCGCTGTGGTTGTTGTTGGTGCTGCTGTGGTTGTAGTAGGTGCAGGTGTGGTTGTAGTTGGTGCAGCTGTGGTTGTTGTTGGGGCTGCTGTGGTTGTTGTTGGAGCTGGTTTGGTTGTCGTTGGTGCAGCTGTGGTTGTCGTTGGAGCAGGTGTGGTTGTTGTTGGTGCAGGTGTGGTTGTAGTTTGTGCAGCTGTGGTTGTCGTTGGAGCAGGTGTGGTTGTAGTTGGTGCAGCTGTGGTTGTTGTTGGTGCAGGTGTGGTTGTTGTTGGTGCAGGTGTGGTTGTAGTTGGTGCAGGTGTGGTTGTTGTTGGGGCCGCTGTAGTTGTTGTTGGTGCAGGTGTGGTTGTTGTTGGTGCAGCTGTGGTTGTCGTTGGAGCAGGTGTTGTTGTAGTTGGTGCAGCTGTGGTTGTCGTTGGAGCAGGTGTTGTTGTAGTTAGTGCAGCTGTGGTTGTTGTTGGGGCTGCTGTGGTTGTAGTTGGGGCTGCTGTGGTTGTTGTTGGTGCAGGTGTGGTTGTTGTTGGTGCAGGTGTGGTTGTAGTTGGTGCAGCTGTAGTTGGTGTTGGAGCAGGTGTGGTTGTTGTTGGAGCCGCTGAGGTTGTTGTTGGTGCAGCTGTAGTTGTTGTGGAGGCTGCTGTGGTTGTTGTTGGTGCAGGTGTGGTTGTAGTTGGTGCAGCTGTAGTTGGTGTTGGAGCAGGTGTGGTTGTTGTTGGAGCCGCTGAGGTTGTTGTTGGTGCAGCTGTAGTTGTTGTTGGGGCTGCTGTGGTTGTTGTTGGTGCCGCTGTGGTTGTAGTTGGTGCAGCTGTGGTTGTTGTTGGTGCTGCTGTGGTTGTAGTAGGTGCAGGTGTGGTTGTAGTTGGTGCAGCTGTGGTTGTTGTTGGGGCTGCTGTGGTTGTTGTTGGAGCTGGTTTGGTTGTCGTTGGTGCAGCTGTGGTTGTCGTTGGAGCAGGTGTGGTTGTTGTTGGTGCAGTTGTGGTTGTAGTTTGTGCAGCTGTGGTTGTCGTTGGAGCAGGTGTGGTTGTAGTTGGTGCAGCTGTTGTTGTTGTTGGTGCAGGTGTGGTTGTAGTTGGTGCAGGTGTGGTTGTCGTTGGAGCAGGTGTGGTTGTTGTTGGAGCCGCTGAGGTTGTAGTTGGTGCAGCTGTGGTTGTTGTTGGGGCCGCTGTGGTTGTAGTTGGTGCAGCTGTGGTTGTTGTTGGTGCTGCTGTGGTTGTAGTAGGTGCAGGTGTGGTTGTAGTTGGTGCAGCTGTGGTTGTTGTTGGGGCTGCTGTGGTTGTTGTTGGAGCTGGTTTGGTTGTCGTTGGTGCTGCTGTGGTTGTAGTCGGTGCAGGTGTGGTTGTAGTTGGTGCAGGTGTGGTTGTCATTGGAGCAGGTGTGGTTGTTGTTGGAGCCGCTGAGGTTGTTGTTGGTGCAGCTGTAGTTGTTGTGGGGGCTGCTGTGGTTGTTGTTGGTTCAGGTGTGGTTGTCGTTGGTGCAGGTGTGGTTGTCGTTGGAGCTGCTGTGGTTGTTGTTGGTGCAGGTGTAGTTGTGGTTGGTGCAGCTGTGGTTGTTGTTGGGGCAGATGTGGTTGTTGTTGGTACAGCTGTGGTTGTAGTTGGGGCTGCTGTGGTTGTTATTGGTGCTGGTGTGGTTGTAGTTGGTGCAGTTGTGGTTGTAGTTGGTGCAGGTGTGGTTGTAGTTGGTGTAGCTGTGGTTGTTGTTGGGGCTGCTGTGGTTGTCGTTGGTGCAGGTTTGGTTGTCGTTGGTGCAGCTGTGGTTGTCGTTGGAGCAGGTGTGGTTGTTGTTGGTGCAGGTGTGGTTGTAGTTGGTGCCGCTGTGGTTGTTGTTGGTGCAGGAGTGGTGGTTGTTGGAGCCGCTGAGGTTGTAGTTGGTGCAGCTGTGGTTGTTGTTGGGGCCGCTGTGGTTGTAGTTGGTGCAGCTGTGGTTGTTGTTGGTGCAGGAGTGGTTGTTGTTGGTACAGCTGTGGTTGTTGTTGGTGCAGGTGTGGTTGTAGTTGGTGCCGCTGTGGTTGTTGTTGGTGCAGGAGTGGTGGTTGTTGGAGCCGCTGAGGTTGTAGTTGGTGCAGCTGTGGTTGTTGTTGGGGCCGCTGTGGTTGTAGTTGGTGCAGCTGTGGTTGTTGTTGGTGCAGGAGTGGTTGTTGTTGGTACAGCTGTGGTTGTTGTTGGTGCAGGTGTGGTTGTCGTTGGTGCAGCTGTGGTTGTCGTTGGAGCAGCTGTGGTTGTAGTTGGTGCAGGTGTGGTTGTAGTTGGTGCAGGTGTGGTTGTCGTTGGAGCAGGTGTGGTTGTTGTTGGTACAGGTGTGGTTGTAGTTTGTGCAGCTGTGGTTGTCGTTGGAGCAGGTGTGGTTGTTGTTGGAGCCGCTGAGGTTGTAGTTGGTGCAGCTGTGGTTGTTGTTGGAGCCGCTGAGGTTGTTGTTGGTGCAGCTGTAGTTGTTGTGGGGGCTGCTGTGGTTGTTGTTGGTTCAGGTGTGGTTGTCGTTGGTGCAGGTGTGGTTGTCGTTGGAGCTGCTGTGGTTGTTGTTGGTGCCGGTGTAGTTGTGGTTGGTGCAGCTGTGGTTGTTGTTGGGGCTGCTGTGGTTGTAGTTGGGGCTGCTGTGGTTGTTGTTGGTGCAGGTGTAGTTGTTGTTGGTGAAGGTGTGGTTGTAGTTGGTGCAGCTGTAGTTGTTGTTGGTGCAGGTGTGGTTGTTGTTGGTGCAGGTGTGGTTGTTGTTGGTACAGCTGTGGTTGTTGTTGGTGCAGGTGTGGTTGTCGTTGGTGCTGCTGTGGTTGTTGTTGGAGCAGGTGTGGTTGTTGTTGGTGCAGGTGTGGTTGTAGTTGGAGCCGCTGTGGTTGTAGTTGGAGCTGGTTTGGTTGTCGTTGGTGCAGCTGTGGTTGTCGTTGGAGCAGGTGTGGTTGTTGTTGGTGCAGTTGTGGTTGTAGTTTGTGCAGCTGTGGTTGTCGTTGGAGCAGGTGTGGTTGTAGTTGGTGCAGCTGTTGTTGTTGTTGGTGCAGGTGTGGTTGTAGTTGGTGCAGGTGTGGTTGTCGTTGGAGCAGGTGTGGTTGTTGTTGGAGCCGCTGAGGTTGTAGTTGGTGCAGCTGTGGTTGTTGTTGGGGCCGCTGTGGTTGTAGTTGGTGCAGCTGCGGTTGTTGTTGGTGCTGCTGTGGTTGTAGTAGGTGCAGGTGTGGTTGTAGTTGGTGCAGCTGTGGTTGTTGTTGGGGCTGCTGTGGTTGTTGTTGGAGCTGGTTTGGTTGTCGTTGGTGCTGCTGTGGTTGTTGTGGGGGCTGCTGTGGTTGTTGTTGGTTCAGGTGTGGTTGTCGTTGGTGCAGGTGTGGTTGTCGTTGGAGCTGCTGTGGTTGTTGTTGGTGCCGGTGTAGTTGTGGTTGGTGCAGCTGTGGTTGTTGTTGGGGCAGATGTGGTTGTTGTTGGTACAGCTGTGGTTGTAGTTGGGGCTGCTGTGGTTGTTATTGGTGCTGGTGTGGTTGTAGTTGGTGCAGTTGTGGTTGTAGTTGGTGCAGGTGTGGTTGTAGTTGGTGTAGCTGTGGTTGTTGTTGGGGCTGCTGTGGTTGTCGTTGGTGCAGGTTTGGTTGTCGTTGGTGCAGCTGTGGTTGTCGTTGGAGCAGGTGTGGTTGTTGTTGGTGCAGGTGTGGTTGTAGTTGGTGCCGCTGTGGTTGTTGTTGGTGCAGGAGTGGTGGTTGTTGGAGCCGCTGAGGTTGTAGTTGGTGCAGCTGTGGTTGTTGTTGGGGCCGCTGTGGTTGTAGTTGGTGCAGCTGTGGTTGTTGTTGGTGCAGGAGTGGTTGTTGTTGGTACAGCTGTGGTTGTTGTTGGTGCAGGTGTGGTTGTAGTTGGTGCCGCTGTGGTTGTTGTTGGTGCAGGAGTGGTGGTTGTTGGAGCCGCTGAGGTTGTAGTTGGTGCAGCTGTGGTTGTTGTTGGGGCCGCTGTGGTTGTAGTTGGTGCAGCTGTGGTTGTTGTTGGTGCAGGAGTGGTTGTTGTTGGTACAGCTGTGGTTGTTGTTGGTGCAGGTGTGGTTGTCGTTGGTGCAGCTGTGGTTGTCGTTGGAGCAGCTGTGGTTGTAGTTGGTGCAGGTGTGGTTGTAGTTGGTGCAGGTGTGGTTGTCGTTGGAGCAGGTGTGGTTGTTGTTGGTACAGGTGTGGTTGTAGTTTGTGCAGCTGTGGTTGTCGTTGGAGCAGGTGTGGTTGTTGTTGGAGCCGCTGAGGTTGTAGTTGGTGCAGCTGTGGTTGTTGTTGGAGCCGCTGAGGTTGTTGTTGGTGCAGCTGTAGTTGTTGTGGGGGCTGCTGTGGTTGTTGTTGGTTCAGGTGTGGTTGTCGTTGGTGCAGGTGTGGTTGTCGTTGGAGCTGCTGTGGTTGTTGTTGGTGCCGGTGTAGTTGTGGTTGGTGCAGCTGTGGTTGTAGTTGGGGCTGCTGTGGTTGTTGTTGGTGCAGGTGTAGTTGTTGTTGGTGAAGGTGTGGTTGTAGTTGGTGCAGCTGTAGTTGTTGTTGGTGCAGGTGTGGTTGTTGTTGGTGCAGGTGTGGTTGTTGTTGGTACAGCTGTGGTTGTTGTTGGTGCAGGTGTGGTTGTCGTTGGTGCTGCTGTGGTTGTTGTTGGAGCAGGTGTGGTTGTTGTTGGTGCAGGTGTGGTTGTAGTTGGAGCCGCTGTGGTTGTAGTTGGTGCAGCTGTGGTTGTTGTTGGGGCTGCTGTGGTTGTTGTTGGTGCCGCTGTGGTTGTAGTTGGTGCAGCTGTGGTTGTTGTTGGTGCTGCTGTGGTTGTAGTAGGTGCAGGTGTGGTTGTAGTTGGTGCAGCTGTGGTTGTTGTTGGGGCTGCTGTGGTTGTTGTTGGAGCTGGTTTGGTTGTCGTTGGTGCAGCTGTGGTTGTCGTTGGAGCAGGTGTGGTTGTTGTTGGTGCAGTTGTGGTTGTAGTTTGTGCAGCTGTGGTTGTCGTTGGAGCAGGTGTGGTTGTAGTTGGTGCAGCTGTTGTTGTTGTTGGTGCAGGTGTGGTTGTAGTTGGTGCAGGTGTGGTTGTCGTTGGAGCAGGTGTGGTTGTTGTTGGAGCCGCTGAGGTTGTAGTTGGTGCAGCTGTGGTTGTTGTTGGGGCCGCTGTGGTTGTAGTTGGTGCAGCTGTGGTTGTTCTTGGTGCTGCGGTGGTTGTAGTAGGTGCAGGTGTGGTTGTAGTTGGTGCAGCTGTGGTTGTTGTTGGGGCTGCTGTGGTTGTTGTTGGAGCTGGTTTGGTTGTCGTTGGTGCAGCTGTGGTTGTCGTTGGAGCAGGTGTGGTTGTTGTTGGTGCAGGTGTGGTTGTAGTTTGTGCAGCTGTGGTTGTCGTTGGAGCAGGTGTGGTTGTAGTTGGTGCAGCTGTTGTTGTTGTTGGTGCAGGTGTGGTTGTAGTTGGTGCAGGTGTGGTTGTCGTTGGAGCAGGTGTGGTTGTTGTTGGAGCCGCTGAGGTTGTAGTTGGTGCAGCTGTGGTTGTTGTTGGGGCCGCTGTGGTTGTAGTTGGTGTAGCTGTGGTTCTTGTTGGTGCATGTGTGGTTGTAGTTGGTGCAGCTGTGGTTGTTGTTGGTGCTGCTGTGGTTGTAGTTGGTGCAGTTGTGGTTGTTGTTGGTGCAGGTGTGTTTGTAGTTGGTGCAGCTGTGGTTGTCGTTGGGGCTGCTGTGGTTGTTGTTGGTGCAGGTGTGGTTGTCGTTGGAGCAGGTGTGGTTGTTGTTGGTACAGGTGTGGTTGTAGTTTGTGCAGCTGTGGTTGTCGTTGGAGCAGGTGTGGTTGTTGTTGGAGCCGCTGAGGTTGTAGTTGGTGCAGCTGTGGTTGTTGTTTGGGCCGCTGTGGTTGTAGTTGGTGCAGCTGTGGTTGTTGTTGGTGCACGTGTGGTTGTAGTTGGTGCAGCTGTGGTTGTTGTTGGTGCAGGTGTGGTTGTAGTTGGTGCAGGTGTGGTTGTCATTGGAGCAGGTGTGGTTGTTGTTGGAGCCGCTGAGGTTGTTGTTGGTGCAGCTGTAGTTGTTGTGGGGGCTGCTGTGGTTGTTGTTGGTTCAGGTGTGGTTGTCGTTGGTGCAGGTGTGGTTGTCGTTGGAGCTGCTGTGGTTGTTGTTGGTGCCGGTGTAGTTGTGGTTGGTGCAGCTGTGGTTGTTGTTGGGGCAGATGTGGTTGTTGTTGGTACAGCTGTGGTTGTAGTTGGGGCTGCTGTGGTTGTTATTGGTGCTGGTGTGGTTGTAGTTGGTGCAGTTGTGGTTGTAGTTGGTGCAGGTGTGGTTGTAGTTAGTGTAGCTGTGGTTGTTGTTGGGGCTGCTGTGGTTGTCGTTGGTGCAGGTTTGGTTGTCGTTGGTGCAGCTGTGGTTGTCGTTGGAGCAGGTGTGGTTGTTGTTGGTGCAGGTGTGGTTGTAGTTGGTGCCGCTGTGGTTGTTGTTGGTGCAGGAGTGGTGGTTGTTGGAGCCGCTGAGGTTGTAGTTGGTGCAGCTGTGGTTGTTGTTGGGGCCGCTGTGGTTGTTGTTGGGGCCGCTGTGGTTGTAGTTGGTGCAGCTGTGGTTGTTGTTGGTGCAGGAGTGGTTGTTGTTGGTACAGCTGTGGTTGTTGTTGGTGCAGGTGTGGTTGTAGTTGGTGCCGCTGTGGTTGTTGTTGGTGCAGGAGTGGTGGTTGTTGGAGCCGCTGAGGTTGTAGTTGGTGCAGCTGTGGTTGTTGTTGGGGCCGCTGTGGTTGTAGTTGGTGCAGCTGTGGTTGTTGTTGGTGCAGGAGTGGTTGTTGTTGGTACAGCTGTGGTTGTTGTTGGTGCAGGTGTGGTTGTCGTTGGTGCAGCTGTGGTTGTCGTTGGAGCAGCTGTGGTTGTAGTTGGTGCAGGTGTGGTTGTAGTTGGTGCAGGTGTGGTTGTCGTTGGAGCAGGTGTGGTTGTTGTTGGTACAGGTGTGGTTGTAGTTTGTGCAGCTGTGGTTGTCGTTGGAGCAGGTGTGGTTGTTGTTGGAGCCGCTGAGGTTGTAGTTGGTGCAGCTGTGGTTGTTGTTTGGGCCGCTGTGGTTGTAGTTGGTGCAGCTGTGGTTGTTGTTGGTGCAGGTGTGGTTGTAGTTGGTGCAGCTGTGGTTGTTGTTGGTGCAGGTGTGGTTGTAGTTGGTGCAGGTGTGGTTGTCATTGGAGCAGGTGTGGTTGTTGTTGGAGCCGCTGAGGTTGTTGTTGGTGCAGCTGTAGTTGTTGTGGGGGCTGCTGTGGTTGTTGTTGGTTCAGGTGTGGTTGTCGTTGGTGCAGGTGTGGTTGTCGTTGGAGCTGCTGTGGTTGTTGTTGGTGCCGGTGTAGTTGTGGTTGGTGCAGCTGTGGTTGTTGTTGGGGCAGATGTGGTTGTTGTTGGTACAGCTGTGGTTGTAGTTGGGGCTGCTGTGGTTGTTATTGGTGCTGGTGTGGTTGTAGTTGGTGCAGTTGTGGTTGTAGTTGGTGCAGGTGTGGTTGTAGTTGGTGTAGCTGTGGTTGTTGTTGGGGCTGCTGTGGTTGTTGTTGGAGCTGGTTTGGTTGTCGTTGGTGCAGCTGTGGTTGTCGTTGGAGCAGGTGTGGTTGTTGTTGGTGCAGTTGTGGTTGTAGTTTGTGCAGCTGTGGTTGTCGTTGGAGCAGGTGTGGTTGTAGTTGGTGCAGCTGTTGTTGTTGTTGGTGCAGGTGTGGTTGTAGTTGGTGCAGGTGTGGTTGTCGTTGGAGCAGGTGTGGTTGTTGTTGGAGCCGCTGAGGTTGTAGTTGGTGCAGCTGTGGTTGTTGTTGGGGCCGCTGTGGTTGTAGTTGGTGCAGCTGTGGTTGTTGTTGGTGCTGCTGTGGTTGTAGTAGGTGCAGGTGTGGTTGTAGTTGGTGCAGCTGTGGTTGTTGTTGGGGCTGCTGTGGTTGTTGTTGGAGCTGGTTTGGTTGTCGTTGGTGCAGCTGTGGTTGTCGTTGGAGCAGGTGTGGTTGTTGTTGGTGCAGGTGTGGTTGTAGTTTGTGCAGCTGTGGTTGTCGTTGGAGCAGGTGTGGTTGTAGTTGGTGCAGCTGTTGTTGTTGTTGGTGCAGGTGTGGTTGTAGTTGGTGCAGGTGTGGTTGTCGTTGGAGCAGGTGTGGTTGTTGTTGGAGCCGCTGAGGTTGTAGTTGGTGCAGCTGTGGTTGTTGTTGGGGCCGCTGTGGTTGTAGTTGGTGTAGCTGTGGTTCTTGTTGGTGCATGTGTGGTTGTAGTTGGTGCAGCTGTGGTTGTTGTTGGTGCTGCTGTGGTTGTAGTTGGTGCAGTTGTGGTTGTTGTTGGTGCAGGTGTGTTTGTAGTTGGTGCAGCTGTGGTTGTCGTTGGGGCTGCTGTGGTTGTTGTTGGTGCAGTTGTGGTTGTAGTTGGTGCAGGTGTGGTTGTAGTTGGTGTAGCTGTGGTTGTTGTTGGGGCTGCTGTGGTTGTTGTTGGTGCAGGTTTGGTTGTCGTTGGTGCAGCTGTGGTTGTCGTTGGAGCAGGTGTGGTTGTTGTTGGTGCAGGTGTGGTTGTAGTTGGTGCCGCTGTGGTTGTTGTTGGTGCAGGAGTGGTGGTTGTTGGAGCCGCTGAGGTTGTAGTTGGTGCAGCTGTGGTTGTTGTTGGGGCCGCTGTGGTTGTAGTTGGTGCAGCTGTGGTTGTTGTTGGTGCAGGAGTGGTTGTTGTTGGTACAGCTGTGGTTGTAGTTGGTGCAGGTGTGGTTGTCGTTGGTGCAGCTGTGGTTGTCGTTGGGGCTGCTGTGGTTGTTGTTGGTGCAGGTGTGGTTGTCGTTGGAGCAGGTGTGGTTGTTGTTGGTACAGGTGTGGTTGTAGTTTGTGCAGCTGTGGTTGTCGTTGGAGCAGGTGTGGTTGTTGTTGGAGCCACTGAGGTTGTAGTTGGTGCAGCTGTGGTTGTTGTTTGGGCCGCTGTGGTTGTAGTTGGTGCAGCTGTGGTTGTTGTTGGTGCAGGTGTGGTTGTAGTTGGTGCAGCTGTGGTTGTTGTTGGTGCAGGTGTGGTTGTAGTTGGTGCAGGTGTGGTTGTCATTGGAGCAGGTGTGGTTGTTGTTGGAGCCGCTGAGGTTGTTGTTGGTGCAGCTGTAGTTGTTGTGGGGGCTGCTGTGGTTGTTGTTGGTTCAGGTGTGGTTGTCGTTGGTGCAGGTGTGGTTGTCGTTGGAGCTGCTGTGGTTGTTGTTGGTGCCGGTGTGGTTGTGGTTGGTGCAGCTGTGGTTGTTGTTGGGGCAGATGTGGTTGTTGTTGGTACAGCTGTGGTTGTAGTTGGGGCTGCTGTGGTTGTTATTGGTGCTGGTGTGGTTGTAGTTGGTGCAGTTGTGGTTGTAGTTGGTGCAGGTGTGGTTGTAGTTGGTGTAGCTGTGGTTGTTGTTGGGGCTGCTGTGGTTGTTGTTGGTGCAGGTTTGGTTGTCGTTGGTGCAGCTGTGGTTGTCGTTGGAGCAGGTGTGGTTGTTGTTGGTGCAGGTGTGGTTGTAGTTGGTGCCGCTGTGGTTGTTGTTGGTGCAGGAGTGGTGGTTGTTGGAGCCGCTGAGGTTGTAGTTGGTGCAGCTGTGGTTGTTGTTGGGGCCGCTGTGGTTGTAGTTGGTGCAGCTGTGTTTGTTGTTGGTGCAGGAGTGGTTGTTGTTGGTACAGCTGTGGTTGTTGTTGGTGCAGGTGTGGTTGTCGTTGGTGCAGCTGTGGTTGTCGTTGGAGCAGCTGTGGTTGTAGTTGGTGCAGCAGTGGTTGTTGTTGGGGATGCTGTGGTTGTTGTTGGTGCCGGTGTGGTTGTTGTTGGTGCAGGTGTGGTTGTAGTTGGAGCCGCTGTGGTTGTAGTTGGTGCAGCTGTGGTTGTTGTTGGTGCCGCTGTGGTTGTAGTTGATGCAGCTGTGGTTGTTGTTGGTGCTGCTGTGGTTGTAGTTGGTGCAGGTGTGGTTGTAGTTGATGCAGCTTTGGTTGTCATTGGAGCAGGTGTGGTTGTTGTTGGTGCAGGTGTGGTTGTTGATGGAGCCGCTGTGGTTGTCGTTGGGGCTGCTGTGGTTGTTGTTGGTACAGCTGTGGTTGTAGTTGGTCCAGTAGTGGTTGTTGTTGGGGCTGCTTTTGTTGTTGTTGGTGCCGGTGTGGTTGTCGTTGGTGCAGCTGTGGTTGTTGTTGGGGCCGCTGTGGTTGTTGTTGTTGCAGGTGTGGTTGTCGTTGGTGCAGCTGTGGTTGTTGTTGGTGCTGCTGTGGTTGTAGTTGGTGCAGGTGTGGTTGTAGTTGGTGCAGCTGTGGTTGTTGTTGGGGCTGCTGTGGTTGTTGGTGCAGGTGTGGTTGTCGTTGGTGCAGCTGTGGTTGTTGTTGGTGCAGGTGTGGTTGTTGTTGGTGCAGGTGTGGTTGTTGTTGGTGCAGGTGTGGTTGTCGTTGGTGCCGGTGTGGTTGTTGTTGGTGCAGGTGTGGTTGATGTTGGTACAGCTGTGGTTGTTGTTGGTGCAGGTGTGGTTGTAGTTGGTGCAGGTGTGGTTGATGTTGGTACAGCTGAGGTTGTTGTTGGTGCAGATGTGGTTGTCATTGGTGCAGCTGTTGTTGTTGTTGGAGCAGGTGTGGATGTTGTTGTTACAGCTCTTGTTGTTGGTGCTGCTATGGTTGTAGTTGGTGCAGCTGTGGTTGTTGTTGGTGCTGCTGTGGTTGTTGTTGGTGCAGGTGTGGTTGTAGTTGGTGCAGCTGTGGTTGTTGTTGGGGCTGCTGTGGTTGTTGTTGGGGCTGCTGTGGTTGTAGTTGGTGCAGCTGTGGTTGTTGTTGGTGCAGGTGTGGTTGTTGTTGGTGCAGGTGTGGTTGTTGTTGGTGCAGCTGTGGTTGTCGTTGGAGCAGGTGTGGTTGTGGGTGGTGCAGGTGTGGTTGTAGTTGGAGCCGCTGTGGTTGTTGTTGGTGCAGCTGTGGTTGTTGTGGGGGCTGCTGTGGTTGTAGTTGGTGCAGGTGTTAATGTAGTTGGTGCAGCTGTGGTTGTTGTTGGTGCAGGTGTGGTTTTCGTTGGTGCAGCTGTGGTTGTCGTTGGAGCCGCTGTGGTTGTTGTTGGAACCGCTGTGGTTGTAGTTGGTGCAGCAGTTGTTGTTGTTGGGGCTGCTGTGGTTGTTGTTGGTCCCGGAGTGGTTGTGGTGGGTGAAGCTGTGGTTGTTGTTTGGGCAGGTTTGGTTGTTGTTGGTACAGCTGTGGTTGTAGTTGGGGCTGCTGTGGTTGTTGTTGGTGCAGGTATGGTTGTTGTTGGGGCAGGTGTGGTTGTTGTTGGTACAGCTGTGGTTGTAGTTGGGGCTGCTGTGGTTGTAGTTGGAGCCGCTGTGGTTGTAGTTGGTGCCGGTGTGGTTGTTGTTGGTGCAGGTGTGGTTGTTGTTGGTACAGCTGTGGTTGTTGTTGGTGCAGCTGTGGTTGTTGTGGGGGCTGCTGTGGTTGTAGTTGGTGCAGGTGTTGTTGTTGTTGGTGCAGCTGTGGTTGTTGTTGGGGCTGCTGTGGTTGTTGTTGGTGCAGGTGTGGTTGTAGTTGATGCAGCTGTGGTTGTCATTGGAGCAGGTGTGGTTGTTGTTGGTGCAGGTGTGGTTGTAGTTAG
Organism: Xiphophorus couchianus; assembly: GCF_001444195.1. Lineage (NCBI taxonomy): Eukaryota > Metazoa > Chordata > Actinopteri > Cyprinodontiformes > Poeciliidae > Xiphophorus > Xiphophorus couchianus. The sequence continues at coordinate 21,099,275 of NC_040240.1, forward strand.
TGCAGGTGTGGTTGTTGTTAGTGCAGCTGTGGTTGTCGTTGGAGCAGGTGTGGTTATTGTTGGTGCAAGTGTAGTTGTAGTTGGAGCCGCTGTGGTTGTAGTTTGTGCCGGTGTGGTTGTTGTTGGTGCAGGTGTGGTTGTTGTTGGTACAGCTGTGGTTGTTGTTGGTGCAGGTGTGGTTGTCGTTGGTGCAGCTGTGGTTGTTGTTGGTGCAGGTGTGGTTGTAGTTGGTGCCGCTGTGGTTGTAGTTGGTGCAGCTGTGGTTGTTGTTGGGGCTGCTGTGGTTGTTGTTGGTGCCGCTGTGGTTGTTGTTGGTGCCGCTGTGGTTGTAGTTGGTGCAGCTGTGGTTGTTGATGGTGCTGCTGTGGTTGTAGTTGGTGCAGGGGTGGTTGTAGTTGGTGCAGCTGTGGTTGTTGTTGGGGACGCTGTGGTTGTCATTGGAGCAGGTGTGGTTGTTGTTGGTGCAGGTGTGGTTGTAGTTGGTGCAGCTGTGGTTGTCGTTGGAGCAGGTGTGGTTGTTGTTGGAGCCGCTGAGGTTGTAGTTGGTGCAGCTGTGGTTGTTGTTGGGGCCGCTGTGGTTGTTGTTGGTGCAGGTGTGGTTGTTGTTGGTGCAGCTGTGGTTGTCGTTGGAGCAGGTGTGGTTGTTGGTGGTGCAGGTGTGGTTGTAGTTGGAGCCGCTGTGGTTGTTGTTGGTGCAGCTGTGGTTGTTGTGGGGGCTGCTGTGGTTGTAGTTGGTGCAGGTGTTGTTGTAGTTGGTGGAGCTGTGGATGTTGTTGGGGCTGCTGTGGTTGTTGTTGGTGCAGGTGTGGTTGTCGTTGTTGCAGCTGTGGTTGTCGTTGGAGCCGCTGTGGTTGTTGTTGGAGCTGCTGTGGTTGTAGTCGGTGCAGCAGTGGTTGTTGTTGGGGCTGCTGTGGTTGTTGTTGGTCCCGGTGTGGTTGTGGTTGGTGAAGCTGTGGTTGTTGTTGGTACAGCTGTGGTTGTAGTTGGGGCTGCTGTGGTTGTTGTTGGTGCAGGTGTGGTTGTTGTTGGGGCAGGTGTGGTTGTTGTTGGTACAGCTGTGATTGTAGTTGGGGCTGCTGTGGTTGTTGTTGGTGCAGGTGTGGTTGTTGTTGGTGCAGGTGTGGTTGTTGTTGGTACAGCTGTGGTTGTAATTGGGGCTGCTGTGGTTGTAGTTGGAGCCACTGTGGTTGTAGTTGGTGCCGGTGTGGTTGTTGTTGGTGCAGGTGTGGTTGTCGTTGGAGCCGCTGTGGTTGTTGTTGGAGCTGCTGTGGTTGTAGTCGGTGCAGCAGTGGTTGTTGTTGGGGCTGCTGTGGTTGTTGTTGGTGCCTCTGTGGTTGTAGTTGGTGCAGCTGTGGTTGTTGTTGGTGCTGCTGTGGTTGTAGTTGTTGCAGGGGTGGTTGTAGTTGGTGCAGCTGTGGTTGTCGTTGGAGCAGGTGTGGTTGTTGTTGGTGCAGGTGTGGTTGTAGTTGGTGCAGCTGTGGTTGTCGTTGGAGCAGGTGTGGTTGTTGTCGGAGCCGCTGAGGTTGTAGTTGGTGCAGCTGTGGTTGTTGTTGGGGCTGCTGTGGTTGTTGTTGGTGCCGGTGTGGTTGTGGTTGGTGAAGCTGTGGTTGTTGTTGGGGCAGGTGTGGTTGTTGTTGGTACAGCTGTGGTTGTAGTTGGGGCTGCTGTGGTTGTTGTTGGTGCAGGTGTGGTTGTTGTTGGGGCAGGTGTGGTTGTTGTTGATACAACTGTGGTTGTAGTTGGGGCTGCTGTGGTTGTTGTTGGTGCAGGTGTGGTTGTCGTTGTTGCAGCTGTGGTTGTCGTTGGAGCCGCTGTGGTTGTTGTTGGAGCCGCTGTGGTTGTCGTTGGAGCAGGTGTGGTTGTTGTTGGTGCAGGTGTGGTTGTAGTTGGTGCAGCTGTGGTTGTCGTTGGAGCAGGTGTGGTTGTTGTCGTAGCTGCTGAGGTTGTAGTTGGTGCAGCTGTGGTTGTTGTTGGGGCCGCTGTGGTTGTTGTTGTGGCAGGTGTGGTTATCGTTGGTGCAGCTGTGGTTGTTGTTGGTGCAGCAGTGGTTGTTGTTGGGGCTGCTGTGGTTGTAGTTGATGCAGCTGTGGTTGTTGTTGGGGTTGCTGTGGTTGTTGTTGGTGCAGGTGTGGTTGTAGTTGGTGCAGCTGTGGTTGTTGTTGGGGTTGCTGTGGTTGTTGTTGGTGCAGGTGTGGTTGTAGTTGGTGCAGCTGTGGTTGTCGTTGGAGCAGGTGTGGTTGTTGTCGTAGCTGCTGAGGTTGTAGTTGGTGCAGCTGTGGTTGTTGTTGGGGCCGCTGTGGTTGTTGTTGTGGCAGGTGTGGTTATCGTTGGTGCAGCTGTGGTTGTTGTTGGTGCAGCAGTGGTTGTTGTTGGGGCTGCTGTGGTTGTAGTTGATGCAGCTGTGGTTGTTGTTGGGGTTGCTGTGGTTGTTGTTGGGGCCGCTGTGGTTGTAGTTGGTGCAGCTGTGGTTGTTGTTGGTGCAGGTGTGGTTGCTGTTGGTGCAGCTGTGGTTGTCGTTGGACCAGGTGTGGTTGTTGGTGGTGCAGGTGTGGTTGCAGTTGGAGCCGCTGTGGTTGTTGTTGGTGCAGCTGTGGTTGTTGTGGGGGCTGCTGTGGTTGTAGTTCTTGCAGGTGTTGTTGTAGTTGGTGCAGCTGTGGTTGTTGTTGGGGCTGCTGTGGTTGTTGTTGGTGCAGGTGTGGTTGTCGTTGGTGCAGCTGTGGTTGTCGTTGGAGCAGGTGTGGTTGTTGCTGGAGCCACTGTGGTTGTAGTTGGTGCAGCAGTGGTTGTTGTTGAGGCTGCTGTGGTTGTTGTTGGTGCCGGTGTGGTTGTGGTTGGTGAAGCTGTGGTTGTTGTTGGGGCAGGTGTGGTTGTTGTTGGTACAGCTGTGGTTGTAGTTGGGGCTGCTGTGGTTGTTGTTGTTGCAGGTGTGGTTGTTGTTGGGGCAGGTGTGGTTGTTGTTGGTACAACTGTGGTTGTAGTTGGGGCTGCTGTGGTTGTTGTTGGTGCAGGTGTGGTTGTTGTTGGGGCAGGTGTGGTTGTTGTTGGTGCAGCTGTGGTTGTAGTTGGAGCAGCTGTTGTTGTTTTTGGGGCTGCTGTGGTTGTAGTTGGTGCCGCTGTGGTTGTAGTTGGTGCAGCTGTGGTTGTTGTTGGTGCTGCTGTGGTTGTAGTTGGTGCAGGTGTGGTTGTAGTTGGTGCAGCTGTGGTTGTTGTTGGGGCTGCTGTGGTTGTTGGTACAGGTGTGGTTGTTGTTGGTGCAGCTGTGGTTGCCGTTGGAGCAGGTGTGGTTGTTGTTGGTGCAGGTGTGGTTGTAGTTGGTGCAGGTGTGGTTGTAGTTGATGCAGCTGTGGCTGTCATTGGAGCAGGTGTGGTTGTTGTTGGTGCAGGTGTGGATGTAGTTGGTGCAGCTGTGGTTGTAGTTGGTGCCGGTGTGGTTGTTGTTGGTGCAGGTGTGGTTGTTGTTGGTACAGCTGTGGTTGTTGTTGGTGCAGGTGTGGTTGTCGTTGGTGCAGCTGTGGTTGTTGTTGGAGCAGGTGTGGTTGTTGTTGGTGCAGGTGTGGTTGTAGTTGGTGCTGCTGTGGTTGTAGTTGGTGCAGCTGTGGTTGTTGTTGGGGCTGCTGTGGTTGTTGTTGGTGCCGCTGTGGTTGTAGTTGGTGGAGCTGTGGTTGTTGTTGGTGCTGCTGTGGTTGTTGTTGGTGCAGGTGTGGTTGTAGTTGGTGCAGCTGTGGTTGTCGTTGGAGCAGGTGTGGTTGTTGTTGGAGCTGCTGAGGTTGTAGTTGGTGCAGCTGTGGTTGTTGTTGGGGCCGCTGTGGCTGTTGTTGGTGCAGGTGTGGTTGTCGTTGGTGCAGCTGTGGTTGTTGTTGGGGCCGCTGTGGTTGTTGTTGTTGCAGGTGTGGTTGTCGTTGGTGCAGCTGTGGTTGTTGTTGGTGCTGCTGTGGTTGTAGTTGGTGCAGGTGTGGTTGTCGTTGGTGCAGCTGTGGTTGTTGTTGGTGCAGGTGTGGTTGATGTTGGTACAGCTGTGGTTGTTGTTGGTGCAGGTGTGGTTGTCGTTGGTGCCGGTGTGGTTGTTGTTGGTGCAGGTGTGGTTGATGTTGGTACAGCTGTGGTTGTTGTTGGTGCAGGTGTGGTTGTTGTTGGTGCAGGTGTGGTTGATGTTGGTACAGCTGTGGTTGTTGTTGGTGCAGGTGTGGTTGTTGTTGTTACAGCTGTTGTTGTTGTTGGTGCCGCTGTGGTTGTAGTTTGTGCAGCTGTGGTTGTTGTTGGGGCTGCTGTGGTTGTTGTTGGTGCCACTGTGGTTGTAGTTGGTGCAGGTGTGGTTGTTGTTAGTGCTGCTGTGGTTGTAGTTGGTGCAGGTGTGGTTGTAGTTGGTGCAGCTGTGGTTGTCGTTGGGGCTGCTGTGGTTGTCATTGGAGCAGGTGTGGTTGTAGTTGATGCAGCTGTGGTTGTCATTGGAGCAGGTGTGGTTGTTGTTGGTGCAGGTGTGGTTGTAGTTAGTGCAGGTGTGGTTGTAGTTGGTGCAGCTGTGGTTGTCGTTGGAGCAGGTGTGGTTGTTGTGGGGGCTGCTGTGGTTGTTGTTGGTGCCGGTGTGGTTGTGATTGGTGCAGCTGTGGTTGTTGTTGGTGCAGGTGTGGTTGTTGTTGGTACAGCTGTGGTTGTAGTTGGGGCTGCTGTGGTTGTTCTTGGTACAGCTGTGGTTGTTGGGGCTGCTGTGGTTGTTGTTGGTGCAGGTGTGGTTGTCATTGGTGCAGCTGTGGTTGTTGTTGGAGCAGGTGTGGTTGTTGTTGGTGCAGGTGTGCTTGTAGTTGGAGCCGCTTTGGTTGTAGTTGGTGCAGCTGTGGTTGTTGTTGGGGCTGCTGTGGTTGTTGTTGGTCCCGGTGTGGTTATAGTTGATGCAGCTGTGGTTGTTGTTGGGGCTGCTGTGGTTGTAGTTGGTGCAGCTGTGGTTGTCGTTGGTGCAGGTGTGGTTGTAGTTGGTGCAGCTTTGGTTGTTGTTGGGGCTGCTGTGGTTGTTGTTGGTGCAGCTGTGGTTGTAGTTGATGCAGCTGTGGTTGTCATTGGAGCAGGTGTGGTTGTGGTTGGTGCAGGTGTGGTTGTTGTTGGTGAAGGTGTGGTTGTAGTTGGTGCAGCTGTGGTTGTTGTTGGTGCAGGTGTGGTTGTTGTTGGTACAGCTGTGGTTGTTGTTGGGGCTGCTGTGGTTGTTGTTGGTGCAGGTGTGGTTGTCGTTGGTGCAGCTGTGGTTGTTGTTGGAGCAGGTGTGGTTGTTGTTGGTGCAGGTGTGGTTGTAGTTGATGCAGCTGTGGTTGTAGTTGGTGCAGCTGTTGTTGTTGTTGGTGCTGCTGTGGTTGTTGTTGTTGCAGGTGTGGTTGTTGTTGGTGCAGCTGTGGTTGTCGTTGGTGCAGGTGTGGTTGTAGTTGGACCCGCTGTGGTTGTAGTTGTTGCAGGTGTGGTTGTAGTTAGTGCAGCTGTGGTTGTTGTTGGAGCTTCTGTGGTTGTAGTTGTTGCAGGTGTGGTTGTAGTTGGTGCAGCTGTGGTTGTTGTTGGAGCAGGTGTGGTTGTTGTTGGACCCCCTGTGGTTGTTAATGGTACAGCTGTGGTTGTTATTGGTGGAGCTGTAGTTGTTGTTGCAGCAGTGGTTGAAGTTGGGGCCTCTGTGGTAGTTGTTGGAGATGCTGTGGTTGTTGCTGGTACTGCGGTGGTTGTTTGTGCATTTGTCTGCATCTCTAAAGCTTTCAAAAGAAACAGTTTTGAAGTCATTTTTGGTTTGTCTTTTTTTAGACCAGCATATGTTTGTTCACCTGTGCAAACTTACCAAGTAGGACAAGCAAAATCATGGGAATCTTCTTCATCTTTCTTGAATTTTTTCTCTCTGTTTGAAATATAGAACTGTGTTGTGTTATTTAATCTTTTTCAAGTTAAATATATTTTCATTTATCATCTTATTTGAAGTTATCCGTACTTTATGTGGATAGCTTTAAATAATCTTAATTATTGTGTATGTATGCTTTTGCAGAAAAGTATGTTTTTTATCACCATCTTTTTTTGTACATGACATTTTCAGTCTAGTCCTATTTTCTTTATATTTACTAATATTGTTCCTTCAGTGTTCCCCTTTTTAATTCAGATTTTCCAGAAGCTTTTATTTATTTTATTTAGACATAACTCCTTTCTGATATCAGTCTGACACATTTATTATTTTTTTTCTTCTTACTGAATACAATTCGGCAAATATAACTGTATATATAATATAATTATTATGTATTCACAATACATAATTGTGAATGTGTATTATATAATAATGTTATACATACATTATCATGTATTCACAATACATAATAATTATGTATTCTTAATTAATAATACATAGTATTCATTCATGGTTGTACTAATACAAATCAATGCATTCTTTGTAAAAATCTTAAACATCTCATGCAGGAGCATACATGACAAAAACGATTATCCACTCATTGTCTGAAACCACTTATCCCAGCACTTTTGATCTGGTGGCTTTTCCCTTTCTGTTTTGGTCATTTGGTAAGAGATGGGTTACAACCTGAGTAGGTCCTGTTGTATGCCATTACAAGGGAAGAGAAAAAATCATCCTAACCCAAATTTTCACTGTAGACCACTTAAGAACTTAACCTTTGCCTAATATTTGAATGCTTGGAGAAAACTTGAGTATATGGAAGCACCTCATCCATACAAAGTAAGAGCATACAAAGACTGGACCTAACATAGTAAACATTATACCACTGTCCTAACCATCAAATCACATTTTTTGTAATATTATTACTAGAGGTAAACATAAAGTTTAAGATTTATGAAGACTAAAAATATGAAGTACTTACAGTTACGCTTGTTGAAATAAAATTCAGTACAGAAAATGTTATCTCCGATTATTTCTGCTTGCTGCCTGTGTTGTGACTGCTCTTAAGTTTCACAAAGAAGCTTTTATACCTGTATAGAGCAGGTACTGTGACATCAGGACTGAATAATGATGTAAAATATCTGAGTAATAATGTGAACAATACAGTTCGTTAGGTGTGGCCTCTTCAATGATTTTTTATTTTTTATGTATTAGCTCAACTGGTTGAGCAGCATTTCTTTTGCTATTGGGAATTATGATATGACGTTAGATGTGTTTTGTTTATAATTTTGTTATTCTATATAACAAGCAATTTTTTAGAACATGGAAGTCAATTTATAGCATGGCTGCAGTGTTATGTGAAGCTTTTTGTCACAGTCAAAGATGCAATTCTAGATGGTTGATTGTAGATCTATATTTGAAATGTCCACTTCATTTTTCACATTGAGCTTTCTGTGTAAGTTTTAGTTTAGACTTACTTTTATTCTTTTTTATTTACTTGTAATCAACATATGTACTAGGAGAATCTGACATTTTGATATTCTTATCATGGGAAGCGGGACCATTTTTGTGAATATTTATATTTTTAAAAAGTCATAAAGAAGAGAAAATCTGAGAAACACAAGAGGGTAGTGCAGAGCTTTAGTCTGGGTTTGTTATGAATAGTTTTACTAGTTTGGGTGGGTAACATAAGACAATTTCTGTAAGGAGAAGTGTACATGCCTCTGTAGGTTTAAAGAATGAGTAATAATGTGTAAGGAATTCCATTAGCATCGTATTGTGGGTCACACACCATTACCTAGTTATGTTGGAGCGATAGAAACTGGCATAGAAACTAAGCCTCTTCTGCCTCTTCTTCTGTTTTGCCTCCTAACCTATCTGTGACATAGCTTCACTCCTTTTCTTCTCCCTGGCTGTTGACCCTGTCCAAATCCTTATTATTCCATTGTCAGAAATGTAACATTGTGTTGTGGTTTGGCTACAGATGATACATATCTGACAACAGACGGCTCATGAGATGCACCTTCAATCTATTTCAGAAAACTGGGTGGTCATTGATTGATCTAATGGAGAAACTCAAGATTTACCAGTTCAGGAGAGATTTAGAAAAATAATTTAGACAAACTTTTTTCCTAAAATTTAGACTTGTTGAAGTTGTCAAAGTCAAGTTGTCATAACTTACCTACCTCCCTCTGTTTTTCTTTCATATGTCACCATACATTTAAGATTTAGTGCATGCAGTTGGTATGCAGTTTGCATACCAATTCCATTCCTATACCATTATCATAAGCATAAATTTATGCTTAAATGTTGTAGAGGTTGAAACAATTCAACCGAGATCCATATAATATATTTTGATCAACATGACAAAAACAATTGAAAACAGAAAAAAGTAGAGAATTGTACATGATCACAAAAGCATTTGCAATTTGTTGAAAGAAATAAGAAAATGTTTTTTGATTCTGTTCTGAGAAACTGAGAAAAACTGTTATATCCAAAAAGCATCTGGGATTCTGCAGTTCTGCTTTTCTTTCAAGGTTTCTGGGAATCTTGTTGGAGTACATGGACATGGTCTCTTTAAAGTAACAGCCAATTTTATATGTGGTGGCATTTCGGGTGAATGTCATCACCCGGTCTTCATGATGATCCAAAACATATGACCAAATAAACAACAACAAAAACTTTGTGTCTGTGGCCAGACACAAAGTTAATGCTCTTTCCATGGTGCCCAGTTCAAAATACAAGACTTAAAATCCTTGTAGGTTTTTGTGGGATTAATTGAAGAGATCCAGGATGCTAAGGAGGTGAATCAAGATTCTGGAGGATCTAGAGAGATTATGTGAAAAGGATTGGTCTAAGAACTTCCTCTCTTATTGGTAAGGCTGTGAAATATGAGGAGACATCAGCTCACATCCACTTTATAGAAGACCATGTTTGCTTAAATTACATATCACAGACAGGCAGTCTGTCTGTAAGTATTATTTACTTGAATACTTACAAAATTAGAAGCCTGTTTTTGCTTCTACGACTTTCAACAGGGTGTTGAACTATGTTTCTAAGACTTTAAGCTCTGTGACTATGACTTTGTGTGTAGAAGCAAAATGTGTTTCCTTTAAGATGAACAGATAGAGAAATAACATATTTCTGTCCTTGTTGCTGTGTTTTCTCAGAGATTAACTTTTGTTGTATTTGTAGAAGTTGCATTTGCAATTTAAGTGTTGCCATTGAAATCCACATAATCTTGTAATTGAAAGGATTATGGATGTCAGCAATGGAATTGTAGATTTCACTACCTTTAAGCAAATAATAGGGCAAAGGTAAAAAGCATAACAAGTATGAGTAGAAAAGGTCTAAATTAAGTCAAACAACTTTTTCCTCTATTAAATGAAAACAGTTATCCAAACTAACTTGGCCTTAGATAAAATAAGTAATTAATGCCTTATCTAAATTACAAACTACCTGTCTGTCTGTCTATTTTTCATCCATCCATCCCTCAGCTGTGGAATGTTGTGGTATACTGTATTACCGAATGAGCTGCAGAATGCTGCAGAGAATAACAAATTATAACTATGACTCAGCACAAAAAGAAATGCTCTTTAAGGTCGCAGCCCAGGAATGACAGTATGCTGCAGAACAACTTTGTTCTTTTTAGACAACCAGTCACTTTTTGTTTGAGTTATCTTCATTACAGTCAGGGATGGTTTCAGATACGGGCGGCAGATATGGGCCAGCTCACCTCTCCGGCCCCCAGACATGGGGGCCGGAGAGGTGAGCTCCATCACACCACTCCCTTCTTCCTCTTTCTTGAATCATTTTTTAAATTTGCAAAACAGGCAGTGTATTTCCCAAAAAACATTTGTACAAACAGCAAAACAGCATGTACCTGTATGATTAAATTTCTTTCTCAAAATTCTTAGTTCATCTCTCAAACTCAGAATGTTAAGTACTTGTTTCACTGAGTTGGATAAGACAGTTAAATTGATTTGTCATGTCAATACAGCAGTGTACTCTGCAGGGATGTTTTGATGTAAGCTATAGAAAAACTTTTGATGATAGAAATTGTAAATTGTAATGGTGGGAGATCAACGGCAAGACATTGGACAAGATTCACATTTATGTTTTTACTGTAATTTGTTGACAGATTATGCCGTTGTGGTACAGTAAGCATAGCACAAAGTAAAAAAAGTAGCATTAGGAACATACATAAAACAATCTCCTTTAGGAAAAGTGTGCATGCATTGCGGTCTTCCTAAACAAAAACAAAAAAAAAAACCAGAAACAAAATAATTTCTCTTTATTCAACAAAAACAAAGATTTCAGATATTAGCCACTTAATTTGATATATGAGACTTTCTAACAGTCAGGAATATTTCTGTTAATACAGTATTCTGAGAGGCTACTGAAATTCAAAGGGTGTGGTATACTTTTTGTTTTCCTATTGCAAACAGGTTTGGCAGCTTTGTGACAGAAACTGAGTGGATGTGGACTCAATGATTTTACTTGAATGAACAAAAGCACCTTGCGTCATGACAATGATTCTCAAATATATCAGATGCATTTGTTGAATTTTAATGGTATAGTAAACACATCAGCAACACGAAAAGTTTTCTTTTTAATTGCCATCCCATGTAGCTCATTGGCAAAAGTATCAACAAAAACTTTGCTTTTCTATTTTGAGGTTACATTAGGTCTAAAAAACATGTGGCCAGAGACAAGAACATCCAAAAATATGTCTATATGCTGCATCTGAAAGAAAGAGGACAGCACAGAGAAGAATCCTTTTTTTGGTTGTGTGTTCTCTATTTCTCAGTCAACATATGCCAATTCTTTGTGCAAGCACTCATCGCTTCATCTATGCTTTTTAGCTTCCATCATCTAGTAATGAGAACAAAGGTCAGTTGACTTTGTTTTAATGAGGCTGTGCTTACCCTGACTGTATCATCTGATAATTCAGTCGCTTTTTTGCCATAGAGAACTGCAGACTGTCCCTGCAAATGTCTAGTCATTAGTCATTATTGAGAAAGCTCTTGTAAATAGAATAATTCATTTTATCATGTGATTCCTGAAATAATGCCATGCTATAAAATGCAAAAAATATATTTGACCATTACAGTTCACATGATAATTTGTACTGAAAAACTGAGCAAAATTCATAACATTGCTTCATTTTTTACTTAATTTATTCAAATCACAAAACTCCTTTTTTGGCCATGTAGCCATGAGAAGTGATAGTTGATGCTGTGCCTGTTTCCCAGACAAACTCTGATCTTTGTGTTCAGATGCTGCTGACATGAAAAAAACCCTTCTCAGCTTGAAAGCAACACGGTATCTATCTTGCATAACTTTCTGTTTTTTATGAGGTTCCATGATGTATGGTCTATGGCAACACACCTATACACACCCAGTGTACAGTCCTTCCCTCTCTTGTTAGTGATATTGTCTTCAATCTCTGACGATTGTTGGTCAGATTTGTTGTGACTTCTGTTTGTAGTCATGAGGAAATTACAAACTCGCCTTGCGTGTACTTAGGAGTGGAGTGCTTGTTATCTGTCAGTCTGTGGGCTGGCTATCTCTCCATTAACACCTCTGCACTCAGACACAAAAGTAATCAAAAATGGTGAAGGGTTATAGAAAACAGGATCCTATCTCATTAATGTGACCTGTCTAGTTCGATATCAGATACAACCCTGATTTAACAAAGTCAATTATGCAGCTAAGCTAGGACACCACCCCTGACACAGACAGGAAACTGGCTCTTTTATAGTTTTCTCCAATTGCCAAGACAGGACATGTGTAAATAAAAAGAATTCAATAAAAATAGGTCACTCTCAAGTGTGTTCTAGTGTAGGATGATTGTTTTAAATGTTGCAACTAAATCACCCATAGTACATAGTTAAATGTTAAACGTATTGTATTGGAAGTGTTAAAAAAGAGGTAATTTAACGCTAGCTTTGGACAAAACGTTTGGCTCTTTCCTCTTTAATTTTGCCCGGGATCCTGACGAGCGACGGTGTGCTGCTAAAACGAAACAACAACAAAGCGTGTTGACGTCACAGATCACAGAGTTTAATCTCATACAAAGCAATCGACAACAAAGCTGCAGAGGAACAGAGATATGCATTTTCTCATAAAAATAAAGACACGCAAGGGGAAGACAAACAAACATAAAACAAAGACAAAAAAGGCTAAAATTAGCGGCCGCTGTCTCTCTCTCTGGATTTTTCCTAACACGGAATCTTAAACTAAAGAGGTGTTTCCCTATTTAATATATGCAGTCAAGGCGTTCCGTTCTTTGACCTATTAGAAACTCCGTAGGGACTCAGAGAAACTTGGAAACTCCCCTCATTTATGGCAAAGGTGTCTGGTTTTTGTCTAAGTAAAAGGGCGGACCACTTAGTGCTCATCGCTGTCTGATATGGGGAGATCCCTGGCGCCAAAAAGTCTCTTCCCCCATCGGAATGTAAATTTTATTGCTCTGTCTGTGGGGGAGGCCCCGGCTTTGTTTGAATGTCTGCTATTCAGCTCCCACATGCTCAACACAAAACTGTTCCAAATAAGAGTGTTGGCTATACCTTTACACATGTCGTAAGATTAACTGTATTAAGCACTAAAATTAATCATTTTTCCTTAACAGAAGCTAATACAGCTATTATAGTGTTAATATAATCTAATTAATATTGATGTATTAATTAAATTAATGGAGTAATATAAAAATGTTTAAGGTCCATGCACAAAAACATTTTTTTATTTTTATTGGAGTGTTATTGAATTTCAATATAATCATAATGCTATACGGAAAGTGTTTGTTGTTTTTCTTTACCTGAAAAGTCTTTCAAGGACAACAGTAATAAATAAAATGAACAAGTAGAACAAGTACGATAATAATGAATAAGTTTTGATGAAGACAAGTCTCAACAAGCCATTAAGTTGCTGTTTTTTTATTGTACAGTCTGAATCTAGCTGGTCAGGTAACTTATTTTCACTAGTCTTAAGGAATGAGAACAATATTTATAAATGTAACAATTGTTTTAGCTTGAGAACTGAACTGGATGTGCAAACCCATATTATTAAAGCAATGGGAGGATATGGGGCAACAAGAGACTCATCCTAATGAAAGACACAAACAGCATCAACCAGAAGGGAAGATGTGCCAAATCTACCAAAATAATATAAGACCATAAAGTTTAATGTTGATCTGGAAAGTGCTATGTGCCCGTGTGCAGTAGAAATGGGCTACAAATTTTATGCAAATAGCACAAGATAAGATTCTAACATTGATCCTTTTTAACCCACTTTTAGAGAAAAGTAGGTTCGTGTTACTCTAAGCATAAGTGTGAGTAATAAGTGTGATTCACAGGTATTGGTTGAAGTAGGTTTCCTATTGTTACATTGGCACATTTTTTGTTGTGTTATATGTCATTATGATGCATATGTCTTATAAAAATAAAAACTATGATGATTAATTTCCCTTTGAACCTTCACTCAGATTGCTGTTTTAAGATTGCTCAGCAATTTCACCTAAAATAAAACTTAATTGAGGGACACAAAATCTATTAATTCAGATCCAGACTGTTGACTTACAACATGGTGGCTCTTGTAGCTGACTGTTAAATGCTTTTTACAGTCAAAGATTCGTCAGAGCATTTTTAGGCTTCATGTGTCTAGTTTTGAAGAGCACAAATTAGCAGCAGCTCTAAAAAATCAAAACTGAAATATTTTCTTGATTTTGACACCTATCAAATATTTGCAACCTTTGCCTTTTACATCGATCTTACTCAAAAAGGTGATAAGCTAATTATATTTAGTACTTTAGTCAGTTACATCAGCTTGACAATTTACATCAACAAATGTTTCAATATATAGAACAGTTTAGGTTCTATAGATTCTATAAATGTAGGTTCTATAAATGTTCTACATTTACAATTATGTAGTTGTTTGTGACCCCTAAATTAAGCACTTTAACTAATTACTCATTTGTAACTGATTACTAATTGTAATCTTCTGGAGTAATTTCATAAACTGGTGCATAAATGAACAGCTGTAAAGTTACACAAATTTAATGGCAGTTCATTTTTGAGTTTAAATTTGTTTTGTCAACTTCATTTATGACCATGACATGGAGATGCAGAATGGGTGACTTATCAGTTATTTATCAGAGTCTCTCAGAGGAAGAGATGGCTTTGACTTTTAGGGACTACATATGTAAAAAATAAATAAATACAGCCATTAGTGGGGATTAACCAATCAAAGCCATCCATCCTTCCATCCATCTTCTTCCGCTTATCCGAGGTCGGGTCACGGGGGTAGCAGCTTCAGAAGGGAGGCCCAGACTTCCCTCTCCCTGGCCACTTCTTCCAGCTCTTCCGGGGGAATCCCGAGGCGTTCCCAGGCCAGCTGAGAGACATAGTCCCTCCAGCGTGTCCTGGGTCTTCCCCGGGGCCTCCTCCCGGTGGGACTTGCCCGGAACACCTCACCAGGGAGGCGTCCAGGAGGCATCCTGACCAGATGCCCGAGCCACCTCAACTGGCTCCTCTCGATGTGAAGGAGCAGCAGCTCTACTCTGAGTCCCTCCTGGATGACTGAGCTTCTCACCCTATCTCTAAGGGAGAGCCCAGCCACCCTACGGAGAAAACCCATTTCGGCCGCTTGTATCCGCGATCTCGTTCTTTCGGTCATGACCCAAAGCTCATGACCATAGATGAGGGTGGGAATGTAGATCTACCGGTAAATTGAGAGCTTCGCTTTTTGGCTCAGCTCTCTCTTCACCACGACGGACCGGTACTGCGCCCGCTTGACGGCAGACGCTGCGCCAATCCGCCTGTCGATCTCCCGCTCCCTTCTTCCCCCATTGGTGAACAAGATCCCGAGATACTTGAACTCCTCCACTTGGGGCAGGACACCCCCCCTGACCCGGAGAAGGCACTCTATCCTTTTCCGGTTCAAGACCATGGCCTCGGATTTGGAGGTACTGATCCCCATCCCGGCCGCTTCACACTCGGCTGCGAACCGCTCCATTGAGAGCTGCAGATCACGACCCGATGAAGCCAAAAGGACCACATCGTCTGCAAAAAGGAGAGGCAATCAAAGCCAATCAAAGCTTAGTTTTCCACCCACATTCCTAAGGACATTTTTGGAAAGTCAGGACCCAAACAGCATCAAAAGGAGAGATGACACACCTGATTACTAAGCTTAATGAGTAAGCTTAACATCTTAACAAATGCTGCGAAGCTGTTTGTTGTCATTGTTGAACTAATGTGAACTTATGGGCATTCATCAGCCAATGTTAGCGTGTGGAATAATTGTGGGTGTTTTTTTTTTTTTTACCAGGACAACAAAACAAAGGTTAGAACAGATGGGAGAGGTAATCACAAGGCAACACAGGACAAACAACCATCCACACACTCACGCCCACACGGCCACTCATCTAGAGGCAATTTAGAGATAACCATTAAACTACTAGTCATACTTTTGGACAGTGGGACGAAGTCACTGTACGTGGAGAAAACACACATACACTAGAAGAACTTTCAAATTCTGCAGGAAGACCCCAGGCTGTGACTCAAACCCAAGACATTACTGAAAGTCAAATTTGCTACCAACTGTGTCACTGTGCCCAACAAAAGAGTATCCAAGTTTTAAAAACGTGCTCTTGTTTTATGAACACAAAATGTATTTTGTGCATTTTGTACAAATGTACAAAATACATAAAAGAAAATTTTAAAAAACTGAAACAAAATTGACAGTTTTTTTTTTCGAGGATCATATTTTGACAACCCCCAATTAAAAATGGCAGACATCTTCTAGTGTCAAGGAACGGTGTGGTGAGGGGTGGTGAGGCAGACGCAGCGGACCCAGGTAAGATGAATAATGAATTTTAATGGCAGAAACTCAGTCCAAACAACGGGCAGCACGGCCGAGCAGAAGCCAGGGCTCGACGCCGGTAGCAACCGTTAAACCAACGGACAACACGAAGGACTCAGAACGCATTGACTAGCGACATTGACAAAAAAGGACCCGACGAGGAACAAGGAACACAGGTGGAGTTAAATACACAGCGGGTAATCACAGAACGAGACACACCTGGGAACAATCAAGGGGAGGACAGGACATCGAAGAGACTCAAGGACACAGAAAACTCGAAATAAATACACAGAAAACACAGATCCTGACATCTAGGCTTTGATTTTGATTATGTTCAAAGATTGTACTGTACAGACTGATACCATTTCCTTGTTAAACTGAGGTAAATATTTCCTGGAGATTTAATACTAGTGAGGAATATTTCATGTTAATAAATTGATTTCTCAAGAATTTTTAATTTTCCCGACTATTTTCTTCTTATGCAGTAGGCTAAACAAATCACTGAAATTTAAAAAGATTTATAAAGTTATGTCGCTTACCAGAAAAATGCCACTACAACAAAATGAATGGCTATTTTCACACACTGAGATGGCAGATGGGTTTTTTTAAGTGACAGTAGTAATTACTATGGGACATCCCACATGACACTAACTCTCCTATTCAGCATGAATATTTCTGATTGCCAACAATGGATTCCATTCCATCTTCAAAGCCACTTATATAACTAACAACCTGCATTATTTTTGGCTTGGCTCTTTGCCAACTCCCTGCAGGGTTGTTTCTTTGCAAGTCACACCTGCATGTTTTCTTAGTAACTGTCAGTTTGCATTTTACTCAATTCAACTTTTGCTTCCCTTTTAAATCTCTAAATCCAATCCATGCAGATAATAAAGACAATCTGTCACAAAGGAAAATACTAAGGTGGGTAATATTACATTTACTTAATTATATTTGCATGATTAAAAATACATACATTTAGGAGTAGTTTCACTGCACTGTACTCTTTACTTGAAGAAAATACAGTATATGGCTACTTTACACACCGTGAGTAATTTCACCGAATGAAGAATAAACTTTTCTAAACCAAACATGCATCAGATACAGTTATTAATAGTTTTATGCTTCATCAACTATTCAACGTTGTATGTTTGTATGAATTTTTTTATTTTTGTGTTTTTATGAAGTAAAGGACTTTGAACTGCCTTGTTCTGTTCTTATTGGTTAGTACATCCTTGTAAAATAGAGTAATAATTTCAATTGATTTCTTTCCTGAAAAAATAAAAGTAAAATAAATAATAACAAAAGAAGCAAGGCTGCCATCAGATGTATTGACAAATATATATAAAATCAAAAATGCCAACAATTTGTAAGAACTGAGGAAATACTAACCATTGGCTGTTAACAGCAGTGAAAGGACACAAGCTGAACTAGGGCCTGTTCAACCTTTTTTATAATTCTGGGCTGTATTTGATCAAAAATCTTTGATTCATAGTTTCCCCAAAATATTTCTAAAATTTCACCTTGTCTCTTTCTCCTGAACCTGGTGGTGTGTATCATTTTGTAGGCCAGGGTCTAAATATACCCAGGGTGTATTATCCTTTTTTCTCAAGGTGTGTCTTTCAATTGTGACCTCGGGTGGAATGGTTAGCTTTGGTTGATGCGAGGTTACATTGTGAGAAGAGACTGACCTTCAGGAGTACAAACATACTCATAAAAATACATTCTGAAGAGAATTTTACAGTCAGTTGCACAGGTTACCTTACAATTAACCCAACAAAGGCATATTGTTCAGTCAGTCTTCCACCCACATTACTCATTAGAAGAATGTTGGTGCCTTTTTTTTTTTTTTCTCCGAAGAGTTTTTGCGGCGCTAGTGGCTCGTATTTTTAGTACAGTAGGCAGACAGGAAGGAAGGTGAGGAGAGGGGGGAAGACATGCGGTAAAGGTCGTCGGGACCGGGAGTCGAACCCGCGACGTCTGCGTCGAGGACTAAGGCCTCCAAACGTGGGGCATGCTAACCCCCTGCGCCACCACAGCATGCCCCTGTTGGTGCCTTTTTGTCACAGTAGGTGTGAATCTCCTGTACCAGAAATAGATTATCAGACGCGTTCTAGGTCTCACACTACATTAGGACCATGCAAAAATCACCCTAGAATGACATTCTAGTGCAAATATCAAAAAAGAAAAATCAACAACTATTAATAAATCTGAAATGTTTAGATAAATAAAACAACTTTAGGTATTCTAAATGTGTCCTATACGCAACAAAATCTATACATGTAGATAATTATAAAGCTAGTTACTGGTTCGATTGTGTTCCTGCATGTTGCAATCAAAATCCAAAATTTCAACATGTTGTGTCAATGAGCTCACTTTTGTTTGAAGTTAAGAACTTCAAAGACTGCAGTGTATTGGTACCAAGGAAATGGCCAGTCATTAACTCAACAAATCATTGCCACACCTCATTAGTAAGGAAACCTGTGGATTTTGTATATTTACTGTTGAGTTTAGGAGTTTTAAGGTTCCTATGACACATTAAAGACACAAGGGAACAAAGTATTTGGGGATTACAAAGAAGAAATAAGGACAGATAAAATTAAACTCACACATGAAGCTTGAACAGTTTTACAAATTATTGCAGTTTAGTTAGAGTAACAGGAGGTCAGTAATCAAGGTGCTTTTTTAAATTAACAATTAGCTCATACACTCTTGATTTTATGAAATAGGGAGAGAGGTTCTCAATCTTTAACAAAATATATCCCACTCAGCAAATTAAGATGGTTAATGTATTTTCTCAACTAAGTTTCCATATTTTTTGGCTAAGACAGTGAGTTTAGGCAAATCCAAGCCTGAAGTCAAATGTATTGGCACATACAAAAAAATCTAAAACTTTTTTTTAGCAAACGAATTTACATGTTCAGGCCAGTTAAACTGGACTGTCTACCTTCGTCATTGTTGGGCCTTGATGAGCTATTCAGAGAAACCTGAGCAACTGGGGTAGGACTAATAGTTTCTTTCATGTCTTTTGGACAATCGTAATTACATGGTGTGATTGGTTTTTTTTTGTTTTTTTTATGTTTCCTTGGAACAAAACACATCACTTTTGAAAAAAATGCTTTTGCTTGTCATGTTTTTGTTCTAAAGAATCTCAGCTTGTAAGGTCATTGTATCGCCAGAAATGATATTTCAGTTTGTCAGAAGCTGTATGACATATTAGGTCCTTATTATTTGAGTCATTCTTAATATACAGGATACTTTTCAAAATATTGTGATATTTTCTTTTAGGATTTTGTGCCGCTCTTAGCCTTTATTAATCAGATAGGAAATATCTGCAGGAGATATGTGGTATTGGCCATAAACAACATGTCTAACAATATAAGTATGATTTATCTTGTTTCTAAGTATAGAATAAAAATATATTAATTATTAATGTATATAGAATAAGACACTGGACAATAAGAGCATTTACCACAGGACAAATAACACTGTTCAATTCCTGGAAACAATATACCACGGAACGTCGCGAGGCATATAGCTGAGAGCATACAAAGGCCACAGACCTCGACACGGCCATCCAGAACTTAAGTCCCGTCCTCTTGCCGCATGTCTGTTATTAAACAGACATGTCTATTAAAAATAGCGAGATATAAAGATATGAATCTCAGAGTGGTCATTACAAAATGCACTAATGAAATTGTGCAAATAAAATCAAGGCTGTGAAACTGCATGTAATTTGAAATTAAATAAAACGGTGAAGTACCAGTAAGAATTTAAACACTTACTGCGTTTGTTTGGACGGGCGGTGGCTATAAAGTCTTATGACTTCTGAAGCTTCAGCCATAATGCTCTTTTGTGTACATAGGATGCAGCAGAACACAAAGCAAACACATACAATAAAAAGGAAAGTAAGGATTATTTCAGTTTTTTATTTTGTTAATACAAATCGCAGGAAACTTAGGCCTCAAGTACAAAGGAACCAGCTGAATTATGTCAGTCAGTCCAATTAAATGTGTAAGTTAGGGTCTAAAAACTTACTTAAAAATCAAAGCTTGATTTTTTGTATTTTACTCATCATTTGGTTGCCATTTACAATGGAAATAAGCTTTTCGGCATTTTATTTTCCTATACATGGCTTGTCCGTTGGGGGCAGTCTTGCTAGGTAAGCGCGGTAGTATGACGTATGAAGAAGACGACGCAGAAACATGGCTACAGCTAATGCTAACTAGCCGTTGGTGGTGAGAAAAATGTTGCATATTTGATTCTTCTTTGCTACTTATCCTCCAGACGAGGCTTAGCCGGGACACTATTTCGACTGTGTAAAGACCCGGGCAGAAGATACGCATCGGTGTGTGTGTTTAGAGGTATTTACTGAGAAGTTTGTCTAGAAGTGGTGTGTGTTGGTGTCTGCTCCTGTCAGCTGTCCGTCAGTTAAACGTCAGGTGAGTTTCCGATTTGATCGACCCATTTAGTTCTTTTCTTGTCTAAAAGCTGCATGAAGTGATCGATAGTGATAATTTTGCGTGTAGCAGTCAGAAACTGGGAAGAATAAAAGTTGATATACTTGTTTACTGTTAGAAACGTATGACGTCTAAGGGTTTCGTTGTTGCTGGGGTTTAATGATCTCACTGTCAAATTAGCCCATTTGAACAGCATGAGCTCTAAATTACGTATTTAAGAATTGTTTGGGGACAGTTTTTAGCGAACTATATTGAGTTATTTTAAGCTATTGGCAGTGTTTAACAGTGACATTCGAAATTTTAGATGATGCATAAACAGTAGAATAAATGTGCATACCAAATTCTAAATTTAAGTTATATTTATTGAAGAAAGGATGAATTAGTAGTTTCTTAACAGCAATGATGCTGTTATGGTCCACAATTGTGAGTATTAAAAAAATGTTTTTCTGTAAATTAGTTGCTCTCAAGGTATTTTGCTTAAACATGGGTCGCCATGAAGAAGGATCAAATCAAATTAACTGCAAAGATAATAAAAGATTAAAATAACAAAAAACGCAATTTGCATTGTGTTCCCAATAATGGATCTTTTCAATAATAATATAGTCACCTCTTAGGAAATGTAAAAAAGGACAATACAGCTGATGCGGCAGTACACAAGGTATCGAAATGTTCAAGATTTGGTTTCATAGCCAGGAGACTGCCCGGATTTTTATCTTATTGAGAACATATTTAGGCATTTTCACATAAACTTGATGTATTCCTGAATAAAAACCCCTGAAACTTAAAAAATGTCATTGTTTAAACTTCATTATACCATGGGGACATCTTAAAATATTAAATGCAGTAAAACTTGAAGAAAGTCAACTGTACTAACAAGAGTTCAACCAAGTTTTCTTCATACTTTATTTCTAAGGAGTAAGGTTTTCTTTTAATCTCTGCACATAAGCCCTTCAGTCTCTGGTGGTCTTTTAAAAATGTTTCTTTTAACTTTTTCTGCCTGTCAAAAGGCAGAAAAACTATTCTATTCACTAAAAACTATTTACTAACTATCCAGTCATAAAAGCCTCCAAAGTCACATAACGTGTTGCCAATGTCAGGGACAAAATACCTGGAAAACTGCTGCACAAAACCACTTTAAAAGATTAAAGGTTTTGCTGAATGAAAGTACATAAAAATAGGGAGTAGTTAAAGCTTTTTCACAGTATTACTCATCAAACACTGAATTTCTCTATTTCAATTAACACCATCATCTTCCAACCCAGAAACAATAATGTATTGATATCAGAAAGATAATTTAGGATGCTTCTTACTTTTAATCTATGTTTTCCCAACACTTTTCTTTGCAGGCCATTAAACATTGTCTCCATAATGAACTCTTAACATCTCAAACACTAAAGACGTTTATCACATCTTGTTGGAGTCTATCCAACTTGCCAAACATGTAATGATTATGATGAATATCAGATATACTGCCTTGAAATACAATATCCTACCAATGATGTTCTTGTGGTGAAAGATTTCCACCTGGTCTTTTTGACTAACAAATCCTATAACCACATAAAGATTTATTATGTGGTTCTTTCTGGGGTTAAAAAAAATAAACTGTTACTAAGAATATAATGTTTTGTTTTCTCTCTTTTTAACTCAGTAATTGTGAGAAACCGCAGGCATGGCAGCTCCTGTAAATATCCAGACTCCAAGTAAGACCTGGGAGCTGAGTCTGTATGAACTACACAGGAGCCCTCAGGTAAGTGGTAGCACAAAACAAATATGAAATTCATAAAGCTGTTTGTAAGTCTGGATTGATGTGACCATTGCGTCATGTTTAAAGGGTGAAATATGTACAGTTTCGAATTAGACATGGATATGTTGGCGCTGACCTAACAGGGTTAAAACTCCATTGTTCAAAGGGGTGTATTACAGAAGAGATTAATGCCTCAGCTATGTTTTGCTGAACAAAGGCTGCCTGTGTTAAATAAGGCTAAAGGTCTGCCTGTATGACATCAAAGACATCATAGATCAGTCTGTTACGATCACTGACTGAGTTCGTAACTTCCCATGTAGCAATCTCTGAAAGTAAAACCTGTTCACTAATCATTTTTCTTATGTGTGATGAAAAAGCCAATGTAGAGAAGATTTGTCACCTCTAAAGTCAGTTTGAATATATTTAAACACTGATCATAAGTTCAATTGATTACCTGAATATATCAAATTGGCAGACAATGTTTGAATTTATTGTCTATATTTGCTGTGAAGTTTTGTTACTTTTCCTTGTTTTCTTTTATTATTTTAGTTTTTTTGAATTCTCTCAACTCAAACGCTCAACAACTCCAAATATGTAAGATATCTTACAAATAATAAGATATCTTACATATATATGTAAGATATATATGTAAGATATCTTACAAATAGTAAGATATCTTACATATTTGGAGTTAATATTGGGTTTATCCGAACTGGTCGTAAAGATTTTGCCTAGATCATTCTAACCAAATATATAAAAAACATTATGAAATGTTCCAAATTGGATTCCTTCTGATAGCATCTGAATTTGACTATGTAAATAGGTGGCTTTTACAGGAAATTGATTGAATTTACTCAAACCGGGTCCAAGGAAATCAACTTGTATGAATTGGACTAATTTCCCCCATAAGGTTTTCTGAGATTGGATTTTTCCTTGATTGTTACAATGTAAAGCAACAGAATAAAGCAGAATTTTGTTTGTGTGTACACAGGAGGCCATCGTGGATGGGACTGAAGTGGCGGTGTCTCCTCGCTCGCTGCACAGTGAGCTGATGTGTCCCATCTGCTTGGACATGCTGAAGAACACGATGACCACCAAAGAGTGTCTGCACCGCTTTTGTTCTGACTGTATTGTCACTGCACTGCGATCTGGGTGAGAACAACTGCCATTAGGCGTTAGTGAAGTAATGCAGGGTGCAAACTTTTCAATAACTGTTCAATATGTGGAGGTACAATACGTAAACATCTAACTGGGATACTATCAACCCATCTGATTTTGAGAATAAACAGGACAACTTTAGTATATCTTTGAATGGAAGTGTGTCATATATACACAGGTGCAAAACAAGTATTTTTAAATACTTCATTGTATTTAAAAAAAACTTATCTTTATGACACCTCAGGAACAAAGAGTGCCCAACCTGCAGGAAGAAACTGGTCTCCCGACGTTCACTGCGCAGAGATTCAAACTTTGACGCGCTTATTTCAAAGATCTACCCGAGTCGTGACGAGTACGAGGCCCATCAGCGCACCGTCCTGGAGAGGCTCAACAGGCTGCACAACAAGGAGGCGCTGAGTTCCAGCATCGAGGAGGGGCTCCGCCAGCAGGCCCGCTACAGGTCCGAGAGGTGGGGGAGGAAAGGGAGGTCGTCAGGAGGGCACATGGCGAATGATCTCTTCTCCCCCCCCCCCCCCCCCCCCCCCCAGATGAAAATGTTTTTAGTATCACCAGACAGTTTATTCTACAGTAGTCATTCCCAGAACATCTTTGCTGACTTGGTGTAAATAGAGTAGTAAAGTTGCATATTAGTTTCTCTGTAATTGCAGGTTCTTGTTTTTTAGAGAACTCACTGCTTCTGCTTCAATTATAATAACATCCAAAATCATTATTTTTGGCCTTTAAATAAATATTTGAGAGTTTCAGATTTTATTCTTTCAGATAAATGGCCTTCTTTTAGATGAAGAATGAGAAAGTCAAATGGTTTTGTCATATCAGGCCAAGTACATATTCAGATATTTGTCTTGTTTTCATTAAATCTTCACTCATTCAGTCCAATTATAACGTTTTAGAGAGAAACTGCCAGTTGAATTTGTAATCTTTGATTGGGTTCATATTGATTATTCGGAATCATCATAGGCATCATGCATTTTATTCTGGTATTCATTGCTGAAAATATATTCTTGAAATATATATGTGAAGGCTGAATATATGAAAATATATTCAACCTTCACATCAGCCTTCTGCTGCCCCCTTATGTTAATGCTTTGAACCAGCAAGTGGCACAATTTCAATCCAAAACGTTCAGTGCTGTTGTGTTGCGATAACAGGGAATCATTATGAGGGAAAACATCTTTATCAGTTTTAAACAACACTAACTTTAAAATTTTGTTAATGTTTACCTGCTCCTTACAGGAATCACCGTGTGAAGAAGCCTACCCAAGAGAGTGACAACACCACTTTCAGCGGTGGTGAGGACAACGGTGACTCCCGCTCACACCTGTCCCATGACTCTGCCCCCTCGAACACGCCACACCCCAGGGGACAAACTCCCCCGGAGGCTGGACCGAGCCGCAAGCGGCAGCGTGCCTCAGACGACGGCTCGGGCCCCGAGGCGGACAGCGGGAGCCCAACTCCTCCCCTGAGGCGCCACAAGGAGGGGCCGGCCTCAGAGATCGAGTTGGTGTTCAGACCACACCCCCAGCTGGTCCATGGCAACGACTACAACCAGACCAGGTGAGATAATCTGATGTTGCATCCAAAGAGCACAGTGTGTGTTACCACGAATAGGCCTTTCAATTTTGCTGGACGATAAATCATCCCAGATGTTTTTGCGATAAACGATAGTATTGTTGTTTTGAGACCATTTTCAAGTTATATAATGGTTATGGCATAATAATACATAAGCCCATTCTCAAAGATCAATAAAGTTTGATCTAAATACGTAAAAAAAAATTGTCCTTCAAAGAAAGAGCTAGTTGAGACCAAAGCACCAGACTGAAGAGTTTATCCAAATTTTGGTAGAAACAGAAAAAAAAAAAAATAAATAAATAAATGATGCAAATGGAAATGATTGAGATTGTTTTATTTTATCATGCAATGACAGACCTGGCTATGGATACATGCTTTTTAGAAATGATATCCAACAATTCTATTTTTAATTGCATATCAATGTTTTTATTTGCCCCTTTCAGATTAACATTCTGTGATAAACATTTTCTTTTCTACAAAATTCTGAAGAATATCAATTTATGACCAGCTTAATTGTTTGGCAATTGAATAGTAAACTATCTTAAAATATACTGCTGTTAATAGCTATAAATAGTAATAGTAATACAACTGATCTTTCCCTCTTTTAACAGATATGTGAAGACAACAGCCAACGCCACTGTGGACCATCTGTCAAAGTACCTCGCGCTGCGCATCGCTCTCGAGGAACGACGGACTGATGGACCAACGGACAACAGAGGAAAAGAGGAGGGAGGAGCAGAGGGAGAAGGTGAAACTGGAGCAGCGTCAAGGAGTGGAGAAGGGACAAGTCTGAGCAACATCAGTGAGAAACAATACACCATCTACATAACAACAAGGGGAGGGCAGTTTTCAGTGAGTAACATTTCATTTCATCTTCAGGATAAAATGTTTGTTTCTGCATAAAGAAACTTTTGCGAGCCAGTCACCTATCTTTTTCCCCTCAGACTCTCAATGGTTCTCTGACACTAGAATTGGTCAACGAGAAATACTGGAAGGTCCGAAAGCCGCTGGAGCTTTATTACGCTCCCACCAAGGAGCAGCAGCAGCCTCAAGCAGCGCAGCAGCATCAGCCGCAGCAGAAATCCCCCCCACCGCAGGATGGATGAGGTCATAGTCCTGTTCTCTGTCAACTGCTACGAAAACACCCATTGTGTTTGCAATCTAGCATTAATTTTGGTTTATTCTTTGATTTCTTTTGCGTATTTTTTACTTGAAACATTTGACGGCCGACCTGAATTGGAATTGATCATAAACAGAAAACCTGATGCAATCTGCAGCATTAAAAGAAAAACATTTAATAAAATTCACTCAAGTCAGCAGACTTTTCCTCCTTCAAGATTCGCCATTTTCTCATTCCTTAATTTTTGATAAAAATTTTTGTTGGCTAATGTGTTTCTCCAAAAATCTTTGTATCATGTACCATTCTTTGTTTTGGTTATTTTACAATCATAGGACTCTTTAATTCCAGCTATTTTATGGTTCCTTGACTTGTTCTCAATATGTTGGTGCTTTAGATTTACTGTCATGATGGGCATTTGATAAGGCATAGGTCATCCCAAATAGTTTCAGAAAATGAATTGTCATAAGTTGTTTTTCCTCTCCTGCTTAAGTTCTTTGTCTTGCAATCCTGATGAAGAGTAATTTATATAATGCTACTTTTAATAGATCATATGACTGAAGCTCCTACCAGCTCTTCATACTTATAAAACAGCTGTCATGTCATTACATGTTGTACTATTGTGGCAGTAATGACTAATTCACAGCTGTAACTTTTCAACATTGAGTGAACAAACTTTTGCAGCAACAGCTCTGAATATTAACATACATTGGGAGTGGGGAAATTGTACATTTTGAAGCTTTTCTTTAATATAGATATGTAGATTTATCCAACTGTATTTAGAATGCTCAAGTCTTACTTTGTCCTGAATAATTTTGCTGTAATATAACTGGAAATGGGCAGAATGATTTATTGCCGTGTTTTACAGCCTCTTATTTTAACAATTTTTCTGATATTTCTGTATTTTAACTCTTTTCACCCCTTTGATTTGCTTTAGTTAATACCACAGTATGTTTCTACACTTGCTTAAAAGACAAAAAAGCCATACATGTGCCTTCTTTATGAAGGCTGAACACGAGTTGAACAATTTCAACTCTGCTTATCGTTTCTTTGCACTTTATATTTCCTGCAGCCATAGCTTACCTACTTTCATGATATAATGGGCAAATTAAATGCAATATTATTCCTGTTACAAAAGTCACTCTTTCTGAACAATTGAGAATAAACTATTTAAACCAATTTCAGGATCAGTATTTGAATCAAAAACAAAAAAAAAAGACAGGATAGGTAAATTTTGTGAAGTGTGGCGTTTTATTGAAACAAAGGGAAGCAGGGAGTTTACTTCTTCTTGGACACACCGACAGTGCGACCACGACGGCCGGTGGTCTTGGTGTGCTGACCGCGCACGCGCAGACTGTAGATAGAGAAAAGAGATGCAGGTAAAGTTAAAACTAATTTATTTTAGTTCATATGGAAACAAACTAAAGCAACAAGGACAGTTTTTTTTTCCCTTGGCAAATATTCTTTAAGAGCACTGTAACAATTTCACAGCAATACTTCAAAAGGTGAAATATATGTACAGAAAAATGTACTGTGGAATGGTGATTTTCACCAACTAATTAACTAATAAAGTTTATGCAGTAAATACAGTGCACCTTCCAATAGGAAATGCAAAGCTACACTGCCATATGTCTTTTACATGTGCCATTTTTTGTATGTAAAAGAGATGTCTTTTCCATTGTTATATAGACATGCTTGCCTTTCACACAGGGACCAATTTGCATTGGGAGATTTACACAATATGCAACAGAAAAACTTCACTTTTAAAGAGAAGGACAATACTTTAGAAGGCTAATCAGATTAACATGATAGCAAAACTAAATTTAATGGCTTTTTAAATAGATTTTATTCAGTAGAACATAGACAGGGACGAGGAGAGAGAATGGCCTGAGACCAGGAATCTAACCCTGGACAACCACGTCGAAGATAACATCTCCACATGGTGCATGTGGTCTTTAAAAACTGAGTCACCAAGGACCAGCCTGCTCTTCTTTTCAGCCAATTTATTTAGTTAATTTATTTAGCTAGGCGTAGTGCAAAGTGTTCAGTATAGAAACCAAAATCATTCAATAGGAATTCAAGTGTCCCCAGGACAGGCTCTCTCTGCACCACTCATCTGTTCACCTTCCTGTATTTGAACAATCTTGAGCTGAACCAGTCTGCCACAGTCTGTGTAGGGCCTCGACACTTTGAGTTGCAATATTGTTCTCAATCTTAGCTTTATCCCAGTATTACGAATGAATCGACTAAAAATGGCAAGATTGGTGTGAGAACAGAGCAGCTCCTGGTGAACAAGATGTTGATGTTTGTTCTTGGACAAACGCTCTTAATTCTTACCCCCAGAAGTGTCTGAGACCACGATGAGCCCTGATCTTCTTCAGTCTCTCCAAATCTTCTCTCAGCTTGTTGTCCAAACCGTTGGCGAGGACCTAGAGATGCACATAAAAGTGATCCGTGATTAATTGAGGAAACATTTAAAAAAACTTTACAACATTTCAGGCTATAGTGTCTCACTGGGTCCAAAAGGATTTATAATACTGTTGACCACTTACTTGGCTGTATTTGCCATCCTTGACGTCCTTTTGCCTGTTAAGGAACCAGTCTGGGATTTTGTACTGACGAGGGTTCTGCATGATAGTCACTACCCGCTCAACCTATAAAAAAATAATATATATATATATGTACACACACACACACACATATATATAGCGTCATTAGGACTAATAGTTGGTAGCAAATAAGAGATAGCTTGAATTCTACCAGAAAAAGGTCAGCCTATTTGCCTAGATGTAAGTTTATTTATTTTTAATCATGAATCTGATGTGGATCAAATGTTTATTTTACCAACACATGGCTTCAATGTTTGTCTAGATAGTCTTTCAATAACCACCACAAAAAAAGTGCTCAGGCAAGTGAACGAAAGATATTTAGCTTTTAAATTATTTTTATTCTTTTGAGGAATATATGCTAGTTAAGATAGAACCTAATGTTTTGAAATCAGATTATGAACCACGGTGTTCACTTTTTATTCCTTTATAACAGATAAGATGCTACTCATGTGAAGAGGATTATCTCATCTAAAAGGCTGAGATGTTTAATATTTTGACTATCTCACAAAGAACTCAGTTACTGGAAGGGCAAAGATCAATGGCAACCACATTTCAACCTTACTGAAGCTTCTGTTCATAAAGCAGGTTGTGGTTATACTGTCTAAAGAACCTCCATATGGCATCTATGGGGATGCTTGGACTGAGTAGTTTGAGAAAATTTATTGAAATAACCAACTATTAAAATGCATACACAATAACTGCAAAGCAGGAACAAACACATGGTCAAGACCAAAACACAAAATGGAAAACAAAAACATTCACTGTTGACATTGGCAGGGCAACTACATCTTTACAGCAAATTTGAACTATATACATTGAAGTTTTCAAGACAACAATCATTCTTATTTAATTTAGTAATCTGTCCAAAAAAAGATTTCTAGCCAGACTTGGAACTAATAATTTTTAGTTTTTAGCAGCAATGCTTACCTCCTCCTCAGTGAGCTCTCCAGCCCTCTTGCTGAGGTCAATGTCAGCTTTCCTTAGGACGACATGAGCGTAGCGTCTGCCTACACCCTTAAATCAGACAAACAGTAATTTAGTATTACTCTTATGGAAACAATCAGAAGAGACCAAGTGCAGCAAGCTCAAAATGTAAGTTCAAATGTAGCACAAAGTGTCAACTATTTTAAAAAGATACATTTTTTTCAAATATACCTTGATGGCTGTAATGGCGAAGGCGATCTTCCTCCTACCATCAATGTTCGTGTTGAGAACACGAAGAATGTGCTGGAACTTCTCAGGGATGACCAAAGACTGAAATCATAACCATAACAGGAAAAACATCACTAAAAGAAAAGAGATGACCAGAGGCTGAATCCTAGCAACAGAACTACCTTAAGACCACAGCATTGCAAAATACAAGATACAATCAACTGATAAATGTTTAACTTGTTCAATCAAACTAAATGCAAAAATGCAAATCTTAATACAAACAACAGGCTTCCATTTGTAGTGCTCTTGTTAATGCTAACAAAGTAGCTAGCTCAGCGATTGAAGCCCCGAGCAAAACTGTATGGGCGATATAAATATGATTGGACCTCAAACGTAGCAATGTAACGCAAGTTATCACTGCTTTACCTGGCACGTAAAACGTGTTTTAGCGAAATTAACAATGAAAATTGTAGGTATTAATTAATCCACTGGCGCTTCTTAGCTTGTGACTCCTCACAGCTAACCAGCGTTGATAAGATAGGGTACCATATTTCAAATATAATGTCTCATATTTAAACGATTTCAAGTTATTTCATCACCACAACATGTATAGTACTTAATGGGGACGAATAAACCACAGATAAAGTAGATATAAGCTCGATGATTGTAGATTTTAAAAGCATACTAGATCGGTCGAAAACCAACTTACCATCTTGGAAGCAGGTTCCGTGCAAAGAGGAAGACGCTATTATCTCGCGAGACTTTGGCTGAGTTTTTGACAGGAAATTGGTCCTCCGTTTTTAGTGGGTCCGATGAGATTTTACGCATCTTAAAGCCAATTTACGTAAAAATAAATTATATACATGTTACAGTTATTTTATCTGTATAAAAATAATTTCACCATTCTGAAGCCATATAC
This sequence comes from Xiphophorus couchianus, assembly GCF_001444195.1. Taxonomy (NCBI): domain Eukaryota; kingdom Metazoa; phylum Chordata; class Actinopteri; order Cyprinodontiformes; family Poeciliidae; genus Xiphophorus; species Xiphophorus couchianus. Next base: position 21,129,742 of record NC_040240.1, read on the forward strand.
CTTACTAGGTTTATAAAAATGTTAAATGCTTTTTCATGGCTGATACCTGGAAGCGGAACCAATGCATTGGTTGCATTTGTGTTTTTGTTTTCCTTTCTATCCTCTACGTTAGCATAAATTCGCCGCAATGGCGGAGGGAGTACCTGCTGGTATTATTGAAGCCGACGTAAACATAACTGGAAACCAAACACAAATCGCCATGGCGTATCTACAGGACGAGGTGACAGTTTATTTAGTTGACTCGATAGCCTTTTTAGAGGGAACACAGTTAAATATTCAGAATAGCTTTGGACAATAATAGCACCTGCTAGCATTTCCCTAACAGGCTTCAAACTGTCTAGTCAAACTGTGGAGCACCTAGTTTGATGATAAAACCAAGATATTAAATGCTAACTATCAATCAGTTGTTGACCGACAACTTGATTAATTACCATGTTGATTGCAAACAACGAAAACCTAACTAGAGCAGACAATTGAGGGTGTTTTCAAGTCAGGTGAGATTTTCACTGTGATAAACATTTGGTGGTATCTGCTATACTTTGAATACCTCGCACTACACAAGTACTTGTTTCACTAAATGAGATGAAACCCTTAGAGATTCTTTTCTGAAATAGCTATATCTTTATTTTTCTCTAGAAAACTGATGGAGACATCACTAACCTTAACTTGGGAGAACTGGACCTGACCACTGATGAGTTCATCTTGGACGAAGTGGACAGTAAGACTGTGGTTCATTACTATATTGCTCCAATCTTTTTTTAGTTCACAAGGGATAAACATTTGTTATTGTATGTTCATATTTAAGCACCTTTTCATTCTGAAATAAGTTCACAGTCCCAAAATGAACTAGTTTTGTTCATTTATCGTTTTCCTTATGAAACAGTGTTTAGTAATGCAGCTTTCATACATAATTGGTCTGTAAACATATGATCTCATCACTAAACATTTGCAACTTGGTCTCTGCGATCTTAAGTTCTGTTTCATTCTTCTTCTTTGCTAACAGAAACTGTATTTTATTTTATCTGAACTCTTAAAGTCTCTCATTGGCATGTTTTCATATTTTAGCTGTTGCTATACACTTATTTAAAAATTTTCAGTCAAGTTCGGAGGAGGAGTTTTTGTCTTGGAAAGTCTTTTTGATCTCAGATTTCTACAAAATATTTCTTAATTATTATATCTTTCCTCCTGCAGCTCATATTCAGGCAAACTTGGAAGATGATCTTGTGAAAGAAGCTCTTAAAACGGTAAAGGCATCATAACACATTTGTATCAAATATACAACTTAAATGTTTAAACTGACCTGGCTATTAATCCTCCTCATTTCTCCACTGTAGAGATTTAAATGGCCAAAGGATAACACCTGTTTCTGTTACTGTGACAATTACTTACTTCTTTATTATTTCTGAATTTTATATTTTGAATAAAGTGTACACTCAAGAAAGAAGGCATTCATTATTGTGTCTCAGTCACTTTCACTTTGCTGTTGCATTACCTGGTCCAGTATGTATTCTTTTTCACAAACCAGAAGCACAAGATATCTGGTGTAACTACACTGTTCATTTGTAGTTTCTGGCCTCTGTGCAGTATATTGTTGTACACAAATGTAATTTGTTTTAATTCAAACTGCTAAATGAACATGTTCTCTAATGTCCTGAATCATCTCAGATTGCTAATCAGCCAGAATGCACCTGGTCTGAAAAACCCTCTAGAAATGAAGCACTTATTTTTAACATGCTCTCTTTTACAAAGTAACTCTGAGGTGAACATCTTTTTACATGAAGCCAATAATAACCATGTTTTCTAATAGTTCAGTTCTTCTCTTTGTGTCTGTTTTCAGGGTGTTGACCTACGTCAGTACTCTAAGCAGGTGGAGGCGGAGCTGCAGAGGATCGAACAGGCATCCATCAAAGATTGTATCCTTTAAATTTTAGAACTTACTGGCCCTCACGTTGTATCAATGTCAAACACGTTTGAAGCCAGATATAGGCTATGACTAAATCCATGAGTCTATGTTAAATGGTCAATTAATAAACTAACATGTCATTGAATTGTTTACTGAACTCTTGTGAGACTTGGAATTGTTTTACCTTTTCAACAATGCAAAATTCCATCCTGAGCACATTTATGTTAGACATTAAGGAAAGTCAAAACATTGCTCTTCTGCACAACCAGATCACTGCGTGTGACTCCATACTGGAGGTGAGACCATACTTAAGCACAGTTTATTTATGTAGCACCTATCCACAGTACATCTAATAGAAAAATGTTCCATTTCCACATTTTTCTTAGTGTGTAACTATTTCATATAACTAGAAAAAGATTAGTTAAAACATCTCTCCAGTTCTTGAGTTACAGATTTTTAATAGGTTGCTTTTTCTTTTCTTCCTTAGCGAATGGAGGGTATGCTGAGTGGCTTTCAGAGCGACCTTTCCTCCATCAGCAGTGAGATCCAGACCCTGCAGCATCAGTCAGTCAGTATGAACGTCCGATTGAAGAACAGGCAGGCCGTACGCAGCCACCTCAGCCAGCTGGTGGACGAGCTAGTGGTGCCCGGAGTCATGATCTCGTAAGTTTAAGACAGAATAATTTCAATCATGTTGAGCATACAGACAACAATTTGTAAAGCCTTAATTAATTTTCATGTTGCTTCATGACAAAATTAGAATAAGAAAAATAGGGATGTTGTATTAAAAATGAGCGACTAAAAAACTACTACAAGCGGCTTGATGTTGTCCTCTGTCATTGCAGCACCATCCTGGAAAGTCCAGTGACGGAGCAGGAATTTCTTGAGCAGCTCCATGAGCTCAACACAAAGATCAACTTTGCCAAAGAGCTGAGCTTCAGAGAAACTTTGGCCTGCTCTGACATCCAGGACATTGTTGATCGCCTCAAACTCAAGGTAAACCCCAGAGAGAGTGGAAATGCATTTTATGTTTTGTTACTCCTTGCGTCACAGCAGTAAATTCAGTTATTTTATGTTCATGTTGTTTGCTTTTCAGTCATTGCTTTAAATGTACTCTTGCTGCATAAGGAAACACTTGTTTCAGGGTGAAGTAATATATGTATATAACTTTTTAACTCATTTGTCAAATGTTCAAAGGAACTGTTTGAACCCCGTATGAGTTTAGTTGTATTTGTATAAATTGAACTCCTCTAGGATTCTTTTACAATGTTTTTCACAGTAAGTAAACTGAACTTTCTCCCCCTCAGGCGGTCTCAAAGATCAGAGAGTTTATTCTTCAGAAGATCTACTCCTTCAGGAAACCAATGACAAACTATCAGATCCCACAAAATACTCTGCTGAAATACAGGTGTGTGCTTTTCTACTTTGTGGTGGCTTTTGAAAAGGGTCATTCCAAATTTACATAAAAATTAAAGCAGCTAAAATGTCTAAATTGAACAAAAGACCACATCCTTTTTCTATTTATTCCATATTCTAAAATGAGTGAAAATGACTGATGATTGTCCTTATGACTGTCCTGCTGTAGATTTTTTTATCAGTTTCTTTTGGCTAATGAAAGAACCGTTGCCAAGGAGATCAGGGACGAGTATGTGGACACTATGAGCAAGATTTACTACAGTTACTTCAAGTCCTACAGTGGCCGGCTCCTCAAAGTGCAGGTCAGTGGATCCATTAAGAAAAATCACAAGCGTGTGATGTGACCTCCATAAGTTCATCTCTGCTTCATTACATTTTGTATTTGGTCCACCACACATCCCAGACTGTCAGGATGTGGGAAAACACTAAGCTCTTGTCCTTTTACTACCCTTCATTTTTTTAAAGGGTTTTATTTTATATTAGAATTTATTTTTCTGCTCTGTTTCAGTATGAGGAGGTAGCAGACAAAGATGACCTGATGGGAGTGGAAGATACAGCTAAGAAAGATATCCTTCAATTTCTGTCTTTATGCATGGTTGTGTTTGCTCATGAAAAATGAAACATTCAAATTACATTAGAAGAAAATGAAACATAGTTCCTCTTAGGTAAGTAATACAGAAGTAAATTATTTTGTTTTTAGAAAGAGTTTCATTTTCATACTGCAAAAATGATCATTTATTTTATAAAACAAAACATATAAAATCTTGTACCATGTTCTGCTACAGGCACACATAAACTAGAAGTGTAACCTTGATCCTACAAGTTCAGCACATTTAAGTCACCTTTTAGAATAAAGTGTTTAGTTTTTTTTACTGTATTTTCATACATTGGCTCGTTATGTCCTCATCTATGAATGACATTTATGACGTTTGTGTTTTCGTTGTCCTTGTGACAATGACAATAAAGATTTATCTTATCTTATCTTATTTTATCTATCTTATGTTGAGAAGTTTCTGTAAGTGGTTTCCTCTGTATGAATGTTGTCAGCTAAGGTAAAAAGTTTTAATATGTTAAGCTCAATTGATCTGAAGTGTTTCTATCAGAAGAACTCCAACTGCATGACTGTCAGTTAGACACAGGACAGCATTGATGTACCGATGCCCAGTTTAAATGAGCCTTGACTTTGAGCTGCAGGTTTTTTCTCCAAACCGTCTTTAAAGAGCAGGAACACCATTTTCACTTTGGGCCAGAGGGGGGCTATATTGAGTCCAGCAGAGCTGGAGGGTCCCATCCTGGTTCCACATACAGCTCAGAGAGGGGACAGCAGGGTGAGCACATGTTTAAAATTACAATCTAAATTAAAAACAAAAACTGATTTTATTCAAACTGTGAAAATACTCCTTGTATTATTTACAAGGTTAACACTGACTGCATTAGAAGCGGTAAAAGATCAATAATACTGTGATATGAGTCACAATATGCATTGTTTGTACATTCCAATAAATTGTTCTCCTACAAATATAAAAATTTTCATTTTTCTCAAAGGATTAATTGACTATAATTGTATTCTTATTTTTTAACATAAACTCAGAAAGATAAATATTCTTAAATAATGCCATAAAAGTCAATATTTAAGCAGGGGTAAGAAATGGTGTTTGTAATCTAAATATTAGTATTTTAGCATCATTTCTGCTTAGGGCTAAGAAACATTGTACTGTAATCTGTTAATTGTCTCTGTTAATTGTCTGTTCCCCAGTATCCGTATGAGACGTTGTTCCGCAGCCAGCACTATGCCCTGCTGGACAACAGCTGCAGAGAATACCTCTTCTTGTGTGACTTTTTTATGGTGACTGGAAACTCAGCCCTCGACCTTTTCAACTGCATCATGGGGAAAACTCTCAGCATGTTCATGGTATGGACATCTGTTTTATCTCCAGTTGTATAGTTGTATGGGTTTCATCCTACTGTAGAGTGCACACACTTTTGTTTTATATTTTACTCAATGCACCTATTGGTGTTTTTGTTCTTGTATGTAAGCCTAATTTGCCAAAATGGAAAACATATCTTAATAATGCATGAACAGGCTTTTATTATCTGATTTATAAATCTGTAATTTTAGCTGTTTTAATTTATTTTATTTTTTGTTTATCTCGTGTTTATAGTTTTCATTTACAATTCCAACCTGGGCAAGCAGTTATTTATTTACTTCACTTTGCCTAATACACTACACACCTAAAACTTTAGTGATCTTGTTCTCTGTGTCTGTCTGCAGAAAAGCATGTCCACCTACGTGTCAGACTGCTACGACAGCATCGCTATCTTTCTCTGCATCCATATCATCCTCAGATTCAGAGCCATCACAGCGAAGAGGACCATCCCTGCTCTTGACAAGTCAGTTTCACATTGAAATTAAAAATACGTCATATGGATTTATGGATTTATATTTTTATTTATTTTCTTACTTTCATTGGAGTCATTCTTACAAGAACAACTGGGGGGATGCACATATGATTGCGTTATTCTTTATATTTCTAGAATCACCTGAAGAAGTTGTGATTGTTTCTCAGGTACTGGGACGCCGTGTTGGAGCTGCTGTGGCCGAGGTTTGAACTCATTCTGGAGATGAATATCCAGAGCATCAGAAACACGGACCCTCAGAAACTGGGAGTGCTGGACACCAGACCACACTACGTATGTGTTCACACACAAAGACCACTGCTCCTGGCCTCAATCATAGTGAAGCTGTTGCATCGGTTATGGTTCCAGCTTTATAATTACATTTTATGAGATGTGTGATTTGGTATAAAGAAAGTTATGTAGGCGCATTGCAGTAAAATTTAATGTAATCAACATTTTATTTATTTCAGTAATTATATTCTAAAAGTGAAATCCATATATTCCATAAAATCACAGTGTTTAGTAGTTTTTATGACTTACAGCTAACGAAAATCCGCAAGATTCTGTTTGTATGCAAGTAAGAGCAAAAACAAAAAACTGGATTTCTAATAGAAAAATGTTCTATTATTTCCATATTAATGCATATAAATTGCTGGAATGACAAAGGTTCTTTAGCAAGGCTCTTGCTAAAAAACCTGGTTGTTCAGACTACTTTATCCATCCATATTAATGGAAAGTTGAGTGGAAGAAAAAGTATATCACAAAATGTTTTGTGGTGTGAGTTTATGTTTTCTAATTTCAGATCACTCGGCGATATGCAGAATTTTCCTCCGCCATTGTGAGCATCAATCAAACATTTCCTAATGAGAGGACCAACACTCTACTGGGCCAGCTGCAGGTAACACACACACACATGCATTCACACAATATTTATTCTATGATTATCTGCTGCCAAATGGAAAAATTATTCAGAATTTTAAATTACGAAGAAATATTGGTCAGTTTGAAATTTCTCAGTTGTGGTTGTTTAGCAGGTTTTTGCAATGGAGTAAAACAAACAAAAAAAACAGTTAATTACATACATACATACATATATGTGTATATATATATATAGACACATAATTTTTCTTTGCAGGTTGAGGTTGAAAACTTTGTGCTGAAGATGGCGGCAGAATTTCCCTCCAGGAGAGATCAGCTGATCTTCCTCATCAACAACTACGACATGCTGCTCAGTGTCCTGATGGTGAGAATTACTCCGTATTTAGTGTTAATGATGTTTGCTCTGTAATCTGCTTGGATGATTTGCAGGGCACAAAAGTTTCTGTATTTATTTTTTCATCTCTGCAGGTTTTTAATCTAACACAAATCTTTTCTTTTGTGCTAGAATATTTTAAGTATTTGTTTTCGTTTGTCAATTCTGATTAGGTTGTTGTTGTTTTCTAACCTGTCCAGGAGAGGGCAGCAGATGACAGTAAAGAGGTGGAAAGTTTTCAACAGTTGCTCCTTGCTAGAACGCAGGTAAAATCTGATTATTTTTATTTCACTACACATTAAATTAATATGTATAACTAAACTTCTGATTATTAACAATTATGATTTGAAGAACCCATGAAAATATTTCAAGAGGTGGGTATTTAGTTACACTTTTTCAATTAACACACTTTTGTTTAATAAATTAGTTTTGCATATTTAAGGCATATAATTTATATTTATTTTTTATAGTTATTTATAACAATCTAAAAAAAATTTTTAAACATGCATCCTCTGCTTGTAGAAAAGATGTTAGTCTGTTTAAGAAGAGTCACATCATTGGTTTGCATCAAGCAGAGGAAAAACTCTAAAGAGATGGCAGTAGTTATTAAAGTGGGATTAGAAAAGGTTAATACATTATTGAAGGTTGAAGGAATGTTGGGGACCATTCTTCATCTGTACCCTTAAAATGAACAGAAATTGTTTTTATATCAACACCAATATATGTTTTTCCACAAAGTAAATTATTGGAAATAGTAAAACAATTTTTAAAAAGCAATAAAACAAGCATGTGAAAAAGCAATTGACTTTTTGGTTCAATTTCACTTGCCACTCCCAGACATTTCAAACAAGGACATTGCTTAAATACAACATGAAGCAGGCAAAAAATCCTTGCCTTGCCTTTTCTTTAAAGGCTAAAAAAATCCTTTAAGAAAGGCTTTTTTTAAAGCCTTTTCTGACAGAAGCTTGTCTTTTGTAGCTTTAAAAAAAAGACTAAAATCCCTTTGTATCTAGAGGAGGTTTCCACAGATGAGAATGACAATATGTTTGGGAGGATGAAGAGACCTTCCTGCAATGGATGATAAAGACAGCACATCATGTTTTTAGCTAAAGATAACTTTGCTTTCTCATCAAGAACAGATGAGAAAGCAAAGTTATACATCCGGAAAGAGCTGTAAAGCTATTTCTAAGGCTGTGCTCTGAAGCATAGTTCGAGCCAAACTGGACAAAATATGTAACCATGGTGAAACTTCCCAATTACTCAATTGGTGCATCACAAACTCCCTCTAGGAAGTCACAAAAGTACATAGAACAACTTCAGTTAAGCACACTTGGATTATGTAGCAGAACAATAAACCAAAAAAAAAAAACAACTTTTAAAGAAATGCTGGTTGGAGGGACCTAGTGAAATTCCATATTTAATTACATTTGGGCTGTTGTGGCATGACCCTAAACACACTGTTAAGTCTTGAAAACCTTCCATTGTGATTGAATTCAAACAATAGAAAAGCAGTAGGAATACTGTTTCTCAGCACCGTGTAACACAATTATAAGCTTTAAGCTTGTTTTATGCCTTTAATCTTTCGCTTCAAGCAACTGAGCTTTTAAATATTCCTCCCTGTTTTTCCTCCATCCCCACCTCGCAGGAGTTTATCGAGGAGATTCTGTCTCCTCCCTTTGGGGGGATGATTGCCTTCGTGAAGGAGGCTGAGGCACTGATGGAGAAAGGGCAGCTAGATCGACTGAAGAATGAGGAAGGTGAGAGAAATGTTTCAGATGTAGAAATGACTTTATGCGAAGGGCTGAAGATGGAACAAAACAGAGCTGCTAGCCACACCCAGAACAGTTTGTACTCTCGAGGCCTTATGGCCGCTATTGTTAAGGTTTCATGACAAAAGAAAACTATGCATTTCTCCTAAAACTAAACCATGCCATTTTAAATGTTGAAAGGTTTTAGTGGTTTTTTTAGTTTTTGGGAACTTTAAATGCCTTACACAAATTTCAGATCATTTCTGGTTGTCAAGCGTTAACATATGTATTTTATGTAACTATAAAACAAACATAGCTTATTTGGGTTACTGCTTATTTTGGTTGTTACTTGTTTTGAATACCTTCTCATGAGGGATTGTCAAAGATCACTCCGTCCTGGTCTCATGCTCTTCTTCACTCTAAAGATGATTGGAATACACCTAGATGTTTGTTTCATTTCAGCCTTCAGTTTTGTTTTACTGAGCAATGTGGAACTTCCTCCTTAGCTTTCCACTGTCCTTGCAGTTTTATGTCTCATCTGTCCAAATGTGTAGAAATGGTAAGTTCAGCTTTCTGCATCCTTTGTGTTTTGTCTTTTCAACCACATTGTTTCCCCCGACAACCACAGTCTCATAAGTGTTTCTGCCGTATATAAAGTCAGACAGGAAACTGGCCTAAGTTCAGCATAAAGCAGAGAATGCAAGGAAACCTAACCATACTGCCCATTTCTTCCTCAGAAGACAAATAGAGAAAGAATAAAATGCTTGCAGTGCGTAACAGAAGTGTTTGTGTGCAGCTCGGATCACTCAGCTGGTCCGAGGGTTTTCAAGCACCTGGAAGCAGTCAGTGGAGTCAATGAGTCAAGATGTCATGAGGTCCTTCACTAACTTTAAAAATGGAACCAGCATCATACAGGTGAGCAACTAAACAAGTATGTTATCCAAAGAAGCACTAGTGTCTGATTCCTCTAGTGCAGAATGTTCAGCATGATCATGCTGAAATGTTTGGCATATTGACCATTTCATTTGGAGGAAGTGTAGTTTTGAAGCATGGGCGTGGCACTATCATTTTATGTGGGTGTTTTGCTGTAGGAAGGACTGGTGCACAGCACAAAATTTCATCCTGAGAAAACAAATCATGTAGAATTTATGTAAGTTTGTCAACAAAATCATTAGAAGTCATTTGAAGTCGCCATCACAAAACTCAGATCTCAATGCTATAGAACATTTATCGGCAGGGTGATCTGAGTGTCAGACAGCGAGAATAAAGCAGTTGTTTGTCTTTTGAAATACACCATATAAATTTCAGCGGTACAAGTGCATCACCTGTATAAAGAAAATTATTTAAGTGTATTTCTTTCTTGTTAAACATACATTAATTACTGAGAAGAAAGAAAATGTTTCTACATGATCTTGTATTTCTCTAAACCTCTGGACTGACAGACCATGCTTATTCCAAAATATCCAAAATTTGTTTTGATTTAATTAATGTCAAAGAACAAATATGTGGTATGAGCAAAGTATTCTGTTTATTTCCACTCCACATCCACTTCAAGTAGACAAATAGGAAAGCAATTTTGAAGCGCCCATGTAGGAGGAAAGGAGCGCTGCACAAAGTCATTTTGCAAACTTTTACAAACTCTTGCTCTTTATCCTGCCCTGCAGGGCGCTCTGACTCAACTCATCCAATACTACCACGGCTTTCATAAGGTTCTGAACCAGCCGACGTTCCGCAGCCTGGCCGTCCGCTCAGAGCTCATCAACCTCCACCATCTCATGGTCGAGGTGAAGAAGCACAAACCCAATTTTTAACGAGTGGGAGGGTCGCTAAAACGCTGAGCTGCAACCTGGAAAGGATGACCCGTCTAAGCTCATTTCGTCATTCCTTTTTCAGCCTCATTGAAGTCTGAATGTCCTCAGTCTTTCTTTTTTTCCACATGTGACACAAGTTGCAACACAGATTACAGAGGAGGAGGTTTCATATCAACGTCTGACTGTTCATCATTGAACTTTTGCATATATTCCTCTGAAGAAACTGCAAAACACACATTTTGTGCCTGTGAACTTGGAAAATTAAGAACTTTCATTTAAACATAACCAAAATGTCCCCCGATTGAGTGTGCAACTTTAGTGTAAACGTTGCTGATATTAACGTAAACTACCAATATTTCGATCATTCAGCCAGTTGCTAAATCTGTGCATTTAAATTATCATCCAAATTTAGATTACAGAGGAATTAAATTAAATGTTACTATATTTTTCCCACTATTTATTTAAACAGTTGAACAAAATATTTGGGTGCAATTATGAAACACTGGAAGGACTTTACTGTGACAGCAAATGGACATTTGTGTGGCTGAAAGTATGGATTCAGTTATTTTGTGGACGTATATGAAGGAAAGTATGATTTTCTCTGGAAAAAGCCCACAATCTTGCTCTCCTAACATGGAAGAAACACTTGCATTTGTTTGTGATTTATAACACTGCACTAGGTCGAGAAAAGCCCCTTCAAAGTACTTTGAAAGGGCGTTGACCCTTAAGGTAGCTGTATTTTTGTCATGTCAGCAAATCCTACTGTTATAGGATTGAATTTAAAAGTCAAGGAGCATCTCTTATCTTTGTTTAGAACAATCAATCTTTGGATTTCATCTCCTAAAAGCATTAATCTTTGGAAAAACCCAACTGCTTTTATCAACACGTCTATTAGTCCCAGCCTGCTCTCATTCCATACTTGTCAACAACATATTTAATATCTTGATAAATTATAGACAGAAACGGATCAATTCTCATGTGATTTAACCAAGTAATATTTTCTGAAGATTTGAGATTCCAACCTATTTTAATTAACATGATTCTGATCCCTCCTTAACCATTTACTAAACCTGATTTGTTCACAAAGAGACAGGCAATGTATTGGATGTATTGTATTCATTGTGAAGGAAGTCCTGGATAAAAAGATTATTCAAGTTGCAGCATGTCTTCGTTTCTTTGCCCTTTGTGTTGCATCTGTTCCTGTGAATGTGTGTATTAAGCCATTCCCATGTAACCAACATTCTGAATGAGTTAAAAATGAATAAAGAGCAAAACAAGTTTTTTTTAAATTTCTTTATTTGAGATTTCAATTAAATAATAAATAATTTTTACAGATATGGAGCTTATTTGTTTTAAAAGTTTTCTACAAATATGGTCAAGAAACAATTTTGAATAAGCTTTGTTGTTTATAATTTTTAACAGTTATTTTTTAATAAAATCACAAGTTGGTACAACTCAAAAAAAAATTAACATTTTGAAGCAATAGTTTTAGTGAATTATTTTATTGGTCTTTTAAACTCTGTTAGATTTTAGACTATATCAATCTCAATGAGATTATGATTCTACATATTTGTTCAACTGGATTAAGAATTTCCATAAACAAATTTTCACTGTGAAATATCTGATTGTTAGATGGAGAGATCTGAATTTTGGAAGTAATGTTTTGTTAAAAAGGTACAAGCACTTCTTGTCTTTCATAGTTTTTTTTTTTTAATTATTATTGTTTCAAATGAAAACAGATCAGTCATCACAGAGGCTGAAGCTAACCACTTGTTCGAGAGGCACCAAGATCAAAATGGACTTCTACTGCATTAAAAAATAATCTCTATTCTGAAAAAGGTGTCAGTAGTTTATTAAAACGCTATTTTCTGAACCTTTATACCATTATTGTGCTTACAAGGGAGCTAAAGATTTTTTTTTTTTACAATGGAGACGGTGGAAGGAGGCAGTGCATCACCAACGATCTTCATAAGTGAAACATGCTGAGAACAGAAACTACGAGTATTTCACTTCAAGTCAGAAAGAAAGCAATGTACGGAGCCCCTTGAAAGACACTGAAGGAAAACATAAAAATAAACTTTCTCATGCGCACCAGATATTGTTTCTTGTGCACGACAAAGTATCTGGTTGCACAATATGCTATCTGATGGGCAAGAGATGCTATCTGGTATGTATAAGAAAGTATGTGGTGCACCCAAGACAGTATCTGGTGCGTATGAGAAAGTTTATTTCTTCCTTCAGTGTCCCTTTAGGGGCTCTGTAGCAATGGGTGTTAAGAAATAATAAAAAATAAGGATTTAACTTTTTACTCCCTAATATTTTTTGTCAATTTCTCTGTCACACCACACATGCTTTCTGTTCTCAGAATGTTTCACAAAGATGAATATTGATGATGCATTGCCAACTTCCGTTTCCTATGTTACTTAGCTTTTATGTAAAGAACCGTTCGACATGTTGATTGAAAAGTTGATGAAGGGGTGTTCACGTGAACCACTGACTTTTCTGGGATTTGTTTTAAGGCCATAGAGGTCCCCTCTGTTCTTGGCCTCTCAGAATAGTCAGTAGCTTCAGCCTCTCTCTCCAGCCAACTTGTGTTTTTGCTAAATTAACTGCTTATAACCATGTAATAAAACCACACGTCAAAACTAACAACCCTTTTTTATAAACTAGAACAATAGCTAGGTTTCTCATGTTGATTACTCTAAATTTTTAATTGATTATAAAGAGTTAGAATTTACCAGAAAGGAGGGAAAAGACCAAAACACCCTCTAAAAGCTACATGTTGGGTAGATTAAATATGTAGACATAAAAAGAATTATGTCTATCTTTATCTTTCATAGATATAACAACAATGTCAAACAGAACTATATCATTTTGCAAGCAGTGGTTCACAAAACGTTGTAACTGGAACCAAACATTTCCAATAGCTCAAAGAATAATGTGCAAATGTGCGAAACAGAATATATAAAAAAGAACAACGTTTCTGCTGCTAGACAGATGAAAACTCCCCTAATACAGGTCTTAGGTCTTTGTTTTTACTTGTTGAAATTAACTAATGGATCAGTCTGCATCTTTTTAAGTTGATTGGCAGCTTTGACATATTTTATTTATTGTAGTTATGGTTTTTCTTTTTTGAGAAGTTGCAAAATAGCCTATTATCAGTGACTTTTGATTAATTAAATAGTAAAAGGGATTGTCATAACGCAGGAATATTTTCCATTAACATAAACTACAAGATGGTTCTTTTGAATGACATGAAAGAGAACTCTAGCACATAAGCAAATGATCAATTTAAAAACACACAATGATATGTATAAAATGTTGAGCATCAGAAATGGAACAGACTATAAATGAAAGTGTTTCAGGATTACAGTCATGCGTAGGATTGCAAGGCTTTTGTTACTTCTCCTACTTACAAATCTTCTCTCTCTGCTGGTCATAGAGTGCTAAATTCTGTAGATGTTGTTGATAGTTACACGGCAGAAAAATATGTCTCAGTGAAGAAGAAGAATTTGGTAACACGAGAGCAGAACAGACAAGAGAAGAGCTGAACAGCTGCTTGTAGCTGCAGCATCTGAAAAGATAGAACAGATATATATTATTTTAGGTCAAAGTGCTTGCTTTAGGAATCACTTATATGTGTGTGATGTGTTTGTATGAGAAACATATATATTGGCATTTGACAATGAGACATAAAAACTATAAAATAGACTTAACCCCTTTGGTTTGCTATCATGCTTTTTGACAATAGATATTTTTACTTCTGCTGGATGAAAATTATTGCTGCTTGGAAACAAAACCAAGACTCTCAGTTGGTTGTTCTGAAAGTGCAAAGGTCACTGACTGTTTTGATTTCTGAAATTTCATATTCTCACCTGTCAGAATTTGTTCCTGCTTTTCTTGGATTCTCGATGACGGGGATTTTTCTGAAAGCAGAAATACTGAAAATGATCATGATGCAGATGATGGTTGATATTAAACTACTCCTTAAGACAAAATATATGCAAGACATACATTTACATAGGTAAGTAATAAATATGATCAATTTTAACTTTTAATTTTAAGTTTAATACCAAAATCTAAACTTCACATTGTTCACAGGAAGCTGCGCTCTCACCCGTTATGTACAGCTGCATGGTGCTGACAGAGAGGTCGTCCCCATCCAAAACTTTGTATATTCCTTCATCAGAGTATTGAAGATTCTTTATCGTTAATTGTTCAAGCTGATGATGTTTTTCCATGCGTTCATTGTTTTCATCCCCTCTCTTCCACAAGTTCACCCATTCTGAACTATCCCTGTGCAACATCAGAAAAAATTAAAACAAGATGAGCTTTATTGTGGAAATTGTTTTCTGGAGGCTGAAAGTGCTGAGAAACCCAAGCACTTTTGTGTACGAACAAAACCAAACAATAAGCTTCACTCTGCTTTAGTTTTATCTCCAAAATCCTAACGCTGTTGCACTGTGTGATTATTTATAATAATCAAGCATGTTTTAATAGCAACAGGTTAGTTTACTAAGCAACCAAAATATTGTGTAGACACAAACAAAACCCCAGTGAGTGTCTTGCAGTTGGATAGAGAAATTTGAGTGACTTAGTAAATCTGTGATTTGAAGGATTCATGTTATGCGTGAAAATTTAATTATCACACTGTCTGCCACGGAGCAAGACAGTTAAACAAAAAAAACAAACTGGAGATCCACCAAGCAGGTTTTTCTATTATGATCTTCAATTAACTTCCTTATACCAATGAATAAATTACAAGAATATTTCTCTTTATTTCCCTTCAAAACAAATGGTACTAATCTTCATTTTTTAAAATAAAATTCAAAATGAGTGTATTAAAGTATATAGTACTCTTAGTTGATCCCTTTATAAACCAAAACTAGTATAAGTTCTTACTTTATTTATCCTGCTGATCACTGACTTGAGCCGATCAAAGAGTTTTCTTTAAATGATTTTTAACTAACCTGCTCTGGAAGACCACTGCAAATGAGTGGGGGGTGTACAGCTCCAAAACCAGGTCGTCCCCTGGGTAAAGATCCTTCCGGGATTTGTGGTCTGAAAGTGGCGAACACAAAATACAAAGAAAATACATTAACATTCATAGCAACTAGACCAAGAGAGATCATGCTATTTATTAAAAGAGAAAGATTAAAACAGCGCCCATGATAAAAAATCAGTTTTAATCAACTTTGTAGAAATGTACTATTTTAAATGAATGAATACCAGAGAAATGCTCTGTTAATTGAGGTCGACGCCCGCCCTGTGGCGGGCATGACGTCATGCATTTAAAAGACTTCTCTATAAAAAAAAGACGCCATGAGAAGTGTGCATTTCATTTCTGTTGGACAGTAGAGACTTCAAACTTTGTAAAAGTAGTGTTTTTTGGTTGACATTGCCACAGCAAATGCCTACATCCTACACCAAGAGTTGTGCAAAGCCAAAGGAGTGAAGCCCATGACACACAAAGACTTCAATGTGGAGATGGCCAGTCAGCTTTGTAGTGTGGACATGGCAGGTGTTCCAAGGAGAAAGGCAGCTGAACACATTCCTGTGCCCATTAGTGCTCAGCAAAATGCCAGAAATGGCAGACTGCAGTGCAGACACTGCCTCCGGGTGAACAAAGTCAGGAAGGACACACAATGGAAATGTGAGGGCTGTGATGTGCCATTGTGCCTTCTGATTGACAGAAACTGCTTTGCACAGTGGCACAAGTAATTTGTTTTGTCTTGTGGCACCCATTTTGCAAATATTGTAAATAGTTGAAAGTGGGGGGGGGGGGGTGAGACATTGTGATGTTGGAGAAAATTTGTGATGGAGATATTGACATATTTTGTAAATAGTTGTAAAAAAAAACGCCTGGGAAATTACCCACAATATGGTGAAAATATGACTAGTAATTTGTTTTTTACTAAGTTTGTACAAAAGTTCTTAAAATTTACCCAAAAACTTTTCATGTTAGGCTGTAAAAATGGTTTGTTCAACATTTTTGTGAATATTATAGTAAAAATATCAATATTTTTTCTACTCGGATTTTGTTTCTGTGTGTGTTTTTTGCTCCAATGTGATAATAAATTTTGTCAAAATGAAACAAACACTGTAAAATCAAAAAGTTTAGGATGTTCTGAAAATAATGATACCAAACAAGGTAAGGTAAATAGTTTTTATGGTGAAAATATAAGGGTAAATTCAAAATTAGACCAAAACGGCCATTTAGACCCAAGACTCCAAAGGAAGGAGTGATGTTAGAAATAGAATACATAAAAATATCTGTGTTTGTACTTTTATGTCTAAAAGAAGCTTGAATATAATATTCTAATATGGAGAAAAACTAAATGTTTGGATGGTGAGATTGCATTATTAAATAAAAACAAAGCATCCCTCCTAGTCCCATACTAACCTGTCACAGACAATTTGACACTCTGAATGAAAACTCTGCTCTTTTGGGACCTCACGCCATCCACCACTATGAAGCTCTCGTATTTCCCCGTGTCTCCGATCTGAACGTCCTTGATGATCAGGGAACAATCCCCGGAGTTGAGTTTCTCCAGAGGCACTTCCACCCGGCCCTCGTACTCCGCCGCCTGCCACTTGTCTTCTCCAAGTTGTTCGAACACGGTGTATGGCGGAGACATCCACTGGATGTGGCAGCCGGACTCTGCCATTTCTTTCTGGGAGTCCTTCCAGCTGCAGGGAAGGACCACCTGGCTCCCCACCAGGGTCATGACAGGCACTGGGTTAGCAGTGGAGGGCAGAGCTGAAGAATCTGAAGACCAGGAGAAATTTCCAGAAGGTGTTTCCTTACTTACATTTTATTAACTGATAAGGACATTCAAAGCAGATAACCTAAATGTGTTACAATTTTATGTTTGATTTCCACACTCAAAGATCCAGACTACTCATTTGTGTAATTTTCAAGAAATGCATAAGTTCAATAGCAATACATTGTTTCCCAAAACATTGGAATATATATATATACTGTATATATATATATATATATATATATATATGTATTTGCCTCTTATAGTTGAATGGTAGTGAAAATTTGATTTTTTTTTATTTGACAAAGTGTAGAATATTTTCTCAAAATTGTATCCATTTATTTCAAATATGTCACAGTGAAAAATAAACCACAATATAAAGAGGATAACAGTTGGGAAACGGTGGCGCAGTTGGCAGCACTGAGCAGCAAGGTCCAGATTATAATCAGGGGTCTTTATGTAAGGAGTTAGTATGTTCTCCCTGTGCATGCATGGGATCTCTCACTCCAGCTTCCTCCCACATTCCAGTCAGTTCTTAACTAACATTTCTGGGAATCTATTGCTGCTGTCATCAAACCCTGACTAGCTTCAGAAAAAACAGGAGAAAAAACAACAAAAATCTTTAAATTCAGCCATAGGTCCAAGGCAGGTACTCACCAACTAAATTTCCAATAAGTATACCTTGTAGAAACATGAAAGACCTAAAACCCACACAAACAAATAAAAAAATAGCACAATAAGATATCAGTTTTCAGTTCATCAAGCATTGTATTGTTTTGTATATTGAAAATTACAAAAAAATAATTAAACTAAGTGAAAAGCGCAGACTGTATTTCAATACAATCTATGGTAAATTGTCCTCATCTAAGTCTAGAATAAATACTATAATAAAAATAATTAGTAATTATTTAGTCTTTTTTTCAACAGGAGATATGAAAAGTTGATTTTAAATAATATCATTTTGTATGGATTCATGAATGTATTATAATACAGATTAAACATTTGTTGTGAAGTGTCCATTTCTTATATTTTTATTGTTGTTGTTGTCTATGATTGAAACCTTCATTAACCACTGTAATTACTGGGAGCCAAACCGAAGAAATGAAACTAATAGTAAGTACACACTCATGAAATAAGCATATGATATGATAGCTGTGTATGTTTTTAGGTTTCACACTTAAACAGTTTCTGCTTCTTGGAAAACGAAACTTAACGCGCCCTCTCTGGTGATTGGAGGAACTTTAAGGTGATGCAGAACGTGGCTATGTTTATGCTTTTCCCTGCACCCTGCAGATAAATGTATGCTCTATTTCATGGAAGGAAAATGCATATTTATTATGAGTTTAAGATAAAATCAATCAATCAATCAATCAATAAGTGGTTAAGATAGGCAAACATAATATTTTTTAAAGTTTTTATGGTAATTCAAAAAATACCATTACATTAAAATATCAAATTAGAAATAAATAAAATACATGTCTTACCAGAGTCGCTTCTGAAGAATGTCCATTTTGTTTACTTTGTGGAAATTTAGGTGATTCTCCACCTCTGCACTCCTCTGATGCTGGCAAAAGTGTGAGAGTTTCTCTCAGCTGGTATCCACTTTAGAAGCAGCGCTGGTATGGCAAGCCGTTTTAACATAAATTCGGTTTCGTCTGACTATCCGTAATTACATTCTAGATATCTAATACATATAGAATATGTATTCTCTATAGTTTTGACTATACATAATACATATTCAAGTTATCAGTAATGTCATTCTGACTAGTCAGAATGTTAATTTAAGATGTCTTAAATAGAAAAGCTGTTATTCAAGATATCTCCAATTAATTTAGAGATATCTTAAAAGGAATTTTGACTAGTCAAAATTACAATTCAAGATATCTTTAATTTAGTTTTGTCTAGTCATTATTTGCTTTTAAGATATCTATAATTTAGTTTTCACTAGTCAAAACTACATATCTCCTATCCAAAAATAAATTTAAGATATCTTGAATTATGTTGTCATTTGAGATATCTTTAGTTAGAATTATGACTAGTCAAAACTAAAATCGAGATACCTTGAATTTACTTTATGAGTAGTCATAATTTAATTGTAGATATCTGAAATGCGTTTTTCAGATAGTCAGTAATTCATTATACTGTAGATATCTTGAATTGACGTCTCCATACAACTCAGTGGTAAATCTGACGTCATTTCGACTAGTCAGAATGTATTAGAGATATCTCAAATAAGTATTTTGTCTAGTCAAAATATAATTAGAGATATCTTAAATCGCTAAAACGTCTAGACATAAGAATGTAAGGGCGACAAAACCGAATTTATGTCAAAACGGCTTGCCACAGAACTGACCTGCCTAAGTTTCGATTTACTGGCCGCCAAGATAAGACAAGGACAACTCCCTGCAGCAAACAGAAAGGGACGGACCACCGTTAGTCTCATACCTTATTAGGAAATGGGACCATTGCACTCCGGAAGTGAAGGGGGTGCTATTTCGTATACAGTCACAAATGTCAATTTAAAATGTCAAATATATACACATTTAAAGAGCCTCAGTAAAAACGTGTTAATTATTAACTTTGGTGCAAAGAATTATTGAAAATCGATTTATTCACTGCGTGTTTATGTCTGTTAGTGTAAGATTGAAATGGAACTTCACTAACTCATAAATATTACAAATTTATGGGTTTTTTTGTTTGTTTGTTTCACGGAAAGTTTCTGTTTATATCACAGGTTTGTGGTGCATTTCTGTCCTACAGAAAAAAAGATAAAACTTCAGATATTTCACAACGAGATATTAACATACATGGAAAATGTTACGAAAACCTTATATTATAGCAGAAAGTGCGATTACCACCGTAGGAAAGGCTTGCAGCATTCAATTATGCCGCATGAACTGATCAGTACATTATTGCGAGACAACGCAAAAGCGATTATTATTATTATTATTATTATTATCACTTTGTATAGTAACATGTTGAGTCGCTCTTTGACGGGTTTTCTTTAAGTAAAACTTGTCTTATGCACATTTATAGTAGTTATTTTAAAATAATATGCATTTTAAAAACTTCAAAAATATTAATGTTGCTTACAGAACTTTGTGTCTCAGCCATCATTTTTATGTTTATTTCATTAATATTAGTTTACTGTCAATTCCGTTTTTAGTGAAAAGTCCTAAACATCTAAACAGAATTCAATTTTTGACTGAACCAGATTTCCACTCATTAAGAAGCAACGAAACGTATAAATGAACCAAAGTCTATAAAAACCTGCATGTATGAAAATTAAGCGAGAGAAAGAGAGAGAGAGAGAGTGTGAGAGAGAGAGAAGAGGGTGTTACCGAAAGGCTTTTATTTTGAAATATCAATTGACTCAAGCCAAGCAGCTCATGGTCTCCAGAGAAATGAAAGTTAACCACAGTTGTGTTTCAGTATTCACATGGAAAAACAGTCACGCTTCCGTTTTCTGCAGCAGCAGAAACATGTTGGTGGTCTCCCTGTGAATTCTGTGGCCAAACATAATTCACTTCCTCCCACAGAAATAAAAAACTGCAACCAACCTGAGCTCGGTTCAGTCAGCATTCACCCTGTAACCAGTTCGTTCTGAGAGTATTTGTCTCCTTTAGGATAATGGAAGGTCTCTTTTGGATTTTCATGTTTCTTTGTAAGTTTTTTTTTTATTATTATTATTTTCTTGATTTAAATGCAGACAGAATTTACTCAGAATTTTGGTTTTCTTATGTGTGTCTGAGGTTTTATAGGTCTTGTGGGTTTCATAACTGTTTATAGGTTGTGCTCCTTTTCTGTCCTTTTTCCCTTTGTTTCAACCAAACAAAACCCAGGAGATTTTGTGGTAATGGTGGGTTTTACCTGAAGAATTGCACAAAACAAGCCCTTTGAACCTGAAATGTAGAACTGAAAACTGAAGTTGAATTTATTTCACCAAACTTCTCGCTTGATCTTCTTTCAACTGAATACAGCAATTTGATCAATCCAAAAACTCAGTTATTATAATACTTCTTTGTATGAAATCTCCCTTCCACAAGCTTCTTTAAAATTTTCAATGGAATTTAAAACAGGGCATTTGTAGTTTCGGATTGCAGGAGTCAATGGTTTAGGGAGAAGAGATTAAATGCTGCCATATGAAGTTTTTTGCATCAGCCATGCAAAGCAGACTCTATGATAAATGTATTTTAATACATTTAAAATGCAAATTTTAATAAAGATACAAAGATCAGATTTTTCCTGACCAATGCCTTTTGATTTTGACCCTTTCCCAGTTTTTCTTATTGCATAGAATAAAAGACAAAGAATATGCATCAGTTTCATTGATAAAAGTGAAAGTTTTGAATCCCGCAAAAAATAAATTCCCACTTTATGCATCGAAGTATAGATCATGAGCTTAATCTGATTTGTTGTAATCTCAAAAGGGGAATCAAAACAGAATGGTTTATTTTTTTTGGGCAGCTAATAAAAAAATCTTCTTTATTTCTATTCTATTCTAAATTTTGATTACCGGTAAATCTTATAAACTGTTGTAGAATCTCTTTTCAGAATAATTTCATAAAACCAAAACAGTTCGCTTCAGAGTATAAACTAAGGATGGTCAAACACTCCTAAATTTCTTCATCACATGAAAAAGCCATTTAATTTACCATCAAATTTGATCATAACCAACTCTTTCAACCACTGGTAGTGTATGGTGATATGTCTATTAAAACTAACCATTAGAAAACTGATGAGGTGCATCTTACATTTTAGTATCACAGCTACTACTTGATACCACTTCGCCCATTCAAAGAGAATGTTTCAATCAGGGTTGATGTGTTGAACAAACATGACAAATAATAACATTTTTGGTCAGCATGATTCTGACTTGTCTGTTCTTCTCAGGTGTTGCAGGATGTCACCAGTCATCTCCCTCCCATGTTCCCCATGACCCACTGGTGGTCGTCAGGGGACAGAATGTCTCTCTGACTTGCAACATTACGCCCAGCGTCGATATCACCTGGTACCTGCTGAGTTCAGACCAGCTGTTGCCACTGCTTAAAGTCTCACAGACTAAACTCAAAAACAAAAACGACATAATTGATTCTTACTCCAGTCGCATTACATGGACAGGAAACCTGAGTAGTGGGCTGATCAGACTGGAGATCCAGGCTGTGGAGGAGCAAGATGCTGGGCTGTATTTTTGTTCTGGGCTTTGTGAAGCTAAGGTGTGTGTAAGCAGAGGAATTCCCTTGAAACTTAATGGTAAGAACTGATCTTTTCTATGTGCATTTTAAATTATAGAAGCAATAATATTATTTATATATATATATATATATATATATATAAATGCAGCTCTGGAAAAAATTAAGAGACCACTTAAAAGGATCAGTTTCTCTGATTTTACTTTTAATAGGTATATATTTGAGTAAAATTAACATTGTTCTTTTATTCTAGGAACTACTACTGACATGTCTCCGAAATAAAATGTACTATTTATTTGCAGAAAATGTGAAATGGTCAAAATAACAAAAAAGATGCAGTGCTTTTAGACCTCAAATAATGCAAAGAAAACAAGTTTAAATTAATTTAGAAACAACAATACTAATGTTTTAACTCAGAAAGAGTTCAGAAATCAATATTTAGTGGAATAACCATGAGGTTTTTGATGGAGTTCATTGCAGTGATCTCTTAATTTTGTTGTCTGAAGAGCTTTAAGTGACTATTTTGTTCTTAATGTCTTAAGACTTGATCTCATTAGAAATATTACATGGAAATGTTTTTTTTTTTATTGTACATGTTCTAAAAATGTTGAATGCTATAAAAACTAGAAGTGTTTTTTGTTGTTATTTTTTAGTGGGATTTGTTAGTATGATTAGATGTATTTAACCTTTGGGTTTACTCTGTAATTGATATCTATCAATAGTAACTCTGCTGGAGTTCAGCTGTGGCTTAGGTGGTAAGTTGAGTCATCAATGAATGAAGAAGAGCTCTTGGCATGCAACTAAACCACAGGACAGTCAGTTGACACAGATTGTCAGCTGAAGAGTATCAATCAAATTTTTTGATCAAACTAACCTCATCACAGTTCAAATGTTTCCTGTGGTCAAAACCAATTTGGAGAAGAACTAGTTTTGCTTTACATCATAACAGACATAACAGTAACAGCAATGAATTTATTACTGCTCAGGCTTGTCTCAGTTTACGGCAAATAAAATAAACAATAAAACTGTTTGATTTTATTATTTTACAAATAGAACATAAATCACAAAATAGTTCAAGTCTTTAAATATTCTACCTTTAACTCAGCTATAGGAGTATTTTCTTACTGTGTATTTTACTGACAGCATCGGAGTGCCCCTCTAGGTTATGGCACCAGGGCAGAAATTCACATTGCCCATATTAGAAACACTTCTGCTATCTTCAGAGTGTTTTGTTTTGTGTTATTATTTAAAAAAGAAATCAGTAAAAGCAGAAGGTAATTCTAAATAAGAACATAAAATAATTGTTTTCAGTTTGTAAAGGTCTTTTGGTTTTGTTTACAGAATAGTATTCTATATAGCTGATATTGCTCAAAAGAAAAGACATTTAACCCAGAAAATGTATTATAAAGTTCTAGTATCAAGGCAAAAGCTAACAGAAGAGGGGATTCTTAAATGTTTTACCTGTG
The DNA here is from genome assembly GCF_001444195.1 of Xiphophorus couchianus. Classification (NCBI taxonomy): domain Eukaryota; kingdom Metazoa; phylum Chordata; class Actinopteri; order Cyprinodontiformes; family Poeciliidae; genus Xiphophorus; species Xiphophorus couchianus. Next base: position 21,153,691 of record NC_040240.1, read on the forward strand.
AAATATATCTGAGATTGAGATTCATGAAAAACATGTAAAACCAGGCATCACTCGCAACACCAGCATGGATTTAGTCTCAAATGCTGCAAATTATATCCAGGTGCATTGCAACAGCCCACAGTTTTGTGCAAATTAGCACTGGTTCCCAGAGGATTATCTCAGTACAGGTTTACTAGAAAATGAAAATGAAGATTGAAACAAGTAGAAACTCCACCCTCAAAAGAATGTGAGTTTCATAGCTTTGCATTACAGCTGTGAATACCTCCACAGAACAATTTAACATTAAAATAATTTTGTCATCTTTGTGGGTTTTTCTTGTTATTATGTCCAGGAGTTGATGGGGACACTGCTGGAAGAAAAACTCGCCAACCTTGTTGGAGTCTGGGGATCTGTGTCCTTCCGGGTTTACTGGGCCTCTATTCCTTTCTGATGATTGGACTCTACCTGTGCTCAGGTGAATATCCACTTACATCCTCCACCTGTCGACACTTCTTCTGTAGCACTGCTTTTATTTTAAAACTGCTGCTCAACATCATCAGAATAATACATGATGATTATCAAATTTATGGGCATTTTTGAATTCATTGTTCAAAGAAATTTTCAAATATATATATATATATATATTTTAGCTCAGATTAAAGTTTTAAAAAACTTTTTCTTGTAAAAGAGAATTTTAAACTGTTTAATATATTGGTCTGTACCTGCATACTTCGTTCATCTGGCAAGTAAGCAAGCATACTGCATTCTCCTACTGCCCTCTGCTGCTCACCTATTAGAACTGCAGATGTCCAATATGTAGAGTAATTTTGGCTAATTTAAAACAAAACTAATGCTTAAAGAAATTTTTTTTTTTTTTTGATTGGCTGGTGGTCTTGCATTGTGTTTGCTAATGGAATCTGATCGTGTACTTTTAGCTTTCTCTTTTTATCATTTCGTCAAATTACTGACCTTAACATACACTAATATATGAGCATCTTTTTGCCAGTGTGGTTTTAAAACTCTGAAGTTTGTGAAATCCAACAGTGGAAACAGAGCTTCACCACCCAGCTCTGTCCTTATGAAGTCCTGCACATTTGCTAAAGAAAAATACCCCACGAGAGAGTATTTTTTAAGCAAAAGCTCAAAGTTCCTGCACTTTCCCAAAACACAATAAATATCCTATAAATATAGAAACAGACATAAAAAATGGTAATAAATATATGGACATTATTGGTATTAACAGAAACATTTATTCAACGCTTTGTGTAATGCACATTTCATAGTACTTAAGCTGAGCTCCGAGATACACTGCGTTTTAGAGCCGGTTTTACTGGCTTTAAATGACGCAAGTGTAAAAATAAAGATTAAATCAGTGAGAGGTAAATGCTGTTCTGCAAACAGGTCTTCGCTTTGTGAAAAGGAGGAGCAGTTCCTAAATGTCAAACTTGATGTCAGTGCCAAAAATAATGCAGTGAAATACTTGAGTTAAATAAAGCATCGTAGTTAAAGGATTTGTGCTCTCCATTTTAATATTCATGACATATTTGTTACAGACTTTTAGTTCACAGGAAAAAGACATATGATTACAGTATAAAATCAGTTCAGACAAAAGGATTTCCAATTAGACTAGGGAGTAAACATAATCCCCACCACCACATTATGAAGTTTACAGGTATAAAAAATTTATGAAACAATCTTTTATGCAAATTGACAGGTTTATTGCTCATTTAATGATTTAGTCATTATAGAGCATTCATTTCTTTTATGACAAGTCAGTTCAATTATGTGCAATAATTAATAAAAATAAAACTAGGCTACAATCAAAATAGAAAAAAATAACTAAAAGTCTTTATGTGCCAGTGTAAATCAACTTAGATAACTGCAGACCTTTCTACATCTTGTTTGCTTTCTCTTTTCATCATTTCGTCAAATTTGTATTTTTAGTAGATCTGTTTAGTAATTTCTGAATAATAAAAATATGAGACAAGCAAATTTGAGAAAATAGTGGTGAAGATAACGCAGGCAGGGAGGAAGTGTTCATAATGCAGAGCCTGGTATTCCTGATCGGTATTTGCGTGACCACTTAGCTAAAGCGACTATAGCAAACAGTAACTGAAGAAACTATCATAATCATTTCCACATCCTGATTGAAACAGATTTCACACTGTTTGCAAAACATTTCTATTTTCCCAGGGTGAAAGAAGTTTGCAGAACTTTTGCTGTTTATAATATCCCTGAATCTTCCAAGCATCCAAAAAGTCACACCTGCTTTATCAGGAGTCCATATGGACGAAGGGAATCCTCAATAATGACTTTCTGCTGCACGTTGGTGCTGCCTTCCGGGATGTACACCAACCAGATGCCCTCTCTCTGGCAGCTCTTCCTTTTTTGAGGGTTGATACGGTTCTGAAGAACTACTTTGTACGTCTTCCCATCCACACTGTACTTGAATGTCGTGCAGTACTTCTCTGCCATCTTGATGTCTGGGGTTGAGTACACGCCCCTGCCTCTGGTGTCGGGGTTTTGCAAAGCAGCGGCTCCGGCATCCAGAAAGTTTGGCTCGTTGTCTGGTGGGCCATCATGGGTGATGATGATGCCAAGGGAGCCGTCCATGTTGTGGCCGTGGTAGGAGACTGGCCAGGCGTCCCTTCCTGTCCCCAGCCAACTGTCCCCATCTTCATACTTCTTTTGGACGCGCAGAGCGGTCCGTTTCCATCCACAGGGGCGAATGTACTTCTCATTTCCACGCGTAAATACCTTATCACCATCCTGTAGATCAAGATACATTTATCAGTTCAAAATGTGTCTTCTTTAATTTTGTTTAAAGAATAGGTGGGAATGCTTAGGAAAGTACTTTCTGATTTTGAGAAAAATCTGTTGTCATTTTTCTACAGCTGTCTCTATGCTTATTGCCACCCTTAGTAAGGATGTGAAAAAGTCCTAAAATATCCCTTTCTGCATTTCATACAATTTTGTGTTGATCTCTCACATGAAATCCCATCAATATGCACAGATGTTAGTGGTTTTAACATAAAAGTGTTGACACCTTTGCAAACAACTGAAGAGAGATGCAGAAGTAGCTAGCTAATTTTAACATTTTGTGACTTCAATACATCTTTGCAGCATTTGATTGACATGCTGTCAAATCTTTTCTACTTTGAAAAGTCCTTATGAGAAGTGGGCTACTTTACAACATATTTATGTCCCAGAGAAACAGGAAGTCATTGAATATTGATTAAAAGTATTTGAATTAAGGATTTAAATGATAGGTTTATTTATTCTAGACACATTCACTACAACCTTTGTTTATTCCAAGACATATGTGGACCCAGTAAGGTGAATTAACTTACAACATTACTCAATCACATTTTATCTGTACACACTTCCTCATTTCCTCCCTTAGTTAAAAGTCAGTCTACTCCAGAAACAGAGTTAGCCCAGTAGTTTTGTAAAATGTGACTGTTAGTATTTGTTCTTTCAGTTTTAATGACGCTGCAGTTTCAGGTCAACACAAACATGTTTTATGACCTGCTCTATTGCCTAAGGCCTTTGTCATGTGACGCGTTTACAAAGCAAAAAAAAAAAAAACAAAAACAACGGTTTCTCCTTACCTTTATGTTGGTGAAATCGTAGTCATACTTCGGATGGAAGAAGTCTTGGGTATTGATTCTAACGGTTGGTTTAATGCTTGCCACAGGTTCATGGGTCAATGCTGGTGGGGCGCTGTACATGTCCTGGTTTTCCAAGTCCTGCAAGGATAAAGTTCCCAAGCTCGGGTACTCCAGTTCTTTGAATCCCTCCTGCTTGTAAAACTCTTTAAGGGCTACAATGTTGACAAAATCCTGCGATGTGAGCTGCGAGGATCCAGTTGTTGCCTCGACGTTACAGCCGGAGAGAGCTGATAAGGCCTCCAGGAAAAGCTTTATGTCTGGCATTTTACTCCGATGTTGTAAAAGATTTCAGGAAGGAAGACGGCCCCCTTGTCCTTCAGAGTTAGGTGGAACAATTGCCTTTTCTTTCTACCTTAAATAGAGTTACTTATTTATCAAGAAGACGTAAGAAATCAAGTCTAGCTTTCCTCTCGGCTACTGAGGCTAAACACTGATCCTTCGTTTCACTTTAAGCCTTTAACAGTTTAATAGTTTCACTTTCACTTAGATAATTTCCTGTAAACCAGAGCATGCTCAGGAATAAATGCAGAGTGTTTCGAGGATTTGGACTATGATAGGATTACACTGTTTACCCCAGTCTAACACTATAAGCTTGTTGCAATCTGCTTTATGATGGTGTTTGTGATTATCTGGTGCTCTGCCTATCTCACAGGTGTCAAACTCCAGTCCTGCAGGGCCACTGCCCTGCAACTTTTAGATGTGCCTCTGTTGCACCACACCTGAATAGAATAATTAGGCCAAAGCTCTGGAGAACTTATCTACACAAGAAGGAGGTAATTAAGCCATTTAATTCCAGTGTTTTGTACCTGTGGCATATCTAAAAACTGCAGGACAGTGGCCCTTGAGGACTGGAGTTTGACACCCCTGGGTCAGGTTACATTTCTGCCAGTTAACAACTAGTGTTCTGCGTTTACTGTTTAGATCAGACACTTGGTGACTTTAAGTTTCTTCACTTTTATGTGAAGTTACTTTTGCTCCTTTTCACTTCTGACTCTGCAGATGGAAATACATGTAACCTGTAAATACTGACATCTTTTAAAACCTTTTAAAATATGCAAGTTTGAATACTATAATGGATTCAAATTAAATCAGAGCTTTCCATCAATCTCTTTTCATTCTACACCTCACTCCTATTCTGCTTTATCTTCAGGTAAACTGGGTCCTTGCTGCTGTAATCCAGGGATTCAGCGTTCTTTGAGGATCACAGAGGTCAGTAGATGAGAAAAAGTTGAGTTATTTGCCTACAACACAAAATAGCAGAAGCTAGTTGTGTACATTTTGTGTTAGAAGTGGGATGACTTCCTTAAAATGTGTTGATTTGTATTGATTGATTTAAATTTTGTTAGGTAACATCCATTCATTCTAAATTCAGCTTTATTATTTTTCAGAAAGTAAATAGATATGGTTTTTTTTTCATGCTTACTGCATCATAGTACCAAGGAATGTGATATTTATGTCTCTTGTCTGACGTCTGTCTCTGCAGGAAGATTCTTTACATTACTCCAGTCTGAGGCATCCAGATAAGCCCCGCCCGTCTGTCAAGACCAGACCTAGATTGGCAGAAGACCTGGTCACATATTCTACAGTGACCACTCGCAAAAACTTAAATGGATAACAAGCAGAAAATAGATCATTTTATTTCTGCTCAGCGACTCTTAATATGACATTTGTTGATTCTTAGGAAACTTTATTCTACCGTAGTTTAAAAGTAAAATCATTTTCTATTGTTTTTTTTCTGATTAATTTTCAAATATATATATATTTTTCCAGTAAATCTAGAGCATACACGGATTTCTAGATAACTGCTTTAGTCCTTCAGTAGAGCTAAATAAAATATTAATATTTCAAATCTTCTGCTATACCCACAAAGCGGGACACAATATGGGACTACAATGCAATTCAATATAAAAAATATAGCAATGTATTTTAAGCACCTCTTAGCCTCGTGTGCAATTACATTTCAATTAATATCAAAGCAAAAGTAGCAATTCTGAAAATAAATTTCATGTTTGCAATTTAGTTTACAATTTTAGTTTAGGATTAACCTAACAATAAATCGTTCAGTTCACATTTTTAAATCACATGATTTGAAATTTAAAATCTGAATCTCTTTTATATCTGACGAAGAAAGAAAGTATCGTTAGTTTTGTTGTTGTTGTTTCTATGTGAATACAACCCTATACATATTAAATATAACTGAATCTGTTAATATGAGGTTGATCTGGACTCCTAACAGAATAAAGGTACAGTACAGCAACAAATTCAATAGCTCATATAAAATGTAATTAATTGCTATAATTAATATATATAGGATATCGTAAGAGTTTTGAACTGGTGCTATGACAAAGCAAAGACAAACAACAAATCAACATACCCAGGTAACATAATCTCATTATTCTCAAGATGAATATGAGGTATAATGTAAGCTATATCACTCATTTTTGTTATACTGTTAAAATTTTGTGTAACTGTGGTAAAAATGTTTTTTTTTCTTTTGCTTCCTGCTGACATCTATATAACCAGTAAGCTACTTACATCAAGAATGTAAATATGGGCAATAATGCTGGCAGAAGCTGAACCCTGAGGATGGAGGGGACTCGTACAAAACCCTGATGTGAAGAAATTCTCATGTATGAAAAAGTTACCAGCTCAGCTCAGCATAACATTTCCTTTGTTTTATTATTTTTTAATTTTTTAGAGTGTGCATTTGTATTCCACTGTCAATTATGGGTCCATTTTTTTCAGTAACTCAAATGTAAATATGTTTATGATATTAAACTAACTTTCATAAAGTGTTTAAGAAGTAAAAAGCTGATTTTGTGCAAAACTGTTGATTTGCAGCATCTTGTTGACATTCCTCTTTGTTACAAATATAAATGAAATGTTGTTTTCAGTACCTTCTTTACAGTTAGCAAAAAACCAAATAAACATAACCTGACATAATATTTAACTTAACAGTTTCAGTTATTTTGTTATAAAGTCTCAAGGAAATAAAAAAGAAAATAACTGTTAATATTTCTGTGCTTCATGGTGTAACGACTTTAATCAAATGCTAAAAGTTATAAGTAATTGAGACACAAAAGGTCAAACACTTCTCAGTCTTGTTTGACAAAGAATGGCAGAAATAAACTGGATCAGGAGAAAGCGTGTTTGGCTGCAGGTCTGGTGATGACCGAGGAATAAATAACATTACTGCTACTCTGATCTGGTGGAGACCAGCTGGGTCTCTGGCTCCAGATCTGTCGACTCAGAGAGGCGTAGTGGATGGTATCATCCTGCAGGGACGGACGCTTAAACACCTCATACTCTGCAGCCAAATAAAAGGAATCATTTAAATGCATTTAAATGACAAAATTACTTCCCTTTAGCAGATATGACTGAGTTATTTATTTACCAGTCTGGGAGTTATATGTCATCCACAACTGCAGCTCTGTCTCTTCTTGTCTTTTTGCTACAACAGAGAAATATGTCTGAATTCAGGATATGTAAGATAATGAAGAGAATGCACAATGCTCATAAAATGTTTGTCACCTGTAGTAACTCAATTCACTATAATAATAGTGAATTCCTAATATAGTGAAATAGGAATTAGCTGATTAAAATCTTTATCCAGATGGCTGTTAATGTCTCTCTCTGTGCCTCTAAAAAAAGGTAAACTGATGCTTCTGCTCAAGATTTGGATTCCTAGATGTCTGTTATATTAAACATTGAGCTGAATAGAAGGTAGAGTGAGTGACTCAGTTCCTAAATACCTGATTAGTGGCTTTAATGGCCATATTACTGTCAAACCTCTGGTTATAACTACTTGCAATTATCTTATTACAACATTACTATTCATCCTTAAAGCTAAAACTGAATTAAAGTGAAGATTATTCAGATAACTAACCAAATAACAATGCATAAATAAATACCTGCATATCTGTGTCTCCTCCTCTTTCTGCTCTTCATGCTGGTGAGGAAAATACAGACTAGAGCGATCAGGACGACCATTAACCCCAAACCAATGACAGCGACCAGCAGCAGAGCTAAAAACAAGCACAAACAACGAACATTAAAACCACAGAATAATACTGAGATGATTTCTTATTGCTCTTGACCGTGTGTGACTGACCATTCTCTGGTCTCTTCTTAGGTGGGTTCTGTGTTTCAAACACAACTAAAAACAAAAAGAAAATGTAAAAATCTGTGCATCGCAGAATTGTTTTTGTGTATTTAAAAAAATAAACAGACTAAATGTATGATTTTGAAAGGAGAACCTACCTGACACAGCTGAGACTGTTCTTAATGTGGTAGATGATGGGATGCTGGCTGGCACAAGATGCTCTGAAATGTAGTTTTCAAATTTCAAAGTCTACCAGTTGACAAGCATTATGAGTAAGCAATTAAATACATTTTGTTGTCAATACTGACAACAAAAATGTAATTTGAAAAATCTTAATTTATACATTTTTTATGTCTTTGCTGTTCAAATCCTTCTGATGGTTGTAGTGTTTAAACACTGACCTCAATTTATTTTTGCCTTATTTAAAGCTGATACGACATCAAGAATGACACATTTACATGGAATGCATTGTATTTCAAAAATATAAAATATTTATATCAGTTACTTTAAAAGGAACAAGAAATTGCCAACCAAAGCAAAGATAAATAGCTCTGCAAATACAAAATAAAGAATCATAATAGAAAAAAACAGTTAGAATCAGCTTACTTAAAAAGACTATAAAGCCCATATTTCAGTTTTCATCATCAATAATTCCATTTTTTTCTTCTTCTTGTTCTTACTGCAAAATGTTTTACAAAATAACCAGTTGAACATTTGACCGAGCTACCTTCCAGGAAGGTGAGTTTTGCCTGCAGAACTCTGTTGCAGATATACGCTCCAGCGTCCCCTGGCTGCAGGTCTGCGATCTGCAGTGCGCCATTTACGTAGCTCAGGCGACTCCCGTCTATTTCTGCTTTCCCTGTACCATTTCTGAAACGGGTGAAGATGACCTCCTCCTTCTCCCCTTCTCTCTGTCTAAACCACCTGTGTTTAGACTTAGAGGAGCCTCTGCAGGGAAGCAGAAGCGTCCTGCCTGTAGATACAGTGAAGTCATGTCCTGGGGGTCAGAAGCAGAAGGATTACTGACTTTTAGTTTTTACCACTTTAAGGATTGTAGTGTACAGTTCAGGAATGCATGGCTTCCTATAGTAAGGATGTCCTAGCTGGTATTTAACACTGTTGCTGTATTCTCATCATACCTGTAAGCACCTGCAGCTCAGCCACCAGCCGTTGGTTGCACTCATACTCTCCACTGTCTGAATCCTCGAGCTTCAGCATGCAGAGACCACCATCACTCAACAGAACATAATGCTGACGATAGTGGTTGGTCTGGTAGCTGCTCTGCCTTGTCACCAGGACCCTCTGGTTCTGATGAGTCCAGATCACATTGGAGCCGGCAAACCCCCCACATGGCAAGCACACATGATGACCCTCCAATACTGAAAACCGGATCACTTCTGATGGAGAGAGACTGGCCAGAAACTCGAAGCTCTTAGCCTGAAGATCTGAGTTGGAAACCATTATTAAATCTATGTTTCATTTTAAAAATAAGTTTATTGCTCTTATTGCTTTTTAAAATCATTTATTTTACTTTGGCGTTTGCAGTTTTCAATACATGCATACATGTATGTAGTGATAAAAAAACAACTCAGTTGTGCTTCAAATTTTGTTAAAATTAAATGAAAAAACATTTAGTTTCTCTTTGTGATCAGTTAATTACTTTTGAATTTGAACATTATTTTGAGACAAGAGTAATGAAGCTCTTGAGATTCCCTCTAAATAACAAGAAAATAAATTTTTTTAGTCAGTTATAATAGAATTTTAGTCGTTTATCTAGATGACACTAATATTAACTATGACAGTCACACCTTACTGGAAGTCAACTTTTAGCCTTGTTTCCTGTCTTGCCTGCACTTCCTGTTTTATCTCATGGAAACATGCTCACTGTCATCCACTCAGACTAAAAATAATAACTGTACTGGAAAATTGTAAAAAAAACTTTGGGACATATGTTGGTGTTAAAAAATAAATAAATAAATGTGAAACATTTTTCAATAATATTTACAAAAAAATAAAAAAATACAGAGCAATATTTGTAAGACCTTCATTTTTTCTGTACTGTTTCATATAATTCTATTTTCATTCTAATAACATTACAAATGAGGTAGTTATTCAATATGCTTTAGTAATTTCTTACACATTATAAAATATGTGCCATTGCAATTCTTTATGGAAGATTTTATGAATTTAATCAGTTGAAATAACCATGGAAAAAGTAACACAATAAAGATGAATATCATTTGTTCATCATCAAGTGTTGCGATCCATTATAAGCACACATTATTAGCTGTATGATCAATATAAATGGTATTTAGTAGTAAAAAAACAGAGATCTGTCTGTACCTGTGGAGTTTTCAACACCGTCGATCACATCATGGATCAGAAACCAGACATGACAGAAAATCATAAACCTGAGCATCTTCACCACAAGACAACAGAAAATATGACTGCAGTGCAGAGGTCCTGTTGCTGGTTTGTCTGGAAAAATGAACCTTCTGTCTGTCTCAGTCTTTTTTTCCACATGTTCCTTCTGTCCGCCTTCCTCTTCCTCAAGCTGAGACCTTTTTCATCTGAGCATTAGAGGCTGAGAAAATGGGAATCTGAACTCTAATCATGGCTTTATGCCTATACTTTAAAATTTAAGTAATTAATTCTGCAAGAATTTTGGGGTTTTCTGTCTCTGAATATGTGGGTAAAAGATGACCAATCACAAAGAAAGCCATTAACTTATAAGGGAGTTATAAGGGAGCAGCTACAAGAAAGACATAAAATAATAGGCTGACTATGTAAATGTATCCAGTTAAAACAAGATGCAATTTTAAGTATAAATTATGTAATTTATGAATCTAAACACAAGATACTGAAATCCATAAATAAAAAAATAACTGCACATAACCTAAACAGAGGATGCAACAAAAGATAACAAGCATCATAGGCTTAATTAATACTTAATTAATACTTAAAAAAATTATAAATGTCTTACACTTATTTCTGTTTTAGTGATTACTGCTGCATCCTAGGTGCACAAAGAACCATTATCACAAATCCTCTCCCACCAGCTATTAGACTTCATAACCATCACTATTCAAAAAACCCCTCAAACTCATTAAATGTTTTCTTCACTGCTGTTGTTTTCACTTTTTCTCATCTCACAGAACATTACTATATACAGTCCATTTTTCAATTTCTTTGTTCCTGTTTTCAATGTACAAATATACACATTTTATACACTTTGAAAGAAAATTAGCCTAAGTTTCTTTTGATGTGAGTATGCTGTTTTTAATAACTGAATAGTATTCTTTTTCTTATGCTCCTCTTACTGTACAGTTTCAGTTTTTAGACTTTTTTCTTTACCTTAATTGCATGCAATGCAAGCAATATGCGTGCTTCCATTTTACACTTTAATTACCCTACAGTAGGACTACAAATGAAATTTCTATTTTATGAAAATAGCAAGTCAAAAACAACTATATAATGCATACTAAAATATGCACGTAGCTAAAATTACATCACATAGGGTACAAAAAATTGGGGAAAAAATGACATCTACCACAGTGTTTGAAAATAGATTTTTAAAATGTATTGGACTTTACTTTTATGGAAACTCAGAAATTGATTCTGTCTTACTTTTTCAAACAAACTCTCCCACTGATGAATCAACAGCTCTGTGATTTTACAGCGCATGATTCACATTCTGGCAAACTGAAATCGATTTTTAGACGACCCTTTTGACACTGAAAAAGCAACTTGTGGTTAAGGTTTTAGTATAACTACCGCTTCCTTGTTCGGTTATGTAACAGCTCCCGCCCGGCACATGCATAACATTACAAAACTGGTCCTAATCCCATAGCAATCAATGTTTTGTAAATGTTTAATTTTTCCTAAAATTAACAACGAATTGCTATATGTTTTGAAAACATCCTAGTCTGATACAGGCCAGCTTTTCTGTTACAATGCTTGAATCCACGTGAGTCTTCTCATGACTATTTTTGTTTGCACCGGAAATTATCACGTTTGTTTGGCTCATGGGTTTTGTCAATCAAACATCCGCAATCTTATTGGACAGAATCATCTTTAAAAGGATATCCCACAAGCTCCTGTTTAACAATAGGTTACCTAGCTGCCCAATCAAAGTCTTCCGGCTATTTCATTGGTCCTTATCTGCGTCGATCAGAGCCTTCTTTACTCTCATTGGCTAACCCAACAAAAGCAGGCGGTAACCTTCTGGAAAATGCGTTTCCTATTCTGTCATATGCAAAGCGAAACGAAGGGTCGATAACTTCACTGGAGGGCATGAAAAACAATCCAGTTTTCTACTCGATTAAAAAAATTATATTACTTTATAGCGCAAATGGTAGCCAAACATAGAATTAGCGCGTTAGCTTGAGGATAAAGCTAAGAGTTTTATCTAGTCTATGTTGGTTTAGCTGCTGTTATCACGACTGACTGCAGACTCCTGCTGTCCAAACACACACCGCCTTTGTGGCGATGACTGCGGATTTACTGTCTGATCTGGACAGCCGATTCTTCGCTGATAACCTTTTGACGAGCGAAGATTGGGGTAAGGACATTTTAAAATCCGTTTATAAATGAAGATAAATGGGTAAAATTGACATAACAAGCTAACTGGGTGCGCTAACTGCTATACAGAGGCGAGGCCAACAGGGCGTTGCAAGATTTTCATTTTCAGTTTTGCACGTTTTTAATGTTTATTCCCGAGTCTTACAACTGTAATTTATATCTAAGTTGGTTTTAATTGTGATACGTGTTGCACGCGGTTTTAGCTTTACTCTGAACTTGCTTCCTCAATCATCTAACCCGGACATTGCTGTTTATCATCCTCACAGTGGCTGGGAACGTGATTGGACGTTTTATATAACCTCCTCTAACGTTTTCTCTTTAAAATCGTCGCTTTATTGACTCTTGTTAACATGACTTTCATCTAAACCTATTCTTAGTTTGATAAGAGTTCCCACTATTAACTAACAGTCCATCACTGTGTTTTAATGCAACAATACTTATTAAAACATCACTAAAGATTGCAGACGTGTAGTTGCTAATAGTCAGAAAAACACATTTCTAATCAAGTTTGCAGCTGTAACATGTGAAATATATTCCTGTAGTGGTTTTGGTAAAACAATTTGGCAATAAAAAAGTTTAGCATGGGAATACATTTATTTTTTTAACTAAGTCACGGTTTTACTGCTGCCGGAAGAAGAACATACAATTTATTGTTGTGATGCTAATATTTTTTTAGCAGGCTGGCCCAAATTTTAATCTATTTTGTCTCAACATCAATATTTGTTCAGGACAGTCAGTAATATTTAACATCTCAATCATTCGTTTCAAGAACAGGTGTGGACTTAAAAGATGTTGAGTCCATCCAACTGGCCAAATACAAAATTAGCTTGTAGAACATTAATTCATACACTTCGCAGCTTATCAAATATTACATCTAAGCAGGCTTTCCAATTGTAATATTGTGCAATGATATTACCATGGTGATCTCAATTTGAAATTTAGATATTGTATGAGTACTAAAATCTAATCAGCAATTTAAAGAAAATGTTTGTTAGTCCTTCTTGATATGTGTTGGACTTCAGTTATCATTATTATGGGGTGGTTATCATAGTATTAAAAAGTGATGTTTTAAAAACTATTAAATTGTTTCCTTGACTTGTTCTTACAATTTAAAGTGGCTGCAATAAAATGCTAAAGAGAGTTGTAGCTACCAAGACTTTTTCTAGTTTGATGTAGATCAATCCTTCTGCCCTTTTCCCCACCTATTTTTGCAGACTGCTGGTTCAGCTGGCTGAATAAAAGCTACTACTCTTTTCCGTAGCTTACAAGAAAGACAAATTTAGACGAAACAGATAGTTTGACTAATTAACCAGCTAACATCATCTTGTAGCACTTGTAGTGATGTTTTATAAAGAGCAGAATGACAAAAAAGTCAAAATAGTGAAATTTAAAATAGGCATTTCAACACTCATTTTCGATTATGTTTAGAATGTTTTATTTACGTATCTGTATTAGCATTAAATAAAAAGAAATATGTAAATGCTATGCATAAATAAAGTGTAAATACTGTGATACTGAGGTATTTTTACTTAAGTTTTTATTATTATTATTATTTTTTACTGAGAATCTCATAAGGGCCTACATTTAACCCTCCTGTAGTGAAATACTGTGCTTTTCCTAGTGTGAATGCAAACTGTAGCAGTCGGCTCCAACACGTCTCAACCAATGTACTGATCTATATCAGTCATTTTTATTGGTGGTTAGTGGTTTTGACAGTTTATGATGAACAGTCAGTAGATGTGTTTGAGACTTCTTGTTGAGGTGATGTTTGCTCTTGCAGCTTAAAGTATAAACTTTATATGTTTTCTCTGTTTAACTTTGTCAGCCTGCTTCGCCTCAGATCTATTAGGTAAATTTGACAGTCAAACTGAGCAGTTTTATGGCTCTGTGGCCCAAAGGACAAAGTTATTGCTCGTCCCTTCCAGTCAAGTAGTAAACGTGACTAGATTTAGATTAAGGGTAGGTGAATCATTACTTTTGGCTGACAGAAAGTAGGTTGAGTTGAGCTGCATGAACTGCTTCAGAAGACACATTTACGATTTCCTGCAATCTCAAATTCTTGTAACACTGAAAAGTTAAAGTTCAGGAGCAATCTTTCTGCTTTTTAGTGAGATAATCTAGATTATGTTGCATTTCTTTATTCTTTTTTCAGTAGCTTAAAAGGGTTAGTTCTTTCATTTAATAGGCAGGAAAGACTTAAAACCTTACAGATACTTTTCTTTTATTAATTACTTGACTTGTTTGTTAATGTAAATTAACTTCAGTAAGTATAACCATTTGTTTATGGAACTTTAAAACTGATTAAAAAAATGTTTCTTTCAATTTTTCATTCTTTTTAACAGAATCTGATCACAGTAAAAGCTGAAGCGTCCCCTGTTTGTTTCAGTTTCAAAGTCCAGTGTGTGGCTTATCAAGAGAACACAAAGCATGATGGGAGAAGTACCATTTTCTACCACTTTGCTTGTTTCCTGTAAATGAGGCATAAAATTAGTTTTTTTTTTTTTTTTTTACAAACAACAGCGCTTGTGTGACTAAATAGGAACATGTCTTCATATCTCCTGATGTGATCTCATGAAGATTCGTAGTTGACACATTTATGTGTAATATCTCTGTAGGTTGGTGTTGGTTGGAGTTTGATGAAGATATTAAAATCACATGTACATTGTTAAACTTTTGCCTGAGATTCAGTTTGGCTGGTGTCAGTGAACATTGCAACTTTCTAAAATATTTGTGTCACCTCACAGATTTTTCCTCTTCCTGGCTGGAGGAATCTAGTTCATAAGCGTTTATCTGATTCTTCTCAAATTCCTTTAGCGAAGGCTTTTTAACATGTGAGAGGGAATGTTGTACATCCATTCAGCCATCACAGTTTGTTTAAACAACTCATTTGTTAATTCAGATTCTGAGCGAAGGAAAAAAAGAATTTTTTTATTCATATAAAACTAAAATATCAGCAACAAAATAATAGAAAAAAACCATTCTATTAGAAAATTAAAACAATGTACAATATGAAGTAAGAAACATTGAGAATATCACATGGTTAGCATGACTGTTAGCTAGTAATCGTTAGCAAAAACGTTAATTCACTTATCTGCAGAGAATGGATAGGCAGTGCCATTGAAAATAGATGAAATGGTAAAAACTAAAACAACTCACTGAACTGGATTCTGTCTTTAAATTGTTTCATGCAGTTATGAACTGTGAATTAACATTATGTTTCAACTGACTGTTGCAGACCTATTTACATATGTTCCAGGTTTTGCCAGACAGAAAGTCACAAAGATGCTCCTGGTTCTTTTAACTCATTTATGTGAGAAGACTGAACATTTAGTTCAAAACCTTTGAGGTTAACAATAAAATGTTTGTTATTTGCTGTCCTCTAATTGTGTTTTGAGGTTTAACTTGTGAAAGAACATTTGCATGCACTTTCAGTCAAACTGATGCATGACTGAATCTGTTTGTGTCTCAATTTTGTTTCTTTCAAAGTGTTGCCTTCTTGTTGAATTGAATGATTTTTGGTGATGTTTCAGTAGTGTTTCTAAGTACTGTTTTTACATGTTCAGAGATGTAAATTAAATGGCTGATTTGAATCTCCTCTGGTCTTGGACCAGCTTGTTTTTCGCTTCATCATCTGTCCCTGAGTTTTATTCCCTGTTCTTTGCTGATGTTTTGAAAATTTTGTCTCCTCTGCAGATGCCTGCCTGTTCAAGTGTGAGAGCATGGAGGAAGGAGAGGACGGGGACTTCAGTCAAGGGTTGAAATACGAACCATCGGTACAGTCATGAAAATATGTCTATGCATTGCAGCTTTTGTTTCAGTGCAGCTGACACTCAGCATTCATTGCTCACTTTGACTCAAGGCCTCTAAACGTGTGTTGCGCTATCCCCTACACCACCACAGCATGCCTTTTAATGTTTTTAAATTACATCCAGGTGCATCAGTTTTTATGGGATAATTTAATCAGTGGGAACCTCTCTTCCTCCAAAAATAAACATTCAAATAGTTTTTAAGACTTCGTCAGCTCAGTTTTATTTCACCCAATCAATTGGATTAACTCTACTTCCTGAAAAAATAACTTATTGGCTGGATAGCATGTTCATAAAACAGATTTACCAGAAAGTGTTCTCTTATTGTTTAGTTATTCTTGATGTTTCTTTTTGTTCTAATTATTCTAACAAGGATACTAACTTCACTCTAGTGAAGGCTATATTTTGATTTAGCGCCTTTTGTAAGATGAGCTTATTTTTTGTCTAACAGTTTAGAAATGCATTTTCTGCTGACTGTTTAGTTAATGAAAGTTTAGTTATTCACAAAAAGTTGAAAAAATTTAAATTGTTCTACTTGATTGTTTTATATCATATCAGATCTGTCTTTGGTGTTCTTGTGTCTTTATTGTTTTAGATCAGTTACAGTGTATTGGCAAACCTACTGTGTTGGCTACAAAAGCAGATATACTGTAAAAAACCATAGGCACATATTAATCTGTGGTGCTCAGGTTTTGTTCTTTCTAAAAATATAAAAAAGGAAATATCAATTATAGTATAAATCTTATTGTTGTAAAAACATTTTAATTGTAAGTAAAAATAAATGTTTGTGTTTGTCTAGCAGACAAATTTGACTGGAATTTTATATGAAAAGGGAAGTTTATGTAGAAACATTGTTAAATTGCTGTCACTAGAATTTTTCCGTTGCATTGGCACGTTCCTTATTTTCAGCTATACAAATTTGACAACTATCAAACCATATTTTTTTCAGAAGGAGTAGAGACTAAATGCAACAATGGAAAGAGCAATATCATTTGGATCTTGCTTTATCTTTGAAAGATAGCTTTGTGAATCTGCTTTAACAGTGGAGTTTCTAAGCTTGAATATTTCAGTAAACTCCTGGGGGAAATTGTCATTACTTATACATTTGACATTTTGTTGTTTTTACCATGGTTTCACTAGTTTGCTCAAGATGTGTTCAAATGCATTCGAAGGTGTTAGATTTGGCATGAATCTTTGTTCCTGGACCGTACCGAGCTACATCCTGGTTAAACCTGTACAGTTAACATTTTGTGCTTTGTTTTTTTTCATAAACAGAGTGGCTGAGAAGTCAAACAAAATGCAGACAGTTTGCAGTTTTCTGAGGAACTGGTTTAGCGATGGTTTTGATAGAATCTCTTTGCAGTTTGTTGGCTCAGTCTGTACTGTAAGGGTTACAGCGTCATGTTATTGATTTCTATAAACCTGATTATAATGTAAATATTGTCAATTCCCAAACTTTAGCTTTATGTATACACAGACTTTGTTATTTAGGCAGAGATTTTCTTTTTAAATGCTTGTAATCATCCAGTGGAGCTGCAGAAAGCTATACAGAGCACAGTAACAAACCCTTGTGTGAGTGAAACTCTAGTGTTTATATACAGTTAGAATCAGGTTGTCGAAGCAGCAGCTCACACAGATGACTGTACAGGGCACAGTGCAGGCAGATGGTGTGTGTCGCCTGGCTGAGTAACACAAACATACACACCACCTCGGTCACACACACTCAGACACAGTAACCCTGCAGTTGTTTGGACATGTTTGATTCCTGACTTCCTGACTTTTTTTCCCCACTTCACTCTCTCTTTCTCCAACCTCTCCACCAACTCCTCACAGTTTGACAATGACCTCGTGCTCACCCTCGATCCTGATAACCGCACGTCACCATGGCGATACCTTGACGACAACCTTCTCACAGGTACACACACCGTCCGGTTGCCTGTGGCTCTCATCTCGGGCCCCTTGGATCACATCGCTTAGCATTTTGGTTTCACGGATCAGTCGTCTCTGCAACACGAGACGCTTTGTCCTCAGCCTGTGGAAACATTCTAACATTCTATTAGAAGCAGAGTCACTCTGTCTACATCTGCAGGTCTTCTCATCATATAGGATTTATTTTTATGCCTATTTAGTGAGAATTAAGGGACAGTGTGAAAATAAAAACATAACAATTCTAAACCCACTTGTTTTTAATCTAAAACATTCTAGCTTAACAGTTTGAGCTTGCTTGTGTTGTTTATGTGGTTGCATGGTTCTTTGACATCCCAAATGTATTCAAATTTAAGGATCAGTGGCATTTTTATTCATTATTTATCCATAGAATATGTAAATTTCTCACTTTCATGTTTTTTGCAGAGAACCAACAGAGCTCAATTTACTGAATCTTGTATCTAGTGCTGTTTTGCTTTCCTCTGTCTGAGAAACTTATGAATACAGACAAAAAATCCTCTCAGGGATTTAACTATTCACTTGCTATACATTCAGTGTAGCTACTTTTAAACTTACAACTATAATCCAAGAAGACTGCTTGAATAAAATGTTTGATTAATAATGATATTTAATTAAATTAAAGTATACACCATGTATAATCATATTTGGCTTGTTAGATTGTCTTTTTCACTGATGCTCACACCTGCAATAGATTTAATTTTTTTGTAGTGGTAGCAACAGATATTTTACCGACTATCAGCAATGTTTTCCTAGGATGGAGCTATATTATTCTTAAATGAAATTTTTTTAAATTTAATTTAAAGCAAACAAAGAGTTAAATATAAGGTGGACATTATCCCTCTATTAAAAGTCAGCAAAACAGATGATGCAAAATGGTAAAAGATTGACTCAGGAAGCTCAGTTGAGATAATTGATTTTGCAGAAATCTTTCCAATGAGCGGATCTGCCTTTCGTTCCATGAACTAGCTGTATGTAGCTCATTGTACCTGAGAGGTGTATAGATAGACTACCTTTTGAACAAAACCATTTATTTTGATTCAGGCATAGCATTAAGAGAAAAAATCTACTTCAGGTTTTAATTATGTCGATATGTTTATTAAATATTTTTTATTATTTTTGGCAGAACTGAAGAAATCCAATGATATTTGCTTAAAAATCGGTTCTGTTTTCCTTTAAGAACAACATTTTCATTTAGCAAAATTTTGAAAGGTTTTTGCTCTTCATTTAATAATTAACTTATAATTGCATCAAAAGGGTTTTATTTATCTAGTCATAATGTTGTTTAATATCACAACATTCATCTCTGTTTGTTTCTGTTTAGGAAACACTTTGGTGAAAAAAAATGAGATGACATTGACAGAGCCGCTCCCTGTGGAAATGTGTAAGCTGAGTTTTTCCTAATCTAATCTTTGCACATTGTGTTTTTACAATGTTTCCACTAGTTATGTGGTTTCTGTTCAGTGTTCCAGGTCAAGGCTGAGCCTCCCTCTCCTGCTTCCTCGCTGGACTCAGATTGTTCGACCTTGTCGCCTGACCCACAGGTGGGATTTTTCAGATGAGGCTGTTTTATTACACAAATGGACCAATAAAACTGTTTATGTCATGATTTGGATGCTTATCTTTTAATATTAAAGGAAACTAATAAATAACTAAAGATATATTTCAAAGTCATAGTGTAAAGAGGCCATCTTTATTTATTTTTATTTATTTAACCTTTACTTGACCAGGTGAATGATTAAGAACAAATTTGTATTTACAGTAATGACCTGATTGGGAGGGAAGAACACAAACTTATTGTCCCATCTCCTTTCCAGGTTACAATTAAAGCCGAAAACCCTCCGACTCCTCCGTACATGTATGGAGACGTACTGTCTCCTCCGCTGGGGACGATGGAGGTAACCGTGGCAACGACAGCAGTACCCCCACCCCAGTCCCAGATTCCAATAATGACACAGACTCAGCTGCAGACACCATTAACATCTGTCCAAGCAGTCATCAATGGAATACCGACACAAACTGCAGGTATGTGACTCCTTGTTTACTCTAATATTCTTCTATTAGAGTATATTATTTTCTTCTATATTGACACAAAAAGAAGCGCTAGACAAGCATTACATTAGCACTCCACACCTTTTGTTCATGCAAATCTGAAAACAGGATATCCCACTCGTGGTTAGTGCTGCCGGTTTTTTTTCTCTGCACATATCTGTGAGCTGTCAGCGCTAGAGCCTGAATAGAGAGCTCGGTTTACCTTCCACCCTGTGCTCCACTCATTTGTGGAGGTATTCTGTACACAGACCCTGGGGCAGTTCCCACACAATGGTGGGAGTACTGTGTAGGTGTGGGAACTCCTCCTCCTCCTCCTCTGAAGAAGGGTCTTTGGTGGGTTGTAACCGAATACGGAGTTTTGGATAAATGGAACTTTTCTAGTCTTCATACTGAAAGACCTTCGAACATTTAAATAGCACCTTAGTCTGCAGTCTTGGAGATTTCACAATGTTGTTTTCTTGATTAAGTACATACAGTTGTAAATATTGCATGTAAATTAACAAAATGCACTCAAAACTTTGGGCATTTAGGACAGTTTGAAGTTACTGACATTTGGGTAACCCCTTTATTCCTTTATTAGCTTTAATGAAAGCATGGAGGATCTCTAAGTTATTGCATAGTTCCATCTGCCCAGTTATTGTCTTGTTTTATCATGTGTGTGTATATTTATGAGCTATGCTACTTTTTAGGAAAAATAAATAAATAAATCTTGGAAAAGATGTTTCCTCATTGAGACAAGGATCATAGAAATTATTTCTAAATGAAAACGTTGAAAACGAAATTGAGATTGGTGTTGAGAATCAGAGAAAAGTTACCGACCTGAAGCTGCTGTCTCCTTAGTACGGTTTGATATTAGAACCCTTTTCGAATGACTGCTTAGTTCTGAACATGCAAATTATTTTTATTTATTCCTCAGGTTAGGCTCAGTCGTAGTGACAAGACAGTTTTCTATTTGCATATTAACGTACATTTGGTGTCTAGTTATTAAAATAGGCAATTATGATAATTTTAAGTACATCTAAACTGAGGTTTTTGTGGATTATAGTTGTTTGCAGAGGGTTGTGGTCTCTAACCCCAAATAAACAGAGTGGCTGAGAAGTCACTCTGTGACCAGTACAACTATATTGACTGATTTATGACACTAAAACATTCCTGTTTGTTAAAATAATATTTAGTAACATGTACAATGTGAAATTGTTCTTAACTGCTGGTTTTCATTTCCAGTTATAGCACCAACTGTTCTCCATGTTTGAAATCTCTTCTTGTTTCTTTACACTTGATGTTGAGGGAGAACTGATTTAAAAAGCTTCTGCTGAATTCAATAACATGCCGGAGAAAGTGTTTAGTCATTTTAATCTAGTGTGTTTGAGGAGGAAAGCATTTCAGAACAGTTGTGCACAACACAGAGAAACTGCTACAGAATATATTGTATATAACTATCTTTTTGTGATGTGAAATAACCTAAAAGTGTGTGTTTTGTAGCAGTCCTGCCAAGCACATTAAAAGCCAGCACCATCCTGAGCACCAAACCTCCCATCCAGCCCCGACCCGTGTGTGTTGCTGCTACACTCCCCGTCCCGCAAAACCCTGCACCAGCGAAGACCCTCATTCTGCAGGGGCTCCCCTCCATGGATCAGAACAGACCCGGTAGGACAGTATTGTCCTGTTAGCCGCATTTATAAATTTTCTTATTTATTTTGTTAAAAAATGAAGATCTTCAAGTATTTTTCATATGAAATAAAATGTAACTACCAGATAAATTCTCAGGTTTTTGTCCTTTTATTTTAAATTCCAGGTAAAGTAATTAGCTTTGTGTCTGATCGCTAACGTAGCGCCTTTCTCCCTCCAGTTGTCCTCTCTCCGTCCGTCTGTCTCAGTTCGGCTCCGGCTATTGTCAAAATGGAGCCCGTGTCCCCTACCATCCCTCAGCACTGCTCCAGCCCAGCTGCCTCCTCAACCAGCAAGCCCATCGTCCCGGCGACCACGCCGTTACCCAGCAACAACTCCAACGACATTGATGTGAGTAGGTGGATGCGGTGACTCACGCTGAAACAAAACCCTGACAGGTTGAAGGCTGGCTACAATGTTTTGCTCTTTTTCTGTCTGTAAGTGTGCTGAAACTAATATCAATACCCACAGTTCATTACTCAGAGGTTTATAAACATCTTTTCATTTTTGCTTGACACTCAGAGAAATAAAAATTTTCAGTTTTTCAGTTATACATAGACATGATAAAGATTTACCGACCTCAATTTCTGCTGCTGATTTTTAATTTGTCTAGCTAATTTCTTTCCCATTTTGAATTCTGAATCACTTCTGCCTACTTTCTTTCTCTTCAAATTTTTCCTTGCACAGATGAAGGTGCTAAAGCGGCAACAGAGGATGATAAAAAACAGAGAGTCTGCCTGCCAGTCAAGAAAGAAAAAGAAGGAATACCTGCAGAACCTGGAGGCTCAGCTGAGGGAAGCTCAGCAGGAGAACGAACGACTCCGCAGGGAGAACCAGGCGCTGAGGGAGAGACTGGCTGTGAAGGAGGTGAGTGGTGGTGAGACCGATATGAAGGGGAACTTTAGGATGAACAGGCTTGAAGAAAGAACAAGTTACAATAACAGAAAACAAAAACGTGTTATGAAATGACCAAGCATCTGATTTTGAATGATAAGGTTTATGTCTTTAAAACTACATATGGAGAGCAGCTTTTTCTTCCACTCTGTTGGTTTTGCACCTGCACACGTGAAGAAGAGGAAGAAACATGTGGTAAACAGGGGAACTTGAATAACAAGATCTGAAGACTGAGTGACGGGGAAACGCACAAGAAACAGAGAAACCTGCTAATCCTGTTATAAAAAAAACAAAACTATAAATCATTGAACCTTTTTTTCAGTATATAGCAAAATGGACACGTTTGCAAAATAGAAAGCTGATTTTACACATTTATGAGATTCAGCATGTGTGAAGAAAATTTCCATTTTTATGTTCTTTGTGTTTCAGAGCGGCGACTCTGCAAGCAACAAGAGAGCAGTGTGTGTCATGGCGGTTCTGCTGTTCATGACTTTCAGCTTTGGCCCCGTCAGGTATTCACTTACGGCTTTCTTCAAAATATCAGGATGATATCATTTAGTTTAGCATCTCAGCTTGTTATTGTGTCATTCAGTGTCCAATTGTTTTTACAAAGTAAAAGCACAAACTATATTGTCCTGTATGGAATATATGGAAAAACCACAACAGTTGTATTTGAGGTTTAAATGATTTTGGTGTTTATCGCTGCAGCATCACTGACAGGAAGCTGTCAGCTAGTCTGCAGGAAGATCTGGTGTCTTATACGGGTCGCCGGCTGCTGGAGATCGAACAGCAGCAGGATCGCCAGGCTGATCCTCAACCTCTCCAGAAAATTGAGGACAAACCGGAGAAACCGGAGTCCGGCGGCGATGAGCGGTGGAAGGGAGGAGAGGCGGAGAGATACGCTCCAGAGTCTTATCAGTTCCGGTGAGGCAAATCAATAGCTGTAAACACATTATCCTGACATGCAGTGAATAAACTGAGGCTACAACTTCCACTGTGGAGTTCTGATTAACTTTATATAAATAAAATCACACTAAGTTTTAAAAAACAAGCTATTACACAGAAGGCGACTGTTTTCGCAACCCAATATCACTTTATGCTAACAAACACAGACCGATGTAGAATGTAGTTTTTTTTGTTTTGGTTTTTTTAGCAATACATTGATCCTTATTTAAGGGCTACTCAGTGTATGATTGTGTCAATATTGTTGTATTGCTAATATTTCAATGGACTTTGCAATAAGTACTTTTAGTTGAAGTATTATGAATTTTTCTTTACTTAAGACAGGATCAAAAGTCATTGCAGAATAAATCCTGCGAGTGGTCAATTAAATTCTTTTAAACAACCATTAAAAACTCAAATGCTAGATTTGGTTACTTAAGTTATCTTGTTTTTGTTTTTTTTTTAATCAGCGGATAAATGGTGCTGTTTGGTCATTGTCATATTGGTGTCACAGTTCTCATTGTGTTCCTTGACTGTTGTACCCTGTTGTATAACTCATTGCTATCCAGAATAGTAACCTGCATTTTATTTAGACACCCAACAAAGCTGGTTCTACAACATATCCCTCACTTCTTACATGCGGTACATAGAGTTTCTCTGCCGGAGTTTTTCCAACTTTATTTAAGGAATCTTAATTTAAAGCACAGACTTACATTTAGTAAAGTATGATTATTTATTTTATTGCTCTGAGCAGCTTTCCTAGTGTCTAACCATTGTTCTGTATTTTCTGGTTGTTGGGCAGAAACCTGAGTGACATGTTCAGTGACTTGAAGGATCTGGTTCTGCCAGACATCGAACGTTACTTCACTTCCTCAGACTGCCGACAGTTCAACCGCTCTGAGTCTCTCAGGTCAGTCCTGCCCTGGTCGAAATATCTTGTTTTATCACGCCTTCATTTTTTACCACCTCCTCAGGAGAAATTTGTAACAAATGTTTAAACCTTCAAACTGCACAGGCAAGATCACAAGTAATACTTTAATTACCTTATGCTGTATTGGTTCACTAATTGAATTTCTTTAGTAAAGGTTAAAGAAACGACTCCATTTCTTTAACCTTTACTAAAGGCTGTTTTGCAAACCCTGTTTGTTTCACAGCCTGCAACTCATTAATGTGCTCATCTTTGGTGTGATAGTTCTCAGTTAGACTTCCTCGGATTGTTTTTGCTCAGCTCATATTTATGAGCAGCTGCTGCACATTTTGTTGATGAGATTTATCCAAATAAACAAATCATTGTCCAGAAAAGAAGTCAGTAGAGTGCACACAATAAAGCTAGTTTTACCAAAAATGAGAAATGAAACTTTTTTTTGCGTAGCAGCTTAAACTGAAAGATCTCTGTGACTCCAGGCTCGCAGATGAGCTAAGAGGATGGGTTCATCGACATCAAATCGACAGGAAGAAGTCTGGAGGAAAAGCAAAGACGGCCAAAAAAGCAAAGATCACCCAGGTGAGAAAGATTTATCTTTTAAAAAGTGTATGTACTTTTTAAAAATGGTTTAGTTAACAAGGATTCATTAAGATCTCTTTTGGAATAGTTTCTTAGGAAGGAATGACAGCAGCACATAAACACAGTTTCAGTTGTAAAGGATTTAACTTGAAAAAACCAAGACAAATCTTTTTTGTATCTTTCTTTTGAAACAGAAAGCTCAACTGAGGAAGGCAAACATTTCCAGATATCTGCCAATCCAGGCTCACCGCTCCATAGAAAGGTACAACCAAACACACACTCTTCAATGTAAACAAGACTGTTATTAAGGAGGTGACTTAACTACGAGTAAAGAAGACAGGTTTTTTCTCATTTGACAGACTACAGGTACAAAAAGAACTGAAAATAAATAATTAATACCAAATTTATCTAATAAAATATCAAAAATTTTAGTTGTTTTCTTCTAAGTTTATAAAGTTGAACATTTAAGTAATCAAATCCTGAATTTTAAAGGACACGTATTACTGATACTTTTGGAGCTTAACTATGTTGAATTATCTCATTTAACAAATATTACAACCAGTTTTAGAGTTCAAATCAGTTTTGTCTCAGCAGCAGCTCCTTCTATTTATTCTAACAACACAAACAAGCAGAAACATTTCTCCTTTCTGAGACTGGAAATATCAAATGTGTTCAGAAGATTCCATCTTATTACTGGACTATGGCTTTGGCCATCACATCTTTTTATATGTTTGTAAAATGTTTGCTTATCTGTAGTGCTTGATTTTAACTAAACAGAACATTTTTGCCATAGTTCTTAGAATATTTCGGTTTGAGTTTTTAAGTTTCTTCTTCTGGTTCTTGTTTGGCTTCCCCTGCAGTCAGCTGAGGGTACTTCCTGGTCCTGAGGTCACCTACAGCGACTTCCTGGACGCCATCGACCGTAGGGAAGACACGTTCTACGTCGTGTCTTTCAGGAGGGTAAGACTATTGAAAGCATTTCAGTTCCAATTTGTGATTTTAGATCTTAAATATCAGATATTAATCAATCAAAATGTGTTGATTCCTGCAGGACCACCTGTTACTGCCTGCCATCAGCCATAACAAAACCAGCCGGCCTAAAATGTCTCTGGTGATGCCAGCCATGTCTGTTAACGGTGAGTCTGTCTGGATGATATTTAAAGCATCTGAAGAGCAATGAATGATGCGTTTACTGAACTGGTTGCTGGGTTTGACCTTTCTGGTCTCGTCCTCCTCAGAGAGTCTCTACAACTCGTCTCAGGGCTACGAGATGATGATGCAGGTCGACTGCGAGGTCATGGACACTCGCATCATCCCCATAAAGTCCTCTGCCGTCCCTCCATCTCTTCGTGAACCCTCCCCTCCTCCACCCTCCTCCCAGCATGGTGCCCACCATCACCATGGCAACAGCACCTCCCTCAGAGGACGCCACCAGCACCATCCATCGTCTTCATCCCCTTCTCCAAGGCAGCCTCTACCTGCCCGAACTCAAACACCCGAATACTTGATCAGCCAATCAGAAGGAGTCTGAGGAGACACAGAGACGAGTCTGATGGTTGAAGGTTGGTGACTCAGATGAGGAATCAAAGAAAATTTTTTAAAATCTCTTCACTAAGCAAAAAAGGTTTCAGAGACGGTTAAAATCGAACATCAGATTTCATCAGCGACTGGTACTGACAAATACTGTCAAAATATACAGATCTATTCCTTAAAGTAAAAAGACAAAGAGGGCACCGCCAGCACATGAAAGTGAATCAAACGGATCAGTTCCAGTTTTCTTCAGAGACTACTCGGTTATTTCTTTATCAAATCTTTATCAAATTTGACTCTTTATCGGACTCTGTTCAGTTTGACGGGGCCACATTTTGAAGTTCTTGTGGACGTTGCATATTTAAACCCGTCAACTCTTTGGTTCTGCAGACATACTAAAGTCACTAAGGAAAGAAGTTATTGTGATATAATCTACATGTTTAGAGGTTATATTCAGGTTTCAGGACATGAAATGTTTTCATTGTCATGGATTGAGTTTTTTAATGGTTTCAGGGTTTAAAACTTTCATCTTGGGGGATTCTAGGCATATAGATCTAACCAGTAAAAGAGACATGATGTACATATTTATATACATTGGGATCAATAAAATTGCAGAAATCTAGTATTCTTTCATCTGAAAAAGACAGGAAACTTTAAAGGCCTTTACATTTTGTTGTAAATACAGTGTGTTTCATAAATCTGATTATTTGACACAACACTGACAGCTGTTGCACAACGGCGGACGCTATTTGGTTAAAAAAAAAATCTCAAAGGTGTTTTTTTGTTCTTTTTTTAAATGTTATGGCATACATTTTTACAAAGGAGTCTTGTTGATTTGTTTTCCAGCAAACATACACTATATGAATGCCAGCTCCTGTTCAAGTTGAGCAGTGGTGTAGAAATTGAGTTTCAGCAGAAACAATTTGTTTAATGTGTTCAAGAGTTATGCCAACGCAAGATTTGAGCCTGCAGATTTGTTCAACCCTTAGTTTTTGTCCATTTGTTTGTTGTCAAAATATTTATTTTTCATTTTTCTTTGAAATAAAAACAACTAATATAAAAACAAAAATTTAAGTGAGGCGAAGATGATTTGTTTTTTTTTTCTGTGATGTTAACTCTGAAATCTTTTACTAATTTTGAGAGTCAAGCACCCTGCCTCGTGCATCAGCTGTCACTTTTATCCTTGTGTGTATTTTTATGTTATTTAATATCTGTAAATATGAGTGTTGATATTTTGTTTGTACTTTGTCACATTTTCAATTTTTTATATTTCTCTTTTCACAACAAAAAGTAAAAAGATGAGAAAACCTGTGAAGTTTTTTTTTTTTTGTCTTGGAAATGATATTTTCTATTTACATGTTGTGTCCAGTGGACCAGCCAGCCTCTCAATCTGTAAGTGTGAACTTATATTAGATTCATATTCTTTTTATGATTGTACATAGAAATAATAAAATTGAGTTCTTCTTTTTAATTTGTAAAGGAAAGACTATTAGTGCCTGAAAGAAACTCAATAATTTAGCATTTCTGACCTGGGACTTTGAATTTTGAACTGCTCATATTCGTAATGAGTTTCGTTTTAGTCCTACAGAGTTAGTTTCATCCTGTTCCATTGTAGCTGAATGCAAAATGTAATATTAGACTCTAGCATCACTTCATAATCTTCATCTATCAAATCTGTCCGCTCTGCATGATGGATGGAAGCTGTAGGTGTATACTTGAGCTAGAGGATATCTCAGTTTGTGCAGCTTTGATGTAATTATTTCTAATGGGATTTAGAAGCTTCAAGAAATGTTTCGACATGCATCTTCCCAGGGACATATTTTTTAAATTATGTTGGTTTTTTTCTATTGAGGCAAAATAAGTTGAGAAGAAACGGGTGCATACAATTGAAATGGATTTTCAATTTTGTTTTATATTTCAGAAGATGAAACAATTCAGCCAAAGTTTTATTATTATTCTGCATTATTATCGACGGTCACATTTCTAACTTTTTTATGTTTCTGAAGCCTTCAGTTTGCTGCTGGGTTCTATTTGAACACGACCATAGAAAGTTTGGATTTCACTGTTGATTAGACTGTATTAGAAAAATGTACAAATCAGTTTTTGTTTTTTTATAATTTTCTGATTTGTATAAAGATATGCCAAGAAGAAGCTAATATGAAGTAGAAAGGGCCTTTTTTATTTGTAATTGGATGGTGTGCATTGAAGATGGGGAGGGACAAAAGAGTCAAGAATTGGGAGGTTTGTTTAAAGTTTTTGGAACAATGTTAATAAAACAGTGGTCATTCAGTTTCTGTCTTCTGATTACTGTCGACATGTTATCACTTCATGCCTGATGGGACAAATGTCTCATTTACTCTTCCCAATTTTAGACCATGTTTTTAAATGATTCAAAAACATTAAGGATAACAATTTTAAGTTGACAGAAAATGGATCATTATTCCGTATTCATACTGAATAATGTATTTAAAAATGTTATGATTGAACATTTTAAAATACATTTTAAGGTCATTAAAATTGAAGTTGGAAAGATTTGGGAAATTTGAATTTGGTTCTTTTCCTTTTGCTGTGTTCAGATGTTTAAAAAATAATCTTATTTACGTTTGCAGTGCCAGAATATTGTTATGATAAACACTGCATTTTTCACCTAATATTTGGCTATATATTTCATATATATATATATATATATATATATATATATATATATATATATATATATATATTTCACTATAATATTTGGCTTTCTGTACATTTGAAAAAGACAAGTTGGCTTTCGTTTTCACTCAGATCTTTGCCCTTTTGACTTGTGTTTAGGATTAAAATTGACTAGATGTCTGAAAAGTAACGGCATGTTCTTGGCAATTTTACTTGCATTAATAATTAAATTAATAAAAAAATAACTTAATTTGTTTTAACAGTTTCAGAAATTTTTGATTAATTTATTCCCTTAGATTTTAAAATGAAAACAAAAATTCCTACTTTATTATTCAAACAGCTCTTTTTTTCCTTTATGCTCTTTGCCAAACTTTATTTGTTAAAACATCTGAATATTAAATTTAGGATATTCTTCTTAGAGTTTATTTTCAAGCAGTTCTTTTAAGCTGACAAGCCTCATTGAAAAGCGTATTCAAATTTACTGAGCTATATCTAGTTGCAACATTAATTAGTTTAGAAAAGTTAGTTGTAATATTAACTTTTCTAATTATTGATAGGCACAGCAAATAGTTTTACAGTTAATGTTTTAAATCTAATAATAATTTGCCAAGATATAAACTAAACAGGATCTGTTCGGAGAATAAAATGTCTTAGTATGGAGATAAGAGGGAGTAGTACATAATTCAACCACCAGGAGGCGGTTAGACGCTGCAGACTGGATGGGAACCCCAGTGTATGAGGGGCCGTTTAGGACAAAATTTACGTTTTGTCTCTCACACACTACCAAAAAGTCTCGCATACTCAAAAAAATTACATTTTGTCTCTCACACACTACCAAAAACTCACGCATACTCAAAAAAAATAGCCACGCACACTCAAAAATTACTCACGCACATTCAAAAAATACTCAAATTGCGTATACACACACTACTAAAATGTCACACACACATTCACAAACGTTAACTTTCTCGCTCACATACACTACTACCAGCTCGCTCACATACACTACTACCAGCTCGCGCACATACCCTACTACCAGCTCGCTCACATACACTACTACCAGCTCGCTCACATACACTACTACCAGCTCGCGCACATACCCTACTACCAGCTCGCTCACATACACTACTACCAGCTCGCGCACATACCCTACTACCAGCTCGCTCACATACACTACTACCAGCTCGCTCACATACACTACTACCAGCTCGCGCACATACACTACTACCAGCTCGCGCACATACCCTACTACCAGCTCGCTCACATACACACAAACGTTAACTTTCTCGCTCACATACACTACTACCAGCTCGCGCACATACACACAAACGTTAACTTTCTCGCTCACATACACTGCTAACAGCTCGCGCACATACACACAAACGTTAACTTTCTCGCTCACATACACTACTACCAGCTCGCGCACATACACACAAACGTTAACTTTCTCGCTCACATACACTGCTAACAGCTCGCGCACATACACACAAACGTTAACTTTCTCGCTCACATACACTGCTAACAGCTCGCACACACAAAGACGTTTATCTCTCACATACACAAGACTAAAGTTGAACACACACACAGTACTAAGACTCGTTTTATGAATGTGTGAGAGCGAGACTTTTTTTGAATGTGTGAGAGTTGTCACGGAAGAGGCGGGGCATAATTTTTGGATCAAACTGCGCATGCGTAGATCCTAAACTATAAGTTTCGATTGTTGACTCACTGTATGTTCTATTACTTAGTATATTTGTGCTTTTAAATATATATAGAACGTTTAACTTTCTTGTAGATTAAATGTGCTATAGAAATAAATGAATCTGATTGATTGATTAAAAATAGCAAAATTGCTGTAGTACAATCTGTCCACTGGGTGCCAGTATTACAGGAATTATTAACCGGCGCCAACTAGTGCCGAAGAAGAAAGAGTTTGCTATACCGAACATGGCTAACTCTAATTGTTTAAAATGGCAGCTGCCTGACCAATTCTCTCTCGTTTCGAATTAGAGTTAGTTACTGGCACCCAGTGGACAGATTGTACTACAGCAATTTTGCTATTTTTAATCAATCAATCAGATTCATTTATTTCTATAGCACATTTAATCTACAAGAAAGTTAAACGTTCTATATATATTTAAAAGCACAAATATACTAAGTAATAGAACATACAGTGAGTCAACAATCGAAACTTATAGTTTAGGATCTACGCATGCGCAGTTTGATCCAAAAATTATGCCCCGCCTCTTCCGTGACAACTCTCACACATTCAAAAAGAGTCTCGCTCTCACACATTCATAAAAAGTCTCGCTCTCACACATTCATAAAGAGTCTCGCTCTCACACATACATAAAACGAGTCTTAGTACTGTGTGTGTGTTCAACTTTAGTCTTGTGTATGTGAGAGATAAACGTCTTTGTGTGTGCGAGCTGTTAGCAGTGTATGTGAGCGAGAAAGTTAACGTTTGTGTGTATGTGCGCGAGCTGGTAGTAGTGTATGTGCGCGAGCTGGTAGTAGTGTATGTGCGCGAGCTGGTAGTAGTGTATGTGAGCGAGCTGGTAGTAGTGTATGTGCGCGAGCTGGTAGTAGTGTATGTGAGCGAGCTGGTAGTAGTGTATGTGAGCGAGCTGGTAGTAGTGTATGTGAGCGAGAAAGTTAACGTTTGTGAATGTGTGTGTGACATTTTAGTAGTGTGTGTATACGCAATTTGGGTATTTTTTGAATGTGCGTGAGTAATTTTTGAGTGTGCGTGGCTATTTTTTTGAGTATGCGTGAGTTTTTGGTAGTGTGTGAGAGACAAAATGTAATTTTTTTGAGTATGCGAGAGTTTTTGGTAGTGTGTGGAGACAAAACGTAATTTTTTTGAGTGTGCGTGGCTATTTTTTTGGAGTATGCGAGACTTTTTGGTAGTGTGTGAGAGACAAAACGTAAATTTTGTCCCAAACGGCCCCTCATACCAGTGAGCTGCTGTCAGACAGATGTGAAGAAGCAAGAGAGTGACTGACTCGGGAAACATTAATCACAGGTGAACACGATGACACAAACACATGATTTAAATTTCCCAGAAGGAAAATGAGCCTCAACGGGGCCGACTTCATGATTCACAGTCAGTGGCTGAGGTCGTGTCGTAATGTAAAGCTTATAAAATCAAGCTAGATTAACCAAAATATTTTAGTAGGAGGGATCTTTATCACAATGTTTAAATTCAGTCCAGGCTCTGCAGAACACACGCGAAATAAAAGGCAGCATGCTGCTGAACATATTCATATTCTGTGCATGGAAGTCGTCCTCATGTCACCCTGAGGCTGAATTGTTAAACTTAAAGATGGGTTTGTTTTTGTGGTCATGCTTTAGCCTAACATGAAACTTGTATCTGCTCTTCTGTGTGTGGATACTTACGTTGATGGTGTTTACTTTACTGTCTGGTTTTTACCACTCAGTTTTTCTCCCTGTAATACTCGACAGATTTTAAATCTGCAGCTGATGACAGACGGCTCAGAGCCACGACGTTTTAGTGTCTTGTCTGCATTCCTTCTCCTTAGACAACCCTCAAGTTCATGAAGGGCAAACTCATGAGGCCAACATGTGTCACAGTTGTGTATCGTTGCACATTAAATAAGTTTATTTCCACCATGTGAAAGCAATGATGAATGATAACTGGAATAGCTCAAGTCTGGTGTTAATTTGGCCTTAGAGATTGTTTATTTACTTCTTTTATAAAGCTGTGTACACTGAGATCTATTTACATAAGAAAATTTATGAAGACGGGCGTACAGTATGTTTTTGGTCTACTTTCGGGACGACATCTGTTTCCTATGAGGTAACCAGAAAAACTTGCCGTTAAACATCAAGACATTCGCTTAGTGGGTGTTCGTAAACTCATAATGCCCCCATAATTACCTGCTTGTTAAAATAATAAACAATAAAGTGCAATTAAAGGAGTTTATGGAGACTTTATAGGCTCTGAACTGGCAGTATTACTGATGGCACAGCAGTGTTCTGTGTGTGATAATTGTTATGATTTAGTAATTTACATAGCTCAATTTAAGTGCTTAAAAAATGTCTTCCGGTTTAATCTTTTACCCAATGTTTGTTCTCATTTATCAGGAGCAAACAGGCCTGTATGACGTAATGTCCTCATGTCACTGCTGTAGAACAGAAGCTGTAAATTTGACCCAAACTCTGGACTTTCAAACTCCAATGAGGCTGGAAATGAAAACATTAAACTGCTACATTTACAGCTGTGAGCTGTAATTATTGGCAAAAACTAACGCCATAGGTCTACTCACTTTTTAAACAACACTGGCTGTGAGATATGTATAAAAAGTTTTCTATGACATATAATTTCTGACGAGTAATTTTGTCCTTCAAGTGGGGCTGTGAGATCATTAGTTTGCTGCAGGAAAAGTAAATTTTTTTGTACTTGGTAATGACAGTTTTACAGGTTTAAACATGATGTTGTAACCCCTTGAGAATCTTTAGTCCTTTCCTAAATGAAATCATTTTTAGACATAGACTCTGTGTGTTGGGACACAACAACAGCTACAAAAAAGGCTTTAAAGTCAACAAAGTTATAAAATGGCTCTTCCATAACCAACAAGTAATTGTTTGCTTGTAAACAGACAGCGATGACTGAGAATTTATGGCAAGACTTGAAAATTGCTGTTAACAATTATTCCAGCTCCGTCTGATCTACATGTGATCAAAGCTGGAGTAATTTTGCAAAGAAGATGGACAGAAATGTTCAGCATCTACAAAAAAAGATCTACATTTTCTGACTACAGGACACCACAGGATTACTTCAAATAATTCATATAATTCAAAGAGGAACTGTTTTTAGTTGCCCCTGGAGAAACACGTTGACAAATGCCACATTGAATATGGTTAAACAAAAATCCTAATTAATATTTGGTTTTGAACTTTATCTGTATTTAAAATTTTACAAGTAAAAATAAAATCTGTAGAAATGTGTTTCTGTAAATGTCTTTTGATGATGTCACAAGAAGAAAAAGGCATGAATATATAATTAGAAATAAATATTTTGGATGATTTAAAAAAAATCTGTGCTTTATTTTCCTTCTAAAACACCTAGTAAGTGGGAGCTTTTTACCAGCTGTTGGTGATAAACTGAAAGTCAGGTAGTCAGAAACAAAATGTCTGATCTCTGCAGGTCGAGCTGCTTGTGTGGTAAACCTAAAATATGAGAAGTGTTGTCTAGCAGCTAGAGCTGAATTCCAGCCTCATGATAGGAGAAAAAAGTCCTTTAGTTCTGCCCCCAGCAACACTTGAAACCCGCAAAGCAAACAACCACGTCCATATTTAGGTAGTGTGACCTGTTCCCTCTCTTTATAACTTATCTGGATTCACAGGTTCTAATGAATCAGATTCAGATTGAAACAACAAGGATGGTGTAAGGTCAGAAGTAATGGGCTCTTAAAACAGCAGCACTGGATGTACAGTAATTCACAATGATGGACAAAAATTTACTTGAAGTGGATTGAAAGGCCAGGAAAGGATCATAAACTATGATTTTTGTAGAATATTTCTGCACTCTCCTGCAAGTAAACATCATAGATTTATTTAGTTAAGAAACAAATGTTTTCCTCTGTAATTAGAAGCGGTAACTTTGTGGACGATCCAATGTGTTTTAATGGTCAGCTCATTTTTCATTTGGTGGTTTTACCACATTTTCACCTAAAGCAGCTGTAACCCTCTGCCACAATCCTGTCTTGCAGAAGTGTAAATAATTTCCTCTCACGTACTTAAAGTTAAATTCCAGCTTAGAATAATAACCGGAGACAAGAAAATATTTTGTTATCCACTACTAACCAAAACCACCAGGCAGGGGTCAAAACTCATCATTAGGGGACTTTCAATTTTACTGCCAGCTTTCAAATCCTGGAACTACATCCAAAAATCCTGCGGAAAAGCTTTGATTTTATGTGAAAACAGAATCAAACTCTGGCACAAAGATCTGACTCTTTAGTGTGTGGAAACCTCCCAGACACCAGGCTTGTGTCTGTCGGTTGTTTTCTGAGAAAGAAAGTGTTTGTTTTCTTTGGCTGATGTGCAATATCACCGTCCTGGCTGGAAAAAAAAGACTTTATTTGATGGAAAGAGGAAAGGAGACAATGAATATGGTAGATTTTCAAAGACAAATGAGGCAAGAAATGTCTTGCAGCGTATAAATCATTCCTTGTTTGTTTTTAGAGCTTTTAATTACAAATATTATTTTTGTATGATTATTACATGGGTATTGAACTCAAACCATATTTTAGCTCTAACGATAGCATTTTCACATGATTTAAACTTATCAAAACATGTCTGTTATTTGTTTTATTTGTGTGCATTTTATGGATACACAGCACCTGTAAATAACATGATATGACTCCAAGCTGCAAAGTACATGCAGATTCAGTATAAGCCAACAAAACAAGATTCAGGGAAAGAACATTAACTAACACAGAAATAGAACTGGATATTGTAAATATGATGCAATCTGCACTGAGTTGACAAAAAATTATGATTTATGAAATAAAGTAAACAATGGTTTCTTTACTGGATTAGTAGGTTGGATATATTAGGCAGCAAGTGGATCTTGTAAAATCGATGTATTAGAAGCAGGTGAAATTGGCAAGCACAATGCTTTAAGGGAGTTTGACAAAGAATAAATAGTGGTGACTGCACTACTGGCTGAGAACATCTCCAAAACGGCAGATTTTGTGGGTCTTTCCATTCTGCGGAGTTCAGTATCTGCCAAAAGTGGTCCAAGGAAGGAACGGCTGTGAATCTTTGATAGGATCCAACAGAGGACTTACTGTAGCTCCAATTCCTGCCTCTTTTAGGATCGCTAAGCCCCCTAAAACTCTTATTAGAATTTAATTATTTGATATATTTAGTTTTCATTGTATAATTTATGTGATCTGGTTATTTTCTTTATTTACCCTTTGAATCTGTTGGAGTTTTTTTTACACTTGATGTTAAATTTAAGTAATCATATGGACCAGATCATCTATTTATGTTTCTAAATTTACGTGTGTATTAGATATGCAAGTGCCCGTCATAGATCTTGTTACCAGACACCACAGCAGACTTTCTGAGGTCTATCGGTAGCGACACACCGACCGGTCAGGACTGTTTTGAGAGCAGGTCACATTGTTAGGCAGGTGATCACACTGCAACACCTGATCAATGTAAAGAATATCTTTTAACAAAATCATGTCAATTATTGACCAGAGAATTTTTCATAAATACCTTCAAGTTAAAGGAAAAAAGAGGCTCATCAAAACCTTGGCCTTCTTTAAAAAAAGCAAAGAAATGATCATTCTAGCAGAAAGCCATCCGGCAGGAGCAGATGCCTTTCATTTCTCTCAGACACTCAATGATTCGATGGAACAAATGGAAATGAACTTTGGAGTTTTAAAGGATAACAAATCATTTACAACTTCATTCTTACCTTTCAGCTTCTTCACTTTCATAACCGGCATCACGCTGTCCGTCTCATGCGTCATTAACAATCATTGGAGAAAGCAGTTATGACCATCCGTTATGAAAGTTGTTCGGCCACAGACACCTCGCTGGTAACCACATCACTCTATTTTTCCAGTGCAGTCCCAGACGCTGCCACACCACATTTTATCCCTATCTTTAAACTAAATGACACATGCCAACTTTTTTTCTTTTAATTCTATGGATGAAAGTTTCAACATTCTCCAAACATTGACATTAGCTAAAACTCTAAGATCTTGCAACAATCAGCTCAGTCTTAAGAAGATGGAAAATTGGCAAGCATGCAGATTTAAGGGAGTTTGAAAGTTAGGATCAAAATGTTCAAACACCATGATCTTCTTAGTGATGTGACTCAACTCCATCACATCATAGAGTTGAGTATAATTTTTAACCTCTGAAAAATGCTTTGTTACTTTTGACTATAAACTTACAGATAGTAGTGCAGATCCTCGGTCTTGAAACTTGGGTAATATTAAAACACCATTAATGTCCAAACCTATATATATCACAGGGATCAAAGGGTTTGCTGCTGCAGGGTAACCCTGGGTTTTTGTTTTTCTCAAGAGGATAGGGAGAAATGTGTTTGATCTTCTTTCAACCCGTTTCTCATGAGTCACGTTCATATGAGGTATTAACTGGCTCCTAAAAATTTTAATCAATCATTTCAGTAAACATATTTTCTCCGATATGAGCTCATCAGAGAGACAATAACAGAGGGAATTTAAATCCTGGGAATCATTAATAAGGCAGCCGTGTTTCTGGTGGAGAGGGTTTGGAAGTGGGGAGGGTTTTTAAGGGTTGTGCGATGCAGTCATGTGTCCCAAATAAACGTATTCCCCCTCACAGCCGGACGTTACAGGTTTGCACCAATAGTTTTAACAGCTGTGAGTGAACTATGCATCACTAATGTGATGCAGGAATCTGCTAAACTCAGTCAGTTTTTTGTTAATTGTTAAAAAGTTTGATAATTAACTCTGACCTTTTTAAATAATGCTAACTGCATTATTGAAATTAGCAAGTTTATTTTAGAAGGTTTTTGTTGTTGTTTTTAAATGAATCAAAAGAATAAAGTAAATAAGCATGTGCTTCCTGGTTATAAAATCTAAAAGTCTAGATCAAAGAAATAAAATAACAAAGATGAGAACTTCAAACTGTTACATTTTTAGTGATTAAAAATGACATATAATTCCCACTTAAAATTTTACATCACAAATTCTACTAAGTTTACAATTTTAAGTGGTTAAAAAATCTTTTTGAAGTGGATGGTAAAGATAAAAGCTTCTGACAGATGCTCTGATTTCACTCTCTCTGTGTTTGGGTTTGCCAGGTTTGTCATTCTTTCCCAGACTATGATCTCATTTACTATTCGGTGATGATTGGCTGTCAGCTTGTATCCACTTTTCACTTGAATGTCCAAAATACACAGCTGCAGGTTTCATGACATAACTGAGAACTTCACTCTTGACATCTGTATTTCTTCTGACACCCAAAAAGCTAAATAAATGTAGAGTGCCCTGCACAATTATTTTACATACTTTAAACTTTATGTTTTTTACATTTTGTAATATATTTTAAAATAAGAGATTGTAGGTTTTGATATTTAAAAGCATAAATCTTCACAAAGGTCTGGGAAAATGTTTGTCAAAATGAGTCAAAAATCAATAAAATCCTCAAACCGGACAGATTTTTTCTTTTCTTATTTTACTATTCTTTACTAAATGGCTGAACCTGAGTCAGAGTGGCTGGAAAGAGCCAGTAAACATAATTTTTAAAGTCTTGCCTCTGACTCTTAATGGATTTAGGATTTTATCAAGACCGGTCCATTCTCCTGCAGTCTTCAGAAACTACAGATTGTCCTTCTAATGGCTTTCCTTTAACACATTCTTTCTTCTTGCTTCTTTTCCATAAAGATCTGATTCATGGTGTGCATGACTGATAATTTTCCTGTCTTTGGATTATCCCACTTAAGCAGTGGATCTGTGCAGCTGTCCCAGCGTTACCATGACTGCTTCTCGGGTTAATGCCCTCCTTTAGGAGGTTTGCCATTATTTCAATCAATTTTTCCATTTTAATATGCAGTTATACTGAGAATGAACATGCACAGCACACTTTAGGTTTTATTAGCAAAACATTTGATAAAAAATTTCTTGTAATTCACAATGATGCACTACTTTGTTTTGTTTTTCTTACATCTACTTTTGCACCACCGTAAATGTGAGAGATTTCTTACACAGCAAAGACATGAATTAATATCATATACCGAAAGTCTGTTATACATTCTACCAACAACAAAGGCATTTTCAGACACTTTTCTAGCACACAGGCTTTTGTGGCACAAGGATTTATTAAATAACTGCCTTTGGTACAACTTAAATTGAAGATGAAATTTCTATGTTGCAACAGACGGAACATAGATGTAAAAAGTAAGCTTTGAGTTACACATAAACCTGTAGCTCTGTCTCTGACCAAGGCCTGCTGGATTATAGTTTCGTTTTCTCAATTCTGATTATTATAGATAAGAGTAATTTAGTGCAGACATAAGAAAATGGAAGAGTTTTCTTATGGTCAAAGACTCCTGGCTAGTTATGGTCAATGAAAAAATGAATGAAAACAGGCCAATGTTCACATCATCATTGATCCTCTCATTGGAAGAATGAAAGGAATTTATAACATCATAAATCCATGTTTTGAAATTTTGCAGACAGAACAGAGAACCTGTCACCCCTTTGGTTGACATGCCTGCAAACGGGAAGCAGATTTCCAACAGTGATGCAACTGGAGAGTTGTTGCTTTGATGGAGAGCTTCTCCAAAATAACATGAAACACACACACACAAAAAAGCCAAACACGCAGGTCAGCATCTGGTCCTAAAGACACAAATAATGATCCAAATAGCTTCTCGTGCATTTATAGATGGAACCGGGACTTCTTCAGAGAACTTTACATCTACTGTTGTGTAGAGATTTGACAAAAAGTATCTTGTTTTTTATATGCTGCAAGAACACACAACCCGATGTTAGGAAATATTAGTCACAGAGGTGTTTTTAGTAGATTTTTGTGTGTATGTATTCAGACGACATTCAATAGTTTTATTAAGAGATCTGCTGATCTCACTCAGCTCAACACTTCTGCCGTCTTGGCACACAGTGCTTCTTGGTGGATTATACAGTGCATCCTAACAGCCTCACCTCTGCTCTCTTTTACCTTGGCGAACACCAACGATGCCATTCCTTTGCGCTCGCCCGTCATGGCCGGAGCTCCATCCGTTGTTACTCCACAGGGCTTGTCCCATTTTACGCCCCATCTTTTCAATTGCCTCTGACACGGCTTCAAATATATATTTTCCCGTCGTTGTGCCTTTTAGGCTCATCGTATCAAGCAGCTCCTCCGTACAGCAAAAATTGTCATCTACTCCCTGCAAAATAATTAACAGTTGCGCGGTGTCTGTGGCATCTGTGCTCTCATCGCATGCTATTGAGTAAAATTCAAAAGCACAAGCTTTGTCTCTCAGCTGAAGTTTCAAGTTCGCTGACAAGTCCTCGATTCTCGGCACCACTGTATTTCTGGATAAGCTCACATTGTTGAATTCAGGCACTTTTTCTGGGCACATTATTTCTGTGACTTTGATGAGGCACTGCTTTATGAAATCACCGTCTGAAAATGGTTTGCCGTGCTGGGCAATAAGTTTAGCGACTTCATAACTTGCTGTTGAGCTTGCAGGCTAGCTCATATTTGCTTAACTTTCTGTGGTCGTTCGGCACCAGTGTACGATGTGTAGCTCTGATGTTTGGTCTCCTAGTGCCGACGGACATTATACTCTTTCATCACAGCAACATCTGCATTGCAAATCAAACAGACACACTTTCCTTTGATTTCTTTGAAAAAAATACTCATTTTCCCACCATGTTTGAAATCTCCTACATTCACTTGCTATTTTGCGTTTCTTCAGCGCTGCCATTTCTGGTGACTTCTGGTAAAAGTTTTTCTCCGCTTAATTTCGTTTCTGTGGCTGGCTCCATCTAGTGTTGAAACTGAGAAGTGCAACAGAGTTGAGCTCAAGCTTCTTGTGCGGGCCATATTCAATTGTATTTTCAGAATTTGCTGCGGGCCAATAAAAACTGGATCGCGGGCCACAGTTGGCCTGCGGGCCGTAGTTTGGACACCCCTGCTTTAGCATGTTTTATTGTTTAACTGAGAAATTGCAATAGCAAGATATAAAATAAGGAACAGAATATTAATCAATGTTTTTTCCGCACTGGTTTTCCGGTTACTTGTTCCACTTCTACGTTTTTAAAAATTACAGGGGACAATAGAGACCCCATAAAACTACCTTGATCCTACCTTGAGATTAAGGTGTGGTTGACATTAATAGTAGCTGAAGTTGTAAACATCCTGTATACAAGTAAGCAGGGTTTTCTCATTGTTGTTTTTGTTTGTTTTGTTTTTAGGAAAACTCTCTGTTAGACTGGCTTGCCATTATTTATATAACCTTAACAAAAAGAATTAACACGTTCCTTTACAACACCTGTATTTTAAACAAGACAAATATAGGAAGTGTCTAAAATGCATATTCATTGTTGCCTGAATCTTTAAAACTCATTTAAAAACTGAAGCTGTTGCTGGTTTGGATCCAACTTGGATTAAAGTTGAATGCCGAGTCGAGGAAAAGTTTATATAAATGACTTCTACTCTTTTCCAAATGTTGTGAAACTGCCAGGTTAATAAGCAAATTGGAGCCATTGAGTTTTTTTTCTTCCCCATATGAATTTAATGACCAAAGACAAAAATATAAAGAACAAGATGGACAAACAGATTAGTCTATATGTTACACATTTCAACATTTTTCCACATTTCCCAAATCTAATGTGTTTCATAAATCTTATTAAAAAATTGTTTTCGTTGTTTTTTTGGTATAAATTCTGAGATTTAACCAGTCCAAGTATTTCTAACAGTTAAATGCAGTCAAGACTAATTTAATAGCACAAAAATAGAAGTTTAACTTTACACTGAACTGAAGTGTAACAAAGAGTGTAACAAAGAGATCTTCATTACTGGAACTATCTGTACTTAGACCGCTGTATAGCATTTTAATAGCACTTTTTGCACTCTATTAAAATTAGCGCTTTATTTGGCACGTCTAACAATTTGCACACAAGAAGTTTTAACTATTGAGTATTTAGTGATGAGCATGTAGCCTTTTTTCACCAGGCTCTGCACAGCTGCTCCTCATTGAGAAGTGAGGTGGTTGCCTGCGAAGGGAGGATAATTGTTACTTGGATCAGGGAGCGACTGGTTTGTAAAACTTGAGCAAATGTTTGAACATAATATGTTAAGTGTGAAGGTGCTAAGATGGAGTGACTTATCTGTCTTTTCTGTGTCCTCTCCAGGGTATTTGGACAAATACTTCCCTAGCAGTCCAGACACCGTTTTTAGGTTCTGGGAGAAGCCACGGGAAAGTGGGGATGTGTTATTTGGTAAAAGCTGTTTTATTTCTATAAGTGGTGATTGATAAATTGAGATCCACTCTGAATTACAGGTTGTTTGGTCCTTCACAGCTGGGACTAATTAATCCTGCAGCTGCACTTGTGGTTTTGTTCTTGATGCTGAACAAGAACAGCAAATTTTCCAGAAGATTTGTTCTGGAAGAATAAATCTTTGCTGTTTCCAACTTACTACCTCGATCTTCTTCTCTACTGTAAGTCCAGCCTCAAAAGGCCGCCTTGTTACACACAGGCTGGCAAATGTTATCAAATGACTTAATCTCCAATAAGGGAAATATTATCCAAACTGGACCAGGATGATACTTATTGATTGATTTTCAATACATGGTAGGAGCTCATGATGCCCTTCAAGCCATGCCACCCTTACTGTTAATATCTAAAGCAAACAATTGCTTTATACATCCATTTATGCAGCTGTTGAGATCAGCAGGCAGTTCAACAGGGATTTCAATGTAGCAGACTGAATCGTGTACATGTCGGCAGATTTCAGCTCATGGTTTTATATATATTTGCCTCTTGAGGTTTGACCTGCCGTAGCCTGAGGAAAAAAAAAGTTCACTATTCGCAGCAAGTTTTAGTACAGCTTAGAAGATCCATATCTCCGGGGGGCGATAGTGATGATGGTGGTGTTATTATGATAGAGTTGCCTTTAAATCCCTGCTGGATCTACATGACATCATTTCTGTCAGTGGAGTCCTTCCAGTGGTTCTTTTCTTGAAATATTTGGTTACCAGATCCCCCGGCGATAAAACAAACTCACATTACAGATGTGACTGCAGAAGCTGCTGCTTGTGCAAACAGAAGCACCCTTGTGCTTTTGTCTTTAACGAGTCTGCTTCTCAGATGATGGAACGCAACTCAACTTTGGAGTTGCGCTCTTAAGGAAGTCTTGCGTCAGTCCGTACGTACCTCCTGTTTGGACTTTAAATATTCAATTAAAATTCCACAGCAGTATAGCTGTTTTTATTTTCCCTGTATAATTGATCCATGTAAAAAAAAAAAAATGTCTCGAGAGCAATGATCACCTTCCTCAAAAAAACACCAGTGAGTCAAATCTGTTCTTTTGGGTACTTCAGCATTTCCAAATTAAACAGTTGGTCATTTTTTATTGCTTGCTGTGTTTTTCTTCTGTAATATAGTATAAATAAAAACGATAATTTGCATTAAACTGTCTGGAAAAGGTTAAGCATTTTTAGTTAAATTCCCATAGTTATGACATTGGATATTTGACTGTTTCTGCATAAATTTCAAATTACTTTGGCTGTAACTAAAACCGGCTCGGATTGCTTTTACAGGTGGATGTGATGGATTCATAAGAAGCTGCAGATGGTGCTCAACTGGCTTCACCTTAAGATGTCAGCAGACCATTACTAAAAGCAGAATTATCATATTTGGACATATCAAAAGTAAGTGAAAGTGTCAGACTGTTTTTGTTTTGGTGTCAAATTCTAGACAGACGGACTCTAAAGTGGCAGGGTGTGCATCTAAAATAGAATAAGGCAAATGAAATGTCAGCACATCACATCAATATCAGTCTTTGCAATCATAAATTTCGCCAAATAAAATAAAAAGTAATGGTTACAAGACTTGAGTAAGGAAAAGCTAGAAGTTAGCAGACGTAGCCTCATAACATGTCATTTAAATCAGAGACAGGTATAAAGAGTATAATAATGGTAACATCATGTAAACTCAAACCACAACATGAAAACAATTTATTCATCTTGGCATCTGCTATGATGGAAACTGAAAGTGTCAGATTAATTTGATTAATGTTTTGACTAATGGACATGCAAAGCATTAAAAACATTCACATAGCTTTTAATGATGCAGGAAAACATTGAATTTCATCCGCTTGGTCTTAGTATACAGAAACTTTTCAGAACCGTGGT
Source organism: Xiphophorus couchianus (assembly GCF_001444195.1). Classification (NCBI taxonomy): domain Eukaryota; kingdom Metazoa; phylum Chordata; class Actinopteri; order Cyprinodontiformes; family Poeciliidae; genus Xiphophorus; species Xiphophorus couchianus. The sequence goes on from NC_040240.1 coordinate 21,197,918, forward strand.
CATCAGTTGTAACAAATATGTAAAGCACATAATAAATCTTGTGCATTTCCTCACATGTAGATCCTCAAAATAAGTTTTTATAGACTCCAGTGTTGGCTACACGAGAAGAAAGGTTGTTTTCCCATCCGTTGATAAAAGTGCAATGCTTTATCCAAAGTCTGGTAAAGCTCTTATAAAAGAGCTGCACAGTTGGGAGCACTATCACCTTGCAGCAAGAAGGTCTTAGCCAGAATTCTGGCTCTACGTCTTTTTGCAGGCAGTTTGCATGTTCTCTGTTTTTTATTGGGTACCCCCAGCTTCCTCCCACAGAACAAAGACATGACTGGTTAATTTGTCTCTGCAAATTGTTTTTAGTGTATGTGTTGATGGTTGTTTATACCGTGTCTTTGTTCTGTGATGGACTTTTGACTCACCCAGTGATTGCTGGAAATAAGAGCTGATGATCTGAGCTACTAATGGAAAAAGTGAGTTTGTGAAGTTTGTTCAAGGACTCATCCATTGCAGATAAGATCCTGACATCCTATACACCTCTGCAGAACCCTCTAAAATTGTGTCTCTTGAATGTACATGGTTTTAGTTGATTATTTCTGATTTTCTTTACCATGTTCCACATTTTTAGAATATGATATAAACCAAAGAAATCCTCAAACCTCATGACAGATTGTTTGTTGTCAGTTTGTTATACAGTCCCCACTGTTGACTTTTAATATTTCTCTGTCATCTGCCTGACATTTCCCACTCCTCAGATCTCTATAGTTCTCAGCATAGCTTGAATTCTGCGTTCCCATTTGTGGCTGAATAGTTTGAATTTTATAGAGGAAAACCACTGACTCGTTATTGCGTGTACAATGACTTCTTTCAGTTTCTTGAGGCTGTTTTTTCTGAGTCACACTTACCAGGAAAACATAATTTTGATGTGTCACTTTTTCTCTGAGTCCTGTTTTTGCTCCTGAGTTGATAAGAAAAAATTTCCAGCTAAAACACTATTTCACATTTTGAGCTGAGCAGTGGCGGTTCTTGCATGAATGGGACTCTGCAGGTCTCTGTTAATGACAACTTCACACAACACAAGCACACACCAACTACCCCAACAAAGCCCATTTTGCAAAAAAATAGACTGTTTTTAAGTAACTTATCAGAAAAACGTCTACATGGTGACTTTACCCTTCTTCCAAAACAAGCGTTCACATAAGGCAGAGCTTGCATTCTCTGGTTGTTGTTGGTTTTATAATAGATCACAATCTTTGCGTGGAAAGTGCTATATGCCAGTTTGCTCCAGATCTGAATCCCACGATGTGAATGTGGTGGAACAGAAGATTCACATCATTAATGTGTAGTTATCATTCTGAGTATTTTTGCTGATAAATGTTCATCTTTTAATGGTTTTTAATTTAGATTTCATCTTTTGCAAACATGTTTTTGTATTTGCACAAGCTGCTAAGTTTTTACTATTGTCATGGCTGTTTTGAATCATTTATCAATGCTTGGTGGCAATTAATTCATTTGGTGTCTGAACCAAAGCCTTGTCAGTTTTTAGGGGTCATAGACCTGCTGTCATTCGGCCTGCTCTACAATTTATCTTCGATGAATACCTTATTTTGTTCTTGGCTGCAGTACATGCGGGGGTTGATACTGTCTCGACACTTCTGTCTGCTGACAACAGTCTGTGTTTCTGTGACATTTGAGCAATTTCACAAGCATCTATGTATCAGCCTACTGGAACTGGATTTTGCAGCCAAAGCAAAGGCTGCCCCCACTACTGGAGTTCATCCAGATCTGCAGCCAAGCACCATATCTCTGGGAAACTGTTAACCTTTAACAATGCAAATGAAATATTTCCTCAACAGACGAAAGGATAAAAGGAGAAATAGCTTCTCTTGTTGTTTTTGCCGATGTTGTTTTATACTACCAAGGAAAGATTGCAACACATTCTAAACATATAATCTGAACTTGTGGTAACCTTTTAACACAACTATGAAATCCAGATATGCTCATCCATGAAAGTAAGCAGATTTTATTCTGGAAGAATGTATTTTATTTTTCCTTCTCTCTCAGAGATCGTGTTTTCCACATCTCAGGGTTCCAGCTTTCTATCCTCCAGCCTTTTTACGAGACAAGAGGTTAGTGTCCCCAGATGGTGAAGGAATGATTGAGCAGAAGAAAAGTAGGAAAGGGAAAAAAAATAAAGGTGGGCAGTTTTTTTTTCCTTTGTCTCTTGTAAAATCAATCTCCACGTCACTTTTTGTCCATTTCTGAGAAGTGATACCTTTGCTGTTTCTTGATGTTCTTTCAGGCTCTCTGAAATGGAAATAAAACAAACCGATTTTTAAGGTAGCTCTGTCACAAATGTGTAAATAGAAAACAAAAGACAAGCATAAAAATAAACCTGTGCAAGAATAATTATCTAAGGACCTCTTTGTAGGGCATATTATGTCACAAAGTGCCGTAAACAAAAACTGACAAAAATAAAAAACAAAGTAAATTTACTTTCCTTGAGTAAGTGAAGATGATGCATTTATATTAACCCTCTCTTTCAGACAGAACTATAATTCCTAAATCAACTTTTCCAGGGAAAAGTTTTTTTGTTTTTTTTTAATCTGAGGAATATGGAAAACTATTGTTAATATTTCATTTCTGCTGCTGGGCTCCTCACACCTGTGAAATATTTCCCTAAAAGTTTATAGCTTAAAGAGGTCCAGCAGATGTCCCTTCACCGCCTGATGGTTGTGGTAAACACTAGTTCTTCTGGTGAGATGTTTGCTCACTCTTACCATTACTTTCTCATGTTTTCCTAAGTTTTAGACAGATCTTCCACTGCATTTCCTTCTGGAGAGCTCAAAAACAGTGGTGTCTGAGGCACATCATAAGTTAAAATTTTTATTGCTTGAAGTGCCAAATTAGATTCTGCTGTTAGAATTTTAGAAGTTTAATTTATTTGGATGATGTTATTGATTGTATTGTCTTGCTGTTGCATTAACAACAGGAGGCAACTGAGCAAATATTTGAGAAGTTCTCTTTCCTCCATCATAACTCTGCATTAAATCCTGGTGCATTAAAGCTTTCTCTGCCTACTGATTTATAGGAGAACTCCACATCTGCCCTCTTTGGTTAATATACACTCCCTACTGCTTGACATGGGTTTATGTGGCTCCATCTGCCCTTTTTATGTGTTTTCTTTGGCTTTAAGGTAAGGAGAGCATTCAGGTTGACCGTGCTCCCATTCTTGAGGCCTGGCCATTATGTTTCAATGGAAACTGTGAGTCAGAGGAAGTAGCCAATAATCAAACTGGCACATGTGCCCATCTTTTACCCAACATATGTTTGCTTATGTTATAGTCATTCACTGTAGAAAGTGTACTTCTGATACGTTTACACTCTCTGACTTAGAAGATTTGTAGCATTTGAGGTCTGTGCTTGCTCTCAACGTTTCTGAAACTAAACATAACTTGTCATTTTTCACAAAAACCAAAAATGTCCTGGATTTCTTCCAATTTAAGTGAATTTAGTTGTGCTGGAAGATAATCTGCTTTACTACATTTTCTGACTATAATCTGACTAGAGATTCTGTGAAGGTTTCATAGTTAAATTTACATGGCAAACAGAAATTGGCCTCTATCTGAGTTTCTACTGTTATCTCTCACTGATTGATATAACCCCTGATCCTGTTGCACATCATTGTCCAAAACGTTTATATGTTTTGGTGCAATTGTTAAATGGAGCAGAGTGAGGAATTTATTGGGATTAAATATTTTTGATCCAAATGATTTCCACAGAAGCTCCATATTAGTAGAACAGAGATTAAAACAATAATGTACTTTAGAGCAGGCAAAGGGTTTGAGTCAAAAGCTGCCTGTCTGTGACTAACTTTTTAAGCATTCAACTCTTGATAAACTCCAGCTTGTGTTTTTTTGTATAAAACTCAGCTTTGTACATGTGTCACTTGTTTATTTGTCAGGAAATGGAAAAACTACCTAATCCAGTAAAGTGACACAAAAGTTCTCACTTTTGGGTCAAACATAGGTTTTATATTTGGGCAACAATGACTCGTTCCATTGTCAGGAATTATTTTCTGCACTGCAGAGACTGAGGAAAAGCTGAGATGTTTTTAACATAATGTTCAAACAATTAAAGTTTTGTTCAGGAACTGTAGCTTTGTGGAGAATGTAATGTTTATGCTAATGCTAAAGGCTATTTTTGTTTAAGGAAAAGCTTCTTGAAAACAAAAATTGCATCAGTGCTTTCAGTTTAAGTCATTCATATAAAGTTCCAATTGCAGATTTGCTTATAGAAGCACGGACATATTTATTTTTTGACTCTCTAAGACACTAGTGACTAAACCTTAGCTTTTTAAATTTTGTCCATTAATAAAGAAATGGTTAACTAAATTTAAAATGTATGCATGCAAATGTAAGTCTTGAAAGTCAAAGACCAAAGGACTGAGTTTATAAGAAGCTTGTTGGAAAGTTTTCTGTTGCTGAACTTTGGTAATTAATTCATTAATCTGCAGGAGGGGTTTGATTAATGCAGCTAAAAAACATGGTCACTTTGGCATTTTATTAAAAACAATTTTAATTACATAGGAACAGGATAAAGAATGATGATATAATTGAGCCATGCATAGTGGCGATATTTATCAGTTAAAGGAAATTTAACTGCGGTTTTCCAAACTTGTGGAATAAGAGCTAAAGGGAAGAAAAGTTTGAAACAGACCACAACAAACCTTCACTCCATACATTTCCAGCAAGTTAAAGCTGCACCTGTAAGATGTGTTTTGTAATTATGCTTTTCCTATGTGTAACTCTGTATTTAAGCTATCTATAAATTGTTGAGCGAAAACTATAGTACCAGCTTGTATTGACTCTTTCACAAACAGCTGTACTCAGAAGAAAAGGTAGGGGTGTATCTTTTAGACCCAAACAATTACAATTCGTCCTGGCTGAATTGATTTAAGAAAAATTTAAGTTTCTGATAGAAATCTCCAGCCAGACTTCAGTCCACTGGCTCTCAGTAATTCAGAATATAGACTTTAAAATACTTTTTTAATAAATCACTGAACAGCTTAGCACCAAAATATATTAAAGACCTGTTGTTGTATTAACCTTCCAGATCATTCAGATATTCTGATTCTAGTCTACTCTGCATTCCCAGAAACAAACATGGAGAAGCATAATTAAGTTTTTATGCTCCACTAGTCTGGAGCAAACTTCTAGAAAATTGCAAAACATCCGACACACAGAGTTCCTGTTTAGAGCTGCTATTCATTGAGCTTATTTGATGTGTATTTGCTTGATGATTTTGATGATTAGACATGACAAAATGTAATACTTATGGTTTGTTTCATTATTGGTGACTTTTTACGATGTAAAGCACTTTCAACTGCATTGCTGCTGAAATGTGTTGCAAGAATAAACTTAGCAGCTGTACCTAGTTTATTCCAGGTTTGCAAAATGTAAGATTTAAGTTTTATTTGAAGTTGTTTAATTCAGCAGGTGGAAAGATTAAATTTGTCAAAACTTTTTATGTTTGTATTCATGCAGAACAGATTCTATCTAAAAGTGAAGTAGAAGAGAAGATATGTCTCTATGATGCAACAAACTGATTGTAGAGCTGCCCAGATTAACAAGTCTAAAATCTGCTTTTCTCATTCTTTCCTGCTGTGGTTTGGGAGAGACACTCATGGTACCATTTAAACATGAATCAGACTCACATACTCCATTAAACCTTCATTAAGAAAGACATATCTGGCAGGTACAAGAAATGAGTTATAGGTTATTCTTTGTATTGGTCTTACCTCTCTGTGTTTTTCTACATGTGCTACATGGTCCTGAAAAGACAGGCATGCAGCCAGACAGGCAAGTCCTGCTGGCCCTGTTGTACATGCTCTGAAAATCTGATCCTTACTGATGTAATGCTGAAGTCACTTTGGATTGGAGCGGTGCGGAGAACAGGGAGCGAGCTGGATCCCCTCACTAATAGATTCTCATCCCAAAGTCATATTTCACTGCAGCTGGAAAAAGTCCACTTTATGCACAAACATAAAAAATATTGTGGAAGCAATTGTACGTGTTAATGACTGCTTTAGTTGCATTTCATTTTTTTATATATTAAATCATTGGAAAAGTAGAAGTAACACCACCTCTGAAATATTTTTCATATTTAGTTTCACTCTCATTCACAAAGGATGGTTTGTAAGAATGAAAGTGACGTTCATTAGTCGATGCGGAGATGCCATGTTGTGGTTAAGACGTGAAGAGGTTAGGAACTATTCAAGCATCACAAAGCAAACCCTGAGCTAAAGAGAGGAAATTAGAAGCTGATTTGATCATTAAGTTCCAAATATTCATGTATTTTGAGTTTGAAGCCACTGTGTTCTCTGTATCAAGTCATCCATAGCTGAACCTGTTAAACTATGTGTGTATGTATAATTTATGATTTACTTAATGTAAATGTCATATGGATTAAGCACATCTGGAATTGGTTTAAATTTTAGTGTAAAATTTGTCTTTGGGGCTCTAATTGTATGACAGATTTTTAGTCAAAAAAAGACTGATGAATTTCTAAGTGCTTTAATTGTCCTTTCTGTTGTAGTCATTTAAAATGATATTTTAAACTGATAACACCAATTTGTATTTTTTTAAATAATATTTTATTGTATTAGATGGAGATAAATTGTGTGTACTACCAGGATACTGGAGTGTTTTAAGCTTAAAGTCGTATATAAAATATGTGGTGGAAAAATAAAGGGGAAAGGACTTTGGAAAGCTTAGCATGGCCAGATTGGCAGGAGAGATGGTTCTTTTTGACAAATGTTCTTTTTTAAAAAGTGGACGAATAACTTGAACAGGACAACATAAAGTGTAACTGAATATCGATGAAGGACTTCAGTAAATATTAAGTACAAGGTAAATTCAAAAAGCTGTAATTGTAAGAGAGGAGGCCTGTAGATTAGACAGCACTGAGCATTTTAGTTTGCCTTAAACAGGCTTTTTTGAAACTGAAACATGTTCTCAATTCTTATAATGAAAAGCTGAAGACAAAAGCTAAAAAAATGACGCAGGAATGCATATGTTTGACTTAACAAGCCAACTTTCCTTTTTTAATCACTTTCCCCTCTTTGAACCAGATGTTTCTGATGTTTGGTTATTCTCTTCTGTGACCCTAGTGACCCCCTTACTTGGTTCAAACAATTTCACCATTTCTCTTTCTTAAATCACATATTTTTCCATTCAGCTTCTAAGCATATTGTGTTGCTTCGTCTCAACTAATGTAGGCTGAATCAGTTATGAGAGGAAAAAAAAGTAACATGTTTAGATCTGTGCACAGAACAAGCCAACCACATAAAACACTATTCATACACATTAAAGAAACTTCAGAGGCAGATATTCTGTTTTGATTCACATAGCCACATGCAGGCATAGTTCTTTATCATTAATCTCAATCATGGTGATATTGTACACTAACCTGATTTCCACAACCATCTTCAGTCATGCAGGTTGCAGACAATCCATCATCTAGTCAGACACATTATAAACACTGTTTGAACCACAACTTAATTGATTTGAAAATGAAAACAAAGAAGAAAAGTTTAATCAAAGACTCAATCAGTAAAGCAATAGAAGGAAGATCTTGTTTATTTGTTTGTTTGGTTTCTGAATTGACAAGGAGGATAAAAACTGTGCATAGAGAGATTAGAGAGGCAGAGGTAGAGATTGAAAAAGATTGATAAAGACTGAACATGTCTTTTTATAGCTACACCAATAGACTCATTTACGAAGTAGATCTCACTTCTATTTTAGTTTTGAACTTTAAAATTGCAGAGCTTGTAAATTGAACATACAGCTTGAAACACAAATGATCATTAGGGAAACGCTAACATGTGGTGCTTCATCAGATGGCAAGATGGCAACATCTCTACACACATTCTGCATCCAAACTGCCCTTGTGCATCTCTCCAAAAATGCCACACCATTTGTGTCGTCAACGTTTTATGAAATCATCTGCATAATCATTAAGTCAGTCAGCTTAATTTTCATTACCGCTTCACCATATAGACACTTTTTAAATCATTTGAACTAATGGTTTATAGAAAGCATTACTTAACAAATCAATACCTTTCTTTTTGTGCATGTCATATTTCCCTCTACCCCTATTTTTTTCTTTTTAATCCACTATACAACTATGTGACACTTTGTTTTGGAGTATTAGATGCAAATAAATTAAAATGTACTGAATATGTCATGTTCCGTGTTTTTCCTGTGTATTTATTTCGAGTTTCTGTGTCTCTGAGTTTCCATGTTGTCTTGTCTTCCCCTTGATTGTCCCCAGGTGTTTCTCGTCCCTGTAATTACCTCCTGTGTATTTAGTGTCACCGTTGTGTCTCTGTCTTTGTCGGGTCCTCGTCTCATTTGGCGTCTGTTCTGCCGTGTGTCAGGTTTGTCCATTCGTGTTCTCTATTGCTACCTGTGTTGAGCCTCAGCTTCCGCTCAGCAGTGCTGCTAGAGATTTGGACTGTGCATTCTGGATTATTTTACAATAAATCATCATCATTCACCTCTACCTGGGTCTCCAAGCGTTCTGCCTCACCATCTACACCGCACCTTATGACAGAATTTTGTAGTTCTAACATGACAAAGGTTTGTACAAAACCTAGAAAAACTTTCTTAAGGTATGATATGATTGATTTGAGTCTTCTTTGCAATCTCCAGACCTGAACAGTATTTCCCACTTGTGCTATAACAAATGTATCTCAGGCAAGATATTTCAAGGCATTTCCTTTTACTTTTGCATTTAGCAGTCATTTTTCTACAACAAATGTTTATTTTCTACCTGCTATGTTTTCTGCACACGACGTCCAGGAATATTTGCAATTAAATAAATCACATCTTTAGGGCTTATATCTCTTTTAGAGTAAATCTATTTACAGAACATCCAATAGGCCATATGCTCTGCAGCCTTCCATCATGTCTGTTTATATGAGCTCAGACACGGCCCACACTGTGACAAATGAATGTTTATGCAGTGGCTGTGTATACTGTGGGCCACATAACACAAACGACTCTTACTTTGACACCATTTTTGTGCTTACAGAATGTCATCAACTTCATTTCTAATTTTCCATACCGTTCCCTTACTCTCACGCTTTGGGTAAACAGAAAAGTCTTTAGATCTGGCTCAAACGTAAAACATATTTTCTTCAAAGACTCTTTCATTTTCTTTGTCACCTATTGGAATACTTCAGGATCTAGAACGAGACAGCTAAGCAACTTTAAGATACAAGAAGAACAATTGTTCATCAGGATATGTTAATCATGTAGTCCCTTTGCATATTTAGAATGTCAATGGATGTGAAGCTTGAAGTTACAACATAGGACAGAGTGAATTTTTATTGTTTTTGCTGTGATCTTTTCTCCCATACTTAATGGCGACCTGACCATAAGTTGCTGAAAGTTTAATATTTCCAATTTGAATGTCCCTACGAACTAAAATAATATTAGGTTATTAAGAAAAAAACAGCCTGGTTGGTGATTACATTATGCAGGTCACAGTAGACACTTCCAGATCCTGTATTTGTTTACAGTCCAATCCATTGCTATGGAATCTTTCTTCTCTGTGTAACTGTGAATCCAATACACAACCTTTATAGAGGTACGCCATAGGTTGTAAAGGAAATTGACATTCGTAAATTAAAACTAATCTGCTGGAAGCAGCGAAAGGAATTTATGTGACGTTACTAGTAGTCGGTGCCTGGTAACACAAAAGGGAAACAAAACAAAAGGCAGAAAAAAGAGGTTGCCAATCTTTAATCATCTGTAAATTGACCCTTCTTTGGGTAAGTGAGTCACAGTGAACATAAGTGGGAAAATGTGCCGCAATTTGAACGTAAGCAATGTGTGCCAGCCAAATCCAATGATAGAGCAGGACATGTACCATACAGAGCTTATGTACTTTATTTGACCCCAGAGAAAAAAGTGATTTCTTGTGATGTTTCTAATGTCTTTTTGGAATAACAAAAATGAGATCCTTCATGTAGATCTCATTTCTTATCTCAATTTCAAATGCATTGTGGGGTAACATTACCAACTTGCAACCAGTAAGAAGATTGTCGTGCAAAACCAACATTCTGAGAACATTGTAATAAACAAAACATATGGTTAACAAATTGGTGCTAGAAGGCAGAGGGACTCAATCCACATCTATTATCCCAATAAATTTGAAAAAAATAAAATATAAAGGCATGGTGTTTAAAGGAAGCTCATAATTTACCAGTGGAACAATGTGTTCAGTGGAAATATGGTACCTTTCTATTTTGATCGGAAACTGTATTTCTTTTTCAATGTTTAGAATATGCTGCCAACCCCACCCATGAATCCCTGAAATGTTTTTTTCTGATTGTTTGGGTTGCTACATCACGTAAGTCATATAATAACCCTATGCTGGAGGGTCACTTCCTGTCAAATTTAGGTAATTGACTGTTTGCTGCTGGCCTGCTATCACTGAGCTCATTCATACAACAAGGCCATTTAAAAACTGGCACAAAGAACATCATCAAAAACACTTGATTGGAACAATCATTACATTTTAACATAATTGAACATCTGTGCATTAAAGTATGGAACCACTTCCACCCGCCATCATCACTGAAAACAACCAAAATTACTGTATCCCACTTCTTAAAGTTTCATGACTCAATTTCTGCAATGGCTATGATACTTTTTCTTTGGCACTAGATGTTTTCATGTGAATTAAGAGAAAAAAAATATTCTAAGACATTTACAAACCACTTAGATCACTTGTGGCCAAATAAAATTGTCTATGCCAACGCCATCACAAGATGGCAAGCAATATATTTTTGAGTTATTGTAAGAACTCAAGCAATTTGAGCTTAAAGGTTTGTGATAAAAAAGATTTATCTGTTGCCAGAAGTATGACAGAAAGCAGTTCACTGTGTGTGCTCTCGCTTTTTATTTGTCATGTAGGGTCAAAAACTGCCAGACAGCTCCATGGAAGACATAAAGAAAAGACCCAAAGTGGGAAGTGTCTGTTTGCTCGTCATGTAATATCTTACAAACTGTCAGAATCTGTGACAGAATAATCAACTTTGAGATGTCGCCTTAAATTTACAAAGTCCACTCTCGTTATTCTGCAGACTCAGAGCGGCTTTGGCAGACCCTGCTGGGCTGGGCCAACAGCACATGTGGTACAATTAGCTGTGGCCTTATTGTGCACATGTGCTTGGTTTCTGAAGCATTTCGGTTATTTCGGAACAGAGCCTGCAAAGGCCCCAAACAGGAGTCAGAAGGGCAAACTGAAAACTTTAAGAGTTCATGGTTAAAAGATGGAGTTTATCCATTCTTGGCATCAGAGGAGTTCTCATTTGCTTTAAATCTAAATCTAAATACATTACATCCTCACGTAAACAAAATCTGTTTCCAGATGAGGTGAAGACAATTATGACCTCATCACAGTCTAGATGGTGGAATCTCCAATCTGATTATTCTTCAGGATCTGAGGTTTCAACCTTTTAAAAAAGCTTCGAAAAGCAACTTAAAGATGGCTAACAAACCGTTTCACAAAAGAAGGAACAGTCATGATGACATTAATCTCTAGTTTGACTGTCTAATGGCTTTAGTTTAGCATTAGTAACAGTCAGAGATAACCACATGAGACAGATTCTATTGATGACAGAAAAACTGTTACTAATGCTATGACCCAGTCAGAGTTTTGTTAAAAGTTGGATTTCTAGCTTATCTAGCTAAATAAAAGCAAGATATTGTTGGTGCAGGCTACTTCTTTTGGTTAATATTTCATCAGCTATTCATATCAAAAATAATGTTTAGATTGTATATTTTCCATCATCATACCCTATTGAAAGACATTTTTAAGGAAAAATGACAAGCTAACCCACTCCCAGGCTTAGCATCAATTCACAGCAGTACCGTTAGTATGAAAACATATTAACCTTCAGAAAAACTGGAAACCCTGGTACTGCTGTAGAAATATCTTTCAATAAATGAATTGCATTACAATAATGTCACTTTAATTTTTTTGAGAAATCCAACCTATTTTAATGTTTTTTTCAGAGGGAAACATGTTGAAAGTTAAATCTTTTGAAAAATCCTTTCCATAAAGCCTTTTAGTTGCTCTAACATATCCTGTAATTGTAACTGAAACCTTGTAGAAGTTTTATTATTTTCTTTTAAGCAAAGAGTCTCTTTGTAGTTTTATTAGAACTCTCTCTCTCTCTATTTATATTTTTTTATGTTTATGTTGGTCCTATTCACTCTTCAAACAAGTCAGATATTTGCTCTTCTTTATAGGCCACAAATTTAAAACAAGAAAGCAGCTACTTGCTTAAATTTGCAATGTCTACAGCTGGAGCAGCAACTTAAAAGATTCAGACAGCTAGAATAAAGATGGTGGATTGAAACCTATTGTGCAAACGGTGAGGACATTTTTATGGGATGTTAACCAAATCTCCAAAGGCTCACTGAGTCTCCATAACAAAAATGTTTTTACAATGGATGACAACAGTGAAGGGTGTTTTTGCCTTCTGATGTGCAGCCATTCCTTTTGTTTTCTGTCCTTCACTGTTTTCCTTAGCTTTTCTTGGCTCATACATGTCATGCTGCAGTGCACTTCACTTTGTGTGGTCTGAAAAACAGCAGTGCTCATGTTGACTTTTACTTAGAAAAACAAAAACTGCATTCTAATCACATGGAAAGTGATCCTGTTTTATTTAAAATGGTTGCATGAGACCAAATTGATATGGCTTCAAAGAACCATAAAACTCAATAAACAGATGCTCCTCAGAGACTGTTCAGCTTGCAGTCTCAGATTTGAATATGAGTCCTGTCCCCTATAAAGGTAATCTGGTCTGCAGATGAACTGATGGTTCTGGTAGATTTCAGATCATTTTACTTAAAGTTGAGTCAAAAGAAATTCTCACATTTGATCCCGATACATTTTCTCACCAAAAAAATCTTGCTTTCATTTCATGTATTAAGAAAAAGTCCCAACCCATCACATGTCATAGTTTAGTTTTACTCCCTTTCTGACCAAAACAACAGTGAATGCAGCCAAATCTCTGTTTGTGATGTCAGATCCTGGAGCTGCTCCACTCACAGAGAGCGGAGCAGCAGGTCTGCTGGAGCCGCATCCACGGTGGACGGCGATTAGTAAACAGAGAAAAACACAGCAGACTGTCTCTTACTGGGAGAGTCCAGCAGCAGGGGATGGAGACCCCTTAAAAACATTAAGAATTTCAGGCCCCTTAAAAACATTTAAAAATTCAGATGTTTTCCATCGGATATCCTCCGCCCAGTGGGGACCTGTGAAGCACATAGAATGACATCAGAAAGGGAAAGAAAGAGAAGCAGGAGAGGGAGGACAAATTCTTCAAGTATGAGAAAACTTCACTGTTCTCCTCCTTCCCTCCTCTTCGTCTTTCTTTCATTTCTTTCCTTTCTCCTTCTCTCCATCCCCCTCCTCCTGCTGGTCAGTCAGAGAGAGAAAGAGGAAACAGCAGAGAGGCTTCAGGACCACTGGGAGAGGAACTCCTCACATCTCTCAGCAGGTAAGATGCTTATGTTTCCTCTATGATAAAGTCCATTTTGAATATTTATGTATTTAGTTAAATTAAATAAATAATCTTGGACAATCTCACAAGCATTATGCATATTATATCAATCTATAGATGGTGTTATTGGTTAATTTGTAAAGAAAACTATTTGAATCAGTTTATTTGGTTCTTGCTTATTCCAGTTTTTCTTGACATGTTTTTTCACTTAAAAAAACATGTGAAATTAACTCAGTATTGACTTCTGCTTTTTAAAAAGGGATAGGCTACATACCCTTGAATTATAATCAACTCGTTGTTCATTTTTATTACTGGAATGATTGAAAATACCTTTTTTATGTTCCACTTTTACACCTGCTGAAGCAGTCTGTAGGAAATGAATTAAGTTTAAATACTGATCCTTTTCATCTCCTGAGTGCAAACCTTAATTTAAAAATATGGTACAAAATAATCCAAGAGTTTGATATGAAATCCTACAAACCCTATAAAAACAAGGACTGTTCTTTTTGATTTGGAGTAGATGAGGTGGGAAATACAACTTCATGTTGGGATTTGTGAGTTTTTTTTAATGGTTTTATGTGGTGTTCATGAGTTTGGTCTGTGGCAGTGTTTCTCCTTCTGCTAAGTGATCGATTTCACAGCGGCTGCCTGTCATGACTTCAGAGACGGTGTTAATCAAATCTTAGTTGTTGATCATGAGAAGCTACTGATCAAACCGTTGAATTCTCCATATTTAGATCAAGGAAACTTTATTAATCACCAAGTACTTTTTTAAAAATTTGATTACTTTACTATACCTCATGTTTTTTATTTCTGTATAGACGTGTGTTGAATTTTTTGTGATTCTGTTGCAAAGCTACAAGATCATGAGAGGCTTGATTGTGTGTTTAAGTTATCAAGAGTCAATATGAACCTACACATAACAGGTTGGATGGATTATTAGATAAGCAGATGGATGGGTTGCTAAATATATCAGTTTAACCAATTATTTATATTTTACCTCAAATATTTTGATTTTGATTTTTAAAAATGAAACAAAGATTTTTAGAATGGCCTAGTCAAAGTCTAAGACCAATGTTGTGACAAGATGGGCTGCTCATGCTTGAAGACTTTTGTTTGTTGCAAAGTAAGAAAAGTGGGAGAAAATTTCTCCAGAGATTTAAAAGACTGACTTTTACAACTTTTCCACAAAGCCACATTGGTTTGGATAGCTTTTTTCCCTCAAATAAAATCACTATTCTCGTTATTTCTGTTTGATTTTTGAAAGTTTTGAATCTGAAGAATTTCAGTGTGGAAAGTAAGCCAAAACTTGAAGAAATTAGTTGGGGACAAACATATTTTTAAAACACTGCAAATAAACAAACTCCTCTAAATAGGTGGTGTCTCAGTTGCATTGTGGGTACTGTAGGAACTTCCTTCTCTTAAGTCGGGTGAACATGACAAGATTGAAAACTGTTTAGTTGTACAAGTAACACAAGTACAGAAGTCGCTCAAGGTTTATTTACATCAGCTAAAAATAATACTGAGCAACGTATAAATGAGACCAAAGTGTCATTTGCTTTGCAAATTAGAAATAAGTTTGCTTAGCTGACAAAATCTTTATCTCTTATGAATACCTTTAGATTATTAAAATTATATCACATATGTTTATTTTTGGCTCCCCACACCTGAGTGAAGAGAAGATAAAAAGCATCAACTTACAGAGCGATAAAGTAAAAACAAGGAGCGAGTCAGGAGTTTCAAATGTGTTGCCCTCTTAAACTTAGAGACATAGCAAATGGGACAGCTGCCACACATGATTTCAAGCTAATTGTTCACACTGGTGTTTGTAGTGCAGGTTCTACGGCTGGCTGCGATTCAGACGGATATAAATCAAACCACAGATGTTGAGTCTTTGGGTCGGCTTACAATCAATTAACAGTGGAATAGAACAAAAATGTTTAAGATGTACCAAGATGGAGAGTAGTCTCCATAACCTGACATACTGTGTATGAATATTCAATCTTAAACCCAGGATGTGTCTGACATATCCTAGTTTTTCTGCAACATAATTCAAATGACCAATCAGATTTTATTTATAGAACCCTTTACTTACAGCTAAATGTAACACAAAATGTTTTAGAAAGATTAAAAACAAAGGAAGAAACATGCAAGGAACACAAAAGCTGAAATGAGAATGTAAATAATATTTATTATTACTGTAAGCAGCTGTAAGGAGCAAAATCATTTAGTTTAGTTGTGGTTGTCTGATTTAAAGGGCTCTCATGAAAGTCATCTTCAGCATTTTCACTGCAGTCAGAGGAGTGGTTTTCAAAAACAGAATCCATTCAGTTAACTCCAGCTTTTCAGACTGAAACGAAAGGTCAGAGGTTAGACTAGTTGGACTCTGCTAAAAAGTTTTTAAAGGCTAAAGTGAGCGGAAAAGCAGTTTTACGCACAGCTCTTTCATTGTTAAGGCATAGGGGTGATAACAGCTGCTGGAAATGCCAAGAACAGAAATTTAAGGAGGTGGTGAGCACTAACTCACCTAAATCTGACAGTCAGAGGGAAATTTAAAGCTTACCTCACTGATTGTGGTAACAGTCTAGCCTGCTGCTGGTTCTGTACTGGTGTGCCTTTGTTTTCTTGGACACTTTAAGTCTCTCGATACAGGCAGTCATTGTCTGAATTGCAAAACCTGTCCAAAGCCTGTTTCTCTATTTCAAAGCTAAATATCATCATGCAGGGATAAAAAATTGAAATGCAGTCGAAACAATAAAATCTAAAGCTATAAAGTGAAAATTTAGCTAAAAACTTTGTTCTGAATTCGCATTAATTTCCCTTAACATACCTTCTGTTATAAAATATGTAATAACTTTCCATAATACAATACAAAGAAAATCTGCGTTAATAGATAATATATTAATAACTATGTATATGTTGTCCACTAATTTGATTTTATTGCTCCACCAGCAGGAAGAATGACGTTATATTCCTGTGAACTCTCAGCAGCTGCTTTCTTCATTCAAAGCTGCTGCTGAACGTGGCTTTGAAAAGTAGATCTGTCAAATGTTAACTAGCTTTGGTTGTTAACCTCACAGGGGAGATCCAAGCTATTAAAAATTTAAAGGTCTGACTCATATATGAGAATGTGATCAGCTACTGTTTTTGTGTTGTCGGCCATGTCACAGAAAATTTTATTTGGTGGGATTTCGTTGGTTTTTGATTAAAGTAGATCAGTAGATGGAGTGAAAACAGCTTGCCTGAAGAAAATTGTTTAAAACTGTCTTAAAAGCTATGTTGCATGAACTAGAAAATGTACCTTTGAAAGTCTGAAAGATATCTTAGTGTTTCTGCACCACAGAATTGCATCAAGAGGGTCCAGGGTTTGAATCCAAACCTGGAGTCTTAATGCATGAAATTTACATGTTCATGTTTGTTTATCAATGGTTTACCTCTGGATATCTCCACATGTCAAGTATTTGTATGTTACATTCATTTTCCTAAATTGCCCTTAGAGTATGAATGGTTTTGTGCATGGTTTTCTGTCATGTTTGTTTTTTTGTTGCCCTGTGATGGGCATGGCACTTCAACAGTCGTATATCGTCCAATGTGTGCAAGAGACATCCATCCATCATACAAACAGTTTAACCATAGATGAGAGAAGTGAGCACAGCTAATTTTGTGAGTGAGAATACTAAACATCTGCTCAATTTTACAGTTTTGATCAAATTATTCACTTTAAGGATCTCTCAACATTAATATAACCATATTTTATTGATGAAATTATCAATTATTATTAAACCATGGCCTTTAAAATACAGAAATTCTCTATGACTCACAAAAGAGATGAGATGTTATACTCCACAAAGAAAGGAACCATCAGCAAGTGGATCATTTTTATGTTTGCTCATTTTGCAACTGAAACGGAAAAGGAAAACATGTTTCTAAACAATAAATGAATGGAGGCACAAATAAAATGTATAAAATATGATCAGTTACAAAAGAGAAGCAATGTTAAAGATATTAAGCTTTTACACACTTCTCCAGGATGTTGCACAGAACAACAACAACGGACAAAGTTACAAAGACGTGTTGAATTTAGAATATATTTTTGAAGTTAATTATAATTTTTGATTGCAAGTTTAAATTTGAATAATTTTCTAATTCAGCTACTGACATGACTTGTTTTTCTTTTTTTTTATGACTGTAATCATTATTTTATTTTGATGTAAAAACACAACTTAAGTCAAATGAAACAGCAGATCAGATTTCTTCTTTTCTCAAATATGAACAAATTTTAAATGTCATCTAGAATGTCATTAAATTTTTCCTTTATCAGTTGTGACGAAGGTCTATAGGCAAGTCTATTATAGTGAAATGTATAAAAATAATAAATGCCTTAAAAAATTGTATAAAATGTTTCCAGTCCATAAATGCATAAACTAAGTTTTTTGCTCAGAAGTTGGGAAGATATTATTTGAATCAAACTCATAAATGTTTTGGGGTGTGATAACCCCAAAATTCTGCTTAGGAAGAAAAATATAGGCTCACAAATCAAAAACTGAGAAATCTATTCTTAATCTTACTTGTTTTCATAAGAGAGAAAAAGGTCAACACAGATTTCTAGTTTTACCCAAAGTTTATCAGCTTATAGTACAAATGTTTTTCAGTCTGTTAAAGTTTACACGTTCAATTCAGCATAATTTTGATCATTTTGAGGAGCATTTCATGCATTTTAAATTGAAAACTTTGTCATCAAATCTTTCAAATAAAATATGTAAATTGACTCAAATGATCAACAGCTGTGGAAAACATCTGCTCATTATCCCAGTCGTCTGCTGCATTCTGCATGTGTGTAAGCCAGACATAGGATAACTGAATGGGGTTCATTGGCTGACATGCAACTCTAACAAGCCCATAAACAACTAATGGTCCCATTTGTGGTAATTAATGTAATGTCTGCTGAGCTAATATGAAATTTAATGTGATCTTTAATCTGTGTTTCTGGTTTTCTTCCAGGTGGAAAGTTCTTGGAGAGAAGAAGACGATCGATGTCATCACCTATGAAGAGCCTGGCTGAGGCAAAGTGACAGCAGCTGAGAGTTCCCTGTTCTGCAGACAATAATAGTCTGAAAGAACTTGATAAAATAAGGTCCAGATCAATCAAAGAGCTTGGTTTTCCTGAACTGAACAGCTTTCCTTTCCCTTTTCCTCCCACTAACCATTGGAATGGATTCCAGTCTGTTCCCAGTAATGCTTCCCCTCTTCCCCTCCCTCATCCTGATTCTTCTGGCTAGGCCAGCCATCCTGACCCCATCAACCTCCAAGGAGCTACAGGTCAGAGGTGAAAGGACACCGAGGGATGCTGACCAGGACACCATCAAGGTGGTTTAAGTTATTATCACCAACTCTCAATAGCCACAGAATAGAAACACAGAAGTAATTAAATTAAGAGTTTAGGATGGATTGAGGTTATGGCCAAACCATCAGCCCTCATATTTGTGCAGTTGTGTGAAATGCATTTATATAGTGGAAATTCCAATAATAAAATACGTCTTCTGATAGTTTAACCAGGTGCTGTTGTTACAGGTGGTGATCTCTGAGGGGTGTTCCTCTCAGGGGGATTCATCTGATGTGAGCCAAGGAGGTAATACAAATTAGTTTGGCATTAACTATATATTTAACACTATGACAACAGTGCATATAATTGGTTGAAGAACAGATTTTTATTCTTCATCACAATATCATCACATATTTTTTTTACCCCCTCATTTTAACACTTGACAGTTATGTTTGCATTTTCTCAATGTTTCTCCTCAGGTAAAGAAATTGATCTGGCACCTGGCTCTCCCCTGGTGCTGACCCATAAGATAAAACTGGTTTCATCAGGGTCAGGTTCTGTGTCTTGTGGATGCAATGCAGACTTTGCTTCCTTGCGGGAGCGATTAGAAAGTCTGGAGCGGGAAGTGTCTGACCTTCGACGGAAGTGTGGAGAAACAGGAGGAAGCTGCTGCACCTCAGAGAGCCAAGGTCAGTAGGCTTGATTATCCCACCAACCCCGTGAAATTCTAACTTTAACTCTAACTTTCAGTCAAATTTTGTTCTGTTTTGTTCAGGTTGGATATACAATAATGTGTTCACAGGTCAAAAGTAATTTATTACTTAATCTTGTTATATTGAGCAATTTTACACAGAACATGTGTTTGTGTTTTTTACTGCTTACCTGATTGGCTGTACATTGGCATGACTAAATGCATTTCATAAGCAGTAAAATTGTAATGTTTTGCAAAATCAACATCCATCAAGGTTTAATTTAAAGCCTCCTGCTCTTTTGAAGAGTTGATTTTCCAGCAGACTTTATGTTTCAAATGGCCAGTATGGGGATTGAACCCATGACCTTGGCATTATTAGCACCACGCTCTGACCAGCTGAGCTAACCAGCCATACATAATGTTGAGTTTTCATCGATATCAGAAAACCTTAGAGGATCTTGACATAAGCAGTGAAAGTCTAATGTTTTGCATGAATGTTTAATTTAAAGCCTCCTGCTCTTTTGAAGACTTGATTTTCTGGCAGACATTATGTTTCAAATGGCCAGTATGGGGATTGAACCCATGACCTTGGCGTCATTAGCACCACGCTCTGACCAGCTGAGCTAAACGGCCATACATAATGTTGAGTTTTCATCGATATCAGAAAACCTTACAGGATCTTGACATAAGCAGCGAAAGTCTAATGTTTTGCATGAATGTTTAATTTAAAGCCTCCTGCTCTTTTGAAGAGTTGATTTTCTGGCAGACATTATGTTTCAAATGGCCAGTATGGGGATGGAACCCATGACCTTGGCTTTATTAGCACCACGCTCTGACCAGCTGAGCTAACCGGCCAGACATAATGTTGAGTTTTCATCGATATAAGAAAACCTTACAGGATCTTGACATAAGCAGTGAAATTGTAATGCTTTGCAAAATCAACATCCATCAAGGTTTAATTTAAAGCCTCCTGCTCTTTTGAAGAGTTGATTTTCCAGCAGACTTTATGTTTCAAATGGCCAGTATGGGGATTGAACCCATGACCTTGGCATTATTAGCACCACGCTCTGACCAGCTGAGCTAACCGGCCATACATAATGTTGAGTTTTCATCGATATCAGAAAACCTTACAGGATCTTGACATAATCAGTGAAAGTCTAATGTTTTGCATGAATGTTTAATTTAAAGCCTCCTGCTCTTTTGAAGAGTTGATTTTCTGGCAGACATTATGTGTCAAATGGCCAGTATGGGGATTGAACCCATGACCTTGGCTTTATTAGCACCATGCTCTGACCAGCTGAGCTAACCGGCCATACATAATGTTGAGTTTTCATCGATATCAGAAAACCTTAGAGGATCTTGACATAAGCAGTGAAAGTCTAATATTTTGCATGAATGTTTAATTTAAAGCCTCCTGCTCTTTTGAAGACTTGATTTTCTGGCAGACATTATGTTTCAAATGGCCAGTATGGGGATTGAACCCATGACCTTGGCGTTATTAGCACCATGCTCTGACCAGCTGAGCTAAACGGCCATACATAATGTTGAGTTTTCATCGATATCAGAAAACCTTAGAGGATCTTGACATAAGCATTGAAATTGTAATGTTTTGCAAAATCAACATCCATCAAGGTTTAACTTGAAGCCTCCTGCTCTTTTGAAGAGTTGATTTTCCAGCAGACATTATGTTTCAAATGGCCAGTATGGGGATTGAACCCATGACCTTGGCGTTATTAGCACCATGCTCTGACCAGCTGAGCTAACCGGCCATACATAACGTTGAGTTTTCATCGATATCAGAAAACCTTACAGGATCTTGACATAAGCAGTGAAAGTCTAATGCTTTGCATGAATGTTTAAATTAAAGCCTCCTCCTCTTTTGAAGAGTTGATTTTCTGGCAGACATTATGTTTCAATTGGCCAGTATGGAGATTGAACTCATGACCATGGTGTTATTAGCACCACGCTCTGACCAGCTGAGCTAACCAGCCTTACATAATGTTGAGTTTTCATCGATATCAGAAAACCTTACAGGATCTTGACATAAGCAGTGAAAGTCTAATGTTTTGCATGAATGTTTAATTTAAAGCCTCCTGCTCTTTTGAAGAGTTGATTTTCTGGAAGACATTATGTTTCAAATGGCGAGCATAGGTATTCAACCCATGACCTTGGCGTTATTAGCACCACGCTCTGACCAGCTGAGCTAACCGGCCATACATAATGTTGAGTTTTCATTGATATAAGAAAACCTTAGAGGATCTTGACATAAGCATTGAAATTGTAATGTTTTGCAAAATAAACATCCATCAAGGTTTAATTTGAAGCCTCCCGCTCTTTTGAAGAGTTGATTTTCCGGCAGACATTATGTTTCAAATGGCCAGTATGGGGATTGAACCCATGACCTTGGCGTTATTAGCACCACGGTCTGACCAGCTGAGCTAACCGGCCATACATAATGTTGAGTTTTCATCGATATCAGAATACCTTACAGGATCTTGACATAAGCAGTGAAAGTCTAATGTTTTGCATGAATGTTTAATTTAAAGCCTCCTGCTCTTTTGAAGAGTTGATTTTCTGGCAGACATTATGTTTCAAATGGCCAGTATGGGGATTGAACCCATGACCTTAGCGTTATTAGCACCACGCTCTGACCAGCTGAGCTAACCGGCCATACATAATGTTGAGTTTTCATTGATATAAGAAAACCTTAGAGGATCTTGACATAAGCAATGAAATTGTAATGTTTTGCAAAATCAACATCCATCAAGGTTTAATTTGAAGCCTCCCGCTCTTTTGAAGAGTTGATTTTCCGGCAGACATTATGTTTCAAATGGCCAGTATGGGGATTGAACCCATGACCTTGGCGTTATTAGCACCACGCTCTGACCAGCTGAGCTAACCGGCCATACATAATGTTGAGTTTTCATTGATATAAGAAAACCTTACAGGATCTTGACATAAGCCGTGAAAGTCTAATGTTTTGCATGAATGTTTAATTTAAAGCCTCCTGCTCTTTTGAAGAGTTGATTTTCTGGCAGACATTATGTTTCAAATGGCCAGTATGGGGATGGAACCCATGACCTTGGCGTTATTAGCACCACGCTCTGACCAGCTGAGCTAACCGGCCATACATAATGTTGAGTTTTCATCGATATAAGAAAACCTTAGAGGATCTTGACATAAGCAATGAAATTGTAATGTTTTGCAAAATCAACATCCATCAAGGTTTAATTTGAAGCCTCCTACTCTTTTGAAGAGTTGATTTTCCGGCAGACATTATGTTTCAAATGGCCAGTATGGGGATTGAACCCATGACCTTGGCGTTATTAGCACCACGCTATGACCAGCTGAGCTAACCGGCCATACATAATGTTGAGTTTTCATTGATATAAGAAAACCTTAGAGGATCTTGACATAAGCAATGAAATTGTAATGTTTTGCAAAATCAACATCCATCAAGGTTTCATTGGAAGCCTCCCGCTCTTCTGAAGAGTTGATTTTCCGGCAGACATTATGTTTCAAATGGCCAGTATGGGGATTGAACCCATGACCTTGGCGTTATTAGCACCACGCTCTGACCAGCTGAGCTAACCGGCCATACATAATGTTGAGATTTCATCGATATCAGAAAACCTTACAGGATCTTGACATAAGCAGTGAAAGTCTAATGTTTTGCATGAATGTTTAATGTAAAGCCTCCTGCTCTTTTGAAGAGTTGATTTTCTGGCAGACATTATGTTTCAAATGGCCAGTATGGGGATTGAACCCATGACCTTGGCGTTATTAGCACCACGCTCTGACCAGCTGAGCTAACCGGCCATACATAATGTTGAGTTTTCATCGATATAAGAAAACCTTAGAGGATCTTGACATAAGCAATGAAATTGTAATGTCTTGCAAAATCAACATCCCTTAAGGTTTAATTTGAAGTCTCCCGCTTTTGTGAAGAGTTGATTTTCTGGCAGACATTATGTTTCAAATGGCCAGTATGGGGATTGAACCCATGACCTTGGCGTTATTAGCACCACGCCATGACCAGCTGAGCTAACCGGCCATACATAATGTTGAGTTTTCATCGATATCAGAAAACCTTACAGGATCTTGACATAAGCAGTGAAAGTCTAATGTTTTGCATAAATGTTTAATTTAAAGCCTCCTGCTCTTTTGAAGAGTTGATTTTCTGGCAGACAGTATGTTTCAAATGGCCAGTATGGGGATTGAACCCATGACCTTGGTGTTATTAGCACCACGCTCTGACCAGCTGAGCTAACCGGCCATACATAATGTTGAGTTTTCATCGATATAAGAAAACCTTAGAGGATCTTGACATAAGCATTGAAATTGTAATGTTTTGCAAAATCAACATCCATCAAGGTTTAACTTGAAGCCTCCTGCTCTTTTGAAGATTTGATTTTCCGGCAGACATTATGTTTTAAATGGCCAGTATGGGGATTGAACCCACGACCTTGGCGTTATTAGCACCATGCTCTGACCAGCTGAGCTAAACGGCCATACATAATGTTGAGTTTTCATCGATATCAGAAAACCTTAGAGGATCTTGACATAAGCATTGAAATTGTAATGTTTTGCAAAATCAACATCCATCAAGGTTTAACTTGAAGCCTCCTGCTCTTTTGAAGAGTTGATTTTCCAGCAGACATTATGTTTCAAATGGCCAGTATGGGGATTGAACCCATGACCTTGGCGTTATTAGCACCATGCTCTGACCAGCTGAGCTAACCGGCCATACATAACGTTGAGTTTTCATCGATATCAGAAAACCTTACAGGATCTTGACATAAGCAGTGAAAGTCTAATGCTTTGCATGAATGTTTAAATTAAAGCCTCCTCCTCTTTTGAAGAGTTGATTTTCTGGCAGACATTATGTTTCAATTGGCCAGTATGGAGATTGAACTCATGACCATGGTGTTATTAGCACCACGCTCTGACCAGCTGAGCTAACCAGCCTTACATAATGTTGAGTTTTCATCGATATCAGAAAACCTTACAGGATCTTGACATAAGCAATGAAATTGTAATGTTTTGCAAAATCAACATCCATCAAGGTTTCATTGGAAGCCTCCCGCTCTTCTGAAGAGTTGATTTTCCGGCAGACATTATGTTTCAAATGGCCAGTATGGGGATTGAACCCATGACCTTGGCGTTATTAGCACCACGCTCTGACCAGCTGAGCTAACCGGCCATACATAATGTTGAGATTTCATCGATATCAGAAAACCTTACAGGATCTTGACATAAGCAGTGAAAGTCTAATGTTTTGCATGAATGTTTAATGTAAAGCCTCCTGCTCTTTTGAAGAGTTGATTTTCTGGCAGACATTATGTTTCAAATGGCCAGTATGGGGATTGAACCCATGACCTTGGCGTTATTAGCACCACGCTCTGACCAGCTGAGCTAACCGGCCATACATAATGTTGAGTTTTCATCGATATAAGAAAACCTTAGAGGATCTTGACATAAGCAATGAAATTGTAATGTCTTGCAAAATCAACATCCCTTAAGGTTTAATTTGAAGTCTCCCGCTTTTGTGAAGAGTTGATTTTCTGGCAGACATTATGTTTCAAATGGCCAGTATGGGGATTGAACCCATGACCTTGGCGTTATTAGCACCACGCCATGACCAGCTGAGCTAACCGGCCATACATAATGTTGAGTTTTCATCGATATCAGAAAACCTTACAGGATCTTGACATAAGCAGTGAAAGTCTAATGTTTTGCATAAATGTTTAATTTAAAGCCTCCTGCTCTTTTGAAGAGTTGATTTTCTGGCAGACAGTATGTTTCAAATGGCCAGTATGGGGATTGAACCCATGACCTTGGTGTTATTAGCACCACGCTCTGACCAGCTGAGCTAACCGGCCATACATAATGTTGAGTTTTCATCGATATAAGAAAACCTTAGAGGATCTTGACATAAGCATTGAAATTGTAATGTTTTGCAAAATCAACATCCATCAAGGTTTAACTTGAAGCCTCCTGCTCTTTTGAAGATTTGATTTTCCGGCAGACATTATGTTTTAAATGGCCAGTATGGGGATTGAACCCACGACCTTGGCGTTATTAGCACCATGCTCTGACCAGCTGAGCTAAACGGCCATACATAATGTTGAGTTTTCATCGATATCAGAAAACCTTAGAGGATCTTGACATAAGCATTGAAATTGTAATGTTTTGCAAAATCAACATCCATCAAGGTTTAACTTGAAGCCTCCTGCTCTTTTGAAGAGTTGATTTTCCAGCAGACATTATGTTTCAAATGGCCAGTATGGGGATTGAACCCATGACCTTGGCGTTATTAGCACCATGCTCTGAACAGCTGAGCTAACCGGCCATACATAACGTTGAGTTTTCATCGATATCAGAAAACCTTACAGGATCTTGACATAAGCAGTGAAAGTCTAATGCTTTGCATGAATGTTTAAATTAAAGCCTCCTCCTCTTTTGAAGAGTTGATTTTCTGGCAGACATTATGTTTCAATTGGCCAGTATGGAGATTGAACTCATGACCATGGTGTTATTAGCACCACGCTCTGACCAGCTGAGCTAACCAGCCTTACATAATGTTGAGTTTTCATCGATATCAGAAAACCTTACAGGATCTTGACATAAGCAGTGAAAGTCTAATGTTTTGCATGAATGTTTAATTTAAAGCCTCCTGCTCTTTTGAAGAGTTGATTTTCTGGAAGACATTATGTTTCAAATGGCGAGCATAGGTATTCAACCCATGACCTTGGCGTTATTAGCACCACGCTCTGACCAGCTGAGCTAACCGGCCATACATAATGTTGAGTTTTCATTGATATAAGAAAACCTTAGAGGATCTTGACATAAGCATTGAAATTGTAATGTTTTGCAAAATAAACATCCATCAAGGTTTAATTTGAAGCCTCCCGCTCTTTTGAAGAGTTGATTTTCCGGCAGACATTATGTTTCAAATGGCCAGTATGGGGATTGAACCCATGACCTTGGCGTTATTAGCACCACGGTCTGACCAGCTGAGCTAACCGGCCATACATAATGTTGAGTTTTCATCGATATCAGAATACCTTACAGGATCTTGACATAAGCAGTGAAAGTCTAATGTTTTGCATGAATGTTTAATTTAAAGCCTCCTGCTCTTTTGAAGAGTTGATTTTCTGGCAGACATTATGTTTCAAATGGCCAGTATGGGGATTGAACCCATGACCTTGGCGTTATTAGCACCACGCTCTGACCAGCTGAGCTAACCGGCCATACATAATGTTGAGTTTTCATTGATATAAGAAAACCTTAGAGGATCTTGACATAAGCAATGAAATTGTAATGTTTTGCAAAATCAACATCCATCAAGGTTTAATTTGAAGCCTCCCGCTCTTTTGAAGAGTTGATTTTCCGGCAGACATTATGTTTCAAATGGCCAGTATGGGGATTGAACCCATGACCTTGGCGTTATTAGCACCACGCTCTGACCAGCTGAGCTAACCGGCCATACATAATGTTGAGTTTTCATTGATATAAGAAAACCTTACAGGATCTTGACATAAGCCGTGAAAGTCTAATGTTTTGCATGAATGTTTAATTTAAAGCCTCCTGCTCTTTTGAAGAGTTGATTTTCTGGCAGACATTATGTTTCAAATGGCCAGTATGGGGATTGAACCCATGACCTTGGCGTTATTAGCACCACGCTCTGACCAGCTGAGCTAACCGGCCATACATAATGTTGAGTTTTCATCGATATAAGAAAACCTTAGAGGATCTTGACATAAGCAATGAAATTGTAATGTTTTGCAAAATCAACATCCATCAAGGTTTAATTTGAAGCCTCCTACTCTTTTGAAGAGTTGATTTTCCGGCAGACATTATGTTTCAAATGGCCAGTATGGGGATTGAACCCATGACCTTGGCGTTATTAGCACCACGCTATGACCAGCTGAGCTAACCGGCCATACATAATGTTGAGTTTTCATTGATATAAGAAAACCTTAGAGGATCTTGACATAAGCAATGAAATTGTAATGTTTTGCAAAATCAACATCCATCAAGGTTTCATTGGAAGCCTCCCGCTCTTCTGAAGAGTTGATTTTCTGGCAGACATTATGTTTCAAATGGCCAGTATGGGGATTGAACCCATGACCTTGGCGTTATTAGCACCACGCCATGACCAGCTGAGCTAACCGGCCATACATAATGTTGAGTTTTCATCGATATCAGAAAACCTTACAGGATCTTGACATAAGCAGTGAAAGTCTAATGTTTTGCATAAATGTTTAATTTAAAGCCTCCTGCTCTTTTGAAGAGTTGATTTTCTGGCAGACATTATGTTTCAAATGGCCAGTATGGGGATTGAACCCATGACCTTGGTGTTATTAGCACCACGCTCTGACCAGCTGAGCTAACCAGCCATACATAATGTTGAGTTTTCATCGATATAAGAAAACCTTAGAGGATCTTGACATAAGCATTGAAATTGTAATGTTTTGCAAAATCAACATCCATCAAGGTTTAACTTGAAGCCTCCTGCTCTTTTGAAGATTTGATTTTCCGGCAGACATTATGTTTCAAATGGCCAGTATGGGGATTGAACCCATGACCTTGGCGTTATTAGCACCACGCTCTGACCATCTGAGCTAACCGGCCATACATAATGTTGAGTTTTCATCGATATCAGAAAACCTTACAGGACCTTGACATAAGCAGTGAAAGTTTAATGTTTTGCATGAATGTTTAATTTAAAGCCTACTCCTCTTTTGAAGAGTTGATTTTCTGGCAGACATTATGTTTCATTTGGCCAGTATGGAGATTGAACTCATGACCTTGGTGTTATTAGCACCACGCTCTGACCAGCTGAGCTAACTGGCCATACATAATGTTGAGTTTTCATCGATATCAGAAAACCTTACAGGATCTTGACATAAGCAGTGAAAGTCTAATGTTTTCCATGAATGTTTAATTTAAAGCCTCCTGCTCTTTTGAAGAGTTGATTTTCTGGCAGACATTATGTTTCAAATGGCCAGTATGGGTATTGAACCCATGACCTTGGCGTTATTAGCACCACGCTCTGACCAGCTGAGCTAACCGGCCATACATAATGTTGAGTTTTCATCGATATAAGAAAACCTTAGAGGATCTTGACATAAGCATTGAAATTGTAATGTTTTGCAAAATCAACATCCATCAAGGTTTAACTTGAAGCCTCCCGCTCTTTTGAAGAGTTGATTTTCCGGCAGACATTATGTTTCAAATGGCCAGTATGGGGATTGAACCCATGACCTTGGCGTTATTAGCACCACGCTCTGACCAGCTGAGCTAACCGGCCATACATAATGTTGAGTTTTCATCGATATCAGAAAACCTTACAGGATCTTGACATAAGCAGTGAAAGTCTAATGTTTTGCATGAACGTTTAATTTAAAGCCTCCTGCTCTTTTGAAGAGTTGATTTTCTGGCAGACATTATGTTTCAAATGGCCAGTATGGGGATTGAACCCATGACCTTGGCGTTATTAGCACCACGCTCTGACCAGCTGAGCTAACCGGCCATACATAATGTTGAGTTTTCATCGATATAAGAAAACCTTAGAGGATCTTGACATAAGCATTGAAATTGTAATGTTTTGCAAAATCAACATCCATCAAGGTTTAACTTGAAGCCTCCCGCTCTTTTGAAGAGTTGATTTTCCGGCAGACATTATGTTTCAAATGGCCAGTATGGGGATTGAACCCATGACCTTGGCGTTATTAGCACCACGCTCTGACCAGCTGAGCTAACCGGCCATACATAATGTTGAGTTTTCATCGATATCAGAAAACCTTACAGGATCTTGACATAAGCAGTGAAAGTCTAATGTTTTGCATGAACGTTTAATTTAAAGCCTCCTGCTCTTTTGAAGAGTTGATTTTCTGGCAGACATTATGTTTCAAATGGCCAGTATGGGGATTGAACCCATGACCTTGGCGTTATTAGCACCACGCTCTGACCAGCTGAGCTAACCGGCCATACATAATGTTGAGTTTTCATCGATATAAGAAAACCTTAGAGGATCTTGACATAAGCATTGAAATTGTAATGTTTTGCAAAATCAACATCCATCAAGGTTTAACTTGAAGCCTCCTGCTCTTTTGAAGAGTTGATTTTCCGGCAGACATTATGTTTCAAATGGCCAGTATGGGGATTGAACCCATGACCTTGGCGTTATTAGCACCATGCTCTGACCAGCTGAGCTAACCGGCCATACATAACGTTGAGTTTTCATCGATATCAGAAAACCTTACAGGATCTTGACATAAGCAGTGAAAGTCTAATGTTTTGCATGAATGTTTAAATTAAAGCCTCCTCCTCTTTTGAAGAGTTGATTTTCTGGCAGACATTATGTTTCAATTGGCCAGTATGGAGATTGAACTCATGACCTTGGTGTTATTAGCACCACGCTCTGACCAGCTGAGCTAACCGGCCTTACATAATGTTGAGTTTTC
This sequence comes from Xiphophorus couchianus, assembly GCF_001444195.1. NCBI lineage: Eukaryota > Metazoa > Chordata > Actinopteri > Cyprinodontiformes > Poeciliidae > Xiphophorus > Xiphophorus couchianus. The sequence goes on from NC_040240.1 coordinate 21,227,980, forward strand.
ATCGATATCAGAAAACCTTACAGGATCTTGACATAAGCAGTGAAAGTCTAATGTTTTGCATGAATGTTTAATTTAAAGCCTCCTGCTCTTTTGAAGAGTTGATTTTCTGGAAGACATTATGTTTCAAATGGCGAGCATAGGTATTGAACCCATGACCTTGGCGTTATTAGCACCACGCTCTGACCAGCTGAGCTAACCGGCCATACATAATGTTGAGTTTTCATTGATATAAGAAAACCTTAGAGGATCTTGACATAAGCAATGAAATTGTAATGTTTTGCAAAATCAACATCCATCAAGGTTTAATTTGAAGCCTCCCGCTCTTTTGAAGAGTTGATTTTCCAGCAGACATTATGTTTCAAATGGCCAGTATGGGGATTGAACCCATAACCTTGGCGTTATTAGCACCACGGTCTGACCAGCTGAGCTAACCGGCCATACATAATGTTGAGTTTTCATCGATTTCAGAATACCTTACAGGATCTTGACATAAGCAGTGAAAGTCTAATGTTTAATTTAAAGCCTCCTGCTCTTTTGAAGAGTTGATTTTCTGGCAGACATTATGTTTCAAATGGCCAGTATGGGGATCGAACCCATGACCTTGGCGTTATTAGCACCACGCTCTGACCAGCTGAGCTAACCGGCCATACATAATGTTGAGTTTTCATTGATATAAGAAAACCTTAGAGGATCTTGACATAAGCAATGAAATTGTAATGTTTTGCAAAATCAACATCCATCAAGGTTTAATTTGAAGCCTCCCGCTCTTTTGAAGAGTTGATTTTCCGGCAGACATTATGTTTCAAATGGCCAGTATGGGGATTGAACCCATGACCTTGGCGTTATTAGCACCACGCTCTGACCAGCTGAGCTAACCGGCCATACATAATGTTGAGTTTTCATTGATATAAGAAAACCTTACAGGATCTTGACATAAGCAGTGAAAGTCTAATGTTTTGCATGAATGTTTAATTTAAAGCCTCCTGCTCTTTTGAAGAGTTGATTTTCTGGCAGACATTATGTTTCAAATGGCCAGTATGGGGATTGAACCCATGACCTTGGCGTTATTAGCACCACGCTCTGACCAGCTGAGCTAACCGGCCATACATAATGTTGAGTTTTCATCGATATAAGAAAACCTTAGAGGATCTTGACATAAGCATTGAAATTTTAATGTTTTGCAAAATAAACATCCATCAAGGTTTAATTTGAAGCCTCCCGCTCTTTTGAAGAGTTGATTTTCCGGCAGACATTATGTTTCAAATGGCCAGTATGGGGACTGAACCCATGACCTTGGCGTTATTAGCACCACGCTCTGACCAGCTGAGCTAACCGGCCATACATAATGTTGAGTTTTCATCGATATCAGAATACCTTACAGGATCTTGACATAAGCAGTGAAAGTCTAATGTTTTGCATGAATGTTTAATTTAAAGCCTCCTGCTCTTTTGAAGAGTTGATTTTCTGGCAGACATTATGTTTCAAATGGCCAGTATGGGGATGGAACCCATGACCTTGGCTTTATTAGCACCACGCTCTGACCAGCTGAGCTAACCGGCCAGACATAATGTTGAGTTTTCATCGATATAAGAAAACCTTACAGGATCTTGACATAAGCAGTGAAATTGTAATGCTTTGCAAAATCAACATCCATCAAGGTTTAATTTAAAGCCTCCTGCTCTTTTGAAGAGTTGATTTTCCAGCAGACTTTATGTTTCAAATGGCCAGTATGGGGATTGAACCCATGACCTTGGCATTATTAGCACCACGCTCTGACCAGCTGAGCTAACCGGCCATACATAATGTTGAGTTTTCATCGATATCAGAAAACCTTACAGGATCTTGACATAATCAGTGAAAGTCTAATGTTTTGCATGAATGTTTAATTTAAAGCCTCCTGCTCTTTTGAAGAGTTGATTTTCTGGCAGACATTATGTGTCAAATGGCCAGTATGGGGATTGAACCCATGACCTTGGCTTTATTAGCACCATGCTCTGACCAGCTGAGCTAACCGGCCATACATAATGTTGAGTTTTCATCGATATCAGAAAACCTTAGAGGATCTTGACATAAGCAGTGAAAGTCTAATATTTTGCATGAATGTTTAATTTAAAGCCTCCTGCTCTTTTGAAGACTTGATTTTCTGGCAGACATTATGTTTCAAATGGCCAGTATGGGGATTGAACCCATGACCTTGGCGTTATTAGCACCATGCTCTGACCAGCTGAGCTAAACGGCCATACATAATGTTGAGTTTTCATCGATATCAGAAAACCTTAGAGGATCTTGACATAAGCATTGAAATTGTAATGTTTTGCAAAATCAACATCCATCAAGGTTTAACTTGAAGCCTCCTGCTCTTTTGAAGAGTTGATTTTCCAGCAGACATTATGTTTCAAATGGCCAGTATGGGGATTGAACCCATGACCTTGGCGTTATTAGCACCATGCTCTGACCAGCTGAGCTAACCGGCCATACATAACGTTGAGTTTTCATCGATATCAGAAAACCTTACAGGATCTTGACATAAGCAGTGAAAGTCTAATGCTTTGCATGAATGTTTAAATTAAAGCCTCCTCCTCTTTTGAAGAGTTGATTTTCTGGCAGACATTATGTTTCAATTGGCCAGTATGGAGATTGAACTCATGACCATGGTGTTATTAGCACCACGCTCTGACCAGCTGAGCTAACCAGCCTTACATAATGTTGAGTTTTCATCGATATCAGAAAACCTTACAGGATCTTGACATAAGCAGTGAAAGTCTAATGTTTTGCATGAATGTTTAATTTAAAGCCTCCTGCTCTTTTGAAGAGTTGATTTTCTGGAAGACATTATGTTTCAAATGGCGAGCATAGGTATTCAACCCATGACCTTGGCGTTATTAGCACCACGCTCTGACCAGCTGAGCTAACCGGCCATACATAATGTTGAGTTTTCATTGATATAAGAAAACCTTAGAGGATCTTGACATAAGCATTGAAATTGTAATGTTTTGCAAAATAAACATCCATCAAGGTTTAATTTGAAGCCTCCCGCTCTTTTGAAGAGTTGATTTTCCGGCAGACATTATGTTTCAAATGGCCAGTATGGGGATTGAACCCATGACCTTGGCGTTATTAGCACCACGGTCTGACCAGCTGAGCTAACCGGCCATACATAATGTTGAGTTTTCATCGATATCAGAATACCTTACAGGATCTTGACATAAGCAGTGAAAGTCTAATGTTTTGCATGAATGTTTAATTTAAAGCCTCCTGCTCTTTTGAAGAGTTGATTTTCCGGCAGACATTATGTTTTAAATGGCCAGTATGGGGATTGAACCCACGACCTTGGCGTTATTAGCACCATGCTCTGACCAGCTGAGCTAAACGGCCATACATAATGTTGAGTTTTCATCGATATCAGAAAACCTTAGAGGATCTTGACATAAGCATTGAAATTGTAATGTTTTGCAAAATCAACATCCATCAAGGTTTAACTTGAAGCCTCCTGCTCTTTTGAAGAGTTGATTTTCCAGCAGACATTATGTTTCAAATGGCCAGTATGGGGATTGAACCCATGACCTTGGCGTTATTAGCACCATGCTCTGACCAGCTGAGCTAACCGGCCATACATAACGTTGAGTTTTCATCGATATCAGAAAACCTTACAGGATCTTGACATAAGCAGTGAAAGTCTAATGCTTTGCATGAATGTTTAAATTAAAGCCTCCTCCTCTTTTGAAGAGTTGATTTTCTGGCAGACATTATGTTTCAATTGGCCAGTATGGAGATTGAACTCATGACCATGGTGTTATTAGCACCACGCTCTGACCAGCTGAGCTAACCAGCCTTACATAATGTTGAGTTTTCATCGATATCAGAAAACCTTACAGGATCTTGACATAAGCAGTGAAAGTCTAATGTTTTGCATGAATGTTTAATTTAAAGCCTCCTGCTCTTTTGAAGAGTTGATTTTCTGGAAGACATTATGTTTCAAATGGCGAGCATAGGTATTCAACCCATGACCTTGGCGTTATTAGCACCACGCTCTGACCAGCTGAGCTAACCGGCCATACATAATGTTGAGTTTTCATTGATATAAGAAAACCTTAGAGGATCTTGACATAAGCATTGAAATTGTAATGTTTTGCAAAATAAACATCCATCAAGGTTTAATTTGAAGCCTCCCGCTCTTTTGAAGAGTTGATTTTCCGGCAGACATTATGTTTCAAATGGCCAGTATGGGGATTGAACCCATGACCTTGGCGTTATTAGCACCACGGTCTGACCAGCTGAGCTAACCGGCCATACATAATGTTGAGTTTTCATCGATATCAGAATACCTTACAGGATCTTGACATAAGCAGTGAAAGTCTAATGTTTTGCATGAATGTTTAATTTAAAGCCTCCTGCTCTTTTGAAGAGTTGATTTTCTGGCAGACATTATGTTTCAAATGGCCAGTATGGGGATTGAACCCATGACCTTGGCGTTATTAGCACCACGCTCTGACCAGCTGAGCTAACCGGCCATACATAATGTTGAGTTTTCATTGATATAAGAAAACCTTAGAGGATCTTGACATAAGCAATGAAATTGTAATGTTTTGCAAAATCAACATCCATCAAGGTTTAATTTGAAGCCTCCCGCTCTTTTGAAGAGTTGATTTTCCGGCAGACATTATGTTTCAAATGGCCAGTATGGGGATTGAACCCATGACCTTGGCGTTATTAGCACCACGCTCTGACCAGCTGAGCTAACCGGCCATACATAATGTTGAGTTTTCATTGATATAAGAAAACCTTACAGGATCTTGACATAAGCCGTGAAAGTCTAATGTTTTGCATGAATGTTTAATTTAAAGCCTCCTGCTCTTTTGAAGAGTTGATTTTCTGGCAGACATTATGTTTCAAATGGCCAGTATGGGGATTGAACCCATGACCTTGGCGTTATTAGCACCACGCTCTGACCAGCTGAGCTAACCGGCCATACATAATGTTGAGTTTTCATCGATATAAGAAAACCTTAGAGGATCTTGACATAAGCAATGAAATTGTAATGTTTTGCAAAATCAACATCCATCAAGGTTTAATTTGAAGCCTCCTACTCTTTTGAAGAGTTGATTTTCCGGCAGACATTATGTTTCAAATGGCCAGTATGGGGATTGAACCCATGACCTTGGCGTTATTAGCACCACGCTATGACCAGCTGAGCTAACCGGCCATACATAATGTTGAGTTTTCATTGATATAAGAAAACCTTAGAGGATCTTGACATAAGCAATGAAATTGTAATGTTTTGCAAAATCAACATCCATCAAGGTTTCATTGGAAGCCTCCCGCTCTTCTGAAGAGTTGATTTTCTGGCAGACATTATGTTTCAAATGGCCAGTATGGGGATTGAACCCATGACCTTGGCGTTATTAGCACCACGCCATGACCAGCTGAGCTAACCGGCCATACATAATGTTGAGTTTTCATCGATATCAGAAAACCTTACAGGATCTTGACATAAGCAGTGAAAGTCTAATGTTTTGCATAAATGTTTAATTTAAAGCCTCCTGCTCTTTTGAAGAGTTGATTTTCTGGCAGACATTATGTTTCAAATGGCCAGTATGGGGATTGAACCCATGACCTTGGTGTTATTAGCACCACGCTCTGACCAGCTGAGCTAACCAGCCATACATAATGTTGAGTTTTCATCGATATAAGAAAACCTTAGAGGATCTTGACATAAGCATTGAAATTGTAATGTTTTGCAAAATCAACATCCATCAAGGTTTAACTTGAAGCCTCCTGCTCTTTTGAAGATTTGATTTTCCGGCAGACATTATGTTTCAAATGGCCAGTATGGGGATTGAACCCATGACCTTGGCGTTATTAGCACCACGCTCTGACCATCTGAGCTAACCGGCCATACATAATGTTGAGTTTTCATCGATATCAGAAAACCTTACAGGACCTTGACATAAGCAGTGAAAGTTTAATGTTTTGCATGAATGTTTAATTTAAAGCCTACTCCTCTTTTGAAGAGTTGATTTTCTGGCAGACATTATGTTTCATTTGGCCAGTATGGAGATTGAACTCATGACCTTGGTGTTATTAGCACCACGCTCTGACCAGCTGAGCTAACTGGCCATACATAATGTTGAGTTTTCATCGATATCAGAAAACCTTACAGGATCTTGACATAAGCAGTGAAAGTCTAATGTTTTCCATGAATGTTTAATTTAAAGCCTCCTGCTCTTTTGAAGAGTTGATTTTCTGGCAGACATTATGTTTCAAATGGCCAGTATGGGTATTGAACCCATGACCTTGGCGTTATTAGCACCACGCTCTGACCAGCTGAGCTAACCGGCCATACATAATGTTGAGTTTTCATCGATATAAGAAAACCTTAGAGGATCTTGACATAAGCATTGAAATTGTAATGTTTTGCAAAATCAACATCCATCAAGGTTTAACTTGAAGCCTCCCGCTCTTTTGAAGAGTTGATTTTCCGGCAGACATTATGTTTCAAATGGCCAGTATGGGGATTGAACCCATGACCTTGGCGTTATTAGCACCACGCTCTGACCAGCTGAGCTAACCGGCCATACATAATGTTGAGTTTTCATCGATATCAGAAAACCTTACAGGATCTTGACATAAGCAGTGAAAGTCTAATGTTTTGCATGAACGTTTAATTTAAAGCCTCCTGCTCTTTTGAAGAGTTGATTTTCTGGCAGACATTATGTTTCAAATGGCCAGTATGGGGATTGAACCCATGACCTTGGCGTTATTAGCACCACGCTCTGACCAGCTGAGCTAACCGGCCATACATAATGTTGAGTTTTCATCGATATAAGAAAACCTTAGAGGATCTTGACATAAGCATTGAAATTGTAATGTTTTGCAAAATCAACATCCATCAAGGTTTAACTTGAAGCCTCCCGCTCTTTTGAAGAGTTGATTTTCCGGCAGACATTATGTTTCAAATGGCCAGTATGGGGATTGAACCCATGACCTTGGCGTTATTAGCACCACGCTCTGACCAGCTGAGCTAACCGGCCATACATAATGTTGAGTTTTCATCGATATCAGAAAACCTTACAGGATCTTGACATAAGCAGTGAAAGTCTAATGTTTTGCATGAACGTTTAATTTAAAGCCTCCTGCTCTTTTGAAGAGTTGATTTTCTGGCAGACATTATGTTTCAAATGGCCAGTATGGGGATTGAACCCATGACCTTGGCGTTATTAGCACCACGCTCTGACCAGCTGAGCTAACCGGCCATACATAATGTTGAGTTTTCATCGATATAAGAAAACCTTAGAGGATCTTGACATAAGCATTGAAATTGTAATGTTTTGCAAAATCAACATCCATCAAGGTTTAACTTGAAGCCTCCTGCTCTTTTGAAGAGTTGATTTTCCGGCAGACATTATGTTTCAAATGGCCAGTATGGGGATTGAACCCATGACCTTGGCGTTATTAGCACCATGCTCTGACCAGCTGAGCTAACCGGCCATACATAACGTTGAGTTTTCATCGATATCAGAAAACCTTACAGGATCTTGACATAAGCAGTGAAAGTCTAATGTTTTGCATGAATGTTTAAATTAAAGCCTCCTCCTCTTTTGAAGAGTTGATTTTCTGGCAGACATTATGTTTCAATTGGCCAGTATGGAGATTGAACTCATGACCTTGGTGTTATTAGCACCACGCTCTGACCAGCTGAGCTAACCGGCCTTACATAATGTTGAGTTTTCATCGATATCAGAAAACCTTACAGGATCTTGACATAAGCAGTGAAAGTCTAATGTTTTGCATGAATGTTTAATTTAAAGCCTCCTGCTCTTTTGAAGAGTTGATTTTCTGGAAGACATTATGTTTCAAATGGCGAGCATAGGTATTGAACCCATGACCTTGGCGTTATTAGCACCACGCTCTGACCAGCTGAGCTAACCGGCCATACATAATGTTGAGTTTTCATTGATATAAGAAAACCTTAGAGGATCTTGACATAAGCAATGAAATTGTAATGTTTTGCAAAATCAACATCCATCAAGGTTTAATTTGAAGCCTCCCGCTCTTTTGAAGAGTTGATTTTCCAGCAGACATTATGTTTCAAATGGCCAGTATGGGGATTGAACCCATAACCTTGGCGTTATTAGCACCACGGTCTGACCAGCTGAGCTAACCGGCCATACATAATGTTGAGTTTTCATCGATTTCAGAATACCTTACAGGATCTTGACATAAGCAGTGAAAGTCTAATGTTTAATTTAAAGCCTCCTGCTCTTTTGAAGAGTTGATTTTCTGGCAGACATTATGTTTCAAATGGCCAGTATGGGGATTGAACCCATGACCTTGGCGTTATTAGCACCACGCTCTGACCAGCTGAGCTAACCGGCCATACATAATGTTGAGTTTTCATTGATATAAGAAAACCTTAGAGGATCTTGACATAAGCAATGAAATTGTAATGTTTTGCAAAATCAACATCCATCAAGGTTTAATTTGAAGCCTCCCGCTCTTTTGAAGAGTTGATTTTCCGGCAGACATTATGTTTCAAATGGCCAGTATGGGGATTGAACCCATGACCTTGGCGTTATTAGCACCACGCTCTGACCAGCTGAGCTAACCGGCCATACATAATGTTGAGTTTTCATTGATATAAGAAAACCTTACAGGATCTTGACATAAGCAGTGAAAGTCTAATGTTTTGCATGAATGTTTAATTTAAAGCCTCCTGCTCTTTTGAAGAGTTGATTTTCTGGCAGACATTATGTTTCAAATGGCCAGTATGGGGATTGAACCCATGACCTTGGCGTTATTAGCACCACGCTCTGACCAGCTGAGCTAACCGGCCATACATAATGTTGAGTTTTCATCGATATAAGAAAACCTTAGAGGATCTTGACATAAGCATTGAAATTTTAATGTTTTGCAAAATAAACATCCATCAAGGTTTAATTTGAAGCCTCCCGCTCTTTTGAAGAGTTGATTTTCCGGCAGACATTATGTTTCAAATGGCCAGTATGGGGACTGAACCCATGACCTTGGCGTTATTAGCACCACGCTCTGACCAGCTGAGCTAACCGGCCATACATAATGTTGAGTTTTCATCGATATCAGAATACCTTACAGGATCTTGACATAAGCAGTGAAAGTCTAATGTTTTGCATGAATGTTTAATTTAAAGCCTCCTGCTCTTTTGAAGAGTTGATTTTCTGGCAGACATTATGTTTCAAATGGCCAGTATGGGGATGGAACCCATGACCTTGGCGTTATTAGCACCACGCTCTGACCAGCTGAGCTAACCGGCCATACATAATGTTGAGTTTTCATCGATATAAGAAAACCTTAGAGGATCTTGACATAAGCATTGAAATTGTAATGTTTTGCAAAATAAACATCCATCAAGGTTTAATTTGAAGCCTCCTGCTCTTTTGAAGAGTTGATTTTCTGGCAGACATTATGTTTCAAATGGCCAGTATGGGGGTTGAACCCATGACCTTGGCGTTATTAGCACCACGCTCTGACCAGCTGAGCTAACCGGCCATACATAATGTCGAGTTTTCATCGATATCAGAAAACCTTACAGGATCTTGACATAAGCATTGAAATTGTAATGTTTTGCAAAATCAACATCCATCAAGGTTTAATTTGAAGCCTCCTGCTCTTTTGAAGAGTTGATTTTCCGGCAGACATTATGTTTCAAATGGCCAGTATGGGGATTGAACCCATGACCTTGGCGTTATTAGCACCACGCTCTGACCAGCTGAGCTAACCGGCCATACATAATGTTGAGATTTCATCGATATCAGAAAACCTTACAGGATCTTGACATAAGCAGTGAAAGTCTAATATTTTGCATGAATGTTTAATTTAAAGCCTCCTGCTCTTTTGAAGACTTGATTTTCTGGCAGACATTATGTTTCAAATGGCCAGTATGGGGATGGAACCCATGACCTTGGCGTTATTAGCACCACGCTCTGACCAGCTGAGCTAACCGGCCATACATAATGTTGAGTTTTCATCGATATAAGAAAACCTTAGAGGATCTTGACATAAGCATTGAAATTGTAATGTTTTGCAAAATAAACATCCATCAAGGTTTAATTTGAAGCCTCCTGCTCTTTTGAAGAGTTGATTTTCTGGCAGACATTATGTTTCAAATGGCCAGTATGGGGGTTGAACCCATGACCTTGGCGTTATTAGCACCACGCTCTGACCAGCTGAGCTAACCGGCCATACATAATGTCGAGTTTTCATCGATATCAGAAAACCTTACAGGATCTTGACATAAGCATTGAAATTGTAATGTTTTGCAAAATCAACATCCATCAAGGTTTAATTTGAAGCCTCCCGCTCTTTTGAAGAGTTGATTTTCCGGCAGACATTATGTTTCAAATGGCAAGTATGGGGATTGAACCCATGACCTTGGCGTTATTAGCACCACGCTCTGACCAGCTGAGCTAACCGGCCATACATAATGTTGAGTTTTCATCGATATAAGAAAACCTTAGAGGATCTTGACATAAGCATTGAAATTTTAATGTTTTGCAAAATAAACATCCATCAAGGTTTAATTTGAAGCCTCCCGCTCTTTTGAAGAGTTGATTTTCCGGCAGACATTATGTTTCAAATGGCCAGTATGGGGACTGAACCCATGACCTTGGCGTTATTAGCACCACGCTCTGACCAGCTGAGCTAACCGGCCATACATAATGTTGAGTTTTCATCGATATCAGAATACCTTACAGGATCTTGACATAAGCAGTGAAAGTCTAATGTTTTGCATGAATGTTTAATTTAAAGCCTCCTGCTCTTTTGAAGAGTTGATTTTCTGGCAGACATTATGTTTCAAATGGCCAGTATGGGGATGGAACCCATGACCTTGGCGTTATTAGCACCACGCTCTGACCAGCTGAGCTAACCGGCCATACATAATGTTGAGTTTTCATCGATATAAGAAAACCTTAGAGGATCTTGACATAAGCATTGAAATTGTAATGTTTTGCAAAATAAACATCCATCAAGGTTTAATTTGAAGCCTCCTGCTCTTTTGAAGAGTTGATTTTCTGGCAGACATTATGTTTCAAATGGCCAGTATGGGGGTTGAACCCATGACCTTGGCGTTATTAGCAACACGCTCTGACCAGCTGAGCTAACCGGCCATACATAATGTCGAGTTTTCATCGATATCAAAAAACCTTACAGGATCTTGACATAAGCATTGAAATTGTAATGTTTTGCAAAATCAACATCCATCAAGGTTTAATTTGAAGCCTCCCGCTCTTTTGAAGAGTTGATTTTCCGGCAGACATTATGTTTCAAATGGCCAGTATGGGGATTGAACCCATGACCTTGGCGTTATTAGCACCACGCTCTGACCAGCTGAGCTAACCGGCCATACATAATGTTGAGATTTCATCGATATCAGAAAACCTTACAGGATCTTGACATAAGCAGTGAAAGTCTAATGTTTTGCATGAATGTTTAATTTAAAGCCTCCTGCTCTTTTGAAGACTTGATTTTCTGGCAGACATTATGTTTCAAATGGCCAGTATGGGGATTGAACCCATGACCTTGGCGTCATTAGCACCACGCTCTGACCAGCTGAGCTAACCGGCCATACATAATGTTGAGTTTTCATCGATATAAGAAAACCTTAGAGGATCTTGACATAAGCATTGAAATTGTAATGTTTTGCAAAATAAACATCCATCAAGGTTTAATTTGAAGCCTCCTGCTCTTTTGAAGAGTTGTTTTTCCGGCAGACATTATGTTTCAAATGGCCAGTATGGGGATTGAACCCATGACCTTGGCGTTATTAGCACCACGCTCTGACCAGCTGAGCTAACCGGCCATACATAATGTTGAGTTTTCATCGATATAAGAAAACCTTAGAGGATCTTGACATAAGCATTGAAATTTTAATGTTTTGCAAAATAAACATCCATCAAGGTTTAATTTGAAGCCTCCCGCTCTTTTGAAGAGTTGATTTTCCGGCAGACATTATGTTTCAAATGGCCAGTATGGGGATTGAACCCATGACCTTGGCGTTATTAGCACCACGCTCTGACCAGCTGAGCTAACCGGCCATACATAATGTTGAGTTTTCATCGATATCAGAATACTTTACAGGATCTTGACATAAGCAGTGAAAGTCTAATGTTTTGCATGAATGTTTAATTTAAAGCCTCCTGCTCTTTTGAAGAGTTGATTTTCTGGCAGACATTATGTTTCAAATGGCCAGTATGGGGATGGAACCCATGACCTTGGCGTTATTAGCACCACGCTCTGACCAGCTGAGCTAACCGGCCATACATAATGTTGAGTTTTCATCGATATAAGAAAACCTTAGAGGATCTTGACATAAGCAATGAAATTGTAATGTTTTGCAAAATCAACATCCATCAAGGTTTAATTTGAAGCCTCCTACTCTTTTGAAGAGTTGATTTTCCGGCAGACATTATGTTTCAAATGGCCAGTATGGGGATTGAACCCATGACCTTGGCGTTATTAGCACCACGCTATGACCAGCTGAGCTAACCGGCCATACATAATGTTGAGTTTTCACTGATTTAAGAAAACCTTAGAGGATCTTTACATAAGCAATGAAATTGTAATGTTTTGCAAAATCAACATCCATCAAGGTTTATTTGGAAGCCTCCCGCTCTTTTGAAGAGTTGATTTTCCGGCAGACATTATGTTTCAAATGGCCAGTATGGGGATTGAACCCATGACCTTGGCGTTATTAGCACCACGCCATGACCAGCTGAGCTAACCGGCCATACATAATGTTGAGTTTTCATCGATATCAGAAAACCTTACAGGATCTTGACATAAGCAGTGAAAGTCTAATGTTTTGCATGAATGTTTAATTTGAAGCCTCCTGCTCTTTTGAAGAGTTGATTTTCTGGCAGACATTATGTTTCAAATGGCCAGTATGGGGATTGAACCCATGACCTTGGCGTTATTAGCACCACGCTCTGACCAGCTGAGCTAACCGGCCATACATAATGTTGAGTTTTCATCGATATCAGAAAACCTTACAGGATCTTGACATAAGCAGTGAAAGTCTAATGTTTTGCATGAATGTTTAATTTAAAGCCTCCTGCTCTTTTGAAGAGTTGATTTTCTGGCAGACATTATGTTTCAAATGGCCAGTATGGGGATTGAACCCATGACCTTGGTGTTATTAGCACCACGCTCTGACCAGCTGAGCTAACCGGCCATACATAATGTTGAGTTTTCATCGATATCAGAAAATCTTACAGGATCTTGACATAAGCAATGAAATTGTAATGTTTTGCAAAATAAACATCCATCAAGGTTTAATTTGAAGCCTCCCACTCTTTTGAAGAGTTGATTTTCCGGCAGCATTTATGTTTCAAATGGCCAGTATGGGGATTGAACCCACGACCTTGGCGTTATTAGCACCACGCTCTGACCAGCTGAGCTAACCGGCCATACATAATGTTGACTTTTCATCGATATAAGAAAACCTTACAGGATCTTGACATAAACCGTGAAATTCTAATGTTTTGCAAAATCAACAGCCATCAAGGTTTAATTTAAAGTCTCCTGCTCTTTTGAAGACTTGATTTTCTGGCAGACTTTAACCGGCCATACATAATATCGAGTTTTCATTGATATACGAAAACCGTACATGATCTGACCACAATGAAGATTTGAAAAAATGCTAATATTATGTTTTTCAAAATCAACATGCTTAAAGGTGTTTTTTCCAGTCTTTTTTTATCTTGAAGTGTTGATTTTATTTTTCAGTCATTTTTATTTTGAAGTGTTGATTTTTTTTTTCAGAGCCATTTTTTATTTTGAAGTGTTGATTTTAAAACGTTTCTCAATCAATGAAGATTTAAGAAAAGTGCTCATATTCCCATATTGATTTTTCAAAATCAATATGCATAATGGTTTAATTTAAAGCCTTCTGCCATTTTTAAAATACTTAAGTCAAATGTTAAAGTTACCAAAAATAAGTCTGAAATTAATAACCCTTACTTGGTAATCTAGTATTGTAGATAATTTTGTCATCTAGATATAAAAACACAGTGATGATGACTGATCAAAAATGTTTTTTTTGTTCTTTTTGTAGAATATTTGTCATCGAGAAGATAAAGTTGGCCTTTTAAAACTATAGTTTAATTTATAGCCAAATGCCTGCTGAAGAATTTGACTAAGAACATGATAAACTGCCAGAAATCAAGCGATGAGCTAATACAGTTCAGTTTATTATCCACTTTGCTTGATTTTGTCTTAGAAGGAAAAATTTTAATTATGTTGTAGTTTACATTTTAGTTAGCCTTCAGGAAAGGATTTAAGTAAATGTACTGTGAGGTTATGGAAACACAACTTGATCTGTTGCTGCTGTGTGTGTGTGTATATGTGTGTTACCCCTCAGTTCTTTGCCCACTGTGATCTCAGTCTCTTCTCACACCAATGGAGTTCCTCCACTCATAGTTTCAACAGCAGATACACACACACCCTACTGCACACCCGCACGCACCCCCCCCCCCCCCCCCTCCACACACACACACACACATCATCCTTGTACTTCTGTGCAAACCGAGGACTTTGCATAGACTTCCATTCATTGTAGTAATTTCCCCTTACCATTACTAGTCTATTTCTAAACCTAACTTTAACCAAAACTAAATTCACACTGTACCTTTAAATCTAACTAGTAAAGCCTAGTAGGCTAGCAAAAAATTGAGAAGCAGGAAAGGTATTCACTTTCTACAAATGACTTTCTTGGTGAATATTATGAAAGTAGTCCTCTATATGTAGTATTTACAAGTACACACACACAAAGGCCTCATCACACAAAACAATTCGGTCCTATGCAGCTTAATTGTAGAAAATTATACCTCCTCCCCCAAGAAAAATTCTTAATGCACAACAGAATGTTTCATGTAACTCATGCAAGACTCCAACTCATTTTCATCCGAACTGAATCTAAATAAGTTAAATATAATCACTTACTTATAATACCCTCCCCAATTATTGGTAACCTTGATTTAATAAAAAAATGCTAATGCTTTAAAGTTCATCCATCATTTCTTGCTTTGTTTGAATATTTTAAAACGACAAAAAACTGAACAAATTTCATAAGGGGCATCCTGTGGTCAGTGGGAGAGAAAGTGAATCATATAGAGAAGCCAGGATCCTTATTGCAGGTTTTATTACCATACCAGGTCATTTACTGCACATCTTCCACTTCTCTTGCTGCCCTTATTTCTGTCTATTAAATAAAATCAACTACTGCTACAACATCATTAAGAAGAAAAAATTCAAACGAGGGCATTAATACATCCACCTATTGTCTACACTGCTTGTCTGGAGAGGTTTGGGAGGGAGTCATTGCCTATCTCCAAAGGCCAAGACGTTTAACAGGATCTGTTAAACAGGACGTTTAAAATGATAAGTCGACATATCATGTTAACTTGATATGTCAGCTGTTAAATCAACTAGCATATCAAGTCAGCTAAATTACATTTTATGGCCATTATTGGAGTGGATATCTCCCAGTTTACTGAATCCCAGTCTTGTAGTGTATAGCACACTTGTAGGCTATACAGGACATAAAATGATATATAAATACATTTGTACATATACTGTACATATTTATATATTTGGCATTTGTTCAACTTTATTCAACAAATCTAACAGAAACCTTTGTCTGGGTCTATCTATTTTCTTTAGGTGCTGGCTGCTCCATAAAACCAGAAAAGGAGGAATGTCCCAATGAGTGCAGTGATCAAGGTCGCTGTGTGGATGGCAAGTGCGTCTGCTTTCCAGGCTACAGCGGGCCGGACTGCAGCGAGTCCAGCTGTCCCGGGAACTGTAAAGGCCGCGGGAGGTGCGTGAATGGACAGTGTGTGTGTGACCCTGGTTTCTCTGGTCCCGACTGCTCCCAAAAAGCCTGCCCAGACAACTGCAGCAATCGTGGGAAGTGTGTGAACGGCAAGTGTGTATGCAACTCTGGTTCCACAGGTCCAAGTTGTTCTGAAGAATCTTGTCCTAAAAACTGCAACAGAAGAGGACGCTGCGTTAATGGCCAGTGCGTGTGTAACACTGGATTCACAGGTCCAGATTGTTCCAAAAGGGGCTGTCCTGGAAACTGCAACAACAGGGGGCGCTGTGTCGATGGCAAATGTGTTTGTGACTCCGGCTCCACTGGTCCTGACTGCTCTGAGGTCGCCTGTCCTGGAAACTGCAACAACAGGGGGCGCTGTGTCGATGGCAAATGTGTTTGTGACTCCGGCTCCACTGGTCCTGACTGCTCTGAGGTCGCCTGTCCTGGAAACTGCAACAACAGGGGGCGCTGTGTCGATGGCAAATGTGTTTGTGACTCCGGCTCCACTGGTCCTGACTGCTCTGAGGTCGCCTGTCCTGGAAACTGCAACAACAGGGGGCGCTGTGTCGATGGCAAATGTGTTTGTGACTCCGGCTCCACTGGTCCTGACTGCTCTGAGGTCGCCTGTCCTGGAAACTGCAACAACAGGGGGCGCTGTGTCGATGGCAAATGTGTTTGTGACTCCGGCTCCACTGGTCCTGACTGCTCTGAGGTCGCCTGTCCTGGAAACTGCAACAACAGGGGGCGCTGTGTCGATGGCAAATGTGTTTGTGACTCCGGCTCCACTGGTCCTGACTGCTCTGAGGTCGCCTGTCCAGGAAACTGCAACAACAGGGGGCGCTGTGTCGATGGTAAATGCGTTTGTGACATCGGCTCCACTGGTCCTGACTGCTCCAAGGTCGCCTGTCCTGGAAACTGCAACAACAGGGGGCGCTGTGTCGATGGCAAATGTGTTTGTGATGATGGTTTCACTGGCAAGGACTGCCAGGAAAGAGCATGCCCTAATGACTGTAACGACCGTGGGAGATGTGTAGATGGAAAATGTGTCTGTGACAACGGCTTCACCGGTACTGACTGTACTGAGACCACCTGTCCGGGAAACTGCAACAACAGGGGGCGCTGCATTAATGGACAGTGTGTTTGTGACAATGGTTTCACAGGTGAAGACTGCTCTGAAAAAACCTGCCCCGATAACTGCAGCAATCGTGGAACATGTGTTGATGGCCGATGTGTCTGTGAGAGCGGCTTCTCTGGCGATGATTGTTCTGAGTACGCTTGCCCTGAGAACTGCAAAAACAGGGGGCGCTGCATCGATGGACAATGTGTTTGTAATGAGGGATTCATTGGTGAAGACTGCTCTGAAAAAGGTTGCCCCAACAACTGCAACAACCATGGAAGATGCGTGAATGGGAAATGTGTTTGTGATGTCCCGTTCACCGGACCGGACTGTTCTATTAGAGGTTGTCCCAATAACTGCAGCAACAAAGGGCGATGCATCAAAGGACATTGTGTTTGCCGGCGAGGATTTATTGGACCGGACTGCAGCCAGTGCAGAGAGGGCATGACTGGGCCAAACTGTAACATTGGTAAGTCAGAGTCACCTTAATCTATATTTAATAATATAGGTCTTCCTTAATGTCTTTTTACGGAAGACATTAAAGAGTAGGTTTTAGTGCGAGAAAACAAGGAGTAATCCAAGGTTTCTTCTCCTCAAGGGTACTTTCATTGAAATGACAAGTAAAAAAGAGGGATTCTCCGATTTTGAAATTCCTATTTCCTTCTGCTCTAGAATAAAATTATTTGTATCATTATCAGCCAGGTTACTTTGATCCAATGCAGTTGCACTTTCTTGCTGTTGTTTTCAAGGGATGTTGCCATGGTGTGTTAGCACATAAGCTCTCATGGAGCCGGTTAAAGCTGCAATCATTCCACTGACGGAACTGTTTCATTAACAGTGGAGCAGAACCAAGACCCACTGCCCATAAAAATGCCTCATACTCCTGTGTAATGGGTGTTTGCTCGAGTCTGACACAAGACATGAGTGTGTTTCAGTGTGTTATGTGCTTTTCCAAATGTGTGCAAGTATTTACAGGAGTTGATGGAGGGATGCCCCACAATCTAGAGTCCTCTGGTGGAAAAGCTAAGTGGGTATCATAAACTTTTCATGGAATTTGTTGGAATTTGTGCAAAAATACTTTGATCTCAATAAAAGAAAATTAACATGGGAAAGAATACTGAAGAAAAAGCTTACATTTTAAGACCTAACTATCCACTGACCTTTGATAGTTGTTCAAGATAAAGTTTCACATTTACACAAAAAATGTCCAGGCTGTCACACTTATTTTTAGGTATTTGAGTGTAATGTAGTGTTCAAATGTAATCCTAACTAATATGTAAATACACAAGCCTATTTACTAAATAACAAGACAGGTAGATGGAGTTTAGCTAAACATGCAGTAGAGCGTTTTGAGAGATTAGTTACAGGTTTGGTTTAAATCAGTAACGAGGTGGCAAAAACATTTATAAATGGTGTAAAAATGCAAAAAGAACAAACGGAAACAAAATACTAAATAAGGAGTTGCTAAACTACTGAAAACTGCATTTAAATTCCAACATACTGTTCATTAGATGATAAAACATGTCAGACTATAGGGCTAATAAAAGTCACAACCAGAGAATAAATGGCTTTCATTTTCTGCAGACATTCACATTTACATGACCTGATGTCAAAGAAAAAACAATTTCCTGCCTTTGAAAGTTTCATGGTTGTTGAGCTGCATAAGCAAGATCCTTGTACAAAGCTCAGTTGGTGCCATGGTTAGATGCATTAAAAATTATTAATTTTTAAAAATGTTTCTGAGAGAAATTCAAGTGTGGATCTCAGAGTTTTACTTGTGCTGAGCAGAAGGCGGCTTAAAATGTATGAAGAGAAAGATAGATTTTTAGCCAAACTAAGACCCCTTGTTATGCTGATTGTACTGTAGTCTAATAACTATAGAGTGGTATCTGTGAAAGAAAGGCTTAAAGATCAAAAAACCCTTTCAAAATCCCAAGCAATGTCCAAGGCTTAGTCCTCCCTCCAAAAAAGTTTTATTCTCTGACAAGAAAGAAAATAAGTAATCTGTCCTGAATGGTTCCAATAACACTGGCATGAAAAAAAGATCTTGCTTCAGATGTTTATTGTATGCAGCACAGTGAATAGGGTTCTGGAGATCTTCACCTTAAGTAAACAATAGCGCTCCAGGTCGTGACTACATCTTATTATGTGGAGATGTTGCATCAGGCTTCCCTGTTTGACGGAGGGCCTCATCTGTATGACAATGACTGGGTCTTTCAATAAGACAATATTGCAGTTAACAATCCCTTCTTTTTGCTTTGGACTATATTGAACACTAGTGGTTCTTGCCTGGATGTTTCCACGGGTGAGCAGCTCTTTCTGTTTTTTACCACCTTCCCTAAAGACATAGAGAGACTTATTAGATCACATCCACTTTTTTACACAATTCTAACTGTAGACGACAAACTTGTTCACATACACAACTGACAGATAAGTTATAAATATATTTTTCTTTCTTTATTTAGTGGATGTTCAACAGTTCCAAATCAATTTTGTACATTTTTTGAGGAAGGATTTCAGTTCCAGACATTAGATTCTTTCATGGAGCCATCTTCATCACATGGAGAGTCAATTCCATCAACCCTCTGGAAACACATGAAGCATTTCTAACCAAATCTTTGGAACTGGATAACGAGAGCAGTGGGGCCACTCACAACTAAATCCTAGTTCACACATTTTTTTCATTCGTTTTTGGATTTTCATTAGGAGTATAAAAAGTTAGACTAGAGAAATTCTGGATTTTATTAGTTTGTGAAAATGTCACACTTTTTATTGATTCATTCTTGAATGAACCCTTTTAGAACATCAGAATTATTTCATATGTTCACTCAAAAATATTTACTTATACATTTCATTCATTCAATATTTACCAAAACAGGAAGAGACAACTTATAGATTGATGTCTCTGTTTTCCCATTTGTTTTCCTGCTGCAGAAACTTAGTGTAGATGTACATCTGGTTGCTTTTTAACCAGAACTTCACATATTTATAGTAATGAAGACACTGGAGAATGATAAAGAACTGCTTTCATATTCCTGTTAAATGCTTTTGTGATCTTCATGTTTTATTTGGATAATTGCTTATGGGAATATTACATCATACTCTCAGTGAGTGGTGAGTTTTCAGTTCTTTTTTAAGAGGGCCTTGCTGCAGTAAAACAAGTCTGTGAATTATTATCTCAGTAAGCCATAATTTTGTTCAGTTATTCATCAATGGGGGACTCCACAGTTTAGAGATCCTAAACTTGTAGAATGTACTAAAGTTGTGAAAGGAACTAAATTGGTGCAATAAACAGCTGGTGGGACTTTGGGTGGAGTTATTCTTCACAGATTATGAATCTGGCCTCCGTAGGTGTGTACATCTGAGGAATTTGTGGAAATATGAGCAAAATAAATAGCCAGCATGACGGTGCTGCATTCTTGATTTCTAACAAAAGGTTACTGGTATTATGTCTCTGCTGGAATGCCTCTTAACAATCTGAAACGTTTCTCCATGTAAGGGAGTATCTGCAGCTCCAAAAGTTTCCGACTAGCTGTGGAAGAGGAAGCAGAGTTTTTATCAGCTGCCCAGCAGCTCCAGGGCTTCTCAGCTTGACAAATACATTTTACATTTGATGTGCACTCTGTGACTCCTCGTTCTGAGTAGTAAACTTACATGTGCAATTTGGAGATGTGTGCACTCCTCTCTGCAAAGAAGCCTGGTCATGGCACTACATTTATAGGTATGGAGATTAAGGATTGTTTATTTCCACTTCTAGCCAATATTTCCCTCCAGGAGTGTTGCAATAATTATTTGGGGTTCTACCAGCTCAATGTTGGCATCAGGAGGTTGCAGCTTTGGCATGAAGTTAATATTGCTAGTTCATCCATTATTCTGGTAGATCAGTCTAGTGTGATAGGGTACAGTCTATAATTTTTGCCTCAGCCACATAACTGGAAATGTTTATTGCACACCTGATTATTCATTTTTTACAGTTCTGGGTTTGGATTCAACCAACTCCTGGTAAAAGTATCTGTGTATTTCCAGTTTTATTTAAAACACATAGACTGAATGTCAGCCACATAATCCAAAACCAGGCCCTGGTGAGTTTTAAATCATAACCCTGGATATGACTCTTAATGACAATACCACCCTGTATCATCTGAACTGTATCCTTTTCAAACAGATCAGATTTGACTGTGTTTTGTATTGAATGTTCTGAGAAGCAGATGGCTTAGGATTTAGTTGAAGATTAATGCAAATACATACATTTACTGACACGTGCTTGGTAAAGATAGGAACCTAAGTACATTTTTAGAGGGGACTAAATAATGTCCATAGGTCAGTTTGTTCCATGGTGGTGTGCGGTTTACAGAGGGAATATGTTTCCTGGTTCTCCTTTTAATGCTGTTTAAAACAATACTCTGCTTTTCACTCAATTATAAAACAAGTCCTGAGAAAAAATTTTCTTCACTTAATACATAAACATAAAATTTTTTTGATGATTAAAATACAATTACAGTTGCAATATCTGATTTTATAACTTTAATGGTTGTATAAGGGAGAATACACATTAAAAAGAAACAGAATCGTGGACCCAGAACTGCTTTCTGTGTTAAAGAAAAGTATACATTTAAAGGATGGAGAAGAGGAACATTAAGCTGTTGGCAGCAGCAATTTAGATGATGCCACCCTCCAGGGAGGGATCACAACTAAAGAGAACGCCAGACCAGATGTAGCTTCTAGAAGACTAAACAAAAATGGAGAGAAAGCAGGAAGTTAAAAGTTGAAATAATAGCAAATAATGCAAGCAGGAGAGATACTGAAACTTTAGTATGTTTCCTTTTTGTTGCAGTGTTTGGTTTTTCACCAGCAATATAGAAAAGGAAGTATCCATGTTAAACTGATTATTCACCAGTTTTTATTTGCATTTTTGCTTCTCCCTCATGCTTTGTCATTTTGTACCAGTAAAATTAGTAATTCTTTGCCAATGCTATCAACTGGTGCTAGTCATTTCACTTGGTTGACCACTATTGTGAAGAATAGCGAAGAATGATAAAACATGCTCACATCCAATATAATTATAATTTCTGTTGACTAGTTTGCATTACTCCTGTAGATTGTTGTTCTGATCCCACCTATGGCAGTCAGTCCTTACGTTATTTCATTTCCTGTATGTCAAAGTAGGAAATGTTGGAAAGACAGGTATTGATTGACCAATAGAGAGTACGATGGAAAGAGACTTAATAAGGTAAGTCTCTGATAAGTACTAAGTGGCGAATTGGCTAAATGACCAGCACCCTAAATAGGACACATTATGATGAGCAAAGTGGCACAAGAAAACAAAATAATTGATTTCTGAACTAAATCAATGGGAGTACCTAATTTAGCTACGTCCTACTTTTGGATCCTTTTTATTTGGAGCTACAGAGGAAAGAATATCCGCTGCTCTGAACAAGTTATTGTTGTTTTCTCTTTAAGCCATGGCGGGTGTGTCTCAGCTGGGTGTTCAGGACGTCACAGACTCTTCTGCCACTTTGATTTGGACTCAACCTGCTGTTCAGTATGAGACTTATCATATCACGTTTACCAGCCAGGTAAGTTCTCAACCTATTTTTACATTTCTCTTTGTCTGTCTATGATCCAAAAGTGTGTTTTGTTCATAATCCTTCAATTTTTATAAGAAATTCACAGAATTACTCCATCAGGTCTCATACTCCTCATTCCTTTGACTAAGCATGCCTTACAAAAAATTAGTTAAAACCTAAAAGCTGTATACCACTGAATATCATTACAGTTTCTTTCACTACATTTAGCATTCTTGTATCATTCTGAGAAGTAATTCAGAATTATTAGATTAGAGCTGAATCAAAGATTAAATTTTTTTTAGTCTGATGTCTCTTTAGGGTCCTTTAGGGAAAAGAAAAAACTGAAATAATCTGAAAATTGAGACAGATGAAAATAATAATGGTTATAATAGAAAAACCTTTGAATTCACAATAGAAGTTGCAGAATGTTTTTACTGTGAAGAGTTAGTATGGAAAGAGGAGAGCCTAGTCTTGTTTTTGTCTTTTGTCGCTGAATCAAACTTATGTTGGTTTTTTGTGTAAGCCAACAACAGACTGGTCTTTTTTCCAGGAGGAGTAGCTCAGCAGTCAGAACACCTGTTTCCAAATACTAGCACCTCATTTATCTTCAGCACACATGTTGCATTTCCTGAGCGATTCTTCGCTAACCAAATTTTAGGACATTTCCCTTCACTCAGAGGAGCTGTCTGCGATTCGTCATTCTGAAAGAGTGTCTTTAGTGATTAAACTGGCAGCTTAAACGGCATCAAACCATCTGCTGCTCTGGTTGTAATGGGAAACATAAAAGTAAACATAGCAACAGACTCTGAAGGAAGCAGCTCAATCTGTTGCTGAAGTTCACTAAGGAGACAAACCACAGACCTCTCCTCTTTTTCCCTTTCAAGGGTTATCGTTGTATTGCTCCCATAGCCAGAGCAGTAACATTCCTACATGCTTTGTTTAGCTATAATTGATCAAATATGTAACCATTGTGACAAATGCTGTTAATTGTATATTTGGTAAACAAAATATGTGAATATAACTTGCTAATTCAAACCATACAACAAAAACATTATATTTAGGAGGTAATTTTGACTTTCAACATGTAATGATTGGAGTATTTCAGAAATTAGTGGCCCACTGAGATTTTATAGCACGGCTATCTCTATTTCAGTTTTACAGAAAAAGGTTGAGTCAGAAAAAAGTATCCACGAAGCAGAATTTATGTGGATGAAAACGATAAATTGATGTCAGAGGAGAATGGGAATGCTAGTTTGCTATGAAAGAAAGACAGGAGTAGCTCAAATAACCACTTGTTACAGTCCAGGTATACATCAACTCTGAAATGCAAAAGATTGAAACTTAAAGCAGAATAGGGTCAACATTTTGCAGAAGAAACATGAAAACAATGTCTCACACTGTGGGATGTCTTGCACATAACTACCAAAGCATCATTGTTTTAATATTATAATCTTTCTAGTAGTGTTGGATTATGAACACATCTTGGAAGATAATCCATATAACTTAGCTCAAGTCATGGAAATCCTGTTTTTCTTACATAAAAATGAATTCACCGTATTATAACAGTCGCCCCAAAACACCACAGTCCACCAGAACACACCTGAGATCTGATGAAAGAGGAGATTACTATTATAGATACAGCTAAAACATCTCCAATATTTCAGGTTGATGGTGACAGGAAAATGATTTGGGAGATATTTTCTTGCCAGAATTTGATATCTACCATGAATAATGCAGTTCTGAAGGCAAATGGGAGTTTGGCCAGGTACCAGCAACAAGTACCTAGTTAAGTGGCTGGTCAGTGCATACACTGCAGTTGCATCGCTCCTGTGTTTTCAGGCAAAATATATTGGCCCAAGGAGTTGATTTTTCTTTTGTTTGTGTTGTTTTTGTTTTTGAGGATCATAATCTCTGCACACCAGACTTGGATTCTGTCTCTTTTCAACTTCACGGTCACCAGCAGTAAACCCAAATTTACGCTTTGAAGTTTTCCATTCAGCAAGTTCTCAGAGATTCCCACACATGTTCTTCCCTGAACAGCCGGATATTTTTTGGGCTTCATTATCTGGACAGCTAAAATCCCAAGGACAATAAGTGTGGCAGTGAACATTTCTGAAACTGTCAAACAATCTCAATCTCTTTTATAGAGTAAGGTTGGCTTTTGTAGGGGCAAAATACTTGATAGTATGCCGTTTCTTTTATGCAGCAGTTAAAGATCAGCTCATGTATTAGGTACTTTACAATTAGTTGTTGTCCAGCATGGTTTGTTCATAAACATGTGTGATGAATCCATTCCAGAGGACATTAAAGAATAGGAAAATTACAACATGCATTTGAAAGTGACTGAAACGGAAAAGGCAACTGAACAAAGAAAACACTTCTTAACCTTATTTTCTAAAATATTTAAATTTAAAACTGTCACCAAGATGAAAGGGAAGCAACTCACTGTTTTAGATTACTGCACAAAGTCTGGACATTTTACCACCACAAGGCACATGTTTTTTCCTTTTGAACATTTTTTTCCCATGCAAACCGTGTCATAATGATTGTCACGTATGGTGATTAATTTCAAGAGGCCAGTGTTCGATCCAGCAGTGACTTTATGGAGGACTTTAAGACTCCAAATAGGTTTGGAAAAATCACATACCATAGAATATCTGGATGGTTGGATGGATGACCCAAATACAAACTTCTGTTATTAACTTTAAATATAGTTAAGCCTAAAATTATTCATACGCTGGGTAGATTTTGATTTAAAATTATTTCCAATCAACAGACATTTTATTCTACATAAATAACATGTAATATAAAGGGACTATCAACTTAAAATTTTTATTTACATTTTTATTTAACATTTTGAGGGCCCTAGAGGCCTTTAGTCATTAGTATCTTGACAGGAAGGGCAAAGAGGGAAAGGGGATGATATGCAGAAAATGACTGGAAGTTGGGAATCAAACTTTGCATAGCTGTTATACATAAATCTGTTTTGTCATTTATGTATATTCTATGGTATAAAAATGTGGTCATTATTAGCCAGGTTCTAGTACCCTGGGACTAAGTCTAGCAGTGTTTAAACTATTAGTCACTGACTGCCCTCTTTTGCTTTCATCACCTCTAAGTTGATCCTAAAATTATCATTCAAGACAGGAGGACAAGAACTCTGAACTCAGAGGTTACGTCCAGCACAATTTAGTCAAAAACAAGAGTCATGAATTACATGAACTGCTCCAGAGAAATAAAATAAATAAATAATGCAGATGTGAGATGCTTGTTGTTATGGAAATATGTAAACACTGTCAAAAACAAGGTGGCTGCCAGAGAGATGACATCACAGCCGAGGCACAGCTGTGACACAGGACAGGACCCACGGATAGAAAGAAGTAGAAAGACGACGTTCTTCAACCCGTCGGCGTTTACAGATAAACGTTGAGGAAAAATTCTGCTTCAGTCTGGAAGCTCTCTGCAGACTCATACAAACAACAGATTAGCTTTTAGAAACATGAGAAGTTGTGTTTACTGCTTTTCTGTGTCCTGGTTACAGCATGAATCTTCCTTTGTTTTATTTTACTTATCAGGCCTTAATGCAAACAGCAACAGACTGATGTCACAGTACGGTTTTTGTTTTATTTTTAAGGTTTTATTGGCTTTAGAGACCTTTATATGAGACTGGTCAGACAGGTCATCAGAAAGGTCATTAGGCCAGAACTCGAACCTGTGGCAACCGCAACGAGGACTAAGACCTCCACTCATGTTTGTTCTTTACCCCTGGGTCACCACAGCACTCCATAGTTTTTTTTGATTATTCAAAGGTTTTCCTGGGGAGGGGACTATTATAGAAACATTAATATAGACCTTCTTAGGCCCAGAGGGCTTTTGTTCCTCCGAGTAAATAATCTGGTGAACTTAAAGAGCAGTGCAATATGCTTCTTTTTCTGCAAATGCGTTGCACATGTTTCACTTGCAGTGGCTGCTTCACACCTGCATATATTTATGTGACAGATTGCGCTATGTTCATGAATTTACAAGCCAAGAGCAACCAATGCAAGTAGTTTACACCTAATTTTACACCAACCACAGACACAACAGGTGGAAAAACAGCTAAAAGAGGTGGCTCTTTTCCCTTTTGCATTTCATAAATATCTCCTGTCTTTCCGACTGCAGAGTTACATGTTTGCGCTGTGATTTATATGAATACATGGAACTATAGCTGATCTCCCTCCAAATGCATGCACAATACTGGACTGAAATATTGGAGAACCTTTCAGCACAAGAAATTTGCTGGTCTAATTTTGAATGCAATTAAGAATTAGACAAAAATTTGGATTGCAATGCTTTTTGATGCATAAATTGCTTTGTTATAGAACATTTTTAGACTAAGCCTCATTGAATTAGTAGGTTTGGAAAAGACATTGATTTAAGCTAAATAAATAACCCCATCACATTACTGAAGACACTAATCAGTTTAATATCTTTTATGCATCACAAAAATATTGAAGTCCCATATATACAAAAACATTTATCTTTTTCATTTGTCAACATCTGTTCAGTTTTTCACAAAAACATAGACACTTTACTGTGTTGGTTACAAATTAAGGCAGTGTCGTTGCAGTATCATGACCTTAAAATCAATCAGAAATTGTATATTCTATCAAATGTAATAAGCAGGATTACATTTTATTGTCATTTCTGGAATCAGTATTGTGAGAAAACCCACTCAAAAGTTAAAGCTGGACTGGAAATCAATATGTTTTAGGGTCAAGAAATAAATATCCTTTAAAAGTTTCCAATATAAATGTAGAAAAACATTTCTACACAGACAACAGTGTGGCATTATATTTAGAATATTTAATGTAGTGTTGTTTTATTCACATATCTTTTGAAAATCTAAAAAATTCTTAAACTATCATTTCTTCCTGGAAGATATTTTGAAGTTGTTCCTCGATGTAGTGCAACAGCTGGACATTAAAAAAAAGAGAAATGTCTCATCTTCCATGTCTGATCTCATCTTATTTTTGGGTGTAACCACCACATTCTCCCTTCAAAATCTTCTCAGAGGGTGTTTTTAGATAGGCCTTCTGAGCCTTTAATTTGTATCAGCTGTAACTGTTGGCTGTTTTTAAATTTTACTAGTTTCCTCTTTACAGTAACAATGCGTTTTTTGTTGCAAACCCATAGACAGATCTAGTTAAATAGTAAGGAGCTGCAGAACGATTCAGAAACTCCTGTTCTTTTAGGGTGAAATGTATATATTTTTGCCATTAATTTGGCGTAGATGAATGGAATGACCAATGAATAATAACTTCCAATCCTTTCAAGTAATCAAAAATATCTATGTGTATATGTATTCATGTGATGAACAGACATCAGCTTCCTCAGTGGAACAAGGTACTGCCAAAGGAAATGAATAGTTACAATTTGGTTTTCTGAATAAAATAAAGTTAATTTGAATCAAATTACAGGCTAAATTTAAAGTTTTATGTGGATGAATCACAAAAAGCTAAATTTAGTAAAAATGGATCATGGATCTTGCAGTAGAAGCAGGTCATTCAATTTTATTTAACTATAGTTAACTCGGTGCCAGTTTCCATTGGTGGTCACCAGTGGAAAATTTTACAGGATTCCTTTTTATTTTCAAAGACCCTAAAACGATACCAAAAGTGGGAAAAGTGTTTTCAGTTTGAGCAGAAGAACATCATGGGTAAGTTTAAATTAAAAATATATATATTTCTACCACTGAGCAAACTATATCTTACAAAGTAGCATGAATCGCAGTAATGCAAATGCATTCAAACAAAGAAAAAGCCAGCTTGATTTTACAGTGTTAATATGGAGTTTCTCTGTGACTGAGCCAACACTTTAACACCACAGGGCTGATTCTGTTTTAATGCATGTCTTGATTTTATTAGAAGCCTCAATTTAAATGATGTCACCCTCATTATTATGGAAATTAATGGAATTGCTTTGACACGAGGACACTGATCTGGGCAACCAGCATAGTGGCCAACCTAACAACCAGATGGTGTCCATTTAGAGTAAAGCTTGGTATCCATTCATTAGAAAGCCATTTGCACTCAGCTGAGAGCAAATGGCTTATTTAATATTTCAGCTTTGGATTCATGGAAAGTGTTACTGTTTTGAGATGTAATGTCCAACTTCAAGTCAAGAGGAAAAGCGCGAGTCATGGATGTTTTAAGCTCCACATATCAGATATCATGGATAAACCGCCACTGCTACATACTCCCCTGTCTTACGCAGCTCCTAGATATGCTGCCTGTATAATAATAAAGCACCAGGGTCTCCCGGAGGCGGTTTTCTGCTTAATCTTTATGGATCTCTTACGGATTTCCAGGAAACTCTCATGCTCAGTCATGTTTAATGGGGAGTGGTCTGCTCTCATACGCACAAGAAGAACTTATCCAGACCCTGCAAATACATCCATATTCTGATTTGTTTTAAACATTGTAGTGTAATCTTAATTAGATGAAATTAGATTTATTGTCATTGCAAAGCCCTATCCAACTCAGCATAAGGCTTTCTTTCCAAAAAAATTATCAAAACAAAAAGTGGCTGTTTAAATCAAAGTGGAAAGATTAACACATGCCTAATAAAACAAAACAACACCCCAGAAATATGAACTTTGTTTCCTGCATAGCTCTAGATATCCTTGCAACAAAGTGTGTGCAATCTGACTTCTTGATCAGCAACTCATTAGTAATAATAATAATAACTGTAAAGTACACCAATAATTTAAGCTCATTAAACTTCTAAGAGGTAGATTCAAACAAGGGGATATCTGTGGTTTTTACTTACTCCATACTCTCTTTGTCTTTATCGTACAGAAAGAAAAGGAGCAGCATATCACTGCACAGGTGGATGGAAGCCTGACCACCTTCACTCAAACGGGCCTGGCAGCCGGTCAGGAGTACATCGTCACCATCGTTGGAGAGATTAATGGCAGAAGGGGAGTTGAGAGCACAGCTGAATTTTTGACTGGTAAGATTCCTGCTGTATGTTTGCAATTTATTAAGGATGTCAACCACTTTGTGACCCCCAACTTTAAACTTTTTCTTAATTCTTTAAAACTATATTTTGGACATGTTTCAGGTTGATGTCAACATTTGTTTTATAGTTCCACTCAATGAAAAAAGCAATTGTGTCACAAAGTGGAATTTGAAATAAAACACATTTTACTGTAATTTTTGCAAATGCAAAATGTCCTATGTTTTGCAAATGTCCCATCTGCAAAACATGGAGTTTTGAGCATACAAGGTGAGAAAGAAACTATTTACTAGCTTATTGCCTATTGTGATCATCTCAAATTGTGAAATTTAGAGAAAAAGCTTGAGCAATTCCTTTCTGCTTCCCTAACTCTGAATAGGGAGAGTGAGGCTGCAGAAGTTTAGGAATATATTAAGGTTAAATTATGAAACTCTTAAGTGGATTGTGCTGTACTACATGGCAGTTAGTCATGCAGCAATATTTTGACAAGTTAGAAACTATAACTTGTGTCTTTATCTTTTCCTTCAACATCTTCAGCTATCTCTGGTCCAACGAACCTCCAAGTTGTTAAGACCACCTCCACTTCAGCAGTAGTCCAATGGGAGGAGTCGCAGGCAGACATTGACAGGTACCGTTTGACCATCACACCCAAAGACGGAGCAGGGAGGTCTCAGGAAATGACCATAGAAGCTGGCCAAAACTCTGCCCATATTCAGCAGCTGGAGGCAGGGCATTTGTACGACATCTTATTGGTGGCGGAGAAGGGAGTGGTCCGTAGCCAGCCAGCAACTACCCAGGTAGTTCCCGGTGAGTAAAAAACCTTACTGGTTAAAGACCACAAAAAGCATCTGGTCAAAGTTTTCTCCTCCATCAATGCACAAACTGCCAATAGCTTCAAATATCCAAGTAAAATATTTGTTTCCCAAGGCAAGTGAAGACAGCTGTGGTGTTGAGAAGTGAACCTATATGTGTCCAGACACCTCATTATTCCAAGCATCACAGCATATAAAACACAGTACAGGAAAGTCTGTAAAAGTTAATAGAGCAATGCCCTAACCTCTCCATCTGTTCCTGAGCTCAGTGTGGATATTTTCTTCTCACCAGAGGAACAAACGCCAAGTCTGTCCAGGGAAAACATTGTTTATGTGTTAATTTTCTCTTTGCAGGTTCTTCGTCAACATGCCTTCATTTCTTGTTTGTGTAAAACTGGCAAACATCTTGCATATTTCTTAAATATGTCTTTAAAATGTTATAATTTCTGCTAAAACATGCTTTTCTTCCTTTATTAGATATGACATCTTCTGGATTACTGCAACATATGATGACCTTAACACTTAATCCAAATGATCACTGCTCTCACATCTTTAGGCACCACTTTCCTAAGGGCTACCATTGAGGACTTGACCATGCAGGTTACTCAAGCACCAGGACAAGACCTTGGCAGCAAAAGCAGAGACTCCTCATCTTTTGTGAGTGCCAGACCCAAAACAAGAAGACCTATGGTGACAAAGCCAGGGCTGTTCCGTCCCAATGCAACCAGAGTCTTGCCTGGAAGAAGACGTTTTTTACCTGATTCTAAACACAAAATGCCAGTGGTGTTGAAAAAAGGTGAATCAAAAGAAATTGATGAATCTAAAGCAGATGTTCATATCATCCGGGAGTCTGTGGCAGACCAGAGTGAAGAGACATTAAGCTCTGAGAGGAGTGGTAACCAAAGTCCAGCTGTAATCCCTGGAAAAGACTTTGAACCTTCGTCGCCCCCGTCTGAACCAAATAAGGAAAGTAGCTCAGAGGAACTGTTCTACACTGGCTCAAAAGGACAACCAGATGCTGACATGACTAAAAATAATACTAATTCAGTGTCTTCCGAGCCAACTGGGAATATCCGAAGCCAGGAGAAGAAATGTATGAATAAAATTAAGGTAACTCACTTCAGATTCCCTTTAAAGAACAGAGGCAATGGGTGTGAAGAGGATGGGATAGGTTTGAGAGAAAATGTTTTAAGTTCTAGTAAAGAAGAAATGCCTCCTAATCAAGAGAAGGGCCTTGATTTGCCACAAGACCCCTTACACAAACTAATAACTCAAACGTTTGATGATCTTAATATCACAACAATTTCAGTTCACCTAGCAAGACCTCTAAACCTTTCAGCTGATGCAGAAATGGTAAGAAAACAGATTTTAAAGGGGTTTCCTTCACTCTTAACAACTTCATCATTAACTGCAAAATCATCCAACTTATCACCCACCAAGACATCATCCCCTGATGCAAAATCACTTTCCTCACCAACAGATTTAACGTCATCTTCACACCTGTCATTACTATCACCTTCCTCAAAAAAATCATCTGTGTCACTCCCCTCACCATTACCCACCTCAACCAGCATGGATGCTTTAGGTTTAAATGGAAGCAATGAATTGGATTCTACTTCCGACTCTGCACTTACTGAGGATAGTGAAGTATCAAGTTCAGAAGAAAGTGAAAGTTCCCCTTTCTACCATGGTGATCCAAAACGAGGGTCCATACGTCGCCTTTATCCCAACTTCGACTTGCTTCGAAACAAAAGCCATCAAAATGTGAAAGTTCCCATCCATTCTCCTCCTCATTTGAGGCAGACCTTAATAAAAGAAACAAACAATGTATCATCTTCACCATCTTTGTCTGCTTCAAGAAAAACACCCTCATTGGAAAGAAATCGTCCTGTGAAAGATGAAAACAGAGAGCCAGATGGAATATCCAGAAAAGTAACCTCTGGGGTGGGAGAAAGCCAGAAAAAGATGCCGTCAGAACGTAGACATTTCTCTGTCCGTCGCCTCCCTCTGAAGGGTATATACCCACGTCGGATGCTTTCAAATGTTCAAAACAGAACCCGACCAGTGTCAAAGATTTTGACTCAACCCTCCCTATCTATAAATCCTGACGCAGATACCTTGAAACAACAGATGCTTCCCACTGAATTATTAAAAAATTCCACATCTCATTCTAGAGAATCTGTACTATCTGATCCTATGCCTATAACTGAAGAAAAAGAAGGAGTCGGGATAAGTTTCCCCAAAACCAGCATGTCAAATGAGTTCACTCACATCCCCAGGGGAAGGGTTGCACCTTCCTCCCTTCAGCCAAACCTTCATCACCCACACCAACATGGTGAATCTGTGCAAAATAAAACATTCATGAACTGGAGGCGTCGCCAAAATCCTATCCGAGGTCCGATACGCAGACCTTTCATAGGGAAAAAGCAAAATGGAGGCCCTCTTACTCCTCGGGTCAAAACTAATGAACTGGGAAAAGACAGTACCAGTGAGAATCCTGAATCACAGTCAGAAAACCTAAATACTCAGAGGCTTAGCCCTGGCCTGCAAAGTAATCAATCACGTGAACAAGTAAATGGCATATTAAGACAAAATATTCTTATGCATGAACAGAAAACCAGTGCTGACAAACAAACGAAGGAGTCAGATAATGGAGATGATGTCCTGATCAAACTAGAAGCACCAATAGATTCTGACATCAAAGAGAGACATGATATCGACAGGGATATTGGTGCCACAAATCAAAGTAGCATCTCTGTCAAACCTGTCACACTTCCAAATAGACAACCCATATCCAGAACTGTTATAGGTGAGCATCATGGTTCCCAAAGTATTGATGGAATACAAAAGAAAGAGTTTCCAAAAACAAATCCCATTGTAAACACTGTTTTTGATACTGAAACTGACGGGACAAAAAGTCTTGCTTCTGAGGTTTCTTCTTCTGGGGACGAAAGAGAACCTCTGAACTTTGTGGATGTGACAAACCAGACTTCTGATGGATTCACAGTGATGTGGGATTCGCCTGAAGGGAAGTACAAAGACTTTCTTATAAGTAGAACAGAGGTTGATAAAGATGAAAGCCGAAAACAGAAGGAAAATGAACAAGATAAAGATCGAGACACCAAAGAATTCTCAACAGAAAATGGAGGTGACGAGGACAATAACAAAGTACCTAAAGATTTTCAAGTCCCAATTACCCAAAAAGGTGGAGTGGACAAACCAACAGAGAGGGAGAAAAGCTTCAGACAAGTGCTGCCTGGTTCTGCTCGCTCCCACCAGTTTGAACATCTACCTTCTCAGACGGAGTACACCATAACCTTGCTTGGAAAAGGTCCCGGCATTCTATCCAGACTGCACAAGCTTGTCATCAGTACAGGTACTAACAATGGTGACAGGTAGAAGAACCACCTCACTATTATTTTTGTCAAGTCTTGATCCAAAGAGTCACTCTTGCTCTTACAATCTAGAACCTTCCATGAGTTTCAACCTATTAAATGTTATTTGTGTCATGTCTTCACAGTGCATCACGTCAATTGTCACTTTGCTTGACCACCACTGGATACATCTGCTTGCAATCAAATGCTCCCTACATTTCTGTTTCATAAGTGTGTTGTACTCTTGTAAACTGTGTCTGGTTTGCCGTCCTGTGTCCGTCATGTGAACATATGTTCACTCTTACATAACCAGTTTTTTTGTTCCTATTATTTTTGAACACATTGGTGTTAAATAGTCTGTTTAATGTTTTGTGTAAGTGCTGCTGTTGTACACTAATTTTCCAGCTTCCATGAATATGTGAGATACGCATATTCATGAATGACTACATCATAATCACTACCCATCTTACAATAAAATCTGAGTTATTTGATGTCATCCTTCAGAAGTCATTGCTATAAATTGTCATTTAACACTCCAGAAATTGCAAGATTGATTTTTTTCTGAAACTACAAATTGTCAAATATTTACTTTTTGATGATCAGTATTAAATATTTATGATTATCTTTGAAACAATTGATAATATATACAAATCTCTTGGAGCAAACATTTTATTTTGCTTTGAAAGCAAATTCAGTGCTTTCAATGTCATTTCTATATTGATCTAGTTTTCATAACGTTTTAATAAAAGTGTAAATGTAAACCTTCCAAGGATCTAGTAGTAAGCTTTGAGGAACACCTGTACGCATTCTGTATTTCTGCCTAGCTATCCAAACCTTAGTAAATAGTTTCTGTCCTGACTGACCCATTTTTCAACCTGACTGATCTTATGCGATCATCAGCTGAGATGACATCAAAAACAGTCACCCCATAACTCCATTTATTCACTGCTGCTCTGGTCTTCTCTCATTTAGGGTAAGCTAACAGCCTGCTTCACTGACACCCCTTCATCTCTCACCCAAACCAGGGTAAGACCACAGCTGGTCATTGTACATTTG
This sequence comes from Xiphophorus couchianus, assembly GCF_001444195.1. Lineage (NCBI taxonomy): Eukaryota > Metazoa > Chordata > Actinopteri > Cyprinodontiformes > Poeciliidae > Xiphophorus > Xiphophorus couchianus. Next base: position 21,262,755 of record NC_040240.1, read on the forward strand.
GTCTATTATCTTTAACATTTGTATTTTAAATGCAAGAAAACCAAATGAGTTAAGTTACTCTGAGGTTAAACCATTTTGGGTGTCAAAAGGTAAAAACTGTTCAGGTTCAGGTTATGTCTGTCATAAATTCATGATTTTACTTGGTAGAGTAGTGTTGTTTTAAAGTATTTTAAATATGGGCCTCAGTAAGTTTTAAAAAAGGTCCAGTTCCAGTTTTTAATTGTCTTCTAAATAAAAGAGAAATATCACAATGACAAAAAAATACCATTAACACTTTTTACATGATCCTTCATTTCAAGCTTGTTATTGTACTCATCTAATATGTAAATATATGTTTTTGTTCCCTTTTTAATAACGTAAAAATAATTTCTTCTTCCCTGTGTGTCTTTATCATTCATTCCTGCAATGCTTCTGTTTTCAGGAATTGACTGACCTGCTAATTACTGTGTTTGTAAAGATTCATAAAGTTGTCATTCTCTCCTTTTCTGCTGCCCAGGAGCCATGATCTGCCTGAATTTGTTACTGTCTGTCTGTGTATAACTTGTATACTGTATATATGTTTGTGCTGTACATATATACACACAAACTTACTGGATTACCAAAAGAAAATGTGTGAATGGATAAATATGATTGAGACGAGTTTTGGTCTTTTGTGCATAATCCATTTATCCGTTTCCCCCTTTTTCTTTGTTAAATTCTCTTTTTCTTTGCATTCCTTTATTGATGTTTTTAAATGATCTTATATGTGTTTCTGAATTTGTCTTACTAAGTTATATATTCTGCTGTTTGTCCCAACCTTCCTTGCTTTAATGTACCTTTACTCTTGGCGGTTTTTGTCCTCCAGGACCAGAGCCTCCATCCAACATAATGTTCAGCGAGGTAACTGAAGACTCTATGACAGTGTCATGGACAAAACCAAAAAGTTCTGTTGATGGTTTCAAAGTCACCTACACTCACGCAGATGAGGGTAAGACAAGAAAATGACTGAAAACAATCTTGAATCTGACTGTTCTTCACTTCACCACATGATTTCTTACATGAAAAAAAACCCAACTAATTGTTAATCCTTATTTTGTCTCTCGCAGGAGAGCCAGTGTCAGTAATGGTAGGCTCCCGGGACTCCACCCTCGATCTATCTCAACTGTCTCCAGGATCCTCTTATGAAGTCACCATCGTCTCCACCCTGGGACTGGATGAGAGTGATCCAATTAAAGATACTGTCATGACACGTGAGTTCTGCGAGTTAAAAAAAGGGGATGGCAATAATTAATTTCAAATACCGTATATAAGAACATTGAAATGATAATCTGTGGGACATGATGATTTCATTAATGCCGACCCAACATGTGTTCCAATTTAAAATTCTTGACAATAAATGGACTGTGTGAAATTCACAAGTCGGTACTTTTATGAGTGTCAGTCTGAATCTATTTCAATTTTCTGCTAGGTTAGTTTAATGCTTTCTAACAGCTTGTGTGATTGATTAAATCCAGACTGTGTTCTGTATGTGGAATTTTGTATCTTTAGGAAAATACTGAATTTTCTTGTTTATAATTTTGTTATTATCTCCACTTTTGTCACTCTTAGTGCCTGACCCACCCACTGACCTACAAGCAGTCAATGTGACTGACTCCACAGCATTATTATTGTGGCGTCCAACTCTTGCCTCTGTTGATAAGTACACCATTGTATATGGCTCAGGTACAGGTAAGTCCTGATAGTGTCAGACTGAAACATTTGTATGTGTTCTTCCTTATTTGGCAACTGTAGCTTGAATTTAAAATTCTCTTGCATTCATTTTTTGTTTTAAAAGGCATTGATCATAATTTATCTGCTTTTCAAATAATGATTTTATGACTTTGACCCCATTACAAAGTCATGAGTTGAAAGTTGTTGGTCATATGTTCTGGAAAGCTGAGTTCAAATCCATCAGTCACACCCAAACCTGATTAGTAACTTAAACATTAAAAGCACTTAAAATCAGGCTTAAAGATCTCACAAATAACTGTAGTTCATCAGAGAATGGGAATGCAGATTTCATGTTGACCATCCATAGGTGGCACAAACTTTCTTTTGATAAGAGAGGCATGGTTGCAAATGGCTTTCTTTACCGAAAGGGCTTTAATGACCATTATTATGTATTTATTTATTGTTTTTTTAAATATTTATAGGTTGTATGGGCCTAAAATGCATGCTTGAAACTGGTATGGTTGTGCTTTTTTCCCTGTGTAGGATCAGAAGTGAGGGTTACAGTTTCAGGAAACGCAGCTGAGCAGCAGCTGAGCAGTCTTGAAGGATCTACCACCTACACTGTCACTGTAAGAAGTCAGCTGGGCAACGTGGAGAGTTCACCAGCTACAACCAGCTTTACCACCAAAAGCGGTCAGCAACCAATCGCACCTTCAGACACATGCACGAAATATGTTTCTAAGCCAGACCTTGTATTTTCTTAATTATAAAATACTTCATTTAGAAGACAATAATCAATCATGAAAATGAAACTTACTCAGGCTCTGCAGGCTCAGGGCAAGATCAAAATGAACCTCAAGATCTAAAGGCCATCAATGTGACCCCTCGGAGTGCTGTTGTGTCATGGATACCTTTGTCAAAGCCAGTGGATAAATACATACTGGTTTATAGGATCAAAGGTGAAAGCCCACAGGTAGGAAAACTGTCAGTGTACAAGTGCCTTTTTGTGTTTTATTTTACATTTTAGTTTCTATAAAATGAGATTTACTGTACTGTACTATATTATTATATGGCATTCCCTTCAATTACAGTTTTGTATAAAATGTCAAACTTACCCTGGAATTTGAGTCTATAGTTTTAAAAATATTACCTTTTTTTACCCAGTTTTCTTCTTTATAACAGGCATGTTCATCCTTTTGCTGATAACTCTTGATGTTTTACATTCTGACAGGAAATTATTGTAGGCTCAGACCTAACACAGTTCGAGCTGACCAGACTGCATCCAGGGTCTTTGTACATTGTGGAACTACGGTCTATAAGGGGAGGACAGCTGGCAGCCAGCAGCAACACTGAATTCACTACTGGTACCTCCTGTTATTGTAAAAGTCCTTATTATTAACTGATAAAAAGTTTATCTCATTACAAACTTCTTTCTCTTAAGGCACACTGAAGTTCCCATTCCCAACTGACTGCTCTCAGGAACTGTTGAACGGTGTTGTCTCTTCAAATGTGGTGGAGATCTTCCCTCAGGGGAAACTTGGCAAGTCGATGAACATTTTCTGTGACATGGAGACCGACGGCGGCGGTTGGATGGTACAGTCAGAACTGTAAACTTCAGGAATCAGGAAGATTTCCTTCTGTTATATTTAGTTTCCCCTTCTTTATGTTTCTGACCCGTGTCCAGGTCTTCCAGAGGAGGAAGGATGGCTCGGTGGAATTCTACAATGGTTGGAAGGATTATGTTTCTGGCTTTGGAGATCTGAGTGGAGAGTTCTGGCTTGGTGAGAGAAACTCTTCACAGTAATGAAATGTGTATTAGGTCAGAATGCTTGACAGCTTACAGACAATCCTAAAAAGTTTCTGTAATCTACAGTAATAGTTTTTTTTTAACTCAAGCTGAAGATTTTATTATCACTTTTCATTGACAAATGTACACAATTTTTTAAATATTTGTGGTAGGATGCAATTAAAAATCAATTAAATAGGAGCTTTGATTAATCATATTTTTATCAAGTAGTGATATTTGATGCAAAAGCTACTTTTTTAATTCCAATTTTGCTAGTAACTGAATCAATTAAAAGATGTATCACTTGTATCTTGATGGTGAATAGTGATATCTGCCTATGACTTTCTTGCTGTGATTCAACCATGAAGATTCAACTGCAGTTAGATTTTTTAAAAATTTAAATATTTTACCCTTCATGCTCCTCAAAATTATGTATTGATATTCAAGGGAAAAAGTTTGATGTCTCCATATTTTACCTGGTTTGACCACCAGGTCTTAATTACATCTGTATTCAGAAATGTCCAACCATTCTCTGTGTCACTCGTTACAGTCACCACATTGTGATGTAAATGTAATTTTTATTTTTGATAAATGAAATGCATTTTTTGACAAAATCTTGAATGTCTCAAGCAAGCCTAATTTCGTGCTTTTAGGTCTTGAAAAAATTCACAACTTGACTAAGATGACGAAGATGAATCTACGGGTCGACCTACGAGACGGAAGCGAGCAGGTGTTCGCCAAGTATTCAACATTTGAGGTGTCCACCAGGAACTACAAACTGAGTGTGGGTGGATACAGCGGCACTGCAGGTGAAATGGAAATTCAAAAGCTTTCCTGGTCATACTGGCTCCCAAAACCTGACTGAATGATCTGCATGAAAGGAAACCTATTCAATTTCTCATGTTCCCTGGTTTCAGGTGACTCCCTTAGTTACCACAACAACTGCGTCTTCTCCACCAAAGACCGGGATCCGGCACCGTGGATCACCCGCTGTGCCATTTCTTATCAAGGCGGCTGGTGGTACAAAAACTGCCATCAAGCTAATCTGAATGGTCGTTATGGAATTGACTACAAACATCAGGTAGCAACATCAGACAAATTGTACAGTAAATAGAATATTGCTAACTCTGTAAACGGAACTGAAATATTTATAGGATGTCACATCAAATGTGAATTCACAGGTTCAAATCTAAACAAGACTTCCCATTAATTCAACTAAATATATGAACAAATGTCTGGTACTACATGCTAAAAAAGAGCACTGAATCTGAGAGGAGCACACTATTATTTTGCATCTGTTACATTGTAGAGATTTATTTGTGCAGCTATAGCTACAGACAAGTTTTCCCTTTTTTACATGGAAGATTAATTTTTGAACAATTTTGCATACAATATAAAATGTAAACAATTATATAGGGAAGGTATGAGCCATCTGATACTTAGAATTGTACGATGGCATGTGACTATTCCTCTGTTTGTGTCTTAGGGTGTGATCTGGAAGTCATGGAAAGGAGAACACCATTCCATCCAGTTTACAGAAATGAAGATGAGACCAGCATCCTTCAGGCCTCCAGCCAGCAGAACGAAGTGAGAAACAGGATGGTGAACTCATAAAGAAGCAGTGTCATCATATGTACACATATATTTTAACAAATGCCTTGTTCTCTTTTGGAAATAGAGATATTTTTCATGTGTACAAAGCAAGTTATCAGTGTGTAACTGTATATTGTGAAGTTTTTATTTTTTCAGAAACAGTTGATCAAAATTATTAGCTGGTATCTTAATAAGCAGCCGTTTGTGACCTCAAAATGCTAAAAGTTTCAGAAATGCAAAACCCAAATTTAGTGTTTTTTTTATTGATACAATCTAAAACTAATCCAGGGAAAATATTTCCAAACCCTAAAAACTGCAAAAGGCTTGGCTGTGAAGTTTCTAAGTTTCATCCTAATCAAAAAAGAGAAAACAAAAAGAAACAGAACATTAAATGAATTCCATGGCATAAAAGGGTGTAAAAAAATCTTTAATTGATGAGAGAAACTGATATTAGAAAAGGTGCTAATATGCTTAAAAACATAAAGATGCTTCTCATTAAACCTTTACAGTCACACATAAAAACCAGATGAATCTGACCTTTTGAAGTTTAAGGACTTCATCAATACAAACAATGCAGTATGGTTGTCTCTCAGCAACTGTTAAAATAGAATGCTCTCTTTATTGTCAAAAAAAGATGCTTCTTGAGCAGCATTAAAAACATTTTAACAATTCAATTAAAAAAACACTCCCAAGTGAAGTGCATTCTACTACAATATCAGAAGATTATTATTGGTCAAAATGTTTTTGAAAGGGGTTTCTCATGCATAACTTGGCATATCCTTTAAAATGTTAAGATTTTTGAATTTTTCCCAGTGTATATAATAAAGCTAATTGGGTGTGACGAGCTTTATAAGAAAAAAAGAAATTATGTCATGGACTGGAAGTGTATCAAAGAGGCTGCACAGAAATTCTGCTAAATTTGTAAAATAAATGCAATAAAAAGTGAGTAAAACAAATGGAAATGTCACAGGCAAATCCAACAAAAAGAATCCACTTAGACCAAATTGAATGGTTTGCATGCTGCTGCAGGTCTGAAGACTTTAAAGCAAATAGCCTTGCGAAAATAGGAATGTAAAACATTACTTATAAACTTAGCTGGAATCAGGAGCATTACTGAACTCATTAGCATAATTGATGTGGAAAGCTGGTAATGAGTGGGAGTATTGTGTGTTATTTCAAATGGTTGCAGTTCTGTGTTGACAGTTTTGTTCATATACTGTTCTGTTTGCAGCATTTTAAGCTAGTTTATGTTCTTTGGCTCCCTCTCTGTCTTCTGTAAATAAACTTACTGGTTGCTCAGAGTTCAGTATGTCTGTGCATATTTTTTTTTTTTTTTTTGCTCTGAACATTTTGAATGTGCTTCTTACGGTATTGAAAACATAAATGTATGCATCTTTTCTTGTTGAAAGCCAATCTGAAAATCTCTTTCCTTTTTCAAATTGGATATCAAGCCAAAAACAGGATCTGATTGTGTCTCTTTATTCTCCTCTGTAACTTTTATCCTCTCATCATCCCTGCTTTAAAGCTCAGCAGTGCCCCCTACTGTTCAGTTTTCCACCTCAGCTGGGCTTCTCAGTGTGTACAGAGAAAGAAGAGAAAAGCACCTGCTGTGGTTCAGCTGCCATGACAGGTGCATCACTGTCCTCACCATGTTTGTCTTTTCTGTTTTATTTTGTCTTTTTGTAAACATATCAGTGTTTTATGTTTGTCTACCTGTGGTGCCTTGTAAGAAAATACAACAATAAAATGATTTGAGTTTGAAACTTGTGACATTTGGACCTAAAATATGTTCACATTTTTTAAATGAATATTTATTTCTTGGTTGTTTTTTTTTTGCACAAAATACTGAAAGTGCTTTCACATATTGTGTCAATTGAATTAGATGATCCTAAAACGTAACTTTCACATAACAAACACTTCAGGTGAGTCCAACACAAAATGAAGAATTAGTATATAGAACCTGTTGGGTATGTTGGAGGATCTCTGATGTTGTTGATCGGCTTCTGAAAATGTTGCAGAGCATTGTATCATGAACCAGGACTTTTAGGTTAAAATCTGTCCCAAAACATCCCACAGAATAGAACAGCAGTAAGAACCCTAGAATCTGGACAATATAGAGAAATTGGGGGGGAAAAAAAGAGAAAACTGCAATAACCTGATTTTAAACTAATGGATTGCCAGTAATTCCAGTATCCCACCTTTGAGTCAATCAGTGTCGTACATTTCAACTTGACAATATTTGCCCACTCTACCTCAGAAAGATTCTCTATCCCCATCGGTCTGTGAGTAAAATATCTCGTCCACATCCCTCTTTGGGAGATGCTGCAGATTTTCTGTTAGATTTAGTTCTGGATTCTGCCTGGGACATTCCAGATCTTTCATGAAGTCAGTCTATTGCTGACTTGCCAGGCATGCAAGAAACAATTTGGATGCACAAAAGACGGTTTGTTTTTCTTACTGCTGCATTCTTTGGGAAGTCACACATGTGTATTTTGTTATATTTTTATTGGTCATCCTCTCACTGTTGACACAATGAGTTTAATTTAACAAAACACCAAAGGAAGAGAAGAGCTGGATATCAAAGACGAGTGTAAAAGTGTCTTAATTTTTCAGCACATTTCCCAGATGTCCTCTTAAACACATTTTGTTTTTTTAATTGGTCCCCTGTGTAAAGCCCTCTACCCCACCCTTTGACCTGCTCACCAGGCAGCCAATCGCAGTGCTTCCTTGTTACTCTCTGAGCCAGCTGGGCTTCTTGTTTACAGGTGCTTGTCACCTGGGACTGCCGACAGATCGGATGCTGGGAAAGTGGTTGGACAATGCTAAGGTGAAAAGGCAGACCTCAGGTGAAGTGGGTTCATACCAAAACCACAAAACAGGAGGCTACAAGGACACCTGCAACAGGGGAAGCACTGTGGTTTGCAGTTGAAAGAAAAGGGATGAGATTTTTTTATAAAGAAGGAATGTTTTCAAGATAAAAGAGAAAGTTTGGAACCAGAAAGCTGGATCTAACACTTTTTGTTACTCCTTGGAGAGAAGTTTTTCATGATTAGTACTGAGGGCACACTCAGTGGGAACCAAATAATAATCAATTCAATAAACAAAGGTAAGTTCTCTGTTGTATCTATATATAAGTTCCTCAAGTATTGTTTCCTCAAGTTGACTGATAACATGCTGTTTAGTTCACATAAAAACAATTACTTCACCTAAAGATTTTATCTGTTTTTATAATAAACATTTAAAACAGCTGAAAATTGTTGCGTGCTTATCAATAGAAACATAGACCTGTGGTTACAGAGAAGACTGCTAATTACCCCTTGCTTTCTCAGATTTCTTAATCATGATGTCTCCAGACGACCAAGCCCTGGAGGACCTTTTGTATGGCAGCGACCTCGGTGACACGCCGGAGGTGGTACAGCTGGCCGGTGGCCCAACAGCAGTGGAGGAGAACACTGCTTCAGAAAATGTAATTATAATACCCTAAATCATTGAATCATTGAAGCTTTCATTTTTTTATGTGAGATGGTTGACAGAAGAAGAACCTTAAGGTTAGTTTCTGCACAGCTTGGCAGATCAATAACATTAATTCATACTGCTTGTATTTTATGCTTTAAATATTTTTACTTCTTCTGGCTTTAATATGTGATATTGTGTCTTAACATGTTTTAGAAAAGAAGTATGTTTTTCTTCACTCCTGACAGGCAACATGAGCTTCATGCTAACAAGCAGAGCTCACAAGATTGATGTCATTCTTTAAATTATACTTTACGTTTTTGTGTCTAAAACATAAAATTTTAACTTGAGCAAACACCTGCAAGTCATCCTGAAAGCTAATCAAAGCTAAATGCTTATTTGTTTAGTTTAACTTAGGTATTTGCTATGCAAACATTATTCATATTCACAAAAAAATAAATAAAAATAAAAATGAAAAAAATAATAATAATTTTAACCTCAGGATTCTGACAAAGTCCAATTTTTTTCAGGAATCTGTACAAATCCCCTCGCAAACTCAGATTTTATGTATTTAGCAAGCAGTTGGTTTCTAACATATAATTAGATGGGTATCTCTAAAAAAATAACAAAGCAATGTCTGAAGCAGTATTAATTCGAAAAGAAACAATTTTTTGTCATTTTTTTTAAAGGTATGCATAGCATTCTTAATAACAAATTAAATTCTATTTTACAATTTGACACTATTTTTTAAGGAATTTATTTTTGCTGCTGAGATCAAAATCTTTGACATTGGAAGCCCTCTGTGCCATAAACCTAATGTTTACTTCCCCTCTTTATCTTTCATTTTTGATCATATCAAACATTTTTTAGGTTTCAACAAGTGTGTCCATTCCAGAGCCAATCATATGTGCCGGATGTGGCGAGCAGGTATGTGATCGCTTCTTCCTATTGGCTGCAGGGAGGGTATGGCACAGCATCTGCCTCCGCTGCAGCCAGTGCCACTGCGAGCTACAGACTCACCCTTCCCTCTTCTGGAGAGATGGAAACATTTACTGCCAGCAGGACTACAGCAGGTATAAGTGATTCTGCATGCTGAACCACTTCACTTCCTAACATCTGCACTGAGTTAACATGTGACTTCAGTTTCTGACATCTGGTTTCCTTCTCTCATCAGAACGTTTGGAGGCGGCCAATGTGCTCGCTGCCTCCAGCCAATCCCACCCACTGATTTGGTCATGAGGTCTGGTGAGCTGACCTTTCATCCCCACTGTTTTTCCTGCCAGGTTAGTTAACCAACTAGCTACTAGTTTAATTACAAATTAACAAATGAATGCATGCTTTTTAAAATTGTATTTTGCAGGAATGTGATGTAAAATTAATGCCAGGGAACCTCTACTGCATGCAGGGCCCAAACCTGTATTGTGAGTCACATTATAATGGTGAGGGAGGCAATCTGCCACTGCAAGACCCCTCACAATCACATCTAAAAGAAGGTCAGTGTGTTTGTAAGTGTTTTTCAAAAATGACTTGGGATAATAAACGTTAAAACCGCTTTGAAACGTTTTGTTGAAATTTAGGTACAGTTTTATAGTTGTACGTTAGCTAGTTCCACAATCCCACCCTTAGTTGATTCATCTAGCTGTCTTCTGACCAGAACCCATGTACTTAAAGGCAGCAAGCACTACTAAGCATCATTTTATGCTTCATGCTTCAAGCTTAAAGGAGTAGTGTCATGTAAACAACTCGCAATAATTCATGAAGTGTCAAGTCTAATTTTGCAAATATCTCCAGTAGGGGGCAGTAAACAAAGCAACATTGTGTTAAGAGTAATTTTTTGTTGTTCGGTTATGGTTAAAACTTTGAAAATTAAAACACAAACAATGATAAATCTCATCACTAAGTTACAATACATGCATATTTGCCAGCATTAACAATTATTGCATTATTAGCCTATCACAAGGTACCTATAGTTGTGGTACTGGTGAGGTCGCTAATCAACTATTCATTTTCATCTAACCATTACTTAAGAAAAATACCTAAAATAATTCTTCTTTTGAGGCTTTGCAACATAAGTCAGTCCAGTGAGATCATGTAGCTAAAACATGCAGCTGGATAATAGACTCAAAGGGGCATGATGTAAACCTCAGTCCAAAAGCCATGGGCACATGCACAAAATATCTTTCCATAATTTTCCCTATTCCCAACAACATCTGACTGAGCTCTGAGTTACTGCTCAATTTTCTGGCTTTCCAAATACAAATGAAGTTGTTGAGTGTTATTCTCAACATGCAATGGCCTGTAAATTATATGGTTGGCTAAATCTGGCACATTTACAGCAATCTAAACATGTCACATAATGTAATACCGTCCCTTCTAAACAAGTAAATAAAATAAATAAATAAATAAAATTCTGCTCAAAAATATATTTTAGAAATTAGACAAAGACTAGTGTTTCCCAACCCTGGTCCTCAAAGCACACTGTCCTACATGTTTTAGAGGTGTCCCTGCTTTAATATGCCTGATTCAACTGATTGCAGTTAATCAGTGATCAATTGAAATCAGTTGGACTGAAAAAAGGAAATACCTAAAATATGCAGGGCAGTGTGCCTTGAGGACCAAGGTTGGGAAACACTGGACTAGAGGATCATCTGGTGGTTATTCTTGCAAATTGAATTTGTGCTACAACTAATGTGTTTGAATTTTATCATATAACTATACACAGTATTCCAGGTGTAACAACTGTAGCTCTCCCTTCCATGTCAACGTCTTGTGAAGCAAGAAGAACAAAAGTATATTTAACTGTAGCTAGCGGTTTATGAAATAAGTAATTTCTCTGGGTTGAGTGAAGCTTTTATCTGACTTGAGCGCAACCTGAAAATATCAAGTCAAAAACATGGCTTTTAGCTTTTTCAGCTCATTGACTTTGTGTCTAAGGATGTTTAAGGTATCTAACTAACATCATCACCATGATCATTATCTGATGCCAGAGACGGGTCAAAACCAGGTGTCCGGTGAAGGGGAGGAGTCTGTCAGCAGTCCAGAACCACGAGTGGACGACAAAGAGGTGGGTGGGCGGACGCGCAGACGGACCAAGCGAATCAGGACATGTTTCCGCAGCGAGCAGCTCAGAGCACTTGAGTCATACTTTGCCCAGAAGCACAACCCTGACGGCAAAGACTGGACTTGCCTCGCTCATAAGACTGGTCTGCCTAAGAGAGTCCTGCAGGTATGCATCACTCAGTCCTCCACTTAATATTATGTGAAAATAATCCATTTCCCATATTTGATGGTGCAGTAAAGGTCACAGACATTTAATAGTAATTTGAAGTGAACTTTTAGAAAGTACGAGAAAAGTATAGCAAAATCTGGAGTTTGTGTTTGTGGCAGGTGATCAGACAGGTTTTTAAAGAGGTCAATGAATATGGCTCCATAAAAGCTCGAACCATCTTCCAAAACTGAATGAAAGAAGAAAGGTCTTCTTTAATCGTGATTCAAAATTCACATTCAATAGATGTTTGGATCTTCCAATGATCTGTTTTTTAACCTGTTTCGCAGCTGTTTTCAGTCTCTGTTATCATACTCCATACGCTTTCCTTCCTTCCATAATATTCCCTCAGGTGTGGTTTCAGAACGCTCGGGCCAAGCTGAGACGTTCCCTCAACTCTGAAGACTCCCAGGCCAACTCCCCTTCCGCTCCCCCTGGAGCTGTTGCCCTGGCAACCACCCCCTCATCACTTTCTTGCTCTTCGCTAGACCAATCGCAGCCTTTCCCCGCCAGCACCATCGACCAGCTGCAGCTGTCCTTGCTCACTGGTTCAGCAGTTGAATCCTCTGTAAGCCCAATCCTCAATCAGTCATGCCAGATGTTGCAAAGCCCCAACATTTTTCTGGACTACGATCCCCAGAATGCATTTGGTTGCATCCCTTCTCTCGAGCCCCTTCAGGAGTTTGAGGTGGTAGAGAGAGAAATTGATGCTGAGACTTTTGGACCAAATTACAGTTAACTGATGGTTCTGCAGTGACAGTTTTTTCCAGTTCTAAATGACAGCTGGAGAAACAACTTCAGCCTTAACTTAATGTACAAGAAGACAAAGTGGAGTTGACATTTAATAAGTGGTTCAGCTCAAAAGTGGTTTTGATTGCTTTGTGATTGCTAGATACTAGTATAGTTTAGTTAATTGTGTGAATAAACTGCTGTTTCATTATATTTTCCTCAGTAAAGTTTGTTGTCATTCTCTTCACTGAATCACCACATGGAGGTGATTCAGTGAAATGTCTTTTCATGCAGAAGGAATATTTGATTATGAAATGCAGCAACATGCAATCTGAGGGAACATTAACATCCCTGACAGTTTTTTCTTTCTCTCAGAACAAGTCAGTCATTTTGAATACAATCAAAAAACTACATTTATTTCAGTAGTTTGATTCAAATAGTGAATCTCGTCAGCATGGTGGAGTAGGGGGGTAAATTTTGTCCTGCTTTAGAATCACTTGCATAACCCTTACAATCATTGAGTCAGTGATCTTATTCCAGAGTCAGAAACTACGTGGTGTGCCAGAAGTTAAAGAGTAGGCAGAGATTGGGTTATTCAAGCAATGAAACTGTGCTGAAAAAAATGGAGAGGGAACAAATTTGTATAGAAACAGCTGCTTCAAGTTATTATATGTTAATGATGGTAAAACAAACTCCTGAATCATTGGGTGTACGCAGCTTTTCAGCCACATTTTCATTCTGTTTTTTTGTTTCATAAATAATGACTCTGTGAAATATGTTTGGCACAAAACTCAGTGCTTTTATGAGCAGCCTGGCTACATCCAACCCTGTTTGTGTTTTGTGTATTTCAATTACGTGCTCAACCTCTTGGTACCACGGAAACACTTCCTCTGTAACAATGTGGTTTTAGATTTTAAACAAGGCCTTTTTTTACAATCAGTCTTGAAGCCACCTCCTGATTCACAGTTAAATTAGGCTTGTGGGTCCGCAAATATTTTGGAACATAATTGATGTTATTTTCATTCAAGCAAAGGCCTCATTTGGTTTGAGGTTTGGGTTTGTCACAGGATTACTATGACATTTTTCAGGTATGTTTGTGTTATCCTATCAAAACAATGCTAATTACAAGCACAGACATAAAAGAAATCCCGGAGACTCTCTCTAATCAGAAAAATCTTAATTAATCTTTTGCATCCACTTCCCCTCTCGCCAAACAAGGAGTCATAATTGGCCTCAGTGCTAACCCAGGCAAATGTTGCTGAGCTAATAAGAAGAAAGTTTAAGGTATTTGGTGAAAATGTTAGTGCGTCAGAGGGCGGAGCAACCAATGTGTGATGGCAGAACGGAGGAGACAAGTTGGAGGTTTTAAAAGGGTCCGAAGCAACAAATGTTACAGAAGACACAAGGTGCCTGACAGGAAACAAGGTAAGAAATATCTAATCTGAGGAGAGTTTCTTGTATGTTTTGGAAATAATTTTAGTTTTTTGTATTAATGTTATACCTTATGGAAAATGTGTATGTCCAGAGAAACTAAAACGTAGAGCCAGAAGGGATGAGAGTTTAAATGACCAAACCTCAAATTAAGATAAAAATAATTGGTTTCTTTTAAGTTAAGAGTACCTTCTGGAATAAACAGTAAAAACTTAAGTCTCTGTCTGATTAACTATTTAAACCAAATCAAACTTTTATCAGCTCTTTATATTTCTTAAAGGATCGCAGTGGTTTTTAAAGTCTTTATGTGAAGTGGGTTTTTTTTATTTCAAAAGTGTTAAATATATTTTAATGTCAGTTATAATTGACATTAATTTAAAGACTTACTAAAATTAATGTTTCCAATTAGACCAGCATCTGCAATCTTTAGTCATTTTTACTCAGTTCAGCAAAATAAAATGCTACAAATGCTACCTGACCTTTTGAAAAAAATTAATTTATTTTGCAAGAAATGCCATGTTTCAATAACCACAATTGTATTTTTATTTTTAGGCTTTAAAATAAACAACTTTTACAAAGAGAATTTAAATACATTTTCTTGTATGGGATGTAAATATTGGCAGAAAAACTGTTTCCAACCTAATGACAAAAAAGTTTATCTAAAAGATATGCTACGGACACTTTTAGTGTCATTCTGTTGTGGAAATTCCATGTATTTTCATGAAAATCAGAAAATTATCTAAAACTTCCATTTTTTTTATTTTAATCTTTAGAGAGAGGCATTGTTTTACCTGATAATTTTGTTTATGGTAACAACTATAAACTCTGATCAATGATGCTTGAAAACCTTTAACATTGGCTACATGGTTTTTATTTTTATCCAACTCAAAATCAATTAAGGAACAAAAATAATCCAATTTTGTTTTAAGTTTTCTACAATCTAATATCATGCTTTATATTTTTCCCATTTTATGAATGCCCTACATATCTTATCCTAATTGAATATGTTTAAAGCAAATAAAATCTAATAAAGGATTTTAAACTCCCTATAACATGATCATTGCTGCTCTTTTTGTCCAGATGAGACTGCCTTTCCATATCAGTGCCTCACAGGTAACCCTCCTCTTCCTCAACCTCCTCTGCCCAATCCCACACACAGTTTCCACGCATCTCCCATCTTCTGCTGCTTTCTATCCCAGTCAAGAGCTGGAATCCAGCCTGTATGACCTCAGTGCTCCACTGCAGGACACCAAAATCCCTAAAATGTGGTCTGACTGGCTTCAAGACTCTCTGCAAATTCTTCTAGAGCCTGAGGAAGTGGGTGGTGTCTGGGAAGAAGAGCAGCTGCTGAGAGACCAGAGAGAAGACGTTATGGATCTGCCACTCTCCCCATTCGCTGCTGATAACTCTCTAGAGGCCATGAACTATCAGGACGGAGGAGAAGGTGAAGAAGGCTGGAAAAGAAACGATGCTCTTACATCCATGGCCGGAGGGCTTCAAGCCGTCAGCCGAGAGAAAGGAGGATTTGGTTTCCGCTTTGGGAGGAAGAGACGACTAGAAAAGAGGAGGAGGGATGGAGGGGTAATTGAAGGAGCTGGAAAACAGAGGAGGACAAGAGAAAGGAGAAAAAGAGGTTTCATAACTGAAGTGTGGGGTTAAATAGGATTCCTTTTTTTATCTTTACTTTATTGTCAACAGAAAGCAACCAGTAGTATCTAATGCATTTTAAACAGAGAGAAGATGCAGAAAGCTGCTCTGTGCTTCACTGCCTATAATTGTAAGAAACGAGGCAATAACGAAGATTTTTGTTTAATAAACATTACATAATTTACATGCCTTAAAAATTCATATTAACTCTTCATGAAATTGCACAAATGAAAAACTGTTAAGTTAAATATGTGACTTCCATCAGTTGTATCTGTCTCTCAGGCCTTGATGGGTTTTTTTTTTATTTACAGACATTGTACAGCAGTTCATCAACCCTTTCAAAGGAAAGATGAATGGTACCAGGTGAAAGCAAAAATGACTAATTTCAACCTGTGGTACAAGCACAATTTAACAAAGGTTGTGAATTGATGATCAATCAGAATAAAAATAAGTACATATTGTTGCATTCTGTACATATCCAATACATCATGCTTCATGTCTCATTAAAACCAACTAAGCTACTGTTTTACTCAGCACCATCATTAATAAGTGTATATCTGCTTGGATTAACCAATTTAAGATGAGTGCAGCTGCTAAACTTTAGGACGCTGCACTCACCTCTTGATGGCGCCTTAGTGACTCTAATCATTTTAGTGCATCTCTGTGTGACAAACCTTCCCAGATTCTTGGAACAGCAATATCATAAAGAATTTTGTAAAGTAAACATTTACCATTTCGAGGGGCTGATCATTAAACTCCTCAGAGCCATTACTTTGAGAAATAATGAGATATGGTTAAGAATAAAAAAGGGTTTAATGCCGAAACTGATCAAATGTTACATGTCATACAAATGGAATAGGGTGACATTCACTGTCCAGCGCTAGACTTCACTCATCTCGCCTTAAGAGCACACACCAAGTGAAGCAAAGAATGTAGAATATTCTCCTCATTCTGCACCCTCTGTGTGACTGTTGCCAGTTTTATATGTTATGCACACTGCTTACTGCTATGCAAGCATGCAGCATCATATACTGCATATGATGCAGTATATGATCATATATATAAAGGACACAGAATCATATACACATAAAAAATGTTTGCATGAAGTATGAGACTTCTGAAATGTAAAAAAAATCATATTTGAAAAGAAAATGACAGTCGTTATATAGTCTGGATTTCATGTCATGAAGTCTGTAGTTACTTTTCTACATTGATGCAAGAGGTTTAGTCACACAATGTAGAAAACATAAAAATGTCATAGTTTAGATACATATGTGAAACCTCAATGGCAAGAGATCCATGACTATGCCTAAAATTTGGTAAGCTAAATTTTAAAGACTTTCTAAGCTTTCTAACATGATTTTTAAAGTTGTAAATTATATAAAAGTCACACCTAAGGAGAACAATTTATTCACATTTCTAATTTTCTTCTCATTTGTATGAATATCTAGATAATATAAAAATTTTCCAATTATCTGAAAAAATATTGCCACTGTCTTTCCTGCATTTAAGACTAGAATTTTGTTACCATTCAGCAACTTCTTCAATTTCCCTGTTGTTTTCATGGATACTTCTACAGCGGTTTTTCCATGAGTGAACAGGGCATTCTTATGTGCAAACATGATATTATTATATCATAAAAAGCTATATTTTGACTTTTTAGTCTGCTTCAATATAAGGAGGACATAGGTCAGATATATGAAACATCATATATGAAACATATGAAACATCAGGAGCTTCCAGTAATTCGGCTAGAGTATTAAAAAGGCAATGAATAAATAAAAATACATATGCCCTTGTCGGTTACCACAATATCTTATTTGCTTTTCGGTTTTACATTTCTAAAACCGTCTCTAGAGGCCTACTACTTGCTTTCAGCCAAACCTATAATGCTGTAATCTGCCTAGCGACTGATTACGATTTATCTGATTGGCTGATCATGAAGAAAGACAGAGGCTGAAGCTGGTCGGTTTAGGCGTGTAGGTGTGTTTACTGTACCTTAACTAGTCACCGCTAGTCCTAAAAGCCGATAATAGTACAGAGAGTCATCTAATGAACAAAAACAGCTCATGTTTACAGACTCGAAATTTTAATACTTCACAATTAAAGGAGCAAAACAAAAGCTACCGTACATTACTCCACACGAAGTGTAGGTATTTAATTCTGCATATAATCAAAAGCAAAAACATGATTTATTTGCATTGTCAACTTCGTTGTCATTCAAAAGGAATTTGAAGCTCCACAAAATATTTGAACAAAAGAGGAAGTGACTCAACTGAAAAAAAAAAAAACAAGCCTGATGAAATCCGGAAGAGTATAATGTCGCGTTCACGGATCCTTGTAAATTTAGGAAAATCTGCGTGTAGCATACGGGCTATTACAGAATAACCAACATTCAGTCACAGAAAGCAAGGAAAAACCATGATTATGGTATAGCTCAACAGACATTCTTTTCGGAAAGTGCAAAAACGGTTAAGAAATCATAAAAACAAATGATCAAATCAGTTTCCTAAAATATTTTCACCTATTAAAAGTCTTAATGCAGTACATTAAAACCGACCAAATTCAACTTTGCAGTGTTTGTAACTGAAAATATTGTTTATTTCAAATTTGATTTTTAAGAAAATTTCATGAGCTGGCACCGACTGAAAGACAGGAGGTTTATGATCAAAATAAATTTAATTGAAACCTGCACACAATCTGCTTTGCGAAAAAGAAAATAATTCTGAAAAGGGAAACAAATACCATTTCAATATTTTTTTCTTTTAAATTATATTTAAGAAAATGGAATGTGTAACGTTGGTAAAATAAACACATCACAGAGATTAAAAACAGGTTATAGTGTGCTGCTGAGAAATCACTGCACTACAAAAAGTAAACAGCAATAAAAAGAAGATGCAGTAGAGTGAATTCTGATGTATGTTTCTTCCAGATTATTCCAAATATGACACTACAAAAAAACATTGAAAACAAATAACTCATGTATGAATTTCTTGTAAAATTTCAAAAGAGTCGATGTTTATTTGTTTAAAATTCTAGGTTCTTCTAAAGTTTTAACAAGGCAGCTTATTTTGAAATGGTCATGAACTTAAAGAAATTGAAAGACTTCAGTTAAGTTTAGGAAGACCAACAGAACAAAAGCTTTATTTTAACTATGTCGCTTTTCTCTTTCTCTTTAAAAAAAATTATGCTTGTTTTGAAAACAAAGCATTTGACCATTTTTATTTTTTGCGACAGTGGATCAATTGCACTACAACGATTGGAAGTAAAAAACTAAAATCTCTAAAGTCCGAGGAACCCTAAAAGCATCTTAACCGAGGAAAAAAAACCATCGAAGCTGAAGACAACGAGGCATCCCCGGCAAAAAAGATAACAAAAAATCCAAAACAAATACATTTCAGCTGAAGAACTTAACCTGATTCTGGCTCGGAATGAGTCTTCTATCATTTGCTGTCCTTTTTGGGACGGCAATCACGGTGTTCAGCGGTAATATTCTTGATTTTTTCTGACATGTTGACGCTGTTGTTAAAAGTGAAACTAAAAACCGATGTGATGTTGTTAAAAATAAAGTCTTCTGCCGATAAATTTGCGTTATTTACCGACTAACTAGACCCGTTTGCTAATATTAAGTAAAGTTCAATTGTTCTGTATCGACCCAGTTTAAAATAAACCGACACCAGAACTTTTAAGGTGAACTTTGTCGCAGTATGTCTGGCGCATATTCATTAGCACACGAAGCCGCTGAGTTCGGTGTCCTGTCCTTTTATAAGCTCTTCCCAACATACTTTAGATATTTTTTTGGTTCAGCACACCTTTTTCACACTGAGGCTTATCAGGCTGAAGTCATTTATAACCAGTAAATCAAGTGTTTGGATCAAAGATCAATTTGAAGTATGCGGAAGACACAAGGTTAGAAAACACTGGTTTATACGTCACTCGGGTATGTTAGCTACGTTCAAGTTATAAATAGCCTATGCCAAAACAATTTAATCTGCAAGTGCATTTAAAGAACCTTGAATACATATTAATGTCATATGTAGAATGTGAATAAAACCATAAGTCTGGGGCAATTTATGTACCTCAATTCACATTGAAATCAGTGGGAAGCTATGATCCAAAATGACAAAAAGCCAGTCTCTGAACAAGGAGCCACTATGATTACTGGTTAGACTAAATATCTGCCCATTTGTTTGTAATGGTTCTTAAATTCAGAATATTCTGCTTTGAAACGTGGAAAAATGTTGTTTTGAGGTGGTTGTGCAGCTAGTTGTGTATTTATAGCACTAACGGCAAATTAATTCACTGATAGCACAATACTTACTTCAACACATAACTAAAGGGATTTTACTAATTAAATACTTTAATAGTCTACTGATAAAATTAACTAAATGGAGTTCTGTATTTAGTAGATTAACGTCTAAAGGTTATCTTCCAGTCCAAAGGAATCAGTTGTAATTAACAACTTCATAAAGTTCACTGGGTTTATATCTGGGAAATTTTACATAATTTATCAAAACACCTTAAAGTTAAGACAGTTGATGCTATGATCCATATAATAGAGTGGGATTCAAGCATGTTCTAGAACTTCGTAGGTATCTAGTTTGTGAAATGGCCGTGTAGACAAACAACATTGCTTGGATAACTGTGCCATGAGGTGTGACTGTAAAACTTCCTCATTAAAACTGCAGACAAAAACTGAAACAAAGTAAAGAGAAAACTGGAGCAATTCGCGTTATAACAAATAATTTTTTTCATAGATGCAAAAGCTACTAAGCCTGTTGCCATAAGCGATTCATTAAGTAATCCATCAGTTGTATGACCAATTAAAATGATCTCAGTTATTCCAATTCTGATTATTAATATTTTATGAAGGTCAATTTTGTTTAGAAAGAGATCATAATCAATTTTATTTATGGTTTCAGTTGTATATGTGTGTTATTTTATCTCCCTTTTATTTATTGTTTTCAGTTGTTTATTTATTTTGGGTATATAAAATACCTTCTAGTTCCAGTGTTTAGTGTTCTTTATAAAATTAAAGTTCACTGGTTTTTGAGAGGGTGAACTTGCTTTATGCTTGGTACTATAAGTTTTAACAACCTGACCAGTAATATTTCCAAATGATTTAATTTTGTCCGTCATTTGAGAGAAAACTGTATAAGGCTTCTTAAAACCCCACTCACTTTTGCACTTTATCTAGTTTACAGCTCAGTTATGGTGTGCCATAAATGTTCGACAGCTTTGATGCCAGTAATCGGCCCATGTCATATTCTAAGTTACTTTGACCAAAATATCTATATATCAAGACAATATTACATAAAATGACTAGTTCAAAGCATAACCACTTTCAGTTTTTCACAAGCCTCTCTTTAAATTAATACCTGTTCTTTTATTTATATTTATTTTAGAAAAGCACTCTCTCGCTTACATCTACACGGCCTTTTCCAACCCTGTGGATCTGCCAGGGTTTCATGAGTTCACTGCCATGGGTTTACTGGACAACCGAATGATTGACTACTATGACAGTGACAACCAAATAAAAGTTCCCAAACAGGACTGGATGAAAAAGCATCTTGAACCAGAGTACTGGGAGAAAGGCACCCAGTCCAGAAAGAGCAAGCAGCAATGGTTCAAGGTCAACATTGACATATTGATGAAACGAATGAGACAGAATGACACAGGTAGATAGATACATCTTATTTATTCTCAGAAAATTTACCTGTCTGCAAAATCTTTTATTTCTTAGTTTTTAATTATTTTTTTCTCCTACATTTTCTTACAGACACCCATATTCTTCAGTGGATGCATGGCTGTGAGGGTGAAACTCAGTCTGATGGGACGATGCAGTTTGTCCGTGGGATGGACATGTACAACTATGATGGAAACGACTTTCTGTCCTTTGACGATGACAGACAGGTTTGGGTTGCTCCCATTCATGCAGCAGAAGAAACCAAGAGGAAGTGGGATGAGGTCCAGGTGCTGAAGGAATACACCAAGGGCTACCTGGAGAAGGAGTGCATGGAATGGATGAGCAAGTTTAGAGACTTTGGGAAAGAGCAGCTTCAAAGAGCCAGTATGTATAACATTTAAGCATTTTTTAGCCTTTCCCAAAACAATAAACTATATTCCTTCTATTTCACAATTATGAGGCATTTTATGCTACAATCTGTGCAAAGAGACGAAATATGGAAAAGGTTTCAAATGTATGAATACTTGGGCTAAACAATCGTGACACAAAAGTCCACAATGAACAACAAGAACCACAAAAAACATGTGAAACTTTCTGTATGTCCAAAAGGTCTGTTATTTCTGCTGATTGTGCATAATGCTAGAGATACAAGATGCCCACAATCCATCTCCATCTCCTCTTCTTCCTTTTTTCCCCAGCGATCTGATGCTTTACAGACTGGTGTCCTTAAATCTATCACATTCTTTGGTTTTAGTGACTTTTCAAAGTTTATGTGCCTACGAAATGCTTTGTTTAACTTTACTAAAAAAAGAAATTACAGAAAAAAAATCAAACAAAAATTCAGCTGTTTACAAAAACCTTAATATTTCACTACAAGAACATTTAAAAGTTGGTATTATCCAATTTGTGCTTTACAGGGACATCTCTCTTAAAAATCACAACATGAAACTATTTCACTGTCATTTAAAACTATTATGATCAAATTAGGGTGTATAAAGAGTATACTTCTGTGTTCTTGAGGAGAAGCTTAAAATATAGAAGAGACATGTCTGTTTTTATTTAAAGTGTCCAAATTATCTCATGGATGACAGAATACTGCTATGAAAAATATAAGAGATCGAAATTTCTGCCATATGTGTTTCGACATTGTTCCATTATTGCTGTCTTACCAACACAAGTTTCCAATATCCTCTCCAGCTCAACCTACAGTGCATTTGTTCACTCGTAAGGCCAAAGTCGAGACGAACGCCATTTTGACATGTCTGGCTACGGGCTTCTATCCAAAAGACATCATTCTGCATATCAAAAGAAATGGCCGGATCCTTACTAAGGAGGACAGGGTACAGACCGATGGAGTTCTCCCAAATCATGACGACACCTTTCAGAGAAGAGATTATGTAGAGATCTTGAAGTCTGATGTTGCCAAGTACACCTGTGAAGTTAAACATCCTGCCTCTTCAATGCACATTGAAACGAGTTTGGGTGAGTAACTTTTTGTTGCACTTTTGATATGTCAGTTTGTTTTTTTAATATCATAGCAGTGTTATTGGCTGGTGGACCAAATCATACTCTCATCCAACAACTACCTACCTATTGTATTTCCCATGTGTTAACTGCTAGCCCATAAATTTATGTCAAAGAGTTCTAGCTGTTGAAATATATATTTTCTGATATATATTCAGTCAGCCGCTGAGAGCAACTGTGAGTGAGGAGATGATAGAATTTTTTTATTCTATTGAGGAGCTGTGGTTGACCTAATTACTAGGTGTGATTCTGCCTTTTGGGGGCTGTGATTGGTTGACAGGAGAAACAAAATAAGACAGAAAAAACAAATATACCCACAGTAGCCAGTTGGTAGAAATTAACCCATTGTTGAATCAAAACTAAATCAAGTAAAATGTGTCATGATGATGAAACTGCTACATTTAGGTAAGCATCAACATGTTTGATTGCACCTTACTTACATCCTTGAAATCATTCTGATTTGTCATGACTTCGTCTCAGTCATCTGTTTGAAATTAATTGCTGTCAGCAATTCACTGTGATCACCTGCTCGTTTAAGCTTGTTTGATTTGGTGAAATAACCAACATAAAGGATTCATAAACCAAACAGGAAAGAAACGGTGCATGCTGTTTTCACAGCTCTATCCATTTTATCTCTATCTTTTCTCTGTTGGTTTTCCACCATCTTACCTGCTTAAGACACTTATAGGCTCACTAAAAGTCCTCTTCACTACTTCTAACATTTTGTCAAGTTAAGAACTATCAAGGTTCTTTGTGAATAACTTTTATCTTACATAGGTAAGAAAAATCTCTGAAAATTCTCAGAATTGAAAAAAACATTCTGTTGTTGATTTTCTTTAAATTGGGAAATGATGAGTTCTTTTCTTTTTTAAATCTTTAAGCCTACTTCATGTTGTCTGGCAGGTTCTACTGAAGTGACTACTTGATAGTGCAGGTTTGGCTGCAAAGTGTATCCAAGGAAACTGAATCCTGTTATCTAGAGCAGAGGATTAAGTCATGACTTTACCATATAAAAATGGCATTTTATATTTACTGTGGTTATCTTTGAAAATAAAATTTGTTTGATCTGAAATTTGAGAGAAAACAATAATAAAAATAAATATGTAAAGTGGAAAATAGTTTCTAGCAATAATATGAGTTTTTTTTATAATTTGTATGTCTATAGTTGAAATGGCTGCATATTAAAACTACTATCACATTTGTTTTATTTTAGAGCCCAAAGGAGAAGGAAATTCACTCGTCATCATTGCTGCTATTATCCCTATCGTGCTTGTAGCCATTGGTGTACTTGCTTTCCTTAAGTTTAAGACGCACTATCTTGGTAAGATTTTTTTTTTCCCCCTCTGTCCATTGAAATTAACTTGTGTACCTTTTCTTTCCTTACTGGATGTTTCATATGCAGATAATTGATTATCTTTTAAGAAAAAAGTTTAACTTCTTTTTCAGGAACAGTGGTCTCTATTATTTTATTATGGTTTTTATGGCATGTCATAAATCATACTGAGTGGTTCAACGATCCATCATTACATAATAGACTAGTTTTCATTTCCATTCTTCATGTAGCTTGAAGTGAGGTGTTTGATCCATTGAAGCTTCACCTCCAACAAAAAGTTGTTGTGTGTATAATACACGATAAGGTGTATCAAGAAATCAAGAATTAATTTCTGGTTTTAACAAGGAAAACGCTGGAAGCCAGCAGGTCATATTCATACACATGTTAATTCATTCAATTTTGTGAATTATATGCAAGGATAATGATGTAGTTCTTGGTACTTTGTTAAATTAGATATAGAATATTGGTTTGATATATTAATTTCATACATTGGCTCTGGTTTTATATCATCTAATGTTTTGACGTCTATGTTGAAAATATGCTTCACCATTATCATTGCTGTAATTTAGTCTGATTTCTGATCATTAAGAACCTCAACTATGGGAACAGTTGATCTAAATAACTCTACAGGCTGACTTCTTGAGTTTTTCAGCTGCAACTGACTGATGAGACAAATCATCAGTCAGCTGGACACATTATCAGTTCATCAGGCTGGCTAGATTCCTGTTGAGTTAATTTTCATGGAAGTCAGTTGTCTAACACTGTAATTAATATATAAAACTTCCTGTACATGCACCAAGAAGAAAGTATTTGTAACATCCAACAACGTATTCACCTTCTCTGTACTTGCTTAATAGAATCACAGGTAGTTGTTAAAGTGATTGACTCTATGAAAGAAAAATCTTGTCCACTTACTGATCGCTGTTCCCAGCACTGACTCATGTATAAAGATGAATCCAGAAACAAAATATTTAATTTATCAAAATTCATTCTTCTGAGCTCTTGTTTAACATTCATCTCCTGGGGTTTTCCAAGAGATGAAAAGCCGTTAATCATGCCATTGATTAATGGCATGATAATCAGTATTATCATGCCATTACTGGTTTATGGGGTTCAAGTCTTCAAAAAAAACTATTGTTTAAATTGTGTTTAAATGAATAATCTATGTTATTATTATTATTGTTTAAAATCCTGGTAATTTAAAATAAATCATGCTCATAAAGAGTTGCTTAATTTTTCTCTAGAAATTGTTAAATTTTTCTCTAGAAAAATTAAACAATGCATTATTTTTTTAATGCTTTAAAAATATTTATTTTAAAGTATTATTTAAACCATGAACTTTTTAAGATATTGCTTATCAGGTTGTGATTATTAACTTGGGGGATTTAGTATGCAAATAATTTGTTGTTAAATGTTTTTAATAAATGTTTCTGTATTAATAGATTGCCCTAAAGGCTCAACTCATTCAAGTAAGTGCTTTATTTCTTTGCGATGCATTTGTCAATCACTTTCACACTCTGTTTAAAGTACAAGTGTCATGTATACTAAAATGTTTGTTTAGTTTACTGAGCTGTTTATGAGTAAGGAGATATACTAACATATGTCTTTATTTTTAGGTCTAGGGACTGTAAGCACCTCCAGTAAGTCGCATTTCATTAATTTTCTTCACCCAATTTTTTTTTGTTTGTTTTGGTGAAAAAACATTTTTTTCCTGAAGTGTAAACCTTAAAGTGTCATACACTTAAGTTAAAATAGTTTTAGTAACCATGCCTGTAAATGTATGTATCTCTGTATGTGCAGGCGACCTTGATGGCGAAAAGCAGGGTAAGTAGGATTTTTTTTATTGCTTTTTTTATTTATGTATGATTCTGCATTAGTGCAGTGTCTGTGAAAGTTGTAGCAATCAATAAATCTGTGTGTCTCTGTTTGTGCAGGCATCAATGGTCACGTGATTCAAAACAACGGTAAGTGTTTATTGTCATTTTACATTGCTTAATTCAATAGTAACTAGTACCAAATAAAGGTGAGTAAAAATCCATTTCAGCTGTCAGCTGTAATGGATTTATTGCACAGTGGTTTCAGGTGTTTGCATTGTTGCCGTTTTCCTTTATGTTCAACATGACATGGACATCATTTACTCAACCAATCACAACTCCTCTTTCTAATCTGTGTAGAGATAAAAATTCAGAGCCATTGCTGCTAAATAAATCATTAAATAAATGTTAACACACCAGTACATTCAAATTAAAGAAGTTTTTTTTTTTTTTAGAACTGCAAAGCATTACATTATTACCGACCTAACATGTTTACTTTAATTGGGTATTAATGATTTTTACTCTTTATACTCATGATGTTAGTTTATGATTATTTAATAAAAAACAAGTTTGTGAAACAGTTCAATCTTCTTATCAATAAATCTGTGTGTCTCTGTTTGTGCAGGCACCAATGGTCACATGATTCAAAACAACGGTAAGTGTTTATTGTCATTTTACATTGCTTAATTCAATAGTAACTAGTACCAAATAAAGGTGAGTAAAAATCCATTTCAGCTGTCAGCTGTAATGGATTTATTGCACAGTGGTTTCAGGTGTTTGCATTGTTGCCGTTTTCCTTTATGTTCAACATGACATGGACATCATTTACTCAACCAATCACATCTCCTCTTTCTAATCTGTGTAGAGATAAAAATTCAGAGCCATTGCTGCTAAATAAATCATAAAATAAATGTTAACACACCAGTACATTAAAATTAAAGAAGTTTTTTTTTTTTTTAGAAATGCAAAGCATTACATTATTACCGACCTAACATGTTTACTTTAATTGGGTATTAATGATTTTTACTCTTTATACTCATGATGCTAGTTTATGATTATTTAATAAAAAACAAGTTTGTGAAACAGTTCAATCTTCTTATCAATAAATCTGTGTGTCTCTGTTTGTGCAGGCACCAATAGTCACATGATTCAAAACAACGGTAAGTGTTTATTGTCATTTTATATTGCTTAATTCAATAGTAACTAGTACCAAATAAAGGTGAGTAAAAATCCATTTCAGCTGTCAGCTGTAATGGATTTATTGCACAGTGGTTTCAGGTGTTTGCATTGTTGCCTAGTAGCAGTGGTTTCAAACCCTAGCCTGGGGTTTCTCTGGAGTTTGCAGGTTCTTCCCATCTATGTGTGGATTCTCTGGGTACTCCAGCTTTCTCCCACAGTCCAGAAACAGCCATGTCTGGTTAAAAACTGCCTTTAAATGTTAGTGTTTGCATGGTTGTTTGTGCTGTGTGTCTCTGTTGGTAGCCTATCCAGGGTGAACCCCATCTCTCACCCAATGACCGTTGGAGATAGGAACTATTTCCCCTGCAATCCTTAAAGGATATTTGAGTGTAGACAGTGCTACATGGATTAAAATGAAGAACAGAAGTGTTTAAAATGATTTTAAAGCAATTTGGTCTTCATATACCTTGTATGTGCAGGTCCTTCTCAAAATATTAGCATATTGTGATAAAGTTCATTATTTTCCATAATGTAATGATAAAAATTGAACATTCATATGTTTTAGATTCATTGCACACTAACTGAAATATTTCAGGTCTTTTATTGTCTTAATACGGATGATTTTGGCATACAGCTCATGAAAACCCAAAATTCCTATATTCCTAGCATATTTCATCCGACCAATAAAAGAAAAGTGTTTTTAATACAAAAAAAGTCAACCTTCAAATAATTATGTACAGTTATGCACTCAATACTTGGTCGGGAATCCTTTTGCAGAAATGACTGCTTCAATGCAGCGTCACATGGAGGCAATCAGCCTCTGGCACTGCTGAGGTGTTATGGAGGCCCAGGATACTTCGATAGCGGCCTTTAGCTCATCCAGAGTGTTGGGTCTTGCGTCTCTCAACTTTCTCTTGACAATATTTGTTCAGAAATATCTTTCTGTGTCATACCCTCTTGCTTGAGGGTGTCAATGATGGCCTTCTGGACAGCAGTCAGGTCGGCAGTCGGCAGTTTTGAGTGATGAACCAGGCTGGGAGTTTTAAAGGCCTCAGGAATCTTTTGCAGGTGTTTAGAGTTAATTCGTTGCTTCAAATGATTAGGTTCATAGCTCGTTTAGAGACCCTTTTCATGATATGCTAATTTTGTGAGATAGGAATTTTGGGTTTTCATGAGCTGTATGCCAAAATCATCCGTATTAAGACAATAAAAGACCTGAAATATTTCAGTTAGTGTGCAATGAATCTAAAATATATGAATGTTAAATTTTTATCATTACATTATGGAAAATAATGAACTTTATCACAATATGCTAATATTTTGAGAAGGACCTGTACACCTCTGTGCAGGTACAGAAGATAACAGCGCTACCACACCCCTCATGAGTACAACTGAAGGTAAATTTATTCCCTTTAGTATATTTAATTTCATTTTTTTATATAGCATCAGTTCTGAGCATAATTTGAGTACATATTAAACTCTGGGCAGTTTTTCTGATTGTCATACAGTTTTAAAATCACAATTTGTAAAACCTACAAAAATAAAATCACATTAATTTATATAAATTTCATGAAGCTTTTGATCTAGGTTTTCCTTTGAGGATTATAAATAATGCTTACCTTTTAAAAAATGTTATTGAACAGCCTATTTTAAACTACATTAATATTATTTGTCCTACTTATGTTGAAGTCATCAATCATTACAAACTATGTCTTTACAGGAAACGCTGGTGGAGAGGGAGACAACAACAGTCAAGGTTGAATAATGCAATAAAAATCCTGTTTTGTGACATTCTTTCCTATTTCTCACTACTACTTTTATATATATAAAATATAAAGTTTGCAGTCAAATGTTGTCAGCCTACCAAACTCTAGGGGAACATTCTAACCATTGTTGCAATTTAATATTAGTTAATAAAAGAAAAGAGCAAACTGACACAAATGGTGTTAAGAAATCTGAAATTGTTTACAAATTATTTACAAAATTGCAAGACCATAGACATTTAACTTTTTACATTTCTTAAAACATTTTTCTCTGTGCTTGCAGGAAGTGGGATTTCATCTGGAGTATCAGATAAAAAGAGTAAGTACCACAAAGACCCATATTAAGTATTTACAGAAAAGAACTGTACCAGCAAACCTTGATGAGAGAGAATTGCTTCAGGAGTGCTCTTGCATATATAGTGAAACAGTTTGGTTAATGGCGTATCTGCCCTAGCTTTGTAGGACACAGAGAGATTATGTGAAGGTTTTTATGCAAACCGGTAAAACCTGAATTTTAATCTGACTGCTCGTTTTCAGGCTCGGATGAATCTCTTAACAAGAGTGACTCTGGAGCTGGTTGCAAGTACTGCACAATGCTGACAGGCATAGCATAACTTGTGCTGCATGAATCTTAATTTCTGAAAGAACAAAACACCTTCCTGTCTTTTTTGTGGTGTAATCCAAAAGTAAAAGGGGGATTTGTTAGTATTCATGCTTAAATGCAGTTCTGTTAGTTTGGTAGCTGAAAACCTAAAAAACTCAATTCATGTATTTATGTAAATCAAGAAAATTCACATTTACTGAAGAAAGATTTGTCATTTTGTCCCAACAGCCACAGAATCCAATGATTAAAGGGAGACTCCTCATTCAAGTAATTCAGAGTTCAATGGAAAGTGATGATCGTCCGAACTCTAGTCAGATGACTGCAAACATCGCAGCCTGAATAACCAGTTTGGAGCATATTTTTAACCTGTGACACGGAAACTTTGAGCACTTTTATTCTGTTGGCTTGCCTCTGAGGCTCTTTGTAGTTAGGGAAACTGCAGTTCGATAGATTTTTCTTTACGTGTGTTTAAAAAAACCATGCTTATTGTTCTTTAAGCTGCTTTGTCAGATAGGAACATAATTATGTTGTTAATTTGATTCTTGAAATATTACTTGGAAATATTAGCACACTTTTTATTTTTATTTTTCAATTTCAGTTTAACAGAACTTCATTTCAACAACTACCAAATTTCGAGTCGGCTGTTGCATTAAAATCTATAGGACAATAGAACTTTCCTTGAAGCCATAAAAGCATTTCAATAACTTGGGTTAGGGAAGCTTATTAAATGTTGAATCTGTTACTCACTGTCTCCCAGTAAAAACGATGTTACAAAAATCTACTAAAACTTACAAAACCTATACCATTTCTTGTAAAAACTTAACAAAATTAAATTATGCTCCCTCAACCTGAGCAGCAAGTGAAAATAAAAACAAATGTATTTGCTTGTCTTAATGCAAAGTAACTAACTGAAACGTTCAAAGAAAGTTTGAAGAGTAGTAGAATGCATAAAGTAGGCAAATCATTCTCGGAGTTGAAATGATACGAGAGCTTGTACTAGTAATAAGCTTGTTCATTTGTCTCTCAGATCAATAGACAATCTCTAAGGTGTTGGTATTTTTCAGAGCTGATATTTCTAAACAGCTGGGGGAGCACAGTTTATAGGGTTACATTTCACTTCTACATGTGAATATGCTTCAATCGTATTCAAACGCAGAACCACTAACAGGAATTCAGATGTATTATGGTTGTGGTTTTTCTTCTATTGAGTGAAAATTCAGAACATTACTCTGTGGTGGTAGCACAGGAACGTTTAGATCACTTTTTGCGTTTATATATTGTGCAGTAATTTTGTTGTTATGGATATATAAAGACACTCAAGGTCAATCACACAATTGAATAACCTATGTTTCCATAGGTTGAGGTTTGTTACATTAGAGAAGTAACTTTGTCAATACATGCTAATGTAATTGGAATGTACTTACAATTGAGGAAACTAAAACTCAAGGAAAAAACAAGTTTATGTTGAAAATGGTATTGCTAAATATTAAAATGGGCTCCTGGAAACTTTAAAGTACTAAAATTTGAATACGCTTATAAATTATATATTTTTTTAACAAGGTCATGCATTTCAGATTTAAAATGTAATAAATGTAACATAAACAATGAGACAATTTGGCTAACTGAATGGATGACTAATGACTGATGTTAGCAGCCAGATTAGAGGAGTAAAATCCGATTTGGTTTAGACAGGCGTTTCTTTTCATTTAGCACCAGTTGTGTAAAAAAGCATTTCGATAACATTAGATAGGTGGAAAGTTTCAAATAAACTCTTTAGTTTTTAAGAACATTTAAAGTTCTCCACGAAAACAGATAAATGAAACATGCGCCACAAGCTTATTATTGTTACACAATACAAGGAAGTAGGTAGAAAAAAAACCCATCTTCAAATCAGAAAGACATGGTGGAGCGTTCACTGATCTCTGTAAATCTGAGCATTTCAAATGTTCTGAGCCTAAACTCTATCGACTTAAACTGCAACTGATATGAAAGCAAATGAGCCACTTTTTACAATTTTTATGTTTTCATGTCTAATCATAATGATATTTAATTTAAGTATCAAAGTAAGTCAAGTGTAAATATTGTTATTAGGGCTGAAAAATAAATCGATGCGATTGCGTAATCTGATTTTTGAAGATTTTATTTTTGAAGAATCTGGATTTTTTTGTCATCAATTTTCTCTTTGGGTTTCTGTAGTTCACTGAAGTCAGCTCCCCACCCCCTCAGTTCCAACCATCTTGTTTTACAAGCCTGATTTACTGCTTGTATTTTAATTGGACTTTGAAGTCAGGTCTACTCCCAGAAGGGATGACTGAAATAAAAGCAAGTTTTAAAAATATTTAGTTTATTTTGTAATGTCTTTTTAAGAAAAGAAACAAGAAAAATACATTAAAATTGTATGGTGTATGAAAAAATTTGAGATCCCATTTTTAAGTCGTATTGCCCAGATCACAAAACATTTTTGCTTTTTATCCACTTTAATAAGTTTCTCCTTTGTTATTATTTTTGTTCATTTCAAGATGAATCTGGTTCCAAAATGGCTATAAAATGAAAGCGCATCAAATATGAACTTGTAAAGAAATTAAGTCTTGTAAAATACAAATCTGTTTTGGTTACACTTTAATAAGAAAATAGTTGTCAAACTCAATGTATCTGTATTTGTTTGGAGCTATTTGAAAATGTTTTTAATTGACTTTAATTTTGTGTATTTTTCAATTACTTGTGTCTTACTGTAGATTACCTGAGTATTTGAAGTTCTTCGTCTGTATTTTTAATTGTTTTTATGTTAATAAATCAGAAAAATATTCACAGATTGATAATTGGTAGCAGTAAAATTTTGGAGAACTGAATTAATGCTGCACTTAACAAACCCGAAAACATTTGGCAAACTCCCGTTTTTTGTTTTATAATGATTTATTGATTCTAATTTTAATTAAAATTTTATTAAATTAGGCTTAAAATCGAGCTTTGAATCTGAATGTTTTAAGCTTTGCAGTTTTATGTTTTTTGTCATTTATGAATTATCTTTTTTGATTGTGGTTTAGTTGAGCTGTAAAAAAAATCTGAATATTTTATGTTGCTAGAAAAATGTACACAGTTTGGAATGGCTCATGGTTGTTTATCTTCAATAAAATATATTTTATGAAAAATCTTGAAGTCTTTGATCAAAGTGTTATGTGTGTTGCAAAACAACTGCTCTACCGTGTTGAATTTTTATTGCTGTTAATTTTTGTGGCAGATGTATAAGTGGTTGAAAATGATGTTAATTTTAAAGGAAGACAAAAGTTTCCTGATTTACGATGGTCCCTAAAGGCACAGTAGTGAAGGAGTAACAACAGATCAGGAAAGAGAGAACCAGTCTAACAGGTGAGCTTTAGGAACAAACACAGAGAGGAGCACCGTCCTACAGCCCAACATAAGTAGTTCTCCCTGAGGAGCAGAACTTAATTTGGGTTCAGAATGTCACTCCTGGCTGTTTTGGTCATTTTGGGGACAGGAATCACCGTCAACTGCGGTAAGTGTTTTTTTTTTTTTCTTCTTCTTTTGTACTTTGACAATTTCAAGTGCATTTGTTAAAATAAAAGTGAAACTGCTTGTGACTTTTGTCTAAGTAACTCAATGTATTCTTCTATTAAACTTAGAATATATGTTTGCTGATATTTAGCTATGTGTGTTTAGTTCATAATTTAGAAATTATGAACAAATTTCTAGTTAGAAATTAGTTCATAATCCACATAGGATCCACATCCTATGTGGATATCATATCCACATAGGATGTTCCTATGTGGAGGATATAACATCCCAGATAATCGGAAAGTTCACCTAAACATTGCCTTTGTTATTATTAAATATTAAAGTGTTAAGAATGCTGATGGTAGGTGGTTAATAATAGTCTGGAATTTCTAAAAGGTGAAAACTTTAAAGGAAAAATAGTTAATGAGCTCTAATCTCTGACTGATCTAATAATGTTTTGGAATATGTAAAATGGTTGTGGCAGATTTGTCATGTACGAAACTAAAAAATATATACCATACTTAAACTTCAACCCAACAAATATTGTTCACCATTGTATAAAATGTACCAGGAAGGCATCAGTCCTTTCAAATAGTTCCAGGTGAAGGTGGGGCAGTCTGGCTGAATGTAGGCAGACAACATTACTGGGATAGTTTTGACATGAGTTGCCATCAAGGCTGGGGTGTTTTTTGTTTCTTTTTCTGTCCCAGCAGTATAGTACATCTGTTTTACTTTTTTCTTTCCCTCTCTGAAAAAGTCAATTTGGTTTAACAATAACTACATACAAAATATTAAGTATCATGAATGTCTAAACTCAAATTGAAAAAGGGCTTAATACCAGGAGCATTTTGATCCAGAGATTTTGACCAACGTTTCACCTAAATAATAATTACAGGGTTTGCACAATTTATTTTGACCAAGATATCTGTATACCAAGACAATGTTCCATAAAATGACTAAAGGTCAAAGCATAACCACTTTCAGTTTTTCACAAGCCTCTCTTTAAATTAATACCTGTTCTTTTTATTTATATGTTTTTTAGAAAAGCACACCCTCACCTACATCTACACGGCCTTCTCCAAGCCAGTGAATCTCCCAGGGTTGCATGAGTTCACTGCTATGGGTTTATTGGATAACAGTATGATTGACTACTATGACAGTGAGAACCAAATAAAAGTTCCCAAACAGGACT
The DNA here is from genome assembly GCF_001444195.1 of Xiphophorus couchianus. Classification (NCBI taxonomy): domain Eukaryota; kingdom Metazoa; phylum Chordata; class Actinopteri; order Cyprinodontiformes; family Poeciliidae; genus Xiphophorus; species Xiphophorus couchianus. The sequence continues at coordinate 21,296,956 of NC_040240.1, forward strand.
GGATGGAAGAGCATCTTGAACAAGAGTACTGGGAGAAAGGCACCCAGTCCAGAAAGAGCAAGCAGCAATGGTTCAAGGTCAACATCGACATATTGATGAAACGAATGAGACAGAATGACACAAGTAAGTTCAAAGGAGTTTAGGATACCTACAGTCAATAATCAAAGCATTAAAGTAATGATTACTGTAAACTATCATTGACACAGGTCCAATCTAAATGTCAAGAGTCTTACGACAGCAACAAGATATAACAGTTTATTAATTCTCTAAATCTTTTAATGACTAAAATAGTTTTTTCTTGATGTTTATTTAGTTTTTTCTCTATTGTTTTCTTGCAGACACCCATATTCTCCAGTGGATGCATGGCTGTGAGGGTGAAACTCAGTCTGATGGGACGATGCAGTTTGTCCGTGGGATGGACATGTACAACTATGATGGAAACGACTTTCTGTCCTTTGACGATGACAGACAGGTTTGGGTTGCTCCCATTCATGCAGCAGAAGAAACCAAGAGGAAGTGGGATGAGGTCCAGGTGCTGAAGGAATACACCAAAGGCTACCTGGAGAAGGAGTGCATGGAATGGATGAGCAAGTTTAGAGACTTTGGGAAAGAGCAGCTTCTAAAAGCCAGTATGTATACTGTATATTTTCTTGCCTAAATATTTTTGTTTATTTTTTTCCATATGCTCTCAACAATATGCTTATCTTAGATTTGCTTAAAAATAATTTCCTGAACAAAGTCAAACAAAACAATCAGTTGTTTTGAAAACTTTTGTTCTGGTGTACTTTAAAGAGAAACGTTATTTAAAAAATGGCTTTTTTATGTTTTAGGTGCTTAAATGATCTCATGAATGAAAGCATATAACTATGAAAATGTTATTGATTAAAATTTCTGCCATATATGTTGTCTATCCTACAACAAACTTTTCCATTTTTCCCTCACCAGGTCCACCTACAGTGCATTTGTTTACTCGTAAAGCCAAGTCTGAGACAAACACAATTTTGACATGTCTGGCTACGGGTTTCTTACCAAAGGACATCACTCTGTTTATCAAAAGAAATGGACGTGTCCTGACTAAAGAGGACGGGTTGGTGACCACTGGAGTTCTCCCAAATAATGACAACACCTTCCAGAGAAGAGATCATGTAGAGATTTTGAAGTCTGATGTTTCCATCTACACCTGTGAAGTTAATCATCGTGCCTCTAAAATGCGTATTGAAGAGAAATGGAGTGAGAAACTTTTAGTTTCCCATTGTTTGTTTGTATATGAAACAAATATATATATGTAAAATTGGTTTCTTCTATCAACCAGTCACAATACCTACAGACATACAATCTTACTATAGATTGTATGTCTAGGAATTTGTTTATTAAAATCCACAGAAGTACTAAAAGTGAACTAAAATTAATATGAAGTTTGTTTTGTTTTAGATCACATTATTGTGGAAGACAATGAGAATATGCCCATTGTCATTGGTGCTGCTGTCACTATTGTGATTGTGGTTGCAGCCATTAGTGGGATACTTATTTACCTTAAGAAGAAGACACGCCAACTTGGTAAGATTTTTTTCCCCTTTATCCATTAAAGATCACTTATATACCTTTTGTTTCATAACTGGATGTTCATTAAGATAACAGATTAACTTTTAATAAAATGTACTGAAATGACTGAAAGTTACATTTACAATTATTTAAACACCACATATACAGTGTTTCAGTTGCACAGAAAAAAGTATTTTAAGATTCTTTTTCAGGAACAGTGATCATTATTATTTTATTATGTACTTTATGAGATATCATAAGTCATACGGAGTGGCTGAACAGTCCATCATTACATAGACTAATTTCCATTCAAGTAGCTTTTAGTTTATACTGAGCTTTTTGATCCATTGAACTTTACCTCCATCAAAAAGTTGTTGTGCATAATACATAAGGTTTAACAAGAAATCAAGAATTTATTTCTGGTTTTCACAAGGAAAACTCTGGAACTCAGCAGGTTATATTCATACATTACATTTTATGAGTTACATGCAGGGATAATGTAGATGTTGCTGCATAGTATATTGATTTCATATTCAGCTACTAGCAGGGCACATGATCAGTTCATGAGACTGGTTAGATTCGTTTTAAGATCATTTTCATGGAAAAGTCAGTTTTCCGATACCATATAAAATATGAAATTTCCTCTACATGCCCTGTGTATGCACGTATTTACAACATCAAACGATGTATTTGCATTCATAGTTCTTTCTTTATACAACCACTGGTAGTTGTTAAAGTGGTTGACTCTCTGACGGAAACTCTTGTCCACTTACTGACCATTGTTCCCAGCACTTATGTTTAACGATAAATCTGGAAACAAAATATTTAATTTATGAAAACGTTTTCTTCTGAGCTCTGGCTTAACATTCATCCCCTGGATTTTTCCAACCAGTGGAATGCACATACACACATTACAGAAAATCTGCATTATTATGCCTTTAGTCTGTAGGCTTCAAGTCTTCTATCATGTTTAAAGGAATAATCTGTAGATTTTCGTTCTTATTGTTTAAAACCCTGCTAATTTAAAAAAAACCTATGGTCATAGAGTTGTTTTATTTTTATCTAAAAGAATATATATATTTATTTTAAAGCATTATTTAAAACCATGAACGTCTAAAGATATTTCTTATCAGGTTGTGATCATTAGGTTGGGGGATTTAATATACAAATAACTTACTGTTAAGTGTTTTAATAAATGTTTCTGTATTAATAGAATGCAAAGAAGGCTCCAGTCAGTCAAGTAAGTGCATTTTTTCTTTGTGATGCATTTGTCAATCACTTTCACACTCTGTTTAAAGTACAAGTGTCATGTATACTAAAATGTTTGTTTAGTTTACTGAGCTGTTTATGAGTAAGGAGATACACTAACATATGTCTTTATTTTTAGGTCTAGGGACTGTAAGCACCTCCAGTAAGTAACATCTCATTAATTTTCTTCACCAAAAATATTATTTATTTTTTGGTTAAAAAAAACCCATTTTCTTCTCGAAGTGTAAACCTTAAAGTGTCATACACTTAAGTTAAAATAGTTTTAGTCACCATACCTGTAAATGTATGTATCTCTGTATGTGCAGGCTCCAATGATAGCCAAAAGAAGGGTAAGTAGGATTTATTTTAATTGTTTTTTAAAATTTATTTATGTATGATTCTGCATTAGTGCAGTGTCTGTGAAAGTTGTAGCAATTTGAATGTTTTCCCCAGATATTTATAGTCAATACAATATTGGCATCATTTACTCAACCAATCATAATAAAATCATAAAATAAATCATAAATCATTAAATAAATGTCAGTTGACCAGTACATTGAAATTGAAAACGTATATTTTTTTTTGTGGTACATAGAAATTCAATCTGGAGAGACTCAGACGGAGATGAGAAGGCAATTAGAAGAGTTTATTGACAAACAGAATTTAAAGTCTTTGGCGCTCGGGCCCCGGCTGGGGATAACGGTTATCGCAGCGTTAGCGATAGGCTTCAGATGAGCATCCCCGATGCTGTTAGGAGCGTCATCCCCCAGGGCCCGGCACTGGTGGTGGAGGTTGAAGAAGGGTGCGGGCCTCAGGACCGGGCGAATGGAGGAGAAGGGGTGGTGGTGGGTTGAGCTCGGCTGGAGAGCGAAGGACACGATGAATGAAGGTCCTTATCAGCTGGGACTTGGTTGATGATTGGACGTGACGTGGCTTGGTCCGGCGTTGATAGGTCGACGATTGTGGGCAGGTCCCTTCAATTAACGGGTCCCGGTGGGGACAAAAGAGTCTTCCAGTTTGAATTTGCGCCTAGGCTTCATTACATTAATTCTTTACCAACACTGACAGTTGTCCTGTCTCAAAAGTTAGTGTCCTGTTGTAACATTACTAAACAAATGTAACTAATTAAATCAAATACAATTACAAAAACAGATTTCACAATGGGAATGAACCTAAAATGGCACATTAAAAACAAATGCTTCTGTTGTTTAGATATAATGGTGCATATATTCAAAAACATTTAGCAGTAATGAGTTCGATATTTACTGTCTGCTTGAATCTTTCTATGTAGATCAACCAGTCACTGGTACAAGCACACCTAATGAGAAGAAGCCCCTCATTGATAATGGTAAGTTTTCTTTTCATTAACCTTTTTAAATTCTGAACCGTCATACAGTATTATTCCATAACACATTCAAAACCCCTTTCTCTCAGAAAGGGGACACTTATAGTTCTTAACACATGTGCTTTTCAAACAAATTTACTTTTCCCTTAAATACACCAGTGGCTAAGTATAATAAGTTTACTAAAATATGAAAGATAAATATTTAGATCCATATTACAAGTGTAAAAGTTTCTACAAGAATAATATTTATTTGTTATTATTTATTTGTTTATATTTTTAATTTACTTTTCCCTTAAATACACCAGTGGCTAAGTATCATAAGTTTACTAAAATATGAAATATAAATGTTTAGATCCATATTACAAGTGTAAAAGTTTCTACAAGAATAATATTTTTTTGCAAGGTTTTGACACGTATAACAATGTCAGCTTTTTTGCCACATTCCCTCTGCTTTACAAATATAAGACCTACATTTCCACTAAATCCTGGTATTTACAAATATTTCTGTGTTGAATGCTTTAAATGTTTATATACTATATATATATATATATATATATATATATATATATATATATATATATATATATATATATATATATATATATATACATATGCAGACACAGCTTCTTATCCAAATAATTTATTTCTTTGCCAAACCATTTGTGAATGGAAAACACAAGTGTCAGGCAGATTAAGTTGTTTTTTAGTTTGCCGAGTTGTTTATTGCTACAAAGATATACTAACATATATCTTTACTTTTAGGTCTAGAGTCTGTGACCACCTCCAGTAAGTCACATCTCATTAATTTTCTTCACCAAAAAATGGTTTTTCCTTTTTTTTTTGGTGAAAAATATTTTTTTTTCTGAAGAGGAAACCTTAAAGTGTCATACACTTAAATTAAGATAGGTTTAGTCACCATACCTGTAAATGTATGTATCTCTGTATGTGCAGGCACCAATGGTGACCTTGATAGCCAAAAGAAGGGTAAGTAGGATTTTTTTTATTGTTTTTTAAAAATTTTATTTATGTATGATTCTGCATTAGTGCAGTGTCTGTGAAAGTTGTAGCAATGGGAATGTTTTCCACAGATATTTATATTCAATACAATATTGACATCATTTACTCAACCAATCATAACCAACCTTTCTAATTTCTGCTAAATAAATCATAAATCATTAAATAAATGTCAGTTGACCAGTACATTGAAATTGAAAACGTATATTTTTTTTAGTGGTACATAGAAATACATTAATTCTTTACCAACACTGACAGTTGTCCTGTCTCAAAAGTTAGTGTCCTGTTGTAACATTACTAAACAAATGTAACTAATTAAATGAAACACAATTATAAAAACAGATTTCACAATGGGAATGAACCTAAAATGGCACATTAAAAACAAATGCTTCTGTTGTTTAGATATAATGGTACATATATTCAAAAACATGTTGCCCTGCGACAGACTGGCGACCTGTCCAGGGTGTACCCCGCCTCTCGCCCGGAACGTAGCTGGAGATAGGCACCAGCAACCCTCCCGACCCCATTAGGGACAAGGGTGAACAGAAAATGGATGGATGGATGGATATTCAAAAACATTTCGCAGTAATGAGTTTGATATTTACTGTCTGCTTGAATCTTTCTATGTAGGTCAACCAGTCACTGGTACAAGCACACCTAATGAGAAGAAGCCCCTCATGGATAATGGTAAGTTTTCTTTTCATTAACCTTTTTAAATTCAGAACCGTCATAGAGTATTATTCCATAACACATTCAAAACCCCTTTCTCTCAGAAAGGGGACACTTATAGTTCTTAACACATGTGCTTTTCAAACAAATTTACTTTTCCCTTAAATACACCAGTGGCTAAGTATAATAAGTTTACTAAAATATGAAAGATAAATATTTAGATCCATACTACAAGTGTAAAAATGTCTACAAGAATAATATTTATTTGCAAGGTTTTGACACGTATAACAACGTCAGCTTTTTTGCCACATTCCCTCTGCTTTACAAATATAAGACCTACATTTCCACTAAATAACGGAATTTATGAATGTTTCTATGTTAAATGCTTTAAATGTCTTTTATATATATATATATATATAACATATATATAATGTTAGATTATATATATATATTCTAACACATATATATATACAGTATATATATATATATATATATATATATATATATATATATATATATATATATATATATATATATATATACAGTATACTATATATATAAAAAATAAAAATTCCCTTCTCACCCACCGCGGGTGGTTCTTATCCTCTGAGCTCGGGTCCTCTACCAGAGGCCTGGGAGCTTGAGGGTTCTGCGCAGCATCTTGGCTGTGCCAAGGACTGCACATTTTTGGACTGAGATGTCTGATGTTGTTCCTGGGATCTGTTGTAGCCATTGGTCCAGTTTGGGGGTGACTGCCCCGAGGGCCCCGATGACCACAGGCACCACTGTGGTCTTCACCTTCCAGGCCCTCTCCAGTTCCTCCCTGAGGCCCTGGTATTTCTCTAGTTTCTCGTGCTCCTTTTTCCTGATGTTGCATATATATATATATATATATATATATATATATATATATATATATATTCCTCTACAGACACAGCTTCTTATCCAAGTAATTTATTTCTTTGCCAATCCATTTGTGAATCACCTTAGTACTTTGTGGAAAATATAAGTGTCAGGCAGAATAAGATGTTTTTTAGGTTACTGAGTTGTTTATTGCTACAAAGATATACTAACATATATCTTTATTTTTAGGTCTAAATTCTGAGGGCTCCTCTGGAACAGGCAAGTTACACCCAATGATTTTCTACACTTTTAAATTTTATTTCTATATGAAATTTCTTTTAAATCCCAAAGTATAAAGCCCAGATTTTCTTTGCATAAATAATGAGAGGGTTTTCAGGTCCCACAGTAAGAATTTGTTTTATTTTTTTATTCAGAGTTGTTTTATCATGACAGATGTCCAATTTTTCCCCACTTCAATCACTTTAGTATTAAAACTATGTACCACTAAGACTTTCTCATAATAGAGTTGAGTATAGGATAGATAATTACTTTTGTCATCACAGAGCAAGAAAAAGAAACTCGTAGTTAGATGAAGTAGACAAGGCAAATATGTCTTTTTTTCTTAAAAGTATTGAAGTTGATTTAACATGAACATATTCTGTGTATTCTTTAGAACAAGCCAATCCATCCTAAGATTCTGGTGCTGATAGTAAGTAGCTTTACACAAATTGAAACTTTTGCTGTGCACATTTTGTAAAAAAAAAATATAATAAAATAATAAACACCGTTTTTTCCTGCAGATTCATCTCCTAGTTCCAACAATTAGAGCGATGAATAAAAGTGACACGAGTCTGACTAATTAGCAATCTCAATCATTTGGAACCAGATTATAATATGGCAAAAATATTGAGAAATAAGTCATGTTCCCAAGCAGATCTATGAAATCTAACATATAAAGTTATTTGAGGAATGAAAAAATAAGTTTTCTCATAAATATATTTACTACATATTTGGGAACATGTAGCGCACTACATGTTTACTACATGTTTGGAAACACTATGGACAAAGTAGTCAGCAAAGATGCCAATACCTAATTACAAATAAGAAGAATTGGAAAGATGCGTTTCAGGTTTTTGTTCTTTCAGTGAGGACATGTTACACCTTGATGCATTAATGTAAAATCATATTTTTCCTTCTGACAAATCTGCTAAAATCCCCGCAACAAAAGATAGCAAATTATTTAAAAAAAGTTTGAAGTAAAAAAAAGACTGTAAGACCTCAGAGTAAGAAAAAATACTGCAGTGTGAGCTTTTTTGTAGACCTATAATAAATCAAATTCACAATTTGAAAGTATTTTGAGTTAGCCAAACCGATCATGTTTGTTACACGATTACATATGCTATTTGAAGTAATAAGGGAAGTTTAGTTATTCTCTTTTGGATCTTTACAATGCTTCATGAATGTTTTTGATTACTTTTTAAACTCTGTATTACATTATTGCTTTAAAAGTTTTTAAAACTCCAATTTTTAGGGGGTTTTATTTGTATTTTGGGACTTATGGGGCTTTTACTGACTAAATATTTTGTACTGTATTTGCACTGGTGGTTCGAAGAGTGATATTTTTCTTTGTCTAATTGTGATATTGTGAGCAAAGAAAAAGTATTTGCAACTTTTCTCTAATGATTAAATCATCACGTTATGTATGAAACTAGATGTTTACATAGAATCTTTGCAGTATCTCTTAGATCATCGTATCGTTACGTTTGCTATTCATTGATCTGTTGAGAGATTTTTTTTCAAATGATTAAGACTTCAAAACTAAAATGTACCTTTATGTAACTGTATTTTCTGTCTGAATAAAACAAAGAATTCTTTTTTACCCAATGAACTGTCATTGAGATATATTTCTTCAGTAGTTTTCTTCATCCAGATTATTTACAAATGAGGTTTGTAGTTTATGTGAAATGATGTTTAGACATTTTTTTAACAGAGCATAGATCCATCAAGAAAAGTTTTACATTACACAAAGATTCCCAGAGTTCTCTCAGAACGCTTCAGTCTCAGTATAAAAATTACTGCCAATGTGTCCTAGCTTGAGAGCGATTCTGTCAGCTGCTGAGAACGTCTGAACTGAACTGAAATGGAGAGATGACAGAAGTCCTCATCTTAGAGAGGAAGTGTGTTTGACCTTGTTGCTAGGTATGACATCATCTTTTGGTTCCTCTTCTATTTTATTTACTGCCACCATCTGGTAAGAAGTGTGTATTAAATATCATCTTCCCAAAAAATCTTGTCATACAAAATAGTCTGTCTAAAAAATAGAATATGGCCTGGTAACTTTTACTTTTTGAGACTTAAATAAATCAATACGGTCTACTTTGGCAGTGATTGGTTGCTACACAAAACAAAGTAAGAGACAAAAAACCAATACACCTCAGTAATCAGTTGATAAAAAAATTACCAATGAGACTGGATTAAGAAAAGGGTCATGATGGGATGATGAAACTATGCAAAAATGCATCAATTGTACAGATTCAAAATTTGATTGTAACTTGATTAAATATAGGCTGTAAGTATATTATTTAATCTAAATCTGTTTTATTTGAGTTGGATTAGATTTCAATGTTTTTTTTTTGTTTTATTTTGCAATTTGGCTTTTTTGTGGTCCCATCTAATTATGTTTTTATGTTTTATTAGTAATATCTATATGAAAAAAAACATAATTTTTTTATGCTGCAGTTTGGATGGATTATTGTTGTTTGTAAAATATGTTTTAACACAAAACCTTGGAGTCTTAAAAATATATATATTATTTATGATAATAAATATTTAAATTATTAATGAAATATATTTATTTGTTTCATAATTTTATTTTCCGTGGCAGATGTGAAAGTGCTTGGAAAGTGTATGTCTTAAAAAGGAAGTTCTCTAAATTATGACATAAAGCCACATTAGCAAATGATTAACAGGAACAGACCATAAAACACAGAGAACATTCTAACAAATCAGATTTTGTAGCAGACAAGGAAAGGAGCGCCGTCGAACAGCCGAACATAAGGGTTTCTCCACAGAGCGGAAACTACTTTGGGTTCAGAATGTCACTTCTAGCTATTTTGGTCCTTTTGGGGACTGGAATGGCAGTAAACAGCGGTAAGTTAGAGGGGGTTTTCTGTTTTGTTTTTTTGTGATGATTTTAAGTTTATTTTTAAAAGTGAAAGCAAAATTGTGACATTTGTCTTAGTAACTGATTTTATGTACTATTCCACTTCTACGAATGGTTGTTAAGATTTACCAATGTAGATTTAGTTAATAAAATAGAAACCTGATACAGAGGAGAAAGGTGGAGAATCTCAGGTAACTAAGAAATTCACCTAAATTCCACCTTTTGTGCTTGTTAAATACAGAAGTGTTAAGAATGCTGATAGTGGGTGATTAATGAAACAAATCTAGAATTTCTAAAAAGGTGAAAACCTAAAAGAAAAGTCATTGAGCTCTCACCTTTGATTGGCTAAGATTGTAGTAGATTGAGTGGTAAACAAGGGTGCAAAGTATAGACTGTCAAAGTTTAACAGCCCTCATAAAGTTATTGTGGCTTTGGCATATTGTTTCTATATTTTATGTCCTTGTCTTTTATGAAAAAGCCCACATCCCTCCATTATGGAGTCCTGTGCAATATAAAGGGTATTTTACTTCCCAACAAGTTAGGTAACACAACAAAGGTTGAGGGGAGAACACAAATACTAAATGATGTTTGTCAGTTGTGACAGTGTGACACTCATATAGTTGCAATAACCTAGAATAAATATGATAAGACGTTATAAGTGACCTTTGTTACTCTTGTCCTCCAGTCTCCTGTTTTTTATTGTCTCAAGCAGGAAGATAAGTTTAATAAATCTGTAAGGTGTGTCCAAATACCAAATCAAAAGTACATCACATTGAAAATTTCCTTAAACCAGTATCATAGGATCTGACCTTAGAAAGTTTATTTAAGTTGATTTCAAGCTGTAGAGTGGACAAGTTTTCTGCCAAAGTGAGATCTCTTGAAGTTTAAAGATCTCAGTCTTTTTGGTATCTCTCGCCCTTTTCTTACTAAGTAAGGTGGCTCTATTGTGTATCTCATACAAAGGTTCAGAGGACAAATTAACTTTATACAGTATTTGAAATTCTTGTAGGTTTATTTATTTTCTTAAGAAAAGATTTCCCCCATGACACCAGGGCTCCATTTCAGAAAGCAGGGTTAACAAGCCTTGATAAGAAGGTTCAAAAATCAGTCAATAATTTGTGTGATTTGTTTTCTGTCGCTCTAAATAATCAATCTATTTCCAGTGATTGTGTATTTGACCTCTGTTTTGACCAGTTTACAATTATGAAGCAGCCATGAAATGGTCTACCTACCTGTGACAGAATGTGGTAAACAAGGGTGCAAAGTACAGACTGTCAAAGTTTAACAGCCCTCATAAAGTTATTGTGGCTTTGGCATATTGTTTCTATATTTTATGTCCTTGTCTTTTATGAAAAAGCCCACATCCCTCCATTATGGAGTCCTGTGCAATATAAAGGGTATTTTACTTCCCAACAAGTTAGGTAACACAACAAAGGTTGAGGGGAGAACACAAATACTAAATGATGTTTGTCAGTTGTGACAGTGTGACACTCATATAGTTGCAATAACCTAGAATAAATATGATAAGACGTTATAAGTGACCTTTGTTACTCTTGTCCTCCAGTCTCCTGTTTTTTATTGTCTCAAGCAGGAAGATAAGTTTAATAAATCTGTAAGGTGTGTCCAAATACCAAATCAAAAGTACATCACATTGAAAATTTCCTTAAACCAGTATCATAGGATCTGACCTTAGAAAGTTTATTTAAGTTGATTTCAAGCTGTAGAGTGGACAAGTTTTCTGCCAAAGTGAGATCTCTTGAAGTTTAAAGATCTCAGTCTTTTTGGTATCTCTCGCCCTTTTCTTACTAAGTAAGGTGGCTCTATTGTGTATCTCATACAAAGGTTCAGAGGACAAATTAACTTTATACAGTATTTGAAATTCTTGTAGGTTTATTTATTTTCTTAAGAAAAGATTTCCCCCATGACACCAGGGCTCCATTTCAGAAAGCAGGGTTAACAAGCCTTGATAAGAAGGTTCAAAAATCAGTCAATAATTTGTGTGATTTGTTTTCTGTCGCTCTAAATAATCAATCTATTTCCAGTGATTGTGTATTTGACCTCTGTTTTGACCAGTTTACAATTATGAAGCAGCCATGAAATGGTCTACCTACCTGTGACAGAATGTGGTAAACAAGGGTGCAAAGTACAGACTGTCAAAGTTTAACAGCCCTCATAAAGTTATTGCGGCTTTGGCATATTGTTTCTATATTTCATGTCCTTGTCTTTTATGAAGAAGCCCACATCCCTCCATTATGGAGTCCTGTGCAATATAAAGGGTATTTTACTTCCCAACAAGTTAGATAACACAACAAAGGTTGAGGGGAGAACACAAATACTAAATGATGTTTGTCAGTTGTGACAGTGTGACACTCATATAGTTGCAATAACCTAGAATAAATATGATAAGACGTTATAAGTGACCTTTGTTACTCTTGTCCTCCAGTCTCCTGTTTTTTATTGTCTCAAGCTGGAAGATAAGTTTAATTAATCTGTAAGGTGTGTCCAAATACTAAATCGAAAGTATTTCATCACATTGAAAATTTCCTGACATTATTATCATACGATCTGACCTTAGCTGATTTAAAGCTGTAATGGCAGAGTGGACAAGTTTTCTGCCAAAATTAGATCTCTTGTTGCTTAAGGAGTTTAACATTTTTCTTTTGTCTCGCTAGATGTAAGATGGTTCTGTCTCTTAAAAGGGTTTGAGAGGCAGAAAAATGTTAAACTAGTATTTATTTCTTTTCTTTTGAAAAATATTTTTCTTTCTTGTAGAGAGAAAGAAAATATTTCCCTCTCATGGAACCAGATGTACAATACAACACCATAGGCTAAATTCAGCCTTTTCCATATTATGCCCAAGATAGTTTTGACCTTTGACCAGTTGTTTGGGGTAATTAAGCATTTTTGTGAACAATTGAAACTTTTTTTTAAAAATAAACTTACATACTGCAGTTTTAATAAAAAGAAAAACAACCCTAAATAAAATACAATACCCTCTTGTTCCAGAGAACTGTTTCAGTTATAAGCAGAATATGTCACGAGGAATAGCTTTTTATTTAAGATGGACCCGTGGAAATTATCTGAAATACCCACATCAAGAGGTTTATGTTCTGACTTCAGACTTAGGGAGACACCTATTTAAAATTACTCTACTGTGTGTGATGTTTTTTATGGAGACAGTTTTATCTTTCTATTATCTATTACAAAGGAGATTCTGAACCAGATGGATGAACTTTTGGGAACTTTTAGATGAGATTTTTAGCTTTGTGAAAGCAAAACTATTAATTCAGAAATAGTACTAAATGTCTTGTAATTGGAAGAGAAAAGATATTCCATTATTCTCAGTTCTCTGTTTTACTTTGGCCAGAATTAATGCGTCAGGGTGTGAGGAAATGGGTTTGAAATTGAGCTAAATTATTTAGAATTTCAATCTGTCAGAACCTAACTTGAAAGTAACAAAAAGGAAATAGCATTTTGTACAAAGACTTCATGGCTAAATATAGTCATTTAAAGATTTGCACTCTAGGTAATCACTGATATTTCATTGAATTCATGTCTTTATCCTTCTGTCACTGACAATGACAGTGCCATGAAAGGTGCCACAAAATGACTAGTTCAAAGCATAGGCGTTTCAGTTTTCACAAGCTTTTCTTTAAATTAATTCCTGTTATTTTATTTATTTATTTATGTTTTTTAGAAAAGCACTCCCTCACCTACATCTACACAGCTTTCTCCAAGTCTGTGGATCTCCCGGGGTTACATGAGTTCACTGCTATGGGTTTACTGGACAACCGGATGATTGACTACTATGACAGTGAGAACCAAATAAAAGTTCCCAAACAGGACTGGATGGAAGAGCATCTTGAACAAGAGTACTGGGAGAAAGGCACCCAGTCCAGAAAGAGCAAGCAGCAATGGTTCAAGGTCAACATCGACATATTGATGAAACGAATGAGACAGAATGACACAGGTAAGAGCCAAGAAATTTTGGCAGAAATAAAACCATTAAAATTATAACCATTGTGAACTCTTATTGATAAATGTCCAATCTAGACATCAAGATTCTTACTACATCAACAAGATATTATAGCTTATTTACTGTCTTTTTTTTGCCTGTAAAATATTTTACTTCTTCTTGTATAATTAGTGTATTCTCATGTTTTCTTACAGACACCCATATTCTTCAGTGGATGCATGGCTGTGAGGGTGAAACTCAGTCTGATGGGACGATGCAGTTTGTCCGTGGGATGGACATGTACAACTATGATGGAAACGACTTTCTGTCCTTTGACGATGACAGACAGGTTTGGGTTGCTCCCATTCATGCAGCAGAAGAAACCAAGAGGAAGTGGGATGAGGTCCAGGTGCTGAAGGAATACACCAAAGGCTACCTGGAGAAGGAGTGCATGGAATGGATGAGCAAGTTTAGAGACTTCGGGAAAGAGCAGCTTCAAAATGCCAGTATGTATATATGTTCTTGCTTTTTATGATTTTGTTTAGATTTCATATGCTCTGTGCCAACTTACACAAGTAAAAAAAAATTACTGAACAAAGTCAAACAAAACAATACAGCAATTTACAAAAATATTAATGCATTTTTACAAGAATTTGAAACAATTCTTTATATTCTGTATACTTTACAAGGACATAGTTGTGTGAATACATTTAAATATTTTGAAAAGTAAAACACTTTTGGTGCCATGTAAGACTAGGATGTGCACAAATTAGGGTGTATAAGTAGTATACTTCTGCCTTGTTGAAGTGAAGCTTTAAATAAAAAGACGTCTCTTTTATATTTCAAGTGTCCAAATGATATCAGAAAATAGAATGTTATGAAAAATAGCTGATTAATATTTCTGCCATATGTAATCATCTCAAATTACTTTTTTTCTCTCTCCAGCTCCACCTGTAGTGGATTTGTTTACTCGTAAGGCCAAAGTCGAGACGAACACTATTTTGACATGTCTGGCTACGGGCTTCTATCCAAAAGACATCATTCTGCATATCAAGAGAAATGGGCGTGTCCTTACTAAAGAGGATGGTTTGGTGACCACTGGAGTTCGACCAAATGAGGACGACACCTATCAGAGAAAAGACCATGTGGAGATTTTGAAGACTGATGTTTCCACCTTTTCCTGTGAAGTCAATCATCCTGCCTCTAAAATGCATGTTGAAATGAAATGGGGTGAGAAACGTTTTGTTGCACTTCAATTTATTTACTTAAATCAAAGCAGTATTGTTGGCCGATTGATGAAGTAAAATTCTCATCCAATACCCCACAAAGGTAAATGTTTTTTTCCACATAAATTGATTATATCAACAACTACAGTCATACACAATAAATTAGAATATCTTGTTCCAATGAGGCTCATTTGTCAGATTTCAAGTACCTTTTGAAAATATACTTTAAGCAGGTGATAAGCCCAGTGATATAATTTCCCAATGTTAAATGTCAGAATGGGTTTTGGGAAGTGTTTCTTGTTTCTTTTGGTAAACAGTGATTTTCACTCAGTTATGCAGAGCCTGTGATTAAGTCATAACTTCATTAATAAAAGCAGCATTTTGTATTAACTGTGTTTATCTTTGAAAAGATAAACACAAGTATTTCAGTATAATCTGAAATACTGAAATATGAGAGAGAATTATAGAATAAATATGTGAAATGTGATATAGTCTTCCTAATTCACATAGGACTAAGGTTGAAATGGTTACATCAAATTCTACAGGTGTACAACAGGTGAAGTAAAACTAATATGTAACATGTTTTATTTTAGATCACACTATTCTTGAAGACAATGGAAATGGGACCCTCATCTGTGTTCTAGTGTTGCTGGGTGTGGTCATCATTGTTGGGCTACTTATTTTGCTATTTATTTGCCTTTGGAAGAGGAAACATGTACTTGGTAAGATTTTTACCAATAGCAATAGTCCTGCTTATGTTACAACAATTGCGCTAACCTGGAGCTCATATTAGTGTCAGCCAAAATATATTGAAATATCCAGAAACATAAAATTGATTAAACTGATTTTAGGCCTGATTTCACATACAGCTTCTGGCATTCGCAAACCATCACAGTTAATACTAATGAAATTCGGGAATCATTTTTCTTTTTATTATTATTATTATTATTATTATTATTATTATTATTATTATTATTATTATTATCTGAAATTTTATTTTTACAAAGTTTTAAATATAATCATAGACGTGATAAAAAATAACTAAGCTTCTCATACACAGTTAAAAACTAATAGCTTTTTTTGTCGGCATTTGCTGCATAACAATGAATTGGTGTTCTTTCAATTACACATTCTTTCTACTTTATAAATATTAAATCTGCTGATGAATCTTTTGAAATATTTTTACAAATTTTCTAACAGATTGCCTTAAAAATAAATGCTGCAATCAAAGTAAGTTCTGTATTTCTTAATACTAATCTATCTAAATCTATTTAAATCTATCTCTCTCATTCTCTCTCTCTGTCTATATATATACAGTATATACTGTATATACAGTACAGACCAAAAGTTTGGACACACTTTCTCATTTAATTCAATGAGAAGGTGTGTCCAAACTTTTGGTCTGTACTGTATATATATATATATATATCAGCTTTATAAATATTAACCTGCTGTTGACTGTTTTAAAATGTTTTTAATCTTTTTTTAAACAGGTTGCCTAAAAAATAACTGCTGCAAAAATAACTGCTGCAATCCAGGTAAGTTTTGTATTTCTTAATACTAATCTATCTAAATCTCTCTCTCTCTCTCTATATATATATATATATATGTATATATACATATATATATATATATATATATATATATATATATATATATATATATATATATATATATATATATATATATATATATAGGTTTATTGGTTCAAAGATATACAAACACAATGTCTTTATTTGTAGATCTAGAGTCTGTGACCAACTCTGAGTCCGGTAAGTCACTGCAGCAAAGTAAGTGTTAATTTTCTGTTTAATTTCACAAGATAATGTTCATTTATAAATTGTAAGTTGACTCTAAGATGTTGTAGAGTCAATTGTGTAAAAACAAAAAAAAAATGTTCAGCTCGGTCCCATTATATATCTATTTAATTTAGTATTTTTAAAATGCTGATTTGCCGAGGAGATTATATTGTCATCTGTGTAGATGGAGCCTGTGCATAGTGGAACATGAGCTTAAGTCCAGTCATTGACATCTGCATCAAAATTATGGACATTTCACAGTAATGGTACCTTTGTGCAGAATAGTATATTATTGTATATTATATTTCATACTACATTTTTCACATACAGTAGTGTGACAGTGGTCTGATTTGAAAAATAAAAAAGGCCATGTTGTAAAATTATTTAACAAATTGGATCAAATAACAACTATATAATAGATGGCACAACATGAATACACCTAAAATAATACATTAAAAATGAATACTTCTGTTAAGGTATAATGGTATATTCATTCAAAACCAGATAACAGCAGTGAGTTTTGTATTTACTGTCTATGTTTGAATCTTTGTGTGTAGATCAACCAGTCACCGATAAAAACACACCTGATGAAAATCAAAAACTCCTTAATAGTGGTAAGTTTTCTTTACCTTGTTTTCATATCCTTTTTTTTATTCAGAAAATTCATACCATACTATTTCTTAATACATGCATGCATGGTCATTCTCTGTTAGATGGGACACATACCAGTGGTTCTTAACCAATGTGTTTTCATACACATTTATCTTTTTCCTTTAAATATCTGTAATTAGGTTTAAAAACTTGGCTAAAATTTGAATGATGAATATTTTGATTCAGATTAGGAGTATGATCAAACAATGTAATCAGTAATTTCAATAAAAATATTTTTGCAAGGATTTGCCATCTATCATGCCATTTGCTTTTTATTATTTTGTATCACATTCTCTTTTCTCTACCAATATCAAATCTACATTTTCATTGTATTAGTGGATCAGTTTGTTAAAAGTTTTAAAAACTGTTTTTGTTTTCTTTGCCCTAAAGATTCATCCTCCAATCCAAGTAAGTACTTTAGATCTTTGCTATGCTTTTGTCATTCACCTTAGTCCCACATTGAAAGTATAAATGTCAAGCACACTGTTTATAAGTATAAAGATATACCAACATGTGTCTTTATTTGTAGGTCTGGATTCTGCGATCACCTCTGCTTCCAGTATGTTACACCCCTTCACTTTCTAAACTTTCAAACATTTTCTGTCTTCAGTTTCAAGCTTGAGTGTGTAAAATGGCAGGTTGTGGATATGACATGCCTGATGAAAAATTGTGGACCTGAGTTCTTGTTCACTTAGATAAGTTTAAATATGGATCAGGAAACATAAAATAGTTTATCAAAATGAAAAGTTAATGAAAAGTTATCCTTCTTATGTCTGTAATTAGGTTTGACAAAAAATTACAGTATAAGTATTTTCATGTGTATTAAATGTATTATGAATCTGATTATTCACTAATTTTAGTGAAAGGAATATTTTTTTTTACAAGATTTTCCTCTATAACATTGTTTTTTTTTACTAATAGGTTTCACAGACTCCTCTGGAACAGGTATGCCACATGTATTGATTTTCTAAGCTCAAAAATGTTTTGTCTGCTCTTATAAGTCCAAAAGTGTAAACCTTAAAGTTTGAAAAAATGTTATGCTTTTTAACTTGACAGATATTCATTCTTTCATTAGCCCTGCTCTATTTAGTCTTGAATGCAAAAACCAATCTCGGTTGGGTCTAACTAAATATTCTAGTAGAGTCCATTGCAGGATAGACATCTACCTCATTCATCACATAGCATCATGCTACAAACAGAAGCTCATAGTTAGATGAGATAGTAAGGGCAAATATGCCTAATTTTCTTAAAAGAGTTGATCAGAGTTAGCCAAATGAAAATGTTCATTAGTATGTTTTAAATAAAAAGAGGACCTTATAAGAAGTATGACATAGAAAAGAAACCCCCACAGTTTTACCTTTATGTCTTTTGTGTATTTGTGTGCACAGGCAAAAGCTCTGGTAAAGAAACAATATCTTTCAAAATAAATTTTTATGAGGCAAAGATACAAATGCACAGATTATAGCACATAAATACTGTTGTTTGTAATTAATATTTATTTGTAGATGGAAATTCCAGAGATCCAAACCCAGCAAATGAAATTAATCTGCTGCAGCAAAGGAAGTGTTATTTTCTGTTTAATTTCACAAAACAATATTTATTTATAAACTGTAAGTTGACTCTAAGATGTTGTAGAGTTAATTGTGTAAAAAAAAATCAATTTCAGTTCGGTCCCATTATGTATCTATTTAATTTAGTATTTTTAAAATGCTGATTTGTCTTAAATATGTCAAAATTAGGAATCACGCAAATTGTTTAAAAAATGCATTATAAATACAAGTAATTTTTCAAGGTATTGAATTAAAATTAACAGCCGCCTCATTCGACTCAGCACTTCTCTCTTCGCAGTGGAGGTTGGAGGTTGGATGGTTCAACCTCCACCTCCACTGATTGGAGGTGGAGGTTGAACTACCTCCAACCTCTAATTTCACCTCCACCTCCACCTCCAATTCTCCAATTTTCCAGAGATTTTCTTGGAGCAGGAAATTGCTAACAGGAGCAATTTCCTGTTAGCTTCTTATTGTCAAACTGGCATATTACATACATCTTGGGCAAATGTTAGCAATTGGGTAAAATTTGATACCTCAACACAGTCCACGCCTCCAGGAAGCAATTGTTTCTCAACAGCTGAGAGCCCAGATTTTTACTAGACAAATTAGTTTTTTACTTAAAGGTGAAACCAAAGTTTTTATTTAGTTTAAGTCACTAAATTTTACTAAATATTAGTCAGGTAAAATGTGCTTCAGCATGCTGAGGAGATTATATTGTCATCTGTGTAGATGGAGCCTGTGCATAGTGGAACATGAGCTTAAGTCCAGTCATTGACATCTGCATCAAAATTATAGACATTTCACAGTAATGGTTCCTTTGTGCAGAATAGTATATTGTTGTATATTATATTTCATACTACATTTTTCACATACAGTAGTGTGACAGTGGTCTGATTTGAAAAATAAAAAAGGCCATGTTGTAAAATTATTTGACAAATTGGATCAAATAACAACTATATAATAGATGGCACAACATGAATACACCTAAAATAATACATTAAAAATGAATACTTCTGTTAAGGTATAATGGTATATTCATTCAAAACCAGATAACAGCAGTGAGTTTTGTATTTACTGTCTCTGCTTGAATCTTTGTGTGTAGATCAACCAGTCACCGATAAAAACACACCTGATGAAAATCAAAAACTCCTTAATAGTGGTAAGTTTTCTTTACCTTGTTTTCATATCCTTTTCTTTTATTCAGAAAATTCATACCATACTATTTCTTAATACATGCATGCATGGTCATTCTCTGTTAGATGGGACACATACCAGTGGTTCTTAACCAATGTGTTTTCATACACATTTATCTTTTTCCTTTAAATATCTGTAATTAGGTCTAAAAACTTGGCTAAAATTTGAATGATGAATATTTTGATTCAGATTAGGAGTATGATCAAACAATGTGATCAGTAATTTCAATAAAAATATTTTTGCGAGGATTTGCCATCTATCATGGCATTTGCTTTTTATTATTTTGTATCACATTCTCTTTTCTTTACCAATATCAAATCTACATTTTCATTGTATTAGTGGATCAGTTTGTTGTTAAATATTTTAAAAACTGTTTTTGTTTTCTTTGCCCTAAAGATTCATCCTCCAATCCAAATAAGTACTTTAGATCTTTGCTATGTTTTTGTCATTCACCTTAGTCCCACATTGAAAGTATAAATGTCAAGCACACTGTTTATAAGTATAAAGATATACAAACATGTGTCTTTATTTGTAGGTCTGGATTCTGCGATCACCTCTGCTTCCAGTATGTTACACCCCTTCATTTTCTAAACTTTCAAAAATGTTCTGTCTTCAGTTTCAAGCTTGAGTGTGTAAAATGGCAGGTTGTGGATATGAAATGCCTGATGAAAAATTGTGGACCTGAGTACTTGTTCACTTAGATAAGTTTAAATATGGATCAGGAAACATAAAATAGTTTATCAAAATGCAAAAGTTAATGAAAAGTTATCCTTCTTATGTCTGTAATTAGGTTTGACAAAAAATTACAGTATAAGTATTTTCATGTGTATTAAATGTATTATGAAACTGATTATTCACTAATTTTAGTGAAAGGAATATTTCTTTCTTTTTTACAAGATTTGCCTCCGTCTTCTCCATTTACTGAGCAACCTATAATTATCCTGGAAGACCAAAAAGAGCCACCTTCGTCTCCACAACATCCACCAAAGTTGCCTTTGGATGAGTGAGTTAAAATTGCATATTCTGGCAGTGTCTTATGAAATTAATTTTGACAGTTGCAAACCATTATTTACTCCAACAATAAACAATAAAATTTATTTTCTTTTTACAGAACAAATCTTCAGGCTATATTAGCAAAACTATACAGCAAGGTTGATATGACATTCTCTCCTACAAGCAACCAAATAAATGTGTGCAGAGACAGGATTTTAGAATGGAGCCTGCATGCCTTCAGACGACGCCGTTTTGATCCAGCAGCAAAACTGAATGTTATTTTTGTGGATGAAGAGGACAACGCTGAAGGGGCAGTTTCTGAAGGTGGTCCCACACGGGAGTATCTAAGACTGTTAATGAGGGCCATTCATCAATCTAATGTCTTTGAGGGGCATGAGAATGACCGCCATCTAGCTTTGGACACTAGTGGTCAGTATTCTTTCCTTTTTTTTCTTCCCAATTCTTAAGGATGGAAAATTGTCAACTAACATTTTTTTTCTTTAGGGCTGGAGTCAAAAATGTACAACTGTATTGGAAAAATGATATCAGTCTGTTTGGTGCATGGAGGCATTGGACCACATTTCTTCTCTCAAAGGCTGTATGACCAGATTTGTGGCACATTGTCTCAACCTACCCTGGTTGAGGAAGTTGTTAACCATTCATTCAGACAGCAGTTGATCAAAGTTAGTAGCAATTGTAAGAATTTTGTTTATTGATCATAAGCTTAAATTCAGTTTCACATCTTTTTTTTCTTTTTAGATTCAGGATACAAACACAATCGTGGAGGCAAACGAAGCCATTATGCAGGCAGCAGATACCCTGAGCACTGTTGGAGCATTAAGGCGTGTAACTACTCTGGAAGAGAGGGATTCCCTTGTGCAATCTGCTGCAGACTTCTTTGTAAATGGCCGAGTGTGCATTGCATTGCAACAGTAAGCAAGATCCTAATTTTTTCTATTAGAAATCTTGTATTCTAAAAGTAAGACCATATTCTCATTTCTTAAAGGTTTATGGAAGGTTTGAAGACTCTTAATGTGCTAGACGAGATTCAGAAAAACCCTGCAGTCTTTCATGAATTGTTTGTCTGTAAGGAGAAACCACTCTTGGCACGGGACCTGAACACACTTTTCCAAGTGTGTTTTTCTGTGCAAGGCAGCAATAAAAGGAGGATAGAAAATCAAACCATATGCTACTGGAGAGACTGGTTGGTGGATATTGAAGGTACAATTATTGTGATACTGTAAACACAATCTGTATCAATTACATTTTATGACCTATTTATCACCACTGTCCAAAAAGAAGTAATCATAGTTTGAGTACAGAGGCAGACTTTTTAAATGATTAATGACAGGACCAAAAACAGTTAAATTACTAGAAAAATCTATTTCCTGGAAAGTCTTTTTATTAAGCTGCCATAGAAATTGTCTGTCATTTACCAGTGAATATATATATATTGGGTAATTTGTTGCATAAATGCATACTTTTACATACTATTTACAATGATCATGCTTAGTCATTTTTCATCTTCAAAATGTTTATTGACTTATATTTACTAACAAGAAATGCATTGTCATCACCAATATAACAAGATTGAGGAGGAACAAGGACAGATATTTAACACATTTTCTTCCATGTCTTTAAGAGTACGTACACACTGGATACCTTATAACAAAGGTCATAATTTCAACATTTTGTCTTTCAGAAGGAGAATGCAGTCCCATTACCCTTAAAATGATACTGGAGTTCGCTTCCGGAGCATCCACAGTACCTCCACTGGGCTTTCCCCATCGTCCAAAAATTGAATTCCTCCATGAGGCTAACAGAGTCTTCCCAGAAGCAAATACTTGCCTTGTAGTACTCCGCCTTCCTGTACACCCAGACTATGAGTCTTTCACAAAGCACATGACAGACGGGGTGCTGCAGGCACCTACTTTTGGTGTTGCATAATCAGCTAAGTGTAATAAGCAGTTCTTTAAAAAAAGAGTTGGAACGTTTTGAAAAGTTAAGTGTTTTAAAGCAAGTTATAGTAAGGGTAATGTAATGGCCAAACTTGGAAAATATTGAAATGTAATGTAATTGCTTCTTCTTTTTTTTTCTTGCAAAGAATAGATGTCTTATTAACCACTTTTTGGTTTCATAATTTAAAGGTGGATGTTTGAGCCACACTGCAAAAACAAAAGGTCTTATCAAGTATTTTTGGACTACTTTCTAGTGCAAATTTCTTAGTATAGTTACATTGGCATATTCATTTCACTTATAACTGGACATCTTTCCCTTGCTATAAGTGAAGTAATCTGACAATGTAATAAGTCCTTCTTCATCAATATTAAGGAAAAAATGACTTAAAACAAGCTCATATCTTGATGAAAAGTTACTTATATCTTACTTGTGTCTTATTTGAAGTGTAGAAAGAGTTTTGCACTGGAAAATCTTTGGTAAGATTTTTTTTGTTTTTTCTGTGTAAATGGGCATTGTAGTTTAATCTTTTGTAATGATTGTTCTAGTTCATGTAATGCTCATTTGGATTAAAAACAAAATCCAATTCTAAAGATGCTCAAAAGTTCCAAAATATACATTTGAAAAGGGGGTTGGGATATACTAGTCATTTCTACATGAACATTTCCAAAAGTAGAATTTTTATTGTTCTTTCCCTCTCCAGAATGTGTAATTAATTTGTCATGTCTTTAAACACCTTAACATTTTATAATTAAATTTGTAAGGTTACATACTCATATCAGTTCTGAGTTTTATTTGTAGTAATTGTATCTTTATAACAATACATTTGATCAAATGTTCTTGATGTTTGTCACTCCTCAAACATAGTGACATGTACTTAAATCAATAAAGCATTTGCTATTTCTGCACAACAGGCCTGGTATTTCTCCTTCAGATCTGAAATATGATTGACTGCAAGATTAACTGACTGAAGTTGCTGCTGACTGAGCCTAGTTTGGGTTGGTTCTACAACTACACTAGGAACCTCTTCAGCATCAGTGGTTGGTAGTGGCCAGAGGCCATGCTGTTGCAGAGGTTCTTCAAGGGTCTCTGGTGCGTTGGAATTTTCCCCAAACACGTTGTTAGTTGCTGTGCTGTTGGCACCCATGTTTGCCAACATCTGTTCAGTCCAGATTTGTGTTGGTGTTTTATTATTTTCTGTACGCAAGGAATGGTGGCTCCATGCCTTTCTGAATTGTTCTAGTCGACTTTGAATCTCAGGAAGAAAAACTATGTGAAGAGAAAGTTTGTGCACATCATTGCTGGGATCCAAGAAGGCTGAATCTTGAAGATCATAAAACGTGCTATAAAATGGTTCCAGAACATGTAAAAACACATCCCTCCAAAGACGCTCAATTCTCTGATTATGGATGGATTCCCCAGTTAGATGACTCCGACGTTCAATGCCCTGAAGGAGGTTCATCACCAGTGCCACTTGCACATTCTCTCCACCATGGTCTGACCTCACTCTAGAAGGTAAGCCATAGAGGCCTGTTGCCTTGAGAAAATGAAATAGCACTGTTGAGGCGCGATTGTCTGTGCTGCAGTTCAAGTAAGTAATTAAGCGAGAACATCCATCGATGCCACCATGGACCACAAAGCCCCACCTAAATGGAAATACAAAAAATGTATCAGGAATAATGTATGCAAATGTGTATAGCAAATTTAGTTCTAAGTCATCTACTCTGAAATAAATTCCTGATATTTTCAGATACCTTATGAGACGCATGTTGCCATCAATATGCCATAAACTGTTGGGATACGGCACATGATAGACACGTTGAGATACTGCACTGCTCCCCCTCCTTGCAGTTGCCATTGGGTTGATTCAAGCCATCATCTCACGGACCTTACTCCGTGGAACCACTAGTCCTTGTGCATGCAACAAGCCTTGCATCATCTGGTTCAATGAAGGACATCTGGTCTTACTATTTCGAACCATCACACAATTTTACATTTTGAAAGTACCGTAATCTTTTACAAAATATAGGTTTCAGATTTCACATCTGGTCATAAAATAAATAATTTTTTTTATCATCATCATTTGTGACACTTAACATTAAATAATTAGTATTCTGCACCACCACTGTTGAACATATTACTTGTTCAGAAGTAATATATTTAGATTCCATACCTCAGTCCCAGAATTTGGATACAGGGATTGAAGTTGTCTGATATTAGTTTCAAGGTCTTCATCAGTCACTGCAGCCAACCTTCCCCTGATTGGTACCCCAAGTGCTTTGGACTTCTTATAAAGAAATGATGTTGAGCATCCAAAGATGTTTGCCATCCTCTTTACCGTGTGTCCTTGGGCCAAAAGAAAGTTGATCTGCTCTCTTGTAATATGAATTGCTGGTCTACCTCGACCACCTAAAATAGAATCATATTCAAATGCATCAGCATAATGTTTACTTTATACATCTGTTTTTCTCTATCTCTCTGTCTACATCTTTCTGTCCTCTACAGGTGTCCCTGTGTCTCCTAAGGGTGACACAATGCTTTTCACATAATGTATAAATGTATTTTGATATACATAATTTCCTGTTGCAAATGCATGAACACAAAGCTTTAAACTTTTATAGACGCTGGAAAGCAACTTAAAGTGTGAATCAGACATGAACCGGGGTTGCGCTTTTATTTTCAGAGGAGCTAAAGGAGGGAGCTGTAGTGCCGTGTAGCATGTCAAAATCAAGAGCTGGCTGGCTTTACTAGAATTTCCGAAGAGGCAGATAGCTTTACCACAGTATAAAAACTACATCTGGTTACTACCTGAACTGGCCGGGGCTGCAGAATATTCCCCACTTCCAGCTTGGACATGGGTCGATAGTAGCACTTTCAGCTCCCCTAAGCCGTTTTTCAGTGCATTGTGTGTTTTGGCAGAAAGTAAATCAGAAATTCTTTGCAAATTTCTTAAGCATTCTTCAAGTACACGATTTTCGCGCTCTCCGCATATCCCATACTGAAGAGCTCTTTCTATATTGTGGCATTTTCTTACAATTTTGTCCAAAACTGCCAGCCCCATTGAATGTTCAGGCAATTGTTTGGACAGCTCAGTACAGCCAAAGAGGGGCTTAGACGCAATCTCTTAATTCAGATATCTAAAATTGTAATTCTGACTAGTCATAATTACGTTCGAGATATCTTAAATTATAATTACGGATGTATGACCCTTCCAATGGCGGATCCGGTGACGTCATTTGAGATATCTTGAAAGGAATTTTGACTAGTCAAAATGTAATTGAAGATATCTTGAATTATTATTCTTCCTAGTCAGAATGTAAATACAGATATCTTAAATTACCATTCCAGATAGTCAGAATGTAGTTTGGTCTAGTCAAAATGCAATTTTAGATATCTGGAATGTATTTACGGATAGTCAGACGAAACCTAATTTATGTTAAAACGGCTTGCCATAGGAGGTTGGATGGTTCAACCTCCACCTCCACTGATTGGAGGTTGGAGGTTGAACTACCTCTAACCTCCAATTTCACCTCCACCTCCAATTCTCCAATTTTCCGGAGATTTTCCTGGAGCAGGAAATTTCCTGCTCAATTTCCTGCTCCAGGAAATAGATGGGACACATACCAGTGGTTCTTAACCAATATGTTTTCATACACATTTATCTTTTTCCTTTAAATATCTGTAATTAGATTTAAAAACTTGGCTAAAATTTGAATGATGAATATTTTGATTCAGATTAGGAGTATGATCAAACTATGTAATCAGTAATTTCTACCTTACATGAGTCACATGATCAACAGCTACCAGATCAATAGGATGTATTACGAGCTTATTTAATAGCAATTAAATAAGACATTAGCAGAATATTGACAAAAATATTTATGGGTGTTACTACTGACGTAAAAGACAAAGAGGACGACAGGATAATGCTGTGGCATATTTTTTAATGACTTATTAAGTGAATAAACTTATTTATGTGTGATTTTAATTGTGTTTCTTTGTTAATGGAAAGACCACTACAGTTAGACAAGTTGGAAAGGGAAAATAATGTCTTTTCTTAAAAGTATTGAAGAAGTTGATTTATTGTATTGTTCTAAAATTAATATTTCACAAGAAAAAAGAACTGTGGGATACATAAAGGATGGAAGTAAGTTGGGTTGTAACTTTCCACATCAGAATTGATGAAGAGAAAATGTTCAACATTAAATTAAAAACAGCTTGAGCCAAAGCTGAAACCTAATTTGAAAGTAGCTTTTTCCAAATCAGTTTGAACCACACCAACTTTGCAGAAAAAAACATATTCCTGGATAGTTTTCATTTCAACTCTTGCTGCAGTATTTTTTGATCAGTTGGAGAGTTTTATTTTAAATAATGTGGACATCTTAATCTAATGTGAGTTTGTGGCTACAGATGTTTTTACTTAAATTTGTGCTGCCCTGTGTGAACAAAAGGGCTGATTCCAACCTTGAAGTTATAAAACTTAAACAGAATATAGGAAACTCTGAGCAATTATTTGGGTGAGAATCTGTAAGACAACATTGAGTAGCAGCATTTGGTAAAGTTTTGAGTTGAAATGCACTACATAAAATGTGCTACATCTAGTAAGATTATTTGCACAGCTTGGTTTATGATGTTACATTCTAAAGCAATAAAGTTTATTCTGCTAGTAAACCTTATAGACAAGAACAGCTTTATCTTAGCAGCTGAGTGAAGTTCAGCAACTGATTGTCCAATCTGAGTCATCGAGGATTTTAACACCTCTGCAAAGTCCATGCCAGAATGCTTTGCAAGTTTCTGTAACTCAAGTAAATAAGAATTAGTTTTATTCCGTGCAACATGTTCTGCATATACAACAGCTAATTCAGAAATAAAAAATGTATCTGACTTCTCAGCTGATTTGAATGCTTAAGGTAGAATTGAACGCAATTCAGCTACTACTGTACCACTGCTAAATTCAACCACAAGCTGGCCCTCAAACTCAGAATCCGCTTCAGAAATGATTTCAATCTTTGTTATCTTACCATATTGTTTCAAAAAGTCAAATACTTCCTCTTTATCATCTTCACCTGAAATGCCTTCAACCAAAACAGAGTTGGGAATTTTTACATCAAGGTTTTGAAATTCATCCATATTGATGATGACAGGAGGAAAAAATAAATTTGTGTTTAACAAAATGCCAACAACCTCCTGGCTAGCTCGCCAAGTAATGTAACCCACATTGCGTTCAAGGATTAACAAGATTTTAAATATTCCGAATTAAAATTTATCCAAACAGTTCTTAAAGTCTAGCTAGGTTCGGCTACTGGAGGAGATGGCAATTTGTAAAGCACAGAGACAGTAAGATGGTGCAAATTGGTGAGTTGTATTTAGTATTTACAATATATACACACATTAGTCCATAGTTTAAAGGAAAAAACAAGTTAAAGTTCCTTATACCAAGGACGTCCACCAGTCTTTGTTGATGATGAAAAAACCCAAAATAATCCACTTCCTTCAATGGGGACTTGAGCTGATCCTCCAATTAGTTCAGAAGAATGTTCCCAGATGATAAGTCTTGTGTTTCTGGATCCTGCTTATTTTAGCTCGCCAGTCTGGTCAGTGAAACCAGACAATCCTTGCTATTGTCAAGATCCCTCCAGCCACTCCTTGCGCGAGGGATCTGCAACGCACCTGGCCAGTTCCCTCTTGACTAACCGTGATTCTTGCAACGTTTGGTTGAGTAATCACCCGGCTGCACGTCAGAGTCCCGCAGCGTTTCCCGCCTAAGCTGCGATTTGCAGCCATATAAACTGTGCTGTCAATTTAGGACGCTGATGTGCAGCTGTCACATGACGTCAGAGCCACGCGAGAACACTATTGTTCTCGCCTGGTTGGTGTTAAATAAATTAAGGGGAAGAGGAAAAAAATTTTAATTAAACCTTTAAAAAATAAATCTAACAAAATGGAAAATAAAATAAACTAAATCTAATATAGAAAATGATCCTGGTTACACACATTTCCATGTCCAGAACATGAACATATTCTTTGTATCTTTTAGGACAATCACTTCCATCCCGAGATTCTGGTGCTCATCGTAAGTAGCTTCATACTTATTACAATGTTTGCTGCGCATTTCAATGCAACACTTTTGCAAACTACATTAAGTGAAAGCTTCATATGCTTGCTATGTTCACTGTTTTGTTTAAAAAATTAAATAACTTTTTTTTTTTTACTTCTGCAGTGGGCTCATCTCCTACCAGCAGTGAAAGCGTGTTACACAAGTCTGAGTAAATTAGCTGTCTCAATCATTTGGAAGCAGATTTACCAGAATGCATAAAACAATTATCACAAGATTTGTACCACATAATCCCAATTCAAAAGAAAAAAATTATCTTAAACTTGTTGAAATGGAGACAAGTTGTTTTTTTCATTTTTTCAAAATAAATCTGAAATAAGTCATGTTTCCCAGTGGATCTATGAAATCTGTAGAAAGTTTTCCTTTACATTCTTCATAAAAGCAATGAATGCGTGTTTGGAGAACACAGAGAAAGCTAAGAACACACAAGTCATCCAGTGATTTGTGAAAATACTGATACCTAATTAGAAATGGAAGAATTGGATAGGTGAGTATATTTACGTTTTTGTCTGATCAGTTGGGCAGCTTCTTAACACTAGCAAGTGGTGGGATGAAGGTTAATGCATTAATATCTGATGTCTTCTTTTCCATCTATCAAATCTACTAAAACTATTGAACAAAATATTGCAATTATTTAAAACAAATTTTAAAAATCAAAAATAGACTGAAAGACTTCATTTCTAATAAATGAAACTCATGATTAGACTATATTTTAGACTAGCAAAGTAATATGTATTTGTATGAAGATTTACAATACATATGCTATTTGCACTCATCTGTGAATTAAGGGACTTTAGTTCTTTTCAAATTCATTTGGATCTTTACAATGTTGAAAAAAGATTTGTTTCATAGACATATTCTTTTGCTTTAATGAGTTAATTATTTCCCTAAGTTTTCTTACATTTTATGGTCTCCAATATTAATGGAATACAAAATTGCTTGATTAAAAGTTTTTGGTCTAGTTTTGTGGGACTTTGTTGGATTTTCCTTTTTCTTTTTTTTTTTTTACCTTGCTTTAAAGTTGTATAATAAATGATCCAATAATTTTTTTTCTACTGTAATTTGCTCTTGTGGTACAAAGATTACTAAGCATAATATTTTTGTTGAATGGTAAGATTGTGAGTAAAATATTGACATAAGCACCTTCTTTCAAACAATTAAATCAAGCTATGCATGCAACAAAATGTTTACAAATTTTACTATATGACCTAGATAATCATGTCTTTACATGTTTTCTGTTTACTTGTCTTTTGTGAGAGAACATTTTCAAAGGATTAAGACTAAACAGAACACTGTACTGAATACTGAAACCTGTGTTTTTGTTTCTCATTGAATAAATCAAATTATTATAAGTTGTTCTTTTTTTATGATGCAAGTTCATGTTTACCTGAAATATATTTCAGTAGGTTTTCATCAACCTGTTCAGTTTTTTTTACAAAGAAGAAGGATTTTATTATTATTATTATTATTTTTTAGCTAATGTTAAGAAGGTGTTTATAGAAACTAGAAAATTTCAAAAATCTGTATAACATCTTTCTAAGATGTTGGGGTTCAGAAAAATGGCTTTATTTACAGGGCTTATACCAGTAGACTTCCAGGGGTAATCACCACAGAGTTTCTGCTTTGGTCTTAATGAGTTGTTCCACCATGCAGAAAAGCAAGACAATTACAAAGCAGATGAACAATAACCTCTAACTCAGTCTCGCATAAGTTCTACATAGTGTGCTGTAAATTATCAGATTATTGTTTTACTGGAGTACATATTGTGTAAGACTTTGAAATGAGGTTGTTTGATTTGACAATAATTAAGAAAAACGCATTTTATTTGAGCTATTAAATTAGTTCCAAAACAGTATTGTTTTTCTAATATTATTGAAATGACAGTTTAACTTTTGAAAACGATTCACAGGTGCAGATGTCCCTTTAGCATTTATTAAGTTAATTAAAACTTATCGTTTTTAAACAAAGCTTTAATGTCTAATATACTTTTTAAACTAACAGTAAGATCACAGTTGATACATTTGTGGTACATTTAAAGAAATTAATGGTACATTTATAATGTGAAAAATTCTGCAGAAAACACAATTTCCATAGAAGATTGGTGAAATTTGGGTTGTTTGTATAATAACTTGTAATGATGTAAAGCACTTTGAAATGCCTTGCTGCTGAAATGTGCTATACAAATAAAATTTGATTGATTGATTGAACTATGATTATGAGCATTAGAAACATTAAACTACACAGTCTGTCAAAAATACAGTGCAGGATAAAGTTGTTTGATATATCTGGATTTTTAAAACTTTATATAAGCATATGTAAGACGCAGAAAATGTACAATTTATAAGATAAGATCTGTTTTTCTACTTCAATTTTAAAACCTCACATTTCTTAAACACACGTACATTGCGTCGTGACGACCACTAGGCGGCGGCAAAACTCAGCCGTTTGAATTGACTCGGGCTGTTGGGCTCCGAGAGCTTATCAAGCTGCCTGGGTGTGTTTGACTTTCAGCTCTCTCTTCAGTCACAGTAAGACGGTGACTCTAACATCATCTCTGCAAAACATCTCTCAACAGGTCGAGGTGACAATGTCGGTATTTGCTCGATTTTTTTCTACTTTTAGTACTTTAGCTCGTAAGCTAACACATTAACCGTCTCCGGGTTAGCGTTTGAGCGTCACCATGGTGACGAACCGTGGTCGAGCCAAAAACAGAAGGGATGTAGTTCGGAACCGTAAGCTGAAAAAGAAGGCGGCCAAGGTCTCGAAGACTCCCCAGCGAGCCCGGAAAGACACCAGCATAAGGACAGCGGTGACTCGTTCAAAGGCGAAAAAGCTCCCCAAAGTCAGTGTGTTAATGTTGCTGCATTTTTTAAGTTTTAATTTTTAGCTGTTGGTCAGAACGAACCAACCAGCGAAAGCAAAACAGGAAATACAAATCTTATAAAAACATTGCAAAATATCATATTTATATATAAAAAAGATTATGTATGGTGATATAAAATATTTTCTCAACATGTAGATAGTGTGTTTTTTTTGTCTCATACTATCAATCGGCTTAACAATTTCGATTAGTTGTTATTAAATTGCTTTAGCTCTGTTATGATACACCTATGTTTACATAACCTTTTCCTTAAATTTTTCTTACTTGTTCTCATCTTTGTCTGCTTACGAAAGCGTTTTCCTTAATATTGCTTCTGTGAGTATTCAATGTATAGTTTATATTAACATGAAACATTAATAAACAAAACATTAATTAATAGCGTTGTCTTTTTAGCTTGCAATGTCTTAATTTCTTTAAGAGCATAACTATGTAGCTAACACATTTGTTTTTAATATAATTGCAAGATTTCTTCAAACATTTCCCAGTATTTAGATTTATTTTAAGCCAATTAATAACTACTGCTTTAAAAACTGCGTGAATTTTGGTGTTTTGAAAACATAATAGCTGAATCTCTAATTGATTTTAATAAATAATGTTCAACATCATTCAGATGAATTTTGCTAGGTGTGCTAGAGAAATCAAATTAATGAAAAATACAAACTGAAACTGAAAAGTAAATAATTATGCATAAAAGATTCCTCAAAATACGAAATAGAAATCTGTAAAATTTCATCAAGCTTTCTTCTTTGCTGTTTTGGATAACTACAACAAAAAATGATATGCCTTTTATATCTTAATTTTAATGAATACATGACAAACGTGCATGTTTCATGTCAGTATCCCTCTTTTGTTTTCATTGTGATGATCTGACTGACTGGCTTGGTTAAACAAACCAGTACTGCTATAATATATTACTTCTAGTAATTGATGGACAATATATTTAAAGTGTCTAGACTTCAGACAGATCTCAGTGCCAAAGATCACCAACAGTGTTGGATGAGAAACAGGGAAGGGAGCAAAATGTGTATTCATTGCAAGTAATATGGTCGTAGGAATATTTATCAATATTCTTCACATGATTTACTGATATTTTTACTGTAGCCCTGTACTTTAATTACCGGCATTATGCTATTCTGTGATACATACATATGCATGATTAACAGTAACAGATACTAACCTATGAAATGTTCTTTAGAAAGTTCCTGCCAAGAAAGAAGAAGAGAATCACTCTACTTCACACAAACGTGATGAAGAAGTTGCAAGAAAACCTGCAAGAAAAGTTATCAGGTCAGACATCAGAACCAAAATTTCAAAAGCCAGTAAAGATCTGAAATAACTGAGGATACATTTTCTAAGTGAGGTCTGTAAATACATATACATTTTTATAGTTTCCAGTTTATATTCAGACTATATACAGGACTTTATTATCTAAAAAATATAAAAAGTTAATCAATTTTTTATGTTGGAACCCCAGTGTTCATAAGATTGCTTGTAAAAGATTTGCTTGATGTAGTTTGATGAAGTTGGTGAAATATCCATAGATGCTTATACAAATATTTCTGATTTGGTTGAGTTTTTTAAACCTCAAACTCCAAATATAATTTTTTTAGCACCAATTCTAGTCATCAAACATTGTTTATTCTTTGTTCAGACAAAGAACAAATGTTTGATCACAAATTATGTAAACTATGATGCTAGACCTGATGCTCATTGTTTAATTTATCATTCTGCAGCTTTTCTTTTTAGTTTCCTTATACAGATGTTTGTCTTGTGTTGACAGGAGATCTTCTAGACTTAAGAACCTTACAGGTAAGACATGTTTTTTTCTTACATATTAAATATCAGTACTACTAAACTTTGAATTCAATTTAATTCATATTCAAATATACTCTATTGCCCCCAAAGGGAAATTAAATAAAAATTCTAACCTTAAGGGAAAAAGTTGTAACATATGTTAAAGTTCTGATTCAAATGGATATTTGAATAAAAATCTGTCGTCATTAGTTTATACAAAGCTCAGTTTAACGTTTTTTCTTTTTATTTTATATATGTCCACATTTTGATTTATCCAAATAAATCCAGAGGTTTTCCTCTTGGCCTCTTTCAGTCTCAAGTATTATCAGGCCCAGAAAAGGTTACACAGTTTTAGACATTCTTAATATGTTGAAATTGAAAAAACAGAGAAAGACACATACATGGGTTAGTTTTTCATGCTATATGGAATCTAAACATATACATGTCATCATGTCAGGGGGTAAGAAGAATGGGATCAGGAAGAGTACCAGGAAAACCACACAGACGACTACATATGAGGCCTCCAAAAAGTTTGACGTCATCAACAGCAAGTAAGACGACTCAGGAACATAAAGGAAGTATAACACACTGTTCAAACAAGTTCTGAGTTTTATCGTGATGCAGTTTTTAAAATCACCTTAAATAAAAATGAATAGATAATTTTGGTTTATTCATTTGATTTTTAGCAATGAAATGTGTGCAGATGTAATATTCAGTCTTTACTTGTGGTCTTGCCAGGCTACATGTCTTCTTTAAGAACATTTTGTTTAATGATACGCATGTGAACTGTCACATTAATGTTTAATTGTTGCTCTTATCCTGGTTATTAGGAAAATTGGACTGTGATGAGAACAGATTTGATCATCATTATTCATACATCTTGATTATCATTTCTCTGCAGCCACGGAGACCAGAAGGATATAACCAATCAGAAGAAGAAAAAACGACTGATTAGGGACAAGAAAGATGGAGTAAGTCAACATAATTATTTATTTACTTCATTTGCAGCCACAGTAGAAGCTTTAACCTTCAGTTATTTCTAGTCTTTTTGTATTAAATGGACACAAAAAAGTCTCATGATAAAATAGAACCAAATTTGCTCATGAAATAATGTTGGACTCTGTTATTTAAGAAAAAAATATCAACTTTATCTTCTGTGTTTTATTTTTAATTTGCAATTATTATTATTATTATTAATATTATTATTATTATTATTATTATTATTATTGTTGTTATTACTATTATCATCATTATTATTAGTAGGAGTAGTAGTTGTAGTTGGACTACAACTCTCAGTTTGGGTTCCTTTTAATGAAAATATGATGCAGCATAGTGGTAATATCACCTGATTACACCTTGCATACTTTTAATTAATTTTGTTCTAAGATGTTAAAAATAGAACCAAAATCATCAAAAATCTTGAAACAATTGCAGTAAGTTTGAATCGGGTGAATGTAATAAATAAAGCACCCTTTTCTGTATGTTTGTGAATAAGCTGCATCTGAACGCAGCTCAGAGCAGCTCCCAGTAGTTCTCTGCAGCTCTCTGCAACATGGGTTTGTTTTGACAGCATGCTCTCATGCTGTGTTTACATTCTGCAGTAGCTTTAAAGCCCCAGTTCATGTTGTACTCAGTCTGTATGGGTGGGCACACCGTCTTATCAGCTCTCTGTGAGGGAGGTGCACCCAGCTGCACGCTGACTTTCCTCTCTGCTCACAGCTCCTGGGGAGGGGATGACAACTCTATCAGCTGCCAACATATTGGGGGAGGAGGAGGGGTGCAGCTGAGAGTGTGAGGAGCATCAGAGTGTGTTTATGGGGTTATGTCACATGAGGTTGACAAAGTTTAGATCTTCTTGGTTGTGAGGCATCTTTCTCAACTGGTGTGAACACATTTCTGTCAATCCCTTTGTTTTATCCAACTGAAGCAGCAACAGAGAGCAGATTTCACTGAGATATAGTTGTAATCAAAGGTCCCATGTGGAAATCAGGACAAGGGGGGAGTGCCATTATGGATAAAAATACTTAACCAAGGATACAGCTGTTTATCTCTCCTTTTTAGCCTCTCTAGATCTTGGAACTGAGGCATCCTTTACAAACTGTGTAAACCCATTTAAAAATCACTGTTTCTGACAACAACATGTCAATAGACTTCTGTGTCTCTAGCAGTTTCTGCAAATTATTACTATATTTGATTTCAGTGAGTAGTTTTTGTCAAATTATTTTCATAGTTTCTCAAAAATAATAGAAGTCTAGCTTCACAATTACAAAATTTTCAGCTAACAGAAAAGCAAAGTTTAATGATTAAACTCCTGTAAAATGTTGCTTTGAAATCATGACGTCTAATCTCGGATGTAATTTTGCTCCTTTTTTAAATACAGTATCTCTCTTAGTTTTGTTAATTATATTTAAGCTGTATTTATGTATTTATAGAAGATTGCCTCTAAAGAACAGAAGAAGATAACACCAGAACCGCCGCAAAGAGACCTCATTGACACCACAGATGACATCGGTTTGTACAAACATGAAGCACCAAAGGAGAGGAAGAAAGGAGATGGGTGTTTCATCATACTTTCTTCTTCTGTGGTATTTCCAGTTGATGATGTAGATAGTGGGGTTGGAACAACTGCAGATGAGGAGAGTAACTGCAGCGTGACTGAGAATTTCGATGTCATACATTGCAAGGCCTCGTCTCCTTACCAGGGACCCAAAAGAGGTCAGTTCTGCTGTGTCTGTACTCTGAGCACAGAAAATATGAAAAATGAACTTCATTTTCTCTAAAATAGTTAAACACAGAGCAAGAAATGAAATATTATCTTGTTAAATCTGGTTTAGGAGAGCATAACACTTAAACACTTAAAATTTAACAACACAACTGTATCACTTCCATTTTGACTTTAGGAAGGAACAATGAACCAGATAACAAGGAATACAATCATTAGTCTAATAAGATTTATTAAAATAGTAATAAATCAACTCAGTTCTGGATTTCTGTTCTGTTCTGTTTCTAAAAGGAAATTTCCAGGTCAATTCATCAGGAAAAAGCATACCACGCAGGCGACCCTACAGGTGAGACCATGGATTCAACATTCTCTCTTCTTTAAGCTGTTTGAACTCACATGAATAGAAGAACGAGCATTATTTTTTAATACACCATTAAACCCATCTAAATAAGCTCAAATTAGATGGAAATGCACTTGAAAGACAGTGACTACAGATATAAAAAATAAGAAATCTAATTGTACTTTAGTTTATTATAGACAACTTTCAAAAACACTCCAAAATTACATTAAACTCTTTGCTGACTGGTTAAGAAAACAAACAAACAAAAAAACTATATATTTTTTATTGTATTTCCTAAATATGTAAGTGACTTGGCTTGTATTACAGGAAGATATTGTTGTAATGAACCTGTTCTAGGTCAGGTTATGGCAAATCACGTTTTTGGAGTGTAATTCTGCTTTAATTTACTGACAATATTTCCCAATTATTCACACCTTAGATTATGATTCAGTGAAATATTTTACAAACTGATCTTGTTTCTCTTTGGTTGTTAAGACTCACGTTTTTGTTTTTGTAAAAGCTACTCATCACTACTAATTTTGACCATTTACTGAATAATTTAAAACAGATCTAGTTACAGTTATAAGTTTTCATAAAATCATTATGAATGATCGTGTGCTTTCTATACTTTTTTGCTGTTTAAAATTATTTTTTCATTGCAAAAATATGATGCAACTGTAATGATTTTTAAAAACAAGATGATCACAGCAACAACCATCTTACATAAGACCCAATTTAACTCTGGGTCTTGTGGAGTTAGGCAAAGTGGTTTCACATTGGAATAACTGGTTCTTATTGTAAAATTGTTAAATAGAGTGATCACTGTGGTATAATTAATCACTAAACTTATGGAAAACTATTTGAACTGTTGTATTGACCCCTGAAACCACTCACCAAAATGTTTAAGTCTAGTGAACCTATGTATATTAGTCTGTATGTAAAATATGTTTTTTCTGTAGGTTAGAAAAAACATAACCATAAATATGATAATGTGGGAAAAATTATTTTTTAAAAAACTCTTTGCAACTATATTTGTTCCCTCGTGGAAAAATTACAGTTCAAATCCATTATTCAAGGCCCATCGATACCAGTAATGTGTGTTTATTTTACCTTCTGACAGGAACTGCTTCTTTTCTGCTCAATCTGAGACATATTTGTTTACTTCTTCTCTTTCCATCAGGGCGGCTCAGAATGCATGGTCGACTGATGACGCTGATTCAGATGATGAAAAGGCCTCTAGCAGGTTGGCAGAGACACTGAATCTCTACACTGAGGACTGTAACATAAATTCTCTCTTTTGGTTTTTAGTGTCCAGTGTTAACAAAGACAGTAGAAGAACTATTATGAAAGAATCCACTGGATCAGAATAAGAGAGTCCAGGAATTAGTTTACCGTGTGGATCCTTTTATTTATTTTTTCACAAATAAAAAAAGTAAATCAGTTATTACACAGACTTGACAGAAATATCAACTCACTTGCAACTTTCTAAAAGTTGGTTAAGTTTATCTTTTATAATGTTGAACTTGTCCAAGTTTGACTTTTTAAATTTGTTTACAAGAAATGTAAGTGCAGTTTTTCTTGATTGGTTTTACCAATTATCATAATTTTTTAACTCCACTTCAGCAACTGCCGTTCACTCGGTCTGCGTACGGAGGAGCTTTTTAGTTCTCGCAGAGACAAGCTGGCCATGGGAGCAGGTCTGGCAGACATTGATCCCATGGCTATTGATCGGAAGGTAAGTTACACCACAGCTGTCATATCTGTCACTAACCGGTGTGAGATCCTCGTGGATCCTCTATTCTGCACACCTACATTTTTATTGTTTACAATATGTGATTTTCTTGCAAATATTTATGTGCTTGATTCTTTTTCCCTTCCTTGATAATTTTATTTTCTCCTCAGGTGGGCTTTGACAGTATCGGTGGGCTGTCGGGTCACATCTCAGCTCTAAAGGAGATGGTTGTCTTCCCTCTTCTCTACCCAGAAGTCTTTGATAATTTCAAGATTCAGCCTCCCAGGTGACTCACACAAATGATGATGAACTAGACAGGATTTATGTTCATTCTCAAACACTAAATTATGTTCAGCTTTAATTTATTTAAACCCAAATAAAAAACATAGTTTTGCCTTTTTTTCAGGGGTTGTCTGTTCTATGGCCCACCAGGGACTGGGAAAACACTGGTTGCCCGGGCGTTGGCCAATGAATGCAGCCATGGCAACGAGAAGGTGTCCTTCTTCATGAGGAAAGGAGCTGACTGCCTCAGCAAGTGGGTGGGCGAGTCGGAGCGGCAGCTGAGGCTGCTGTTTGAGCAGGTAAAGGTAACTTTAAAGCTATCTGATGTTGCTGCGCTGCCCCCTTGTGGCTGGTTGCAAAAAAGGCTGAAAAAATAGGTTTAAGAAATACAAAGATTCAACAATGTCATCAGTTTTTGAAATAAAAAAAATACATTACATCAAAATAATGCTCCACTTTTGTTCATTCTTTAGGCGTATCAGAGACGTCCCTCCATCATCTTCTTTGATGAGATTGATGGCTTGGCTCCTGTTCGATCCAGCAAACAAGATCAGATTCACAGGTCTTTATAGTCCTTAGATATACATATTTTACCTTGACCCTCTTTCTGTGGCTGTAAATAATAACACATTTATTTTTAAACTTCTGCAGCTCTATTGTGTCAACTCTGCTGGCTCTGATGGATGGGTTGGATGGTCGAGGAGAGATTGTGGTGATCGGAGCGACAAACAGGCTGGACTCCATCGACCCAGCTCTGCGGCGTCCGGGACGCTTTGATAGGGAGTTTCTGTTTGGCCTTCCTGACAAAGAGGTAAAACTTTATTCTTTTCTTGTCATCATCTGCCTGAAATTTATAACTTTCTAATATTTTATACAGCAGTTTTACTCTTTGAAATAGTTTGCAAGTGTATATTTTATAAGAAGCTTGTATTACTATCAGTTAATTACAATTTTTGGAGGTGTTGAATATTGGAAGTGTTTAATTTTCAATACTTGTACAATTTAACTGGAATTCTAAAATGTATAATTTTTGCTCCTTGTGTTTCAGTCTCGTAAAGAGATTATGAAGATCCACAC
This sequence comes from Xiphophorus couchianus, assembly GCF_001444195.1. NCBI lineage: Eukaryota > Metazoa > Chordata > Actinopteri > Cyprinodontiformes > Poeciliidae > Xiphophorus > Xiphophorus couchianus. The sequence continues at coordinate 21,337,047 of NC_040240.1, forward strand.
ACGGCTGTGGAAACCTCCTCCTTCAGAAGACTTTTTGGATGAACTTGCAGAAAAATGTGTGGGTAGGTGGAATGAAAATCACATGCTTTGTAATTTGCCACATCAATTTTTTTAATGAAATGACCTCAAAATCCTTAATTGCTGCAGGTTACTGTGGTGCCGACATCAGGGCGGTGTGCACTGAGGCAGCACTGTGCGCCCTGCGGCGTCGCTACCCACAGATCTACGGCACCTCACAGAAGCTCTTGCTGGATGTCTCCTCCATCTCTGTTAGCAGCTGCGACTTTGTGGCGGCTATGAGGAAGATGAAGCCGGCGTCTCAACGCTCCAACGCCTGCCCTACAAAACCACTGTCAGCTGTGGTCCAGCCCCTGCTGCACTCAGCCCTCAGCCACATCCTGGAAGTTCTGCAGAAGATGTTTCCACACGCTGAACAGGGGATGAAGAGGAAGAGGGAGCCTGGTGAGTGAGTGCTGAACGCTGGAAGCATCTCTGTTGGGTTATTATATAGAATCAAATTCAGAATTTTTACATCTGTGTCTTTGTGCAAGATCTGACTTCTGGTATCCTCGATGATGGTCTAATGAGTAGTGGAGATGAAGGGACCTCAACCTGCAGCATTTCTGCTCCTTCCACCTCCCAGAACAAAAACTTTCTGCATTTTGCTAGGTGAAATATCGTGCTGGCACAGAACTCTATCTAACATAAAACAATATGTAATATGTATGTTAATTTTATAACTTAAACTATAAATGCCTTTGTACTCTGTTCTGTTGGCTCCTGCAGGAGTGCTGTCAAACACCCAACATCCCACCGCCCCCGAATGCTCCTGGCTGGTCGCCCGGACTCTGGTCAGACATCCCACCTGGCCCCTGCAATTCTGCATGCCCTGGAGCGTTTCACTGTCCACAGCCTGGATTCTGCGGTGTTGTTTGGTTTCAGCTGGACTTCTCCCGAGGAAGCCTGTGCACAGGTAATTGTTAGATAAGACCACACAGATGCTATCATGAATTCATAGACTTTATTGTAGTGCAAAATATTGAGCACCTATAGTCATAGCTCAAGATATGTGTATCTTTCTGAAAGATTTGATTTCCTGCCGATTTATTTAAAATGTAGATATGGAATGTCTAAATCAGGTCTTATTTTTCTAATTAGACTCAGCTGCAAGGCTTTTACAGCAATGTTTAAGCTATTTTATAAAAATGTTAATTTACACATAGAGGCTGAAACTTTGCTATTATATTTACCAACCTGCACACCACAAAGTGAACTACTGTCCTTAATCAGCATTTGGTGGTAGTAAAAAGAAACTGCAGAAAGAATCAAAAGACAATTTAGAAAAAACTAAATTAAAGCTTTCAAGTAAATGTCTCCCCTTATCAGGTGTTTTGCGAGGCCAAACGGACATCACCCAGCATCCTCTACATCCCTCACATCCAGCAGTGGTGGGACACGGCAGGATCAGCACTTAGAGCCTCGTTTCTCAGCTTGCTGGGCAGCATCCCCTCTTTTTCTCCCATCCTCCTTCTCGCCACCTGCAGCGTTCCTCACCAGAAGCTCGACACAGAGGTAAAGTTTCCTTTACCTCTTCTGAGCATTCTCTTATTTTATGCTGTTTCTTTGAGTTATTATTGAAAGCAGGAAACAAAGCCAGAAACACTCATTCCAGGGAAGAAAATGAACATGTTATACCTAAACATATCTTGTTTTATCATCAGATACAAACTCTGTTTCGGGAGGAGTATGGGGAGATATATACAATGACTGTTCCCTCCCGGCAGGAGAGAACAGAGTTTTTTGAGGATCTCATTTTGAACCAGGCGGCTGAACCTCCGCCATCTAAGAATAAAAGAAGTATGTGACACAGAGCACCATGTTTGTGTCCATGGTGCGCTGTTCCACTCATATGCTGACTACTGTATACCAAGTATTCAGTAACAGTTTAAAAAGTTAGCCTAATTCACCTGCTCATCTGCCATCAGTGACCCAGAACATGGAGATCCTTCCTGTGGCTCCACTTCCTCCCCTGAGACAGATGAGCGAGCAGGAGCGCCTCCGTGTGGAGGAGCAGGAAGAGGATGTGCTGAGGGAACTCCGCCTCTTCCTCCGTAACCTCACAGAGCGACTGATGGTGGACCGCCGCTTTAAGGCCTTCACCAAACCTGTCGACATAGAGGAGGTAATCTCATTCTTTTTTCTTTTTTTTTTTTATCAAGCTCTAACTGGAAGACTGTTTTCATCATAGTAGGATAGTGAAACACTTCATTGGATTACTCATGAGGCATTTATCATTTATTGAAATAATCTTTAACTAATTTACTAATCGATTAGTTGCCATCTAAAGTATAGAGACTCTTGAAAAAAACGAAAAAGAGCAATAATTAAGTCAACGCTGTATATCATTTACCGTATTTTTTGGACTATTAGCCGCTACTTTCTTCCCACGCTTTGAACCATGCTGCTTATAGCCTGTTGCCGCTTTTCTGTGGATTTTTCTTCAACCGCCAGGGGGCTCTTTAGCAGCATGTGAATCATTGGAAGTCAAAACTGGAAATCAAAGAAGAAAGTACTGATTTTGATTTAGAACAAGCACATGCTAGCAGCAGGCTTGACAGAGAAATTTCTTCAAACTCAAACCCCCTCATCATGGAAACAACACAAAGAAGTTCATATGATCCATCTTTTAAGTTGAGGGCTATCGATCTGGCAGTACAGTAGGGAAATAGAGCCGCTACACGTAAGCTTGGGGTGAACGAATCCATGGTTCAGCGTTGGAGACGCAGGGCTGCGTCCTTAATAGCAAAATTATTAAAACCGAGAGCGGTGGAGATACCAGCAGCTTATTCATGTAGGTTTCCAGTTTTTTTTTTAAATGTTAGGGAGGCGCCTTATAGAAAGGTGCGCTCTATAGTCCGAAAAATACGATTTATACATTTTGCATTTAAGACAAAAACATTTTTGTCTGTAAGTATGGTTTACCCAAAATTCTTCAAATGCCATAGTTTTAGTTTCAGCTGCTTCAAATTCACTAAAAGAATGCTATGTTATTGCATTCTAGGCAATAAAGTGTTTATTTTCTTATTTAAAAAGGAATTTAATTATTTCCTTTTCATATTTAACTGTGTTTCCATTATTGTATAAAAAAAGGCTTTAAAGTAAATGTATGCTCTCTAGACATACAGTTTAAAACTAAAACAAAGTTAATATTAGGTAATTGTGCTCCTGCTCCTTGCTGGATGTTTTAGAAAGAGTATAAAACCATAAACTCTCCATCTTCCAGGTCCCAGACTACCTCATTGTGATCCAGAAGCCCATGGATCTCTCCACCCTGCTGTACAACATTGATGAGCATAAATATGTCACTGTTGATGAGTTCATGTCAGACGCAGACCTCATCTGGCAGAATGCTCTTGAGTACAACCCAGACAGAGACCCAGCAGGTGGGAATAAATACATAACTCTGTATATAATGAACTCAATGTTTTAAGAACACTTTGAACAGAACCACAAAACCACCTCACCTTCAGGTCTAATCCACACTTACAGAACCAGCAGAATCTGATGTGGGCTAGAAGTGACAAGCCCTTTGTATATAGTGATATTTTAAAATGACCAGGTGCAGAGCTTTTGAAGGAAATTAAAGCTAAACTTTAAGGTTTTTGTGCTTTCTTTATTGAGTGTTCCATTTTGCTTTGCAAAAAAATATTAGATTATCCCTTAGACTTTTACCTAATGTGAATTCAAAGTTGATATATTTTAATATTCATGTGAAATGGTTTGCTTGTGTCAGATCGTCACATCCGTCACCGTGCCTGTGCCCTGAAAGACACAATGCGAGTCATCGTCAGAGATGAGCTGGACAAGGATTTCCAGAGGATCTGCGAGGAAATTCGTGAGTCTCGGCTTGAGAGAGGTAAAACTTTGTTCACTGTAGCCAAACTACACCAGGTGTTCAGCATGTATTCTCAATTTTATTCTTACAAATGCTATTTAGTTCTGAAGTAATAAAACATTCCTTTGAATTAAAAATGTCTGCTATAGTATGTATTTACATAGTCAGTGCTTATTTTTTTAAAGCCTCCAACCCACAAATTAAGACTTTTATTTTTATGACAGCATTATCCCACAGGGGCAGAGCCAATCTAGAGTTGACCAATGGCTTCTACAACTCTGTGTTCCCCAGAAACAGCACTGGACCACAACGTAAGCCTTGATAAAAACTCTGTCTTGAAAAGATAATGTAACTTAACACCAAAATGTAACTTTCTCAAAGGTTTAAACCATCAATGGTTAGCATTCTTCCGCAAAAAAATAAAATACTTCAATGGGTAATTATTTTTGCTCTTAACTTAAATACAGTCGTATTCAATAAATTAGAAAAGCATTTCGATGAGACTCATTTGTCAAATAGAAAGTGCCTTTTGAAAAAAAATCTTTAAATGTGTATAAAATGTAGTTTTCATTAGCCCACGGTTCTCTATTAAAATGATTTTTCTATTTTTGTCTGACCTATTATTCTAATCTTAAATGTTGTGTTTTTATTAGCTGTAAGCGAAACAGAAATAAAGACTTAAAAACCTCAATTGATTACAAGATATAATCAATTGATTATTTTTGTGTTCATGTCTGAACTTCAGACTTGACATGTAGCCTTTGCTATCGCTACTTTTGTCTCAAGTGGGCACTGGGTTCATTCACTGCATAAATTTTTAGCATTTATTAGTCTTCATTTTGGTTATGGAAATTAATATTGTAAGCTCCTAGCTAAAAAGGAAAAGTTTAAAAAAAAAGATGATATATGATGTATTTACTGTTAAACAAGAAATTGTTTGGCTAAATTACACAAATTTACGAAATGAATATCAGGTTTATTTTTTCTGGCAGCAACAATACAAAAAATGTCTAAGAAAAATCAAACAGTATTATCTTATGGAAAATACTCAATATGTATTCCTGTTTAGATCAAACTGACAAAAAAAATTAACTGCCATTTTTAAAGTGTCATATTTTCAAGAAATAATATACATTGTCATGTTAAAGAAACACCTTTGTTCAATAATTTAGAGGGAAAGAAAGAGGTGAAGTAAAGATGCAATGACAGAGAGCTACAGAATCTTTATTCAAATGTAAAGGCATTAGAGTCACAGAGCCGATGAGAAGAAGAGGTAGAATCTGCAGAGCTGACTGAAAGGAGAACAATGAATGAGAGAGAGTCTGCAGCTGCAGGGAGAAAAGGCTAAAGCAGATCAAGATCAAGTGAACAGAGATTCAGCTCCACTCCATCACATTTCTTCTCTGTGTAATGACCCCTCCTATCCTCTCTCTACCCTCAATCCCAACTTTCTTCTGACTTCTTTTTGCAGTGCGTAAGAAAAAGACTTTCAAATCGTCTCGAAAATCCAAGTGGAGCACTGGTGTCATTAGGAAACAGCAACGAAAGAAGACAGCTTCAACCTCCTCAATGTCCAGCATAACCAGTTCAGATTCAAGTACAGATGGAATGGGAGGAGAGAGTAGTTCTGTTGGCCAAACCTCATCCAGTTTGTCAGACAGCAGCGATGATGACGAGAAGATCTTCCTGAAGCTTAACAGGCACCATCAAGACTTTAAAGCTCTCCAAAAACGTCTTAAGCAAAGATGCAATGAGTCCAGCAGCAGCACTCCCAAAATTAAACTGAAGTCCAGCCAGCCTTCAAAGTCTGACCCCATCCGAAGGAAATCGTTGACGGAGTTCTATTTAAAGAAATTAGGTGTGTGTTTGTCTAACAGAGATTTGGAGCAGAAGCTGGACCTCTAACTCAGGCTGTGTGACCGCTCTGCTCTTGCCCTACTAACCAGTCTTCATGGGACTCTGACTGAGCTTCACAGCTGCAGTGTGCGAAACAGGTAGTGAAAGTGCTGCTTCTGCTCCTGCTTTGCTTCTCCTGACGCTGCTGAGCAAGATCTAAAGAGCAAACATTTCACAGTCGGGTAGAACTCTGGGCACAGAGCCAAACTGGCATAAAGCTGAGCCGAGAACAGATGCTCTCTGATATTCTGTCACAGAAATAAATGTTCACTTCAAATAACTCAAGAGAACCATTTTTTGATTTACTCCACGGGATTATTTTAGTTTGAAATGTTGGTGTTTGTACTTGTACCCTGTAAACAAAAAAGCTTTACCTCTTGTTTTCCTTAATGTGACTGGTGCAGGATAAGTATATTTAGATGCAAACAAAAATTAAGCTTTAATTAAAAAATATATAGGTTTGATATAAGAATTAAAGTTAACTTCTTAACTTTAATGTTATACAAAAATATGTAATTGTGGTTGTGTCTTTGTTTGTTGTGTGCACCCTTTAATAAACCTTAACATCATTTTTTCAGCTAAAAGGAGAACACCTTTCTTTTCTGTCTTCCCCAGAGAGGCAGAGAAAGTCTGAGATGAGAACAAACAAGGCTGTTTTTGAGCAAATGCAGCAGTTCAACAAGAACAGATCTGCAGAGAGTGTTGACGAGCAAACACCCGACCTCGTAGTTGATCACAAAAAGCTGAAAGTAGGTTAACTTTGGTTATGTTTTAACATGTTGAGCCTTTTTCTTTTAAGAGTTGCACTGCTAACAATAAACTCCTGGCCATTTTTTGCCTGTGTTCTTAAAAGTTTGATTTAAATTAAGCACATTTCTACTGGGATATTCTTTGTAACAGACCAGGTCTTAGTAGTGGATAATCTTGAATTGAAACAAAAATAATCCAGCTTTGCTCATTTGGAGACTGGAAATTTTAACCATTCTGCTTTGCTCAAGCTCCTTTTTTGGACAGTCTCTGAATAAGTCAGCAACTGTAGAATATCCTAAAAGCGCCTGATACCTGGTTAGCGATTATCACTCTTTTCGGGAACCAAGAAATAGAGTTCCCTTGTACTTTTTGAACTCAAAATTTGATGCATCATATTTATAGCAATCCATGATGAAATGTCTGTTTCTAAGTGCTAATCTAAAATGACATCCCAAACCTTAGCCCAGCAAGTAATTTATTTGCAGCTATTGTTTGCAGTCATTATTCTTGTTTTCTCCAGGAGCTGCTGAACAGGGCAATAATTAAAACAGAGGCTGCTGAGGTAGAGACTCTGGAGAAACTTTATGCTCTGTTGGCTCAATCCATCTACAGACACAGAAACATCTACAACAAGACAGAGCTCATTAAGGTACAGCAACGCCACTCAGCTTTGTTTATTCAGGAACCTTTTAGATGGAGGCTACTTAAAAGAGTTGAGAAGTTGCTAAAGGCTATCACATACTATTGTTTTATTTTAGCCGTTATATGATTTTATTACGGGCAAGTAGAGGTAAAAGCTGCTCAGCTAAAATTCATAGTTTAATGAATCACAACATAACTGCTGAAAAACAAGTTTTGGTTTTGGATGCCTGTAAAGAAAAAGAAAAAGCAAACTGATACTTTGTGGAGGAGTTTATTTGGCAAAGAAAATTGCAACTGGTTTATTTAATTTTTTCTTTTTCCACTCTTTTTTTCTCTAGGAAATGAAGAAGGAAATTGAGAACTTCTCCTGAACTACAATAATAAAACCCAAGTAACTTTAAATGTAAAGTTTTCTTTTGTTTTTATATTAAAGTGGCAGTATTAATTTGAGCTTTTTGAGCTTTACGTCATCTTGTAATGTTATTCCCCAATCAAAAACATTCTTGGAGTGTTGCTTTGATTCTTTCATGCATGTTTGAGAAATCATTTAATTTCCCTTAGCAACCATTCAGCAGTGCAGAACACTTGGGGGGCTGAGGATGAAGCTCCTCCTTGGAGCTGCAGTTTTCAAACTTCTGAGCTACTGCCTCACAAAGCACTTCTCCCAAGTGGTTTCCCCTTTCAGCTCCTTCTGACTAGCCAGCACCAATTAGTAAACACCTGATGGAAATGTGCATCAGCTGAGTTCATTGTATGAGTTACTTCTCAGTGCAACATTGTTAAAGGGTTAATGGTTAAAGGGTTAATGTTGTGGCGACTTCCTGGAAAGGAGACAGAGTCCCAGTTTCAAGGCGTTAAATTATGAAGCTGATTTTCTTTTAAGTGATATTTGAGATATGCAGCATTTTATAAGAACTGAAGGTGACGTAGTTACTTGATTGATCTACAAAATTTTATTATGTAGCTATAGCTGGGAAGCACATGATACTGCCTCTTGAAAGTATATTTATAAATTGTTGCAAAAATTCTAAATACCTCAGTATTTATAGTATTGCACCAGATTCTCTAAAGATTTATTGCTTTGACATTTTACTAAAGGCAAAGCTTCTGACCAGTGTGTTTATTTACTGAATTTATCATGACATGCACTTTATAAAAGTGTAGTTCTGGGTAAATGAAAAACGTTGACTGTGTGTTTTGTGCATCAGCCCACTAAAGTGTGCCTGTTTGTTTGTGTTTAGATTGTCATAAGGATTTTTACTTTTAAACACAACTGGATTTACATCCAATGATCTGTTGGTATTAGATTTCAGCATCAAATGCAGCAAAGAGAGTTTAAGATAAAATTGCTGACATTTCACATGCTTTCTATTTGCTGATGTTAATAGATGACATGTTTGGTTGAAATAAATAGTTTTGAATGTAACATTACCTTTATAACAAGCTGTGTGTGTGTGTTTCTTATATTTAGGAGATATTCATATTTACAATGTGAAATTTGAATGTCCTACAATTTTTTTTAATTAAATTAATGTAGCTCTTAGTGGCAGTGTATTTTATTTTTATGTTCTTTACTTTTTATATTCCTGAACTGAAAGCAGTTAAGTATCGTCTGCCTGACGCAATGACGTACATGAACCTTCTCACCCCACGCTGATGTACGGGAAAAATAACAAATTTGACTTCATTACGTCAACTTTTCGCTTCCGCTGTTATGATTGCTTTCAAAATAAATAGTTCAGGTTTGTATGACTGCAGTTTTCCGATAAATATGCTTGAGGTGTTTAGATAGACATAGTTCCCCTGAAATATGGTTCCCCTGAAATGATCACTTCTTTATATGCCAGTAAAAAGAGGACTGTTACTTTTTTCTTTGAGCATGAAATAGTTTAAAAACCAGGAGAATAGCTTGGAGCTTAGAATAAGTAACTCTCACATAAAAATATTTAGTTTTATAATCTGCACTTTATTTTTTATGTATTTATATTAAGCATTCACATATAAATTACCAAACTATTTGATAATATATCAAATGATATTGCTGGGAAAATAAAAAATGCATATACAGTGCATTTAAAAAAAATACACGTAAACATCAGTCATCAAGCAAATACTGAAAGACAAACACGAATAGAAATGTTTTGATAAAAACAGAATTTTTGTATTACATTGTAAAAATTTCATATTTTTACGGAAAGAAAATTAAAGTAATTATTACTCCTAGCTGGTACACCGTTTTGAAGGAGAAATTTGCCTGTTTGACTTTAGTGACCTTTAGTATGACTTTTATTATGACGTCCTCCGACCGGATGCAGTTGTCAGTTCTTGCTAGCTTCCAGGAGCAGTACAAAAAAAAATTGTTCGGATTCGGTAAACTAGCGGTGCCTTTTTTTATGAAAATGTCCTCCCCATAAGCAGAATAACAGAGCAAACAATGCGTTGTAAAGCGGCGCCATTAAAACCCACAGATAATGGGCGGTGGTGAGCTCAAGCCCGGATGTTAACGCGGCTCTGTGACGGGCTGAAGCAGATGGGATCCATGGTGAATTTGGGTAAAAGGCGGAAGACTGCGTATCAACAGGGCGAAACAGAGATGCTACACAGCTACAACCGCTAGTCAGCTAACTGTTTGTTCCAACATGCAGGTAAGCGGAAACAGACAAGGCAGGTAAACATATGCAGCAGGCAGGTGGGTGTTAGTGGTGGCGGTTACCCAGTGCCACTCATGTGGACTGGGCTCATTGTCACAGAAAGGGGGGATAGCTAACGTTAGCAAGGAGGATGTTGTCGTTCCTCTGGGTGTTTCAGGCAGAAAGCTAGCTGTGGAGACATGGGACATTAGAGCTGAGTATGTTTGTTACTATGGCTGCATGGTCGTTAGGGTTGACACCACCAACACATAAAGTATTACAATTAGTCAAAGGTGGGCAGCGTACCCTAAAATTCTACTCAAATAAGAGTGGCACTACTCCAACATATTTGTACTTAAGTAAAAGTTAAACGTGACCGTCAAAGAAATTACTTAAGAGAGTTAAAATACTTCACAGAAGGGCTATTCCATTATGATCAGAACATCTGAAATAATAATAAAAGTGATGTGATCAGAAAACGATAATTATGTGCAAATTCTGGTATTTAAAAAACAAAAATAGTACATTTAATTACAAAACAACACATTTCAAATTCAAATATTTTTTAATGTTTTGGTTAATGAAACAAATACGTACAGTAGGAAATGTGTGTGTATATATAGCCATATTAGAACAGGGTAAGGTATTTTCAGTGACAATATATAATGTTTACAGTTTCTTTTTGATTTTCAAATGGCCCAAAATGCTCAACAGATAGTAAATAACATTAGAAGGTAACATTTATTTGAAGCGATGTGCGTAAGACTGACATGACACTGTTGTAAACATGATATAACACCTGTCATGGACATGAATGAGTCTTCATGAATGTTTATGACTGTTGTTATGATGTGTCACTTGGTAAATAATTACACTTTTAATGCAAAGTTGCATTAAAAGTGCATTAACAATGTCAGCTTAGCATTATTTGGTAAATAATAAAAGTTTTATGCAATGTTGCACTGAAACTTACATTAAAAGTCCATTAAAGGAGTCAACTTTGCATTAAAATTGTTGTTATTTACCAAATGACACTTCATGGCAACAGTCATAAACATTCATGAAGACTCTTTCCTGTTCATGACAGCGATTGTGTCATGTTCATGACTGTCATGTCAGTCTTATGCACACAGCTTGTGAGCAAACAAGAGGTCTCACTTTAGCATAAACTGTAGGTATGTTTCTGTGTTTCGTGCAATTTTGGTTGAAACATGTTTGTTCTTCATTCAGTAAGGTTATTCCCAGGGGGTAGAGTAACTAGAAATTTTAGTCAAGTATGAGTAGTGATGTATCATAATGTTTCCTTAAAAGTTACCTAAGTAAATGTAATTAGTTTCTACCTAGTTTAATTAATTAGTTTAAGGAAGTACAGAGTTGCTAACTATTAACTTCATACTTTAACATCATTATGTCTTCAAAAATTGTATTGTGTTTATATTAATGTGATGAATTACTACTGCAACAGACAGAAATTCAGTCAAAAATTTAAATCATTTCACCTAATCTGCATAGCAAAACTGGCCCAGTTCATATTATGTTTTCTGATTTCATCCATTTACTATACATACTATATAATAATGCAGCTGTCATTGTGATAACAGTGTATGTAATGTTACAATCCCAAAGGACTGCAGCTATTTTAAATATTTCAAGTGTTATACATGTACACTCTGCATTTTGGATACACTTTTATTGCCCTTAATGCTCAAATTGGATGTTTATTTTCAGTGGCTGAGAAACTAATGCTGAGGGAAGCTGGTGGAAATATTGTGTAATGGTGAAGAAGAAAACAGTCATCAATCATGATCAATGTTGTCCTTGCCTCATTGCAGTTGCAGATTTTCCTGATTCTTTCAGCCTTATTATACAACACAACCACAACTTTCCAGAACTTTAAAAAACTTTATAGTATATGTGCATCAGCAATCTGGTTCTATAATAATTTATGAATGGAAAAGCAGCCAGCATCCAAAGAGAAACTAGAGATGTACTCATCTTAGATTTGTGGCCAGTTTTGTAAAGTATTGATCTGCTAATAGTATCAGTTTTATTTGAATATCATTACTCAGTGAGAACTATGTGTTTGAAACTGTCTTTTAGCATAATCTAATACCAATTAGTGCAACTAGATAACATTACTGAAAAAAAAACAGGTTTAGTGTGTGTTCTCCAGATAATATAGAGCTTCACTGTAATACTAAAATTTCCAAAAGTCTTCCAACATTTCCAAATCCAGTACTCTATTTCATTCAACCTTCCTGTTATCTACTGAAAGACTTACAGCTGGTAGAACCACAGAGAAGGTTTAGATAGGTTTATCAGTGCCGATTTCCTTAATTTTGGGAGATCAGTGATCGTCCGACTTTTACATGTGAAGCCAATCATATCCACCGATTTTATCAAACTTGGCAACGGTCTAAAAATCAACCACTGTGCTTTTCTTTTCTCCTGTGAGAGTTTGACTGACAAACCGGCCGACCAGGTCATGTCTGCACACTTACAATTAACAATAGTCACCCCACTGTTGCTGATTCAGCAACTTTCTTGATATATTGAGCAACATTTCAGACAAAAAAATGGTATAAGCCAAAATTGGAATTGATAAGTTAGGCTTTTTAAAAGATGGATGATTGGCAATCAGCCAGAGAACTGCAATCGGTGCACCCCTATTTAGAAACTACAGTTTTCTTTTAATATTGTCCATAAATCCTTCATTTATTTTTAAACTTGTCATTTTGCTTCAAATAGCTAACCCTGAGTCTTTGTAACTCATTAACAACTTACACACCGAAGAGTTTTCTGGTTAGCCCAACCTGGCATATGGTTTGATCTCAGTTCGGATTAAGAATGAGATTTTTTAGTTTTCAATGATCACCAATAATAAAACCTGAAACTGTTTAGTATACAGTACAAAATTATTCCTGTTATCATGACAACAGTAGAGCTGCTAAATGTCAGAAAAACCTGTAAATTGCACTGCTGTTTACAGATTTAAAATTTCTTCGGTGTTGCTTTCTTGTTGCAACATAATGTGCTTTCTTTTCCCTCAGGAGTCAAAAATAACTGATAAATTTCAACTGCCAGCATCCTTACATAAGGAACCCTAACAGGACAGCTCACACCATCTTCTGTACTCTGCTAAGCTGACCACAACTAAGGATGGCGAGCAGGAGAAAATCAACCATTCCCTGCATGGTTCCTCCTCAGGAAGCCATAGACTCAGATCAGGAGGTGGAGGACGTTATGGACATCACAGACCCTGAGGATAGCAACGACGTGGCTGCAGTTTATTCCGAGGTTCCTGTTCTGTCGGAGGATCAAGCCGAGGACGCTGATGTCGGGCAGGATGTCGGGTCAGACCCGTACTTGGAATTGAACACGGCAGAAGGGGGATACGAGTGCAAATACTGCAGCTTCCAGACTTCAGAGTTGAACCTGTTCACCATGCATGTGGACACAGAGCACCCCGATGTCATCATTAATGCCTCCTACGTGTGTGTGGAGTGTGACTACCACACTAAAAGGTAAAATGATCACTCTGGGTGTTTGTCTGACACTAGACCAGGGGTGGGCAATCCTGGTCCTCGAGGGCCGGTGTCCTGCAAATCTTAGATGTCTCCCTGGTCCAACACACTTGAATCCAATAACTGAATCACCTCCTAAGTGCAGTCAAGTTCTCCAGAGTCCTGCTAATGACCTCATCATTTGACTTCAGGTGTGTTGAAGTAGAGATGCATCTAAAAGTTGCAGGAGACCGGCCCTCGAGGCCTGGAGTTGCCCACCCCTGCACTAGACTGTCAGTGTTGGACACTAGTTTCAGGCCTCATATATTTGTAGACATGGTTCTTTTTCATAAATATTAAGTCTTATTGGGCTATAGTCAACGGTTTTCTCATGTCGAGTGCCTTGCAAGAGTATTCAAAATTTCATTGAGAAAATTTTATGTGGTAGACAACAATGACATATGGTTTTAAAAAAAATTTTACAACTAAAAATCTGAAAAGTTTGGCTTGCATTTGCTATATTCTGCATTCAATACAGTGCAGTGTTTAAAAGTCTGAAACCGTTTGGAATTTCCTTGAATCGCTTTTCAGAACTCTGTTAGGATGAAAAAAAGCAAATTGAACAGGGAAAAATGCTTCTTTTTCCTCCTTTTAGCATATGACAAAGTCTAACAGTGAGTAAATGCTGTTTTTTCACGTATTATGTCTGTAGACATAGATGTTAAGATGGACTTGTGGTTTTTACACTGGACCTTAAACTCCACCAAACCATTGAAACTGCTATTTTTTTTAGGAATTAGCAATATAATAAATATACCAAAGTTTATAAAACCTTGAGTAATTGTAGGATACTCCCTTCTTTACTTGTCAGCTCCAAAAGTTAGAGGTTTTGAAATAGAGCTGATCTCGGTCAGTAAAAATGCCACAAAACCAAATCAGAAGCAAATTTTACATGGTTTGTTTAATTATTTGTGGAACATTCACACAACAAAATCCTACTAAGGTTAATAATGTGTATTTATATAGGCAGGTTATAAGACATACAAAAAACAACTGGAAATTCTGGAAATGTTTGACATTTAAAAGAGAAAAAATATGCACAGAGAAAATACTTTTTAATTACAACAGCAAGTCTTATAAGGTTTGTCATCAGCTTCACATATCCAGAGACGGACATTTTTGTCCTTCAACACCAACTCTTACCAGAGTTGTTCAATTTGATTTGTGTGTGTACTTTGACTGTACCATTTATAACACATACCGTAAAGGTAAATGGTTGAATTTATTTAGAGGTACCAGACTAAAGATTGCTGAAGTCAAACGCACACCACACTTTTCTGATTTTTATTTGGAACTTTAGAAACTATGCTTTATTTTTCTTTCACTGCATCTTTATGCACTAGTTTCTGGTGTTCTAACACACAACATCCTATTAAAATACATAAGATGTATAACAAATTACTGTTATTGTAATGTGGAAAAATAAAAAAGGGTGTTAATACTTATTCAAAGTACTGAATATCATTGGGAAGTGGTATCTTTGCCATAGTTTCAAGGCAATTATACAAAACTGGACTACAGTTGGATGTTATGTTTCTGTTAAGTATCAATGCTCCTCTGTGTTTAGCTATGACACACTTCAGGCCCACAATGCTCGGCTGCACCCAGGCGAGGACAACTTCACGCGGACGATGGTGAAGCGAAACAACGAGACCATCTTCCAGCAGACGGTCAACGATCTCACCTTCGACGGCAGCTTTGTCAAAGTGGAGGAGGACGAGGCGGAGGAAATGTCCCGCAAAGCCATCCCTCTCAGCAAAACACCCATCATGAAAATCAAAAGCAGACAGGAGCCTAAAAAGTTTGCCACGGCTCATAAGCTGGCCGTTGATGACGTCATAAAAGTAGAGAGCGATGACGAATACGACGACAGCCAGGAGCCGCCCACTCTGTCCCCAGCTCCGACTCCTGCTGCGTCCACCCCGCGTATCATCCCCGTCTCCACCCCTGTGCAGGTCCAGACCATCCCCCAGAGCATCATGGTTAACAGCCCCAACATGCTGCAGATTAAAGGGGGCTCTGCAGGAGGAAGCACTGTTCTGCCCCCGGGGACTTTGGCCCAGGTTCTGTCTGCCCTGCAGAACCAGCACAGTACCCAGACCCAGCTCCTGATCCCCATCAGCAGCATCCCCACCTACAATAGCGCCATGGACAACAACGTCCTGCTGGTCAGTGCTTACAACAGGTAAATCCTCCTCATGCTCTCTTCATCTTTTTCACTATAAATATTGTTTTCCCAAAATTAAGAGTTCTGGATTTTGACATGACACTAGCTGCGTTTCCATTACAAATGTGCGCAAAACATTGTCAATATTCTGCTAATGTCAAAAAAATGTAATTTCGCAAAAGCAATATTTCAATTAAATAAGATGCAATTAAAATCACTCAAGTTTGTTCACACAATAAGTCATTAAAAAATATGCCGCGCCATCATCGTCCTACTACTTGCTGACTTCTTCCAAAAGTGAAAACGACACTAGTGGCATCTTTTTCGCCGCTAAAAACACCTGATTGTTGGTGTGACTCGTGTGTTGTGAAAAAAGTGTTTCCATTGCAGTTTTGCAAAACACACCAGTTTCAATACGGCTGAAAAACTACCTCATTCTAACACAAAAGCTTTATTGAAAAAAAAAAAAGCAACATTTTTTGTCATTGTCGTGCTTCCATTTAGCATATTATTTTCTCAATTCCAGGTCGTACAATTGTATGGCCAATGGACAAACAGCCACTGTGTCACATTGGTCAAAAAAAGAAACCCATGGAAAATAGCTGTTATAAACAGTGCATGGGTCAGTGGTTTACTTTCTGTTCTTAAAATATTTCATTTCAGTTTCAAACTGAGTCATCATGCAAGTGTGTAAACAATATTCTTTGAAACTGATAAATTTTGCTTTTCACAAACTTTTGTACTTCAGTTACTGTCTGATGTTTGTTTCATCGTAAGTATTTCATAAGTTATTAAAGCTTTTATTTACAAGCTTTAAGCCTATCATCACTGTCCACTTGTTTGATCCTGGCATACTGACCCATTTTTTCTTCATCAATGCTTTCAGGTAGTTTCAGTTTTTTTGCTTTCTAACTGTCTGAAGATTTACCAGAGATTCATTGTAGTGTCCTAACTGGAAACATCTTTTCTGTTCTAGAATCTGCCTGGTTATGACTCATGAAATTTCAGTATTATTGTTAAATATTCCAGTGATAATATTGACTAGGTTTATCCTGTCTCTACTGACTGTTTTTTCCATCATCACAGTTTTTCCCCCTGAGCGTTACAGAGTTATCAGTTGTTGCGGACACGAGAGACAGTACAAATCTCTCCAAGTGCCTAAATGTGTTGTAGGAAGGCAAAGTTTTATCTATAAAAGTTTTAGCATCTATAAAATAATGAATTCAAGCTGATTTTTTCCCCGCACATATTGTGAAAACATTTGTGATTTGATATATTGTGCAGCTTTAGCTTTTCCTTTTGACCTCCTTCGCCCTGGAAAATGTTCTGCTCCTCACCCATTTTCCCCTGGTTGCTGTTGGGGACATTTTGATCCCATTTTTTCTATGGCAGTGTTTTTATGGAAAATTGTGAGTGAGTCCACTCCCTTAGACAAGAGGCAACCTCACATGTGAATGGTCTCTGGTTGCTACATCATTGGGCTGACACAAAACTCATGGGAGTATTCACCTTCTGTTCTCCTGGCATGTTTATAGCAGATTGAAGCCTGCTTCACTAACTTTCATTGCCATTTTAGTAATTGCATTTAATCTAACAATTTTTATAGCACCATAGATTCCATGAGACCTGCCAAAATAAAATTTTAACTGTAAAGTTAGTGAAAATCTTAATTACTGTCAGTTTTAAAACTTTTTTCTCCACAACTGTAATAAACCAGTGTTTCTGCGTTATTGGAAAGTGAACCCGCTGTATAAAAAAAACTAACTACCTTTGGTGTTTTTAAAAGATTAAATGTTTTCATCTCATCTTTTTATCAGTAGAATTAGACATTCAGTGTCACATATTGTAGCACTTTACAGAAACACAACACATTTAAGTAGCATACACACAGTGGCAAAGGGAAAACATTGTCAATTCTTTTCCATGTCTTCCCAAATACATGAGAAAATGTTTTTTTTATTATTATTATTTACATCGCAGGTTTCCATATCCTTCGGTGTCAGAGATCATCGGCTTGTCGGCACAGACAAAGTTCAGTGAGGAGCAGATCAAAGTCTGGTTTTCTGCCCAAAGGCTCAAACATGGAGTCAGCTGGACACCAGAGGAGGTCAGTGCTCCAGCCAAGCAATTCACATTTCCTGCTGCCATTTTACATGTTATTGTGTCACTAATATGATAACACAAACAAACTGCTTTCATTTTGAAATGATCTTTAGCGCTGTCAAAGAACGTAGTTCAGCATTACGGCCTGATGATGTAGAGACAAGGGTGGATTTTATTGTAAGTGCAAAAGAAACAGAATGTGTTTGATTAACTCTCAGCACTTTGGAGCAAGCTGTCTGGCAGACCTGGAGGATTTTTTAAAAGTAATTTCTGTTGATTTGCTGGAAAGCAGTGATGATTTTATTCATTATATGACCTCATTTATGCGGTGCTTGAGTTTTATTGCTTTTTATCTCATCTCCTTCCAGTTTCTGTAATTTGTTGCGGTTGTTGGGTAATTTAGACCTACGACAGATTATTTGTATAGTTTGCTATGGGAATTTTGGCTGTTTGCATTTAGTGTGTGTCAAAAAAGTTCTCTGTTTAAAAGTGAGAAAGTACATTCACTTCTTAATTTAGTGAGGAACACACTTCTTAATGCACCTTTTTGTTTTCATTTCTACAATGCTTTATTGAAATATTTGGAAAGACATCAGTTTATCCCAAATATTTTATTATCACCGGTTCTCAGTCTTGCAGTACTGACACCACCCTGGTCAAAGTGTTCAATGACATCTGCGTAAATACAGACTACATTGCTGGTTCTGTTGGACCTCAGTGCAGCATTCCAGCAGTCTTGCATTCTATTAATGTGGCGTTTACGCAAAAGTGCCGGGAAGAAAGCCACAAGAGGTCTTGTTTGCAAAGTGAAATAATCATAAAATAATTAATTGATAACTAAAGTCCACAGACTCCAAAATATACCAATAGTGGAAAAACAAGATGTTGAGATAATTAAGCCAAAATTGTACAAAAAATATACATTTTGCATGTAAAACTGTGAAAAATTATAATATAATCGCCAATTCAGTTCTACACTATATTGATGTTAAGTCAAATGGAAAGGGGTGAGCGTTTCACATGCTGTTGATAGTAGTTTTTATTTTTAGCTTTGTCCGGAATAAACATAAACCATCATTCTCTTACTAATCCCTGTCGTTTTCACCAGTAGTAACATCTGGCATTGATCACATGACTCGTATGATGTGTTAATAGTGTTTCTAATGCTTTTTTGCGAAACGCATCTATGTCAATATGACTGAAAAATCACATCATTCTATTGCAAAATCTTTTTTTAGAGTATTTTTTAAGTTGTTGTGTTTCCTTTAAGAGAAAAACTACAACTTGCACTCACCACTCCAGACTGTCCTGGTGAGGAAGAACTCTTAGTTTGCAAAGCCGGTAGAGATACTGAAGAGACTTCCAAAAAGTTAAAGGAATTCAAGGGCTGGTATTGATTTTGAAAGGCATTTTGTGTCAAGAGGGGAAATTGTTTAAATATAGGAACTACTTGTTGCTAGATTTAAACAATCTAGCAGACAGAGGTCTGCTGACAGATCAACTTCACCCTTAGTAAAGTTGACATGATGGAAAGCAAGAAAAAGCTTCTGTTGCCTGGAGGCCTGAGTGGGTAAAAAAGATATCCATGAAATAAAAGAATCTTTTTATGTCCCCTCTTCTCTGCAGGTGGAGGAGGCAAGGAGAAAGAAATTTAACGGCACAGTTCAGACCATTCCCCAGACCATCACCGTCATCCCCGCCAACATCGGTGCAGCTACAAATGGACTGCAGTCCATATTTCAGACCTGTCAGATTGTTGGACAGCCAGGTCTTGTCCTCACTCAGGTGGCCGGCAGCGGGAGCACCGTCCCCGTAGCGTCTCCCATCACTTTGACTGTCGCTGGGGTGCCTGGAAAACAGCCCAAAGCAGCCGAAGCTTCAGCCCCTGAATCCAACGCAGAGGTTTCAGCTTCGTCTGCTAGCACGTCGCTCAGTTTGGATGCAACAGCTACCAAACCGAAGAAGTCCAAAGAACAGCTGGCAGAACTGAAAGCTAGCTACAGCAGGAGGCAGTTTGCCACGGAGGAGGAGATTTCAAGGCTCATGGAGGTCACCAAACTCTCCAAAAGGGCAATAAAGAAGTGGTTCAGCGACACACGTTACAACCAGAGAAACTCAAGGGATCACCACAGCTTGCTGCTGAGTGAAACTTCATCCAGCAGGGCAGCATTCTCAGGAGCAGGCAGAGCAGGGAGGAGCAGCAGCACCAGCTTTACTGAAAACATCAGTGGCGAAACACTGTCAGACTTCACCACCGCCGCAATCAATGCACCCACAACCACTCCCACCACTATTGTTATAGACTCTAGTGACGATGCCAGTGACTCTTCGCCCACCACTGCCAACGCTCCCTGTTCTTCCGGGTCAACAGGCGAAACGCGCGTCAAATTCCGCCACGCCTTTCCCGACTTTACGCCACAGAGGTTCAAGGAAAAAACTACAGAGCAGCTGCACATCCTGGAGGCCAGCTTCGAGAAATCAGAGATGCCTTCAGACGAGGAGCTGAGCCGGCTGCGTGCGGAAACCAAGCTGACGAGACGGGAGGTGGATGCCTGGTTCACGGAACGACGGAAAACGCCTTTAGCGGCGCTGTTAAAAGACAGCGATACAGAGATCGAGGAAAAGGTGAAATCCATGACGCCTGTTGGATCTCAGGAGACACAGATCACCGGCCATGTTGGGAGGAAAATCCTGAAGAAGACCCCACTGCAGCTTCATATTTTGAAGAAAGCCTTTGTTCACTCACAGTGGCCAACTTCTGAGGAGTACGATCAGATGGCGACGAAGACTGGCCTGCCGCGGACCTACATTGTCAACTGGTTTGGAGACACACGCTACGCCTGCAAAAACAGCAACCTGAAGTGGTACTACCTGTACCAGAGTGGCAAGGTGCACAAAGTTTCCTAACTGCATGCAACTAGGATGCCAGTTTTACAATATTGATAGTTTGTCCAGGTACCTGAAGTCTTATTTGCTGTTTTGTGTTGTCAAGGTGGACGAGGCATTGAATGGTGCAGGAAAAGGCCAGAAAAAGTCCAGGAAGCGGTTTCGTGGTTGGTCCAGGAGGACACGCCGGCCGTACCCCTGCAAGCGTTCTCCACAAGATGGCGTAGGAGTCATCAAGGTCTGTGCATAAACTTTGGATTAAGACTTTCAGTGTTTCTCAATTCCAGTCCTCACGCCCCCCCTGCCTGCATGTTTTAGGTGTTTCCCTTCTGCCACACGCCTGGATTGAATAATGGGTGATTAACAGGCTTCTGCAGTACTGGATGGTCACGCAATCATTTGAATCAGCTGTTCTGGTATAGAGGCACATCTGAAACATGCAGAGCAGGGGGGCCTGAGGACTGGAATTGAGAAGCACTGAATTAAGTCAACCTTTTATTGTGATGATCAAATTTTGTAGCATAAAATAATAGCAGCTCTGGTTTTATTATAATGTGTAAATTTAAGATTTTATGTTTAGATGTAAAGACCACCAGGTTGGTGACCTGGATCACATGATCGTTTATTAGCCAGTTCAAACTGAATGATCTGTAAACGCACCGTACCGAAGTTCTATCAGGTTGATTCTGATAACGAGTAAAGCAAACTTAAAGCTAGCTACTTTCATCATCAGAAGGATGTTTTGAGGGCAGTAAAAGAGGCTAAACAATTTGTTGAAGGAAACTGGTTCTGTTCTGACGACCGTGGAACATTTGGATATGATGATGTAAGAATTCTTCATACAATCAAGAAAATTATGGAGAATTCTGAGCATCCTCTAAATTAGAATATTATACAATAGGCCTGTTGCACTAAACGGTAAATCAATTAATCGTACGATAAATTAAAACTATTGACGTCATTTTAATTATCGGCATTATCATCTCTTCCGGCCTTTTTCTCTTTCTGTTAATGACACTGAATGAAAAAAGGCTCAATTCCGGTGCTCTCCACTGACCCCCCCCTCATTTCCTTAGTGTAATGCCCAGCTGACACTACACGATCTTAGAGCTGTCGGCCGATTGTCGGCCCATTTTCAAAACCTGACAGACCACACATTAGCCGACAGAAATCCTAGGTAGACGGTTCGATCGGGTTCGTTCCTGCCGTGTGGTGTCCAACAATGGGCACAAAATAATGGCTACAAGTCCAGTGAACTAATTTTAAAACCAGGCATTAATCAATGCTTTACTACAGTCTACCTGCAATGCATGTGGCTAGTGTCAGCGTAAAGTCCTGACAGAATGAAAATCATTAGAACCTATTTACGTCACGTTAACGAAGAACAGCTGAAAAGTTACAGGGTTTATCAACTGCGGTAGCAATTTCGCTCCAACTCCTCCCCTTGTCATTTCTATATTCTTTGCATGTTGAATAAACATTAATGTTGTTTCCACATATCATCTCCAATGTCAGCTGGACTTCAGGTTGGCAGTATCAGCTGTTTGGGATTACCCTCTGTAATTTCCCCTCAGAAAGCACTGAGGAGAATCCGGGCTTTCTGATTGGCTACCTGTCACATTCAACAGGCTGCGTGAAGCTCCCAGTCGGGGAAAACCCCTGATTTGGATCGGAGCAGCAACGATGATCTACCATAACACACCACACAATCTTAGGAAGACCAACGTTTTAAGATTGTTGTAAGGGGAAAAATAGGAGCAAAAAATCATGTAGTGTGAACTATTGCATCAGGTAGTCGATGTGCCCATCTTCTCTATTTAAATCTAATTATTACTGAAGGGCAATATAGTATACAGACTTCATAATCTGCACTCTTTTGGTTGAATGCAGTATTTATTTCCACTTTTACTTTATGTTGTTTAGTTTTTTTTTCAAGTGCGTTTTTTGTTAATGGAGACCATTTTATTTTCGTTTTTGGTTGTTTTGTTTATTTTGTTTATCAGCTCCAGTGTTAAGGGTTCTTTGAAAATAAAGTGTATTTATCCTTGGCAAGAAATCACATGCATTATTATGTCATTTCCATTAAATCAGTGTAAAAAGGTCTTCAAACAATATTATTGTTTATCGCAATAATTTTTGAGACAATTAATCGCTCAGCAAAATTTGCTATCGTGACAGGCCTATTATACAACAACCGTGTCTTTGATCAGAGGCTTTTCCATACCTCTGTAATACAGTCTGCTATCAGCTGTCAGCTATCAAATGTTGACAATTTATAGCAGAAATGCTACAAAAATATTTTAAATTCTGATTGTTGCATCTCAACTCTTAAGGTATCAATCCTGAATCAAAACAAATTGGTGGAATCTTTACGCTTATAGAGCATTTATTTTGCAAACATATTTGTTTGAAGCAAGGATTAATTATACTGTTACTGGAGTTAGTGGATAAACATCTCCATCTGTAACTTCTCTCTTTGTGCTTCTTCTCCAGGTGAAGTCTGGAAAGACGTTTCTTAAGGATTACTACCTCAAGCACAGAGCTCTGAACGAAAGAGACCTGGACGATCTGGTGACAAAGTCCAAAATGAGCTATGAGCAAGTAAGAGACTGGTTCTCTGAGACCACCAGGAAGGTGGAGGAGGGAATGGAGCCATTCAGCGACGAGGAGGCAGAGGAGGACGGTGAGGAGGAGGAAGAAGAGGACGAGGCGGTGACAGCTGAGTGTAGAGACAGTGAAGGAGAAATGGAGGCAAAAGAACAAGGAGAGGTGGCCTCAAATGATGAATGCATAAGGGAAGAAAAAGAGGAGGACCCCAATCAGGAAGAGGAAGAGGAGGAGGATGCTGTTGAGGAGGAATCTGAAGGTGTCAGCTATTCACAGCCTCAGACTGAGGAGCAAACATGAGCCAGCAGGTGGGCTTGTTTCTTGTTTGGTTCTTGTGCTTTGCTGAAACACCAACCTGTAAAAGCAGGTTGGGTTATTTTTAGACATTTACTCACACCCACTCATTATTGGTGCTCAGAATGATTTGTTTGGACAGGTTTTCCCCCCCAGGATGGAGTGATTATACAGCTCCTATCATTTAAAAAAATAAGAATTGGGTGCACACATGAGAGAAAAGACTGTGAAGTCTAGATTAAGTTTAATAGTTTGACGTTTGTGCTGAGTCATTCTTACAACAGAGCCAGTGGTTCTGTCTCATTTCTTGACAGAAACTACCTGCAAAATATTTCTTCTGCCATCTCCATGCACCGTTTAACACGGTGTTTGCATGAATTCTTTTTCAATAATTTTTGCATTTGAGAAAATTCAAACTTCAAAACCTAGTTATTGTTTATAAAAGTAATTAATGTTTTTGTTCTCCATTGGAAAAATGTTCAAATCATAATTAAAAGTTTAAATGAATGACTTCCAAGCCCATAACTGCAGTTACATTTCTGACCAGAAGTGTGTCACATTTATTATTCCATGCCACTTACTTTAGACATACAATGACAGAAATGATAAAGGTGTAGCTCTTAAAGTATAATTATTACATTATAACCTGTTGTAGAAACTTCTCAGTTTTCAATATTGTACATTTATAAAGTTACCATGCATATTCCTTCTCCAGATTCAGCATTGCTGCCCCCACTTTGGAGCCAACACTCAAGATGACGCATAATAGTGTTTCTCAGCTGGCGAGTCAGGACCCGCAGACGGCCGTAGAAAGCTCAGACAGATCATGCCACATCAAACAATGCGAGATGATTGAGGTTTGTGCCTTGAAATTAAGTTGGGGTAATGATGCAGCTGAAAATCACTGAATCGGAGGCGATGCAGGACACACACCCTGTGTGGATATAGTTTCTTCTGGGTGATGGACAGTGGGGACCAAGTGGATGCACAAAGCAAAGCCTTTCACCAAACAATATGTTTGCAAGTTCCTTTGCTGCCCTCTTATAAGGAATGGGACTTTATTTTGGACCTTTAGGTCCTTTTTTCTTATAAAAGAAACTTTGTATAAAGAAAAAAAAAATCATCCAAAACATTTCTACTAATGTGAGACCTTGCATGGTTTGTCTCTTTTTGTGAATCATGGAAGAACATTTTTCTCAAGGAAACTTTCTCTGCTCAAATCCATTAGACACTTTTTTTTGTCTCACAGGAGAAACAGTTTTTAAAACTTGAGCTTTCTGTGAATTAAAAATGCAATTTGGTGCCATTGAGTTAAGTATTTTTAATTAAGAGAAAATATCACTGGAATGATTTTCAATATCAGTGTTTTAACCATTTTGTATTGCTTTTCCCCAAATAATTTTACAGTCCTAAAACAATATTTTTAATAACTGGATCAATTATACTGTTTTAAAAACAATGCAGGTTGGGATTAGGATCCTTTCAGTTAAATCAGATTTCTGTGGAATAAATAGAGGAGGCGTGGTGTAATTCCACCAGAGCCAAGTGTTTAAAAGAAAAATCCTGCACCAAAAATGTGTTCAGCATTAGAAATGCAGTAAATTCTCAACTCTGAAAACCCAACAACTATAAAAACAGACTGATTAAGAATTTAAACAACATTGAAATGTGTTGCTTGTAAAGGGATAATTGTGAATTTTATTGGGTTCACTCATAGGTTATGATCAGTAAATAACACTTGGATGAAAAACAGCTTTCCAGTCAACATTTTGTCAGACTGAGTATGAGGCATAGTGAAATTCTGCCACTTACAACACCAACAACACTCATTACAAAAATGTCTTAGGAGCAACGACATGGACGGGATTCAGTAAGATAGAAATGCATGGTAGAACTACTTATTTTGATGCTTCATGGAGAGGGACAAAGATCTGAGCACTACTGCAACTGTTGTAGTAATAGAGGTAATAATGTTTGGGTCTGCTAATAATTGCTTGTGGTTACAAGTGTCGCTGAATTCTCTTTGTAGACTCGAGTCACATCACAGAGTCAAATTAAGAAAATTACACTTAACTTGTCACAAATTAACTTCAGCAAGGTGTGACTTTAAGTAGACTATTACCTTTTTATGTAAATAATTATATCAAACAAACTATTCCAAAACTACAAATTAAGCAAGATGGCAAGGTACTACGAAGTCGAGTAGAAGAAATTTTAATAAGTAGTAAATAAAGTGCCATCACTGTCATTGCAAACACTAAAAGTTGTGAAAATGCATTTTTTAATAAAGTACATGCAGTTATTGTTACTCTGCAGTTACATAACCTAGCTGGTTAAACGTTGCGTTAAAGATTCTAAATTGAATGTTTTTGGGATTTGATTCAAGACTGAAAAGTTTTGAAACAATGATTTTTTCTAACTTTAAAACCAGTGTTGCATTAGATGCATGTTAACATAAAAGCTGCATAAAAAACAACCACAGTAGGCCAACTTTGTGGAACAATGACCTTCCTTTTTTCTCTTTGGAAACTTACTTTCAAGGGATCCTAAATAAGGAAAATAGCTTTGACCTGATTTGCAATAATATTTTAGTTTCATTTAAAGTATCTTTAACAAGTTACTACAGTATTTAACATGGAGATCCCACTTTTGTCTTGGTTCCACTCTGGCAAGCTGTTGGCTGGAAAACAAATTTGTTTTGTTAAACCAAGATCAGTTAGAAAATTAACTACTGCAAGTAAAATGGTAATTGGACACAATTTCTCAACAGAACCCCTCTAAAGTAAACCATTCCTTGATTCACATTTAAGGAGAAAGTGCCTAATTTGACAACCTTCAGTTTATAAACTTATTTGTGAATTCTGAAACTG
This sequence comes from Xiphophorus couchianus, assembly GCF_001444195.1. Taxonomy (NCBI): domain Eukaryota; kingdom Metazoa; phylum Chordata; class Actinopteri; order Cyprinodontiformes; family Poeciliidae; genus Xiphophorus; species Xiphophorus couchianus. The sequence goes on from NC_040240.1 coordinate 21,363,350, forward strand.
TAATTTCATTGTATTTACTTGCAAAAATCTGTACCGGCTTTTATGAATTCTGCCTACGTTTTCTAGCCAACTTTCTTACAGACACCTATGAATTATTGGGAAAAAACAGAAAAAATGTATTTTTAAATATTTGTAAAACATGTTGATTGTTTCTTGGAGAAAATTATGCTAAAAGCATTAAAAAAAAAAAAAAAATCAGTTGTTAGAATCCTGATGTAATATATTGACTGCCTCCACGGTTTTGTAGCATTCTTAAACGAACCCAAATAATCATGTTTTGAATTAAAAAGGGTTCGATTTCTGTTTCACATTCAGAATACAATACAGTTTGCTCTTCAGGAAACGAGCAACATTACCTCAGTCAGTTAAGCTACAAACTCAGTAAGATTGTGACATTTAGAAATATTCACACAACGGTTTTTCTTTAACTCAATACTGTATGCATGATAACGAGTACATAGTAATGATGTCTTTCAGAAGGCGTTTCTCTATTATGTCTTTGCCACCAAAGTAAGTTAATAACTTTAGAAAACAAAACAATGGACAGTTTAGTGTTTTTATCGACTCAGATACGGGTGAACTAGTAAACTAAACTTTCAGGTTGTGTCAAATAAATTACATTCTATTTTAGGCATAAGAAATAAGAATCTCTTGGCTCCGTTTTTACCTTTGTAAGAAATATATTAAAAAACAAAATCTTATGTTGCTTTCCTCTGCTTTCTTCTTGTTTTTACTGAACCATGTCAGGGTATGCACAAATCAAAGAAAACAATCAGTTCTGGTGGACTGTCGAATCAACACCTCCGTTTGTTTTTTAATCATTTCACCTGCAACATGGATCCTCATGTGAGCGCTGTAATTTGGCAAAGTTACGCATTTTCTGCTATTTTGCAATTGCTTTAATAGCCAACAGTTTTTAGTAGTTAATTTATTTATTATATCTGAACTTTCATGAATACCTTTTTCTTGTCTGCGAGAAAATAAAAAGTGAAAATCTGATTGAATTTGTTTGGGTTTCATTTTCTGAGCTTCCAACCAGTTTTGATTGAATGTCAGCGAGTTGTTTTATGTTCCTCCATGAAACAACTTTAATGGACAACATGTAAACATTTTAAACATGTTTTAAACAGGCTACACTTTAAAGATGTAGCCTGTTTAAAAAAATAGGCTACATGTTGAGATGAGATCTTTTGCCCGACTTGCTTTTATTACTTCGCATCCTATTTGTTATTTGTCTCCACTGGTTAGTTTGTTTCAAAAATATAAAATTAGTCCCTTCCTACCATTGCAGAGCAAAATCCATAAAACACAAACATGTTTCACATTACTTTTTTTTCCTTTCATCATCTTGTTGTTTAATTGTGGTGCCAACAAAGCTTTTTATATGCAAATGATCATTTTAGGGGAGCATCACAGCTGATTTTGGCATACAGATAGAGCTGCTAATCAGGCTTATTTTTGTGCTTATAAATTCACAATGATTGCAATTTATAAAAGAACAATATGTCCTGACAGCTTTATTAATCTCATTAACAGAAAAGGGAAGCATAGTTTTAACTTTTCAAGCATTTTTTGCATTTGGCAACATTTTTTTGTGTTCTTCTCCATAAACAAATCCTCTAAATTAGTTAAATAATGATGTAAAACAACAAAAAGGTGTTACAAAATGAATGCACTTTCACCGTGAGAATGCTTAAGAGAAAAATCAGTGTATTTTATCATCTGGTGGCTACTTAGCAACCATAAAATCAAAGCCACAATTAAGACATAAAGCCATAATTTAGACATATATTTTTAAAGATAACTTTTTCTATTTTGGTAGAGCAGGCGCACCATATAGGGAGGTCATGCTCAATGCAGCTGACCGAAATTGGATGCCCCCTTGTTGTTTTTCCTGTTAATTACTATTGAATAAAGACTACTAATGCCTCCAAACCTTAAAAAAAATCCTACAATACACTGATTCAGCCATAAATTATGTTAATTTACAAAATCTTTCAAATAATTTTGTGCAATTCTTTAAATTGTCACCCTATAAATGAATGTTAAACCCTTATTAACTGCATTTTTTAATCTAAAAAATATTAGTGGTTTTGATGCCAAATGAGGTTGAAGTTCACTTTAATATGGCGTACACAATAATTTAAAGTTTAAACATTTAGTATCCTAACTAAAAAAACATATAATTAGGAATAACTAACCACTAGATGGCAGCAAAGTGCTTCCAAAATAATTATTGGTACTCTAAGTGAAGAAAAAGCATCAACCGCCCAGAGTGGGATACATCAATAACTTAGCTGTTTTAAGACAAGGAGCAGTTTGGAGTGAATATTTCACAATGAAAGGTTTTAAAAGATTAAAGTCAAATTTAAAGTGTTTTTAGTCCAAATAAATTTCTCAAAACCCACGCAGGGTGTGAGCAACTGTAAAGACTAACCCATAAATGAAGATAAGAACACATAATGTAGTTTTAAAGGATATACCATGTAAAAAGTAAATATATAATACCAGATACAGATGTGCGGTTACAGCATCACAAAACATTTAAAAATTTAAAAAACACTAAAGTAAATGGTGGGGGGAAAATTGCTTCTCACCACTGTGGTGATGTTTATTTTATGATACATTACCTGAAAGTTTAACCAGAGCAGATCAAAGTGGGGCGAGGTTGGAGGCGATGGGTCACCTGTCTCTCCTTAAAGGATGAGTCCAGACAGAGGCTTCAGTATCTGTCTTCTGAAAGCAGAGTTGAAGGAACTATTTAAATCTGGTTGATGTAATCTCAGAGTACAGAAGAAGATTCAAATTTAACTGCTTAATTCAGTCTGAAATACTTTTACGCTGCTTAGTAAAATGTGTGCTAAGGAATTCAGAGGATTGTTTTAAATTCTGATTCTACAGCAATTCTTCAGCAGTCATAAATTTTAGGTGTTCTTACAAAACAGAAACTGAAATTTTGCCAATATAATACCATCCACTAATCCTTTTACTTCCACTCTCTGAGATGAGGTTGATGAGACATCCCTCTTCCAGCTTATCCATGGATATCTCAAGGTATTAGTGATCCAACTGGTTCTGGGTCTGAACCAGGCTCTCCTTCTAGTGGCACGTGCCCAAAAAACCCCAAACAAGAAACATCTTGATCAGATGCTGGAACCACCTTTATTGATTTCTTTCTACGTAGAGTAACAGCAACTCTTCAGCTCGCTGCTTTACTCACCAAGACAGAGCAGAGCCTGGTGCAGAGTAAGCTGAGGGTCAGGTGAGGACAGGAGCTGAGGCATGCTGATTTCCAGGTCTCTGGCTTAGACATTATTTAAAAACAAATCTTATTAAAATTCTTACAAACTAAAACTCAAAAATGGAAACTGACAGCTTTTCTCTTTGCAACATTGCAAACTTATCAGTCTTGGTTTTGTGCAGTAGAGGCAAAAGAAGTTGTACAATTTTAATGAAAATTTTAAGTAGGGATGCACTAATTCACTTATTTTCAATTCTAATACCGATCTCCGAGGTTTAGTACGAGAGGTTTATTTAGCCAGTACCAGTCAGATAAAAACAATAATGAATTGAGATAAAACGTTTCTTTTTTTAAAAACATAGAAGACACAAATGTACTGAATTACACATTTATTTTCTAACTCTGCACCAGTACAGCATACACCAATACTATTAAAAGCTCAAACATGTAAAAATAATGCAACTTTAATTTGTTCAGTCAGTAAAATAAGGATTATAAAAGCCGATGTAAAATAAACTGAAATTGACAACAAAAAAGAAAAAGGTTGACTATCTTGGTCAAAGATGCAAAAATACACTGCGATAAATCTCTTTGCAAATAGTTCAGAAAGTGCAATTACGAATTCTAAATCTAATGTAAAAAATATTAAAGCACAACGTCGCTTGGAGCACAAACTATAGAATTAGACTAAATAGATCTTTCTTTATGGATTGGGCATAAGGGAATCCATGCCCAATCCATAAGAGATTGGGCACATTTTTTTTATGTGCGAAGTGCCTTAAATGAATGACAGCTTCCATATTTACGTACTTGTTTACCTCTAAGCTCCTTGTGTTTTTATTTTTATTTCTTTTTAATTTAAGCCAATACGTTTATAACGACTGAAATAATATAGCACAGCTCATCTTGGACGTGCAATATTCTGCTGGGAACACCTGCAGGTCAGGTTTTTCCAGGACGAAGGTGAGAATAATGATGAATAATTCCACATTTTTCTCTGCTTTAAATTCAGTTGTTGTTTGAGGTCTGCTTTTTTTCAGCTGGTGATCTGAAATATTTTATTCTTTCTAAAAATGAAAATTTCTGAAGCCGTATTGTTAAATCATACATTTTCACTTCAGCTGCAAACAGCAGCTGCCTCATTCCTTCAGGCTTTGTATTGTTCTAACCCCCCTGAACCATTCAAGGTATTCAATGTCTGTGCCAAGTTCATCTGGTGAAGTGCCATAGAAACCACAAGCACCATAGAAACCAGTTTAACCAGTGCAGACAACTTGCTCTTCTGTTTCATGATGACGTTCCACTTGCAGTTCCTCTTCTGCTTCTCTAAAGTTAGTTTTGGCTGTATTCTTTTGGTTTCAGCTCTGGCTTTAGAAGAATTTGTGAACAAAATGACATGAAGCATTTTTTGGGGCCTTGTTGGGGAGTTTTGGCACATCTGCCTGGTGAAACCCGGCTGTTGTTCTCTTCTTGTATTTACTCCAGCAGATGGCAGTCTGAGCTCAAACATGAACCTCTCTTTCCTCTACTGTAAATCATGTAAATCTGGCTGAGGTTAGGTAATACACCATTTGTTCACAAATCTGGGAATTATGCAGCTTTACTGGAAGTTAGGTTTTTGGAAAGCGGCTGCTACTGTGAGTTTTTTTCTCTCCCTCGGTTTCTGAGCTTTTTCTTATAGATTTTGGTCTGAATTAATGAAACATTTCTAGGGAAAAGGCTGAGCCATGCCCTCAGTAACCAAAAAACGAGCTCTGCCCCATTTTGTGGCATCGACTCTTCCTCAAACACCAGTTACACGCCGCAAATGGTTTGGGACAGACTGCTTTGAAAACACAAGCGCAACAGCAGCCTTGCAGGAGGCAAAACTTGAATTATATTTTGGGTGAAGGAAAAGGGAGGGAGGTTAAATTAAAAGGAGGCGAATGAAGAGTTAACCTGCACTAGACTCATGTGAACTGAGCAGGACCTGCTCCCCTCCTAATCAGAGCAGAGAGAAAGGGATAAAGGAGGAGGCGGAGGGTGGGAGAGGGCGGAGGGATGAGGAGGAGAAAACGAGAGTTGACACGAGTGGTGAGATGGGCCGAACAGAGGCCATGTGAGGACAGCAGAGAACATTTCCACTACTGACCTACTTCCACACGCTCCCTCTCTCTCACACACGTATACATACTCAGAGAGAATCTATAGAGCCGCCTGATGAGGACTAAATCTCTTGTTTAATTCACTCCAAAAACTCCAAAAACAGAACACGCCGTGAGATAGCGGTCTCGTTTTCTTCTTACACATATTCCTTCCACCAACACTTTGACAGACATTCAAAGCTGTGAAGAAAAATGACAGATCCATTTTTGTCTTAAATGTTTCAGTTGAAACTAATTTTAATATCAGATGACTCGATTTGATGAGAAAAGCAGTTTTCATGTCATGTTTTCTTTTACCAAGGGAATAATGCCATCCAAACCAAAATGGCCCCATGTGACCATAATTGCCCCCTATGCCTAATAACTGCTTGTGCCACCCTCGGTAGCATCAAGCATTTCTAATATCAGTTTTTTACATTGCTGTACAGTCATTTTTGCCCACACTCCTTTCAAGAAATGTTTCATTTCAGCCACATTTGAGTGTTTTTCAGAATGTTCAAAATCATGGCAAGGCATCTCATTCGGATTAAACTCGGAATTTCAACAGAGCCACGACAAAAGCTTGATTTTTTTCTTTTGATTTTTTTTGACCCATTAAGTGAACTTGTTATGCTTTAAATAATTGTCCTGTCTCTTTGAGTGACTGAACATTCTCCATCAAGAAAGCAGAATTCATGCTTCCATGAATTACACCATGTCGTTCACATCCAAAACAGCCCCACATCATCACACTACTACCACCGTGTTTGAATATAGGTGCTTCTGCTTTTGGCTTGTTTTTCTTAAGTTTTGAAGATCATCAATGTGTTTTTGTTTCTTCTTGGTGAATATGAGTTTGATCTTTTTGGGCAGTAGTTTTCCACGGAAGCCATTTTTACTCAGTCTCTCTCTCTCATTGCTAAATCATGAACACTGACCTTAATTGGGGTGAGTGAGGTCAGCGGTGCTTTAGATGTGGTTCTGGGCTATTTTGTGAACTCCTGGATGAGTCATCAAGACACTCTTGTATTAGTTTAGGTAAGGTGGACATTTCCGAGAATGTTCGAAATAGATTTGCCACCCTTTCCAAACTTCTAAATGTTGATGACTTTGGCTCATTTTCAAGGGGTTACGGTTACTGTTATGTGGCACCTTTTAGATCTTTTAGCCATTTCATTGCACAGAGTCCTTTAGACCTACAGGAAATTTAATTCCCTTGGCATTTCAGGGTCAGACGTTGCACTTTACGTGTAGTCGGAGAGTTGCATTTGTTATATTCTCTCTAAAGCTCTGCGATGATGTCTGGATGTTTCAATAGGTACAAAAAGTTAAAATCTTCTGAATTTACATCAGTATTTATGCCATTCAGTTAAGATTTCATAGAGCTACAACCTTGAAAAAGATTGCTTTCTATTGCAGTGAGGCTTTTAGTTCTAGTTTTTAGTTTTTGTATCAGCTCCATTGCTTGAATGATTTGTCTGGGCTGTATTTGTCAATGTATTAAAAGATGAGAAATTCAGTTCAGTTCTAATCTACTTTTGAAATTAAAAGCAAACGGCTCTGCATGCTTCTTGAACATCTGCTTTCTTGGTAAAATGACCTAAAGCAAGCAGTGTTCCTGCATCTGAGTGCAGCAAATCATTTGAGTTTCTTCTGCGTGTCACAAGATTGATCGGTCTAACACAGGCTACCTTCAAGCATTCAGATCAATAGATCAGAGTGAGTTCATGAGCATCTCCTGCTGAGGGAGGTTGATGCAGTTATGTAAAAAAAAATAGCCTTAATGAAATTATTCTGCATCATTGCTTACATCTATCTCTAACTTATTCCTCTGTGTTGTAAGTTGGGCTCTCCATGGATCTCAGTTGTTTGCTTAGCTCATCCTACAGATCTCATCTTGATTTCCCCAAAGCATCATTTTGCCTCCACTGGTTTCACTTCTTCACATTGTTCCCATAGTGCACTCCAACCATCCTCCTTGGTTCTGATATCGGTGTCCAATGTTGGTTCTATGGTAGTTGAGTCTGCAACTGTTTACACACACACACACACACACACACACACACACACACACACACACACACACACACACACACACACACACACACACACACAAAACAGCTTTAAAGTCTTCAGTAATATGTATTAAAAGCACATTTTTGTGTGCATTGGTGACCCATGACTTTCTCCCTGGGTCACCACAGATACTGCCTTGGATTATTTCTGAAAGACTGGAAACACCCAACAGAGCTGAGACTTGGAAGAAGTCTAACCTAGAAGTCTATATCATAACTTGGCCTTTGTCAATTTGTATTCTTGCCCATTTTTCCTGCTTCTTACTTAAGAACTTTTGAGGGAAAACATGTTTACGTGTTACCTAATAGATCCTGACCATTAACAGGTGCAATGATGGAAAGATAATCATTGCTATTCACTCTGTTAATCGTTATAATTATATGCCAGGCTGGTGTTTATCAAGCCCCAATATTGTGGTGTTGTCTTGGTTCATTCAGCACAGATAAAAAAGTTAAATGAGGTTGAATGTATTTAGCTGAAGAAAACATTTTGTAACTAATTTTAAATAAAATATATCAGCTTTTTTGGGCTGTATTCAGGAATATATGATTGTTTTATTTGACTGGAGAATGGAACCTGAAATAAAACAATATGCCAAATTCAGGTTCAGATCAAAGAAGATATTTTTTACACTTCGTCAGGAATTTCCGTCATATGTCCAACATGCACTGAGTTGAAGACTTGGGTAATTATCTAAAATATACATCTAAAATACAGGTAAAAGTTAAAAATTCAACCCATGAGCAACCTTATGACCAAACCTGAACTTGATATTATGCTTCATATAATGATTGGTCATTAGATAAATTAAGTTTAGCAACCAAAGTGCATGTGTTCTTCAAATAAACTAATAATACACTCCTTATAAGCCTGTTTAAAATATATGTCTCCTAGTTTCATTTATTTTATTGGAAATTAAACCTTCAGATTTTTAATTTCTCAGTGAATGCACCACAAGCACAAAAATAATGAAGAACAAAGCAACAATTCTCAATGTTGTTTCTAATCCGTTCGACAAACAGGCAGGCAGTAAACTCCAGGAACGATGGAGCTGATGTTTATTTACAATGCATGTGTGACTTGTGTATAAATCACTCCAAACCGTTCATTACATCAGTTTGTATGCAAGGTGCAGAGTTTCAATAGTTTGAGACTCAGCAAAAAAAAAAAAAAAAAAAGGCATTACGTTGCGTAAAATATGGATCTCTGCTGACTAAGCAAGATTTCATCAGAATATGACATCCAGTATTTTTTTACTACTATATGCTGGTCTGAACTCAGCTTTTTTGGTGCTTTCATCAAGGGATTTTTCATCAGACCTGTCTAAATTCAATTTTATATCAGCCACAAATTTGGAAGAACATTATGTAATGTTTTCAAATTAAGGACAATAGACCTAAACCATTCTTGATTGCTCTAGTTTCATGATTAAGCTCATTCTCCTGCTAAAAGGTGAATTTACAGCCCATTTTCAAATCTTTTGCAACCTCTAATGGGTTTTCTTCCTGGAATGCAAAGTATGTAGCTTGATCCATCTTCATATTAATCCTGACCAGCTTCCTTCCTGTTGCTGAAGGAGTAAATAAAATCAGAATAGCTACTGTACTGTCTCCCCAATACTTATTGGCTGTAATTTTCATCCATGCAACAATAAAAAAATAGGGAATTAGCTTTGGGTCTTTACTTCTCACAGCTAATTCAGATAAAATGTGTCAGACGTTTCATCAATACGTCAAAAGTTTTGGAAAGCAGGGTAGGATGTATGTTGTAAAATTCCTTGGTAGATTACTTGTAACATTGAGTTATCTGAAAGGACTGGACTTTTCTTAAACAGTAATTGAGACATTGTGATCCATGCTACTTCTAATTATCTAATTTGAAAGCTCTGATTAAAATCACCTGGTGGAAACAATGGACAAAATGTCAAATATAATTTTTAACATCTTACTTCTTCACAGCTGTGAAATTTAATCTCTCAATGCGTTAATGTGTAAAAACATTCAAGCCAAAACAAACAAAAAATGTCATTTAATTATATTTTTCAGGTAAGAATTAGGGTTTATTCACAACACAAGGTGGATTTGTTAACCCCAAATGTTTTTATCAGCAGATTTCTCAGGGTGCAATCATCCTGGCTATGCTATCCTTTTTTAATCCCTTTTGTTTTTTTCAGCTGATTTAAAAAAATGTGTGCAACCTATCATCACTTAATGAGCCACACTTTGGAACCTGTTGCATTAGTTTTTAACACTTGGTGTCACATAATTTTTTTGTCTAGGTTTGGGAATGGGAGTAAATGAAAACAAAAGACTAACATTTGCAAATTTTTTCTCAACCCCAACCTGGCACTTTTAATGAGTGGCAAATACGAGCGACATTAGAGTTATGATGGGTTTTGAATAAATAAAAATACCAGAGGTTCGGGTATTAAAGCTGGACCTGTGCGAATCATTCAAAGTTTAATCTCCTATGACGGAGCACCATGGAAATATTATTTTTTGTTAGCATATTTATCCTGGCAAGCTCAATGGATAAACTATTCATGCAAAACAACAGACTGAACATAATAATAAAGACCATTAAGACATAAGAGCATATTATTTTTAGTTCTCTACTTAGAATACTATCAACCTAATTCATAATTTCAGAAATTGGATTACAGGCATATTCATTTTTAAACAAAGTTTCTGAGTTCAGTTCTGGTGAATGCTACGTCTTGATGCTAGTTTTTCTTCGTTAAAACATATCCATCCATCCAGCCATCCATCTATCTTCTGCTTAATTTAGGTGTCTACCACCAATAAGCATAAGAGACCCAATTTTAACATTAGAATAAATCTTGCAGTTCAAATACATTTCCTAAAGTTATCGGAAACATCTATGAGACACTACACATCATTTGGACAAATTTTAAACCATAACATGCTCCTTGGAGCGATATCAAAAAGGGGATATGGCTACTATTAGTTGGAGTATCTTCAAGCATTCAGCATGCTGAGCTGAGTGAATTGTCTTAGGTACAGACAAGACATGAGCTCTAGTAGCATTATTACTGGGTTATTTCCAAGACATTTTAGTAGCACTGGCTGTAGTTCCAAAGCATTGGAACGTATGTTTGGAGTCAAGATGTCTTTGTTGTGTGATGATGAAATAGCTGTCCCATAGCATTTGCTACGGAATCAGATGCACAGAAAGGTGATGTGGGAGCACTATTTACATAAAGCAGCACATCTATCAATGTCATTGTGTAAAGTCATTACATAAAGGGGGGATTAGTAATAACTAAGTTTCCATTTGTGGCATCACCCTTCTTAGACAGTGAATTTGATTTGAACTCTATAAAGGATGGTGAAGGAATCTCTGAATCTTCAAAGAACTTTTTTTTTTTTTTACCTAAAGTCTTTTTATAAAGACCTCTCTTCTGTAACTATATTACTTCAGGTCAGAAACAGCCTATGTGAATAAGATGTTTCTCCTCATCCTCAAGTTGTAATATTTAGTGTTAAATGTAAAGAATTCACATTTCTGTTGCTTTTCCTATCTGCACCACCACCTGCTTATGTGAAACATCCAGTCATTGCATATCTGCAACTGCAAGACTGATTCATAATTGATACAGTAGGACGTCCGTCATATTTCACTTTGTCAAATTAAACAAATTTTTGTTTTTTTCAGCTTCTCAAAGTGTAACAGCAGGTAGCAGCTGTCCTTTAAAAATCAGCACTTATTTTCCCCCATTTTATTCTGTCAGCCTTTCCTTTTTTAAAACAATAGATGTGTCATAAATGGAGAAATCATTATTCAAGCTAACAGTCGTCACACCTCTCATTATATCTATTCAGTCAAAAATGAGGAAGAAAAAGATGATGCAAACCAGACAGCATTTCCTTCCACAGTACATTTACCCAGTTTGCCGTTTCCTGTCAGAGCGCTGCAGCTCTCCTCCTCCTCCTCCTTTTCAGTTCGCTGATAATCCCTTCAACATGTGAATAAGTCATCCACCGCTGCCAGCTCACAGACAGGTCACCCTGGCTTTCTGGGTTTTATCTAACCTGGATTTCAAATGTTAACATATGTGATTTAAGATGTAGACCAAGGCACCTGGTTGGTTTTGGTTTCCTTTACCACTAAATAACATGAAAAGACATGGAAAGAACACACTTAGATATGTCAACTAAGGAAAGCAAGCACAGTTGTCCTAAGAATATTCAACATATATTTTATAATAAACACACTGATTTTATATATAAATAAATTCCCTCTCCCAAATTTTCCATGTGGTGCCTATGAAAAGTATTGACCCCCTTGGATCTTTTTTCCCTTTATAGATCATGAACAAAACTTGACTTTTTTGAACAAAACAAAAACAACTTCTTTTTTTTTTTTACTTTAATGTCGAAGGGAAAACTTATTGCATGTGTAGCTCCCAATCAGGCTTGTACATCTGGACACTGCAGGATTACTATATGCCGACTATATACTATATATGCAGACACTATGAAATATCTGAGGGATCTCAAATAAAAGTCTTCACATTTGTTGCTTCTTCATTGATCCAGTCTATATGGTTCCACTCTACAGATGGCGTTGAGCTCAACATTAATGCTCCTGCTTTGTTATGAACCAACACCGGCTGCTCTGCCTGCTCAGTTGTTTGCCTTTTCTTTGGAGAAACATCTGCCAGGAGTACATACACTGAGTCTTTTAGAGAGAAGCAGTTTGTTTATTTTTAGCCTCTCAAAGAACTCCACCTAAGATATGAGAAAAGATAACCTCTCATCTTTTTTCGAAAGCTCATTTCTGCTGCTTGTGACTCAAGTCCATTTCTTTTGATAAGTACACATAACTTGTGGCCTGCAGAGAGGATAAAAGAACATAGATCAACAAGTATAGACAAGTACATTAGCAAAAAGCAAAAATATCACTTCCTCAAGTTCGAGTTGCTTTTGACTGACAGAATTTACACTCCAGCTTCCTGATATTAAAACATCTCTGGCTGGCTATTAACTTAAATATTTTCTGAATTGAAAGAGATTAGACTACTGCAATGCTTTTCTATCATCAATAAGTTTCCTGTATTCACAGAGTTAGGGACCAGAGCCACCCATGAGTAGTAAGAGTCCATCCTATTTATTTTGATATCCATTCACATGAAATATTGGATTGTTGACAGTATTGCATGTAATCAGTCCTTTGTGATTGCAATACAAATATTGTGATGACTTTAATATGATTAATTGTGCACACTAATAAACCTTTTGGCACATTTCAACAAAGAGATTGTCATGAAAGTTTAAAATATAGTTGACCATGAAAGGGTAAATCGTAACTTTTCAGAAAATGTAGTCTCGGATGCCTCTACAATAATTCAGGTCAGTTTTTAGTGTTCTTCACCACATCCTCTATGGAAATGTGTGATAGGACACCCTCCAGTGATTCCTCTAGGGTCGGGGTGTTTGCAGTGGGAATTCTTATTGATTGCTGAAGTCCTGCCCTACAGTCTTATATGAAGTATTTTTTATTTGTTTGAATTTAAGAAGAAAGCGAGCTTCAATGTGTTGCAACATTTATTTATTTTGAAATATTTATTGTATAAATGTTGACCCTTTCGTTCTGTTCCCTCCCGATTTCCACATTTCTGTTCCGGCTCTCAGTTTGACACCTCAGTGGCCCCCATCTGGCCATTTCAAAACTTCCTGGAGGTGCTTTGAGGGTTGACAAGATTTTAAGGCAACAAGAAGAACTGCATTTATTTATATTGATAATGTAAACTGAATTTCCTATATTCTGGAGATTAATGACAACAAAACAGCTCCTGTGAGATCATATCTGTTAATATCCTTCTGCACAGATATATATTCTCTTCATTGGATGAACTGACAGTTTGTTTCTTTCATTTCCCTGTTTAGTAATAATCCCTTCGCTATGAGGGGCATTTGTTGGATCAATCCAACCAACACAGAGCCCCTATATTAAACCCTCCCTGAATGAACTACTGCCCGCCTTGAATTCCTCAGTTCTGACAAATGACTTGGCTGGTGCGCATTGTCCTCAAAAGACCTCTGACAGGCTGCATTCACGCTGATGGCCCTCAGTCTTCAACCGCAGCTCAGTGTTTGAAAGTGCTTCAACTTAAAAAGATGATTGTTTCTGAAATGGCAGTAAAAGCAGCTGTGTAAAGCCCTGTCCCCTGAAAGTTTGAACCGTGCAGAATGTCATTCAAAAGCCTGCATTTATGTTGTTTTAGGGCTCCATCAGTGAACACAGAAAGTGCAGCTCAACTATCAGAACTGTACAATAAAAACAACTTTCAGAGAAACACAAAAATGTGTGTAGATAAATTAAAAATATCAGTTTTAATATTTTACATAATGTTTTTTGTGCAGCCTAAAAATGCTTTTAAAAAGTTACCATATTTTGTTTTTTCAGAGTACATACCACAGCATATTCAGTGCTGAAACTAAGATGACTCTTTCAGCAGCATGGTGCAAGAAGAAAAAAGAAAAGAAAAGGTTTACCACTGTATTGCATCAGCTCTTCATGTAACATCTCTATTAGGTGTTTGGATCATTTCCAGGAGTCTGAAAGTAATACTGAGAACTGCTGCAGTATTTCAAGAGTTATAATACTTTATTTTTAATCAACAGCAGGTCAAATGTTAAAAATTAGTGACAGCTCAGGAAAGCAGACTCTTGGCACACAGATATTGTCAAGAAAATCCGAGCTCATCCCACTTCCCCATGCTGGAGATTTTAGTTTAACAGTAATAATAAATAAAGTTATCTTTAAAATGAATCACTTAAGTGATATCAAGGCCCAACAGTAGACTTAAGTGTCAATAAAATAAATCTAGTTGTGTGTGTTGTTTTTGTCTCATGCAAACTTTGCTTTAATTCTACTTTTTTCTATCTAATCATAAAAAATCATAGTCAGTCAGAGAGAGTCATTAAACAGGAAAAGCAGGTTTCCTGGAAAAAGAGGAAGTTTCCAGCCTGCAGATTTATAAAAATAGTTGAGACTATTTTAAAGCATGAAAGTTTTAAAAAATTAAATCTAAACATTTTGAGTAATTTGATAAGATTCAAAGTAAAATACTTATATTAATATTGATTTACTTGTAATAATACTTACACTTATATTTGTGAGAACACTTATAAGAAAAACAAGCAAATGTAACTTTGGTATCAAATAATTAGAATAATAGATTATTCTTGGTTTCATTTCAGAAAACATCTGTAATAACTCACATTAAGATCATAATAAGAGTAACTAATAAGTTATGGTTATAAAATCATAAATGAATGATAGATCAGAGAAGCTGAAGAAAATAAATGTGATATAAGTTATGGTTATAAAATTATAAATGAATGCTAAATCAGAGAAGCTAAAGAAAATAAATGTGATATAAATGTGATTTTGACATTGAACTTGAAATGGTGTAAAAGGTTATAAAACTGCAATTAAACATCACTGATATGTTGGAGGTAGATGGTAGGTGAAAGGTGACAGGCTAAGGGAAACAGGGGAACTAACAGGAGAGCAGAGATGATCAGCACCTTATTTGGACATAGGAGGTTGAGCAACCCTGAGACATTGGCACAGACATCATGACATGATGTCTCTTAAGACAGTGACGGATATGAGATCATCTGTCTAAGCAGACAGATAAACCCTATATAAGGTGGGTGCAAAAGAGGAACCTTTCGTTGGATCCTCCGGGCAGCTTCGAGCCAAGATCGAGATGGACAAAGAACTCTGCAGCTGAAGAAGAGCCGGGGCCACGGAGCCGAAGACTGTCTCGCTCATGGAGACCAACCCGTCTGGCCCACAATCTGTGGCTTCGAATCGCACTTCTCTCATCGGCTGGGTTCAGACCCCAAAGACAAAGATGAAGACAAAGACAAAGGCAAAGACAAAGAAGGAGAACTGGTGCCTTTTTTCCTGCCAGCACCAAGTCCTGTGTGACCTCAGCATCCATGCGGAGAGGAGGCTCATCAGACCTGCGGAGATCCTGGCCTTCATCGATCAACATCTTCCTCCTGTTGCAACACCTTCTTCATCATCAAGCCAGGTCTGGGGTTCGAAATACCAAACTCCGTCCGTCTCGCTCTAAGGTTCCTTTTTTAGTTCTCAGTGTCAGCAGTAGGGAAAGATAGACTAGATGACTGATTTTACTTATTTGATTATTTCTGCTACTGAATTAAGCTGTACTGACCCTTGCAAAAATGCCTTACTAATAAAATATTTAGCATAAAGAAAATCTAAAAGATGTTGTGGACATTCAGTTAATGAGTCACCTTAAAGTTCTTTGATGGTTGTAAAATAGCTGTGATGTTTGATTCTGGAGAGGAAGAGGTGGAAAATGTTTTTAGGTTGCTGGTAGCCCATATTTAAAACCTCATCCTTGGGACTCGACCGAGTCACTAAAACCTACCTGGTTCAATAACAAATGCAAGTTGCAAAATAGAGAACGAGCGACCGTTAACAGGTGTGCTCTGTGAAACTAGTTGGCTGTAGGCTGCTCAGTCTGGCTAATTCACAGGGGGAAGAAGGGTGGGACACCTGGATGTAGGCCGTCAGATAACCAGGCGAATCGTTTCTCGAAACCAGCTTAAACAGAGTTTACTTCAGTTCTGGACAGGGTAAATCCCAGCAGATTTAGGAAACTCAACGGACCCGTTAGACGGAGAGCTGGTAGCACATCTCCCCTCTCAGAAGAGGAAGTACGAGAGTGAGAGAGTAGAGACAGAAAGGAGGGGGGGGGTGTTGCGCAACAACAATATACTGTAGAAAGAGATGCTTTTTGACATTAGCTTTCTTTTTGTAATTAAAATGTCGCTATGATGCATATTTTTCCTCAAACATTGTCTTAATATTTTGAAGGCCTACTTTTTATAATAAAGGACAAATCCTTGTGATCATATGGTTACTTGAAAAAGCCTTGATTTAAAATGACAAAAAAATCCAGAAATTCATTATAAACCAAAAGGACCAATTAGCATGTTTCATTTTATTTAAAATTTTACCTTGTGACAGCTTTATTTATCCATTTTTTTATTTTAATCCAACCAAAAAAAACCAACTCAAAATTTCATACATATCAAGATAAAGTGCACCCAAAGTCCCTTTTGGAGATTGGCCTTATTGACATAAAAAACTAACTACGTAATCAGCTGGAATTTTAACCAAAAACAATCTGCCCAACAATTAAACCAAAAGAACTGAGCCTGAAAGGCAGCATTTTGAATAACAGAATCATACTCTTTCCCAAGTAGATAAGAAAAAAATAGAAACAAATAAACACTGATTACTTCTTGTTTCAGAGCTACACCTAAAGGGCAGTAGCAGGTATCCTGAAATGCAAAAATGCACCGAACGGATCAACACAAAGCAAAAACATTCTCAAACACAAAAATAACACGTCTACACCTGGGCAGACTGTGAAAAACATGAAAGCTGAAAACTATAAACCCAAAGACATACAAGCTAAATATGGCTTAAAACATGCTGTACTTAAAGGCATAAAAGCACAGATGTATTAATGAATAACTGCTGAGTTTTAAACTGGGACAAAATCTAATGTTAAGTTGTCATAAATAGAAGAAACGGTGTGATGCTTTAGGCTTCAGAGATTCTCTCTAATGCCCTTTAATAGCGTTCTGATTTTGTACTTTAAAGCTAAAGAAATTTACATTTTCTGCAAGAATTTCCTAATTTCAGAGAGTAGGGGTATTTTTCTGGGTATATTGATCTTTACTGACCAAACCAGTCAAAGTTAAAATAAAGAAGCAACTTTTATAGACTGAAAACGTCATTGTTTCCAGATTAGTTAGAAGCACATTGATGCTGACCGTAACATTTATTTGTTGGCTGTGACCCTGATAAAAACAACAGCAATTTGTGAGCAAGAAGATTCCAGACAGATTCATTTTAAACCATCTGCCAGGCAGCTGTCAGGACTCTCTCTCCCCTGCTGTGCTGGGAGGCCACAAGTTATGTTCCAGTTGTATAATTACATCCAAAAGTTGAACATATCAGAATCTGTAATCTGCTACAGCTGACAACATAAAGGCTGTTTTGATCTATATATGTTGTAGCTTCCAGGCCTAATGTGGGTTTGTTGTAGTTTCCCAGAAAATGGCTAACAGAAGAGTACACTTTGTAATTGACTTTGGGAAAACAACAAAGAGGATTAATGTCAAAAATACCAGGAAGGATGGGCAAATGATCAGAGGATAAATTCATATTCTCAAAAAAATCATATTTTCAAGAAAACCTCACAGTTGTAGTTGAAACTGATCACTGAAAAATGTTAGCTTGTATTTACCTTCTGTAGTATGAAATATTCAAATGATAAAACTGTGCATTCCTTTCTTTATATTTTGCTTATAATGGAACAAAACCATTTAAATCTTTCTCCAAGTTATTTGACAATCATCAACAGGTTTTTTTTTCAGTTCAGTTCTTGTGTCTGACTCTGAAAACATGCAATAAAGTGAAGAATCCAACCATTAGCTTTTTTGTGAATCACCTTGCTGGTGCCACTCTTACGTCATACAGGACATGTATTTTATACAGGACATGTATTTCTATTGCTTATGTCTGATAACAGACAATCAAAATATGCAGAAACTTTGTAAAGCATCATTGGCAGTGCAAGAATTGATTAGTGTGATGACATACTGAGAAACAATTCAGGATTTTGGTTTCTACATTTGGAAAGTCAATAGGGAAAGTCAAAACGTTTTTTAGTTGAACACTTTCAGCTGTTGTCACATTGTTTCCCATTTAGTCATGCATGTTGGCGCAATTGAAAACATGAGTCATGTGGGCCTACACATTAGAAAAATAAAGGACATTTATGTAAATCAACACTTGTGATGCATTTGAAATGTGTGTGTTGATTTTAAAATGTTTATGTAAAGTTTGTCTTCACCGAAACCAGTCTATAATTCTTTTTCTTCCTTTTCCCCCACCATTCATTTTAACAAATCAGCTAACAATCTGAGAAATTAAATTTTGATGCTGTACCAGCTGATGTTTTATTTTTAGTTTTAACCATCTGACACCATCCACACTAAGCTATGGAGTGAGACAACTCCATGGCTTAGTGTGACAATAAGTATGATTATAAACTTACCACAGTGACATCTGGTGTGACTAATCTACTTTGTCTAAAAAAAATCATTTCAGTTTAAATATTCTAGTTATATTGTCTGTAAGTCACAGATGTTTCCTTGCTGTTCATAGATTGCTATCCTGGAGTTTCCTGACCAGTTTTTATTCTGTCTCTGTTTTTCTGGGGGGGGTTTCCTCAAAAGTAGGATAAAAAAATTATTCAGTTTGTTTGTTTCTTTTCCTGCAATAAATCAGTATGAAAAATGCTTATAAATTTGTGTTAAATATGAACGTTTTAGTAAAAATATTAGAAATTTGTTTTCTAGTCATGCCTAAAACTAAAGAGCTCAAAATTACGATTTAATTAAAAATGATCTTGGTTGTTTACATACCTTCAGGAAATCTGAAGAGGTCACTTAGCAAGAATTTATATTTAAACTTTCAAATTCTTACTAATAAACCCAGTTGTGCAAGACTTTTGCTTACTACCAGATAAAATCCTGCTTTTTGGTCTCTTGTTGGACTGAAGGTTTGCAGTCGTGGCTTGGAGACATGTCAGGATCCATAACTTGTTGCTCAAAGCTCCTAAAACTCATTAAAGGTCAATACACAAACCTGAAGCCTGTTCCTCTGAGCTCAATCAAATGAATATTTATGGCAACAAATATTTTCATAAATCTGTTAATCCAATTTCCAGGAGGAATACACACAAAAGCAGCTTGCAATCCATGCCAATGATTTTACAGTATCCATACAATCAGTATAAGGTGGAATCTATAATGAAGTGCACAAGCTTCTATTATATGTCCTTAAATGGTCTTTCACAGTAAGTACTCTCATGCTACCATTTTAATTTGGCCTAATGGATATTTAAACTTCTCACAGGTTATTAATTAATTTACTAATTTTAAGCCATCAATGTGAACAATTTTTGAGTTGCCAGATTGTAAAAAACACTCCATGTTGAAGATTGAGGTCATTAATTCATTAGTGATTTGCTTCAAACAAGCCTTACCGCTACTTATCTTTTTGTAATTGCTAGTAATTAGGTGATTTAATCTTTAAATAATTAGATTCTGGTCTTGACATCCTAGAAAAGGATTTTGCATTCAGAGGCGATTCCTGATTAAATTACAAAAGGATAAAGAAAAGACATAACTGGACATCCAATAACCAGATATTTATTCACAATACAGCTACTTATGAATCTCTAAAGCTTTAAATGACTGAATATTTCTACACTCAAACTAACAATTGCTGAAGTTGTGGATTATTTATTTCCCAATTCTTTCTGGAAAAAGAAAGAAAACAAAACAATAAAAAGAGGTCATGACCAGCACACGTAAACTTACAAACTTCTGGAAAGATCCACTTGAGTTGTGCTATGATCTACAAGAAATGAAGGGAAACAGCTAAAAGAAGAAGCCACTTGCTATTTTCTGGCTACGTCACTCAGTTTAATTGATTCGAAGAGTCCTATATGCCAGACAAGTTGTTTATTTCGCCTCCTGTCATGGTCACAAGAGATAACTAAAGTTTTATTGGCTCATTTTAGAGCTTCTGTCTTTGTCATGGCCGTATTTATAAATGGGATGTGCTTAATTGCAGTTCCATGTCAGCTGCCTCGTCTGCCGGTTCTCTTTGTCTTCTACAAATTCACGATTAACATTTGGTCTTTCCCATGGCAACATGTGCAATTTGAAATATCTTTGCTTTGTCAAGACGTACAAACACAAAAGCAACAAACCAACATCAGAATTTTCTTCTGAAACAGATTGTCATTTTGCATCCTCTGTCCGTGTAATTTTAAGTCATGAACATATGCATGTTCAAATACAGGATTTACTTGCAGCAGTTATTTATTTGCTTTGGGGAATTTTTGCCCACAAGAAAACACTTCTCCATACTGCACTGATGGAAACTAATAAGGGTTTCTTTTTCTGATGTCACTCAATACTCAGGAAACTATTTATGCACCAAAAAATCCAGAACTATAATACATGTGTTTATCTAAATAATGTACAAAGCAAAGACTTAAAATAACAAAAATAGTCATGTCAAAAACAAATGTCAGTATTTCAGAGAAAAAAAAAATAGATATATTCAAAAAATATTGTTTTTCAGACTGTATACATGTAAACAACCCTCCAATTAAAAAACGTTTCTGCAAGTTTCGTTTCCTTTGATTCAAAACAAAAGACTAACTGTGGTGTTAAGCTGCTTCAAATGTGTGTGTGGTTTTAAAAGTAGGACTCATTTAGATTCCATTCAGGGTAAAAACTTCTAATATAGTTCCTTGTCTTTGCAGTTTTAAAAATGGCAGATTTTACACTCTGGGCCATATGTACCACTGAGATTTCGTAGTTTTTATACGCAAACTACAGCTAAGAAAAAAAGAGACATACTGTGTACATCTATATTATTCACAAAGCCCATTTTCACTTTTGTTATGTCAAACATAATATAGAACAATTGTTTGCACCTGTCTTGTGTCTGTATTTGGCGAAGAAGTCATGCATATGTATAAATCACACTAAATTACCAATGAGGCAATTAGTGTCAGATTTTCAATGAACAGTGCTGGGTGTGATATTGAGTTTCAGTGAAACGTTTCTTTATTCTTGCAGTGTAAAGGAATAATCCTCTAACCAGGGCCTCACAATACTGTGCACTATAATACCAGCTGCCTCTTTTTCTGGTGAATAACTGTCATTGCAATACCAATGTGTCAATGTCCTCCACAAATTATGACAAGTATCAGGTCAGGTTAGCAAGAGGTGGTCAGAAGCAACTTCTTATGTAAAAGTGGTTTTAATACAAGACAGGATTTCACTAAAGGATCAAGGAAACCTTTAGTGCTTCTAAAGGTAGAAACCAAGCAAACGTGTTTGAAGAAATAGGGTGATGATAGAATTGAAGATACAGACAGAAGCTGCTGGCATGCAGAGTGAAAGTAAACTAACAAGGGCCTGGATCACCACTATGAACGACAGGATAAATCTTCTGTTTTAAGGAAATTACAGTCGTTTTCATGTTCGGCCAAGACTTTGATATCTGTCGAACCTTGCTTATATTTTGACAGGTTTGCTTGTATATTTATTTGGTTATATGTTAGTTGCTGAGTTTTATAAAGCGACAGAGAATATTACAATATTTAAATTACTCAATCATTTATTGATTCTGTCAGACAAGTACAGTCATTGTAAAAAGAAAGTGCACCCAGTGTCAGTCCCCGGGGTTTCAGTCCGACTGTTACCAGATTGTAATGCATCCGTCATGATATTTTTATTACATAAAAACAATGTCAAACTGAAAAACTTTGTGAAAGATCATGTAAAACCTTAAATACTTACTTGTGCAAGATAACAATAACACAGCAGTAACATCACTGTCCAAGCCTTTCCATAGTTACATTAACTGAAGCTCCAAATAAAGTACTGTCACTGCAGTCATGCAGAAATTTTCACACACTTAGTGGAACTCGTCTTAGGACAGTTACTTTTCCATCATTTCATGGGAGCTGTAGCTCGCAAGTAACTGATGCTCAAAGAGTAAATTGACTGGAGAAACTTTCAGCTGAGAATAGAGACAGAGTTCATCTAGAGGTGAAACTGAGGACTTGTATATGACATCTGCTTCCAACCCATACATGACTCCAGAACTCAACTATTTATAACTTGTAACACAGTAGAAAGCCCCGAAGGCATACATGCACTTATATATATGCACCGTTGTAATATTAATGGTGTGGAGACATAAATCTGTTGACACAGTCAAAATGTGAAGGGTCATGCCTCTCTTCGGGAGGTGTAGGAAGGCAAGACCATAATGTTTTTCCATTATATTTTAATGTTTCAAGGTAAAATCAAGGTTAAGTTTTGAGAGAATGAGTTCAAGTCCTCTGAAAACATGGAAACATGAGTGTGTTTTCTTACGTGTTTATGTGTGTGATGTACTGGAAAGCTGGCGTGTGTGACGGGAGTTCCCAGGAAACCCGACCAAGCAGCATATGAATGTACACACACACTCATGTGTTTCAACACTCGTGTTTGAGCAAACACACACACACACACTCCGTGCACATGTGCTCTCGTAGAAACTATATGAGCTTCCAATTTGAAAAGAATAAGATAAACACACTAAATCAATTCACAAAGCAGAGTCACCAGGTCAGGAGAGACTCCTGCATGTTGTCACTCCTGTGTATTTGTGGGCTCTGAAAACCATCCACTCACCAGCCTGGCCTTTCATATCAGTGCATCAGGAAACCTTAACCCCACTTTCTATGCAAGAATGCTGGCACAGAGGAAAACAAATACACTTTGATCCTCCACTGAAAAAAAAGCGACTCTGAACACCGATGAGTGACCCGTTCACCAAGTCGGAGTCCTCAGGTGACCCCTTATATGCTGCTTCTGCGCCACAGCTTTAAATAGACGCACTTTTATCTCAGTGACTGATGAAAGCAACCACAAAGATCTACACACTGACACCTTTATAGTAGAGTGGCTGCTTGATTCACCGACCCTGTGAACATAAAAATGTCCTCTGGTGGACAGTTTGCAATGCTGACAAAGAGGTGAAAATACCTGGAAATGTATTTTGAGGTTTTTGTTAGAAGCAAACAGATCTAGATTCCAGCTGACACGTGTTTTTAAAGGAACAGATCAAGTTTAAATGTCATATAAGCTCTGGAGGTGGACAATGAGATGTTGCACTATGGTGCTTGCATGATGATCCTTTTAGTTCTGCAAAGCTGCAACATGAAACGATCACAGATAAGGCCAGTTTTCTGTTAATCTGGGAGCCACCATACTAGAGCTGAATGACATTAAGCTTTTCCTTTTCAAAAAAATATTTTGTCATATTGCTTGGCTTCCATTATGTGGTAGAACCCAATATTTACCCCCACTTAATTAGCTTATTTTTATTTTCCTGTAAATGCAGCACACAGGCAACTGAGACCAAACTAAAGGTAAAAAAAATAATAAATCTGAAGTATCTGTAAATAATTAAAGAAAATATACAATCCACAAGCATAATCTATCATTCTCAAATAATATCCTTCTACTTTTGATGCTAGAATCATTAAGCAAATAAGAAGAGAGTCAGAATTTGTCTTTTCTCCATTTCAAACCTTCCTTTCTTCAAAGTCACAAATTCCCTATATTTTAAAATATAGGGAAATAAAAACATATTTGCCCCAATCCCCAATGATGTCTTCAGTTTTTCAGAATCTGGCATCTGGTTTTCAATCAGCCTAAAAGAGCAAACATCATCTCTCTCGCTGTTCCTTCAGCTCCACTAGCTACCTCTAGTTGCTTGCATCAAATTGAATTCACCGATGTTGGCCTACAAAGTGCTAAATGGAACGGCTCCCATCCACTTGAACACTCTCGCAAAGGCTTATGTCATGACTGGGTCACTGCAGTCAAATGATTGTTGGATAGCAGTGCCCGCACTACAATCAAGGCAATCTAATCTCTTTTCTTGCGTTGTTCCACAACAGTGGAATTACCTACTGAACGGCACCAGAACGTGGGGCGTTACTGTCGATCTTCAAGAAGCTCTGGAAGACCCAGCTCTTTAGCAACCGCCTTCTTCTACCCACCAATCTACTAAATTTTTTCTGCACTTCCCTCTATGTCTGCACTCTATTTCTACAGTGTTACATCGTCACCTCTGACTGAACCTGACTAGTGCTTTTCCTTCTAAGTGGCTTATTGTTAAATTTGTTATATCCTTTGTTGTAATTCACTTCAGATAAAAGCATCTATCAAATGCAGACATGATAATGTTTCATTTCAAACATATTTTGTTATCTGTCCAAAACAAAGTCTTGTAAGTACCAAATGTAGTTTGCAAATGGTAGCTTAATTTCTCAGGGTGAAAAGGTTATCAAAAAACAGGTCAGACATGGAACAGTAATTGGTGAATCATGAATTAACCTTGATTAACCAAGTTTTTCAATTTCACCACACAAAGGCCTGATTACTGCCAGACCTTTCGAATAAAAAATTACTTAGAACCTCACAATTAAGAAAATTAAGATTTCAAAAAGCTACACATTCTGCCTTCATCTGGAAAGCATTACAAAACAATTTCTGAGGTTTTGAGGCATCAGAAATGTCTCCACTTCATTGGTCAGCAAGTGGGTTAGCAAGTTATCCCAGAAGGTCACGCATGAAACCAAACCAAAGCTGACATGCCTCACCTCAGTTAGGAATTCAACATTCAGCAGTAAGAATTAGACTAGTTCAAAAATTTGCATCCGTGGTTGATTTCCACGGTCAAAACCTACAATGAACATATTAGGATCATTAATTTAGATAAGAATTTGTGAAGTACGAGCATTTATGCGAGATAAAACTAGAATTAGTTTTAGAGAAGGGTGAGCTTGCATAACACTGCCTAATCAATTCCACATCAGAATTGGATAAGTAGGTAATGAGGTAATGATTGCTGATTAATTAATAAGCACACCACTAATGCTTATAAATGGAGAACATATTTTAGATTAACTAAATATGGAAATTTTCATCTAATGATAGGGTAATGATAAATGAATTGTTTTAAGCATTGATAACACATTTTTCTGTTGAATGAACAAATATGTTCTTGAAAAATAATGGTACTTTATGCCGAGTTTGAAATCTTTCACAAATATATTGATTATTTTTTCCATAAAAAATTACAAAGGCTTAATTGCCTATTTTGAACGCCAATTGTTAGATATGCAGAACTTTAACTTTGCTGCTGCTCTGACAGTTTTCGTTTTTAAACCAAGCCATTTTTAGATGTTCTCAATAAGAGATAAACATATTTTTCTATGATCCGCTTAAAGGCAATAGGTACGGGGTGGCTTGACACCACCTTTCACTTATCTTCATAAAGATTGACCATTTTTACAGCCGATTATATTTATATTCCTTTATTTAATCAGGTAAACCCCGTTGAGATCTAGAGCTCATTTGAAGCACATAAACTTGATTTGATTTGAAAAGTAGGCGTTCAAAAACTATTTTGTTAATGACTTACTAAAGTTATTTACTGCCAAGGATGGTGAAATTCTCCTTGATATTGCAAACAAATCGGTCAACAAACATATATTTATTTAGTGCAGTTGAAACATAAATGCAATCATTGTTTATTGACTGCAAACTATTTCCCAGTTTTGACCAGCAAAGTGCATCTTTTCTCAGCGTTAGTAAAGATGATCGCAGTTTTGATGATTACTTTGTTCTGACACTGAATTTTTATTTTACAAAAATATATCAAATTCTTGAAGTGAAGATAAATAGTCTAATCTTCGAGGTTGCAAAAAACTAGAAGGAATAGGATCCTTATACTACTGAATTATTTAATCATTATTGGTAACCAAATCCCCAGGAAGCATCATATACAATTGATCACCTGGCTCATTTATTATTCAAAAGAAAATCAAGTACGTCTAGATACAACAAAACTGTTTCAATACAGGAATACAAAGTTTGTTCATCCATCGTTTGCATGGAGTATCAGTGTTTGAATAACATCCACTTCAACTGTAATAAAACTTAGCTTTGAGAGAACAAATGGACTACACTGCTGTCACTGTTTCAGCCACATTTAGGGTATTTTACTTTCGCAAACACATCTTGTCTTGGAGGTTTGTTTCTTCCTTGAATATGTACTCTAAATCTGTATTTGTGCAATGATTTCAAGCTATTCTAACCATTCATCCATCTCTGTCTGAATGTTCTCTAGTCTGAATTGTCTAGGAATCAAAATTGCTGTGCTGGGGACAGTTAAGGACATAATAATTCTTAGAGCTCTGATAGAAACAAAGACTTTTTTGTTGTGTGAAGGACTTTCATTTAATTGATTTGGCATCTAACCACTTATTGCACATATGCAGCCATCTTTTCTTGTTTTCACATTTTCTAGTCTACTGATTTTGCAACATTTTTGGAATGAAACATTGATATATTATATGGAAATGTTGCTGAATTACTTTAGCTTCATAGTAAAAATATAGATATTTTCAAGGACTTATGATTTTCTTTTTGGTTGAAATAACATCTAAATTTTGGGCTACATTTAGTCTAAAAGTAATATATTAGTGTATGTCTGAATTAAATGATAAGCAACTATTGAATGTTGACTTTGAAGGGAAGACAATAATTAGCAAATGGCACCGGTATCTGGGGTTCCAGTTCCAGATGTAATCATCTGTACAGAGGAAACTCTGCTACCACTGCACAAGTCCATGTATGTATGTATGTATGGATGGCTGGATGGATGGATGGATGGCTGGATGGATGGATGGATGGCTGGATGGATGGATGGATGGGCCCCTCAATGGGGCTTCATTTGTTAAAAACATCGGCATTTAGTTTGCTGTGCTGTTGTAGTGATCATGCTAAGATCCATTTGAGACCTTTAGCACCAACTTAAGAGTTCAGTAAGGGATCTAAAGAAGTGATTTCTCCCATCCACTATTCAGGACAATAGCAGACAAAATCTGGGCACCCAAGCAAAATACTAAGTGAAGTCTAAGAAAAATTCTAAAATATAATCGGTACTGACAGCAGGCCACTTCTACAGTTTTTATGAAAATACATGCATGTACAAAGAGTCTGCACAAGTCTTAACTTTCATACAAAAGGTGCAAGAAGGAAACCTTGAGCACTAAAACCTTCAGGACAAACTACCCAAATAGTGTAACACTCAGAAGGTCAACATGGAGCACAAAGAACACAGCAGCAACATGATAGCCTTCACAGTAAAATTAGGCCTTCAAAATTCGCTACGATCAATTCATGATTAATTGGACACACTGGGTGGTCTTAATCCAGTGTGAGGAGGGTCTCAATGATAGCTACCTAGATTTAATACCGAGTTGCCTTCCAAAACGGTTATGTGTGGCCTCAATGCATCGTGGTAGAAATGTTACTTTGTTAAGGTTATGCGATGATGGCTTTTAAAAAATCTTCGAGACAAAAAGAACCTTGTTTTGCTTAAGTCCTACATTGACATGTAAGGAAACAAACAGGAGGACATAGGCACTGACTTTGCACAGTGTGTTTTAAAAGAAATGTGTGAGTTAGACTGCAGGCAGCTCAGTTTCTCAGACATCTGAACAGTATTATCTGTCAAATTTATGTGTGTTTTGTGTAGCTGAGATGTCTGGGGAGAATCCTGATTGTGGCAGCTGTTTTAAAGTGAATGTGTTAATAACTTGAATATGCTAAAGGTCTATACATGACACTTCCTCATGAGACAAAAAAAGCACTATTTTACATCTGAAATACAAACAGGTCTGACGCTTTGGGAGTGTATTTGCATTTGCAGAGTTTCATATTTCAGTCTATTTCTACAGCTGTGCGCTCAGATTTCATTTTGGTTCTCCCTCTTATGGCCAAATGTGTGAGGGCAGACGTATTATTCTGGCCCTGGGCTGTTTCACAACATTTGCATTAAGCTGCTCAGTTCCAGAAACTCTAGTTTATTGATTGTTCTAACCTGAAGACAGAAACCTTTCCAAGAAAAGAAAAAAGAACCATTGCAAATTGTGCTCAGAAGCGCAGTGCATTTCAGATTTTCTTTTTTTAAAATGTGGCCTAAATATTATAAGGTGAGATTTTAGTAGGATTCACAAATGTTTCAATGCTTACACAACAAGCAGTTAAAAAAGTAAACATGGTTAACACTGCCTCTGGCAAAAACGGTATCTTTCCAGCAATATTTTATCATTTCTACAAGATCGTCGTTTTCTTTAAAAATCCGGACTTAATGTTTGCAGACTTGGCATAAAGCAGTGGTTTCCAAAGTGTGTGCATTCTTTAAGGTTCTTTCCAAGTGACGCTAAAAGTTGGACAAAGCGCTGTTGAATTTACATGATGTCGCCATCTTATGATTTATGTAGCGGAATTTTATTACTGACGATTAGACAGACATCTTCTCCTGCTCAGAGAAAACCACTGTGCATGTCTTGAAGCTCTGCATGCGAGAGAAAGGAGGAGGTGATGGGTGACAACAGACACACGTAATTAGTGAGTCACGTTATTGCTTGGATTTTACAGCGCCATGTTAAGTCCCTGAACTTCACATTTTAACGGGAAAAAAAGCGCAATGCGACTTGGATGTAACGAGTAACGCGACGGTTTTGTAGAAATATAGTGAAGTAGAAAGTCTGATACTTACTGTAAAATGTAGTGGAGTAATAGTCGAAAGTATCTATTATTAAATCTACTCAAGTACAGATACACAAAAATTGTACTTAAGTACAGTAACGAAGTATTTGTACTTGGTTACTTCCCACCACTGGTGACCAGATCTAATGGGGGTGTTCACAGATATTCTCCATCTAATGTGATTGATCTCTAAATGTGCTAAGATGGTAGCGACAGCACCCTGCCCGCTCCAAAAAAGACTGACTGCAGCAAAGAGGGGTTTCACAAAAAACTGGTTCAGAAGGGCTGATGCCCATCAAACCATTCAGTTTTATTTGTGAACAAAATCTAAAGCCATGTATCCGCCTACCCTTTTCTTTCCAATCATGCTTTACTTTACAAAGTTTGATAACATAAATTATCAATCAAACACAGAGTTTGTGGTTGCAAAGACTTACAATAGGAAACATTTAGATGTGTAACCTTCAGCATTGCTTTAAAAGGTGTATTTTTAAAGCAATGCATCCGTTAGAAGAAAACTCACTTTGTAGAGATGAGCTTCCCAATTTGACGCAACATTTTGGATGAACATTAAGGCGTATTCTTCTGCTTCACCACTCTTCACACTCTTTTGTCCCAATTTTTTTTTCAAAATCCAAACCTTTCAATTCACCTTCTCTTTTATTAGTTTTGATCTTTTCTCTTGTTTTTTTGTTCCCGTTTCTCATGCACTTTCCACTTTTCCTCCTCATCTCTTCCTCCCTCTTTTATTCTACACTTTTACCCCCTTTACCACCTCACTCTCTCTCCATCTCTATCACCCTCCCTCTTTCTGCCTCTCTATCTTAATGAAAGAAGGTCTGTTACACAATTGCAGCAAAGCTATTGAGGTCTTGGGAGCACAAAGGCTGCATTCAAACCTCTGTGCTATTTTTCAGGAACCAGGCTCGGCACAGAATCGCATTTACCATCTGCTGCTGTGTGCGAGACTGTGATTGTGTGTGTTTATATCATATGGCCTCTCTCACCTACATGCAGACTCAAATCAGCAGCAAACAGAAGAAGGTAAAGAGTTGAAACTAGAAGGAAATTCTGATAGAATTGTTTGCAAAAGGTACACAGGCGTGAAAGTGAGATGTGCTGTTCCCTTAGGCCATGTATGCAGCGACTGCAAACGCAAACACGTTTATATCAACGTGTTTGGACGACTCCTCCACTAAAAGTTGGTCAAAGACACATTTTTTTATACGTAAACTTTATAAATAAACCCTTTAAAACATACACACACGCACACAAACACACAGAGAAAGCCATCTGGATCTATTTGGGTCAGAGCTGAAATGAAAGTGTTGTCGCAAGAACAGATAGTTACACCAACACAGATTTTCTCTCAGCTCGAGTATATATTTATTTATATACATGCATGTGTGTGTCTATAAGTGTATCTGAGAAATGCACGAACCGAGTGCGTTCATGCTCCTGTCAGCTCCACTTGTCTCGTTGGGCCACATTTGGACAAGTGCGTCTACGCTTCTTTCCTTTCGTGCTGTCATGTTTATTCTCGGCTGTATACCTTTATGTTTCCGTGTCATATTAACCTATATTAACACGGTACAGAAACCACCTGACTCCTGCGCATCAAAGCTCCCCCGGGCTGTTTCAGACTGTCACATCTAACTAGACTAATGTGGTTCCCTTTACATTCCCTACGCGTCGCAGGGTCGCCAGAGCAAGATGCAAACTCCCTTGTGTAATGCAAGACGCTGAAGAGGGATTGTTGCACCGTCGCCTGCAATGAGAGACAGATCTGAGTGCAGATGTGCGGAGCTGCAATGATGTTATATAATGTTCTAACTTCAGCTGGGCAGCAGATGGGCGCGGTTCAAACACACCAAGACGAACACACGCTAGTTAGGTGCTTGAAAGTGTCAGTTATTACTGCTTTATGTAAAAAAAAAAAAAGTTCTGTTTTACATAATGTCAAACAGAACATTTTTAAAGTTTAAAATAAAGCCTAAATTATTAAAACTTATATTGTAAAGTATTCATACCCTGTGAACCTTTTCACATTTTGTCAAGTTGTCAAGTCACAACTCCGGCGTACTTAAATTTGATGGAGAGCGTCTCTGTAAACATAAATTTTTAAGTCCTCCCATGATTCTTAAATGGGCTTAGGTTTGGACTTTGAATAGACCATTCTAAAACATGAATAAACGCTGATGTAAGCTATTCTATTGTAGCTCTGGCTATGGGGTCAGTGTGACAGTGTTATGTAAATTGACTATGAGCTTTACATCATGTTATAACATTTTTCACTTACCAAAACCATACCTGGAGTCTGCCAATTACCTTGCTTCTCTCATGCTTGTTTGAGAAATCTTTTAATCTCCCCTGGCAACAATTCTGCTGTGAAAAATGCCTGGGTGGACCAAGCGCCACAATCGAGGCACAGCTCCTCCTCGGAGCTGCAGTTTTCAAGTTTCCTCATTACAGAGCTCCCCTCCCTCTGGTCTCACTCACTCAGCTCCTTCAGACTAGCCTGCAGCAATTAGCAAATACCTGGTGGAATTGCGTCTCTGCTGAGCTACTTCTCAGTGCAACACTTGTTAAATCATTAGAGGAGCAATGTTCCTCAAGAGCAGGAGTTTTTGAAGAGACACCAAATTTCAAGGCATTGAATTCTGTTGTCAAATTTCTTTTATGTCATACTTGATTTTAATGTAGCATTTTTATAACAACTGAAGGTGACAATTAATTGAGTGGACATACTGGTTTTATACTTCAACCCAACTACTCCCAAATTTCTCTCTTATCTGTCTCCCGTTTGTCTTAGTTTGCCATGATTTGGTTTGTTCACCGATGCTCTCTATAAAACTTCACATAATGGCCTTATTTATGGTTAGAGTAAAGGAGGCAGAGTCGACATGCAAGAGACAAAAGTATAAATAAAAAATATTTGTTCTTGTCCTTTCACTTACAAAATATGAATTGAAGTTTGTATCTATGTGACATCACAGTAAAGTTTGAGTATAAAAACCTCTGCTGGGCACTGCATCTGTTTGAAACCATGTTAAAAATTTGGTGGTAGCTGTGCTGACAACTTGCATCTCAAATTTTCCAACTCAAATCAAAAAGAGGCAAAAAGTTCAGACAGAAAAAAGCATCAAAGTCTCAAACAGGAGCATCAAGTCTTCAGGATTAAAGTAAAGACAGCAATGCTGCAGCAACTAGAGATGCGAGATTTAAGCATGACTGAGTCAGTCTAAGGTCTTAAAGGTACAGAATACGTTCAGATTAAAAAAACATACAAAAGAAATATAAATACACACTTTCAGCCAAACTGAGAATAACAGAGTATTGAACTGTTAGATTGGACTAGTAGATGCCATAATACTGAGAATGCATCAAACAATGGCTTTCGAATATGATTTAAAATCTAAGTGGAGAGCAAAACTGGGACATTTACCACACATGACAATAAACTAAGAAGACAAAACATTTTCAATTTTGCACTCCTTCCTAAACCAGTATGGATTATAAAGGTTCTGGTTCCCATCACAAACAGTAGCTGGGCAAAAGAAGGGGCAACACACCAAACAGGTTGCTATTCCATCACAATGACTGCACATTTGACTAATAAACAACTGTTCATAAACACACACCTAAGTCAACCTATGCATTTTCTGTAGCGCTAGTAAACAGAAAAATGACAGATCAGGGGAAGACATGCAAAGCTCAATACATGGTTTACTAGAGTTGCTTACTGCACCAACTCAACGTGTGCATTTATATGTGGAAGCAACCAGAGTACCTGGAAAATCCACACATGCATAAGGAAAACATGCACAGAAAGGCCGCAACTGTGATCTGAAGACCTTCTTGCTTTGAGGCATTGCTAACTACTGCACCAGTTAAATGCAGTTAATTTATACAATGTAAATCCACAAAAAATGGAAAGAAAAATTAAATTTATTAAATGCACTATTGAGATCTATTCATTAAGAAAACCACACTTCTCACTAAACGAGGAGACTTAAAGGTAAATCAGGAAGTTGCATTAGATCAGTTGGTGGTCCTTGTTGTCTGACCGAGAGCAGCAGATTAAAACCAAAACTCTCCAAGACCAAGTCTGAACCTTTTCACCTCATTCTGAGACCAGACAAACTTTTATTTAACATGATCCAATTCAAATCAAAACTAAGGATGAGGTTTGATGTCAGGTCTTAAAGGAGATTTGCTGCAGAAACCAGAAACACACTCAGGCAGAAAAGAAGCAAAATTCTGGCATTGACTAAATCTGTTCAACCTATAGACCTATCTGTTTTACAAAAGGTACAACACTAAGCACTCTTATTTTTAAAACAACAACCTTCACACAAAAATTGTAAATCTCTCTCCTAAAGTACTAAATATACTCCAAAAGTTAACGTTATAGCTAATCGTTTTCTGATCTCAATCCCCTTTTAAAACTGTTGACTCAAATTACACACTCTGGGAATGAATCAAAGTGGCAAATTAAATCTGTTTTCTGATCTTACAAAGAAAAAGTTAAGTTTGGTTAGTGTTGGACAGAAAATCATTTTTGTTTAAACAGCTTCTTTGTTGAAGTCAAGGATCCTTTGTCGTTAACATAAAGGGAGACTGATTTGACTAACAGATGAAATGAAAAACATTCAAAATGAAGAAAAACTAGAACAAAATATCAGCAGTAAACAGAAAACCTGTCTCTAGTAATAGTGCTCACCCAAACTCTTCAATAACCTGGTGTCTTTTTAAGCCGTTTACCAATCCAGGAAGATTCAACAACAAGCATAACTGTTAAGGTGGAGATAGAAAGCAGCAAAGCGTCCAGCAGCTCTGCACTAAAATTCAGGAGGTTAAAAAAATATTATGACAAGTTCAGAAAAGTGTTCACTTTAACTAATTTCATGATCTTTTTTTACATGCATTTATCATGAGTCAGATAATACTTTCTCCAAAGTTAAGAAAATGCCATATTCATATCTTGCAGTGTGTCTTTGTTGAGTCACTTGGTAAAGGGGAATAAAGTATATATTCCCCTGAATATAAAACTCAGTTTTTTTACAAAACTGAGTCACCAATCATAAAATCCATATTTCTTAGAGTGGTATAGAACACATTTGTCTTTTTTGTTAATATGCTTCAGTAGATACAAACTTTATATATCAGATAAACAAGCCCACTTTCATATTATTTATTTCTTTTGAGGACAAAATAAAACAATCACAACCAACCTGGCCCTTATGAAAAAGTAACTTGTTCCTAAACCTAGAAACTGGCCAATTTGATCAACAACTCAATATTCTGACTCACTTTTCTATACATAATTGTTTTAATTCAGCCACATTTGAGGGTTCTCAAACATGGACAGCTTATTTCAGGTCATGACAAAGCTTCTCAAGACTTTAAAAAGCCAATTCAAAACATTTTTTTTCTTTTTGTCTCACCAGGTTAGGGGGCCGCATTCAGAGGTGGAGTTGCAGGTGCTTCGGACCACTGCCCTGTTGCATAACCTCGGTTCATAAACCAATGACAAGAAATGATCCAGGATCAATTATCACAAGTCACTAAAGTGTTTTGGATCAAAATGTTTTTTTGTTTTTTTTTTGGCACATATGAGATGAGTATAAAATTTTTTTGGCAAGCTGTGGTTGTAACCATGGATCTATCCCATGGACAAGCTTTTTTTTGGTCCCGTTGCAATTTTTAAAATCACAAAATCTGTCCTTCACTGAGCCAAGAGAGGCTACAGTGATTTATACGTTGTTTTGGGTTATTTTGTGACCTTTTGAATGAGTCAGTAAAGGATCCCTGAAGTAATTTTGGTTAGCCACACACTCCTGCAAAGGTTCACCACTGTTCCATCTGTTCTCAGTTTCTTTCAGTGTGGTTTACTAGACCCCTAAAGACTTGGGAGTTCCGATTTTAGGTGTTGTTTGGCCAGATGGTAATTGAACCGGGTTGAGGATATCGAAGTTAAAAACAAAATGTTTGTAGCCAGTTAATTCATGATCCCAAAGCATTTAAGTGAAGCAATTGTTGAAATCTGTCAGGTGGCAAATACTTTTCACAGCAAGGTACATCTTTTTTTTCATTTTCAATGTAAAAGCAGTGATCTGGTGCATTCTTTAAAATAAAACATTTTTGAAATAAAAGAGGATAAAAACGATATGCATCCCTGTCCCATGTAAACTAGCAAAACAAACATTTTCCTAGTACATCAACATAACTAAAGAAATATCAATCTCCTTAAATATTCAACAAAAGCAGCAAATGATTCCTGAATCTCTATGTCCTATTAAGTTGAGTTTTTATTTTTTCATTTTCAAAGAAAAATAATTTGAAAAAACTGACAATGTGCCACCTTTGAGAAATGTTCTGAAATAAAAATAAAACTCTAAAGTCAAGAACATACAATGCATTTAATGGTCTAAGACTAATCTGCTACATTACTTTGTGAATGTTTTTCTATTTTTCAGTGCCTTGGTGCGGAGATCAGAGCACAAAAAGGCTTCACTCCAAATCCTCCCCCCCAAAAAACAAAAGGCAAAGCATATGACAAAAAAGCATTACGATGATTTTACAGGACATAAATTCTGCCATTGATCACCAACAGAGACAGACTGAAGTGACTTCAGGTGCTTCTAAGAGCTATAAAACAAACCATAGTAGATGTGTTCAAAGAGTGTCTGATCAGAGCAGTAGACTTTTCACCAAATCTCCAAATATAGAGAAGAGCATTTTCCAGTAAAACCTCTAAAATCAGCAAGTTCAGCAGGCGGCAGAGTAAATATGGTGTAAGTGTGAGCATCTACACTCATATGTGTGTTTTCTCTTTTTTTTTTTGGTGTTTCTGACACCTTTCGCAGCGCCACAGCCTGTCAGATGTCTTGTCTTTAGATACTCTTGACAGATTGGGATGTTAAAAACTGTGATTTCAGCCTGGTTACATCAACCCCCCTCTCACTGCTACTCCTCCACCACATCTATGCTCAGCAACAGAGAAATCAGCAGCATCCATTTAAGATGTTGTCAAAGAGAATTACAGCGAGTCCTGGAAGCGCTCTGGATGCCACCTCCTCCCCCTACTAGGCTCACCTGGGGAGGAGCAGTGGGAGCTGCAGGAGGAGGTCACCCTGATGTTTCTCAGTACACCTTCAGATCAATTTGTCTTAGAAACAGAGCTGACAAAAAAAGTGTCCGTCTATTCCTGAAGCGCTGCGAGAGAAGGTGTGATGATGTTTTAAACGACTCTGACAGAGCAGGTTTGAGGTCAGACTGGGTTTGACCTTTCCTATACACAGCGGATGTCACAATTTGCTGTCAGTTTGATTCAGGTGGGGGTTTTTTTTCTTAATTTGACAAGAACACAATAACACCATTTCATCACTCATTACTTGTAAAATCCTTAGATTGCTCAAGATGTTATTTATTTGGAGTGAAATGAACAAACGCACTAAATCTTTTGTTTTCACATTTTTTTCCAGGTCCAATTTTAATATATTTTGGACTTTACCTTAAATTTTTAGTTTTTCCTAATCAGTCCACATTGTGGTTCTGATTCTCTTTATATGCTTGAGCCGCTATACAAGTATGACAAATTAGCCATTCAGCGCTCCTGTTTTTAGTCTACTCCTGCATGTTTAGGAAAGCGCACGCAGTTGATTCCGACATTCAAGAAATCTCAGAAATGAACTGAATCTAAAGCAAGTCCCAGACTTAAGACCAATCTTTTTTAATGCAAATTTATGCACATTTATTCACAGTGGACAATGGAGCTAATTGTATCCTCAGGAGCTGTGAGGCACCTTGAATGTAAAAAAAAAAGAAAAAAGAAAAGTGCATCGTGTTTTTGTTGTGTGATGTCACTTAGCTTTGAGCCGAGAAGAAACAACTTTAATGCAGACAGTGCCATCGGTTATTAAAAGCGATACACCGAATAACAAGTTTGCTGATTTTTCCTGGGTTTTAGTTTTCATCCAGCAGAGGCTGCGTCCCAAAAGACTTGCTTTTAACTTTTTCTCACTGATTCTAATTTTGTGTGAGCAAACGTCTTTGACAAGAATACCATAAGGAAAAGAGGACAAAAAGTAAAAAGAATCTAAAAATGGTTTCTTTTACCACCTTTTGGAGCTTTGTGTTTTAATAAAAGCTTTGTATTATTAGACTGAAAACTTAAATGCAACCAAAAACAACAAAAAATGTAATTGTGTGTCCTACTCCACCTCTTGCATATTATCAATAGTATCAAAGCCTGATGCCAAGGTCTCAGTTTTAAATAAAAAATGTCTGTGCTGAATCAGAACTGATGCTGGAGCCAGTTTTTACCTGTTTTTTAAGAACCAGTTTGGCATTCACAGCCAGAGAACCAACTCTGCACAAAGTCATTAGGCGTCACCTAAAACATCTCTTCTAGTCATGGCAGATGCCCGTCCACAGTGAGGCAGGTTCTGCTGGAGGTTTCTTCTTATTAAACAAAAGTTTTTCCTCTCCACTGTCTCTGTGCCAGTGATTGTCTACACTGACCACATGTTCTTCCAGAAGGACTAAATGATGCAAGTCAATAACACAAAATCAGCTGGATTTCTTTATATAGAAAACATTTCAACCAATTTGAATAATAAACTGTAATTTATGATCCGATTTCTTGTAAAGTTCTTTGAGACAAGGTGATTTGGCATTTATCCTGAAAAATTCAGGTGAGCAAATCTATTAGGCTATAAAAAAGGTGATATAAACCTTATTCACAAGGGTTAAACTTTACTGAACCACCATTTGATTCACTGCTACATTCAGTCTCCTTCAGATCACACATCACATTAGCAAATCTGAAGAACCTGATTCGCGACCAGTGACAAACAACTGAGCAGGTGTATCTAATAAAGAGTCCAATGAGTGCATTTCTTTGGCTTTAAGTCAATAAAAGGCATAAATGAGTAATTAATTGGTGAGACTACCAGCTTTTTCTATAGACTATCATTATAAAAGCTCCCTATTATTTTTCAGCTCATATCTCGACATTGCACCCCCTTCTTGCTCCCTTAGGAAAAATTGCTTATGACTGTAAGGTATGTCACTTCAAAACTGAGAAGTGGATGTATGCACCAAGTTATTGCTGATGTTGAGCTATCGTGCTATAATGAACTGGTTCAGAGAATGCTTGTCAAACAGGAGCGAAGCAGAGTCCAAAACCTGTGGTGTTACGTCTGTTTTTCCTTACTTTTTCTCGTTAGTTCCCATCTTTTTCCATCACTCCTAATGTAAACAGACTCATGTTGAGACTGCAATAACTTTCCTCTACAAGAAACTGTATTCTGCATCCAGGATTTTTGGTGATGAAGTAATTTCAAATCTCGTCAACCCCAAGTAACTTTACTTTTTCAGGTAATTTAATTTTACAAAGTTCCACATTAAAAATATTGTTTCAAAAATGAGCAATTTGTCTCTTTATGGTTGTTTCCATAAAAACATCCCTTTCCCCTAAGGACAGAATTGTTGCCAAGAGAAAACCACTTTTGGAGGTAGAATTTGTGCTTTAATTGTGGAAACAAAGAACTGGGGCTAAGCACTGAACCAGCTTAGTGGGAATTCCCCCTGAAGAGGAGATGCTCAGCAGTGGAAGTCATGGTGTAAAAGAAAAGTTGAGCTGGTATGAGTCATTTGCTTTCGCAAGATACTTTCAGGCTGGGTGTGAGACCTCCTTCCAGTTTTGGTGCCAGTTATGAAAAGATCAAGCCAATATGAGAGGTTGAAGTTACCACCTGCTGTTATGCCTCTTAGCTGCCAAGACAAGAAACCAGACAACCAAAATAGTAAGACATAAAGCTAAGGGGTTTAGAAGTCCTGGGCTCCCCCATTATAAACAATGGAGCTTCAAGCACTTTATTGGTTCTGGCAGTTTATTTGGGAAAGGGACTCGTCTTCACAGCCAAATTACTTTGGTTATTTGTTGTTTGGGGAATGCTTTCGCTTTACTCTCCGTTTTGCAATCACATCCTTTAAAGAAATGAATTTAGGCAACTTGCTCTACATTATGAGTCTATGATCCTTATCAGCCACTGAATTTGCATGTTGGTGTATAATTTTCATAATTGTACTGGTTTCTCCATCCTCTGTGTGTTATACTCCCTTTGGCAGCAAACTTTGCTTTTGGAAACTTCTGAAATATGCAGCGACCCAACTGGTGGAATCAAAGTTAATATCTTGAGCTGTTGGAGTCAGCTCTGACAGCCCCATAGCTTCATGGCCGGCACACAATGCAGTCCTGCCATGGTGAATCCAGGGTTAGTCAAGACTTTCAACTTCAAGAACATTCCCTGTAAGACAGATAATCTGCTTTGTAGACTTAGAATTGGAACTAAACATTTCAGTTGGAGATTGTCTTTTTCCTTGGAGGCTTATTTTGATCCTCAGTAAAAATCATGAACAACCTCAGCCATCAAGTCCAAAAAAGAGGTACAAAACTACATCTAAAAGTCGAAATGTATGGTGAATTAATACATGATAAATTCCAATGTACACATTTGATAAATTTCCTCCATATACTCTTATGTATAGTTACTCTGAGTGTAGAATATCTGATAAACTAGAGTAACTATTCCTCAAAATTCTTGCGAATCCTTGTTTCCATAAGGGTTTATAAAGACTTCCTAAAAATAAAAAGAAACAAATTCAGAGAAAGATGTGGGAATTATGTAAATTTTAATTCAAATTTAGATAATTGTTTGCACCACCAGATGTGGGTTTCTTCAGTGATCTCACTGCATCTGCTTTGAAGAATAATTTGAGAGACGCAGAAAAAAAAGTTTGACAAAACAAAGTATCCAAATATGAAACTAAAATTTTAACATTCTGCTCAATCAAACGAGCACTGATAAAACTGCTACTTCACATTTTAAGGCCTGATTATCATCTGTTTTCAATTAGCGAACAGAAAACATCTTGCAGAAAACACAGTTATAATATTAAGGGCATTATTCAAGAGTCAAACTCACATTTTCTTCATTTTAAAATAATCCAGTCTTTACAAACAACTGACCGTTAATGATTTCAAAGAAAAATATTCATGCCCTCTTTTTTTCTTTACTTTCAGTGAAGCTGACAGCTGATGAAAGTAATAGAAACTCACACCGTCCTTAATAGACACTGAAAGATTCAAACTGAAAGCAGCTCCTGCTGATGAATCACAGAAACATCTTCATTAACAGGTTCTGAGATCAATATGCAGGAGAAATGTTTGATTGGAGTGCAGATTGGTGTTGGCATATACCAACACTTAATCGATAATTTAACAGGAATAAATTAGGTGAGTCGGTGGTGGAGTAAGATGTGTACGTGAAGAGAGTGCAAGAGGAAGAGAACTCACTTTTGTTGAATTATTAGCTTTAAAAATTGCTACCAGACCCCCAAATATGATCCACATTTATTTTTTCCATGCTTTTGCTGGCCAACACTCTGCTGATTGTAAATAAGACAGGGAGGCCCAAAGTAATGTCCAATCTTTGTGTAAAGGAAGCTGCACAACTAGGTAACATGACAGATAATAAACGATGTCTGATAAAAGTACAGGAGGAAACAAGCCTGAGTGTGGGGAAATTATTAATGAAGCCAAAACATGAATCTAAGTTTTCACAATTCCAACATCATTACTGTAAGTCCAATAAACTGCAGCACCTCGAGCATTAGAGAAGGAGCTTTATGTTTTTGAGTATTAAGCGATTGCACTGGATAATGCTGAAGTCAAATTTTAGATCGGGTCAGAACAATCAGAGCAGATCAGCAAGACCAAACAGAACATCATATATCCAGCTTGGACCACACAGCAGAACTATACAGAACCCTGAATGTGTGGAGCTGCCATTATTAATACAGATGGGATTTCCTTCAACATCACAAACTGAATATTGTGTCATCACCTTCATTGTGAACAGTCTTCTTTTTCACAAAGAGATACAATGTTAGAGAAAATTAGGTTTGTTTGTCCCAGTGCATGAAATGATTACGAGGCAAAAATAAATGGTTCTTCAGCTGCAGATCTATTATTATAAGCTGGAGATTGACATGAAATTTGCAGCTCCATATGAGCCAGCAGGTCTATTCCGGTTTCTACTAAAGTCCTCGATTAATTATGCAGTTAATTTGAAATCATATGTACAAATAATGTGCAAGAACCTTCGATACCCCTGTAACATATTGTCACATTACAACCACAGACTTTGCTGTAGTCTGTGTGAGTTAGTATGACATAACATTGCAGAGCAGAGCATCATAGTGAAGAATGAAAACACTATGGTTTGCACACATAGATATAAAGGTTTTTAAAAAGAAGACTGAAAAGTGTCAGGAGCATCTCCATCTTGCAGAAGGAAAGCAACTCCACTTCATGATGCAGCCAGCATCATGAAGTATCGTTGGGTATCGTATATTTCGGTAGGTTTGCTGGGTTGGTTGTCTAC
This sequence comes from Xiphophorus couchianus, assembly GCF_001444195.1. NCBI lineage: Eukaryota > Metazoa > Chordata > Actinopteri > Cyprinodontiformes > Poeciliidae > Xiphophorus > Xiphophorus couchianus. The sequence goes on from NC_040240.1 coordinate 21,404,538, forward strand.
CATAAATACCATTTTGTTTGCTGTGCCCTCTATATTGCACATGGCAAACTTCTCTTTTCAATCTTTCAACAAAGGTCTCTTTCTTCCCATGTTTTACCAAAGCATGACTACCTGAGCTGTGGACCTTTGCTGCTCCTCCAAAGTTACCAAAGTCCTTTCAGTTGCTTCTTGACTGAACTGAGAAAGAGATCAGTTTCTTTAAAGCTATTCCAAGTATAAAAGATTTCATGATAAATTAAATATAACTGCCTGAGTCAAGTAAGTGATCTTGAAATATAAGTTTAATAGTGTGATTTTTTATTTTATTTTATTTCCTTGTTCATGCAGCAGAGACAGAAGATTGATTTCAGTGTAATAACCCTTTAATAATCTACTCAGCATTGAATTGTGAAGACTTTAGGATCATTCTTATAAAGGATACTACTTTTCTTAAAAGAGAGCCTATTAGGTTTTTCAGGCAAATATATATTTAATTCTGTAAGCCATGAACCTATTTTTGCACCCAACTAACCCCAAAGAAAGAGGAGGAAGAGAAAAGAAAATATGACACGTGCGCTGCAAGTAAAAACTGCAAGTAAATAAGACAAATAGCTTATTTATTCACAGAACTTTAAAGTTAATATTAGCTGGGATTTTACTAATCCCTCTGAAAAAGAAACTTTCGTGTATATCCTAATCAGTTTTCTTTTTAAAACATAAAAAACCAGAAAATGTGTTTGTGCTTCTTGAACCCAATTGAATATTTTTTTAATGATCAATAAACTAAATACTTACAAACCTTTCTGAATGTAATAAATTTAATCAAAGTTTTTCTAAATAATGTTTTTACAGATTACAGGCATGAGATATGCAAGGGTAAAAAATTTATTAAAACTTCAAATTAAAATAAAATAAATTTGATTTGATTAAACATATTTTGTGCTCATAAAATTAGAGTGAGCCTTAAAAAAATAGGAATTAAAAAAATGCTGGAAGGTCACAGAAAAATTGACAAAATACTACTCTTATTACCATTTATCTTTCATCCATAAAATCCAATAACACATCCTGAGCTTAATGCTCATACTCCATGCTGCTGTATTAAAGATGATCTTTGTGCATGTGGTTCAGCTAATTCTGAGTGCATAAATAAAATGATGAATAGATTTTACATTTGTGTTGAAATGTCCGATCCACACACACTTTGAATATGATTACATACATATTCTATGAAACATGACCCAGAAACAATAGGAGAGGCTTCAAATCCCTCAACATTTGCTTTTATAGAGTTTAGGTCTTAATAAAAGTCACAAAACCTCATTTTACACCGGGGTCAGAATAACAGTTGATTTTATGCTTCATGGTTTATCTGACCCATAGCTGAAAAAATACACCTCATATTATGCATTCTTCAGTGTGTATTAATAATGTTTTCTTTATCCTAGCGGTTTGTATGGGAGCCCATAATGGACAAATAGAGGGAAATATAAAATTTTGGGGAACAGAGAATGCAGAGCTATTGGGTTGTTGTTAATTGTTTAGTTTAAAAAAAATCTGCCTTGTTAATGAAGTAAATACAATGTTTGTTAAATATTAAGTATTCATTTTTTGATTTATCATCATTTTGAAAATTAATTTTGTTTGCCAATTTAAAAAAAAACAAACAAAACAAGCCTTTTAAAAAAAAAAAAATTAAAAAAAAATTTTTTAAAAATGTTTCTAAAAATAAATTCATCACTATTTTATTGGAAATTGTGTTTATTTTCTTTGTTGACTTTTTTACATAAACATATAATAGCTGGATTAGAATTCAGGGAAACATTTTAAGTTGTTTCGGATAGTCATCTTTTTGTCATTGAACAGAAAATCAAAACAAGCTCTCTGCCAGTCGAGGAGATTAAAGGCTCATGGCAGTGTAAACAGAGTACCTAGGGCTTTAAATGGGACTCAAACCAACAACCTTAAGACCATCAGCTGATTGAGTTAAAGCCTCAACATGCCGGCAGCTGCTTCACTGGCAGGCTTTCAGTCTTTTACACTGTTGTCAGCTTTCAAACGTCTTTTTAGAAGCAGAGATGTGACTTGATCTCATCACCTTTAAACCTGCCTGCTTTGCTGATTGAGCTATTGAGTCTTCATAAGCGAGAGCTTTTTCAAGTTTTTCCCCTTAGATGCTGCCTCTTGATTGTCAAAAGCAGAAAGCGGAGTGTCAAATCGAAACACACCAAACCCGCCGCAGCTGTGTACTGTGTTGAGATAATTCATTGCGAAGCCTAGACCCTACGCTGCTAAAGCTTTTCAATATTTTCTCTACATTTTTGATTGAAAAATGTAGAGAAATGAAAAATAATAAATGTACTCAGATGAGGAATTTAAAAGGAAACTTGAACCTGTGACCCTGTGTTCTTCAGCTAAGCTCTCTGGCGATTCAGTCAGTGCTTCTAAATATTAAATACATCCATTACCCGTATAAAAGAAAGAAGATTCAGTGTATAAAAGACTTTAATTCAACCTCTTTACCAATTAGTGAACAGCTTTTCCTTTTGTGAAGATAAATTAGAGGATGCTTCAGCTCGTCTGAGGTTATGTTGAACCGTCTCACCTGGAATGTCTTCAGTCTACACTTAAATTTTTTCATAACAAACTAATCTCTTTTGATAACCAGGTATGATTTTGTTGTCCTCCATGCCTTTCTTCCTACTCACTTTTGAATTGAAGTTTAACAAAAAAAATTATAAAAATAGAAAGTTATGCTTTATTTTTGCTGAAAGATACAAGGCAATTTAAGTTAGAAATAAAACTTTCTAAGAACGCCTGCATTTTGAATTCAAAAGACAAACATGTTCTACTACCAGCAAATCAAACTGATTTTCATCTCCAATCATTCAGTAAAAATTATATTACTTGATGGCAATACAAATTATAGAAATTCTTCTTAAATCGATTCATTTTAAAACTCTGCTCTGATACAAAGCATAGACTGATGATTGTTTGCACAACTTTCATGTTTAAATTATTTTTGTTCTTCATTGTCAAATAGTTATATAAACACAGACATTAAGGAAGAATAGATTGTTTGCTGCATTAACCTTTAAAACATGCTTTTAGTCATAAATAATATAAATTAAAATCTCATAATCACACTTCAAAGAAATACTGAGCGAGCAGTTTGACTCTTATGTGGGGACGTTCCAACCTAATCCAAAACATCAACTCTGGCTCCCACGTTTTATTAATTTATTTTATTTATTTATTTTTGAATGTTCAGTATTTCAGTGGCTAACCACACAACTCAGTCGCCCATTGTTAATGTAGACTCACATTTTCTCTGAATTACCAGCAAACAATACCACCTTTATCTAAATTAATTATTTAAAAGTCAAATCAGCAAATCAAATTGGAGAATAGAGTTGGATGGACATAAGCGGCGTGTCTTGGCTTTAAGACTGCTTTGTCAAGACGGAGATGACAATGAATGTTGAATGTTTAAAAAGTGACATTTTTAAACTTTGTAATATTAAAAAATATTGGGGAAAAAGATAATTCACTTTCAGTTTTCAATAAAATTCATTCAGATGCACAAAGACACAGCAGTACAAAAGTGAGTTAATAATATAATTTCTTTTTAGACCAAAAATATTAATTAGAGCCAACTGACACCTGGCTAACTGGAATGCACCACAAGAAAATGTCAGACACTGGAAAGACTTTCATGAGGAGTAATACATCCATCAATCCATTTCTCATATCCGCTCAACCCTTCAGCATTGCAGACAGTTAATGAGAGAGAGGCAGTGTACACCACGGACAACTCATCGTTCCATCACAGAGTAGCACAGAAAAAGGACTTAATTTTAGATGGCAGGGGAAGCTGGAGAACACTTCACACAAAAAGGCCCCATCTGGGATTTAAACCTGGATCCTACATGCCAACAACTGTACCACCGCCCTGAACAATGTTTCCCTAAATGTTCACATTGGAAAAAGAGCCTCCTGAAAGCGCCTTCAATTCTTTGACAAGGATGGTTTTTCAAAAAACTTTGCTTAATCAGAGCACAAAGAAAATATGTTGCTAGGCTGTATTCACAAGGAATGAGCAAGGTCAAGCAGTTCATCCATCACTCTATAATCAAGCTTTTTCTAAGCAGAAAGAAATCACTAGTCATTGCCCACCCAACAGAAAACTCACCATCTGCTAAACATGAAAGTGTTTACTGCTCAAAGCTGCAGTTTAAGCAGCCCAGAGGATATTTTGGGTTTGCGTTTGTGGTTGCAGAAATAATGTCAGTTAAAGAACATACAGTATGATGCGTACAATCTGCATTTGTGTCCGTCAGCGAGTGTGCTAAATGTGAGTTTTGCGTGACCCGTTTGCTGTCGTCACATCTCCTCAGATTTCCTGGAGGCCTTTGTGGAAAAGAAGCACCATCTTTGTTCCAGAAAGGTCCGTCTGCATAGCTCCACTGTGCGTCCCAGAACGGGAAATCATCAAGAGCACAAATTTGATTTTTCAGTATTTGGCCCCGCAGAAGGAAGGAAACGTTAATTTATGTGTTATGTTTCTTTAATAAGGTGCTGACCCAAAGGAAGGGACAAGAAGGGATTAATCGTTGACATTTTGTTATTTATTGGTTTTTACCCAATATTAAAAAATCATTCACATTCATCATTTATGATGCAAATCTAGGATATGAGAAATGGATTGATGGATGTATTACTTCTCATAAAAGTCTTTGCCAGTGTCTGACATTTTCTTGTGGTGCATTCTAGGTTTAATTTGGGGAAATTAAACATAGCCAAACTATTAGCTTAAAAAAGATTTCATGTATTGATTTAAAAAAAAAATTATCACTCACAAAGTAGTTGGAAGAAAAAGCATGACAAAAAATTAGGATGCTCCCAATATCTCACAGTTAGACATGGTGGTAGCAGCGTGATGCTGTGGGGATGTTTTTCTTCAGCTGGGATAATGTGTGTTTTCAGAACTGATGGAAAGTAGAATGTAGGGAGCTAAATAAGAAGTAATTACAGAAGAAACAAATCTTAGAGGATGCAACAGAGGGTAGAAACTCAACTCCAAACTGGACACTGACATTGTCGGATTTTTTATTTTATTTTATTTTTTTCCCCAAATGTAAGGGTGTCCCAATCAAAGTCCAGATCTCAGTCCAGAATCTGTGGCCAATGTTGAAATTTATGTTAGCAGAATGACTGAACCTGAGCTATTTTAGAAAGGCAGAATACAGACATGCAGCAAACAGCTTACTGTAGCAATTACCATGAAATAAAAAGACAAATTCATCAGATTAAGAGAGCAGCTGTTAAAATGCCCTTACAAAGCAGCAAACAGTTATTTAAAGCTGCTGGTGCCTCTGGAACCTCAAGGTGGAGGATCCTCCAGAGGCTTGTGGTGCATGAACAGAAGTGCATGACTGCTGTGCAACCCTGGATGGTCCAGATGGACGCAGTAGTGGATTGGTGGTGGATGGCCACCACATCCCAACACAGCTGTGACGTCAGCAAGGAGGTGGTGGAGTCATTTTTTGGGTCGAAATCATGGGGAGAGAATCATTGGTCAGCCCCTTCAGAGTCCCCGAAGGTGTGAAAATGACCTCAGCAAAGTATATGGACTTTCTGACTGACCACTTTCTTTCATGGTTCAAAAAGAAGAGCCATACCTTCAGTAGCAAAATCATCTTCATGCATGACAATGCACCATCTCATGCTGCAAGGAATACCACTGTGTCATTGGCTGCTATGGGCATAAAAAGCAAGAAACTCATGGGTGTGGTCACCATCCTCCTCTGACCTCAACCCTATTGAGAACCTTTGGAGTTTCCTCAAGCAGAAGATCTGAGGGTGAAATGCAGTTCATATCAAAACAGCAGCTCTGGGAAGGTTTTCTGACATCCTGCAAAGAAATTCAAGCAGAAACTTTCCACAAGCTCACAAGTTCAATGTGAGTTGTGCAGGTGATATGAAAGAAGGGGTCCTATGTTAACATGTAACTCGGTCTGTTAAGATGTTTTTGATTGAAATAGCTTTTGATTTTAGTACATGTGACCACTTGATGCTGCACATTCAAAGAATGACCGTTTGCAGTTCTTTATAATCCATAAAATGTTTAGAAAATTTAGAAAAGTGCATTTTGAGTTTTTTTATTTTTGAAAATAATACTGTTCTCATTGGGAGCTTTGTTCAGTGAAATTTGCTTTATAGTGTAATAGTTCATGACTTGAAAATTATACTGACCATCATTTGCATTGACCATTTAAGAAAATTTGAGGAAATATCACTTGCATAATAATTTGGAACACAGTGTATAAAAGGTCTTTTTTGGTTGCGACAGAACAAAAATACTAAAAATTTCATGTTAGTTTTTTTGTAGGAAAAAAACATTTTTACATATGGTGACAGGCTGGTCCAGAATCAACTGAAGCAAAAAATATTATAAAGTCCACATGGCTGCAAAATATTACAGGTCTCTGATCATGTAAAGACATCACCTAAACCTGCACTGATTAAAGGCTTAAACTTTTCTCTAAACTGCTGTTTTATTAAAATATACATTTTTAACAAAATAAACCTCCCTCTGTACTTTTGGCACATCTTTAACTTGTTGTCTTTCTATTAATGAAATGCTTTTGAGCCACTGACTCGCATGATGATCTGCAGCTGTAATTGCTTGTGCAGCCACCAACTGTTAGCCCAGCTTGTTTACCAAAAACTGAAGTTCACATTTATTAGAATTTTATTTTTAACACAGCAGCCATCTTTTAATTCAACCCAGTTTAGAAACTGATATATTCAAAGACTCTGAAACCTTGGGGGAAAAAAAATACTTCTGAACATTTAATTTCATGTGAACTGGTTCTACTTAATACTCTCCACTTTGGGGAAATTAAAAGAATACTAGTCATTAGAGAAGAGTTTCTAAGTGAAACAAATACAAGTCAGTTACCTTGAAACTAAAATGAGTGCTTTCTTTGCTTGATGAGGCTATTTATCTTTGATGAAAAAGAAAAATCACATTCTTAGTTGTATCACTTTTAAAGAGTTCATTAGCAGCCCTCTTGATGAGTTGTGAAGCCATTTAATCATAAAAAAAAATAAACACGTATTTTGTACAGCAGATGTTAATATTGGGCTCAAATTTAACATATCCAACTCCACAACTGTATGAAAGGCATCTTCTTTATGTGGTTGTAAATATAAGTTTGCAGTGTAAAAAAGTGTTAGAAATACAAATTCTTCCATTTCAGAGTCATTTCACCACTTTGGTGTTCCTGAAATCATGTTCAGAGTACAAAGTGGTGCAGAAACTCAGCACAGTTATTGTTTGAGGCCTCACATCTATTGATTCATACAGAATATCAGAAAAATAGAATATAGTGAAAAAGGTTTGTCACTCATTTATGAACCTGAAGCTCATACTATTTCATTAAACACAAAGTGAAATATTTCAAGCCTTTTTTTCTTGTATTATCAATGATTATGTTTTACAGATCATAAAGTCCCATAATTGAGTATCTTAGAAAATTAGAATATGTTGAAAGAGTTACAATTTGGAAACTCATTGTGTTATGGACTAATCATCTAACTCAAAACATCAGCAGAGGTTTCCTGGATTCTCAGTCTGTCGGCTGCACAATCATGGGGAATCTGTCCATTCTCTATGCTATGGCGCATTGATGCAGTAATTCATGCATAAAAGAGACCCAACCAAGTACAAAGAAGTACAAAGAAATGAACATACTTTTCAGAAGCCTGGCATTTCACTTTCCAAAAATAAAATCTGTCAGAGACACTTTTTCTAAGACATTAAAGTTTGACTTTTTATCACCAGTATGCCACGAAATCATAAAAAATTTCAAGAAATATTTCAGGAAACGCCTTCAACTATACCATAGGTGTCAAACTCCAGTCCTCAAGGGCCGGTGTCCTGCAGTTTTTAGATGTGCCACAGGTACAAAACACTGGAATGAAATGGCTTAATTACCTCTTCCTTGGGTAGATTAGTTCTCCAGAGCCTTGCTAATGACCTAATTATTCTGTTCAGGTTTGGTGCAGCAGAGGCACATCTAAAAGTTGCAGGACACTGGCCCTTGAGGACTGGAGTTTTACACCCCTGAACTATACAGACTGCTCATAAAGAATTGAGTGGAGAATAAAACTTGCTGAGAAAGGATGTAACCACCACCACAGATCAAATATAATGCATCAGAGACATTTGGATTATTTCATCAGCAGAAACTCCTACCTGAACTTTGCAGCAGCTCCAGAGTCACCATTGCTCTTTGATTAATGCTTTTCTTGCCCATGTTGTCAGTGTAATCAGACAGTCAGAAACTAGGCAGGTTTGAAGTTGGAGTTTATAGCTGCAAAATAAGAAAAATTGAAAGAGTTTAAGTTGTATGAACAAATCCCAGAGAATGTGTTGCACTTCTGCATATGTTTACAAAACCTTAAAGTGTCTAAAAATAAGATTATATGTGAAAGTTTTTATGCCAACCAGTTGAGAAATTTTGAGTAAGTTCTTGGTTAAAGCTCCAATTAAGCAAAATCAGACTAAGCACCACAAACAAGAAGAGGAAAAGTGGCTCTTAAGAGTGTGACAATATATTCTAAGGCTGTGATAAAGCTCCTAAAATCTAATTTCTCTTTATTAATATTAAAATCTTTTTTCTTTTCCCTGACTTAATGGATTTTTGACTTATGGCTTTACGTCCCAAACTGGATCAGCTCCATCTCTATGCACAGATAATCTGCTTCTATCACTTTAATTTGCTCTCACTCCTGCAATCTTTTTTCCTCACTTGTAAAATAAAAATTCTTAATAGTATATTGCATTGAAAGCCACAAAACCCTGGATAAAAGATAACTTTACTACATTTAAAGCTTGACAAAAATGCTTAAAAATAAAAATAGGACAGAGGTTGTAAAAGAAAAACTCTCCCCTCCTTTAAAACTCAAATCAACCGTCTTTGTTACTTTGTTTGCTTGTGATCACAAGAAAGTTCCTACGTGACCTATACACAACAAGCTTTTCTCCTGACATCCAAAAATAAACATTTCATAGAAAACTGTTAATTTATCATCTTGTCAAAACAAACAATTATCCAGCAACACAACAAGCTGTCAAAGCTGCTTTTCTCCTCCGTTTGTCACTTTAACTTCATGTAACAATGACATCCCCAAACTAGTATTTTATTATGAGCGCAGAAACTGCGCGGCTCCACATTCATTATCAGATATGCTGCAGATTTCAATACGTCTCGGTGCTGTTGTGCATCTGACAACCTGCCTGCGGGCTCACAAACACCAGAGTCATGAAAGCAGCAGGACAACGACTCCTTTGTCAGTTTAAATCGTCGAATGCATCTGTGGTGTCTTCAAGTTGCCTCTGACATTTTTGTTTCTCCTGTGGCATGACGCACCGCTGGTTGATGAAAGTTCAATACGGGTTCGGATGCTAAACAGAGATATGAGGATGTGATTTTGTATATTTCTGCTATCCAACATGCCATGCTGACCCACTTGTCAGTCTGCCTGGAAGTGACTCTTTTGTCCCTTCTCTCTTATAAATGTCCTCCTTGGTTTTGCTGTCTGCATTAATCCATCATACTGTATCAATCTAAATTTCCCTCGTCTTTTGTTTGCTTATAATTGTTGTTGCTAGACAGTACTTTTGTAGGTGGTAGCCAACTAAATATTTTAAGAATGAAGGGAAAGAATGGCAGAAATAGTGCATACACATAGAAAAATGGATAAAGTAGAAGAACTGACAGACATGGATGACAACAGAAGCAGCACAGTAAATAAGACACAAACAGAAAAAGACAAAAGAGAGCAAAAATGATTTGAATAAGAAAACAAAAGAACAAAGCTGAGGTTGCACAGAAGTTGGGACTCTTGGAAATCTTCTCAACCCCAAAACTAAAGCTCTTCTTGTCTTCTGGTAATATTTTCTTAGGACTGGTCTGGTGAAATCTCTGTATATCTGGAGATAAATTGAGAAAACAATGTATAGCTATGAAAGTAAAAGTTGAACTGTGAGCTAAATATATTCTCAAATCAGTAGATCTCATACTGGAGCTTCCACATGCTTCCTGGCAGATTCAGGTGAAAGTGCAACCACCAAAAACATCCATTCTGAGCAATCAAAACTCAGTTATGAATTAAAGCTAATAAATACCCAATTCAGTTTCTCAGGAAGTTAAAATATTACCTGGGGTCAAGTAAAAAGGGTTTTACTTTAGAAATATGTTAAGCAAGTAAAGTAAGCTGGCTGATCAAAGAGCAAGCATATTAATGGAAAGTTGAGCGCAAGAAAAAATGTTGTAGAAAAAGTTGTATAAGCAACAAGCAAAGGATATTAACTGAATGCCACTATCAAAGCCACTCTTAATTCTGTAAAGCAGCTGTCACCTTCACATTGCATTGAGCCCCTGCCGATGGTTTGATGCATATCCTGTACCGTGCATTTCTGCAATAAAACTGATAAAATATTCTGGTTTTCTTAAAAACTTAATTTTAAGTTTTCATTAACTGCATGCCAAATAATTTAACACTTGAAATAGATCAATGTGTAGTGAATCCATGTTCAGGCTTCTAAACATCTTTTAGACCTCGTTGAATTATGATTAAAACAAATTTTGCAACTTCCTGACTGAGATACATCAATAGATTCAGTCACTTGAATGGCATTGTGTCATCTGTGTAACATTTTTGCTGAGTTGTTTGTGCTACACAAGTTTTAATTAATCTAATTATGTTGCTCAACAGATGTTTTGAGAAAAGGAGAATAAATGTGATATTTTACAAAGCTCAGCTTCAAATGGAGGAAAAAAAACTGGAAAACTAATTGCCAGCTGCTATGCACACCTCTGTAGCTCAAGTAATGCTTAATAAGAGAGAGTGATTCTATGATCTATTGCTTTACAGCTTGTATGTGACTGACATGGAACATTTACAGAACCACAGCTGGAAGAATCACCTCTAAAAGCAGGATTAACTCACTGCTTCCACCATCCACAGATCACTTAAATCCAGAATTGTAAAAGATCATTTTATATTTAAAATAAAAGCAGAATTTCAAACAATGACAACAACAAATCTAATTTTTAGAAAGTTTCAAGATGGCTGCTTAATTGTTTTAATTAGCCGCAGCCTTAACTTGGAGCAAGTCAGGTAACAACTCTGGTGTTTGAGGGGAGTCACGTCAGAGCAGTGGTTGGTTTTTCACCATTTCTCAGAAGAGATTAAGTTCAGACTGCTAAACTAAAGCAGATAAAGTCTCCAGACCACCACTGAGGTTTCTTTGGAAAATTGTTCCCAAAACATTTTATGAGTGCTCACATCTGTTTTTAACACTTTAGAGTCCCCAGGATGAGCAATGCGCAGCGTTCCAGTTAACCGGGAAGTCGTAACTCGGACCCGGGTTTGACGTCAGACCCGAGATAACAGCGTTCTAGTTAAGAAGTCGAAACTTCAACATGGCAACGCCCATAAACGTTGTTTGAAGTACCTTAAACATCATCTTAGCTTTATTTTCCATATGGGAACACCACTTTTATCTGCCAGAAAACAGGACGTCTGGCAATCCTTGCTTCAACTAGTGAACCCGTGACCTGAAGTCAACTGGAGCTAAACAGTTGACTTCAGGTTTTAGTTTCCAGTATGTTGCAAACATTAATCCAGAAAAGCAAACAAAATCATTCAGAAAGGCCTCTAACAAGTTTGGGTGTTTTATAAATTCAGTCATTGTAAATTCATACATTTAGTCCAGAATTGTATCAATTGCTTCATACATTAAAGACATTGAAATAAGTTGGGGATCAGAGGTGGGTAGCTCCCATCTGCACGTTTTAGACATGGTTCTGCTCCAACCAACCAAAAAGAAACCAAGTTGCCTCTTCATCTCCTCTTTAAGTTCTCCAAGTGCTCCCTAATGAGCCATTCATTCAAATTGGGTGCATTCAAGCAGGGGAACATCTAGAAACAACAACACTGACCATTTCTTTGTAATATTAGAAAACTCTCTGCACCTGAATAAATTAAAGCTTTTGGGGGAAGGAGGATTTCATCTATGTAAACTCTGGGTGTGGCACATTCAGTTTATTTACCAGAAGGAAGAAGATTAACAAAAACTGAGGGATAAATTTAGAAACAGCTGGGCTCACAAACACCAGAATCTTCTTTGATTTCTGCCAGACTTTGTTTTTATTTTCAGACTCTCTAAATTAGACTGGTTGGAGCAAGTTACTTGCATTTACTTCAGTAATTTTCCCCACTGGTTTGTAGTTAGTTTCAGAAGCAGCAGCTAAAATGTGTGTATCTGATTAATAGTTTTTTGGCAGTTTCCCAGATTTGTTCTGCTTTGTTTGTAAAACTTTTACAAGAACAACTTCCTTCACCTCTAACTCCCCCAAATCACTTCATATGCACTTTTTATCCTGATCAAAACACCTGCATAGGAATAAAATAAACATTTGAAAGCAACTTTTAAGATACAATTTAACAAACTGGGATGGTAAAAGTGGGCACCTTAGAGATTCTGAAGTGTTTATGTGCTTACTTTGTTCTGTGTTTTCCTTTATCTGTTCCCTGGGCCTTAGTCCACCTGTTTCTGTTTGTTTCTCAATAAAGTCTGTGCTTCCTGTTTTAGTTTATCCCTTCACTTCCACTCTTCTCACATTTAATTGCCTGACTGCTTTCACCTGAGCCTCGTTAACCTTCCCTCCTTGTGCATTGATGGTCCTGTCCTTCTCCTTGCCACTTATTCTGCATTTTCGTTTTTTTTCCATACTTATCTTTTAAAAATAGTCTTTCTACTTATATTTGGATCCAACCTGCCTTCTCAGATTTGTATCAACTAAGACAAGCATGTTATGTTAGGATTCTGTTTAAAAATAGTGTACTGTTTGTGATTTATGTCTCTTTTGTCATTTTTCGAGGTATACAGTAAATGCACACAGACTATTGAAAGCAATACATCAGTGAGCTTTTTTTCACCAGGTTTGTGCAAATAAACAAGGAATTTGAGTTTAGCTCCACTTTGCTGTTAATGAAAATATATAAAAAATCTGTATATCTGCTCTCTTTTTTGGCACTGTAGTAGCATCAGCCATCTTTTATTTTGTAGTCTGTTGGCGCAGCAGCTGAGAGCAAGCGGTTAGTGGTTAAACAAAGGAACGTCATAAGATTTTATAACCATCACAGCTCCCAACAAACTTAGTAGATGTTTACATACATGCTGTCATTTGCACGTTTTTTTTTTACTAATTTTAAATAACATTTCTGCTGGTATCTGTGCATCTCGGCTGTTCCACAGTTGTTATTGTAATTTTTTCTTTGCTGAAGTTACCCCAAAATGTATCTGTTGCGAGACAATAAAAGATGTCTCTATTCTATTCTATTCTATCATGGGCAGAATTTCTAGAAGCAACCAAGGTGCTGATGGGATTCATTCAACACCTCAAGATTAGGTCTCTGCATGATGTCACAGTTTATCTGTATGAACCTAGAAAAGTAGAGAACGACATATTAGAGCTCTTTTTAAAATAAAGTCGCTTTGTGAAGTGAAAACTTAGTTCTGCTAGAAGACATAAAACATTTCACCTGTCCTTTGTTTTTTTTTTTTCTCATGAAAAAATATATTAGAGTTTGTGATCAGGGCAACTTTAAAAAAAAAAAGAAAATTAATGTAATTTATTACCCTCAATGAGTCACACTTAGAAGAAAAGTTCAATTGAGCTAATAATTTAGATGGGAAATAAGTCTAATTAAAAGTTAAGCGTAATTATTACTATGACTATTACTTAAATCAAAGAGATTAAAAAATAAAAAAGAAAATCCATCAAAGAGGAGACTAAACAAATCATTATATCTGTTATGCAGAATAGAGCAGTGAGGAGGGATTTAGAAATCTGTTTTCGTTTGACAAATCTATTTAAAAGAACCAGAACTGCTAAATCAATTATGCTCACAGGCTAAATCAGAGCAAGTGTCTTTTGTTTTGCACAGAGATTGCAGAGAAGCTGAATGTGACACAGGAGAACAGGAATTACTTCTCACTTTATGTGTGTAACCAGGTTTAAATGTCTACTGTGTCTACATCGTGATGTTTAGACAGTAATTACAGAGAATGGCTGGAAAAACTGACAGACTTGTAACTCTGATTTGGAGAGTGAAAAGAAAACTACTGCAAACATTTGAACCAACAGTTGGCTGAATGTCTGTAAATACACCTGTTATGGGAACCCCAACATGCCAACATTTCGTCAGCTCTAGAGTTTTTTTTTCCCCCTCCAATTTTCCGTTAAGAGTTATTGGTTAGAACAGCTTGGAAACTCCATCAATTTAAAAAATCCCTAATTTGTGTCTCCACTAAAACAGCAGACGTGTCCAGGTCAAAACAATCATTTTAAATATAAAATTAATGTTTCATGATATCTATGTTTGTGTTTAATTCATCTTAAGGGTGTGGTACCAGGAAAAGGAGCCAGCCTGCACCTCCAGAGATGTCCTGTACCTCCTTCCAACCCATCTGGGAGAGATAATCTCTTCTCTCAGTCCTGATTCTGTCTCCATTTAGCTGGAGACAGAACCAGGACTAAAGATGTAAATGTTTACTCCAGGTGCCTGGATCATTTCAACTGGCTCTACCTCACAATAACGTATCACTTCCACAAAGTTACACAATTCTAATTATTCATTTCTGACTTTCACGTCATCTTTTAAAATCATCTTGAACAACAGTTCTCTGAGTTTTCTGATAAGCTTGAAATATTGTCTATGCACTTTTGCTGCAGTTTCACTCCTTGCTTGCTTTCCTAAACATGACAGTTTGGCATTGTGTCAACTGGTTTCTTGACTGGAAGATAGATTCAAAGGATTCCTTCAATAGATTATTCTAGTATGTAAAGTAGCATCGAGTCTAGGCATTTTAGCTTCCCAAACTGCATAGTCTTAAATATTTTTATATACTCTATCTCATCTAAGAATTGACAGATTTTTTGTAAATAATTTTTCATCACATTTCACAGGAATATCCACAAATGGTTAACCATGGGTAGGCAATGGTGCACTGTTTCCTGATTTTGGTTTTCTTATGTTTGAGGAGAAGTTGGTGAAATTGTACAATGCAAAAATATAAAATCTTACCAAATATTTTCATCTAGTTCCTAGTGCAAATATCTGTGTACTTGAAATAAGACAAAAATAACTTACAAGTAACATTTCAGCAAGATGTAGGAGCTTTTTTTTACCTCAATAATTTCTTAATATTGATTCACAAGTACTAGTTCAACTGGCAGATGATTTAATTTATTACAAGACCATTTTTCCATGTTAGAAGAGAAATAATCTTTATATAAGATTTATAAAACTATAATGTTCCACAAGATCCTAAATAAATTCTCTTTCATGTAATGGAGATAATTTGATGGTTCAAATTTAAACAGTTTGGTTCCAAATCAATAATAATACTTTCTCAAAGCTCAGACCTGAATCCTATTGGACATTTTCAGGCTGGGCTTTACAGTCAAGTTTGTGCCTTGAAACCAAACAATCAAAATGACTTTCACCAATTTTGCAAGGAAGAGTTATCAAACTTAGCAGTGGCGATAAGTAGCCATGTGTACCATTCAAAACTGCAGCAAACAAAAGTGTGTAAATAGCCAAACAAAGACAACATGCTAATCAGCTGCGAGTTTCTCCACCCTCCAAAACAGCTCAGATTTACTCCTTAAACAAGCTGAATTCAAATACAAAGTTTGATATTTTACAAATCTACAAAACTACTACTTAAAGCAGCGAGTCTCTTCAACACAAAAATACAAAAAATGACTATTTTCTCAGAAATTGATGATTTTTATGTGTTTTTTTCCCCCTCCATTTTGGCTATGATAACTTTTAATTTTTACTATAATCTTTTTCTACCACTTAATCAGTGCAAACAAAACCCAGAGATTATATGTGGTAGAATTTGAGAACCCAAATTATTTTTTCTTACAATGAAACAATTTAATTTAGATAAATAAAAAATTCTGCTTTTTGTTTTCGAAATGCTCTGTTGCGTGTTGTCAACAAAATTTCTTATTGAATAGACGAGTTTGGAGAATTGGTTTAAAACAGAAGTAAATACGCTGTAGAAAGAACAAAGATCATGTTTGATGTTTGAGTTGAAGATGTCCTCAGTGGGGCAGAAACTGAAGCAAAGACGGTTTATCCAGCTTCACACTCGCTTGTCTAATTTTTATTTCACGTTTAATTGAGTGTTGTTTTGATTTAATTAGGTTTTAAAGAAATAATAAAAAACAGAGTCAAAGGTACTTTAGGAGATGTGCTGGAGAGTCTTATGGGAACAGCAGAGTGGCCACATCTTGATATTAAAAAAGCTCTTTTGTCACTTAAGTTTGTTTTTTGTAAAGTATATAGTTATTCTGAGACGCAGCAGCACTTGTCTCCTCTGTTCTGCTATGACAACAGTATTAAATTTGGACTTCATAAAAAGCTGCGTTTAATGACACAGTATACATCTGAGGACCAAACATGTCTTTGTTTTCGTCTCTCGCTGCTGCTACGCATAGAAGAAAGACAAAGTGTCACCTGGTTTCTCTTTTTTTCTTTTTGCAATGATCCATCTTCTTCTGGTCTCCTTTATCAAATTTCCCCATGTGACTTGTTTTATTAAACCTTTCAGCAATAATTAACAAAAATAGACATTTTAAAGTAAAGCTCTTCATTTCCACTTTTACAGCTCGGTTTGCATTTTGTCTTTGATCCTGTTGTAGTTAGAAAAGTATCAAGTTTCTCATAGGAAGTTGAGGGTTTTTAAATCCCCACTCTTTAGCAGCTTTGGTTGACTGACATAAAACACAAAAAATATCTACTTTACTTGTAGTTAGTTATACCACTATAAGTAAGGTGTAACTAAAAGTGCAAATTACATTTAAATGTATTATTTTCTTTTCAATTAAGCATTTTACAATAACTACACACACCATGCTGGTAAAAATACCTGCAGTCATAAAGATGTTTTACTTTTCTCTCTTCTGGTTTGTACTTGCGTCAAATATTTGCATTAATCGTAAAACTGAAGGTAAACTTGCTACTGTGAATCTCTATATTTTTAAACGATGCAAAGCTGCACATACAGCAGTGATGGTTGGAATCACCAGCATTAAATTGTACAGCTGCCAACCAGAGGAGAACAGGCTCTCAGCATATCTGACGTTTTTGCCGTGATAATGAGACGTCTTAGAATAAAAAATCTCATCGCCAAGACTGTTTCTAGGACCAGTCCAGTCTGATTATATTTGTTCAGTTTATTGTAGCAGCATCAGGGTTCTTATTCAGACACGAACATCAGATCCATTCACTGCCTGTTGTCTGAAAGAGGCTCGAGAAAAACACACAAGGTCAGAGGTCACATGCTGGGAAGTCACAGGGGCTCAGTGTCCAGCGCTACAGGGCAGCGATGCTGGTTGTTGATACGGGAGCTTGTTAGCACGTTATTTTGTAAAGAACCGCTGAATGACCTTGATGAAAATGGAATATAAATTTGTTTGATGTGTCTCTCTGTTGGGAAAGCTAATGAACGGCTCTGTGAGTGTGTTTGTGTGCTTCTACTTAAAAAAAAAAAAACATCCAACAGGAGGGCATTGTGCTCATCGGTTTTTCAATAGTCCATGGTTTCAGAACTCGGGTGTGTCCTCTGTGCATATAGGAGCAAGTGTGTGTGACTGAGTTGTTCGTGTTTGTATCCCGGTACAAACATGCACAGATGCACAAGCACTTTGTTGTTTTTCCACACACGAAGAATGACTCAGAGGGCAACATTTTATCATTGTCCACCTCCTGAGATGCAGCTGCAGGACTGACTCAACAAGGCAGTTAAAGAATAAAGATACTAAAAGAGCTCACTTGACTCAGGTAGAAGAGTAGCTGAGGACACAAACAAATGTCCTGGATTCCAAACCTAGTATTTAGCATTAGGATTTAATTCACTGAGGGAAAAAATCTATCAAAGCCAACCTGCCCCACCTAATAACTGCTTGTACTACTGAGGGCAGCAACTGGGATCAATCATTTGCTTCATCTGGCAATGACTCTTCTATGTCACTGCGGAGGAATTTGAACCTATTCTGCTTTGCAAAAATGATATAAGTAATCTGGAGAGCCTTTGAGAATAGCTTTACCACAACATTTCAATTGGATTCAAGTCCATACTTTGATTAGGACACTCCTAAACATTCAGGTTTCAAACTGATGACATTTATCTTAAGAATTTCCAGGTAAGGAGAGCAAAAAGTAGCAACTCAAGCAAAGCCTTAATTGACATGATGCCGGCTCTGCCTCCATGCTGAGGTAGAGCAATCCTCCCCCAATCATTCCAGGGCACTTATCAGCAACTGACCAATCAGTGTTCCAAGTACAGTACTCCGACAATATTGACAATATCTATCATAGAAAACACGCTGCAGTCAGAGAGATTTTGAGGAAAATAATAGATAATCAAGGTCCCAGTTGTCAATGGGTAATATGCATTCCCGACAGCTGTTACCCAGAACGTGTGGAGGGCGGAACACAATTTATTACATTTCCAAAATAAAAAAGGAGTTTGGAATAACGCAAGAAATGGATCATAGACTGCAGCCCACCTCCCATCCAGCTGAATGAAACTGATGGACGGGAACTACATCGTTAGTCAGCACCACGAAGGTAACCGGTAGTAAACATCCCAGTTTTTATCATAACGACACTTAGCTCCATGCTAACGACACACGGCTGACGGCTAAGCGTCAAATAATCACAACTTTGTTAAATTAAAACAACAATGCTAGACATCTAATCATTTCCAGATCAATGAGTGAAGGTAGTTATGCTGGATTTTATGCATGTCGATTCCAATGGTAGCTTTTTGGCAGCATGAAAACAGACTGCACTAACTGCTCTATTGGCATTTAAACACCGTTTCATACTACTGTTTATTTCTAAGCATTTTCCTGAAGGAAGATTTTCACAAGCGGGTATTATTTAGTCATTACTCAACCATTTTGTACGTGCAAAGTGCGTCCCACAGCGTTCACACTCATCCAACCAGACTTTATGTCCCTCATTTTTCCTCTTGGGCTAAATTCTCTGTTATTTCTCGCTAATAACCTTACAGACCTGACGTAGGACTAGTTAGAGAATTTTCTTGCCTGCCGTCTTTGCCTCAGTGTTGGTTTATAAGACAAAAATGACTCAAAAAATGTCTCGGGTAACACACTGAGGTCCGTTAGTCTGTCATAATAACCGTTGGCTTGTGAGAGGACAGCTCTACTTCCACAAAGGGGCGGAGCCGGCATCCTGTCAATTCCCTAAAGCAGCCCCAGATCATCACATTGTCATCACCATGCTTGACCTTGATAGCCATCATTATCTACAATCATTCTTTGGAGACTTTGAATTAATGAGTTGCAACAACATTTAAACTCCCCCAAACTACATAGGTTGGGGAGTTTCTACAGATACTCTATTTATAACACGTTTTAATAGTCTCTTTAAATTTATTTTATTTCAGATTTGACATGTAAAAAAAGTGTTAGTGTGGTCTGAAATGGTTGCCTTCACCTGGTTAGTCTGGGCAATATGAAAGCATTACAAGCAGAAGTTAGAGTTTGCATCTCTGAGATGCAACTGACAGAAAGTTGGTTTGTGACACGTTGGAAATGACACAGACACACATTGTCGATGACGCGAAGTCAACCACATCGGTACCCACCCTCCCTCCGCCGCTGGGACCACCATGGCATCTGACAGCGAATGATTATGTTCGTACATGTCAGAGGCAGAGTGGAGAAAGTGAGAAATGGAGTAAGTGAGTAAGTACGTGTGGTAAGATTGAGAAAAATGGAAGCATAAATGTCTGCGTGGCTGTGTGGGCAAAAAGAAGAATGTGAAAAATGACAAAATGTGTGAATATGTGTGCGAAAGGAGAGCAAAGTGTGACGCTGTGTGAGTTCGTGTGTGTTATACGAGGGAAAAATGTGCAAACACGAAGAGGATAGTTGTTGTGAATGTGTGACAGTGTGTGTGATTACGTTCCACCGTGGATGTATGTGTCCTCGGTGCTCTCTCCCAGCTGTTGTTTCTTCTTCTTCTCCCAGTGCATGAAGAAGAAAACTTCACTGCAATCCCCAAACCATAAAGCACACACACACACACACACAAAATACTTCTCACATGTGGCATCAAAAGAAAAAAATGATATGTCTAATTTATGAAAATTCTGAATTTCTTTCCAAACACACCCACACTCCGAACTGGAAATCTGAAAAAGTTTGTTTGGAGCCAGAGAGTATCTAAACAAAGGAGTTACAAAGCAGAGGAATGCAAATACTCAGAATTCATTTGATATATTAAAGAGCTTTTGTTTTCTTTACTGTCAAAGTCTTTTTTCAAAGATTAACATATTTTGAAAACAAAATATGTACAAATTTTAAAACATGAATGAAATCATTTATTGTAAATTACTTCAAAACTCATTTGACATTTTTTTTTTTTTATTAAGACTAAATAAAACACAACCTTGCTCTGCTCCCCTTCAAAGTCCACTTTGCCATTGCAGGCTCCAAATTGGACACCCAAATTAATATAAAGTGTGGCACAAATGTCTCAAATTAATTTACACATGCACAAAATCAAACCACTATCACCAGATTGCAGTCTGGATGGAAATTACTTTAGCATTTTATGAAATTGCAAAAAAAAATAAAAAAATAAAAAATGCAATTATCCTTGAAAGACCACTGTCTGCAACTTTCACAAAGCTGATTTATTTCCAATTAAAACCACATACCTCACAGACAAATTTCCTTTCAACAGTGAGTCTGACGAGCAGATGCTCAAACAGTGCCGGACAAAGAAGCTATGTGTGTGAGCTCGGGTTTAGAGCTGGAAAGATGTTAAGGAGCAAGCCACAATATTGTCCAAAGGAAATGAAGTAGTAAACAACCTTTTAGGCTTCATTTTTGCTTATTTTAATTTGGAAAACCTTTAAGAGAAACATATTGTGAAGTATTTAACTTTGTCTTTTATTCAATGAATAAAGTTTAATTTATCACCTCTTTCATTTAAACTAAAAAATGGAAGTAATTTACAAGATATTAAACACTTTACAGTTTGTGTAAAAAATCTATTCCCCCCCCCTTTTTTTTTTTTTTTACAATAAACTGGATTAGAATGAGGAGGGATTAGGATTAGGATGTTTAGGGACAACCCCCAAAGTAATCAAAGCTCAAACCTCTCATGAAGTACAAAATGCTGGAAGACCATTGTTACTGTGCACAGTAATCTGATGGCAATTTGATCAGAAAGAGACTGAGACAGAGAAACAAGCCTTTGTTCCACAGTGAATATCTTCAAACATAAGAATCTGTAGCTCTAGACAGACAAATAAAATACATTTCAGACAAAAGTTTCATGGTCAGATAAGACAAAGATCAAGCTGAACATATTTCAGTAGATGAAATATGTTCAGAGGAGATACAGTGAGGCTTTCAAGCCTAATAACAATCTGTCAACTGTCTGGCAAGGTGGTGGTAGCATCATGCTGTGGGGCTGTTTTGCTGTCTGTACTGATGCTTTACACAAAATAGAAAGCAGGTTGAAGAAATACTATCTCCATTTTCTCCAACTCCATCTCAAACCAGCAAGCTGATGACTTCAACACAAAGACAGTTGGGTGTTTTATCACCACTGATTTATTAAAAACGACTCTATTGGAATGCACTTTTGTCTGGAGATGGACAGAAAAATCTCAACTGGGGCTCCTGCAGATCTTGGCTGGAAGAATTTTAAGAAAAACCAGAAAGAGAGCACAAATGAAAACTTAGAAGGTAAAACTCCAGGGTTGATTTTTAATATCCTCTTATTTAAAAAGCTCTAATTAAAATAAAAGACGTGAGGATCCTGAAAGCGTTGCTATGTTTAAAACTAAACTGAAGCAGCAATTTTCTTTTTTGCTGAGACTCTCGTAAGTTTTTGGTCAACTTATAAATTCTCATAAAGTATTGATTGAACTATTTTATCTTTTTTTTTAGTTGGCATTGATTTTTTATTTAGGTTTTAAAAAGTTCCAGTAACACTTATCTTATTTATTTTTTGTACTATTGTCTTGTTTTGTTCATTCTTCTTGTTGAAAAATTACATTTTCTCTTCCACTATCTTATCTAACATTTTGTAAACATTTTAAGCATTAAGTTGAATGTAAATTTCTTTTTATTATAAAAACTTTTTTTATTAATATTTATTACTATTAAGTGCTAGAGGCACACAATTTTCATATTTTTGTTTTTTTAATAAAAGTAATTGATAATTTTAACAATTTCACCCAATTTCAATAAAAATCAGTTTTGTTCAACAAAATCCGTTTTGATTGCTAAATTTGACCAGTTTGAAATGTGATGAAGTGAAAGCAAATTATAAAAAAAAATTAATGATATTTTGTGGGCCAAATAACAGTTCATGATACAAAAACTCATTCATATCAATTCACGGAGGGACATAAATATTTTAGAAAGATGTACAGAGACACGGTGGCAAAGTGCAATGAATTGTTTTAAAGTGACAGTGGGTAGCTTTTAGGTAAAAGACATATTTACTCATACAAACTCACAGTTTAGCACCTTGATATGCTGCGTAAACCCTAAAAGCAGTTGAGGCTGTTGTCGGGGGGGTAAACATAGGGGAGGGGTTGTGGGCATCCACATGGAAGCATCGCCTCACTCACCAGCTGCCAAAAATACTGATGTGTTCAGAGTTATTTTTTCCTTTTCCCACTCACACTCTTCCTCCGTCTTTCTTCTTTGTCTGCTGAAAGACTGGGTTGAAAAGTTCAGTGTGAAATCGGGTTTCCGTGAGATTCAGAGCTGCAGTCGGGAATGAAAGCTGTCGTGCCCCCAGAAGCTGCAACGTGCGTGCGTGTGTTTGACTAAGTGCTTCCAGTGTTTGAGTGCGGTTATCGTTCTGCCTTTTAGCTCCATATTCATGCAAAGTGTGTGTGTGTTTTTCCCCTCATCGAGCCAGAGATTTCCCTGTAAAATGCTCCATTAAACTGAAGTCTGTGTGTTTTTGTAAACTCCCGATGCATGTGCGGGCGTGTGCGTGTGTGTGTCTTCAGCGAAGTAGATACAGTAACACTCAAATGTGGGTGCTGACACTCCTGACAGGAGTGTGTGTGTGCGTGAGTGTATTTTGGAGGACTCGTGGTTTATGGGTGAAAACGCTCCTTTGACAAATTTGACAAACACTTGCACATCAGCAGTTGATGGCTGACACGTTACAGATCGGTGCAAACACTTGCTGCACCTCCACAAAAATGACTAGTTTAATGCAACAAATTTTAGAAGCTGTAAACTAACCTCTACAATCATGCTGAACACAAAGAGCCACACTCATCAGCCACAAACTCACACCTGTGGCCTTTGGTTTGAATACTAAACATGAGAAGAAAATCAGAAAATCAGTTGTAACTTTTATATGTGATGATCGCCAGTTTGATTTTAGAGCATTTGAAATGTTGTTCCCAACATTAAGTTCCAGGTAAAAGACTCTGTTATCTGGGATTTAATGTGGTTAATAAGTCATACTGAACACAAAGGTTCAGATTAGTTGTTTAGTGACATAACTGCATCCAGATAAAGGGGATGTCGCAAGGTGACTAGGTTGTACTAACTTTCTAAAAATATTAAATATTGGTTCAACATTCTTCGATCAATGGATAAAATAAGTTGTATTTCATGGTTTACATGCATTTTCTTTTGTAGAGATAAGAAAGCAAAACAAGATCAGACATCATTGTCAGAAAAGAAAAAATAATCATCATTGATCATTTCTAAATAAGTATTTTTGGGATGCCCCAATTTTTTCACAATTGTATTTCTGTCTCCCCTCCTCCAAAAAAAGCCAAAGAAGAAACCTAACATTTTATTGAAAGTTTCAAAATGATTCAGGCAAATAAAGAGTTAGTTGTTTACTTTGAGTTTGCTCCATGTTGGAGGACAATTTGGGGATTGTTTCAACTAGTTTGTGCTAAACAGTGTGCTGCAATGCAGATACTGATAAATGTGTCTGGTCCATGCACACAAAGTCCTAAAACAAGTTTAGTTTAGTTCAGCATTTCTCCTCTTTAATGATCCCCATTATTGTGCCGTATATTACCAGGAGGCTGTAAGGTACAGCTCATGCAGTGTGGGTAGCACACCCGAATAACTTTCCAGTATCCCCTGAAATATTTATTAGAGGGATAAATGGTTTCCTAAAGACGGGCTATTATCGTTTGAGAGGTTTTCTAAGGTAAAATCTGGTAAAAAATAATTAAAAAAAAGAAAAACACTGAGAGTAAGCTCTGAGGTAACAGTTCAACGTGAATATTTATGATGGGTCAAACTCAGACTGGGGATTTCTCCTCAGGCATTGGTGGCTGCTTCACTGGATCAGCTCTGTGTTGACCTGTTTTAAACTGGGGTTTATAATAGGAGCCTCCCAGTGTGGATGCTGCGATTATAACGG
Organism: Xiphophorus couchianus; assembly: GCF_001444195.1. Lineage (NCBI taxonomy): Eukaryota > Metazoa > Chordata > Actinopteri > Cyprinodontiformes > Poeciliidae > Xiphophorus > Xiphophorus couchianus. The sequence goes on from NC_040240.1 coordinate 21,429,081, forward strand.
GAGCCTCCCAGTGTGAAGCGATGTAAATGGGAGCTGGGCGGCTGTGGCTCTCAAACCTGCTGTGTACAGAGGTTGAAAAATAATGAAGTGAAGAAGGATGGCTCTTCGTAGGATTCCTGGTGAGGCCGAATATCTCATCTGATGGTGGAACAGCCTCTCTGTTGACGAGCACCGGCCCATTAAAGCTCCGTCGACATATCTGCTCGGGGTTTGATTAAATTTTTAAAATCACACAACTGTGATTGAAACCAAGTAGCTGAAAACCTGCTTCAGATAAATTACGGAGCATCTTTTAAAGCAGGATGCGATGTTTTGTTTTGGCATAAAACATTCCATGAAAATCGTCGCAGCCTCAGAGGACATGAAGTTTTCTGTTGGATCCTGAAATTTCTGAATGCCTCGCTCTGCGCTCCTGCTTATTTGCTTCCATATTAAATGACAACGCTCTTCTTCTGTGGCACACATTTCATCATTTTGTACAAATTGTGATAGTCTGAAGCTGAACAGCAGGCAGAAGCTCAAAGGCAGAGAGCACGCTGTCCGCTCGTATGGAGGAAAAAAAACAATCTTACATTTTTTATTATTTTTCCTGACGTACGTGGAGCAACAAAAGCTTTCCAAGCAGCTCAATGAGACCGAGAACTCCGAGAGGAACATGTCCCATGATGCCTATAAAACCACAGAGTTGATTTAAAGCAAAGCAACTAAAAATCTGAATTTTGATGTTGTTATTTTGTTCTGGACTGTGTGGACTGAACGTCCCCAAACATTTTATACATCAGACAAGATGACAAGAGCAAAATAAACTAAGGGGGCTCAGTTGTTGACAACTACATTTACGGTACCTTGCCAAAGTGTCACACTGCAACCAATAACTTTAAAATATGTCATCAAGGTTTTGTAAACCAACACAAAGCACCATTCTTATTGCTACAAGTAAGTTATAGGATGTCTCTGCTAACTCTTCACAGTATAAAGCCACAGTTCTATGTAGATTAACTAATAACTAATTATTGCAACAGATTCTCCAGTGGATTTAAGTTTGGGCTTTGACTGGACCATTCTAATGCATATGGACCTCCACCCAAGTTGTTTTGAATCTTGTATTTAGCACACATCTTGCCATTAACTTTGACCAGTTGCTGGGAAAAAAACATTTCCACAGCATGATGCTGCCACCACCATGTTTCACAGAGTGGCTGATATGTAAAGCTGAACTTTTCATGACATATAGCACTTGTTTGCTTCTATTCCTACAAGTTTTGTGGGGTTTCTTAAAACTGCAGCTGTATTTTTTAAATTCTTCCATAAATATAAACATATAAAGGTCATGAAGTGCTCTGTGAGAAGCACAAAGTTTAGAATTTTATAAACAAACCATTGCTTTAAACTTGTCCATAACTGTATTCCTGACCACCTCAGAATAGAATAGAATAGAATAGAATAGAATAGAGGGAAATTCAGATGGCAGTAAAGTGACAGACATATTGTAGACTGTAGAATTAGACAAACAAGGAAAGAAGACAGAAAAAGAACATGTTGTTCAGTAAGGGGAAATGTACAGCATAAGAAAAAAATATTGTGCAGCTAATGCAAATACCTTGTTCTGATTCAAAGAAAAGTGCAATGAGTAAGATAACTTAAAAAAATTACAAAATGTACATGAAAATTTGTTAATGAAACATCAACAACCCTTAAAAGAAGTGAAAAACTGTGCGAACAACTTGGATGTGCAAATAACAGCGGGAAAAACTCAGTTTGAGGGAAGCAGTAATGGTTATAAAGTCTAACAGCTGCTGGGAGAAAGAATCTATGATAACCCTCCTCTGTGCACTTAAAATGCAGAAGTCTCATACGTTTGTTTGCATGCAAGTAGCATTTTGATCTCTAATGTCTTCTAATAAATCTCAGGAATTTAAGCAACAACTGCATTTATACAAAGATTAAATTGTAGACTCACTTTACTAACAAGCTTACTTCTGACGACAATTGTAGTGCATTGGTTGCACAATTTAATTAATGCTGGGCAAGCCACACTTTTAAGATTTTGTTTTGGAAAACAGATTTTGAGTTGGTTTACCACTAAAACGCCAATAAATTAAAGTTAAGTTTGTGGCTTTGAGTTGACAAAGTGGGGAAAAAAGCTCAAGTGGTGTGAATACTTCTGCAAGGCAGTGTGGCTGATATTTTTACGTTGAATTAAAATGTTAAAAAGGACTAGAAGAAACTTTTTTTTTTTTAGTTTTTAGTATTGTGACAATATTTATAGCTAATTTTGTTTGGCTAAACCTTTCACATGTTTTTGGTTTTCCAAATATCCATCCTAGAAAGTGAGATGAATGAATCTTTACAGGCTGCTGGAGCACTGAGCTTGACCTCTGACCTTAGTGTGGAAGATGCCCCACACGGATCGATGTCCCCCTGCACAAGCGTAAATATTTTTCTTGATCTCCATTCATCTTCTATTAGTGGAGGAGCTAATAACTCCGACCTCACAACGTTTCACCTGCTGAAATGTTATGGATAGATTTCGACTTTCAAATAAAAAAAAAAATTTTTATCCTTTACTCCAGACTTGTAGCAGTTTGTTTTCTCAAGCATGTTACTATAAGTGTGCAAGCAGGTAAGAATGATCTTTTAGCCTGCTTCTTTTTACTCTCTTCCAGTTTCGTGGATAAATTCTTATATATATGTATTTGATACAAACACCCCCCCTCAAAAAAAAGGACCCCTAAGGAGTCTCATCTTCTATTCTTGCATACTTTTTGCATCATGTTCTCTGTGCCCTATCCAAATGTCCCTGCCTTGCTTTTCCACTGGTGATTACACATCAGCAGCACACTGTATCCCACTGTGAAGTGCATGTGCAAACAGCAGAGAAAACGGCAGAAGTGAGTGCACACTTTTCTAAAATCTTCTCTGTTCATGTGTGAAAATTGCCTTTGATTTTGTTTGTGTTCTTGCTTTAGAAGCACACGCAGAACACTTGAACCCTAAAAACCCTAAACGGCACAGCACAGATCAAATTATTTTGAGGAGCTTTGTGTGTGAGGACAAATTCGTCTTTTTATTTGGTAGCTTAATGGTATGTATTCTATACAGTAGCAATCTCAGTCCAAACAAGTCATTCTCTAGTTATCTTTCTGACCACAGAGTCCTTTGTTGTTTCATGTTCTGGTTTTAAAAGACAGTAATACCAGCTGCGCAGCCAGTTTGGTGTTTTTTTGTTTAGCATGTCAGGAGCTGCTGTAAATCCCTGGGGTTTTAGCTGGTAAATCTGCACAGAGATTTCTCATGAGACTCTTCACTCTTCCCCCTGCTTTTTAAAATGTCTTTGGGCTTTTTTTGTTTTTTTACATGTAGCGATGCTCGTTGGGTGTGTGTTCTGTTTCTCAACAACGTCCTGATTCACATTCACACCTGGAAACAGCGGAGCATGTATCTGCTGTTGGCTGGTGAAAAACGTCTCTCAGGGGAAGCTGGAAGAGGGAGGCAGCGCTGGGAGTCGATAGGTAAAGATGAAGAATAGAAATAAGGAAGAAAGAAAAGTTTTAAGGTCATTTAATTTAGTTAGAAAATGTTGGTGCAGATGTACACCCTTTTTTAAATCCAAATTTTGACGTTAGTACATCTATTCATCAGGGCAAACATTGTGAAGTGTTCAGATTTTTTTTTTCTTTTCACAAAATCTTCAGGGCTACATAACAAATACTTCTGCTTCAGCTTTCATTATCCAGTGTTGGAGTAGTTACCCTTAACTCTAACCTTTCCACTATAATCCAGATGCTATTCAAAATATCTCATAAAGAAATTGAACCATCTTTTTAAAAGTTGATATGAATTTGTTCAGATTTGAGTAGAATGTATGAAATAAATGAAATCATTCAAACTTATTCTAAAATATATTTGTTTTTTGTTTTTTTTTGTTTTTTTAAGTCAAGTTTTAAAACAACTGGAGTTGTAATATCCATGAGATACAACATTGTTAGTGAACATTAAATACATACACATATATAGGAGACAACTGTGAGGTTGCCTCTTATGGACAACCTAACAGTTGACTATAAGCCAAACAAAAAAAAAATTCTCAGCCTAAGACTCAATTTTAAGATCTGTTGTCAAGGTCCTTTAAATTGTCTTTGTAGAGCCAAAGATCTGGTCAATTTTTTTTTTCAGTTCTTTGGTGATTGATCTGTTACATAAAAGTTGATGCATTCAAGGCAGTTTTTGAACCATGACATCCTCTCCGTTTTTTCCTCTCTTGAATTATCAAAATCAAGAACCAAGTCACAAAATCCTTATCTTTACGTAACTCTTGGTAATTCTGTAATCTTGACAGATAAAATAATTTATTCAATAATAAATGTATTTATTCCATTGATAATAAGCCCTCATTGATTTATTTTTGTCCCTTACAGCTGAACTGTAAATTTTTATGTTGATAGTATTACATATTTTTTATTCCTGAGAAACAAACAAATATCCCCTTGAGCTTTTTTATGTAAAATCGTTAACTCCGTGAAAAGCTCAAGAATTATTTTTTTCAGACAGTTATAAAATTAACTGGAATATATAGATTAATGTGGCTTAATATCAATCCAGAGAGCTGATCTCTACATTATGACATATATCTTCAATAAAAAATGGATTTCCTAACTCCAGCTATTTCTAGCATTTTCTTAAAAAATGTTTTCCTTCAATTCATCATTTAAATTCACAAACTAATTTGTTGTATAACATTTGAACCGCAGACATTTATTTCACATGGTTTCGCAAATATAAGATTTGTTTAAAGAATGACCTGTGATCTGACAGACTCTCATTTTGTGAAATATAAAAATACATGGAATGCATCACAAAAAGCATTCCATACACAAGATAATATAAATTTTTACCAAGGTTTGAATTTCAAGCAGTATTTACTACTAAGAGCAAAAAAAAAGAAAACATAATTCAAGTGGAGAACTCACAATTACCTGATTTCCCCCAGGGCCACAAACGCAGCATCTGACACAAAAGGTGTTTTCAGAAGTAACTTTCATCTTTCGCAGGTCGATTTATCTGCTGAGACACAAACTCAAACACTGTATGAATATTTAGACACACACACATTATTAAAGTGCTACCTGCTCTCACACACACACACCAAGCAAACGCTCTAAGGGCATGGCAGCTTCCAATCCAACCTCTGCTGCTATCAGGCCGAAGTGTGATTCCTCACCTTTATTCTTATTCATTTTTAATTTTTTTTTACAGCCCCCTTCATTCTCATTGTAATTCCAAAGGCAGAGCTCAACTTAAATTAACACCAGCACCGTGATATCCATGGAGAATACCGACCAGATATTACAGCTTGCCTGGGTTGGGCTGGGTAACGTGAGGAACATCCAAAATGAGCCGCATGGAAATGCTAAAAAGGCAGGAGACGCCCGCCTCATTCTTAACAGCTGCATCAGCCACCTTCCCCCCTCACAGCTGCACAAGTTTGAAGTTTTCATCTTTAAATTTGATTTCAGTTCATCATCATCTCTCCAGTTTCAAACACTGAGCAGGTCAAAAAAAGAACTGTAAACTGTGGATGAAGGCAAAGAAGGTCAAAGAGTTTGGAGGTTTGTAAAATGCATAAACCAAACCAGACAAAAATCTATTTTTATAATAGCAGAACATTTTATAGTTCTTCATAAAAAAGTGCTACACGTTTGTCAGTTGTAATGCATCATCACTTTGCTAATGTTTGAGATGAAATTTAAAGTTTAGGTACAAAATCATGACTATATTTTGTGAGTAAACAATCATGAAATCCAGCAAAAAAATTCAAGAGCAGAAAAAAACACAACCCCAAAAAAACACATAAAACTGAAATGGACAATAAATTGTTTTCAAAATAGATAATGTATTTAAGAAAACAAAAAATGCAAGACATAAAAGAGACAGACAGGACGCAAAGTATATACAAAGGAGTAATAAAACGCAAAAGGAATAAACCCATAACAATCATTACACACTTCCAAATCCCAACAGAACATACCAAAAATAATTTATTAGACACCTAAATGTTTGCAAAGAGACAATAAAACACACAAACTTCCACATAGAGAATAAACGCTTTAAGAAACATAAAGCTGAGAGAGAGATCTAAAAAATGACCAAGATCGACCTGAAACGATGTATAGCAGTTTCAGAGAAAAATATAATCACTTCAGAGACACAAAGCACATAACAAGAGCCAAAACTACCTTCAAAACACATCAATCAGCACAATGTACCCAGAAGACCTTTTGTGAAGTCTATTCAGATCACACAGTAAAGGTCTTCCTTCATATGAATCTGTTTCCAGGGACACGTTACCTTATAATCAGCCTACAGTTAGGATAGACAGAGATGTTCACGTTTAACTCTCTTTCAGAAGTATTCACACCTCTTCAGCAGTTTCACATTTTGTCACATTACTACCACAAATCTAAATGTATTTTCTTGGAAATGAGTGTCTTAGTCCAACTCAGATTAGTACATAATTGTGAAGTGGAAATAAAATGATAGTTACTGTAGTTTAAAGCAATTTTCATAATAACAAAATCAGAAAAAAAAAGTGTTACATTTAAATTTATATATGTCATCTAATTAGCAAAGGTCCATTTTTTAATAACATTTTATTTTGCCCTAAATGCAAAACTTTACAACTAGAGGAAAAAAACAATAACATGTCACCTTTATGAGTTGATGAATTACATAAATCTCTTGGCAGATTGGCATGGGGAGTCATATTCCAAGACAATAACCCCAAACATACTTAGAATGGCCTACTCAAAGTCTAGACCTAAATAAAATTGCAGCAAACCCATATTAAACTTAGATCATCTTTCTTCTCAGGTAAATCCCAAATAATTATTATAAAACTGCACATAAATCCTATCGGAAAGCACAAATGTGTTTTATCTCTTATACTTTTTAACAACTCCCTTTGTGAATTATAATTAAAGAATTGAGTTTTTGTTTTTTTCACTCTGAAAACATTCAGATAGTTTGATTGTTTATGCACACATTTTACCTTGAACGATGATTGACGTTCCTTTCTTTCAGTCCTGCTTTTACCAAAATGCAGGGATGTATTAGTTACTCTGGTCTATTGGGGTTTCAAAAGGTTTCACTCTCAGTTTTTTTTTCTCACATAAGGCTGATTAGGCTCCAGTATGTGCTAATAGGTAACAACACATTAAGCGAAATGTAAACGTAGCAACAAATAGCACTGGGATCTGGATTTGTTCACACTGTTGGCCCATGTCCATTTTTTGGCCTACTCAGATTTTACACAGATTGATTTCAGTCACACTGTTAAAAATACGCTGCAGAATAAACTTCACCTATAAACCAGAAACGTCTGGACATACAAATCTCTAAAGCTCATTTGTAATTTACAGCATCTGTCAAATTCTGTTTTGACAAAAAAAAAAAAACATTTTGTATTATGTAGCTTGCACAAAAAATTATCCTGATTTAAAAGATCTTCTGTTTAATGTGGATGGATTATTTTATTAACGTGACAATGGTTGGACTGTCTGTCTATTAAAGTCCACAATACACATTGTCCAGGAGCTCTTATGTCAAGCCATCAATCTGTTCAGGTAATAGACAGGTTTTGTGCTTTAATGAGAAATGTGTGCAGCGACCCCAGAACAAAAGTGGAAGACTTTGTGAAGACACTGTAGTTTCTAAGAGTGTTTTTATTTACAGTAAAACACGACTTGTACTGACAGGTGAAAAACCACTCAGAGTGAATAAATCAGTTCAAATGCAACCATATTGTAGTTGGATAATGAATCCAGTGACACATTTTAATTCTGAGATGAGTGATTTGCAGCAGGAGGAGCTGGTGCACTTTATACAATAAATGATATAACAAGGAAAGAAAATGTGGAAGATTTGGTAAAGACTAGATTATTGATTTGTTGAGAGGGTGTACTTTCTTTTTACAATGCCTGAAACACCTCCCTCTAGACGTTGCCTCCAAACTACCTCAACAAGAGATCTTTCACACTCAGAGCTGCACAACTTTACTCTAACCTCCAAATCTTCTGCCTGAAGTTGGGTCGCACTCCGGGGGAAGCTCATTTCAACTAAAATAATTTAATTTAATTTTGGTCTGCCAAGGAACAACTGTGTAAGAATTTGTGTGCAATCTGTGCTGTTTCAGAGAATTTAATTTAAAGTGTGAAATAAAGCAAACTGAAACAGCATAGGAGATTCTGATCTGACTAAAAATATTGCATTTGATTAATATTTTCTCATCATTCATTTTGACTTGTGCTTCTGCCAACAGATAATTGCATCCAGCAATGATACCCATAAGTAGTGATTCATTAAGAAATCAAACTTTTCTTTGTAGAAATATAAGTGAGATCAAGTTCTTTCAGACATGTCTAGCTTATTTAATAAAAATAAATAAATAAATAAATAACAGAATGATTATACATGTTTCACATCAAAACATGCTCAAAATTGGGGAAACTACAAAATACATGGTTTAAAAAGATGGATGGAAGATAACAAATTTAGGAATAGACTGATGACCAGACGTCTACATGATGGACAGATGGACGGACAGACAGATGGAAGCCTTTATGCGACCTGTATCTAATCGTTTCACAACAATCAGATTTATACAAACTGCAACCAAAGCCAATTGGATATGTGGTCCTAAGTCTGATGCGCATCTGATCTTTTCAATTGAGTCTGTACGGCCAGGTCGCGTTCATCCTACCCGAACATCATTGACACTGGAAAAGTGTCACAATTCTGCGTCCTGATGCATGCAAGCGGGAAGAAAAAACAACCATGCCAGACGATAGAGATTATGTCGTCAATGTGCAATATTTGGAAATATGAACAACTAGGCAAAAGAAAAGATTTCACAAAAAATTGGAATTGAGCATTAAGGCATGTGTGAACACATAGCCTACGCAATGTAAAAATAAAAAGGATGTCAAACGTATGAAAAGTCAAATTTCATACGTCTAGAGTGATAGAGGCATGATAGATTGAGGAATAGTTGGATGACAAACAGATGGGTGTAATAATGGATAAATAGATGAATGACTCAAGTTGATGGCTACAGGAACAGAGATAGATGGTGGACAAAGAGGGCAAGAGGGAGAAAAGGGTGGATTAAGGAGAGATGGATGAATGACAACTCAATAAATTGCAACAGAGAAGGATAAATGATGGAAAAAAGATGGCCGAAGGGATAAGAAATGGATGAATGACAGATAAACAGTTGACTAAAGGGTAGGAGGAATGGATGGTTGGATGGTGGCCAAAGATGACTAGAGGGATGGATGCATGAAGGTGAAATGGATGAATGACAGATAAATAGATGGCTACAGGAAGGGATGAATGGGAGAATGAGGAGTGGTTCACTGAGGGGGCAAATGGAGCAAAGGACAGACGGATGGATGGTGAACAGACAGATGTATCGAATAATGATGGGTAACCGGAAAGCAAAGATGACTTTGATGAATAGACACATATTTGGGCAATAGGATTCAGAATAAAGTCTGGAAAAGTGTTTTTCAGACTGCATAGGAACCAAACACACTGATCTTCTTTATTAAAAAAGCTACATTCTAACACTTCATAGCAAAACATAAAGACCACCAATTATTTGTAGGATTTCTGTTATAAATGCAAAAAGAAAAACAAGCAAACAAAGAGAGAGAGAGGCAGGAGGTGTACCCTTTGAAAAAGGCTGTGTTTTATTGAAATACAGCAGACATCAACATGTTGTTTTGCTGACCTGGGCAACAGAAACCTAGCTTGAACACTGCTCCAACTATGTAAAAACAAATAGTCATGGCTGTTATCAGTGTAGCTCCACAAAACACATTCAACCCAAACTGATTCGACTTTACATCCTTTTAGGCCGAAAACTGCTTAACAAAAGTGTTCAGAACTAAAACAAAAAACAAGCTGGTGCTCCACATCAATTTGGGTTTTCAGTGCAAAGTTGCTGGTGCGGCGTGCAAAGCTAAAAAAAACTTCACACGCCTCGTATAGGAGATTTGGAACAGTGTCCAGACTTGTTTTTGTGTCCAGGGTTGTTTGTTTGATAGTAGCAGTAGTAGAAGAAGCAGAATCTCTGTTATGAAGCAGGGCTGGCCTCAACACCCACCCCAACCCCCACGACCCTGAAAAAAATAAAAACACATTTATAGCACATCTTTCCCCTCCAGAAAAAGAAACCAGGAGTCATCCTCTCAGATGCACATGAAAGATTTATGTGATATTTGCTTAGGTTGAATGAGAGATTTTTCTAAAGATAAAAAAAAAATATTGGGTTGTATGCTTGTTTTTTACTTCTATTTTACACACAAACCGCTTTTAAGACACTTTTAGGCTGGTGATATTTTGGGAAAAATGTCCCACTTGTTTACTTGCAAGAAAGGGATTTAAATTTGGTGCAAATTAGTGCAAATTTTGATTGTCTCGTATCTCACAATAATCAAGTGGAAATCAGCTTGTGGTGCAACTAAAATGAAGACAATAAGAAATTTTAGCTTTTACTGCTTTGCTAAATTTTCCTTCTTCTCTTAGTTTACATGTAATATCCAACAAAATGTCAAAACACCACAAATTTTGTTTCTAAATGAAGCTTAAGGCTAAGAATGCATCTAATTACACATTTTGTTCTCAACAGAAAATGGATCAGGCAAAGAGTTTAGCTGCAAGAATAACAAAAAAAGGGTCTTTGTACAACCTTTTTTCAGTAAATACATTTCTATGGAGGCTTTTAATATTAAATCTCCACCAGATGCTGATAACATAAGTAATCAACGCATACTCAGAATTCAAAACAAGCCGATAAATTTTGTGCAGTTAACTGGAATGATTCAGGGAATAGACATTAAACACATCATGAAAAAAAAGCTGCAAAAGGGCAAAAGCCAATAAAACCCAGATGAAATCTCTTAGTATTTAGAAAATAACTTCCCCTCCTATCAGAAATGATTAATATCAGGTGGTTCTAACTGATGGCCTACTAAATGCTCATTACCAAGGAATTGCATCCGAAGCATTTCATAATGGGTCAGAGTTCTTTCAAGAGTTGCAAAATAAACTGCTTGTAGCGGTTGTGAACACATTTGATTGTTCCACTGGGAACCACCTGGGTCATAATTCTAAACTTAAAGTAAACCAGCTACAACCAGGTGCTCCTCTTGAAGCGTTTCAGAAAAGCTTTCCAAAAACTAAGCCATTTGGAGAGAGCGTTAGAAAGATCTGGAATTAGTAGGGACAGCTTTCCATAAAAACCACAATGGCTTCCATGGTTGCTCACTGCGCAAGACTCCACTGCTCAAGAAAAGGCGCATTAAATCTTATTTAAACTTTGCTGCAGAACATTTGGACAAGCCAAATGAATATCAGGAGAATGCAGGCTATTATCTCCTTCATTGTGATTGCACACACCATGTTTTAAGCAGCAATAGTACACCACCTCCAAAATACAACAAAACATTACATCTGACGGAAGCTTGAATGTGCTGATTTTCAGAAAATATCGTTTGCAGATTTATATAACTGAAGAAAAGATTGAGAAAAATACTTGATAATAATCCAAAGTTGAAACAAATTAGCAATTAGCATTCAAACACAGCCAAAGAAATCCTTGTCTGGTTTCAAAGAAAATATAGTCGCTTGAATGGCCCAAGCAATCTGCTCATAAATAGCTAAACGAGCAAAGACCATTAAAGGTGCTTATTTTAACAATATAAATATAGTTCAACATATCTTGATATCCATTACCATGCAAAGTGGAAACTGTTTTAGCACCACACCATGTATCTCCAGTTTTGCTGGGTTACGGCCAGTCAGTGCCAAGCAAAACAAATGGCACCGTTTGATTGGCTGCTTTCTAAACGCAAGCTAATAGCGTGTCAAGTACCATTACGCCTAGGTATTCATTATGAAATGCTCTATGAAAACATTCTTGTGTATAGACAGAATTGAATATCAGTGGACACAGAGGAGAACCCGAGGACCAACAAAGTCTGATTTTAGTTTCTGTTGAACAAAACAAAATATCACTTTAACAATGCTTTAGAGACTAGTTCCACCATATAGAAAACACTTAAGTGTTCCTTAACAAAAATAAATACTTTGTGAATAAATAAATGTTCAATACTTATTCCCTGTGCCATTTCACTTCTTTTGCACATGACAAAACCCTAAGGTTAAGCTTTGCGTTTCAAAATGTGTAAGTAACAACTTTCAATTAATGGATATGAGAAGACCATACCTCTGTTGTGGAGCGGTTTACACTTATATTTAAAAGAATTGTGGTACAGTGGTAGGAAGACATGTTGGATTTTATGTGAGTGCAAATTTTTTCTTGTTGTGCAAATTTATATGTAAAAGGAGTGCTGATGTAATCGAAGATAATACGTGCTTTGTTGTTTTTGTATTTTCACTTTGTTCAGCATGAGAGAGGACATCTCACCAGTTTCTTCTTTGAGTTGTACTGTGCCCACATTCACAACATTTACATAACTTCTCAAAGCAAATACATTCAATCATTAATCAGAAAAATACTCAAAACTATGCGCTTGCAAAAATAAAACTCTCTTAGTTAGCTTTCTAAGGCGGCACATCCACCTGGAGGCTCTCTGCAGTGCTGCCATCCTTTTGCACAAGGACTTTGAGCAGCGCAGCAAAGGACAGCTGTGGTGATGCAGGAGATTTTTTTTTCTTTTTCAATCTACAAAGCAATAAAAAAAAATGCACCTTTATCAACTCATACAAGCAGACAGAGCTTTGCACAAAACCTCAACACTGCAACTGGACGGATTTAAAAATCACACCCCCCCCCCATCATTGTTCTGCTGAGGCCAGTCCTGGTTTGCATTGGTAAATACAGTATTTCAGATATATGTAGTCTTTTCATCATTAACTCTGACCAGAACACTACAGCGGCAGAAGCGATACATAAAGAAGCTCATATTTTTGATTTTGCTATTATGCTTATTTTTGTTGGAATGGAACTAGTTTCAACTAAGCCTACCGAGCCAACATGTATTAATGTATCGAATAAAAGGCTATTTATCTTTTTTTATTATTTTCATTAATCACAGGTGTTCATGATGTGTGGAGGACGCCAAAACGAGAGGAAATAAACATAAGAAAGGGAAAGAAGAGAAGAAAGAAAAAATGGACTAAAATAGATTGAAGAGGAAGAAAGAAGGAAAGACAGATAGAATAAAGTATGATTCAGGCAGCATGATGATTCTGGATTGTGTGTATTTGCTGTTGAGTTTGTAGATTGCATGATCGTTACCATTAAATCCTTCTGCATTTGCCACCATTATGACAGCTTCTTAAGATGTTTTTTTTTCATTGTTTTTATGTAGTCGTTTGTTCCTTATCAGTTTAAAACAAAGATCCACGACAGTCACTTGGTCATACAAGCATAAGATGTGCAGATTGGCTTAAGTTTGCTTTTGTTTTTTTTTCCTGTTTTTTTTTCTTAGCTTTTCTCCAAAAAACAAACAAACAAAAAAAAAAAAGGATTCCAGACAGAGTGGCTACAATAATAATATTAACAATAGTAATAATATAATAATAGCACTTGACTTCACTTCAGCACAGTTTAAAAAAAGACAGAAATAAAGGTTATAAAGGTGCTTTTTTGTGTTTTTGTTTTTCTAAAATCTGATTTGATGTGAAGCGAAGTCCCCCCTTTTGCCCCCTTCCTCCCTCCTCCTCCTCCTCCTCCTCCTCCTCCTCTCAGCGGGGAAGTGGCGGGCAGAAGTCCAGTGCCGGTCAGACGAAGAAGTAGTGACTGAAGTATTGCCAACTGGTCTGTCTTTTTCTTTTTTTCAGTTTTTTTGTAGTGGTTCCACTCTGGTTCAGGACAAAAAGAGGAGAAGGAGAGATGGGAACTGAAAAAAAAGAAAGTTGTACACACACACACGCACTGCTGGCACCATGTTTGTTTAAAAGTCCGTCAACACAAATAAACAAACAAACAATCAAAAAGAAATCGCAAAAGAGTTGAAAGTAAGAGGGGTTTAAAAAATGAAGAAAAAGCAAAAAGGAGGGCTGTCGGGGGGGACGAATTGCTCCCATTTTACAAAATGTAACAAAATTTGTCCGCAAATTTTACAAATCTATCAGTACAGGAAAAACAAACAAACAAACAAACAAATATATCCTATTTACAATGACAAGAAGAAGAAGAAGAAGAACCCTTTTATTTTTTCAAAAGTGTAGTGAGAATGCAGCAGATCCCAGCTTTGGCACACGGCGATTTTGTTTTGTCTGTCTTTTTTTTTTCCATGTTTGTTTGTTTGTTTCAGATCCAACCTGTCTGACGATCCGTCGATCTGTCGGTTGGTGTGTACAGTCAAACTGTTGCTGCAGGCACACATTCAGTGCTCTGGTTCACCTTCCTCCTCATCATCCTCACATCTCCAAAGCAACGCAGGTCACGCACAACATCACCTCAGCCTTCACTCTGCCCGCCCATCGGTCGAGTTCAACCGCCGGCTCTAATCTGCTTCCTACAGGCTCACTTCGTGGAAGGGTTCTGTTATTCAAGAGGCTTTTAAGGGGCTTAGAGTAAATCACGGATCATTAACATAGTCTACTTATACATGCACTGGTTAGACCGTAAGCAAACAAGTCAGGAAGTTAAAAAAAGCCCCCAAAACAATTAAAAGCTTCCTTTAGGTGATTGTTTAGAACAATTTAAATCCTCTACTAAAGAAAAATGAGTTACTGAATGAATCTGAAGTTTTGCATTTTAACCTCATATTTCAAGTGTCAAGTTTCAATTTAACCACTTTAAATCTGACAGTTTGATGAGAAAAATCTTTTTGTGTGCCAATAGGAAATTGTCATACAAAATGTACCATTTTTCGTGCATGTGCATCAGGGTGCCTTGTTAGAAAACACCTTCGGATACAAAAGGTGATGCTTCTTAAAGAAAAAGAAGCATGAAATTTAGAGTTTCTAATCAGAAATAAAGCAATGAATCTTACTGGTCAGAAAAAAGGTGGTTGCTTATTTGCTAGTATTACCTATAAGAAGTATTCTTAAAAAAGACTTAAAAAGATACCTGTCAATCTGTCATTTCTCAATTTAGTTTTGATAAATTATCTTTAATCTTATTTTGACTTTGAATTTTTGATTGAATTAACAGTTAAAGCTATTATTACGTTTTAAGTCTTCATTGCACAATTTGTTTTAATAACTTTTTAGATTTTGTTACTGAGTAAAAGTGAGAGTCTACAAAACTGATATTAGCTTCATAATTTCTGGAGCTAGCAGCCTGGAGTTAACTGCTTCCCATATTTACTTCAGGTTTAAACTATATTAATTTAAAAGAAGTGATGGGCGGCACTCCACAATGTGTTTTGTTTTTTGACAGGAAATATTTTCAAACATTATTTTTGGTAGCCTTCTTTCAGCCAGCTGATAGGCAGTGTGAAGAAATGGTGGAGAAAGAAATTTTGTCATTCAGGCACTTCTTCTGGCAAACCATTAAAAGCACTTTAAAAAGTAGCAACAGAGGTTTGGCAACCAAAATTGCTTTAAACCTTGGCAAACCTAAAAAAACAAAAAAGCAAACCGGTTTTTGTTAGACTTTATGAAAAACCTTAGACATATGTTGATAAAATAGTGCTTCTGCCTTCCCCCTGCCATGGCTTTAATTTGGTAAAACTGATTGTATAGACAGGATTTTTACATTTGTGCACTGAAACTCGTTTTTTGCAAATTAGCTTAAATGCCTTTCTGTTTTGTTTGTATATTACTTTTATTAAACCCACTTCACTGTGAAAGCTGGAAGCATAAATATGAACTCTATTAAAAAGGAGGGATTTTTCAATTACTTTCACAGATTGTGACCCTGAATTTCTATTTGAGCTCTTCAGATTTTGGTATGGGTACATGCTTGCTCATGTCCCCTAATAAAACCGGCCGCCTCGAAAGCCCACTCTTATTTAAACTCAAAAATCATTCCCATCCTGGGGTCACTTCAGCAGGAAAACATGGACGACACTGCCTCAAACCGGATGGAGGAAGATGTTGTGCGTAACCTCGGATGCGACAATCAAGAGATAAGAATTGGTTTTAAAAAATAATAATACAGTACAATATCTGTTAATTAAAAGAAAATAAAATGAAAAAACTTTTGTCTCTCCATTCTTCAGATTCTTTCTTCCTGTATGTTTCCAGCAGCAGTGAGGGCGGCAAATCTAAAAAAAAAGGACAAGGGAGGGGAAAGAGGTAAAATAAAACCCTCAGTCATTTTTTCCTTTTACAACAAGCAAAAATGTCATCCTGATGCGAACTCAGATTATTACTACCTTAAAGAGAAAAAAAAAAATCATATATGGGC
This sequence comes from Xiphophorus couchianus, assembly GCF_001444195.1. Lineage (NCBI taxonomy): Eukaryota > Metazoa > Chordata > Actinopteri > Cyprinodontiformes > Poeciliidae > Xiphophorus > Xiphophorus couchianus. Next base: position 21,445,471 of record NC_040240.1, read on the forward strand.
ACAGAGAGGGATTAAAAAGCAATTGTTGTGCCAGAAGCTGGCACTCTCTGTTCTAATCCTTGTAGGTGGTTTAATGTTGAAAGTTGCCTTTTGTTTGGAATTAAATTGGGACCTATAGTCCCTGTGACTACAAAATCAGGACAATAGATAACCCCCCCAAAACTAAAATATACCAGTGTTGCTATGAAGATCATTCACATAGGATTTAAAAAAATATATTTTAAAAGATCAGCGACACAACTGCATGATTTAATGTAAAAAAAAACAAAAAACTTTTCATACTGCGTGCATGTCTAGCGCTATGATAATCTCCATGAAGCTAGAGGTTTTAGTTCCTGTTTCTTTAAGAACCGTGGCCATTTCTCAGTTTACTGCAATTAAACAAGCATGTTAAATGGCAGAAATCAATACTTTTATGTAAACAACAAATAAAAGAAAATTACACAGAGACTGCATGGTAACAAAGAAAAAGAACCTGGAAAATTATGTTTTGTGCAACAGCTAAAAAAAAAAAAAGATTTCTACTGGTGGTTAAGTTTTTTTTTTGTTTTTTTTTAATTTGAGTACAAATACAAAGCAGAAAATTACAGCTCAACCTAAATATTTACAGATGCTGTCTAAAAAGACAGATAATTATTGTATTTGAGCTGGTGGATCGTTTTGTGGTATGGTATGGAAACAATCATCTTATCTTGAATGTAAACAAAGGAGAAGGTTGCAGATTTCAAGAAAAACAAGGTTGGGGAAACACTATTAGCATCATAGGAGAAGAAGTGGAGGAGTATAACTACCTTGGCGGTCACTTGGACAACTGACTGAACTGTAGAGACGCAACAATAAAGTCGCATGTAAAATAGGAGCTTTAGTGTTTACAGTAAGATGCTGCATATTTTCTACAAATCCGTTGTTGAGAGTAATCTCTTCTGGCGTCATCTGTTGGTGTAGCAGCATCAGAGCCAGGGACTTAAAAATGCAACAAAAGCTGATAAAGAAGGTTAGTTCTGTTCTGGGGTGACTCCCGGGACCACTGGAGATGATGCCGCAAAGAAGAATTTTTCATAAATTCAAGAAAATAACAGGTGACCCTGAACATTCTTTACATCTGCCTTTCATACAGCAGTCAGTGGCTGTTCAGCCAGAGGCTTCTTCAGATGTGCTGCAATACTAACTGCTGCAGAACATCCTGCCTGCCTACAGGGAAAAAGATCAACATTAACTCTAGAAACTTGGAAAATATGAGTTATGACAAAATTTAATTTCCTTTAGGAATTAATAAAGTATTTTCAAATTAAATTAAATTTCACACCGCCTGACATCAAATCAGTCTAATTGTTTCACTTTTTTAAGTCAGTAAGGATGACAAAAATCAATCAGCCTTGTACTAAAATTAGTGGGGAAATAAATGGAAATTGCTTTTGATGATGCTGCAAAAACCTCAGCTCCTCATTAAGATTTTAAAACAAATTAGATTTTTTACTAGCAGTGAAGAAATAACCAATAATAATTAACTTCTCACCGCTGCTAACCAGCAGCAGACAATCCAACAAGACCAGAAGAGAATTTAAACCTCACCAGTTTCCCATTGATGAACAGTAGACTAAACTGCAAAACTAAAGTGTAAAAGTCTCAGAAAGTTGCAAATTATCATTTAGATATCCAAAATAATTCAAACTCGAATTGAAGCAAAGAGGTTTATAAAAGTGGAACCATAGTTTTCTAGATTTAAAAACAGTTCAGGAACATCTGAAAGAAAAAAAGAGTTGATCACACCGATACTATCCCTAAACATAAAAACTAATTGTTTGGCTGGTGCCTCAAACTAACAATCATGATTTTAACATTCACGCCTAGACTTCATTTGTACATTTAAGCTGAATATGTAAAAACAAATCTGCATAATTTTGGAATTAAAGAATCAGTGTTCAGAATCAGTCTCAGTCCAGTTGCTGCTCGAACATTCTCTGATGAAAAAGTGCAGCGATTTGAATGAAATCCATCTCTGACAAGACGATCATTGTGCTTCGTAACAAGGAGAAGCAGAGAAGGATAAAACATTTTCCGCAGCGTCTCTTATTAAAATGCATCACATTTCAGTTCGGAGGACTGTGCTTCCTTTGAAGAAGATCTTGCAGCACTTTCTAGTTTCACACACTGATTACTTTCCCCCGTCTGTATGTGCTGCTTTGACATGACGGTTCACAGCGCAGTGGAAAATGATTTAGATCTGATTAACATCGGAAGTGATGCGAGCTTTAGGTGGTTATGGCCCTGTAAAATTTTAAATCTGCTTTGAATCATCGCTGTTTCAATCCACTGATTTAAATAATAAAGAAATAGATTTTCTACTATAACTCATGATTTACAATTATTTGAAAACACATTCAAATCAAAAAGTCGTGGTTATTTGGAAACAGGTAATTTCAGTGTCCACTGTCCCTTTGTTTTGAATCATAATAAGAAGCACTGCAGCATTTTAGCAATTAAACCTTCATCTATAAGCTGCGACTGTTGATAAGTTATTACGGGACGCTGCGCCGTGCCACGCTGATTAAATGAAGCCTCAAGCTGCTGTGATTAGTGAGACAGGACAATAGATGATGCACACACACACAAACACACAGATGAGCTGTGGAGATCACAGCACATCAATTTTCACTGCAGGAATTTGCTCCATAAATTGTTATGACTCTCTATAACAATCGTTCTTCATCACTTATTCTTATCGTGATCGCTAACTTCTCACCTGAGGTTTTTACTGAGTGGACGGTGGAAAAAAAACATAAACCTGTATAAAAAAAAATAAAAATGATTTGACCACAATATTCTGATCATCATATGAACCTAGTTATTCAAAGTTCTTTGTATCTCTGATTATTTTCAAGTTTAAAAGGTCAAGTCGGCTCCCTCTTTCTTTTTTCTCCCCCTATTTTTTGTGAAAATTCATAATAATTGATTTCAAATCATTTCGTTCTTATTCCAAACATTCTCCACAGACACTAAGGATTTTTCTCTGATCTACTGTGGCCTTCACTCCGAAAGCCCACTGTCATTCACACTTCACTATTATACTTGTATATATATATTGCTATATTTAAAAGATAAAGCTTGAGCAACCTTCCAGATAATTGACTTATGATGTCTTTTAGATGATTAATTATTTTAAACAGTGTAAGACAGAAGAACAAAAACTGAAAATAAATTAATAAAGGATAAAGGTTTGGTGTGATAAATGTATAATTTTAGTGGTACTAAACTTGAGTCTTTTTTGTCTTTTTGACATAAGACTCAAGCCAGATGGTGTTGAACTGAAACATTGCAAAACGCAAATTTCACTTCTGACTATAGATAGTAAAATCTGTTAGGAACCACACAGCGCTACGGAAATGTTGGATGGCCTTGGAAAGTGGTTCAAACCCATAAACTCTTTCACATTTTTTCTTTTAAAACCACAAACCTCTATGACTTACATTAGTATTTTACGTGATAGACCAACACAAAATTGCTATAGACATAAATATCTGAAACGTGAGGCATTTGTATTTAGCCCTACTGAGTCATATCTAATGGGCTATGCCTCCACCAAAATCTAAAGTTTGAAATTCTTGTTTGTTCTACTTTGCAAAAAAAGCTCAAGCTCAGTCAGAACATCACATTTCATGTCATTGACTCTGGCTGCATGTTTAGGATTGTTGTCCTGTTGATGGTAAATTTTGTCCCAGTTTCAAGCATTTTTCAGCCTTCAACCCACCAACTCTGAGCAGCTTCCTTGTATCATGCTGCCACCACTATGTTTTAATGTGGGGTCATTGTATTCAAAATCACGTCCAATATTAGTTTTCTTTCACACACAACACTTTACCATGTTGCCCCAAAAGTTCGGTTTTATTCTCATCTGACCAGAGAACATTCTTCTAAGTTTCCAATATGTCGTAATGTATGGGTGTCTTCTATGAAGTCCAGATTTGAGTCTGGAGAGTCTTTGCAGCTCCTCTAGAATTACCATGAAGCTGTTCACTAATGTTCTCTAACAAACCCCTAAGTCCTTTACATGGCAGTTAAAATCACACTGAGATAAAACTAAATTTAGATAAATTCTATTTAATAGTTGACTTCTGAAGGCAGATGTTTACCTACTTATTTAGGTGCATCAAATTATAGGGGGGTGAAGAAAAGCGCAAGTAACTGAAAATCATCTATGTTTGTGTCATAATATCCACTGAGGTCTGAGGTTTTAACACAACATGTCATTAGGTTCAAGAAGCATGAATATCTTCACAAGAATCTGTATTTATTAGATGTGAAACTGCGAAAACTAATGTAATTTTCAGATGGTAATTAGATAATGCACTGCTATTAGTGATGACTTAGAAATTGAGAACACACATTTTGCTTTTACAATATATAAAAAGCTAAGAAGGGTAGAATGAAAGGTGAATAACAGATGTAGACTGTTGATATTGTAATATTAATAAAGTGTTTTCTTTTCCATTGGACAGATGTATCCTTTTTAATCATCAGTAATGTTTAATTTGAAGCATTTGTCTGATTATAAATACTTCTGTCCCAAATTTATACCCATGGAGAAAAGTTGCTGGAGAATGTTTTTAATCTGGAGCCAATTTTAAATCGGCAGGGTTTAGTGGATTTCAGCTTTCACTTGCCACAGTCATCTATCAGTCAGCCAAACTGATCTGGATAGCAGATTTCCGCCTCCAATAATACCTGGCACCTGAGCAGAGCAGCTGCAGTAACAAACTGAGTTTACATAGCAGCTCATGTTCATTTATCATCCTACTCTCAAACTAAGTCACAACCACCCCAACACCTCCCCCGGCTCTTCTGATAACACAAAATTATCATCTTGTTTTTTATGCGCCGCACCACTGCTGCTGAAATAAACCAGGAAAGTGACAATTTGATGGAGGCTTAAGCGTGTCGGACAGTAAAAGCTGAATTTCCGTAAAAGAAGAAGAAAATAAACTTCTCTGTGCAAATATGTGTCGCTGCTGTTGAGTTCGCCGGTGCCAGCTCTGATGTGTGGGTTGGAGTGGAGTGGGGACCACGAGAGTGGAGGAGTCTATGAGCGCGGCTGCAGCAGACTCGGGAGCAACAGTAAATAAATCTGCATTGTTGTTCTGGAGAACGTAATCAGTCGGCATAGCAACAAATAAAGACAACCTCTGAGGCTCTGGAGGCGCTTTGTCAGCAGGTCAACCCTGATGATGTTAAAGGGACTGCTAGCTTTCCTTCCTTCCTTCTTTTCTTTCTTCCTTCCATTCATTCATCCATCCATCTTTTCTAATCCAACCATCCATCTTTTCTAATATAGCCATCCATTCGTCCATCCATCCGTCTGCCTAACATTGTTCTATCCATCCTAATCCTACCATCCATGTTTATTAATATATCCTCTCTAATCCATCCATCCTCATATTCTAACTTATAACTGTTATATTTTTGTGACAATGATACTCCCACTGCATAAATTTTCTGTGGCAAATCCATTTTTTAATTCGTTTTACATCAAAAGAACTCTAAAAAGAATGAAAAGGCCTGGAATCCATATTTACTACTGCTGACTTGACCCCTGTAGTCTGTTTTTTGTTCCACTTTTTGTTGAAAGGGGAGCAGAGTTAAATGGCTTACAAAAGATGACTCCAAATGCAACACTGGGCAGTCTATAGCTTTGAAAAGAGAAATATTTCTTCATTTCCAAACATCAAACCACCAGGGAGGCAAAAGAGAAAAAAAAACTAACTCAGTTTCCAAAGTGCTGTATTTGTCACGGCATCTTTTTTACTAAGCAGAACTTTTTAACATCAATGAACTGGCCACTATTTTTGTGTTAAAAGTCTTTCTTGTAGAGAACAGCACATTTACATTTATTTTAGGAGAGTGAAAAACGTATTTGTTGTTTCCCAGTGCTGTCTGTCTCCTGTGGGACAAATAAAAAACACTTCTGAACTCAAATGTGAAGATAGAAAAAGGTGCGCAATTCTTTTTTTAAACACCACATGTCATTTGCAAAAACTCACTGTTGACTATTTAAAACACTGCGTATTGATTATTGATTTTAGCTGTCAAGTGTTGATTTTGATGCTATCCTAAAGTGGTGGCAATCTTTCCAAAGTGACAGTGTAAGAAGTTGTGTCTCAACCTTTTCCTTTTGTTTTTTAAACAGACATTTGTCTTGAAGAAATCATTTGAACAGATTCTATTTTGATGAGCAAAAGCCAAGCAGGCACATTAAGACATTCAATCTTCTGTCAGAACAGACAGTGGAGGGAACAAGCAGTAGACTCTGTCATCACTCTTTGCCCTAGGCAGAGCCTTTTATCTATGAAACTTTGCCACACTGGGGGGTCTGCTGCTATTTCAGGACTCCAATAATTTATAACCCCCCTTTCCAACAAAATCTTTAACCAAGTCACTGTTCAGCCAAAACTCATACAGCGACACACACACAAACAAAGACTGGTTGGATTTGTTTGTTTGTTGACTGGGATTGAGGTGTTGGCTTCAACACTGACAGAACAGGGGGAGTTGTAGGGGGGGAGACACTGGAGACCAGTGAGGACCATGCTGAGACAAATCAGTTTTCAATGGAGTGGAAAAAAATCTGCAGTTTGATTTTTTTTTTGAAGAACAATCTGCAGTTATTTTATATTTTAAAGCAGAATATTCAATAAAAACGTGAAAAGGGGCGACACGGGGGATTTGTCTCAGCTAATTGTGAACCTACAGCAGACTACTGAAATGTGCAGCCTTTGTTGAGTGAAGCAAGCGTATTGTTTACGCTAAAAGGCTTGAAAACTCCTCTGAAATCTATTAGTTCATAATCGAACAGCCAAAAATTACAGTGAGACACTCGCTGCTAAATTCAGAGCAGTTAAAGTTAAATGGATGTATAATTTTCTTTGCTGGTAGGGGACAAACTTACATTTGGTGTATTCTCGTCAGAAATGACTACACTTTTGGATACTTAAAATAATCAACCTTGTTCAGTTTTTGTTGTAACATACAGCAGTCAGTGTAATGTTAAACTGATGAAACACGTAGCATGACAATAGTGCTATTATAAATGATTATAGAAAAGTACTTTACTCATGTGAGACATATTACGTTGAATAGTATGTGTAAAACACTTGTTTTTAGATGCAGAGAAAGTACTTAGCAGAGGTGAAAACTTTTTTCTGATTTTAACAGAATAAAACATGTCAGTTATTCCATGCAGATTATCATGGTATTAATCTGCAGATTAAAGCAAAATGGGATTGTAAATTATTTGAGAACTTCAATATTTGTAAAAGTGTTAAAAAAGGCACAGTATGTCTGGAGATGCACCAGTGGATCAACTAAGAATTGGAATTGGCCAATTTACCCTCAGCTGGCTCTAAGCTGTGATTGGCCGGCAAAACAGTTATAAATCTGACATCTTTTCCATATTTTGTATGGCTGCAGAGAGAGGCATGTGGCAGAGATCGGCTCTGCCAACACTAAGAAGACCCAATCCACGCATCCAGCATACCAAAATAAGATAATCAGCTAAAAGCCTTTTTTCTGCCTCTGCTAATGTTATCACTTTGAGAAACCCTGCAAGCAAGACAATGATTTGAAAACTGTCTGGTCTTTACAAAGATGTCCCCTTTTCCTGTATGACAAAAACTCAGCAAGTTAGCAGCTCCAGAGGAACAATAAAACATGAAATCATAAAGCATGTACCGTTAACTTCGTTTCGAGGTTAAAAACTATATTCCAGCTCCAGAGGCCATCGCTAACAAGTCATCGGAAGAATATATTAGTTTGAAATGAATCACTAAGGTCTTGGTTATAAAAAGACAGTAGGATAGCATGTTATTAACATTTAAGATTTTCTTTGTTTCTGCAGCATACATTGGCATTACTTTTCCATTCTTCTGACTCTGACTGGTTCAGAGAGGTGTCAAGTATCTAACTCAACCGACGGGGTTTGAGATATAATGAGATATTTGATTTTTATCTTATCATGTTTAGGACTTAAGTTTGCTCCCATTACATGATCTTATTTGAATGAAATGTTTACAGGTCAGGGGGATTTATCAAAAAGAGCATAAAATAATTTTATTTGAAAGGAATGAACACCAACAGTGACATAACAGTGAAACATAATTGATTCTTCATTCTGGTCTGGGGGAAAGGTCAAAGGGCACATATAATGGTTCTTCCTGGGCTATCAACATATTTAACATTTTCAAAAGTGATGTTCTTGGAAAACATTTTTATTGGCAGGGTTTGTTGGTTGGATGAAGGAGAAAAGATGTTGATGTTTTGTTCAGACTTCATTTTTATTAACAACAAAATTACAAAGCAAACCTTTTAAATTCATTAAATCAGATTTCAAAGGTGCAGAAAAATAACTAATTATCAGTGAGGCCCCTGAAAAATTGTGGTTGATATTTTAGGAAGGTTATCAACATTTTTTTTTGACATTTTATAGCAAAAGTAATTAATCCCCAAACAAAGAATTGACTAATACATGTTATTGTATGTGGACTCTGAATGTAGCTGCAGGTTTAATTAAAAATGTTTGCCTTCAGTGTTTTTTATCAAGAACTTAATTTTTTTTTTTATCTGCATCAAATCTGCTTTAGAGGTCTTATTATTTTCCCAGGTTTCTTTGAGTCAGAAGACGGCACGTAAAGTCACTTTAGAGACATTGCAGAACAAACTTTTTACCTTTATCCCGTAAGCCGCCCGGATGTCTCTTCCGCCATCTTCCTCTCTCGGTCCAGGAGCAGCTCCCGTCCCCTCCTCAAAGGTCCATCCTCCAGCCAGCTCCCGAACACCTCCCGTGCTCCTCCCATGACTCCCCCGTTGTGGGCCCCATTCTTCATTTCAGCCATACTCTGCTGCCTCAGTCTGTTGGACCAATTTTAACACCACAGTTACGGTAACAATAGACACCATTAAGTTCCATTATTGTTCCTAAATGCGGCCTCTAAAACCCTGCTGGACATCACTGATGAGCCTCATATGAATGATAATGTGTTTGTGTGTCATCTGGGTTTCACTTGGTTCTCTGCTTAGACAATGATAGACGGGGCAGGATTCTGGTTCATTAAGTCTTTGTAATGGACAGAAAAATATTAGATGTTTCATAGTAACATTTCTCATTTACAACAAGGCGAACATCTTGTATTACAAGTAACCTAATTTAAACGCTGTGCATTCTTTAAAAGTACGGCTGAAAAGCTTTTTGCTTTTTATTCCAAAACCAATTGGAAAGGTCTGAAAAGTAGAATATTCATTCATTTGAGAAGTGAGTGTTGTTAACAAATCCTCCAAACAAACTAGAATTTGAGCATAAAATAAAAATATAATTTACAATGTATTTGTTTTTCTGAGTGTATAAGAACTTCAAATTAGCAATCTGTGACTTTCTCATTCTAAGGGATATAAATGACACATTTCACTCAACCACTGATCATAGATCAAATTTCATCTTCCCACCAAGCTCAATGAGATGAATAGTGAAGGAGGAAAACAAAACTACAAAGATCTCTGCTAGAGAACTGCTGCAAAGAGTGACATCTTGGGATCCGTTGCTCTACATAGCAACTTTGTACTTAGGAATGCCACCTCTGTTAAGTTATGTTCGGTCCTCCCTTTAGAAATTTTTTACTTTTCCCCCTCAGGACATTAGCATAATGTGCTCACAGTAACGACCAAGAGACAGTCTCTTTAACCTGCTGCTATTGTCATAAAACCACAAGTGTTGTTGCCTTTACTGATGCTGACCTGTCAAACCTTTCTGATTTTTATTGTACAACAATGAATCTGTCAACTGATAAGCAGACATGACGCTAATTAATTTTCCAAATTACCATCGGCCATCTAGGTCCACAAGTTTCATAGCTGGAAAATTCCTTTTCTGTTCTACCATTAAAGTCATACCCATGTGGAGTTACTGGAATCACTTGCTTGAATCTGATCTTAATAAAACTGAGCATGATTAAGACCATTGTTAGTTGAAAGAGTTAGTATGTGGAAAATGTTAAGTACGTTGGGAGATATTTTGCATATTTTCAGTAAATAACTGTCCAATTTTTTAAATGAAACACTAGAGTACCTGACCGAGCGACAGTCCAGGATGATTTTAACCGTCTTAAGAGATGAGGTCACTAACCCCCAACACGTTTTTTACACTGTGAACAGTCCAGCAAGTTCACACCGACGCTGAGCACAAGGTTTCTACTGTAAACTTTGTGCGCTTTTACAAGGTTTTATTTGAGTGTGGTTTCGGAAATTGAAAGTCTGACAGGAGAATGTCACGGTCCCTGCAGTCTGACCATGACATTTGTCGTGCTCCTTCTGAGCGTCACTTTAAGACCCTGGGAAAGGTAAATGTCAGGAGTGGACAGTTATCATTAAAGCTGTCTATATAGTCTTAAAAAAACAGGTGGCAAATTAACCTAAAGGCTCAATAGGGTCCAAAGGCAGACTTGTGTGATGTACAAATACATACTTTGTATACATCTTTCTTTTTTCTGTAAATTCTTATTAACTTTATATACTTTCTATAATTTGTTTGAAGTACCAAGGATTTCTTTCTAAACTTTGTAGAACTGCGTTCTACTAATTTAAAAAAGTTTTCAATAAGACTTCTGCAACTGAAAAACTAATCTTAAACTGGAATATGACTTAGTATGAGATTGGGTGTGAATGGTTTAATTTTATATATCTGCTGGGATGTTACTGCTCAACTTTTATTTGTAACTTTTAAATTGTGCAAATCCTGAGTTTAGATTTTACTTAAAAAGAGATCTGAATCAATCAATATTCTGATTAAACAAAAATAAAGAAAATTATATTTTCACATTTATTATTTTTTTATATAAAATTTAAATAAATGCATCTAAATTTATTTATATTCTACTGGCTCCATATTAATTGTTTTTGTTTTAAACATATTGTTTCCTTTATGTCAGATCCTTCTCTAGAAGATCATCATAGCAACATACAGTACAGCATATTTATTGACTGTAATTATATATATCAATATCAAGAAATAAAACAGCATTAATAATCAGAATAATAGGGGGAGAATTATCGTGGCTGTTTATCCGTTATGGATGTTTCCAACTTCTCAAACACACAAATATTCGGCATACATGAAACAAAATATTATAAAAAAAGCTGCTTTGTAGGCATTTTACTTTTTTACTGAATTTGGAAGGTAGTTGTTAATCATTCTTCTGATATTTAAGGTAATGAGGCAATTGCTCACTATTATACTTAATGTGAGTGGGTCATAAGTGGAAAATGTTTAATTAATGAAAAGAAACTAATCATTAAAATGATGCCACACTCTGGGTACTTCAAACATTAAAATAGTGAACTGCTCATGTCATGTGGAAACCTTTCAATGAAAACTGGGATATCATATTTTATGTATTTCTTTAGATCATAAAATGTATATGAATTTATTTAATCTAAAGCTAAACTCTAGTGCAAATTGTCTTAAGCAATATGTGTGCATTTCTATGTACTTTCATGAGTTCAAGAGACATTAAAGAGTTTTAGACTTCACAGAACCAGCAGCAGCAAGAAGGATTTCATTGTGCTGTCAGCGCAGGTTCACATCGTGTTTTTTTTATTTATTTATTTTTTACAGCGACTGAGCCTGAATCCAGAGCTCACTCCTGGGAAGAATAAAATGCTTGCCAAATTATTGTGCAGATATTGGTTTCCAACCTAATGGCTGTGTTATCTGGCCAAACATGTCCCAAGCTGCTCAATAGGAAGGAAGACTAAATGATGTCCCATATATTGGTAGGTTAACACCTTGAAAACAATGGTAATATGGTAACTAGAAAAAAAAAGCTGACACCCATGTAGGAAGAAATAGAAATTCATTTTGGATGCACAGGTCACCAGAAAAAGTGCCGGTGGGCAGAAAATTTTGCTGAAGATAATAAGAGAATATTAAGTAAACACTGACTGCATAAAAGTGGGGAAGAAGTGAAACTAAAACTAGTTCTGAGAATACCGGATGATGGAATATAACAACCTTGGGAAATGAATCCAAATAGACTTACCTACTCTGAATAATTTCTATCGTCTCATCCATAAAACTGAAGATTTCAAGCTGAGGCACAAGTTAGTTACCCTGAAAGCTGGTCTTGATATGATAGTCATGACAACGTATTAATTTTCTACAGCACAACCAGGACAAAACAGAGGTTTTAGTCATCGGTCCTGAGACACACAGGGAGAAACTTCACACCAACTTAGGTGCTCTGGCACAACACCTATATAGAATTGTGAAGAAGCTTGGCATTATTTTTGAGTCAAATCAAATAGAAAAACAAAACAAAAACTCATTATTGATATAACGAAGACACACTCTTTCAGTTAAAGAACTTAATCTTAATCCAAGCCAATGTAGACATTTTCATACATGCTGTTATCACCTGTAGAATTGGTGAATCTCATCACTGGAATTAATAAAAAAATAAGTTGCACATCTTCTGAAAAGGACCAGAAGGAGAATCTGTGTAATTCTGATTCTCTGCCCCTTTTTTTTTGTCTTTCAGCGTTGATATTAAGATTCCTTAAATGACTTTTAGAGCTTTGAATGGGCTTAGTCCAAAATATATATTTTATTTGCTTTTGACTTCTATTAGAAACAGAGGTCTGCAGATTCAGGTATTTTATTAATCCTGAAAGCTACGATGATTTTAATTACTCTTGACTTCCACTGTAAAATGACCTTCCTCAGGACCCGAGGGCAGCTGGGAGGGTTCAAAGTTTTTAAGGCAAACTCAAGGAATATTGGTTTAGCAAAGCTTTTAATCATGTTCTGTTGCCACTAACTCTGATATTTACAAAGCAATTTTTCCTGTATTAATAGCCACTGTCCCTAAAATAAAAGGTCACTGAATTCAGGTGATCAGGTGCTTTTGATGTACGAAGTAGCAGGCTGAACCTTCACATTTGCGTTAAGACTTTACCAACACTTTTATATCATTTTTAAAAAATTTAAACCGCTTTATACTTCAACTGAATCAACACAATTTGTTGTTTTGTTATAAAATTTAGTTTCTGTACTTCTGGTATTGTTGTTGATACAAGTGTTTTTACACTTTGTAAATATCGTTCACAACCAACGGAAAAGTTCAACTGTTTCATCACAACTCGACCGAAGGAGGCCGACACTGAGACAGTTGGAGGCAAAATATTGCAGTACTAAACAAATTTACACAAAAATATCAAGATTCTCACAGACACATAAAGATAGAACCTTAAATAACCTATAAAGACGGTTTCTCTGAAAAAGAAGGCTGATTTGGGGTTTAGTCGCACTTTAAACATCTCCATTTTCGTTGAGTATTGCATGTTCTGCAAGATTACAGCAATGGCCAACTTTTGTTTTGTTTTGTCTACATGTAGCTTTCTGTCTATATTTAGCTGGTTTGTTAAAAGTACAAACAAATATTCAACACTAATAATTCTGCCACCAAGAGGTTTAGGTATTTCTACAATTTTTCTGTCAGACAGATATATTCAGGAGTATATAGTAGAATATTCAAGGCTTGAAGACATAATAAGTGCAAGAATTTCTAAGTTTTTTCATAGTTTTTTAATCATGTAATTTTGAAACCTACATTTCTAAATGCTAGAGCGAAAATACCAATGATAACCAAGATTAAAGTACCTGCCAGCAAACTGGTCTTGGAGCTCAGTGTGCTGCTGATTGTTGAGACTGTTGGAACGCTGGTTCAAAAGCCATCCAAGCTCCAGCTCCAGCACTTTGTTGTTGTTTGCTACGGCTCCTTCCTGACAACGCTGGATGATGCTGGATGAAGTTTTCTCAGGGGAACACACAGACTGCCCCTGCCCTCCATTTATTCCATTGTTGTGAAAGAGTTCTGTCAGTTCCACACTCTGCAGCCGAGTGTCAGTGAACCAACGAGCGAGCTCGGAGCGAGCAAGTCCTTTTCGACCTTCCAGCTGGTGTAACTCCTCAGGGGAAGGCCACCGTGTTTGAGCAAAATCGTCCTTGAGGAGTGCCAGTGATCGGCTGTCTGGAGGCACTGAGCAGGTATTTAAGTTAGGGATGGAAGAAGCAATGGAGAGGGCATGTAAAGGTAAAGGAGGGCTCTTAAGATTGACCACATTAGTGTTTGTTTTGTGGACCCCATTCAGCTGTAGAGTTTGATGCTGTTGTGGATGTAACTGTTTCTCCCCTATGCCAGGAGTACCACTCAATTTCTTGGTGCCCATGGAGTTCAGAAGGGCTTGTTCCAGGTTGTCTCGTAGTGCACGGCGCTCCACAAACCAGCTGTCAATTTCCTGATGAGACAGGCGGGTTGTGGCTGCAAGATTGTCCACATCGCTATGAGTGGGAAAGCTGTTCCTCAAGAAATTCTCCTCCAAGACCTTCAGTTGTTTTGCTGTTTTTCCTTTCATCCTTTCCAGCAAAGGGAACTGAGTCATCACGGAGGACTTTGGATTAAAATCTTGTTTTTGTGGTGTTGAAGCATCGCCACCGTCCAAGTGTATGATTCCGTTATTGTGAGTAGGGCACGTCTGATCGGTGAACAATTTACCATCCAAACGGGATGTCCCATTAGCCTCTGTCAGAGGACTGACAAGTTTATCTCCTCTGGGGTAGCCAGAATTAATCTCTAAACTCTGATGCTCCTTTAGTTTCTTGCCCTCCAGAGGGAACCCCTGAATTTGCGAAGGGATTTTAGCTGGAGTGCGAACAGACTGGATGATGGTTGGTCGCCTTATGTGAGAGTTTATAGATGGAGGAGAGTTTGGCAGGTTCAAATCAGGCAAAGGTTGAGTATTAGCATGCTTTTCTTTGGGACTAATGGTTGTAGTTCGAGGGATTAGCAAACAGTTTTTAAATGGTGGGGCATATATAGGCGGAGGAGCTATCATAGGCCTTGTTAAGGACTCTGGAAATATCATGGAGGGCAAAGAGACCACTGGCTTTGTCTTGGAATTTCCAGTTGCAGAGAGAAACTTCCCTTTGGAGGACGATAATAGTGATGACGATGAAGATGGTGGCAGCATTGAAGGCACAGGAAAAGATGGCCTCTTCATTTCTGCATTGACTAGCGGAGCTGCTCCAGGTCTTTTCATTTCCATAGGAATTGGTGGTGGAGCCATTGGTAGTCGGTCTTTCTGGGGTGGAGGTGGTGGTGGAGGAGCCATAAGAAGCTTGTCTTTAGGGTCACCAGAATGAGGGGCCACCGCCATGATAGGTCGCTTTGCCTCGGGACCAATCTGTGACGCTAGATGTGTGGTCAGGGATCGTTTAAGATTGTGGCTGGAACCTATCGTTACCCCTGCAGAAGAATTTGTGGATGAGACAATACTTAATTCACTGGACACAGTTGTCCGCACCTGACCTGGGTGCTCGACAGTTGTGTGAACAATAGGCTGCTTGGACAATTTGGCAGAGGGATGAGATATAGGGCTGGTAAATGTGTGATGGGCAGGAGGAATAGAACCATTGAACATTTTCTTTCTGGCTTCCTCCACCTCTTCTGGGGACCAGGTGATCCCTTGCTTCAGCCGCTGGGTGGTGAACCAGACTTTGATCTGCTCCTCCGGATGCTTGGAGGCAGCCGTGAGCCATGACAGCTCGGCATGAGTTGGGTAAGGAAACTTGTTAAAGGATGAGATCAATGTCAAATTGTCGTCTAAGGAAGGATTGTATTTGGTGGTGTTCAAAGGAACAGCTATTTTTGGTACAGAGTTAAAGTTGGGTGGGCGCTTAAGCATTGGGGTGACATGAGAAAGCCCTTGAAGCATGGTGGGTTCAGGTATGATAACTGTTCCATTGATGTTTAATGCTGTGATCTGATCCTTCTGGATCAAACCATCCAGTTGGCTTTGAAGGTCTGCTCCTCCAAAGAGGGATTGCATGTTACAGGGTGTTTTTACTGTTGTAGATATACAAGGTGGAAACATGGAAATACTGTTGCCTTCACCTTGCTCATCTGTCATTTTGCATTCAGCTGAATTGTCTTTGCCTTCGATTGTCTGTTCTAAGATAGTCTGATTGTTCCTTTGTATCCTTTTAAACTTGAAGTTTGTCTCACCTGGGTGCTGGCTTTCATTATGCTCCGTGAGTGAGTCAAACTTCTTGGTGTTGAAGTTGCACACAGCACAGAGATACAGTGGATTCAGAATGACGTTAGGGTGACTGGAGTCTACATGTTCCTTAAAGTCACTCAGATTCTGCGTCAAAAACGGACAGTATTTGCATTTGTACCCTCTAGGCTGCTTTTTCTCTGACACCTGTTCAGATTCAGTTTCTTTGTCTTTCAGTTCACTTATGTCTACATTTTCCATGACATGAGTTTGATCTCCTTTATCGGACTCCAGCTCTTGTACTAATGGCTCAAGGTTTTGTGTTTCCACTTGCTTTGAAAATGTCCCCTTGTCAGGGTTCTCTGTATTCTTCTGCTGAGGATCCTGCTTTGCATTGGTTTCTGATAGTTCTGAATGTCTATTTCCCGTCATGACGTTGCCAGACAGTTTTTCCATATTCATCATCACGTCTTCTGGATCTTCTAGCTCATCGGGCAGGTCGCTTACGACTCGGACCATGCAAGGTGTGGAGGACTTTCTACGGCTGGACATGATGGCTGTTGCTGCTGGTGTTGGTGGTAATACCTGTGCTGGTGCTGCTGATTGTGTTGAAGAGACTGTGGATTTTGGCTGATAGTGCTGGTAACCAAGCTTAGCGGATTGTCGGGTCTTTTTAAGCGACCCTTACTGAAGTGGATAGTAGCTGATGATTGTGGATACCAGTTGGTGGGTGAAGGAGTAGTCTCCAGCGTGCAAGAGAGAGGGTGAAAACCAGCTGATGGAACGGGCCCAGGACCGGCTGTGCAGTGGCGTCTCCCGCTCACCGGCAGTGTCAGCTCCCAGCCTGGGCGTCATGGGAGGGCATCACAGACAGCAGCGGGGCTCAAGCTGCAGAGACACAAGCAACAAGAGGTAAAAATAGCTGTTAATTATCTGAATCATTAATTATTTATTGTAGAATCACAAAAGCATGCTAAGATGTAAGAAGAAAAAATCTGCATTAAAAGGCGAGATGATGTTCTACATTTTGAAATGTTATGACTACAAACTTTAAAAGTGTTCTATTGAAATTTCTTGAAATTGTCCAAAGTAGTTCCTAATCATAGGAAAAATGGAAAATAAATAAATAAAAGTAAAAATATAACATGTATACAATCTTCCCCCATCAAAGAGTAACTTGCTGAACCACCTTTTGTTGAATATGCAGATGCAAAATCTACTCTGGCATCTGTGAACAGCAATTTTCAAGCATCACCATAGATTCAAGAATAACATTTAGGACTGAACCTTTGCACATGGTAGCTCTCTTACTGCCTATTTGCTTAGAATTGTCCTGCTGGAAATTGAACCTTCAACAAAAGTATTTTACCATCCGTCTTTTTGCCAACCAAGTTGATGGTGTGTTAAGCACAATGTAAAATTTTAATGTACGTCAATTAGATAGATTTTGGTCTCATTTGAGTAAAAGACATTCTTCAAAATTATTGCTTTGTGGCAAACTAAAAATGGAAAATGATTTCCTGAACTGCTATGTTTCTTGTTCTTCACAATACTGTTTCAATAGAGTACTCAAAGGCTACACTTACACAACAGGCAAATGCGACCCAAATCTGATTTTTTTTTGCCCATGTGCAATCCATAGCAAACTTTTTCAGATTAGTCTGAAGGCCCAATTCCAATCTTTTCACTTTCCAAAAATCTGATTTGAGCCACTTTCATGTTGTGAAAGTGATGTAGATATTGTGTTTTCCCTGTGTGTTAATACATGCAAGTGTATACATGTTTAAACTATTAAATAGGCAGTTTTAACTGTTTCTAGAATGGTCCTAAGTATTCACGTATTTCACATGTTTACAGGAAATTGTCAAGAGTGGATCTGTATTATTTGTAAATCCAAGCAAGGGACAACAACGGGTTAAAACACAACAACTCAGTGTTGACAAGTTACATCAGCCTCCATTTCCTTTAAAATCCAAGCCAGGTTTCTGTGCCGGTGCATGTCCAAACATTGCAGGAGCCTTGTTACGTCAGCCTTAATCAGATGCTGGCAAATTAAAAACACCTTGTGACAAAGCCAGGAGGCCTGGAGTTGAGAAGCGAGAGGAGCCCAACTTACGACAGAAGAAGAGAGAGGGAGTAAAGCAGAGAGAGGGAGAGAGAGAGACGCCATTCTTAAAATATTACCAGAAATATGGCTGCCACTTAATCAGGACACAGTGTTCCAGGCCAATTGCTTGTAAATGCAATAAATTTGAAGAGTCCACAGAAACTACAAAAGACGCAAAAAAATAAAGTCTCCAAACTCCAAATCCCATTAAAAAGACATTAGTCGTCTTTCATAGATTCGGGCAAAGACAACTTCACAGGATAATTACCCTGTAATCATGTAATAAGAGAGACTCAGTGATGAGATCTCCTGACAGCTATCATCCACACAATGGCACAGAGACAGTGAGATAAAAACAGATGGGGATGGGAAAAAGGAGGGAAATGGGACGGCAGGTATGT
Organism: Xiphophorus couchianus; assembly: GCF_001444195.1. Taxonomy (NCBI): domain Eukaryota; kingdom Metazoa; phylum Chordata; class Actinopteri; order Cyprinodontiformes; family Poeciliidae; genus Xiphophorus; species Xiphophorus couchianus. The sequence continues at coordinate 21,464,071 of NC_040240.1, forward strand.
ATAAATATGGGAAGAAGTGTGCATGTGTATGGGTGTGTGCATGGAGGGGAGTGGGTAAAAAGAAGATAAATGGAAAATACCTGAAAACTAAAGGATTAAAAGGGAGGAGAGTAATAAAACAGAGAATATGAGGGAGCGATAAGGTGAAAGTAAGGAGGAAAGTTAATAAAAAAATGCAGTTTAAACTAGGCCATGGCCTGGCACACGGAGAGAGAGAATACCTAAAGAGAATGGAGGAGAAGATGAGTCAGAACAGGAAGAAGACAAACAGAAAAAAGGCAAAGGGGGAAAAAACTTTTTCAAAAGACATTTAAAAAGAAGTGGAGAAGAAAATCTGAAATACACAAGGTAGAATTAGAAACATGAAAATTTCAAAAAGTACTAAAAAGGATGTAGAAAGTTTTAAAATGTGGCCTGATAAGTTAGATGAACTTCCTTGCCAGGAAAAAAAAAATGGTATTTCAGTACCTAATTAGCGTTGGGCAAGCTGTTATTTGTCCCATGTGTCAATAAATGCTGGACATATTTCATGCTCTTGCAGTCTTGATCAGCTTCTCATCGCATAGTTTATAGCTGACTATCCAGAGCCTAGTTTAAGAAGTGCACTGTGCAATGAGACTGAACTAATCCTATGTTATTATAAATCTCATGCATTTACATTGCTGCTTATTTCCTGCTGCAACTAATGAGATTTTCCTAAACAGCTAAAGCAAGAGAACAAGTGCTGCTGACTGAAGAAACGATAAGTTGATAGAAGCGAGGTACAAAACAGACTCTGCTTTCTGAGGTACAGTACGTGGTTCTGAATATCTTTTCCTCGAAGTGTTGCATTTACTCTTTAGATTGGTGGTGAACATATTGTTTGCTGTGTAAGTTATCAGTGAACAGAGAGAAAAGAATTGTAAAAAAAATCTCAAAAATGTGGGTTCTTCATATTCTTGGCAATACTGCAAACATTTCAAATGACTGATTTCAACACCAGTTTTTTCTACTTTATATTATTTATAATTTTCATCACTCTTTCTTGGACATGGGATCAGAATTTTGCCAATTGGCATACATTATCTGTCCATTAGGGTTATTATTGCAAAGGGTGTTGTCATGGCAGTTTTTTTTTTTGTTGACAGAGTCGTGATAAATGTGTTAAGCTAAAATTTAAAAAATGACTATTAAATCAGTAGTCTTTTTTACAAGTTACTAGTCTAAGGCAAAGATGATTTATGAAAATCAACTTACATCTGCTTCGCTTGAATGGAATGTTATCCTGTCCTTTTAACTTTGAAGATTGGCTAAGAAAATTTGCCTTTGTGTCCCATCATATTTATAGTTCATGGAAAATGGAAGTCAATGATTTCCAATTAAACATTCCCAGACACTTAAAAAAAAATCTGCAATTACAGTTTTGTTAAATTAAAACTGTCATTGGAGTCACAAATTGTGGCACAGATGACTTTAAAAAACAACTAATTTCTTAAACAAAAACATTTTTCTCTCAACAAATGAACTCAAGTTAAAAGTTGGATTATTCCAATTCTTGCAGTTTGAGGTTATGCTACTGCAATGTAATATTGATTTGGGATTTTTAACTTTTTTTTTTTTACCAGGAGGGCATCCAAAAAGTGCAGAGGGTGCTGCAACTTGAACTCCTATATTGTACCAAATTAATCAAGAAATTATTGTAAGAATATCTCAAAGATCTTTTCAATTTAATGAGGAAAACAAAAAAAAAGATTAGAAAAAGTTAAAACTAAGCATTAAAAAACTACTTTCACTTCATAAAAGTTACATATTCAAAATGTGATTATGCATCACATCAAAATGTGATGCATAATCATTTACTAGTGATTAAATTCAGCCAGTTTTTTTCACAATTGGTCATGAATGGTAATTGATAATACTGAAAATCAATATTTAATACTTATCAATGTATGAAAACCAAAGACATGTCTGTAATAGCATCAACCAATAGGAATTGATTTGATGTCCTTTGTTTTTAGATTAGAAAAAGTAGAAATAAAGGTTAGTGACATACACTCGGATGCATAAAATTAAATATTCTTGTAATTTCATTTTTCTGTTCAATACATATCTACTATTTCCATCAAGCATTCATTTCTGTTTTGGCCACTTATTTGTCAAACTGAAAATCCTTTTACAGAACCCATTCTGATGGTGTTATGGTCTTAAAAATACACTCTAAATCCACAGATCAGACTTAAAAAAAAAGAGTCAGAAATCAGTACAAGCCAGAAAACTCCTGATTGGTGTATTTCTACCAAAGGTTTGAGGTTATAAAGCTTCAAGCTTCCAGACTGCATATAAAAAAGTACGACTTACATTTTACACAGTAAAGAATCAATAGCACACCCTAAAGTGACCAAATATTCATTCATGTATTGTAGTTCCCTGAATATCTGTTTGGTTTAAATCCTCTGCCAGAGATCCAGCTGCTGGCATAAGTAAAGTGGGAGAAGATGGTGAAGGCAGATGGGAAAAGAGATAAAACAGCAGGAAAACCAGAGAAACAACCAGAGAACATATGTATAGAAAGTAGGTGGAAGGGGACGAGTGCAGAAACAAAGAAAGAGAATAGAAAGAACTGTGGATCAACAGTGAAGGGGTCATTGAGAAAGGACAAGAGGGTGTAGGAGGAAAGACAGAAATTAGAGATCAGAAAAAGAGACTTAGAGGAAAAAGAGACAGAAATAGAGATGAGCAAAAGAGGGAAATAGATCGGACAGGGGGGAAAGTAAAAACTGAAGAAGCAGACGGAGCTGCAGGCTGGAGCATTTTATTTGAGCAGCGACAGCAGCCTCGCTTCCTGAGGAAAGTGCTGCGGCTGCCAGCTTCAGAAAAAAAAGAGAAGAAAAGAAAAAAAAAAGAAAAACACAACAGTGTCATGTTTTGCTGCATCACTGGATCGGCCTTGAGGACTCCGGGCCAAGTTCTGACGAGGGGAGTCATATGCCGCTTGGCTGCGTCCCATTTTGTTGGGCTCAGCTCGGCTCCATGCATCCTTGTAATTACTTGTACAGTATTTGTGTGCAGGGGATTACTTGGAGCGTGGCACCACTCTAATTATAGAGGAAATAATAAAACTGCAGCAGTGTAAACAATGATTTGCAATTGTGCAAGAAGCAACAAATGGTTCTTTTGAGAGGAAAGGAAATCAACCTCTTAAATTCCTTTATTCACAGATGTTGGAGGCAAGTTTACATTTTAAATGGATGCAAGATTTAACATTAAAATCTGAGGTAATAAAACTCTCAGAATTTTCCTCTTTAAAAGATAAGAAAACAAAATCAAGACAACATTTTAGACTCCAATCTCCACTGAAAGTGATACCAAAGTAACCTGAGTGGATCTGCATGGTGAAACAAGGTTCACTTCAAGTTTACAGACAAAAAAGATCAGATTTTATCCCCATCAAGGGCAAAGGAAACTATTAGTCTAACCAGAAACTGGATCCATTCATTTATCCAACTGCAGGGAAGGTAGAAAACAACAACAATAGGGCACAAGAGGGTGTCAGGGAAGCCATAAAAGAACATGGAGATAAAAAAGGAAGGTAATGAGGAGATGTCTTGGGAAATGAAATGACAAATTAGGAGGATAAAAGGTAGATTGGAAGGAGCCAAGTGTGCTAATAGGAGTGGTTAAAGACGTTTTAGTGGAACAAGGGCAAACTGGAGGGTATATCAGCTCCCAGTCAGGGACACAGTCTACATTTTGGCAAAGAAGCAGCACTACAAGAAAAAAAAATCCACAAACTTTTTATGACCACCAGAAGCTCTAGACCGCCACAGATTGGTATCTTGTGATTCACACTGAACAAAGACGAATTCAGCCCAATTCAGTCAGTTTCCAAAAGTGGTATTTCTGGCAGCTAACTGAAGCTGCTCGGGGGCGTGTGAAATTTGTAAAGATGACAGAAGACAATCCACGGCTTAACCATACATGAAAATGTAAAGAGAGTTCAAATAAAACACTTCAGCAGAGTTTCCTCCACTTTTATACACAAATCAAACTCAACCTGTTTTCGCTTCAGCTCCTTGACTTTTCTTAGAGGCTCTTTTGATAGCACTGACTGCCATCTTATGAATTTCTGAGAGAGTACTCTTTCATTTTTCTTTCATTTTTCTTTACTAAAGAAACTGGTACTCTGATGAAAAGCCTCCTAGGAGGTTTTTCTGAGAACGCTAGATGGCACTTGTTAGGAACCTAGTTCGATTTGTTTGATTTCTGAGAGTTATTAAACTAGTTATTAAAACTGTATGGAAACTCTCAAACCAGTAGGTGAAAAATGACTGTAAAACAGATTATATACAAAAAATAGCTTGCCATATGGCTCACAAATGCTTCTCCTCTGCTGTTGTAATTGCAAACTCAAAAGCCACACACTACTGATTTGAAAATAATGAAAAAAAGGTCATTTGTGCATTAGCTTTGTGTGGAGTTCTTTACCGTAAATAATTACTTATTTCCCTTTTTGTCATGGCATTCAACAATAAATCTTTCTGAATGAAAATAGTGATTGCCTGTGAACAAAGTATTCTTTTTCCATGTACAAGTATCATTAAAGCAAACAGTTTAGTGTAAATAAATTTACTGTTATAGTTCTAATGCTTACTTAAAATAGAAATATGGTCATCATCTCTCTGCATGTAGTTTCACAGAATAGGAACATCCTAGTAACAATATTGCATCTGAAAAAACAAACAAAAAGATGATTTGCTGAGACATTTAGAAGTAAAACATGAGGATTACTCATTTGCACCTTTGCAGAGGTTGGTCAACCTTGTTAGCATAGTGGGGTGAAAACGTCTGGACAAACACAACATTTGTATCACTGCCAAATCTTGCAGCCCCTGACTGAAAAAGCTGCCAGAAAAGAGCTTCATGTGAGAATCTACTTCTCTGGCACCCAGTGACTGTTTGAGGTCATATATCAGATCTTTAAATGTCCATTTTCAATTTTTAAATGACCTCTAAGCACTGTTTCAAAAGGATAAATTTCTTTTAGTGGTCATTTGTTAATATTCTAGAGATAATGTTTTGTTATCTGCAGTAGTAATTATGAATGGAGAAAGGAACTGGTGAAGGAAGTCAAAAGAGTGTTTTTCTGGAGCAAATCAAAGTGGCTAAAACATAAACCTGTCGTCTAACTTTTTTGCAGCAAAAATATCAACTTTCACTTTTGAGATCTTGAGAAAAACCACACAATGAGGAATTATATTATTCCAGTGACTGGATAAATGGACCATAAGATACAGAATGAAACAGCTATATGAAACTGCTGGATAAACCATGAGTGAACAAGATAAATACTAGTATTTAAGAGTCTTACTTAGTTTCAAGGTGGTGTGCTCAGAAACAGAGTGTGTCCTGGTTTCAGAATCGTGTGACCTTCCTCCTCAGGCATAGTCATAATGCACAAAACGCCCCTACAAGCACCGTGTGTGTGTGTGTCTGTATTTCAATATAAGTCTGTGTGGATACTAAATGATTGATCAAAGGATGCCTTTGTGCGGGCACCTCGTGGTGCTAATGCATCATTAACACAGCTGGCAGTATGACCCAGCTCTTCTGAGAGTGGCAGGCTATTTCCAGCGGCTTGCTCTTAAGCCTATAGAGATCCAAATCTCCCTTGTGTTACATAAGAGTTCTGAGAAATGTACGGAAAGTACGTCATGGTTGGGTTTTACTTCAGGTTATCTTAGCTTCACACAAGAGAAAGGAGACCTGAGTTTTCACTGGTAACAACAGACTGAAGGAATTATGGTCATAGTTAAAGTTACAGACAGAATATAGTACTCAATCATGAAAGATAAATCACCACTCTAAATACATCTAGTTGGCTGTAGCAAAATTAAATTGCACAATAGCGTGCCGAGACCATTAATTGAGAAAATTGTAAAAAAAAAAAAAAAAAAAAAAAAAAAAGTCAAAATGCACATTTGTCTGTTAGACCTACTTTAAGAGGTGTGCATTATTTCAGAAAACAAACCTTTAAGTTCATTTGATGGAAAACCATTAAGATTCCCTTGCAACTTTAAAAGACTGCAAGGGACAGTCTTAAATGGTAAAGAAAAAAAAAAACATCTTAAAGACTTTAGATAAGAGTCTTGGTTTTTCTGAAATACAAATCCAAATGTAAGTTGTGCCGCTTGTTTGGTTTGTTCACGACCAATTTACCCTTTTGAAAGTTCGTCCCTCAGGTTGTACCTTGCCATTCTGTTTCTTCCTACTTCCATTTTACATATTAGTTTATTTCTCATGTTAGTATTAAATTTCCTACTTACATGCCATTTAATTGAATATTATTTTCAGAAAACTCTTTAATTCATTGTATTTCTATTTATTTTGCCTCTAATTCCTCTTTAGTCTAGTCAACCTTTATGAAATATGAGAGATTACGACCCCTCATTAAACCAGAATGACTCCAAGCAACCTTTTGCCAATATATCTGATTTATGGGAGTCATGTAAATACATCACAACAAAATGGTGAATGGAAATAGAGGTAGAAATTGGGAAAAAGGCAAAAAGCCCTGTACGTTATTGGTGTTGTATGAGTTCTGCTGGACACGAGCCGTTAAAACTTTCACCGTCAGATCAGCAATACAGAGCTCTGTTTGCAAAAACCACTAACCACAGAGAGTTTCTTCCTCAGGCTGTCTCTCTGATGAACACAGTGAATGCCTTACAACCTGAGTACTCAGCTGCACAACTATGAAACAGAATAATTTCCACTACCATGACAAGCTTTCTTTAATTCCTTATAAAAAATGACTGCAAATATATGCACAGCTTGTTATGCTAACCTTGTTCTATTTTCTCTAAAGGTTATAAGTTTATATTTTATATCGGTATGCAGTGAGCGATTGAAAACCAAAGTCAAATTCCTTGTTTATGCATACAAGCTTGGCCAGTAAAGCTATGCTGATTCTTTTGGCCAGGGGATGTAATTCTCGACCTGTTATCCCTGCAACCCAATCTAAGATAAGTGGAAGACAAGAAATGAATAGTTGGATTCAATATCTATATCTAATAAGGCTAAAAAAATTGCAGTCACTGCATACACAATTTCCTGATTCTGTTACTCTTCCTGTATCTGTTACCAGGTACAAAATAATTGACTCAAAAGAATAAAAAGTCACTTCTACTGTAAAGATAAATTCCTGCAGAAGTCTTGCCACCATTATGTAAAGTGGACTGCAAAAGGGTACATAACCCTTTTAAAATGTTTTTTGATGCAACACATGAGATCATTATTATTAATTTAAAACATATTTTACTATTTAACATGACATATTCTGTACAGTCAAACAAAAAATTTCAGACTGTGAGGAACATCTCATCTTCAGGTAAGTGCATTTTTCTGGCCAAAAATGGAAACACTATTCGAGTCCTGCGTTCTATGAGATACTTCCTGATATAAAATCAAAACTGATTGGTATTTAGAACAATTTGTAATTTTATCTACCTTGACAAAATCCTAGGTTACATCTGAAAAAACTAAACCCATATTGTGAGGCTACCACAAGAGTATTTATGGTTCTCTTTTGGGAAATGCTCAGTGCTGTTTTTGTACCAATTATAACTTGGTTTGATCAGACCATAACAGAGTCTTCATCTACGTGTTGGGAGTCTCAAACCAGTCCTTGATCTTTTAAATGGAAAAAAAGAGCTCGAGCTATACAGTCTTTCTGGTTTTGTCCTCACATATGGAAAATACAGAAAATTAATCACTTGTAGACACAAACAGAGCCTGACAATAGCTGCAGTTCTGTTAGTGTTTTATTTTTTTGGCAGGCATCCTGATCTAGTCCAGCTCTTCTAGATTATTTAGGTATATAGCTTACTCATATTTTCTCAACTCTTTCATAAATGTCTTCAATGTCCCATTGTGCACAAATGTTTTCATTAGATATTTTAATATCCTTCTCCTGATGGCACAGTTGTATAATGACATATTTAAAAAAATCTTTTGTAACCTCTTTCTAACTATAGGTGTGGTTAAATGATGCAAATAAACAAAAATCAGGATCTCACCGGGGAAGCTGAACTTTATTGAACATTAACCAGAATTATTAGAACTGCTGCAACTTCTGCCACTGCTTATCCCAACTTTATAGTTTTAATCTTTTCTCCTCCAAGTCACATTTAGAGTGGAAAATAATTTAGAAGAATTCATCATAGTCTAATTTTTATGCCACTGACATTTTAACACAGGTGTAGACACTTTTGAGAAACCACTATAAATGGAAATAAAAGGAAAGTACTGCAACTGGGGCACAGCTGTTGGATCAGAATCAGGCATAGCATGACCTTTAGTTATCTTGGCCCAAAGTAGAAACTAAATGTTTTTTTTAAACAAATGCTAAATATAATTTGGCAAAGAGCTGCTGCAACAGGTAGACCTGCAATGAATGTTGGAAAAAAATCATTAAAAACATGGCCCCTCCCTATTACATTCCTCCGCAGAAGGTGGCTGATTGGGTTGCAGCACCACACGTTGGGAAGCAAAGGCCAAGCCAAAATAGCCCTTTAAGCATTTGATGACATGGAAGTATCAAACAGTAAAGAAGTGAAGCTCCCTTTAATGACTGATAAAACTTTGGAGGCAATTTGATAAAACAAAAAGGGTAAAATTAGTCCTTTGAGCAGAAGGCCTTGAAGAGCTTTAGGTTTCTTGGTGACTGGCTGGTTAATTGGAGAGCTATACTCAGCTTGGCGTTGACGACATGTGCCGGGTTTGTCAAACTCTTGTATTGTTCAAGGTCGAGCCTGTGGAGCTGAATGTGAATGGCATCAATCTTTTCATTCCTCCACCACAAATTTCACGTAATTTGCCCACTTTTCCCTCCATCAGTCGTGACTGCAAATCTTTAATCCTTCAGCTCACGTTGCTCTTACACAGAGGTTTTCAGTACAAGTTGGTAGGAGCTGTGTGGAGCAAACTGCAAACTGCAAAAGGGACCAGCCAGCTGAGGTTGTGCTAAAGGGTACTCCAGTTTCTAAAGTAGTAGGTTTATTGTGAAGTTACCACTTGAGACCATTGGAGAGACGTGAGTGACATCAGCCACCATCTCCATTAATTAATAAAATGAAATGAATGACATGATAAAATCAGGTTGGGTTTTATTACATTGGGCAATTTCAGGCACCAGAAATCTTTTACAAATGTTAATAAAGTTTTTTGTCATCATCCTGTCCTTTTCATTCTCCTCTCCACAACTCTCAAAATGTAAGACTTCCTTTAAAAAACTAAATAAAATATACGCAGACAATACTTCACCTTTTCAGTTATTCATACTCCTTGATTTTTAATTATTTTAATATATTTTGTCATCTTACAGCCTCAAACCTCAAAGTATTTTATGTAATAGTCCAACAAGAGGTTTTTGGTCTATTTTGGAAATTTTGTAGAAATGTCTTTAAAATGTTTGGTGTGCATTTGAATTCAACTATTTGGGACTGAGTGCCACTTTTCACTACAATTATGTTGGACTATGTCGCCGCCAGTGTGCACACAAGAGATGGCAATTTCTGCCAATTCGTCTTCAGCTCAAGTTCAAGCTCAGTCAGATTGCATAGAGAGCGTCTGTGAATATTTAATTCTAAGTGTTGTGACAAATTCTCAATAGGATATAGTCCTGGCCTTTGAATGGGCCACTCTAGTTCATAAATATTCTTTTATCTATCTTTAACCAATCCATTTCAGCTCTGTTTCTGGTTGTTGCACAACTGACAGATGATCCTCCATCCCAATCAAAAAATTTTTTGCGTGCTCCTACAGTTTCTTTTTTTTCAATGTCCAGTATTTAGGTTCATCAATCTTCCTACCAACTAACCAATTTTTTTGTTCCTGCTTGAGAAAACCATGATGCAGTCAGCACTATATTTTACAGTGGCGGTAGTGTTTTCATAATTTTGCATTTAGGCAAACTTTTTATATTTTGCTTCCATCTGATCAAAATACCTTCTACATCTTTGAAGCCTCCCCAATATGGCTTGAGGCAAACTGCAAAAAGGATTTCTTAAGACCGTCTTACAGTCATTGATTTCTTTCATGAAGACCAGATTGCATGTAGTGCATGCCAGTTGACAGGCATGTTATGAACATTTCTGATGAATTACAGTAGAATAGGGACCACAAATAGCTGAAATCAGCAAATACTTGAGAACCCTTCTAAATACGCTTACAGAGACCTCATAGTTATCCTCATAGTTTAAACACCAAATATGCCTCCATATGCATTAATATGCACAATGCAATGGAACTACTGTTGAAAATAATATGGACAGTCTTCCCTGTTTCTATTCTTTGGAGTACAGCCAATCAGCAGCCAGGAAAATCAATGACAATCCTGCAATAGCAAAGCAGAACTGTGCCTACAGTATGTATTTCAGTTTCCAGGCTGCTGTTTATTCTTAATATTATAGATATCCTCAACCAAACAATCTGTGAATATATCGATTTGTCATGTTCCACAGAAAAATAAACGAATAGGTAAAACTGTGAATACTGTTTCACCAGAAAAAGGCAGGGGTTCACAGTAGCACAAAAAATATAGGTGGCATCAGTTCATTTTTAAATTTCTGAAGAAAAACTGATAACCAAACTGCAATAGAAGACCAAACCAGGTACATATACCCGAAAATGTAGCAGGAGGGCAGAGGACAACACTAAAGATAAGCCTGTCTGTACTTTTCTGAAGTGACATGTGGAAAAGTTCAGTTCCACTTAAATCTTTTTTCACAAAAAAGCACCTGCACTTTTTTGCTTTTTTTCTACAGTTTCTTCTACCAGTGAAGAATGGTAATTCACACAGATTAAACCGCTGTGACCTCGAGATGTCATGCTGGATAAATGCAATACACACACACACACATATCTATTGGCTGTGCATGGCTGTACTTCACAGAAACTGCAAGTGCCCCACAACCATGAATATGAATAAAATACAATTAACAGATTTAAAGAACTTTATCAAGGCCAAGGCCTTGATTTTCTCCCCAAAACACTCCAAAAAATCCCAGTACACACCCACACGCCCATGCACTTCACCCAGCTATGGCACACAAAAAAATATATAATCAAGACTGTCCTTGGACTAAACAACCAATCTCTAATATTTGGCAGAGAACCAAAAAAGTAACCACACCTAACAAAGGCTGAAAATTTTTAACATGATTACAGTTTTTCTGTTTATGGGGAGAGAAAAAAAAAACAAACAAAAAAGAACTTCATTTCACTTATAAATTTTGAGTTTGCTGTACGGGAGCATGCCGCTCTGCCCATGTGATTCCCATGCCATCCTCCTCTACTAAAATTTAATAGATGCAGTGACTCATTAAAAAGTGAAGGAGCGAGTGTGGGGAGGAGAAGGGTAGAGGGGGAGTGTGTGCGTGCTGGCGTGTGTGTATGTGTGTGTTGAGGGCGGGCAAAAAAAATTAGGATCGAGTCGGGGGGGAACACGCTGCTTCATTTCCATGGCGTCGCCATAGCAACAGCAGCCCAGTTAAGACGACGAGGTGCCCTTCTGCCGTCGCAGCACCTCACCGCCGAATATTAACCAGGCCTGCGCGCTCAGGTGCTAATTAGGAGAGAAGGAGGGGGCGAGGAGGAGGGAGGTCAGTGGGGAGGAAGAGAGCAAGAAGAGGGGTCAGGAGAGAGGGGCGGACAGTGGAGGAGGAGAAAAAAATATAGAAGACAAGAGGTGACAAGAGATGGAACAGAGGAGGTATAGAGAGGAGGTCAGGAAAGGGCAGAGGATGAATGAAGGAGGAGAGAAGAAAGGAAAAGTATGATCAAGCAAAATATTAAAATCACTGACAGGTGAGACTTCACAGAGAAGCATCTTTCCTGATACCATCAGATTGTTGTTTCAAACCCAATTTAAAGACTTTAATTTTTCTATATAGTGTGAAAACGAAGATAATTTAATATTGCCACAAAATACAACAAAACAAAACCTCCCTAGCCTGAACAATTAATTTTGTGGCTGTTTAAGGAGCAGATGAAGGAATCCGTCTTTGTATGTTCTATCAGAGGAACCAATCACTGTTCAGTTGGTTCTCCTTTACACCAATCACAGCTTGGTAACTGCACAGTGTAATTAAAATCTATTAAACCTCAACAACTATCTACAGCAATCGTCCACGGTCCATGGCAGCGGGTCCTGGGCCTTATCCAGATCATGAATGGATCCCACTTGGCCCAGAAAATATTAATTTTTTTTTCATCTATGCACATTCAGATGAAGAGAGTCCAATGTAACCCAAGCTAATTATAGGGTTATTGGCAACAGAGGTTTAGCCAATCAGAACGCTTACAGATTGCACAGGTGAGCAAGAGGAAAAAGATGAGCTGCCGACTCGCAGAACCATCATTGTGGCCAATTCAGAATTTTTCTAACAGAACTATTATTGATCATCTTTAATAAATATATACATAGGGATAGGTAAATCTATAGATGGATAGACGGATACAATTACATGTCTTTTACAAGACTTATAGACTCATTGACTATATTATAAGACACACACTGCTTTAATTATAGAACAAGGTGTCAGAAACCATCAGAGATTTGGGTCCAAAATGACATGACATGGTGTTATAGCCATCAGAAAATAAGCACGCTGTGGTCATAAAAATATGGCCATGATCAAAAATACTAAGGTAGGTGTTTAAAAAATGGTCATGGGAACCAAGAGGTCCAGAGTGCCAAGAAAATATTCCCTGCCCCATGAAGCCACCTCCACTCACACAAGGCAGGACAGCCTTTACTTTCATGCCTTTTACGCCAAATTCTGACCCATTTTAACCCATTAATATGTAGCAGCTGAAATCGAGACTCATTGGCATCCAATGTGAGCTATTGCTGATGTAGCCCATTTGCTTTTCATATGTTTTGCTTTCCAAATGCTCATTCTTCAGTCTGATCGCTGACTTCAACAAAGCATTATAACCCACGCAACTGCTCTATGAACCAATTGCAGCAGATGAGGAACATCTGAAAAACCAGCCCATTTGGTAGCAACAAACTAAGCCAATCAGGTTGAAAACTGTCTAGATTCCAGTCACCAGCCAATATCTGCATCTCTAGGTTACACACATTAAAATGCCCTAAACATCAGTAAGACACAGGTTTTAAAATGTTTTACTAAGTCCCGTCTATCAACACAACAAAGAGCAAAAGATGCATTATGCTCCAAAATCCCTTCAACCAGATCTGATTGAGCACCTAAAGTAACAAGAACAATCCATGGAGGCCCAACTGATCCTCTTTCCAAGTTCCAAGGGAGCACAGGCCACCCCAGATGTCCCGTGTTCATTTCATGTAGGACCAGAGCTGTTTTGGCACATTATTAGGCAGGTGGTTTTAATGTTGCAGCTGACTGATGTAAATGCACAAAACAGAGAAAGATAAAACAGAAGAAAAAGACATCTAAGTAGAAGGAAAACTGGGGAGAAACGATAAGAGAGTCAAGGCAAGAAGAAAACAGAGAAGGGGGGTAAGAACATTGATAAATACAAAAAGATGAAAGCTAAAAGGAGGTAATTGAGAAGGAAAGGTAGGAAATGACAAGATAAGAGGAGAAAAGAGAATCAGGAGATTGGACTCAAAGGGAGAAAAATGAATTATATGGAAAGAAGAAAGGAAATCAAGAAAAAATATATGAAAAGTGAGAAATATATGAACAAGAAATGAGTTTAGAAAAAAAAGGCAACATAGGAAGAAAAAAGATTAAGGACAAAAAGGCCCAGACCTGAAACTGGAGGAGAAACAACAAAAAAGAATCAGAGAAGCAATGAACGGAGGAGAAAAAAGATAGAACAAAGACAAATGGGGCAACTAAAGGAAGAAAGAGAGAGAAATTAACAAAGTCACATGTTGTTCTGCTCCAACAGGTCAGAGGACAAAGAAGGTGGAAGGACAGACTGACAAAAGAGAAGACAAAAAGAAGGTTGGGGGAAGATTAAAAGGAGAGAACAGGACATGGAAATAGGCTTTCAGAAGGTAGAGAGAAGAAAAAGAGGGATGATAGAAGAAGGGAGGTGTAAAAAGAGAACGAGCTGGGTCAATAAAACATGCATGAGCTAGTCGTACTGTGTACATCGTTGTGCATTTCATTTGCATCCGTGTTCATGTTCGCCCTTTAAGAGATGTCCTTCTCTTCATACACCCTGTATGCGTCCAACCTCTTCATACACATCCCTCAGAGATGCTTTCATCATTTTGCATAAGAGCCCCTGCGTCCCTGATTTCAGAAATTCTTGCATTAATGTCTCCAAAGACACATTTATGTATTCACATGTATGCATGGTATCCTCAGGGATCACAGTCTCTCCATTAAACGCAAAGCCGCTTTAAGCTTTCTGCAACACAGACGTATACTCGCCTGTATATAGGTCAGAACAACTCGCCCATGATGACAGCCGCTGCTCCGCCTTTACGGCTTCATCTCCACATCATTTAACTGACGATGACGTGATGTTTGAAATAAAAAAAGAAAAAGTTATTTAAAGGAGCAGAAAAGTTTTAGGAGGAGAAGTCCATCAAAACTGAAGGAATAAACAGTTGGCAGGGTACCACGATAAAGCTAGTATGAAGAAGGAAAATTGTACTGTAATTATTATTTCCTGTTATAACGGATGATCACAATCAGAAAGAGCAAAAGTTGTTAGCCATGTCTCACTTATTTGACCTTTAGTTTCCAATGAGAAACACTGTCATAAATGTGGTCTTGATGAGCACCTCTGAACACTTTCTAAAAGTCTTTCAGTGTTTTTTTTCCAACTTTGGCTGCTTTTTTGAAAACTTTCTGTCAAAATTGTCAGATGTTAAAAACTAGCTACCATAAATGAAAATCAGAAAAACCTGCAAAGACCCGACTCAGGACCATGAAACACAATCATTTATCAGTCAACTGTTTCATTGGGAACCAGTTTATTGGAGCTAAAATATAACTATTTGGCTTTCAATTGTTTGCTCTATCTTTTTCAGTTCTTTAATAGAAACTGCAACACGTTTGTTAGAGTACATCATGAAGACCAAGGAACCAAGGTCCAAACAAAGGCTATGTGCAAGTTTAAAACAGATTTAGGTTATAAAACATCTCGAGCTTTGAACATTTTCATAGTACAGTTCAGTCCATCATTTTAAACACAATATAGAACAACTGCAAACATCTAAAGACATGCCTGTCCTGATCATAGAAGCAGCAGCTAAGAGGCTCATGGAAACAAAGCAGGAGCTGCAGAGATTCACAGCTCTGTGGCAAACACTGCACATAACCACAAACACAACATCCTATTGTAAAACAAAAATACTGAAGGCATTCTGCTTGCTGCAGGGACAGAGAAGCTGATCAGAGTTGATGGCATGATGGATGGAGCTAAATACAGTGTAATCCTGGAAACAAACCTGTTAGAGGTTGCAAAGACTTGAAAATGGGGTAAAGAAATGCATCATGCATCATTTTTCTTGCTATTCACTGTTATACAATTATTTGTGCCAAGAAAATATTCCTGATATTATTGTCATATAACCCAATAATAAAACACTGAATATGTCAACCTAAGTGTGACAAAATGTGTAAATCTTTGTCTTGAAAGCAAATACATGAAATGTCTTAAAACATCTACACACTGCAATAAGTCTTCCTTGCTTGCATATTAGAGCATTCAACTAATACTAAGGTAGGTATCAAAGAAAACTTCCATGCCATTTGGTTTTTCCAGAGAAATTGAGCCCTCGCATTTGGAGCTTACACTCTGACAGTATTTACAGGTGGGAAATTGGTAATTACCTTCAAGGACGTGCCATGAGCAGATCATTCATTCAAGTGCTACATGCTAACACTTTTGGCACTATGCTGAGTGACACCACACATGATAACGCTGACTCTAAAGTGGCAGTCCCCTCGCGGATCACGCTTCTGCTTTCACTTATGTGTAACTGCACTCCGCAACTTCACTTTCAACATATTAAACAATAGACTGCTAATCTCAGACACTTATGGATTTGGTGCACCGAGTAACACACTGTGCTTAGTGATGACACATTACTCCTGTGAACGATAATGCTGATTGAGTTCACACTTTAGCCCTCATTTTATTGGATAAAAGTTGACAGTATCCATTTTAATACATTCTGCAACAGGCTCTATTCCAGTGTTAAGCAATTGTTGGATGAATGTCTGTTGTTCTACTGAGTCTAATCTCTGTAGCCCTCATAACTTCATTTATGAGACAAACATCTGAAAGACAAATAAGCACAATCTGAATCATCCAAAAATGCTACATGAGAAAATGCAAAGCATTCATTTTCAGTCATTTTGTACCTATAATTGAGTCATTAAAGGGGTGGTATAATGTAATTCCCAAGCACATAGTAGCATTTTATACCACAATCGAGTAACTATGTTGCCTTCTGTCGTTATAAAATGCTGTATACATATCAGATATGAAGAAAATTGACTTTGCAATTTAATGTCTTGAAACTGGGTTTATCTTTTTAAGAAGGCCCAAATCTTTCCAATGATCCACCTTGAGCAGTTTATACATGTGAAAATAATTTGTTTGATAAGTTCAGTAGAAGGATAAAGAAATTACTCAATTGTACAGCATCATGGGATAAACCCTTAAATTGGGTCCCAACATCGTGACAGGTGGTCCAAGGCCTCTCTTGAAATTTTTAGCTATTGATTTTATATTATTTGTGGAAAAATCGTGTCCAGAACTAATGTTTGGTTTTCCAATATTGCAACACTGTTTAGTTTCCATGTTACACAACCAATAAATCGAAATCCCCATGGTGACGGGATAACCCGTGACAAGGTGGGTGTATCCTGCCCGTGTGGTTCCCCGATCTGATGAGTAACGAAAGAGATTATTTCCACAGAGAAACCTGAGAAGTTTTCATCTCACCAAATCAATCATGATGTATGCAGCGCTATATGACACATTATATTTCATAAAAACACATGAAGATGCATCAAAAACTATGGGCAAAGATGTGAGGTGCTTAAAGTAAAGGGTAGAAAATAAACCTGATTCCCCGATGTGAAATTGCATTGAAATCTTACACCACATTTAACCCTTTTTCTGTGAGGAAAAGCTAACGACTACCCAAAGCAAGACAATTACATGAAGCACCGAGTCGCCAAACTGTGAGAAAATCACATCAGCAGCTCGCTAATGAAGGAATATCTCTGCTAAATAACTACACTGACTGTTGGTCTTTTGCAGTGTGTCTTTATTAAATATGGTGAAATTTAGTTTCATTCAGCCATTAATACTATGTGAAATACAAGGTTTTCACACATTTAGTAGGTTTCTTAACATAAACTGAAATTCTTGTTCTCTAGAGATAACAGTTAGTTTTATTCCAAAGTCATGGCAGATTCAGTCTACTTTAATCTAGTGCTGCAAAGTGCAGTTCTGTCTTAATTTAACAACAAAAAGGAAGACCAAATGTGACATGACAGCAATGTGAAGCATTTTGTCTTGGCTAGTTGAGGTCAGGGAAGTAATGGCTTAAAAAATAAACCCATGCTTTTATTGGTAAACTAAAAATTCATTAGTGCTCAAATTTCACATTTTCTGAATAAAAACCTTTCATTTCAGATCAAATTACGGTAATACTAGCGTTTATGAACAGATTAAATGTCTATAACCCCAGAAATCTCACTGTGCTTGAACAACATTGAACATTTCTTTGCAATACCTCTAAACACTCACTATTTGGTACATATTTCCAAACCAGCTCACAGGCACCCAACAAATGAAGCAATTTAATAACAAATTATATCTAAGATGGGGATTTAGAGTAATAAAATGAACCAAGAACTTTACGTTGCCGCAAAGGTAGAAAAGAAAAAAAATCTTTTGTTATTTATATGCTCTTAGCTATAGCCTGGAGATTATTTTAATTAAAAATGATATTCTTGGGGTAATACACTTTTTTTATTGGCATGTGAGAGAAAGACACTGACATGGACCGTTTTAAGTCTCTGGCTGCAATTCAAATTGCTGCAATATGGAGTCCTTGTGACATATGGAAGTGACATTCAAGACAATTAAGTGACACCTCTATGCATTTTCTCAACAGTGTACATTCTCTCTTTAACAACAGTGCATAACTCAACCCAATAAAGCAAAAGAAAAAGAAAAAAAGATTAATGTAAGTAGTCAATAGCTGAAATTCACGTGGCTATAGAGAACCAGCCTCAAAAAACGACCTCCCTTCCTCCCTCAGCGCTGAATTCCTCTATTTTTGCACTTGAATTGAACTGTTTTGCACAAGATTGCTTTACATGCATGCATGAGCTCCTGCTGATTGAACCCCATGACAAATGGCATTGTGTGCGGTTTTTTTCCCTTTCATAAAGAAGCTTCATGGAAGTCATTCAGCGACAGATCATGCAAAGAAAACAGGATCCTACATGCATACAGCCCTCTTTTTTTGTGCATTATTTTCACACTGAAGGAACTTTTGAAGGTTTTGAAGCCGGTGAGGAATTTCCAGTCAATTCTTTTTGAAGCAAAGCACCTGCAGTGTTACGGGCTTCCTTCCATCTGCTGCTGTTACAAAGAAAATATGGCAAAAAGTGAAACCTAAATTAAAATGTGTGAAGACAGAAATGACAAACGGTTCAAGAGGAGCTTCATATTAAACGTCTAGGTATTTTTATGCTTTATGCAAAAAAAAAATTTCTAAACTAGCAAATTACAAATATCTGGAATAGTGTCCAAAATCGACTTTTACTCTAGGCTTTTGTATTTTTACACACATTATATTTTTGCAACTTTTAAGACAGATGAAGACTTTGTTGGGGTTCTAAGAATTCATCTTGCTAATATTAAACTTCAGTGTGAATTCATTGCAAATGTTTCTACAGTAATGATGCTGAAAAGACAACTATGGAAGGATGGACGAATGGAGAGGAGGAGGAATGGATGGATTAATCGAAGGGAAGAAGGATGAACTGACACATAGACTGTGGATGGTTGAGTGGATGGATGGAAGGACTAAACAAATTAATAGATGGAACCTTTCGAAACTGAGATTCAGAAAACAAACTGAAATTACAAACATTTTTTCATGTTCCATTTTCTTCCCCACACTCATTCAGACCAAATTCCAAAAACCCACAAACCAAATTCCACACATATTCAGTGTTTTCCAGGCTCTGCCTGGAACCTGTCTTAGCGAAAAAGGAAAGGTTAAAAGGAGGAGGGTTTGAAGTCAAATTCTACAAAAAGTAATTTATCTTCCTCTCTCCTGGGCTACCACTAGATCTCGCAGAAATATTGTTTGAGTGAAATCATGAATACATCATGAAAACATCAGAAGAACAACAACAATTGAATTTATGCAGGAGGTCACGATTATGCTTCAGCATTTAGTCTGCAGTCAGGGTTACTTTTGATTCCTTATGAAATTATAAAACAAATTATAACCTCTAATAAATAGTTTAAATCTGTTTAAAGGGCATTGGGACCTTGACTTTATTTAAATACAAGCATTCAAAATCAAGCAGTTTCCAAGTATTCTCTTTCCCGTGATAATGCAGGGGAATCAGTGCAACAATCTCCTTTAAAATAATAAGTACAGCTTGTGGAATAATAATAATAATAATAATAATAATAATAATAATAATAATAATACGAGTTGGCCCGATTCTTTTTCACCATCTAAAACAATTCCTCTATTTTTCTCCTCCCCCCTATATTTGCCTCTAAGATGCCCGCTCAAAGATTACAGTAAAATCACCGACTGCTTCCTTCCTGCTGCGCTCTGTTTTACTGCTGTTTGAGGAATTCAGGCCTCATCTTCCACTCCTCTCACTGTGAGTTTGCCTGGAATGAAAATGTAAATGAAAACAACCATCCTGCAATGACACTTGTGCATAAAAGCGCTGCTGGGGGTGCAGCGCATTCTTTTGGACCGGGCTGGAGGGGGGTGGGGCTTCATCCTCTTCAAGTGAATAGGCAGAGACGGGACACCTTGCCGAAGAGAATTCCATTAGTATGGTTTCTGTGGTGGGCTTTGCTGTCACATGGGCAGTAATGCTGCCTCAGAGGGACGTTACGGACTGCCAAGAGAAATTTCAGGAGCCGGGCGTAGAGAGAGCCCCGCTGAGAAAAAAAAATAAAAAGGCTCTAGAGTCCGGAGTCCACAAAAGGACTTCTAATAAACTTTTATCAGTCACAGTGCTTTCCTCAAGAACAGATTTATTCCTTCATATTTCTCCACTTTCATTCTCTCTTTTATAGCGGCTTTTAAAATGCGACGGGTGTACCTCTGAAGCAGTGTTTTGGATGTTCCACTAAAGGATAACAATCCAAGACAGGAGACAGAGCAGAATATCATTCATTTGGATATTTCACTTGTAATTTTAACAACCTAAATTTATTTCAGGGCAGCTTAAGGAACAATCACACATAAAAACAAGTATTTATATATAATTCAATGGTTCCAGCTGGTTTGACTGCCTGACCACACACACTGAGAGGATAGTTTTGATAAACTAAAGTATTGCAACAAATTCAGTGTTCTGAAATGTTAGTGAACTCTGGACAACTGAGAATAAAAAAACTATTGTTGGAAAATTGCTTTTTGAGTGTTCAGGTTGTAGATCTTAAGTATCATAAATCATAAAACCCAGTGCTGAAGTTTGCCTCTGGAGTATAACTGTGGAAAAAAGATATTTCAAAACTTTTTGGCAGATCTGGACTAATTTAGATCAGCTGTATTTCAAATTCTATACTTTGGCATGTCAAGTTAAGACAGGATTATCCTACACTCCCAACAGATTATTAGGTTTAAGACTTCTAAGAATCAAAGGACTCTGCTGATGCTCCTGATTCAAAGTTGTGTCAAGTCCTTTTATTTTTTTTAAATGATGTCTCTTCAAGCTTTAAACCACAATATTGGAGGGTAAATGTTTAATTCAAGAACAGATTTGGCAAATCAATAATAAATATATATAACTTAAGTAGAAATTAATGTGAAAGCACCATATATTTAACAAATTCAGGATTTTATCTTTTAGGGAAATTTAAAGAAGTATAAAAATTTACCTTTTTTCCAACTTATTCAAACCTCACAGATTTTTAATGAACAATCCATATTTTTACCCAGACAAAAACGTTGATATGTTCTATGTAATCATTTGTAATATTTTGAACATCTAACCACAAAATAAGAAAATGACTCATGAAACCAGTGATAAAGCTGTTTTCTGATTTTGTAGGATGGTAAACGGACTCTTCACAGATTTTTAAATTTTTTTTATCTAAACAAACTCAGATTAGCTATGCATCTTTTTATATTCAACACTGGTAAAATCAGGAATCAACTACACATGACTAAATAAAGATTTATTTAAAAAATAGTTTGCAAACTTTGACACTTTACAAAATTATACAAAAATAAGTCTAGCGCTTCATTTTGGCCTTAACCGAACGCAGCACTCAGGCTGTGCTAAAAGTTTGATTCTAGGTTAACTTCCAGCCACAAAAAGAGCAAAAATGCCAATTAATTAAGTGTTTAAATGAGTGTACATTTGTTTTTGCAAACTGAACAAAACATGTCTAAAATGTTAAATTTAAGTTTTAATTCTTCAAACATACAGTTTTATAAAAAAAGGCCACTTAAATTTAATGGTAAAAGCAATGTAAGAGATAAAATATATGTTAAGTTTGCAAATGTTTCTTTATATCCAGTTTTTCTTTTCTTTATTTGCACAGACCTTAAAAGTTATTAAACAGAATTTCAGATGTTTTATAGATATTGAAGAGTCTATCCAGACACGTGCAGATGTCTGGCTAGTGAACCCTCTAAATTAGTTTTAATTTCTTCTCTGAAGTGAATTTTAATATAAATATAATACAAATGTAAAAAGACAAATGTTAAATGATGTAGTTATATTATAAAAATAAATTGATACTCTGGTCCTGTTGCAGAGCTTTCGATTCAATTTTAATTTAAACACAAACATTATCTAAAGTAAAAAGTTTGATTCGCAATATGCTGTGTAAATTTAAATTTGCAACAAAATACAAAAATAGCTTTTTTTCTCACAATAGAAGCTGGAAGTTAGATGTGAACTACTTTTCTTCCTTTGTTAAAAAAGAAAACAAAAAAAACCACATTTTGGTTTGTTTGATAGCTAGATTCAATAACTATATCATTTTTTTTCATTTTGCTCACAGTCTAGGAATACCACAAATTTAATATTTTCCAAAATATCTGCTATCCTCAGGGAGACGTTGTGTGCTAAAAGAAAAAAACTGGAAGAACAAGGATTGTTGACATTCGCCAGGTCATTGTGACTGATTTGCTGATTTCAAAATGCTTTTTCTTTATTTGGAAAAAAACATTAAATTGCCCTAAATTCCTGTTCGGAACAAGCAGTTATTCACTGCCACATCCGAACTAAATCTGGCCATCTTTAAGAGCTTAAGTGGGTGTTCAGTACCCTACAGCTGAACTAAAATTTATAGACCATATTTAACTAAATGGTTACTTTGGAACAAAATCTCTGACAAAATAAGAAGCAAATGCGTCCTGGAGCTCTGACTCTTAAATTGACGGAAATAAAAGAACTCTAAATTGACTAGTTTTATGGCTAAATTACAGTCTCATCCCAACAACATGAACATAAAGATCAAACATAGCTGTAAACTTAGAACGTGCCCTCTGTGGCCTTTCACGGAGAGCATATTTAAAAGCAATTGACACACTGTTGGGTGATGTCTCCCTAGATGAGCCAAGCCAAAGGTAGTAGTTTTTTGTTTTTTTTTTAGGCATCACCATAGGCACCAAGAAATTCAAAATGATCCAACACAGCAGACTGAAATGATGCTGCTGTGTTCACATTATCACACTCTGGACTGCGTTTTGCCTCCTCACTTGTGCAATGAATCAAATCAAAGACACAACTCCCAAACTGAGACACAAGACATACGACACATTTTTTCATAAAATTATTTGCGACTAGAACAAATTCACTTGACAACCCAAATAGTCAAAAATTTAATCCAAGTGCATAGTCAAAGATTAATGTATTTTTTAATGTCATTGTAAATGAAAAAAGTTATTTGTGAGAAAATAACTTCATTATTTTGCCACAAACATCATGTAAAAGAAAGAGAAGGTTTCCACTTGAATTACAGTTGTCTGCATGCTCTCTTGTAAAAGTAGAGTTAAAAACTTCCAAATTTGTGGAAGTTTCTATTTACTACAGCTTTTGCTCTCATCTCAGTTTAAATTGGTACAGAAACAAAAGAAAACAAAAAAAAATAAGAATCTGCTTTTCATTTTCACAAATAAAATTATAATTTTATATTGAAATGTGATTTAAGGAATCTCTTCGGTGCATAGTTATCCAGTTGAAATTTGACCAGCTGAAGTATTTTAGTTTCTGGAGAAAATCAGATGACAGTCATAAAGTAAATAAGTAAAAACAGAGAAATAGACATTTAAATTAGGTATCACTGGATCAGTTACCAAATCAGCATCAGCCACCTTTTGGTGCCAACTCAATTAGTGGAGCAAAAACTCAGTGAAAATGCAAATTAGCAACTGAAAAATGTTTGTTTTTTTTCTTCACTGTTTGAGCCACCCGGAGACACAGTGAAGCCCTGGATGAAGAACCATAATTCATATATTATAAACTGCTAGTGTTTTAGTAAAATCCAATACTGCTACAATTTTATTGCAAGACAAACATGAGTTATAAAAAATAGCTCAGGGAAGTTAATATTTTACTTAATAACATAAATTAAAACTATTTTTTTTGTTTTTTGCAGTTCTGCCTGTTCTTTTATATCCAGATTACCCAAAGTCCACTCTGTTTACACAAGATTCATTATGATGATTGATGATACATAGCTAACTAAGAAAACCCTTTATTAAAAACAGAGTTCAATTCAATAAATAAACAAGCAGTCTCCTATGATGCAAGAGGTGGAAAGGAATAAAGCAACAGGAACTTCTTTATTTTAATTCCCCCCAAAAAAACGAGAAAAAAAAAGGAAACATCGATGGAAAAAACATGGAAGAATCAATAAATAGATGTAAAAAATTTGGATAAGACTAATTAAATGTATGACTGCACAAAAAAAAACTAGTATATTCTTTATACTTTTGAAGTACAGAAAACTTTAAAACCCTACAAGATTAAATATACTGTCATGGGTGTAACAAAACAGAGTCTAATTTCATATTTGTATTTATGAACTAGTAGTTTCTAATACTATACTAATTACAAGTACATAATTAAAGCTCAACTACCATAGTGAAATTGGTATTTCACAAGTATTTTCTAAAACTAAAAACAGTTGAAGGAACAGTTTGGAGTGATGCCATGTACAAAATCTACACACTAAATTTGTGTCTGATACAACCTTTTTCTCACCTTTAAATATTAAAACCTCTGCAATATTCTGACATCTTTTGGGTTGTGTTCTTAAATTATTAAATGGATGGGGGTTATTTAGAAAATTTTGCTGCATTCCTGTTCATTGACTGCCATGCAGCACGATGGAGTCTTGATTCCTGAACTCTAGAAAACAAACAAAAAAGGAACAATAACTTTGCTACAACAGGTTGGGGATAAAAAGTCCTTTTCTAGAACGTGTACATCTATACACATTTACTCCTCACCACTTGTGTATTCTGAAACCTGATTGGCTGTATATAAACAAGCCATTTCTACTGCAATAACTTAGACAAGCTCTTATCTAGCTTATAGGAAACCTGAAGGAGATGCTTGAGAGATTAGTCTGAATGTCTCCACATGGACACACCTTATCTTGTTTACTTTTGAATTTTCGCAGGCAACCTAATCTCAGTTTCCATGGTAATATTAGCATTCCCCCAAGCAGAAAAATAATGAACATTGTTTGTGAATAAATCGGATATTGCCGATGCTCTGATTGCATAGATTCCTGTAAAGGCTCCCTAAGCCTGAACCCCACTTCCCCGCTCCCTCGTCTCCCTGGTGCTCTTTACAATCTTATTACTTCCAAAGATTCCCTTTTCATTTAATGAAAGGTGAAAAAAAAAGTTAATTTTCTGTGAAACATGAAGGAGCTAAATTATTTTTGCAAACACTAATCACCCACAGGGAGGTCAGAGGTTAAAGCAGGTGTTCGGTGTTTGTCTGAAGAGCCCTTGAGCATGTAGACATGACAGCTTAGGAGCCTTGAACTGGAGTGCTCAGCGGGAAGACCCTCCCTGCTCCCCACTCAATCCCACCTAACTAACCAGGGGAAATCAAAGTTAAATAAAGGAAATAAAAGGCAAATAAATAATTGCCGCTGCACCGAGCTGCATCTCCACAAAGCTCATTTTGAGCTCAAGATGCAAGCTGGGACACACAAAAAAAGGAGAAGGTGGGAGGAATATGAGAGAGCAGGCCTGACGAGTCTTCAGGACAGACAGAGAAAAGGTCAGTGCCACCACACAAATTATACTCAGTAATTCTTTTTTTATCGCCATTAATCTTCAGTCAAACAGGCTTCTTCACATCCACAAACCAAATACAGGACAGAAAATGACTCAGATAATGAAAGGAAGCAGCAGGACTGATGAGATGCAGAGCTTTTCTGATGAGCCACTTTTATCAACTAAAGGAATGTCGAGAATATATTTTTTATCGGTGGTAAATTTTTATAAATCAACTAGGACTTCATTGTAATTGTGTGAGTGCAATCAAAAGTATAATCAACTTTTAACTTCCTATACTTCTTGGAAAGTTTTAAAACCAATCAAACTTTTATTTTGATTGGTTTTACAGGCCTGTTCTAAATTCTGTTAAAATTCTGCGCCCTCTCTAGTTCACACTTGAATTTGGTGTCATTCCACTGGCCCTTAACAGGGGCCAGGGCTCTGAACAGAAGCACAGATTGGCACTGTTCCCCTTCAAGTGTTTTCTCTTCAGTTCTAAATTCTGTTAGAATTTAGAACAGGCCTTTTTTGTTGCAGATGGAGGTGATTTGATTTCCGTAAAGTTTTGTAACTGTAATGAGACAGCAGAATTCCCTTTCTTTCTGCTTTCTGTAAAATATATATCTCGGAAACCTTCTAATACTGTTTAAATTACACCCAAAGTAAACTTTTTACACTGGTTTATTCTTTGAAAAGTAGAAAATGTCCATAATTTTTCAAAGTTGAATAAAAATAAAAGAGATCCTTTTTATGGCCTGATAACCTGAGAGATCATATTTATCATTTGATGAATCTATGAACACATGTCCCCCAAAAAACAGCATTCTATCATCTCGAGTATCAAATGTTTACTCATTCTTCATAACTAATTCATGATCTGTTTCTTCTTACTGTTTTAAGAACATTAAATGACCTTTTTCCCTCTTAATGCTTATTGAATACATTTCAAACAGACCTGCAAGTTCTTCAAGTAAATGTCTTCTGGTCATACCTAAACCCAACTCAAAACTTTTGCCATGTTTCCCAAGTTTTTAGCTACTGCCTCATTTATATTAGTTAGGTGGATTTTTTATTATTTGTTAAGATTATCTTGATTTTATGTGTGATCTGGTTGTCTTTATTATGTTAATGTTTGATTCATATGTTTATGATTCTTACTGGCTTTTTATTTATTTTCTTTCGTTTTTAAGTGCATTGAATTTACAGTGTGTCAAACAGTCACTTTTGACCCCTTATCACAACATCAGTGCATCAAAAGTAGGTTTATTTTTATTTAATCTGATCCATTCACTAAAGTTTTCCCACTCCACTCAACACATACAAAGACAAGACAACAAATAATCACAATTACACTTTGGATGGAGGAAATTTACATGTCTTTGCTAGATAATGCACTAATTATCTCAGCTCCACCGCATTAACATATCCCATCTCTGTTTCGCATACGTTCTTTAAAACAGTCAGTGATTTAGTCGCTTTGTACAAAAACAACTGTTAACCTTTAAAAAATGTTGTCAAACCAGAGGAAACACTCACAGCTCACAGCTGGAACCCTTCATGTCTCCATAAAAACTAGAAATTAACTCTACCAATGAAAATTACAAGCAGGGTCCAAAAGCATTCTCATGTTGATTGCATACTGAGCTCAGCAGCTGTGGACAAACAGATAACGGAGTTTTAAAGTAGAGAAATTCTAAGGCGGCTGGGAAAGATTCAGCTCAACACAGACTTTCCCTTCTCTGTAGTAAAAACTGACCTGTACACGACAAAAGGTGACAGAAAAACCTGGAGATTAATAAAGATTTGGAGCAGGTGGTGTTTAAATGTCACCTTCTGGCCTGATTTTAAAGTAAACAGAAACATATTAGTCTCTTCATTTCCAGTTAATGAAACGTGCCAGATGTGTGAACACATCTGTGAACGGAGCTGTTGGTTTGATGGTTCCACTATAGCAGCTTTGATGAGCTGAAACGACCTGAAGCTGGATTTAAATGCCTGACAAGTTTTTACAGCTGGGAACCTCCCATACTTCTCAGGTGGGTGGGAAAGGGGTGGGGATATTTTCTGTTGACAAACTTAAACGGAACAATGTGCAAAAAAATTAACACAAAAACTGAGGTATTTCAAAACAATTCACATTTCCAACAGTTGTTATAGCATCCTTTCAATCAAATACATTAGGTTACATTTCTGTTTCTTAAGATAGGTCCCCCAAAAGCCTATGGAGCCTGTCTGCAGTACTACATAATACGTTATAAAAACTTTATTAAGAATACCTCATGAGTTTACCAAAAATAACTTCACAACAACTGATGGAAAATCTGCCTCATGAAGAGGCATCTTATTGTGTGGAGGGTTATTTTACCTGATTTGTACATATACAAATGCAAATGAGCAATATGAAAAGTAGGTTATGGATAACCTTTAGAAACTAAATGTAATCCAAAAAAAATGTAAGCCATACACTTTGGACTTCATAACAACTCATGTTCTCCATCAACACTGTACCAGTACCAAAAGAGGTGTTAGAAAACTCTGGACCGCCTCCAAGAACTTTGAGAAATAACTTTATAGAGACATACAAGGTCAAGCCAGATATGACAAAAGATGTTTTGCTCATTGATTAATTGCACAGCAGTGTAAGATATAACTCACATTTAGGGCTGCAAAACATTAAGAAAAACGTGATTGTGGTATTATCGTTGAAAACAGTGATAATGATATTGGTTGCGACTAAATCACATTTCCCCACTCATTTCTTTTTTTTTCCCATCATCACACTTTCCCACAACTGTGTGTCAGCTTCAGCATCTCAGCCATTTCATTTTAGATCATGTGTAGCCATCGAGGGTCGTTAAACTCATCCATAGGCCAAATATTTTTTATCTTTATTTTTTTGCAATTAAAAATAGCAGCAAAAATGCAAACATTCAGATCACCAGTTACCTGGATCAGGGAATCCTTAGGGTTAGCAAAAATAACTATTATCACCTGATCTTAGGTTTAAAGTCAAGTTAATGAAAAAGACCTATGACTGTTTTATTTTTCCCTTCAGCTGGATGAGGCATAGGATAACCCCACAGCCTCCCTCTCCCCACCTGTAGCTAGCGGCTGCTCTTAAACCTTTTTCTTGCTTACGAGAAAGATGAGGTCATCTGTTTGGAAAGTCATTTCATGGAAAAAACAGAGCACCGTCCATCTGTCTCTTCTTAAGGTAACGCTGGTTTTAAAAGTAGAGCTAGAAGACTATGGACTGCACTTATGTTAAGCAGCTGGTTATGCTTCCAAAGTTATGCTTTATCCTGTTACCTTGCAAGGTAATTTACTATTTTACTGTGTTTACATACCAATAATTGTACTTCAGTCATACTACGAATAGATATGTGGCTAAACGAGGATTCCTCTGTGTATCAGCAATCATTTGACCCGTCACTGAAAACTGAATGTTGAAGAATAGAGGAGTTTCAGCCATTTGAAATATGAATGTCAGGTTTGTCCCAAATGGATAAATGTGAATAATGCCTACACATAAACACATAAAAACCTGTATAGAAAAGTTATTTTTGAGCAATATATATATATTTTTAGCAATTTAGTTATACAAGTAGACAAGACTTTATTCTACAGTTTTATTGTATTTTCCTTAACACTACACATGAAGATACATAGAAAAATCCTAAAATTGTTATGTTTTTGTGTGGCAAATTTCATAACTACATACTAATTACAGATAAAACATGTCTTACTGCAAAGATTAAAAATTTAGATTGATATCTTCACAGAGAAGCATAACTTTTGCATGTACTCCAAACAGATAAAGAAGCACAGCTGATTTGATTTGGTAATGCTTTTTCAGGTGTTTTTCTGCTTCTTCATTTACCAGATATTTGCTTTATATCTTTCAAAAGTCTTCTGTCACAGTTTTGAAATAAAACAATCCCCAAAAAAATCAAGAGTATCCCTGAGTTTTATCTCATTACTTGACACACTTATTTTGATCACAATTAGAAAGAAACCGATTGGAAAATCATTGTCAATCATGTGTCTGAATTTTGTATTGGTGAAAGAATTTTTAAAAAGTCAGCTTTTTTTTTGTTAACGTGCGCTTGTACCATGACTGAGCAGCACATCTAAAGTAAAATATTTAATCCCTGAACACGTTTTGTTTTTCCGCATTAGTAGAAAATTCTGCCAAACCACCTCCAGGCATCTTTTTGTCACCTTTTCCATGAAATAAATAAATAAATAAATAACAGAATGCAATTAAGGCACATTTGTCATTTCTCCAGGCGGGAGACCCGTAGGGTTCAGGTTAATGAGGTTAAAATTTGCTGAAAGTACACTATGTATTCACGTCTGGGGAAAATCAGAGGTACCTGGTGTTCTCCTGCTACATAATGAGAGCATTAACCTGCTCTAGAAATGTTTGATTTCCAGGTGTCTGTGCTGATGATGTGAAGACTTGGGCTCTCCGCTGCCAAAAATTCAGGCGCTCCAGCCGCTCTGGGTTGGAGGTTTGATTTCCTTCCCCGTGCTCTTGCCATCTGAGCCTGCTGCCACTATTTTAATCAAAATAAATCGATTGTAAATATGCAAATGGTGTCATTTATTAATTGCTGAAGCCAACTGTTCTGTGTCTGCAGCACCAAGTTTAGCAGAAATTTGGGGAGAATGAATGAATCCTGAGCTAGAAATAACAGGAAACATGAGGGAGGGTCAAAGGTTTGGTGGCTGACGCTCGGCTTTGTCTCATTTTCTTGCAGAGCCCGTCACCTGTAAGAGAGCAGCTTCACTAAAAAAAAAAAATCAAAAGCAGATTATCAAGATTCATCAAATGAAAGAAAAAATAATTCTGTGTTTTAAAATTTATCAGACGGCTGAAGAAGATCAACCGAGCAAAGAACCGCTATCGCAAAACGCCATCTCAGGCTGCTGCCGAGATTCAGCAACTGGCTTTATTTACAGAGTGTTTTTTGGAAAAATTTTGGCTGAAAACAGCAGGATGCATGCAGCAGAGGACAGCTCTGAATGGTGGCTCGGTTTAATCACACACTCAAATCGAAGAGGCGCTGAGAAACACGAGCACGCACATATTAATATGCATGCACAAGCAACGGGGAGCACGCAGCGATGCTCACACACACACACACACATACACACCCGTTAAGCCGCCCGTTCTGATAGGTTAAGCTTCACTCCATTTGGTTAAATGTTTTGTTAAAGAAGTGCTACACCAGTGGAAGGAGGGGGAGAAAGGGTGGAGTAAATGGTAGGGGTTTCTGTGGCAAGAGGGGAAGAAGGGAGGGAGTCGAGAACGGAAGGAAGTCAGAAAAGAGCAGGCAAAAAAAAGATGAAGAAGGAAGGTGAAGAGAAAAGAAGGGAGGAACAGGGTGAGGATCTTAGAAGAGCAAAAACAGAAGTGGAAAATAAAATATGCAATCAGGAGAGAAGGAAGGAGAACCTAATTAAGTTTGAAGGTGAGCAAAAGGAAAGGATTCAGTGAGGAAATTTGGAAGTGTGGAAAGGGAATAACGAAAGGATGCTGGAAGAGGAAAAACGGGTAGGTGAAAAGACAAAAACAAGGGTTGGAGGAGAGTGATACAGAAATGGGAGGAGGAAAATCTGTAGAATGGAAACAAGCAAATTGGGCTGGAAACTCGAGACGGATTTCTAAAGAAAAATAAGTGAGAAATAAAAACATGAGAAAAGATTCAGACATTGAAGACTAAAGAACAATGAGGGTGAAGAACCTGTCCAACAGAAATATACCAAATAAGCACAACCTTTTGACATCATTACGCTTCAGAGACACGAAAGGACCAATTACGATGTCCTTATATGTCTGTGCGCAGGACCTGCTGAGGGTTGGTGTGATTTAAATTTTTTCACCTGCTCTCGTCTGAAAGAGTCCACAGCCTGTCCTTTGTCATTGTTCATGAGCATGACAAAAATTTGTACCCCAGTACAAAAAGAAGTAATGGAACTTCAGACCGTGTGCAAATTGTCTGCAGGAAAAACTGTATATGGAGACTCTGATATTCAAACATATTTTAACGGTAATTGGATACAGAAGCCTGAGGACATAAAGAGTACACATTTATTTGTGGCATGAAGGCTATTTTCCTCTTTTGAAATCTACCTTCAAGTCAGGGTTGGGCATTGCAGCAGCTTAATTGTATTTTCCATAGCTTAATTAGCCAATCTAGACAAGAAAATGACAAAATGCTGGTCAAAAAATAATAAGAAAAGTTGTTATTTTTGTAGGTGAACGTGAGAATGTCTCACCTGAACCTGTGGAAGAACTTGTTGCTGCTGGGGGTGTTGGCATCCCCAGCAGCAAAAAATTACTAAAATAACGGATAGAAATAATAATGCAGTTTGGGAAAAAAACGTTAATGTGTTGAGAAAAAGGATTTAGTTGTAGAAAATTCAGAAAACCTTGGAGTGAAGTTACCAGAACTGGGTGAGCCAAGCTAAAAGAAAGAACAAATGAGGCGAAGGAAATAATTGGCTGAAACATACCAACATCTTTCTTTCATCAGAACAACGCAGCAGAAATTGGAACTATCCTGACTGGAAGCAATGCAGTAAAAGTAGTCAATGCGTTTTATTTCTAGGCGTTTTATTTCTATCTCAATTAGGAACCCAGGAAAATTGGTAAAAAGACTAACTGATCCAAAATGATGCAGGTCAGTTGAAAGCAGGTTATGAATGAAAGCTCATGCTTGTTTTGGAAAGTATGTATGTTAGTCTCAGACTCGAGGTTTACTGGTGGTACCTTGTTTCTAAGAGCAGAATTATCCTGAACTTTCTCTGTAGTCATGCAAATGAAGGACATAATAGCTGTGTTCCCACTGGCCATACAATTGTGCAATTTCAAAAAAGTAAAAATAAAAACTTGCTTAATGAAAACGTGCCAGTTAAAAGAAAAAACAAAACAAAAAAAAAACTCTTGTTTTTATTATAAAGCTTTAAAATAACTTTTTTTGCATCATACGAGTCACATGATCAACAATCGGATGTTACCCCAGGCGCAAGCCACAAAGAAAATAAAAGGAAGTAGTTGGAGGATTATGGCACAGCATGTTTTTAATGAATTACCATGTGAACAGACTTATTCATGTGTAATTTTATTTAGCAGAGCATTGACAAAGTTTTGTGCACATTTGTAATAGAGAAGCAGACGCTTTTCCTCTCTTTGTTTCTCCTACTACTCTCCATTAATGTATTGCAGGACATAACTGCTACCATAATTTGTTTTTCTTTTTCACTGAAGCTATAACTGATCCCATGTTTAGCTGTCTCTCTTTTTAGGAATAAGTCTTCCATAGAGCTATTCCAATTATATGCACTTATGTTATTTCTTTCTCATAGAAAGTACTCCTGATTGAGGGTTTAGCTGTCTTCCCTAGATGAAGTCACTGACAGAGTTGGTATTTGCTTTTTCTTAGCTTAGGGTAGTAACCCAAGGGTAAACACTGAGAGAATTAAACATAAATTGTACTTTCCTAGTCATACCAACCGTCCAGAGATTTTTGTTTGAACAAATTCTACACATATTTATGCAAAGATACGCAAACATGTAGGTAACATAGGGTTAAGTGCCTTGCCCAGGGGCACATCAACTGAAATCAAATGCAGAGGCTGTAAATAGAAAGACCACTCTCCGTCCACTGAGCAGAAGTTGCTGTGGGGGAAAGGACAGTTTACTTTTAGTTTCTGTTTCTTTTCTTAGAAAGAATTCCTGCTCTTGCACTTTTGTTTCTTTTTCCTGTTTTGTAAATTTCCAGTTGGTTTTGGAAGACGGTCATCAATTCTTAACCTGGTTCAGCTGGAGGATTATTCAGGTTAAAAGGAAGTCATTCCTGTCTCAATCGAGTGTGCTCGATTGCTGCATTCAAGTCATTAACTCAAGTCTTTGGCTCACAAGTCCATGACTTAATGGAGTTGACTGGACTTCGTTTAGGTAAAAACTTTTTCCCAACTGGCATTTAATGATCAACTGAATCAGACTGTCAAAAAACATTCTGAATTTGATCATGTTTGTTTCTGACTATATCATTGAAATGTATTGGAAAAGAATAGATTGATGTGAATTTAACTGCACCCAATTGGAGTCTATGTAAATGGATATGAATTTGTCTCAATCTGGCTTTTGTTGTGTGTTGGCACTATAATAATCAACTGGAAGGAATTGAGAAAAAGAAGGGATGAAAAAAAACGAGAGATTTGAAGGGAGTGGTCGGAAGACTACAGAAACAGTAGAAGAGGTAGTCATGACAGAAGAAGGGGAAAAAAGAGAGAAATTAAAGACTGAAAGAGTAGGTAAAGGATAAGTGACAAATGAATAATACTCCAAGAACAGGATTGATGAAAAGAAAATGACTGAAGAGAGAATTAGAAAAAGAAGAGGATTTGTTGGAAGAAGGAAGTAGGTGTGTCACAAGCTGAAGAATAAGAGCAGCAAAAGAAAGAAGAGGATGACAGGAGACAAGAGGAGAGACAGAAAGGATGAAGGGATGAAAGGAGGAGGGGGGAGTGTTGGGCTGGAAGGCCAAAATAATGGAGCAGCTCATCTCATGGTGAATTTGAATGGAGGCTGAATTAATTTAAATCTCATCACGGCCCGCCCTCTAATACCTTATCAGTTCTGCACGGAGACAAGGGACGTAATCGCATTAGACCCGCCACTCTGCTCTACTGCGCTCTGCTAAAACACACTGACACACACATTCAGTACCTGCGCTGGTGCAAGCTGCTGCTGCACACACACGCTGGACATATACTGCAGAGTGTACCGTCACCGTGGTGGTGTGTGAGACTTCATGCTGTGAGTGCACGTGCATTCAAACCAACAGACACACACACACACACACACACACACATAAAAGCAGCGTGAAGAAAACGCTGCCAATGAGAACAAATCAGCAAGACAGCAGCAAGCATGCAAAAACACACGTACACACACGCACATTTCTGAGTGTATGAGGACTCTCCAGGATAGAAATGAACCCTGGAAGCATGTTTAAAGCCTTCAAACTGCCCTTTAAGACACGTTCCCAAAGTGTCAGCAGGGAAAATAACCTCAGCAGCCAAAACATTTCCTCACCAGCGAACAAATACACACAGGGAAACAAATAATAAACTAAAACACACACCCATGGGCGCAACAACACACACTCCCCAAAGAGACACTGACAAATGAGCGTAAAAACACACACTCGATCGTATGGAGCCGAACGAACTGAGCAGCCTTCCCGCTACCTTCTAGGGGAAAAGGCTCATGGGAAGTTATGCGCTCTGCTGTTGACATTGGCTGCGATGGGACGAGCAGCTTTACAGCAGCGCCGGATTCTCGGACAGTGCTCACGCTGGAACACCCCCACATCCCGACTGACACCAAACACACACACATGCATTCTAAACAAGATGGCGGTTGACTTATATGCTGCCCGAACCGACTCACGCACTCTAGACAAGATGGCTGGAAAAGTCAGGAGGGTTCTTGTGAGAGTAAATGTTGCAGAGCTTAGAAAACAAGTGGAAACTCCACCCTGGAGGGCAGATCTCAATTATCATATATTGTTATGTCAGTTTGCCTGAAATAACTTCATCGAGACGCTTCTTGTAGCCATTTACATCTCCCAGATGTGCCTCTTTACTCACTTTCAGCTGTGAGATGTTTGAAAAGTATCCCAAAGTATCTCAGTGAGATTAAGATCAGGACTTTCCATTCCTGATTTCTCAGCCAATCCCTGGCAGATTTACTAGTGTGTTTTGTCATGTTGCAGGGTTCAGTTACGCTTCAGCTGTATTTATTTACATTTTTACAGATGGTTGGATGTGTTTTTTGTTAAACACCCTCTGATACAGGTTCTGCTCTAGTAAAAGATCCCCAAACCAGTTGCTAAAGTTCTTTCATTTGTATGAATTACTATTTGTTTTATACCAAACATGTCTGCTACTTTATTGTCCAAATAATTCAGTTTTTGACTCATTTGTCCAAAAAACATTATTCCAGACATCCTGCTCTTTGTCAAGGTTCTATCTGACAAACTTTACTGTACCCTTCATGTTTTCTTACAAAACAAATGTTTCCTTCTTGTAAACCTATGAAATTTAAACATGTGTAATCTCTTACTGAAAGTACAGGCATGTAAAAAGAGTAGCAAGAGGCTGTGGTAGGTCCCCTGATGAGTTTGTGGCTTTTGGACACTTCTAATTGTACATTTCTCTCTGCTTTGAGGATAAACTTGCTTGGTCAGCCAACTCTGGGCATTATGGTTTGTAGACTATACAATGCAATGTCTGATTCTGAGACCTCTTTAAATCTCTAACCACATTCCAGGGCAGCTACAATCTTCAGTTCGTCTGACCTTCAGATGGTGTCCAGTCTCCCTTCAACAGTGAGGAGCTCATCGATCTAAATGTCTGAGGTTCAAACTGGGCAAACCTTCCTGAAAAAGCCAAGTAATGCCTGCATTTAAGTTTAGTGTTTTTTAAGTAGGAGTAATTGTGAGGGTGTCAAGATTTATAAGTCACTTTAGAAGTAGCATTTTTTTGTTACATTTCACAGTATTGTTAAAACTGATAATAAATATGCATATGTCACAAACTACAAAGACTGTCGTTGGGTTTCCCTTTGGTTTCTTTCCAAATGGAAAGTTTGGAAAGAAACCAAACACATTTGCCATTATGTTGAACATAATCTTAATTGTGATTTTGTTTCAATAGGCCAGTGATTGAAATTGAATTCTACTGTGTAAGACAGTATAACCAATGTATTGTTTTATTTTTATTTCCAATAAGCGTTGTGGTCAAAAATTTGATTTTCTGAAAATAAAGTTTCACAAATATCTGCAGAGCAAAGTATCATCTGATGCTGGTCCAACCAGGGTAACTATTTTAAAAGCTGAACTAAAGAAAATTAAAAGTGATCAAAGTTTAAAAAGGAAAATGGCCCTTTAGTGTCAAACTGGACGGTATGAATCACTTAGCAAATTTGGTTTACTTACTTAACAAAAGAACAAGACTGGTAGTCTCGTGTTTTAACCACAGAATAAAGATTTAGTAGATTATAAATAGTGTTTGTGTGAAACTGTGTAAAAACAAAGAGAAGTTCAAGTGTGACCAACATACAGAAAGTAATTTGCCAGACAACGTAGAACTAGCTGCAACTGAACAGCATAAAGTGAGAATAACTGGACAAAACATATTTTAATACTATCACCACTACAATCATGTCTATAAATTGTCAACATATTGCAGAGGGTTTGCATATTAGTAGGCTGATAAGACAGTGGTGGAGTTAGTGATGTGAAATAAAAAATTTTCAGCTCATCTTCCTGGTAACCCAGAAAGGTTTGGTGGAAATGTATTAATCCTGAGCAAATTACAAGGTAGTCTTAATGCAATGCAAATATTATTGTTAGCTATAAACTTATGTGAGATTAAAACCCCCAAATTAGCTAAATTATATATGCACTCTCTTTAATTACACCTGTGCAAATTGATGCCAGTGGGTCCAAAGTGCAGTGTGAGCAACATCAGGCTCAAGAGCTTCTGATTTGCCAAATACTTAAGCTTTAAAGTGTTTTTTTTAATTTAAGTTCTGTCTCTTCTTCTTCTTGTCAGTCCAATTTCATTGTAATAGATGGGAATTAAACTAGCGGATGCTAACGCCAATCAACTTCCTACTGTTCTCTCTAGGTCTGCATAAAATGTGTTGTGTTAAAGGATCTCTACATTGTGGAGACAAAGCAAGGCAAGAAGTACAGATTCTAGGCTTCTGTTAAAATAATAACACAGTTTTGCTGTGGAAGCAAATCCCAAATCAACATAAAAATAACAGAATTGCTATGAGAATTAATAAACCACTTTCATGTGACTTTGGGTTGTTTTTTGGTGCGATGGTCAGTCACAGTGCTTCTATTTTTAATTTTTTAGTAATTAAAAACGATGAAGATGAAGATAAGAAAATGAAAAAGGCAGCAGCATCCAGCCCTGTACTAAAAACAGCTTGGAGACATTTTCCATGAAGTACAAAATAAAATGTCAAGGAAAACCAGCTCTGTAAATGTCTTTTTGTGCCAAACTACGAAATAGTTGAATTTGCCACCAGAGCGAAAAGATTGAATTTAAACCCAATAATGCTGAAAAATACCAAACAAGAATTCAGTTAAACCCATATGTAAACATTTTTTTCCAAAGCCATTTTCAAAAGACACTTTTGTGAAGACTAAACTTGTTGTTTGGGACCAAATCCAACTGTTGAACTCAGCATGAGGTCAAGGAACAGTAACAAGGTCTTTAACGGTATAAAATGAGGAACAGAGGATACATTGTGTACTATTTTTTAAAGGAAATGTTTTCTTTTTCTTAACCAAAATTAAAAATGGGATTGACAACAAGTTTACAAAACTCTTTTTGACAGAAGATGTGTAAGTTCATTTGCAAACCCTGCACCTGAAAGCGATAAAAGTTTTCAGACACTTTCCTCCAATATGTCTGCAGCTAATTACAGGGTCTGTGAAAAAGGTCACATCAAGCCATGAGGCAGGGTTAGCCAAAAATGAATAGCTGCCTTGAAACAAATTATTTTAATATTTAGGGCAGAAAACCGATTTCATTACACTGCAACAAGAGCATTTAAAAGGATATTAAGGTCACTCTAGAAATATGAAAAAAAAACACATCTAAATCTGAGATAAGGGCAGGAAGAAAATGAAGATATACAATAACCAGCTAAAATTGAAGAGTTGAAAGATCAGTGTGACTTTGAGATCATAATACAGAAGGGGAGAAAAAACAACTGCTGCGATCCCAGAGGGATCTGTATGATGCAACAAGATGCAGTAAAGAAATAACTTCACTGAAAAAAAGTCATGTTTATTCAATTTTAGGGCTGAATGTCAAACCAAAATTTGATTTGTTTCAATCTTTGAGACAGTACAGTGGGAGAACTGAGGTAAAGCTTCTCAAGTAAGGAGAGAAATTTAGTCTGAGATTTACTTTGAGTTTCATAAAAAAGGAAAGCATTTCAGTCAAATTTGAAAACGACCAGAGCAGAGTTCAGTTCAAATCCCAGGCCGCTCTGTGTGGACTTTCTGCATTCTTTTTGAGCATGAATGGATTTACACTGGCTTCCTCTGGCTTTTTCACACAAAAATACGTATGTCAGGCTAATAAGTGATTTTAAACCAACCTTAAGCGTGAGGATCACGGTGCAGAGCAAAACTGTTCAGCTATTCTGAGGGGAGCAAAACAGGTTTTTCAAAGTTTAGATCAACCATTACAAAAACATCGAAAAACTGCCCATGTAAACAGCAGTCAAGCTTCCAGATTAGGGATAATTGAACTGTTCTGAAAAAAAAGTGAAAAATACCCACCAACTGGCCATGAACTTTGAAAAAGTATCAAAATTTTCAGAGGCAGAAAAAGTTGCAAAGATCTATAAAAAAATAAGATTACTTTTCATCGACAAAGAAAAGATTAGACTGACAGACTGAAAATGAGAAAAATCAATCAATTGCAGTGAATTTCTTAAAAATAACATTTGTGAATTGATTTTCATAAAGAAATTATGGGTGGCACAGTTGTTGGTACCTCCACCAATTAAATGTAATATTTCACTTTTTTGAGTAAGTTTGTATCACCTTGTGACATGACAAAGCATGCCTTTTACTTTAAGCTGTCAATCACTAAACTGAAGAAAGACCCATATTTATTTAGTCATTTATGTAGTGAGGAGGATGGTAAAAGTTAAGGAAGGTGGAAAAGCATTTCGAAATCTCACTGTTAAGAAAGCTGCTATAAAGAGTGACAACATGGGGTCACCAAGTAACCATAACAACCATTAGATGTTTCTGTGTCCTACCTACCATCACACATATAAATGTATGCAGTTAACTAAACGCTGCTGAAGCTAACACCTGGCAACGCTGCAGGTTTTTTGGGGGGTAAAACAGAGGATGACTGCATTTCATAACTTCTCTCTGTAGAATTGTGTAATGGGTTATCTTTTATTAATATTATTTTTCCTTTATTCTTTCAGGTAAATCTCACTGAGATACAAGATTTCATTTTCAAGAACAACCTGGTTACCATAAGTTTAAAACTTATGGATTTTTTATTCCTCCTGCTATAACACAAATATGATTTTAATAATTTCAGTGCCTATTATGCTCGAATGAAGACCGCTTTGTTAACAGCACTACAGTCCAAATGTTCCCAAGGTGATAATGTTCATCGTATTAGATGATGAGCAAAGACATGCAGAAAATAAAGTTTCATGCCTCGTTTTCATTTTATGCCGACATTTTTGTACAGGTTTTAGTTATCCTGTGCAGCACATATGAATATAAAACACAGATACTTTTTCTCTATGTTAAAAAGAGGCAGAAAAAGCTGATAATAACCAGTATCATTTTTTTCTGTCCTCTGTACTGATCTAGGAAAATCCTCTTTCAAAATGTTCATTTTTTAGGTAGTACTATCCTGTTACTTTAGATGACAAAAACATTTATGGTTTACTGCAGTGGCTCAAGTGGAAAAAACATATTCTAAAAGCAAGGGAGAAGAAGAACGCTGGCAGTTGATAATATTTTGCCTTCGAAAGTTTTCATCAAAACCAGCTGAATGTTAGAAAGTCTTATGCAATGAGAAGGACTGCTTTGGGAGTGTAACATACCGGACTTTTTCCTCGAGTTCGCAAAATTGCACTGAGGAGCAACAACACCAAAACCTGTGCAAAGTCCAATTTACTAACTCATAAGTAAACGCAGGCTTGTCAAAGAACATGGTTTTCACTGTGGCTTACTCACAAACATCAAAAACTCTCCTGGCCAGCATTTGTGCATTTAAATGGTGGAGAGATATCAGTATCGCTGATCTGTGCAAATCACAAATGTTTTATCTAAAACCACATGGTTTTTCTAAAGATAA
Source organism: Xiphophorus couchianus (assembly GCF_001444195.1). NCBI lineage: Eukaryota > Metazoa > Chordata > Actinopteri > Cyprinodontiformes > Poeciliidae > Xiphophorus > Xiphophorus couchianus. The sequence continues at coordinate 21,504,488 of NC_040240.1, forward strand.
GCAGCAGCCAAGGTAAGAAGAGCTTTCCAAGAGTTCATGCCTCCCTCACAAAAAGGAATCTTTGAAGCAGAAAGCCTGTTTTTGTGTGCAACTAGAATAGTCGGTCAAAGCTCTGAATCTTTCAGTGAATACCACAAGTTATTAAAGATTAATTTAATGTTTCTTTTTTTCCCCCTAAAAAAACAAAGGTCAATGTCCATTTGATTTGTAATTTGGCCACAAGCAAGTTATTTCTTTATTTGAAAAGAGCTTGATGTGGCTCAGAAATACTATTAAGTGTCAATTAAGTTTTTTTCTTCTTTTTTCAATCAACGGAACATTAATTTAAGTGCTTTGGATTTCATAGCAATAAATAAAAATTAATATAAAAATACTTTCTGTCAAGAAATGCCATTATAAAAGAAATGTCATTATATTTATACAAAAGCAAAGTTGAAATACACAATGTAGTTAAAATGGGATAAAATGTGGATTAACTTGTAAAATAAAAGCATCTTGCACCATTTAAGCAGATCTAAATCTTTAATCCTGTAGAGAATGCAGAGAATTCACTTTTGTTAGCTGAAGGAACATTTTTTTGGGATTTGCATTTACAATAAAGTTTTGAACTTGACAAAAAAAATCCCAAATAGGACATGCGTTGTTAGTTTTGTTTCTATCCGCTCCATTTCTCCCTTCCCAGAGTCGACATATTTTTTGTCCAATGCGCTTTCCAAGAACGTTGGACACTTTCATCAGCATATGTCTATGGATGCTATCATCTTTCAGTTTCGCCACTCAGGAAAAATCAAATTTCTGTCTTTTTTAGACTGATTGGATTTCATATCTTTCTCTACTTTAATAGTTATGACCAGCCTGGTTTAGTTTGCTTACTTTTCGTGTTACTGCTATCTGGAATTTTGTTATACAAAAACTAAGAAAAAAATCTGTATAAGCTAAAATGTTATATTATTTGCACAGCGATTTAGTTTTAAATTAAAATTAAGCACATTCCATAATTCAGTAGATTGTAGAGCCACATTAGTGTGTAAGACTTCAGACCAGCAGGTGTTGAAGCCAATTATCGAAGGGAAAGTCATAGCGCTTACTCCAGCAGCTCTGTTTTTTGTTTGACAATTGCAATTTTTCAGAATTCATGTACCAGCTGATAAGAAGCTAATTCAAATCTGTTCTGCCCAGCTATGTGACAGCAGGAGTTGCAACCTGTACTCTGTTTTAAGGGCTCTGTTCCAAGGTCTGACCTAATTAGACTGCAGTTCTTAAATGTTGTCGAAAACACCCAGGACGCTCACGCAGACATGTTGCCAACACCTTCTATGTAGTTACAGGAAAACACTGGGTGGCTGAGCAGTGTATAAGTTGCTGCAAGTTCTCCTGTCAAATTAACCATAGTCTAATTTCAGGATGTGAAGTTCATGTTAGCACATTGTACAATGATGTTCAGAGCTGCAGACTCAAATAAAAGTTTGTCTACAGATGCTGATGGATAAATGTGAGTTAATTTCAACTTTTATTATTTTATTATCAACTTTCATTAGCACTACAACATTATGTGTGATGATGTCTTTTGGTAACAAAAATAATAATAATAAAAAAAATTCAGTTTTATGTTCTTTAGATGCAAGTTCGAGTCAATTGTTAAGTCTTTTGTCCCAAGTCAAAACTCTGCCTATAATATTAATAAGGCCTCAATTCTTTCCCCAAAATCCAAGTTTCAAGTCTGCACTGATGTAACTAAAAATTTTCATATTAAAAACTGCTTGTGTTGCAGGTTAGAAATTCACTATCTACCCTATTTATCCTTCAGGACCTTGTTGAGCCCATTGACATTACACTATTACATATTACAGTTTACAGTACAGTAAAGCCAGGTAAACTGAGATGAGTCAATGGAAGAGAACATGGGACGTTCCACTCAAAGAGGAAAAAGCAATCATTCCAAAACCAACGTAAAAAGCAACATTACAGTTTGGAAATCCACATAGTGTCAAATACCTTAATTTATGGAGACATGTCCAACTTTTTCAAGAAACTAAAAATAAATAGCTCAGTTTTAATCGTTTCTGCAGGTGGTATTGTTAAGCTGCATTATGTGAAAACATTGAAGCAATGTCTCAAACCAGGAAGTCAAATCTTGGGAATTTAAAAAACAGATACCCTGATTTATTGTCCTTCATAAAGTATTATGTACTGTGAAAAAAGTCTCTGTTGAAAATAAAAGAAATAGTTACATTTCGATTCTACGATGTGCTCCCTTCATTATCGCTTGAAACCTGAAATCTGCACCTTTGAAAGGCGGACGTCCAGAGAAAAATAAAAGATAAAAAGCTTAAAGAAACATTCCAGTTTACTTAAATCAAGCCAGATCAATCTTTTTCAACTGGCATTTTTGACATTTACAAGACAGGATGATAAATCAGTTCTGAAAATCTGCCAGAAGCTGGCTATAGAGGCAGACCACCTTCTTCCAAAAAACCCTCCACAATTTGAGGGCAACCCCAGCTAACAGATACACGTGCACAGAAAATACACCCACATGTGCATGCTTCTCCTTTTGCAATAAAAGCATCAGTTAATAAGCGATGGATTTTTGTTGGCCGAGCCTATTGGAGACAGAGGAAGGCGCTCTGGCTGCCAAATCAGTGTTTTCACAGCCTGAATCACAGCTTACCATTGATACTAGCCCAGGGAGTAGTACACACACACACATATACACGGACACACACCAAAGCACATTACACAAGTTTCCGAGGAACCGATGCATGTGCACTTACATATAGATAGAAATAACTGATTTTCCATTCACTCATAAATATATCTGAAGCAACCTGTAGAAACAGCTTATAGTATTAAGCAGAACTAATTATATTAACATAATGCAAAGGTATGCATATTTATGTCTCCTTAGTTGTGGCCCTGACCTAAACCTAAACTAAAACAATCACGTCTTCTCACGAATATGAAATCCACCAAAAATGTCTTTCCAAACATGAAAACAAACTAAAGCGCTAAAATCCGTAAAATTCAGACAATCACACACCTGCATTTCTTCATCTCCTCACCCTGACAAATTTCATTCTTTAACACACATACACACACACCCCCACACACACCGCGCTGTTCAGTCTGAGTGGAGAAGAAACAACAGTCACCATTAGAGGGCCTTCTTTTCGAAGCAAAATATCTCCCCCTCTCGCTTTCTGTCCTATTCTTTCAATCTCTGCTACCTCTCTTTCTCTCTCACACCCCCTCCGCCCCAATCTCAATCACTCCTCCGGTGCAGTTTGGGCTGTTTCCATGGCAACTCGCCGAGTCCCATGGTCGCTGGAGGGAGAGAGCATTACCCCTCTCGTCCTGCCCAAAATAATAATAATAAAGCACAAAAAAAATCTTCACTCAAACTGTGGACTTTAATCTCTGCTTGTGTGTGCATTATTACTGTGTGTCACTGTATGGGTGTGTGTGTGTGTTTTCCTCCCCAAGTGGTTGGAGTGGCCACCAAATAAAAAAAACACACATAAAAATTTCCACCAATTTTTTAGTGTCTGCCTCGGTCTTTGTCTTTGTGAGACGCAGAAAGAGACTCCGCCGTGCTGCAGCTTCAGATGCTGATCAATACTGATGATAAAATCAGATTTTTAATCATATGTTTAGCTATTACAGATGGAATAATTATCAACATATGAAAGAGTTGCATGTAATCTAATGCATTTTGACTGATTATTAACATTTACTGTGAATCTGATCAAATTTGCATTATTAGAGGAGGTAGTGTAATCTAATTTCCCATGTTTATATATGATAATGCTTGTCATTATTGGTCCACGTTCACGCTTACAGCCCCACGAGGGTCTTAAAACCCCAGAGCCAAGAAGATCCTGGTAAAAATTAATGAGCTTTATGTGTGCAAAGTGTCAAATATTGCGATAAAAGAAGAAATTAATGAGCAAAATTTTGGCAGAAAGCAAACGGATGAAAGGAAATACAAGACTTTTTTTTTTTTGGAAGGAGCCATACGCTTTCATGATTAATTCTGACATAAAATTATGAATCTATGTAAAAGAGATTTTACCTTTTCATGCAAAAATATTTGAATATTTATGTACTTTGTCAAAGTAAAGCGAAGAGTGCCAGATTTTTTTTCTAATTATCTTAAGTGTGCAGTTTTTTCATTCCATCATTGACTTATTCAACAGGCAGCTTGAGAGAAAAGGGTGGAAAAAATAAAGGACAGAGAAAAGGCGAAAGGAAGGAGACGAATGAGAGGGATGTAAAGGAAGTTAAAAACAAGTGAATAAAGGGGAACTAAAAAGGTGATGGAACAGAAGGGGAGAAAAACAGGAACGGTGCAGGAGAGGAGGAAAGAAACAGGAAGAACTAGAGTAAATGTGAAAAAATGCAAATTTGAAATACTTAGATAAAAAAAGGATGGAGAGGTAACAAATAAATGTGAAAGTGAATAAAAGCTATTTGAAAAAGTGCTGAAATGAGAAAAACAATAGAGTAGACAACCAAGAATGAGTAGAAAAATACAAGAACATAACAGGAAACGGTAGAGAAGAAAGATTGAGCTGAGCAAAAAAAGACAGTAAATTAAACACAAGAGCATAGATGAAGAAAATTATTCAACATAAAAAAACATTCTCATATACATTTCCTCATCCTTAATTACCTCTTTCCTAAAGCTTTACATCCTTCGCTATATCTACTATGCGTTGTCTCCTTATTTCCCCCCGAAACTTGTCCCGATTTTCCACTTTCACCCTTCTTTTGTCTCATAATTTCCACTCATTTATTTCCCCCTCCCTGTTCTCCCACCCTGCCATCTCTTTGATTCGTTTTTCAAAAGCCGTCCAAACTCTTGCGTCCTCCCGCAGTGTCTATTTGTTTGTACATCAATAATATCCGGGGACAAACGACGGCCCTTTTTTCCCCCTTTCTCATATGCCAACCTGAAGCCTGACATATTCACCTTACTTTCTTTTTATATGTTTCTGCTATTCCACACTTTTTCATAAGTGAACATTTTAGTTGACAGGTAATGTCTAATTGCATTTTTTGTTGTCCGTTAACATAAATATCCAACTAAATATTATGTTTAAACCATTGACTGTCGTACAGAAAATTGTGCTTTAAAATCCCAATGGACAGGTGAAAATTCCTTATGAAACTACAGGGCAGCTATAGGCTAATATCAGATAAGTAAGAAAACAGAAAATTGGGTTTGACATCATTGTTTCTTAAACCTAAGACTAAGATTCTGTGATGAGAGCTAAAAACGAGGGTGATGATGGCATGGGGTCTTTGGAACTCAAAACAAAAGAGGATCAGTCAAAAATACAAGTGGAGACACGGGAAGAAAGTCTGTTTGCTGTAACGCCAATAAAGCTGTTCCTATGGTTATTGGGAAGGATATGAATAATTTGAACACATCAACTGCTGCAAAAGCAGGAAGCAGACTACAGAGCAGGGCATTCTGGGTAAATATATTTAAAACAAACGTGCATGTCTAGCTCAGGATTAATGGTTTGTGATCTTTTGCCCAAGACAAAATCGCTAAAATCACATTCCACTCTATTTTTGTTTACACTTTAGAAACAAAGAAGTTGCGCTCATGCCTTCTTCAGAAGATTTAGTGCAGAAACATTTGTCTGTTTTTATCAGCATGAAAACATGTTGCAAGTGCCTGAAACAACCAGAACAAGTAACAACAGGCGATCACACACGTTAAATCTGCTAATGTTACTACTTTATATGAAAAAAATGCAACAGCTGAATGCGCAGCACTTTGTTTCAGATCTACCGGAGATCAAGAGAGATCTTTGTAAGAAAAAAAAAAACGTTCTGCCGTTGGGGTTGAAGACACTGAATAAGTAAATGCAGTGTTTGAAACACTGCATTAAACATGTTCCAGGTGATGTTTCTATTTTGTAAGATTGAAAACTCTTTGGGGAGCAGTGTCACTGTGGACCAGCCTTGGGCTCGAGTCATCCGCAAACATGATATGTCTCATCAATTTTAAATCGGTGCATGGTTTAGTGCATGTGTCGATCTCTCTTAGTTGTATGGTAAGAAGAAGTGTCATCTTTTCAGCCACACACACATACACACACATAGAAACGTCAGCCAAGCAGAGAAAATAGTTTGGCTGCACATCCTGTACTCCTTGTTTAAGCTCCACACTGAGAAACACCAAACTCTCTCTCGTCTCTGTTTCTTTGTCTCTTTTTCTCTCCGTTTTGTTCCCTTTGTCATTCTTTCTTTCACACACTACACTTTCACACACACACACACACACACACACACACACACACACCCCGTTCTCCATGTGGACAAAGCCTTCATTCACGGGAGGTTTTGGTTGAGTGACTCGGCCTGCTGGTGAAACCCACGACCTGATCCAGATCTCACTGACCATTTTTCGTGTCCAAATGATTGGTCTTAAGTGTTTTGGTGGGCTTATGTTTTTAAACTGGGTGGGCTGGTGTGATGTTCTCAGGTTATATCACTGAGATTTAAATATAAACCAATTTTATTAGGACAACTGGTCATAGTCACAATCGTTTGATTAAGTGGTTGTTTTTTGGATAGTTTTCTTGTCTTTTTCACTGTTGTTTGGGCAAAACATTTTGATTTTGAAGTGCTTTTTATTTCTTTTTAAAGATCTTTTAGGCTCTACTGAGCGCTATTGAACAGCAAATGGACAGGAAGTAGGGAGGAGAGAGAAGGAGAAAACATGCAACTAATGGTCCAATGCCGGGAATCAAACCCGGGACAACCCTCCAGTGGTTTTCTAAACCAGTTCCCATGGGCACCCCTTAAGTAGGCCTTGTGAGAAAAAACTGCAACTGTTTCTGAATTGTTTCTTTTTCAACCCAAATTTAATTTTTTTTTTTCTCAGTAAATTTGTAATTTATTTTTAAGGTTTATGTACACTATGTGGCAGGTGCATATCAGATATAAAACTTGGATTAAAATAAACACTTAATTTAGTTTCATATTCAGTTTTTGGTTTATCAATAATTTCTCAATGAATACAATGTTGTACATTTGGGTTTACATTTTACATAGTAAAAAGTTTCTTATTAGTTTAATTTTTCAAACAGATATATCACCAGAGCTAAAATAATACGTTCTGTTCACTAGAAGACCCAAACATGATCGAAGATCACGAGAACTAGGTGAGATTTAAATATTTGGAAATACAACTTTTTCTTACTTTTAAAAGCCAGTACAATGTTTACACCTTACAAAGCCAGATTTTAAAAGCTGTATAATATTTCTGGGTTAATTTAATTCAGATTTAACTAATTTAAGTAATTCAGTTTTGAAAATAGATCTTCTCCATGATGGCCCTGATTGCAAAAATATCTTTAAACTTGCTGAGTTTTTTTTTTTTTTTAAGAGAATAATCAAATTTTCATGCATTAAAATGTGATTTATAATTTTTTTTTCAATTTAGATTCAGCCATGTTCGGTTTGACCAATCAAAATATAATCAAAATATTAAATATTTTGATCACAGATGACATTATTCAGACCAGATTTCTTTAAAACGTGTTCAGAACTGCTACAAATAGCATGCCAACTTCACTGACATGTATACAAAGGGGGAAAAATGCAATGCGTTTCCTTTTTGCTTACAAGAAAAACAAATATAAAAAAACCCAATAATTCTGTAAAAGGTTGATCACTATTTAGCGTTTTACTTTGAACTGTGAATGGGAAACTTCAAATATGATGGCAACTTCAGTCCTAAGCTGCCTGTGGTTTATGAGCACATTTTCTTACAGAGTAAACAAAACATTCTTTCTTTGTCCGTTAGTGTCAACATTCATTTTTCCTCCTACTCTGTACCCAAAATGATAACATACTTTATAAAAGGTAGGAACTTTTAAATGAAATTTAGTCAGATGAAGTAGTTCTGACTAAAACAACTGTGTTTTGGGAATCTGACTTCCAGGCAAGAAATATTGTGATGTTTTTATATCTGAATATCTTATAGCAGGAGATCTCCTTAGCCTGTTTTTACGATATATTATTCGGCTTTATTATCTTTCTGTCTACATTTATAACGTATTATGTCATAATTTTATGTTATATGTGCATAAAGACGTTCTGGCACCTAAATATTGTTGGTATAGATGTTTTATAATGACAGAGATAAAGTGGAAATGCTTAGGTCAGTAAAAAAAAAAGTGCTGATGGAGTCTTTAGCTATTTTTTTATGACTTGAAGTAATAAAAAGTTAGAGTTACGGTTTAATTAGCTTTAAAAACATTGGAGCTTTATAACATCTATTTGCTGCAAAGTTTTGAGAGTAGTATATTCAAATTAACATTTAAGTGATGCCATGTTCGAGTATGGTCATGGATACAAACATTTCCAAATTATATAGTTATGAAATGCATGTGTGGGAGTATAGCTATGTATAGATATGTTGTGGACACTTCGACCAAGTGTGTATGTGAATATTATGCGGTGACGATGCAGATCGGCCAGCAGAAAGCTGCTATGTTCTCCAATAAACAGATATCCTGGCACGGGGGATGTGTGGGAGAGGGAGTACAGTATTACTGCAAATGTGTGTACTGTCGCTGTGTGAGTGACTGTGTAAACAAGTGTGAAAAAGGAAAGACAATGGGGCTGAGCACTATTAGACATGCAAAAAGGGAAAAGATCCCGAGCAGCAGGGAAGAAGAATGCATGTGTTTGTGTGCATGTTGACCAGCTGGTGTTCCACATGTGGACTTGTCCCACCGAGCCAGGGAATCCAGCATGATAAAAAATAAAAAAAGCCATACTCCTACAGTGGAAATCTGCCCCGTGTGTGTCTGCATGTGTGTGTTTGTGTGGGTTTACAAAGGGCCTACCATTTGGTGGGAGTGTGATGAATGTGTTAAGTATGTATGAGTCAGTTTATTTGTATATGTGTTTCTCTAACCACTCAGTATCAGAGCAGTGAATCCAAGTGCAGAGCACAGTACGTCCTCATAAACAATACAAAAAGAAAAAACATCTAAGAAGAAAAGTTAGATTGGCTCAATAGTAATTTATTTATTTACCAAAAAACTAATAAGTTTTAATTGTTCACAAATCTGTCCTCTATATACTTGTGTGGAACAAACATGATTAATTTTGGTAAAGAGACCATACAGCGCTGTAAAAATAGTTTTGCTTTTGCTTTTGCCACACTTATATGTTTAGACATATCAGAGCAGATGCAAAATGCAGTTTTCAATAATGACTCCATTAGAAAACTATCCAAACAAGCCAGACTCTATGTGAAAAAGTAATTGCTCCTTAAAGCTAACAACTGCTTGTGCTACCATTGGTGGCAAAAACTGCCATGAAGTGTTTGTGATAACAGGCGCCGACTCTTTGGAGGATTTTGACCCCCTCCTCTAATTTTAAATCCGCCACACTGGGTTTGCAAACACAGACAGCCTATTTAAGGTCATGCTTCAGCATTTTAGTTGGATTCAAAACATCCATTTAGTTCTTTTGAGCCAATTTTCAATTTGCTGTTGTGTTTTGGATCATTACCCTCCTGCATAATGCAAACATGCATCAGCTTTAAGCTAGAATAGATGTATGGATAGTCACTTTCATGATTGGAAGATACCTTTTACAGATTAAGCAGAAATCAGTATAGACCATTACCTTACCACATGTAAGGTAATCATACTGACATGCTAGCCAGTGTGATGCTGTTTCCCTGAAACTCCAATAAGTTCCACATTTTTTTCCAAAACTCTTGGGATTGTTTCTGTTAGCAGTGGTATTTCCTGGAATTCTCACAGGGATGCCATCTATTTTAATTACTAAATCATGAATACTCCATTTCTGGGCAGCGGTCACTGTGGTTCCCTCCAGTCGCAATGCCTTAAAAGTAACTTTGTAACCCTTTTCAGACTGATGGACCTCTGTAGATTTTATTTCTCATGTGATCTTAAATTTCTTTGCTCACCTGGAGAGTTCCTTCACTGAGACTGCAACATCCTAAGTGCACAAAGGAGAGTTATAGGAGATCCTTCCTCCCAGCTGTTGTTCAGCTCCATAACCATCATGGCTCCCAACAAACACAATAAGCACTTACATTCCTGCTGAAATTTGTATTATTGCACATCTCTATTTGCACAGTTTTTTTTGTTATGTTGTAAACATGTTTCCTTTTCATGCAAAAATACACATGCAAATTATGTGTATGATTTTAAAAGATATCCTACTCAGCTGCACATTCCTTGAATCGGAGTATATTTTGTTTTCATGTTAAAATGATTTACTTACTCTACAGTGTATTAACCTTACTTTTGTGTTCACATATATTTTAAATCTTAATCTTTATATGAGCACTCATACCTAATTGTTGCTGTTACACCTGATTTTTTCCACTGTGGGACAATAAAGGATATTTCTATTCCATTCTTATAGATCAGGGTGTGACGTTTGGGTCTTTCTAAGACGTTCAGCCTACTTCATTTTGTTAGACAGGTTCTGTTTAGGTGATTTCTTAATCATCTAAACACATTAAAGCATGAAAAAATGTAAAAACAGAAAAGATCTTCAAGGGGGCAAACAGATTCTAAAAGCACTGAAAATTTAGATCTACAGTGTGTCGGAGTATGTTGGAACTCTGTGAAAAAAGTAAAATCACTGTACTATTTTAATCCACAATAACAGCATGTGATTTTGTATCCTCAGAAAAAAACAGCCTGATCCTTCCTCTGTACATTCTGTTTCTGAAGGTGATAATGTAATTACCAGCCGAGTGAGTAAGAACCTTGCTCAGTATCAGCATGGAAAGTTAAACTACAATTCAGTGTCATATCTCTCGGAATATATGCAGGCAAAAGAAGTTTCAACATGACTCAGTGGGAAAACAGTCAAACTATAAGTGCGTATTGAGATGGTGACTTCCCATCAATACAGTTTGTCACATATAATTCAGATTAGAAACAGTGAGTGAAAGCGTGGCTCAGTGTCAGTGCAATCACCATAAAAGTCTCAGACAGCCAGAACACATCTCACAAATTGAACTAAACACATGGCTAATTAGTATACAAATAAATGAGCTTTTTCTCAACCTTTTTACAACATTTACATTCATTTATGCTGTTTAGAGTGACATATAATCTGCTTTCAGTCATTTATTGGCTCAGCAGATGCTCAAATAAACACAAAGCCTGATAAATATACTCGCAGTCCGCAGCAGCGATGAAGCAATCTCTGGGTCTCTCCCACCACGGCTGTCACGTAAACTTTCTCCTGTGTCTGTGTTTGCATTCACATGCACAGCAGTCGTTGGCGTGCAAAGCAGTCAAGGTTTTCAGCTTGCCTCGGCCTGCAGCTTTTACACCTTTGATTTTATACAATGCGTTCCCACATGATGTCTGCGAAACTTTACTGCACTTTTCCTTTGATGCATTTTCCATTTCCAGTTTTTTTTTTTCCCACATGAATTTTTTTTCTTGAAATAACATAAAATAGCTTGACACTTTCTTGGGCTATGTTATTTGTAAATTTCCATCAATAAGTCTCCAGGACTCTAGGTGTAACGGCCAACTTGTTTACTTTGTGAAAAAATAATGTGATAAAATAGCAGTTAAAACCGAAAGTCATGGTTTGTTCTTGAACTTTAAAAAAGCTTTTATTTTTCAAAATGTATTTCATTATTTTGTGTTTTTGTTCTGATACCTCTTAAAGCTTGAGATTTTATTTCAATTGCGTTAGAATTTTTAATGAATGTGTTTGAACTTGGATCTTGTCCATCATTGTGGGAGAATTTCTCTACCACTCTTTCACTAATTTAAATTAAGCCAACAAGCCTGTGCATCAAATTCTTATTTCTGCAAATCACTTGAGCAAAATTATTTGACCCTGGAAAAAGTATGGTTCAAATAAATTCTTACAAGCCAGAACCAGTGTGAGGTTTACATTAGAGACTTTTCTATATAAGCTTTGATTGCTGCTATATTTCATTTAAAGTCTTTTAGCTATAACTTTTAATTTATCTTCATGGAGGTTTGGGTAAGGTGTTAGGGACCACAGCAACCCATAAATAGCTCAAACTTGAGTCCTCTTTTAAAAACACATATAGCTGCCTATTTTAATAGTTTAGATTAGGAGAGATTCAATCATTGAGAATTGAGCAAAAATGAATGGCATCCCTGGATGGACTACTTTGGTCAAGTGGCATTGTGGCTATGTATTTCAGCTTCCCAAGCTGCATTTTCTTTTAATCATATATATATTGAGAAACAAAATCTGCAAATAGGCACATTTTCCACAAATATTTTGGAGTTACCTGCTGTCTGCCAATAGGCGGGGTTCTGTTGTATTTAGTTTTGGGCTAATTAGTATTTCTTAAAGCATAAATGAAAGAAAAGGTTTAGAGTTTTGGTTTGGTGCAGTGGTCTTAGAATAATCCGATACTGATTATTAAGTGAATTTGAACATACAAAGACTGCCAAGAAGTCCAAGTAAATATGTGCAAGAAAAAATGTATTCATCTTTTATTGTAGTAACATAACTGGACACCAGAAAAACAAAATTCCAATTTACAATTTGACCTCATTCAATTAGCAGTGGGAAGAAATTCAATATTAGGAAGTAATTGTTTTTCTTTGGCAAAATGAATGTGACACAATTATTAAACTACCTGCTGTTAATATTTTGTAGAGCTCCCCTATAAAAATGTCTCTGAGCATTCCTCTTTAGACAATCTCTCCTATCCAGAGTTTTGGGTATCCTCATTCTGTCTTTTCTTCAGTTCATCACACCAGTTTTCTATTGGACTGGAGACTTACTGTATGTGGCCGTGGAATAAAGTTGATTTTTAGTTCTGATGAACTATTCATTGATCAAGCCACAGGTTTTGAATCATTATTCTGCTAAAAGACATAATGTTGACTCATTTTCAGTTTGCTAATAAAGGCTTTATTCAAAAGAAGCAGTTCAAACAATTTATGATGCAATATACTCTTAAAAGGTTTCAAAGTCCTTTAGAAGGCACATCTACCTAAAGCATCACAGATCTTTCATCACATTCAATAGTGGGTTTGAGGTGCATTTATACATATCAGTCTTTCATTTCATGCCAAACTCAGTTGTAGGGATTGTTGCTGAAATATTAAATCTTAGTGTCAGTTCCAGTTACAGTCCCAGCAGAGTTTAGCAAACTCTAGAAAATGCTTCTTACTGGCATCAATCCCAAGAAAAAAATGGTTGGCATGCAGAGTCTAATGGTTGTTATGGAGACTTGGTGACCCCAAGATGCTACACTTTGCAGAAGTTCTTCAACAGAGATATTTGGAGATTTTCTTAAGCTCCATGTCCAGACTGGCAAGAAAAACCTGGGTGCCCATCCAGCCTTGTGCCCTTGTGGCTGAAAGAAATAGACTCGAACGTATACCCCAGGGAAAGAAAAAGTCATGGACTACTAATTAAAAGCAACTTGAAACTCTGATCAACTTCAAAAAGTAAAGCAGAAATTTTAAAAAGCGCTTCAGTTTCATTTATTTTGAAAGGATTGTAAAGTGTTCCAATGCTGCTGCACCTCCGTTGAGATATCTATCTATATATAGAGAGAGATATATACAGTATATTTGTGATATGTGGGATAATTTACCCACTTGAATAAATAATCAGATTTTTTGTAAATGTTCCTGTTTAAGTGTATTTTACTGCAATGACAGACACATTTTAGATTTGCTTCACAGCTTTTTGCACATCTCCAGCAGGGACGTCAATAAAATGTGGCCGACACTGTAATTAATCTGATTTAATGTTGCGACAGTGTGAACAGAACCGCCTTTCTATACCTCATCATTATCTGCTGGAGTGGCACTTCTGCAGGTTGCATACCTAATGTACTCACAAAGGCTAAGTGTTGCACATCCTCTCTTATTTCCACCCCATGCACTTTAGAATGTAGGCAGGTTGCAGAGTCTGATATTTACCAGCTGTGTGTCCAGAAGCGGTGCAGTGGAGGGGAGCTAATCCAGTAAAGTAACAGGAAAGCAGCAGAGTCAGAGGTCATTATCATTCACACACAGCTGAACACAACACTCACTATGCACAATGCTTGATCTTCAGACACACACCAAATTCTGCACAGTGCGTTTATACAACTTACTGTACTTTTATAGTTTTGCTGCTGCTGCTGCTTCTTTCTTCTCCTGTAAAGGCAATTGAAGCTCAAAAACAATATTGATATAAAATTCATCTCCTTTCTTCCCCATTTTTCAACCAGAATAAACCTTACAACACCCCAACCACCCAAACAGGTGAGCGCACACCCCTACACACACACATACACACAGCAGATGGGTCTTAATCTCCTGTTGCTATAAACAAAGACTGATAGACAACTGCGAGTTGGTGTAATTTCTTGTAGTCTAACATCCTGTTAATTCCTGTGACAGATTAGGAAAAAATCCTCAGAGTCCCACATGTTAGCTCGTACACAATAATACACATGCAGCCAAAGGCCTTGTACAGAGACAAGCCAAAAACAAGCTAATAGAGCACAGATGTAGAGCTGATCAGAGGCCACACTTCTTTCTGTTCAACCACTGGAAATGTATATATTTAATTTGCAATCAAGATCAGGTAATAATCACTGTGAGCAGCTCCAACCCAACTAGAAAGGCACACAGGAAAACCTACATGCTTTCATGTTCAGCAGTATTTGCTGGTTTGATCTTTGAATCCTGCTTTCTGGAAACCGGCTGTCACCCCAACAGGAAGCATTCGGAGGTGTGTTTTATCACCCCAACAGACTGTATCACAATTAAAACTCAACAGCTAAAGCTTTTAACCTTCCAAAGGGAACATCTGTTCCCTTAACAGCTATGATGCCATGTAATCATTTTGATATATGGCCTTAGACAGTAAACAAATACAGTCCCAAATGTTAAAACAAACTATAAAAGCTATTTTGTTTTTTGTTGTAATCGTGACGTTTCAAGAATGGCAGAACCAACTGTCTATTCTAAGGAATCATAACATTTTACGAAAGGCATTTTAAAAAATAGAAAACATTCAGAAATAGTCTCTCTTTTACAAGCTAAGCATACACAATATGTTAATTAAAAAATCAGATTTGGATGGATGCCCAATATTGAGCAGACTTAGCTTTAAAGTAATCTTGGTAAAGCAAACTCAGTTTTCCCAAAGGTTTCCTGCAGTAACAAACAACCTACAAAACTCAAAGTGTTGACTTCATATGACTGAAAGTGCTCCTAAACGCTTCAGCAGGCTTCATTCATTAAGCAGTTACAAAGATGTGGGTGTAATAATCTTAACAGTCCAATTTCCATGTGGTCTTTACAAAAGACAGACAGTTAGTAATGATAATTATAGCAGATCGAGTTAATCGTACCCTGACCATTGTCTTCCTATGCAATTCCGCTGGATTCTAATCTCCCTTCACAGCTCAGTCTGGGGTTTCTCCCATTGACAAGAATCTCTTTAGCAGAATTTCTACTGGGCCAATCAGAAAACAGAAGGAGACGTTGTGAACCATGACGTAAATTTTCTGCACTGCTTTAGAATTGCTGTCTGCTTGTAATTTTAGCAATGGCAGTGGAGGAAGTGAACAAAGGCGTACAAGTCCATGTTGGTCACGCTTCCAAATATTGCAGTAACATTAACAGCCGCCTCGTTCGGCTTGGTACTTCTCTCTTCACAGTGGCGGATAGGTGTTTACAGCGCAGGCAATTTCTGGTAAGCTTTATAGCGTCAAACATTACATTACATACGTCAAGGCAAAATGTTAGTGATTGGGTAACTTTTAAAACCTTTAGCAGAAACCATGCCTCTAGACCATAATAATTTCTCAACAACCAAGAGTCCAGACCCTCTGTACAAAGCAAATAGTGTAGAATAAGGGGCTGGTTTTTACTAGGCTAAGTTAACTATCATTTACAGAGGACACTTGTTTCAGTTATCACAAGCATAGAGCTGGAAGAATGGGTAAAATGAGTTTGCCATGTAAAGAAATCTGCAAATATTGTGTAAAGTTGTGTAAATCTAATACCTTCTAAATATTGGTATTCTATTATCACATTGAAGAAGTGTAGGATAAGATGCTGACTTTATCTGACTATGCTTAGCCACATAGGTTAATTTGACAGTACAGCATCAAATTAATTCAACTGCCCAGAGCAATATTGTGCAGAATTGTGCAGATGTGAGCAATCTTATCTGGGATATGCAACGCCACTCCAGCTGTGAGCCACAATGGCATATATGTCCATGTGCGTATCTGCAATTTCCTGCAAATAATCTGTATACACTCCTGCATGGAGGAAAAATTTACGGTTGAGTCTTGAGAGCACCATTTTTTTATCCGATAGTCGCCAATATGTATCCAAACAGATACACCCTGAAAAGAGTCTGAAAACAAAACACTGAAATCTATCTGACAGGTCCACAACTGGGGGCCGTTGGGCCTATTGATAATGGAGTCTTATTACAGAGTAAATGAAGATCTGTTAAATTATTACCACAACCCCCTGACAAACCATTAGCAAAACAATTGAAAAATAAAGGATGGAACCAAGGGAAAGTGCTTAGGGAGATATCAAAGTTTCTGTACAGTGTATTTCTGCTCAGCTTTGAATCTTCACAACCCCCCAGGGAAGAATTACTTGCAGAAAATCAGGATGTTGTTACTGAGGAAAAAAAAAAAAAGCTCAGGCCTCATCATCAGCAAGTGTAATGCTCCACAGGTGTAGGGCCAGTATAATGCTCTACTGATAAATGTTTTCGTAAAAAAAAAAAATAAATAAATAAATAAATCTGATGGGACCCTGGAAAAACTATGGTTGTGTTCAATTAACTTGGTTAAAAAAAATGTTAGTCAAGTCCCACCAATACTAGTAATTCATGAAGCAGTGTTACTTTTGTTGACACGATTAACGTAAACTGCAAATACATAAGCCAATATCAACAAGGAATATGAAAACAGAAAACAAAATCAACATTAGCCAAAAAACACCCTCTTATTTGCTTAAAGATAAAACATATCTTGTTTAATCAAGTTTCTTGTTAAATTAGAGCGCTCATTATGCTTTACTTTCAAAAATATGGTTTAAAGTCACAGACAAACAATTGCAAAAACAAAGTGCCATTTCCTTGCTTTTATGTTAGAAGCAAATTAAATAAAAAGGGAATTGCTAATCACCAGTTGTTCTGTATGACAGTGTGTTACGACCATTATACAAGATAGAAAACAATAATAATTAGCCATCCGGGAGTAAATTTTTGCCAACAAACAGATTAATTTCACAACTTTTAAAAAAAGAAACTTTGATACATGATAAGAGCCCTTACACATTGAAAAAATACCCAGATGTGCATCCCCAAAGTGGCACTCTAACATTATGGATTTCTGGCATTTTATTTATGGTAAAAAGATTTCTTGTCCCGCAAATTTCTGACTGTATAATATCAGACAATATCTGAGTTTTGGTATTGTAAATGTATACCATTAAATCATGGAAAACTGTAATTTTTGAAAATCTGACAGTTTCACCAAATATTTTTTCTTGTAAATATGTTAAATTAATCACAAAATTTCAGCTTCGGGTGAATAGTTTCTCTTCTGGCCAATTATTATTTTTCTTTTATTTGGTCATAATACTTCACCGTAGGAAACTGTGGCTTTAACCTCATTTAGAAAGGAATTATGAACCTTTGAACATAAGATTTGAGATTCTCTCTCCATAAGCACCCTGTACCAAGACAAAAACAAAAAAACAGATTGCTAACTAAGAATTAAAAAGAGCATGAAATCATGCCTTGAAAGTCCATTTTTCTGTAAAAACCAGTATACTGCAGTTCAGCATACACCTCCAAAAATCAAATATGTTACACACAATATCCACAGGAAGAATAGCGTATATATTAAATAGCTCAAAGAGCCCAAACAAACACGGCCTGTTGCCAGAAGTTGTGTAACAACGTTCAGGCTGGATTTTGCCTTCAGGCGTACACACAAACACATGGTCCAGGTCTGGTCTGTTGTGTTGGTTAAACCTTTGAGGAGATTTCTTTTATGTTGGAATATTCGTTCATCAGTAATGGCGAATAAATTCTAAGAAATATAGTTAAGAAGGAAAGAAAGACAACATAATTTAGCACAGCTGGAGACTCACTGTGCCTTTTTTCTATAGAAACAAAAATAAATCAAATAAAACCTACTTTAAAGAAGCACAAAGAGGCGGTAAACAGAAAAACTGACTCAACAGGAAAAGACACAGTTCTTATAAGATGTATCAGCAACACAGAGTTGTGCTGATAAAAGACTAATTTCCTTGGCTACACTGCCTTTTCTGTTTCTTCCTACTCTGTTACACCTCTATCATCAGGGGATTGTTTGGAATACCATGGTACTAAAAAAAAAAGAGCTAAGCAGAAGCTCTTCCATTAGTATCCTTCCTCCCTATTTCTTCAAAAGCTCAAACACCTTTAACTCTTTTTCACACTGAACTCTCATCCTCAGTCTCTAAGTGAGACCTTGGAGGCTTCATGAAAGCATGATTTAACTGTTTTAAAAAGACCTTTTCACTTCAAAAAGCATTAGCACGGACCAAATTCTCCACAAAGAGACAGTGGAGAGATGACTACGTAGTATATAAAGCACTATTCCTCACATTTGTCATGTTAGATCACCTCTCTTTAAGTATCCAGACATACATTTTAGCGTCCTGGACAGAGAAAAAGCCAGCAACCCTGAACTAAAACCTTGAGAAAAATTAAAACCAATCTGCTTTTATGGCTTCACCATGGTTCCTGTTCTAGTGTGATTCTTTGGGAAATAAAAATACATCAAATTTATGCATATTCCAAATACCAATACAGTGGACCTCTGGTATTCATGGGAGTTAGGGACCACAGTCACTCAGCTAACATCCATAAATACCTGAAGCCCTCATTAAGAACGCATATAACTGCCTATTTTATTACTTCTAACTCCAACAATACATTAATATATAATAATATGCACAGTGGAAACAGTTTTAGTGCTACTGCAAAAGCTATAACATCCATTATCCTCCTCATCTCTGGTCCGTTTTTTTATTATAATTACATCTAAACATTTAGCATTTAAACAAAACCAATCTGCAAACAGGTGGCTGTTAATGCCATTAAATGTCAATGTGCATTGTGCAATATTACCAGGCTTGTACTGCTCCTGTATATATGAAGAGAGAAAGACAAACAAAATGATGATGTCAGACATTTGCATGAAATCTTTCATCTAAACCATAATAACTTTGCTTCCATTTTTGCAGTAATTACATGATTTTTTGGCTCTTTTGTATTTGCTGAATGATGTAGAGACATTTATTTCTAAACCTTTTGTCTTTGCGTAGCATAGCTAGTTAGCTGGCAGAAGATATAATAATTGAAGTACTTCAATTGGACACAAAACTAAGACTACAACCCAGAAACAGTTAAAGGATGTTTTCTCTTTACAAAGATAAAGAGAAAAATGGCAGCTTCTCATCTGGTTCTGGTTTCTGGTCAAACTCTGCAGTCTCTTCCTGTATATAGCAGAAACAGAAAGTATGACTTTGCCTGATAAAAGTTTGTTGAAACTCCTCTGAGATTTGTACCTCAGCATACTAGCATCCTTGAAGAATACACTCCAAGGGAATTGAGGTTATCTGTTTACTGGGGATTGTTTCACCCACAGGACTATACAGAAATGACTACATGTGCTTAATACCACAAACTAAGATGTCACAGATACCAAAAATACAATAGTTTTTGAGGGCAAGCAGAGGAGGCAGAACAGGCCCAGAATAATCAGTGGTCAAGAACAGGGAGCAAGATTCAGAGCCAAAATCACTCACAGCCCTGAAGGGTAGTAATAGAAGCGGTGGTCAGAAGTCATATTGAAGTCCGACTGTGTCAGGGACATAATCAGAAATGTAAATATGGAACAGGAACGCTCGAAGACAGGCGAGCACGTGGTTACCTGGGCAGCAGCACAGGTGAGAGCAAACAGTATGAACGGCAGGGACTGTGAGCAGGAATGCAGCATAGAATGTGACAGAAACCGTTCAAAAGAAAGTCTATCAAACTTTAAGCTTGCTTACGAGACAGAAAAATCAGCTATTTGAAAACTTTCCCGATGCACAGACAGTCTTTGTATTTAATGTAAAGGAGCACCGCATGTTAGTCTTATTCTGAAAATGTCGTTTTAAACTGCATTTTAAACTATTACTAGGCTTAAGTCAGCCTTTACTTTTTGTTTTTGCTATTCTATCTTGTTAAATCCTAATTAGAAAGATAAATGGTAAAGATAATCTTGCAACCTTTTTAACTCTCCAGATATCATTTTGCTTACACAAACTATTCTCTTTTTTGTTTTGGCAATGATTTCTAACCCTTGAGTTCTAAGGATGTATCCTTTATTTTAAGCAGGTATTACATTTTAAAGGGTTGGAATAAAGAGAAGGAAGACCAGGAAATTGAATATTTGGAAACATAGTCCATATGTAATCACTTCCATATCAATTTGTGTATATATAGATATATATATATATCTGAAACACTTTTAAGATGTCTGCAAAAGCTCCCCGGCTACTTCAGTCCTCCTAAGAAAAAGCTCCATCTTCATCTACAGCGGAAATGCAGGTTGGGGAATCCTTCATAATATTTACAGAGTTTACTGAGTTGGCTGATAGCTGTGTTTTCTTATCCTCTAACAGAGAGGGTGATTTGACTGATGCTCGTAACAGATTGCATCACAGCAGGGGACGAACTAAAACGGTTTACGCACCGCGGCTCTCCCTAAACTGTCTAACAGTGGCAAAGCTCCACCTTGTAAATTTGGAATAGCAATTTTAGACATTTCCCAGCAGGCCATCTCCAATTGGCCTGAACTGGTGGGACCGTTTGAGATCACTGAGGACCACCTTTGAAGAGATGGGGGGAAAAAAATAGAACTTAGCTTTGTGAAAGCATACACTCGCTAGTCTTTAGGAATGCACCTGAGCACAAAACGACTCATTTTTTATTCATACTTATTGTTATTTGTCCTCTTTCAGTTGGTGCTTTTAATGCCTTGATATGAGTTCATACCTGCCATACAAATGCGTATATTGCTTTGACATGTGACCCACACTCACCCTGCAAACATCAAGGTCTACTTGCAGCCACAAAACAAATATCAGCAGGAATTATGGAAAATGTCACACCACCAATAATTTGGCTCTTTTGTAAAGAAATCAGGATAAAGGCAAGCAGAGCATTTACATTTGTGTTGACAACGATAAATAACCTCTGTTAACCTAAAAGTCTGTCTCAACATGGCTCTGCCACAGTCCAGCAGCAAATAAAAGTGAATGTTAAGATGATAAAAATGCAGTATTTACAGTTTTTCTTTTTCTTTTGGAGGCTGGAGAAAACAACTGTCTATTTTACCATAGCTGCAGCAAATATGATTGCAGTGCCTTGTAAAAATAATTCCTACCCATCTATATTTGGCACAATTTGCCATGTTAAAATCACCAACTTTCATGTTTTGTTGGGCTTTTGTCTGATAAACCAATTCAAACTGGTACAGTTTTCTGTGATTTTGCAAAAATCAGACCTTTTTTTCACACTACTGCACAATTGTGAGTTTACTGCTAATTTTCCACAAAAATGGTCAAACATATTGGGCACAGGCAACTGCAAACTCCTACCTGAAAGAGGCAATGGCTCATGCTTCTACTTCACTGCTGGATCAGCCATACTTGATATCAAGTTATTGTACATAATCGATGTGGGAAGTAACAATAATTAAGCTATTTAAGTTCTTTAAAGAATAAAAATATTTGTGTCAAACCTGTCTGTCCTTTTTTTTCTCATCTTTCTTTCTACATGTAAATTTTGGAAGAAGTTCAATGGAGATAAAAAAAAAATATTGCAAAGTTTCTGGCAAATATTTCTTATGTAGCACCAAAGAAATTTGTGATTTTGTAAACAAAAACTAAAAACAATAGTGAAATCCTGGAGGTACTGTATAGAATTAACAACAGCAGTTACGTTTTTCAGATCTAAGTAAGATCTAT
The DNA here is from genome assembly GCF_001444195.1 of Xiphophorus couchianus. Taxonomy (NCBI): domain Eukaryota; kingdom Metazoa; phylum Chordata; class Actinopteri; order Cyprinodontiformes; family Poeciliidae; genus Xiphophorus; species Xiphophorus couchianus. Next base: position 21,526,564 of record NC_040240.1, read on the forward strand.
GTATATCGAAAGGGAAGGTCCACAGGATACTGAAGAACCCACCTGGCAGGCCCCAGGTTAATCATTTTGGTCTCGTAGATTTACAGATGGCATTCAGCAAATCTCTGGTTGTTGTTTTAAGAGTAAATACAAAAACAAAATAGCCTAGAGCTTTCTGAGATAACCTCTACAAACACCAGCAGGTCCTTTGAATTTTTTTCCTTGCCCCAGGGTTTGCCTCATAGGCTACAGAAGGCCTTTTTTTCATTCAGAGTGGGTGTCATTTCATGGGAACTTGAACAGTTTTTGATAAACAGACTTAGAGAGTTCCCCTGAACTGGTTGTGAAACTGCTGCACCCTTACAAGTAACCAGCATCAACTACATGTCTTTCACAATCGAGGTAATGTTCTATTGTCTCAACACAGCTCTTAACATAAGAACTGAATTTGTATTTATACATTTGAAGAACTAAACCACTAAATCTAAGGTATTTCGGAATAATAGCCATTCAACCATGGTCTTTTGAATGACATGAACAGCATTAAACGTTCCTAAAGTACAAATAATAAGAAAAAAAATCTACCTTTAAAAGTCTTTTTTTTGATTAAGAAAAACCAGATACTTCATTAGATGAATCAGCACTCAAGTGAATTATTACTGCACCTTTCGAAAAGTGGTTTTAAAATTGAACTGGTCAATGTCAAGGAGAATAAAAAAGTAAGTTATTCTAAATATCAAATTCCAGTGTGAGTAAGACTTCACAATGAAGCATCCTTGATTCTCATTGCATCTTTTCACCTGGCTCTTCAGGCTTTTTGAATATCTCTCAAACTCCAGGAGGGGAAAAACAATAATAAACTAAGCAGTCGTTTTGTTGGGGAAAAATGTATTGAACTTGAAAAAGTTTTTGGAGACTTTTTCAAAACCGTCCAGAAAATAAAATTATTTATCGCTTCACTGGATTTTCTAATTTCTCCAACCAAACCCGGGTCCTTGAGAATTTCTCTTCATCGTCTGCTCAGTCTGGAAATGATTGAACATTATTTTGAATTGTTGCTAAAGTTTCACTCAGAAACAGCTCATCCCATAATGGATTGATTTGCTGAATATTAGTAAATTTGGCTCATTTTAGTGCTTTCTTCTCTCATTTCTCTTCTTCATTCTTAACACCCCAAACACATTTCCTCTGGCTATAATTGGATTAGTAACTATTTTGAAAAAATGTTTTATTTCTTGTGTCTTTAAAAGTGTTGTAAATTTGTACGTTACAGACACATCCAGCCCTAAAAAAAAGCAGGAAAAAGAACTCCTTGGAGATTAGTTTTTCTCTTTGTTTTTAAGGAATATGTCTTGAGTGGCACTTAACTAAATTGAACAAATGTGTTGCGGATGGATGGGTGTGTGCATGGATGGATGATTTGAGAGAAGCTGTGAGGCAGATCTACCTTTCCAGACTGCACTCATTACTCTAAAAAACACTTGACTTCATCATGGCCTCAATTATATGGTGCTGAATAAACTCCAGAGTTACTGAGCCGCCGCTGCTGCAGCTGGACGTACTAAGGGGGGTCTGGATGGAAAGAACATCTTCATGCAGTTTAAATCCTGAACTCCTTATATTTTATTACTTAAAACATCTAGAGAGCTAAAACAAAAACAACAAAAAAAAGAAACTTCAATTAAGCTTCTGTTTATACTATATCTTGTGCTCTGCGGTCATTCTCGAAAAGATCTGTCTGCTTTCAGATTTATTCTAGGGCAGGAAGATGACACCCTGAAGAATCAAAGAGCTACATCTTCAACGACTACAAAGAGTTTAGCAACAGATGGTCTGACCCCCACAGAGGCCTGATCTTAACATCATGATCTATGATAACAGGAAGAAGCTCAGGACACCAACGCAACCTAAATACACAGATGGCAAGTTCTCCGAGATGCTAAATGACCAACTTAAATCAAAAACGTGTAGGAGAAAGTAGACCATGCAGAAAAATGTGAAAACTATTGGATTTTCTTACATGTTCTCATCTTCATTACATTTAAAAACACTATGTAATTGTATTCTTCCTTGTTCTGTAGCGAAGCTTTTCTTCCTGTATTTGAGCCATGTAAAATTAGTTACAAGAAGGCGTTCTGCTCAGATGGAGTCAGAATGTAACTTTTTAGTTACACATCACTCTGAAAAAGACATTGTCACCTTGAAACATGGTGGTGGCAGCATTATGCTGTGGGGACATTTTCCTTCCAGCCGGTTAAGACAGGATGGCCAAAGTAGAAGGAGTGATTAATCGAGTAAAATTCAGGGTGATCCAGGAAGGAAACCTGTGTTCAAAAGTCAAGAAACTGGAATGGCGCTTAGCTTTCCATCAAATCTGAAGATGAAAGCAGAGCCACAATGGAAGGTCTTTTTTTTTTAAAAACAAACATGTGTCTCATACTGATTTCTTTTTTGTGTATTCTGTGACTATATACTGTCACACTTTTTATTTAATTATCTTAATAATTTAAATAAAAAGTGTAACTAAAAGCATTTGTCTTTTAGTTGCACTTTTTACAAGATCAGTAAAATTGACTTTGTAATTAGAGTCGATTTTTTAAAATAAAAATGTGGTCATATCTTAATTTAGCATCCCAATATCTTCATGGCCACTTTATATCCACATTAATTATTTCAGCTGATTAACTATTGCTTTAAAAATAGGAATCTAAATATAGATCCTAAAATAGAACCCGTCAGAAGCTGAAAAAGACCTGAGCCTAGGACAGAGGTTCAACTTTGGTAGGACAATGACCTGACCTGCTGTGGAATGGTTTATATCAAACTATATTCATGTGTTGTAATTTTCTGATTAAAGTCAATAAGTTTATAAGTTTTTAAAAAATGCTTATTTTTACAGTTTCCTTAGTTGAAATGAACTTAAAACTGATCCGAGAAAAAATACATAATTTCTGAACTGAGAAATGTTCTCAAGTGAACACACAAGTCTCCTCTAACAGGGAGATAAGGAAAAAAACGAAAGTAAAAAAACAAACAGTGTTAAAATTAAAGACAGAACGTGCAGCACCCATAGTGGAGGAGCTGAAACCTCTCAAAATTATCACATCAATAAGTAAAATGTCAAAAAGAAAGAAAATTCTCCCGCTGCAGCCAGAATATGAAAAGTCTTCTGTACAGGTGTTATTTAGGAAAACCCACAGATACACACACAAAAAAATAAAGAGAAAAGATTTAAAGAACGGAGTTTCGATGGCCCAGTTCAGCAGCGGCAGCAAGGTCAACGTTTCACACATCAACTCAGAGAAAAAGGCGAACAACAATCTGCCTGGCCACATTGCCTGCCCACTCACACCTCCTCCACAGGTGTGTGTGGATTTTTAGGGGTGAGTCATTCTCTCCCACGTAGCACATCCCTCCAGCAGTGGTTGTGGAGATCCCACCAGCGCTGCACCACTCCTCCCAGTCCCAAAAATTGACTGGGATTCTCGATCGCTCCCTGAAGCGGGGCCTAGCACTCAGATTTTCAAACGAGAGCGCAACATCTGAAGGCAACAGATGGCGGTTCGACGAACAACATCATGATCAGACAGTGACACAGCATTAGGGCACAGCGTTAATTGTGCAGCCTTTGTTTTCTACACTTAATACCAAAAATGCAGCAGTGTTTTCAATGTTTTCATACATTTAGATCTCCTGTTAGTGAAATAAAAAATGTGATGTACGGTTTTGATTCAGGGCATAATTAAAATGATCATCAATCACAATGTGACTGTGTATTAAAAAGAGAAGCCCTGGAACTGGAAAGCTGTTGGTTTGATTCTAGTTTCCTTCTCTTTCATAAATTGATGGGCACCTGGGCAAGGCACTCAACTGCAAGTTACCACCATCATCAGCTTTATTAAAGACACTAATAGGTCCACATGAGACAAGTGAGTATAAATACATGCGAGCAAACATACTCACATGTTTGCATCTATGAATATGACTGGTTGAATTTGGCTCTAACATAGTATTATATTTTCCGGACTATACGTATTTAGAAATTGTCAAACGATATATTATTTAATTGCTTTTCAGCAAACTCACACAAACTGTTGACTTTGGCTTGGAAGTCTGCTGGAGGTTTCCAACGCAACAAGATCTGCCCTCTAAATCAGGGTGGTATGGAATGTCTTTGCTCCATCAGCAAAGAGTGCAGTGGAGCGGAGACGTATGCAGTGTAAATCCATCATGATAGAGAGGCGGTTGCATTGCAAGAAACGGTAACACCAAGAGGTCTCCCTCTAATGTCATTTATATTCATCTCCTTAGTCACTACCAGAGCATGGAGATGTAACTGAACAGTTCACATGCCTCGATAGGTGTTCCAGTTTCAAAAGGTGGCACCAACAGACAGAAATTGTTATCTAGATGTGGTATGGTAAGACAATCTTACAAAGTAGCACAGATCGTCTGTGGATTTGCTCCTGCAGTTCTGGCCATCTAGCTTTCAGCCTACGATTAGCTTTTCTCATGGCTGCAAATGGTAATGTGTAATTCTTGGTTGATATCCACTAGCCTGAATAAATATTTAACGCATCAGTGAAAACAATGCGTAATGCAGAGCAAAAAAAAATACAAAGAAGTCGCAACTGACTAAGTTGTGGGAACAACCAAATTATGAAAAATAGTGTGATTTCCAGTCCGGGATTAACTGTATATAATGTTGACAATTCTGATACTTATTAATGACACTTGGGAAATGTAACTTAGCATAAAAGCAACTTAGTCAAACTCTGAATAAAAAAAAAAAAAAAAAAAACAACTAATAAAAAAAATCACAAAGTATCAGGTGCAGAGCTGTTTTTGCAGCCCAAACATTGTGCCATTTGGTAGATTCTTCAGGAGAGATGCTTCATAACACCTTTGATGCAAATATTCTTTGCCCAGATGACCTGAGTGCAAACTCCATCCACCACCCTTGCAGCATTAGCACAGAGCTCCATCGCTTGAGCTTCAGAGAGCCTATTCAGCTAAGCAAACAAACCTTTCTGAGCACCCAGCAGGGCTGGCAATGGTCTTCGTGCTGGCTGCAGCTTAGGAAGGAGCTCAAAAAGAAAGAACTGGATGGCAGCCAAGCGATGGTAAATGTTGGCTTCAGTTGGCTCAGTTTTCTGCACGGATAAACCCAAAGACTACTGATTATGATTCATTCTGCTGGTCAGCTGGAACATTCAGATGCAGGAATTGTTGATTAGGGGCTCAGGAACTTATGTTTAATCTCAGAAGACCTTTCAGTGCTCACTGATATTTTTAGTGGCTCTGCAGTTACAAAATGTCATGTGTTTTGGTGTTTGGTCTGGATCCACTTCCGCCAACCCTTGGTGTTTCACTGCGTGTTAAAAACAAGTGACTTTAGTGGCTTTGAATCTGACAAGTTAATTGATGGGCTGCCCCTTCGTTTCACCATCTTGGGGTTTTCAGTCATGTTAGCAGCACGCCTGTGGGGATGGCAATCTTGCTCTTTCAGTTGGAACACCAAAGGCCGAATGCAAGCAAAATATTCCCATCGGTCCCAGCTGTACTTTGTGGTGGTGCTAGTTTACAAATGCAAAAATTAGATGGTAATCATCATAGTAGTTTAAGCACTTAGATTTTTAGATCTGGTTTTGTGGCTAATCAAATCAATATCTATTAGGAAACGATTACCGGTACTAGTTCCAAATAATGATCAGAAAATAATGTTATAAACATCTCAGAATCACAGAGACTTATTTTCTGCCCTCTCGATATATTCACATTTGTTCTGTATCAAAAACAAAGAATAGTGTTATTACTCAGACAAGCTTTGTAACTCTAACCCTTTTCAATTGAGGAAGCACTTTTTACCCTAAAACTATGCAGCAAATAAATCTCCCTTCTTCTTAGAGGAGATCTGTAAGATTTGGGGGTCTGTAGCTTTGTTGTATCGCCATGTTGACTGTGTAGCACAGAAATGAGTACTAGCATGAGCAATACTCCAGGTCCAAGGTTTATTAGACATCTTTATCCGGTTATGCCAAAAATATAGAGGAGGCTGTAAACCCGTGTGAAGAACCCTGTATGTCTAAACAATTTTGAGAAATTTACATTTAAAAGAAAAAGTCCGTCATATATTCAGATGCAAACCTGTCTTGATGGATAAATAATTTAAATCATGAACATGCGAAGGAAAATATTCGCTTTGATAATCTGAACTTAGAATGTTTTCTTCACAATAATCATCATCCTGAAGTTTTTACTGTGTAAAACTGATCATTTCATGAGTATGACACACTGCACAAATCTAAGACCCACAAGGACCTCCATGCCGGCTCCAGATGTGGCGACTGAACTTTTATCTCAAGCAACAGAGCCTCAACAAGGTTTGTTGAAAAGTTTCCCAAAATGTGTGCCTTCCCAAATTACACAACCATGTTGTGCAGCAGCCAGCCTGTCTAGAAGCACGGACAACAAAGTTAAGTTGAGTGCCGCGGGGGCACTAGAGGCTGCGGACGCTGCCATGTTTAAACCTGCTGAACAGAACGTGCTGTTCCTGCAGAAGGGAGAAACCGCTCGTATACTTCTGACTGAAAATCCATCTCAGATTCTCCCCTTTCCTACAGCCATCCTGAGTCTGACTTCACTTCCAGTTTGAAGTACGTGTCACTTCTCTTTTGCTCTTTTATTTTCCTCAAGGATCACATCTCTCCTCTTCTTTCATTCTACTCATTTGTGCTCTCTGCTGCCAGATCATTCGACACTTTGCACTTTAATGTGTCCTTCCCTCTTCCTCCTCTTCTAAAAACCAACTCTTTCTCACATTTTAACACCAGAAGGCCACTCTGCAGAAAAGAGGGGAAGAGTTTTGAATTTTGGAAATTAAATGTCATGTCTTTCAAAGTGACCCTCTGACTTTTTCCTCTGAGCCACTCTTAGTGGGAAAAGGTACTCATCCGAAAAAGCCTTCAGCCATCCAGGTATTATTCCTTACCCCTCATCAGAACTCACCCTCTATTTGCTTTTATTTTTCTTCTTTTCCACTGCCTTTAAAAGGCAAGATTTCCAAATCTTTTTTTTTTTTTTTTTTTAGGTTTCTTATATTCAACAAATTAAAGCTGAGTAGCGAGGGGAGAGGCAAAGTAAACACTACAAGGATCTAGAGGGAGGAATAGACTCCAAACAAATAAATACATCTTAAGGGTAAAGCTTTAAAATATGCCAAAATCTACTCTTTAAGTCTTCAGGTGCTACTTTCCAAATCACTAAAAGACACCGAAGGGACAAAGCGAACCCAGAAATGTGACACTGCTGTGTTACTCTGATAATTTCTGTAGAAGCAGGTCAAAAATGGGTTCTTTCAAGCAAAACAACTCCCTGTTCCTACAGATTGAAATATTATTAAGTGACTATGTATGAAAATATATATTTAAACAGTAAATTTGAATATTTCCTCCTCCTTTCTTCTCCACCCTGACATTGCTGAGGATCTGGAGCTTATCTCTTGTCTCATCAGAATCTCCCCTGACTGACTCATTCCTACTGCTGCAGATAGGGACTCTGAACACATCACTGGGATTGACTCCAACTCGCTTTAACAGTCATCACGCTTTCATTTAAAATGTGGCCACTGTTGCTTTTCATCCTCCTGTTAGAGTCCAGACCTGCTGTTTTGTTTTTGTTTTACAAAAGAGGTTTTTGTCTTGTACTTGGATGGTGTTTGAATGTCTGCCATTCAAAGCCAACATCTATGCAAAAACGGCTGAGTTCGGGATTGATAGTTTATGAACTGATCTGCTTTTACTCCTACCTTCAAAGAAAGATGAAAAGCAAGCTGCAAAAGTGTCCAATGTAGCCTTCATTTAAACTGGCCATTGTTGAAGTACTGCAGTCCAACGTCAACAAGAATAAAGGACTTGTGATTGCACGCTTTTTGTTTGCTGTGCTATATTAAAAAAATAAATATATTATTTATCCTTTTCACTCAGGTCTGATGTGTCTTTGAGGAGCTTCTACAATGTCTAAAAGTGGTTAAACAAGTCGATCAATGCAAGACATGCAGGACAGTAACCTTACTGTACACAGGTGATGAGTTTGTATCCCGATTAGGGTTGTCAAAATGATCAATGTTGCAATAAAATTGAATAATGAATTATTCAAATATACTCAATCTTTTTAAATTCAATACAAACTGACCCATTCACATTGCCTCAAATTGTTGGCTTTTTCTGGCAGATGTGCTGCAGTAACAGACACTTGGGTCCTCTGCTGCAGTAAGGTTTAAATTCTGCTACCATGCCAACTACAGCCAGAAAGCAGTTAAAATCTTATATAAAAGTTAATATATATATATATATATATATATATATATATATATATATATATATATATATATATATATATTTGCTTAACTAGAAAGAGCCAATTTCTTCCAAGAAATGGCTATGCAGTATCAAAAATGGTACATAGTATCAAGCATTCTTAATATTTAAGTTCCTGCAGTAATTTTAGAGTTGTAAAGAAATTAATTAAACACACAATGGGGCATTGGCTCCATTAATGTGGCTCTAACTATTTTCTTATTTTTACTTTACAAGTATAAAGTAAAAATCTTCAACATGTACAAGTGCTTGTTGACTTTGCTGCGATGTCGGAAAAACTATTTCACAGGACAAGTTGTTTGATTATGTTAAAGCAGATAGTTAACACTAGACAGTAGATAAAAATCCTATTCATACACATTAAACATTTTGGGGGGCATTTAAAAATAAAATGTTGGAGCAAACGTGTGAATAATTCTTCACACATAACAACCTCTTATCAGAAATGCAAAAAAAATTATGTATTTAAAATGTGACTAAATTAACAAACTAAACTGAATATCTTTCACTTTTAATACAAGATAAATACTATTTTTAAGAATAATTCTCACTTTAAATAAATTAATGTTCAGCCTGATGAGATGTATTCTTTGCATTTTTAAGAAAAAGCAAGCATGCTCTTTAGTGCTTCACGTAAGTGCTGGAATAATAAATGAAGACTAAAACGTTGCAGGTGCGTCGCCGAAAGTCATGTCTGTCATTTTTCATCACTGTGTATCTGTTTACTAGCGCTTTTGAGGAACTGAAAGCCTCTTTTGAGTCACAAGCACAACACATTCATCAGTTGGATAACGCACTCTTATACTACAGCAATGCAATCATCTCCCCGGAGACTTCTATCAAAGGCAGCTGTATGTTTTAACACTGTCATTATGCTCCACATAAGAATTAATCTTGAGTAGTTCACACAGATAAAATAGTAGGTTTTCAACAGAATAATAAATGCAAAAAGAGCTCCCAGTATTGCAGCAAGCAATATGCTCAGATGGCAAAATTTCCACTAAGTGGTTACAGCAACAGCAACAACCCAACAATCTCTTTAAGAGACAACAGTTACATGTCCTCGTTTCTACCTCCAGTGAGGTCCCCATTAAACTAATCCATTCCTGCTGTCAAATGGTGACCGACGAAATGTCATTTACTCACTTCTCTACTAAAGTTCAGCAACCTGTAGGGAAATGTCACCTTTGAAAACAACAACCTTTACACTCTTTCCTCCATCCGTTTGGAAGAAGGTTACTTTAAGTTCGGGAGATTTAGAGGACATGGGAAAAAAAAAATAATTTTATTTCAGTAAATCAGTTATTAAAAATAACTAGCAATAAGTTACATTTTCAAAAAGCTTTTTTTATTCTTATTATTACATGCTTAAGTCAAATTTCTAACTTTTTATAAAACTGCACTGATCAGGACGTTATCAACCAATAATGATTATTTTTCATAGAGGTCTCTTTTCATCCTAAAGAATATAACACATGCACACCCATTTGTGCTAATTGTATTCTAATTAAACAACTAAAAATATCAATGATAAAAAAAACCCATAAAAGCAAGCAGCTATTTGTTACAAGTAACAGTTTTGAATCCAGGAAAAAATTATGTTACTGTAAAATTACAGGACTTTGCATGAAAGCATACATCTTTCAAAAACAAAAATGCCTTTTCTGGGTTTGCACAAACAATAAATGGTTCATAAACCTCAATTGACCTTTTTTGTTGTTGTCTTTATGTGTGTTGTTGCCACCCCATCCAGGGTGCCTCGGTCGGTAGCCACATCATCCATGTCAAAAACTGCCACTCCTTTCAGTCAGTTAAACATCCCACCTCATTCTGTTAGCCAACATCATTCACTTGTTGTACTCTGCAACATGTTAAACAGTAAAGTCATCCAACCAGTATGATTTGGTCTTTTTTAAAAACAGAGTGATAGTTGAACTGGGTTTAAAAAAACAAGAACTCAGTTTCTCTGCAGAATGGTTCAGTGGTTTCATACCACCTGTTTGTTGTTGTTGAGTCGACATGTGTCAGTTTGTGGCATCCATGATCCCAGATGTGGCCATGTTGAGACTTGCAAACATGACCGTCACTATTTAAAGTAACAACACACTGACCTCACTTTTGGAAAATTGAACAGTAGTCTTGGGAATCCTTTGTTTGTGCAAATACTTTGTGTATCTCGATACACTGCCAACAATAACACAAAATAAAGATACATGAGCTGCAAATCTTAATTCAGTAGGCATCGGTCTAGTTTAGCCCATTTAGGCTCATCTGAATACCACACAATGTGATGCAATGAGATCCATTACTGAGATGAAGACTGAAAATGATGATTTGCAACTGATTGAAAATAACTTTAAAATAGATTTTGTAGGTTTATTTACTTTAAATGTAGGTGTTGAGTTATAACTATTAGTCAGTCTCCAAGAACAATTCAAATATCTACAGTGCAACAGAAGTGCATGTCAGTTGTTAATGAGCAGAAAAAAATTACATTTTTACATTTTGAAAATTAGAAAAATAATCAGCCTCATAGAGTGAGGCCTTTATAACCACAAAAGGACAAGAAAACTTATAATACTGAAAGAATGACAAGTATATTTTCAGTTTAAGTAATCAAGAAATAGCTCAACTTTCATAGGAAAAAACAAAAACAAAAATAAGTTTTACAAAAAAGCCATGTGGCAAAACCAAGTAATGCAGATACAACGTTGTATATACAAGTGCATTCATTAAGTTGTTTCTTCTGACATTATCCATGTGATTAAGTTGGGATAATGTGTACGAATGCAAGCTTTTAAAAGGGTTGCATCTAGACTTCATCCAACATCTGAATTTACATTTGATTCCTGCTGCTTTCCCAATGTTGTCACATAATACATGCGCACATCTGTAGATTGGTAATCATAAAATCTTAGCTTCGATAACAAACACTAACAATAGACTAGCTATCAAGTAAGCGAGTGGGCCGTTTGAAAAGAGACAAAATGTTGGTACTCACTGCACTTCCTCTAAGGGGAGGGGCTTCACCAGAGTGGCCGGGGCTCCGATGTAAGCTTCCACCTCCTCCTCCAAACACGGTCTGTCCTTCTCTTCCTCTCTTTTCGTCGGTCCTCTTATTATATGTCAGTTAAACCAGCAGCACTTGGGGTATACTTCTCTGGTGTCTGCAAGTAAAAAAAAAGAAAAAAAAAAATATTAGAGCTGTGAAATAAAAAAAATTCAATCAAAGAATGGTGAGCAACAATCAGACCATCAGTAAAACTGAAGTGTGTGTCAGAATAGCGATGCATTGAGAACACGGTGAAGTGCAGGTGATGGTGGGTGTTTGTAATCCTGTGATAGTACGTGTGAATGAAACGAGTGGTTTCATCTCAGGGTGGACCTTAAAAACTGCCCTACAACTTGGATGACAAAAAGAAAGCAGCAGTTGCCATAGCAGCATGAGCCAAAACAGAGAAATAATGGAGAAAGAAATGGAGAACAGGTGAAGAAGACAAAAGAGAAAAAGAAAATGTAGAAGTCAGTGGACAGAGGTCAAAACCTTAAGACTGCACGAGTTCAATTATCTCGTCTGATCTTATTTATTGGTGTTCTGGAGGTTACTTTTCTTTCCAGTTCCATCCCTCTGTGGTTCATCATGTTGGTATTTCATCTCAGCTACAAGGTTTGCATGAAACTTGAGTATGTTCAGAAAAATCTTTTACAAGGTATTAAAAATAGCTGAGTCAATTCAACTTTTAAAATTTTTTGCTATCTAATTTAAAAGGTTGTTTTTCTCAAAATTGGTGTTTTGTGCCTGAATATTAACTGATGCTTATACTCCATCCACCCAGCCATTTTCTAATACCCTTGTCCGTAGTGCGGTCAGGAGGGGTGCTGGTGCCCATCTCCAGCTAACGTTCCGGGCGAGAGTCGGGGTACACCCTGGACAGGTCGCCAGTCTGTTGCAGGGCAACACAAAGACAGGACAAACAACCATGCACACACCCACCCACACCTAGGGAGAATTTAGAGAAACCAATTAACCTAACAGTCATGTTTTTGGACTATGGGAGGAAGCCAGAGTACCACACATGCACAGGGAAAACCTGCAAACACCATGCAAAAAGACCCGCATGCTTGTCCAGATCTGGAAAATATTTAAATTATATCCTATGCTTTACAATACTGTGTACGGACCCTGGAAACACAACTGATAAAGGTTTTGCCACAAGAACCTGCTTCTTCTTAACCTTACAAAAGAATCTAAAAAAAAAGGTACAGACAGTAGTTCTTCAACATCTAACCAACAAAAAAATAAAAAATTAAAATTAAAAAAACAACGAAAAAAAAACCAGACCTGCATTTGGTTTATTTTAAGCGATCACTAAACTAGCGCACCATGAAAACACACTGAAGTCAAACTTTCTTGAAATGTTTTTTTATTTGTGGAGCATTGTGTTAAGAGTGCGAAGTAATAAGACATCCACCTGTGCGACTTCAAAAAGTTTTAACTTTATGCAAAATTTCCACAGAGGCACACAGATTGGCCACCAATGGTTCCTCTTAAGCCTAATATAACACAAACAGCAGCAGGAACGGGTCCTGCTCGAGCGCGTATTCAGAGCCGCGGCGCCAATCAGCCCTGTCAGCTTGTGTGCGATTGCTGGATTCCTTGCTTTCAAGAAGCTATTCTGCAGCAGCAGGAACTGAACCACTTTTTTTTCCAGTTGCCATTAACGGTCAATCACTTTCGAATCCACATGTATGTTAAAAGTGGTGCAAAAGGGAGGGAGAGATGGATGGTCAACAACAGGAGAGATTGAAAGACAGCAGGGGAATGAACAAACGACAAAAGCAAGAAAATTAGAATTTCAACGAGGTTATTCAAACAGCTGTGAGCTTGTCCAAAGGGTGATTTGTGGATCTCTCATCAAACCTAATTGTCATTTAAGACCAACTAGTTAAAACTTGATTAATTGCTCATCTAAGTGAGACAACAGGTAAACATTGAGAACAGTAAAATTGAAAGCTTTTGCTTTCATAGTTTTGAGATGATTAAAGTTGATTTCTATATCTTTTTTGTAGGAAAAAAAAAGATAACACATCGTTCCGTCATCTGCATATATTGCCATGCATCTTTAAAGTGTCCAAGTGTTCTTCCTGGAACCATTGGCTAGGGTCCTATATTTTAAATTTATTGTTTATGATACTTTTAAGTACTTGAAGCATTGCTCATTGTGTTTTCTGAATTTCTGTGTTGAGTTGTATCCGTTTCTTGGCTAAAACCAATGATGGAGCTAAAACTGCCATTAACTACGTTTACTCTTTGTATTTCTTGCCCATAGAAAATACAGCTGGTGAAGTGACTGTTTAGTTGTCCCTCTTTCCTAGATGGAGCCATTGATGGAAATATTGCTTCCCAGTACTTATATTTGTTTGTCTTTTCCATCTATTTATTTTAAACCTACCTTATTACTTCTATGTTTTGTTGTGGCTTCTTTATATATTGAACAGAACAATTGATGGAGGTATTGCTGCCGTTAACTTGTCAAGAACTCATGGTCCGTTACTTTGGTGTTTAGCTGTGTCTTTTTTGAAACATTTCCATATGAAGTATTCCTAAGAAGGTACCATAAAAAGAAGAACTTCTTCTCCACCCTCTCCAAGTAATTGCTCTTGCAAGGTTTTGCTGCATAGTTACTGACTCAATAAAAATAGTCTCGTTATTCGTTAGATATTATGCCAATTCTGATCAACAGAATTTCCACTATATATAACTGGATCATTTGTATGGATTCATTTTAAATATCTAGAATTCAATTTTTAACAAACTGAATTCTATATATTTAGATAGGAATGGCAAACTTCTGCTTAGAAATAGAACTATATAAATTAACTTAATTTAACTGAGCCTAGAAAATAAAAAAAATAATGTGTGATAAATATTTCAAATTCTGAGAAAAAAAAAAACATCAATATTTCATCAATTTCTGTATCCCTATGACTCAACAGGCAAGGTGTTGAAAAAAATTCCAAAAACCAGAGGAAAAAAAACACTACAGCAATAAGTTGATGGCAGTGATGTTACCGAACTCTTCCAAAAACATCAATCTCCAACTCAACCAAATTTCACACGGTATAAGTGAGGCACAACAGTGTGACATCCAGTTTGGTCAGACTACTAAGCAATCTCCCTTTCTGGCTTCCGTTTGAGTCTCAGAATGAAAGTGGAAATGGCAGTCACGTTTTCATAAGCGGTAACAGTCTGGGCCCACTGCATGAACAAACTTATTTCAGCAGCAAATTTGTTCAGTGTGATCCAACCGTGATTGAATTGCATTTTAATTCCAACAGAAAATCATTTATGAATCATAAAATCTCACATTCCATTCATGATTAAATTCAGATCAGTTGGGTATGATTAAAATACGGATGGAGCAACAGCCTCTGAACAAGAAAAATATGTTTATTTTCTTTTTTTTAAATGGCTAAATAAACCTTAAACGAACGCCACATTGCACAGTAGGAAAAAAAAAGAAAATCCCTGGAGCACAATTTACTTCCAATCTAGACCAAAAATAAATACAGTAGAGCAAAACATGCATTCCGAAAACATTAAGATACAAAGCAGAGATTAACTAAACTGAGGGTTTATTAAGCAAAAAACAATAGCAGTTGACCCTCATCTTGAGGAGTGATTTCTTTTTTCGCAGCCATCCTCATTCCAGTGATTAACATCTAAACATTATGAAGCTCCTTTAAGAGGGAATCACCAGCAGTATTTTCCTCAGGATGTGGTGTGCGTTTGTGTGTGTGTGTATGGGTTTCTAAAGCTGGATGCGTGAGCAGATGAGATCATCAGAGGACTGCAGCGCAGCAGGGAGAAACTCTCAGGGAGAGACAGGCGGTGAGAGAGAACAACAGGTCTTTTCCAGAGTCTGGATCCCCCTCAGGATTGACCTCATCCCCCATCCATCACCAGGCCTGATCCTAACCAGTTCGCCTCTGTTTTTCTCCATGGTACTCTAACAGCACTTGTGGGGATCAAAGGTGATCAGTGCTAGAGTATTAGAGAAGGCGTGAAAGGCTGTTAAATGCAATCAAAAAGAATGGTAAGGCAGTTTAGTGTTTAATGACCAAGACATTTAGATGGGTTTTACCTCAATTTTATTCATCAGTTAGTGACAAAAACAAAGATTCTTGCTTTGTTTTGTTTATAGACGTGTTGAAGCAGTGTAGTGAGAAAAAAAATACAATACAAGCCAAATTACTTAAACACCATTTAGTTGTCCAATACCCACTTGTTCCTGCTCAGGGATTTTATTGTCACCAGCTCCAGTGCTCAATTGCCAGAATGCATTAAACCTAAAAACACACCAGGGCATACAACAATGTGTTCTGCCCAGACTGGCTCCTGACGTTGTACCGTAAATTGAAGCTTTCCAACAGATTTTTAGCCTATATTCTCCTGCTGAAGATGCAGCAGGGAAGAGAAGTGATCTAAGTGCATTTCCTCACTGTGTATCTGTCAACAGTATCCTTGGATGTAGTATGATCTTCTGCATCCACTGCATTTGTGTTTAAATTATTAAGCACCTTCCTCACATTGAGATTTTTTGGGGGGTTTATCCTGTGTTGTATTTTTTTCTCCCCTCTGACAGCTGCTCTGCTGCTTTGATGGATTTGCCTGTCTTGATTTACTGAACAGCTGTCATTAAAGACGCTTAATTTCAGCAAAGCAAAAATTAGCCACACTGCAAGCAAGCTGTAGCTTAAATAGGCTGATGGGCTGTATTTACTCTCCTAAACACAAGGTGGCTCAGTTGACAAAAAAATCTAATTAACATAGCAGGAACACTTTCAGAAGAAGAGTAAACAACAGGGAAGCAGTGATAAATCGGCTCTGATTTCCTTCATTTTGGGAGATCAGTAATCAGCCGATTCTTACATGTGAAGCTGATCTTATCCACCAATCTGACGTACCTTGGCAACTATTGTACTCTTTTGCTCTGCTGTGAGAAAGGTTTGACTGTCAGACCTGCCCACCAGGTCAAGTCTGCAGTTAATAGTCACCCCACTGTTACCAACTCGATTACTTTATTGCTATATTTAGCAACATTTCAGACAAAAAATTTATATTGGCCTAAATTGGAATAGGCAGATAAGGCTTCTTATAGATCAGTAATCACAGATTTGGGGATAGGTGAATCCACAAATACAGAGCGATGAACAGAAGGGGCTTCCTGCATAACTCTTAACTTTATACTAACTTTTGTATTGGTGCATTTTAATTGATGTTGGAATACCAATAGATTTGTAACATACTGTGTAGCTCTTGTAAAAACATATCAACTCACTTGTGTAAACTTTGTCTTAATTTATTTTCATAAAAATTAAGTGCCTTGAAAACATTTTTTGGTGTTTTAATAAGACCTAAAAGTGGAACTTTACAGTGTTAAGTAAAAAATAATAGGATAATAGGAAGGAAGGGGCTGTATAAAAAAAATTGACCATTTTTTCTTGCTAGCTGACCGATAAGTGCATTAATAAAATACCCAAAAGCTTGCTTTGTCCATCTTGCCTACTAAGATGTGTTTATCTAAGTAGGCAAGGTGTTTCCATCTTAGTAGGACACATCTTGCTTTTCTTTATTTATAACTAATGAAGGCATTAGAAATGAAGTTTTAATTACAGCAATATACAGCAACAGCAAGTCTGATTTATCTGGACTGATGCTGAAGATTGTTTTGACATCTTATGCAGTGTGTTCCAAGTCTTCATTCTTTTTGGGTCGAATTCTCCTCTCTGTACAACAGAGAATCAAAGAGAACGAATCTACTGTACATGAGTCACACCTCCTCACCACTGTACATACATAATCCTCTCACGTTCATCCATGTTGTGCTATGCAATGTAGGTGTTGCAGTCTGCTTGCATCATACGCAAGGTTCAGCTGCGTCTGCTCTGTGTCAAAACATGAAATATATTCATATGTAAGTGTCAAAGTCAAAGAGACAAATTCCTGCGCGTGCTGCACTCCCTGCTGCTCTGACGCAGGCAGCCTCAAGATTGATGGGACGGCGGAGGACGTGGCCTCAATCAATTTTGGTGGCTGTACCTGGGCTCTGGCAAGCTGCTTAGATATACTGTGTTGCTCATCTGGATATTTTGCATATCTTAATTAATGCTTACAAAAACATGCAAATGAACCAGTCAGCACTGTTTAATTAGCTTTGTGGGTTTTCTCCTTTAGTGGCAGCAGTGAGGGGGCGTCTCACTATCTGCCCATCTTCTTTTTACTTGTCCAAACCTGAATTTAATCAATCAGGTCAATTAGAGATGGGATTTTGGTTTGCAATAACAGACAAGAGACATGGGAGATTGCAGTTGTGAATCCCATAAAACAACATTCCCCGAGAGTTGCGGTAATCAGTTAGAGATCGGAATTTGACAAGTTTTCCTTGATCGCATCTGATAGGCCAATCTGTCAGTTAATCTATCACGTTTATTTGTACATTTGAGCAACAAGGTACTTCAAAGTCCTTTACAACATAAAAAACACACACACAAAAAAAAAAAAAATCATAAAAACAACATACGGTTACCAATTAAGAAGCCAGTAACGAATATTACATTTTGTCAAGGGCCATCATCAAAATCATCAATACAAATTATATATGTTGGTCAACATTCAAAAGCAACTCTAAACAGGCGAGGTTTTAGCCTTTACTTAAAGGAACTCAGTGTTTCAGCTGTTTTGCAGTTTTCTGGAAGTTTATTCCGGATTTATGGTGCATCGAAGCTGAAACACTGCAAATTCCCAGATTTTTCAATCTATAAATCATAAACAGATAACTTAGCCTTTTAGAACACCTGTGTTGTTTATTAACAAATGTGCACACATAAATCCCTAAAAGAGACCAGCGAGACCCCAAACTGTTAGGTTGGGGTTCTTTTTCCTGTTTTATTTTGTTTTCTTTTCCTCTTCTGTCCTGGGTTTTTTCTGGGAAGCTGCGTTTCCTTTAACAGCCATCAGATGTCACCAGTGAGCGGAGCCCCTGGAGAAGTGTGGCGGCCAACCTGTAGACGCACCTGTGTCTAATTTTCAAGAGCTGCGGAGGTGCTTCATAAGGACAGCCTAGCTGACACTCCAGTGCCTGAGTGTTTGCCTTCACTGGTAGACGTTTTTCTTAGGAAGAAGCCTTCTATGATCGCTCCCTGTGTTCTGATCGCTCCTTGTGTTCTCCCCGTCAGATTTCCTTGTGATCGCCCTGTGACTCCTGGATGTGGACAAGCGCTCCCCCCTGGATTTCCTTGTGTTCCTCACGACGCCATTGGTATTACCAATCGGTTGCCTTCCTCCGTGCACTTACCTCCCTGGTCCCTCCCCGTGGATCCTCTGTGCCTCGCCACCGACTGAGCCTGCCAGCGTTTCATGTTCCGGGAGCTAACTGTCGAAGCCCCGCTCGGAAGTCAGCCCACTCTGCTCTCCAGCTGCAAGGCTTACCTGCTCGCTCTCCGACGGTAACTCACTTCTCCAGCCGCCACCATTGACAATACTAACCTCCGCATTCAAGTAAGCGTCCTACGAAAGATTCTCAGAATTATTCCATTTGACCCATCCCGTGTCTCACTCCGCTTTTTCTCATATACAGTCTGATGACCAGTTTCCTCCAGTCCCAGGTTCCAGAACTATTTCCCCTGACCCCTCTTCCTTTCACCAAAATAAATATTATTGTTGTTTCATATCGCTTCTCTTGGTGTGTTCTTGCATGTGGGTAACCCGGCTATCACCCATCATGACAGAACACTCAGGCCAACAACCTACCCCAGCAGACGCTATAAGAAGGGCTTTATCGGAACAACACGCTCTCATACAGTCACATGATTCAGCTTTAAGAGAGTTGAGTAACAGACAGGCCGAAACAAACCGTCGGTTAACCGAGTTGTCTAACTTTTTGCAAGGCTCCGTTCAGCAGGCGCAGCCTCCAGCCCCAGCCTCACCTGCAGTTCCAGACCCGCCAATCCGTCCCACGTTTTCGGAGATTCGGCTGCCAGTTCCCGAGAGGTTCACAGGTGATGTGCACAAATGTGGAGGATTTATCTGACAATGTTCCATCATTTTCAATTCCTGTCCTCAAAGTTTTCCACACGACAACGCTAAAATAGCATATGTGCTGTCCCTGCTGTCCGGTCGAGCTCTGGCTTGGGCCGAAGCTAAGTTTTCCTCCCCCACTGATTTTGGTTGTTCCTATCCCGATTTCATTAAAGAATTAAAACAGGTGTTTAGTCAAGAGACAGACCAGACTTCAGCTTCCCGAGAACTTTGGAACCTAAGACAGGGGCAAAGAACTGTGTCTGATTTTGCCATTGACTTTAGGATAAAGGCAGCAGCCTCAAATTGGGATGCCACGGCACTTAAAAGTGCTTACTTTCATGCTTTTAGTGAACAGATTAAAGATGAGTTAGCTACTCTGGATGAACCTGCAACTCTAGAGGAGTTTATAAGTCTGACCATAAGACTGGATAATAGAATTCGGTCTCGAGCCAAAGAGAGAAATCGCCGAAATCCCTCAGTCAGAGCCCCCCTACAAGCTACCCGTCCTAGTCTTCAGGAAGCACCCAACCCCTCGGAGACCGCAGAACCTGAACCCATGCAGCTGGGTAACACCCGCCTGACACCTGAGGAGAGGCAAAAAAGACTAGTCTCTCGATTATGCTTGTATTGTGGGGGTCCCAACCATTTCATTGCTAACTGTCCCGTACGTTTAAACTTGCAGGCCCGGCGGTAACGACGAGGAGGCTGCCGGTGCAACCCACTAATAGAAGATCTCGTCTCCTTATTTCCGCTACACTGTTCCATCGCCATCAATCTCTTCCTCTGGCAGTTTTCATTGACTCAGGTTGTGAACAAAATCTAATTGACTCTACCCTTGTTGAACAACTAGGAATCGCTACAGAACCACTTCCGGTCCCACTTCGTGTTTCAGCCCTCAATGGTGAGGTCCTGCCCAGAATAACCCAGAAGACTACACCCGTCCGTCTTGTGATTTCTGGTAACCATTCAGAGCAGATTTCTTTTTTTGTTTTCCCCGCAGTCAGTTCCTCTGTTATCCTGGGGTTCGAGTGGATACTCGCACATAACCCACAGATAAATTGGAGAAAGGCTACTATTGAGTCATGGTCCAGTGATTGCCATGCAACTTGTCTCCACTCTGCCGTTCCCCCGACTTCCATAACAGCAGAGCAGCATGAGACCGATTCCCCTGACCTTTCATTGGTTCCCCTCGAATATAAGGATCTGGCTGCAGTTTTCAGTAAGAGCAAAGCACTCACTCTACCCCCCCACCGTCCCTACGATTGTGCCATAGATCTGTTACCTGGAGCTCCACTACCCACCAGCCGACTTTATAATATCTCCCGTCCAGAGCGTCAGACCATGGAGAAATACATTAATGACTCGTTAGCAGCAGGCATCATACGCACTTCTTCGTCACCCCTTGGGGCAGGGTTCTTCTTCGTGGGGAAGAAGGATGGGTCCTTGAGGCCCTGCATTGACTACAGGGGGTTGAACCAGATCACCATTAAAAATAAATATCCTTTACCTTTGCTTTCCTCAGCCTTTGAACCCGTCCAAGAAGCCACAATTTTCTCAAAACTCGATCTCCGTAATGCCTACCACCTCCTTCGCATTCGCGAGGGAGATGAGTGGAAGACGGCATTCAAGACACCCATGGGACACTATGAATATTTAGTTATGCCGTTTGGGTTATCTAATGCGCCTGCCTTTTTTCAAGCCCTCGTAAACGATGTCCTCAGAGATTTCATTAATGTGTTTGTCTTCGTTTATCTAGACAACATACTGATTTATTCCAAGTCCCTGGAGGAACACAAGATGCATGTCCGGAAGGTTCTCCAACGCCTTATGGAGAACAAACTGTACGTTAAGGCAGAAAAGTGTGAGTTCCACCGATCATCAGTTACCTTCCTGGGCTACGTCCTTGAGAGCGGGCAGGTAAGACCCTCAGAGGACAAGATTAGAGCTGTGTTGGACTGGCCTAGACCCGAGACCCGTAAACAGCTGCAGCGGTTCTTGGGCTTTGCCAACTTTTACCGCCGGTTCATACGAAATTATAGCCAGACCGCTTTACCTTTAACTGCACTCACATCCACCAAGTCTAGTTTTACCTGGACCCCACAAGCAGAGGAGGCTTTCAACCGACTCAAGAACCTGTTTGCTAACGCCCCAGTACTAGTCCAGCCTGATATAGCAAGACAGTTCATCCTCGAGGTCGATGCTTCTGACTCTGGAGTGGGGGCCGTGCTGTCTCAAGTCTCAGAAAAAGATAATAAGACTCACCCCTGTGCATTTTTCTCCCGCAAACTTTCGCCAGCAGAACGCAATTATGACGTGGGGGACAGAGAGTTACTGGCTATCAAGCTCGCCCTAGAGGAATGGCGACACTGGCTAGAGGGAGCTGAGCATCCCATTGTAGTTTGGACTGACCATAAGAACCTGTCTCACATTCAGTCAGCCAAACGTTCCAACCCTCGACAGTCTCGCTGGTCATTATTTTTTTCTCGATTCAACCTGTCTATCTCTTACCGTCCAGGTTCAAAAAATGTCAAGCCGGACGCCCTCTCTAGACTGCATGCACCCGATGACTCTGAGAAAGAACTTGCTCCCCTGCTGCCCTCCAGCTGCACGGTGGGAGTAGTTACCTGGGAGGTTGAAGACCTCATCCGTCAAGCCCAGTTAACCGAGCCAGTCCCTGAGTCATGTCCACAGGGAAAGACATACGTCCCTGCTTCCGCTCGATCCCGCTTTCTGCAGTGGATACATTCCTCCAAGTTTTCCGGACATCCAGGTATCAGTCGAACTATTGGGTTGGTCAACCGAAGGTTCTGGTGGCCATCAGTTCATAAAGATGTCAAAGAGTTTGTATTAGCATGTCCAGTCTGTTCCAGGAACAAGTCCTCCCATCAGCCACCCACAGGATTACTCCAGCCATTACCCATCCCCAAGAGACCTTGGTCCCACATCGCTGTTGACTTTGTCACGGGATTACCTCCATCTAAGGGTATGACCACCATTTTCACTATTGTTGACCGCTTCTCCAAATCCTGTCATTTCATTCCCCTTCGCAAACTCCCCACTGCCGCTCAAACTGCCATGCTCCTCATAAAACATGTTTTTAAGTTACATGGCATTCCCCAGGAGATCCTTTCCGATCGGGGCCCTCAGTTTATCTCCCAAGTTTGGCGACAATTTTGTTCCGCCCTAGGGGCGAAGGTGTCATTAACCTCTGGTTACCATCCCCAGACTAACGGCCAGACGGAGAGGTTGAATCAGGAGCTGGAGGCCATGCTGCGTTGCCTGACTACATCAAACCCTGGAGACTGGGCTCAATATCTACCTTGGGTAGAATATGCACACAACAGTCACATTTCAGCAGCCACAGGGTTTTCCCCGTTCGAGGTGTCACTTGGCTACCAGCCCCCTCTTATGCCATACGACGAGAAGGACATATCTGTCACGTCAGTACAACATCACATTCGCCGGTGTAAAAAGATCTGGTCTGAAACCATCTCGGCACTTCATAACACTGCCACGCAGAACAAGAAACAGGCTGACCGGAGAAGAACCTCTACGCCCACTTACTTGGTCGGTCAGAAGGTCTGGTTGTCTACCCGGGACATACCCCTCAAGTCCATGTCCAAGAAATTGTCTCCCAGGTTCATTGGCCCGTTTGAAATAGTGTCGATCATCAATCCGGCAGCTGTACGCCTTCGCCTTCCTTCCTCCCTACGTGTTCATCCTACTTTCCATGTCTCCCAGATTAAACCGGTCCTGTCCAGTGATCTTTGCCCTCCGGCCGAACCCCCTCCTCCCACCCGTCTTATTGATGGTCACCCGGCATACTCCGTCCGCCGGCTTGTGGCTTCCCGTCGGCGTGGCCGGGGTCACCAGTACCTCGTTGACTGGGAGGGTTACGGTCCGGAGGAACGCTCTTGGGTCCCTACCTCCTTTATCCTGGACCCCTCCCTTATTAGGGATTTCACCGCCTCTCAGCCCTCCTCCTCTTCTCATCCGCCAGGTGGCGTCCGTTGAGGGGGGGGTACTGTTAGGTTGGGGTTCTTTTTCCTGTTTTATTTTGTTTTCTTTTCCTCTTCTGTCCTGGGTTTTTTCTGGGAAGCTGCGTTTCCTTTAACAGCCATCAGATGTCACCAGTGAGCGGAGCCCCTGGAGAAGTGTGGCGGCCAACCTGTAGACGCACCTGTGTCTAATTTTCAAGCGCTGCGGAGGTGCTTCATAAGGACAGCCTAGCTGACACTCCAGTGCCTGAGTGTTTGCCTTCACTGGTAGACGTTTTTCTTAGGAAGAAGCCTTCTATGATCGCTCCCTGTGTTCTGATCGCTCCTTGTGTTCTCCCCGTCAGATTTCCTTGTGATCGCCCTGTGACTCCTGGATGTGGACAAGCGCTCCCCCCTGGATTTCCTTGTGTTCCTCACGACGCCATTGGTATTACCAATCGGTTGCCTTCCTCCGTGCACTTACCTCCCTGGTCCCTCCCCGTGGATCCTCTGTGCCTCGCCACCGACTGAGCCTGCCAGCGTTTCATGTTCCGGGAGCTAACTGTCGAAGCCCCGCTCGGAAGTCAGCCCACTCTGCTCTCCAGCTGCAAGGCTTACCTGCTCGCTCTCCGACGGTAACTCACTTCTCCAGCCGCCACCATTGACAATACTAACCTCCGCATTCAAGTAAGCGTCCTACGAAAGATTCTCAGAATTATTCCATTTGACCCATCCCGTGTCTCACTCCGCTTTTTCTCATATACAGTCTGATGACCAGTTTCCTCCAGTCCCAGGTTCCAGAACTATTTCCCCTGACCCCTCTTCCTTTCACCAAAATAAATATTATTGTTGTTTCATATCGCTTCTCTTGGTGTGTTCTTGCATGTGGGTAACCCGGCTATCACCCATCATGACACAAACAGGTTTTGACTGAAATAACATTGTGGTGAAATGCTTCTTGATGCCATCTTCCTCTCTCAGACAGCAGTCTGAGGAAGGTTTGCCCCGCTCCTCATGGGTTGTCAGATTATTGAGGGATTTCTTGAATGTACAGCACATTTCAAGTCATGCCACAGCATCCCAATGAGCTCAAGATAATGGAATGAATTTATAAAGCATTTTCTCATCATCACAGCCATTAAAGCCACATTTACAAAGTCACACTTAGTCATCTATGCAAGCGCAATTCAACTTGCAGTCAAATACCTTGCCCAGGGGCACATCAACATGCGACAGGAGGAATCTGGATTTGAACCACAACATTTGGATTGCAAGACAAATACTCTTCCCACTGTGTCACAGTCGCCCTTTAATCCGGTCTTTGACTGAGCCCAGGTATTTCCATGTTTAATGTTTAGAACGTTCTCGGTGAACTTATTGGTGAGTTTTTGGTATTTGTCATGTTAAAAGGTCCAGTTCTGCTTCAGCTTTATTTAATTTTTGGTACAATGGTAAATTTCATGGTGGATTCTATGATAATGAGCTGGTAAAGCATAACGTTTCTATCTCAATGACTGTGTGCAATATAACATCAAGATTAACTCCTCGAATGTGATATTTGGTGTACCATTTCATTTCAAGGACCATGATTGCAAATTTAGCATGCCAAAGATATAAAAGAAGGCTGAGAAGTTAAAGTCAGGTGTTTGTTAAACAGAATTGTCATTGAAAAATTCAGTAATAGTATCACAACTACATGCTTTTTTTAAATTGTATAACCCTAACTTGAAAGTATTAAGGGACAACATCCAGATGACACTAACACTAACAACCAACCCACAGAAAAACTAATGGTTCATTAAGGTGCACCCATACTGGTTTGTTTGTTTCTACAAATAGAAAACTGGCACGCTTCCAAAATGACGTAAAATCTGAATATTTCCAGTAACAAAATGCAAAATGCAAACTGCCAGGTAGCCAATCCCCTCTGCTGCACCTTTCTGCAGCTTCTCTGTTTGGTAGTGATGAGAACCAGGTGGACTCAATCTCCTAGCAATCAGAGAGTGCAGGTACTTTTGGTGTGATTGACCTAAAAGTGCCACAGCATGAGAAGCAAACAGTGCTGGTAGCACATGTAAATTCAGAACTGTGCAAAAGTCTTCTACAAACTGTGACGGACAGCTGGTAAGCCTCATAATGCTGTTGCTCATTTCCTGAATCTCATTGGAGCAGCACATGGACTCTGACTGATTGTTGTATTTAATAGTTTTAATCTTATTGAAATCAAGCTAGTAAGTTAAAAAAAAGCAAATAAATACACTTGGTGTTTATTGGTTAAAATAGAAAGTGAAAAAAATTGGACTAAAAAAGAAAAATAAATAAATGTTGGTCAGAATGTTTGACTATGAAAATATATTTGACAAAATGTTGATAAATATGCTAATTTATTTCTTGGTGTTGAATTTTACTTTGCAAGATTCAGTAATAGTATCACAACTACATGCTTTTTTAAAAATGTTTTTATTGTATAGATCTAACCTGAAAGTATTAGGGGAAAGCATCCAAATGACACCAACACTAACAACCCACCCACAGAAAAACTATTGGTTCATTAAGCTTAAGGTGAACCCATACTGGTTTGTTTGTTTCTGCAAATAGAAAACTGGCAAGCTTACAAAACAATGTAAAATCTGAATATTTCCAGTAACAATGCACATGCTTGCAAACTTTACAGCTTTTCCTCTTCAGTCGTTTTATATGACGCCATAATAGCCTCAGCATTACAAACAATGTGACAAAAACTTCTGCTGCTGACTAATATTGTCCCAAATCCTAGGGAACTGAGACAAAACTTCTTAAAAGTTTGTGGCTTAACAATCAATGACACTTTTGACATTCTGGGGATTTCCAAACATACCAACAGGAACCTCAAGCCTGCAATGAGTTCAGATCTTCTGATCAAGAATGTTTGCTAGTGCTCCAAGAAATGGATACTCTGATTCAGATAAAGATCAGCTGTTGTCTATGGAGCAAACTGTGCCAATAACATGTCATATCAAGTTAAATGTTATCACATTGCTCTTTGTCATTTGTTCTGTTTTGTCCCTGCTCTGGAATGCTATGCTAACCAAACCAGTATTTAAGAAAATCAAATGACAAAAATAGCTTAGGAGTAAAACACATTCACCCAGTCAACAAAGGACACACCATTGGGAAATATCATAAAGCATAGAAGCTGCTTTTCATTTATGATTTGGGTATCTGCAAAGAAGAAGAAGAAGAATTACTTTATTCATCCCAGCAGGGAAATTATTTCGCAGTTACAGCAAGAATTTTTTATACACAGATTAACACACACGCAGCTGCGTCTGCAGGCAGCCAGGTGAGCCGGCGCCATTTTTGAAGGAGGACATGCGGCAAAGGTCGTCGGGACCGGGAACCCGCGACGTCCGCGGGTCTAAGGCCTCCAAATGTGGGGCGTGCTAACCCCCTGCGCCACCACAGCACGCCCCAAAGCACATAAGCTTAAAATGTACTACTGTTGGGGTGGTTCAGTCTGGCTTGTATCAGAATTTTGCTAGACTTTTTTTGTAAACAATCAAAAAATGCTTTACATTAGCAAAGGATTACTCTCCATTTCTTCCCTTTTGGAATCAATAAACTACTTTTGAATTTGATTTTTTTTGTTGTTTCTGTGGCTCTTTTTTAAATTATGTTGTTCCCAGGCTGGCTATTCACCGTTATTATTTTTTTAATTAGCTTTCAACATGATCCTGTCAGCTTTGAACCTGTGTTTGAATCTTGCACAATGATCTAATTTTTTGACCTTTTACCCTTAAACACTAGTTTATTACATGTTCAAATGATTTCAAGGCAACTGTTTTTTTTTAATTGACAAAATTAATTTAGTTTTGAAAGGTTAACGGCTAATTAGTTCTGATTGTTTCTTTTGCCAATCAAATGGACAATTAAATCATCCATTTAATTAATAGCACACGACCATACCAATTCTTAAGGATATTCTACTAACAATTTAAGAAAAAAAAAATTCTTGAATTTAAGAACATTCATGTAGTAATTATAGAAACAAAACTATTATTTGAATGTGCAACTTGCAAGCTTGACATGCAGTAACAAGTGATTATACTCATTTATCTGAGCATTTACTTGCACTACTGATTGCTAAAAATTTATGGTACTTGGGAATTTAACAGATTTTTCAAAAATAATGACAAGCAGCAGCAGCACATTTGTTTAATGATGTTTCGGTTGGAATGGAAACAATTATGTTGTGCCCATTTTTTAATGTTTTGTGCCAACCTCTTTAAGGCAACATTTAAACTTTTAATGGTCAACTATTTTGATGCAATGTTTGGTATCAAATGCAAGATGCAATTGCATTCACGTTCTTTATGCCAATAATATATCTTGTCAGTTTGGTGGACTCTGACTGGGCTTGATATCCACATTTTATCCAGAACTTATTAAAAGTTCATAGAGCGCGAATGGTACAGCATGATGCCAAAAAAAAGTGCGAGGTAAATGTGGATTGTTTGCAAGCGTTCTAATAATTGCAATCTTCAAAAATAAAATGGCAAATGAATGTCCACCGGACATCATATATTTAATCTAATGTCATGACAAAGGAAAATTGTGATATTTATACTCAATTTTATGGTACCGTGAAAATCTCATAACGGCCATATGCATGTGGGTGCACCTACGTACTTTATGATCTAAATAAACATTTCACCCCTGAACCTAATCAGATAAATATGTACTTTCAGTTCAGATTACACTGAAAAGTCAAGATTCATGTACTTTATATTCAAGGGATGTAAAACATCTGTTTTCCATCTAAATGTTCAGATCAAATTACATAAAAACTGTTGTAAAAATTAATATCTCAGCCCTCTAACATAATATTGTGACAATAAAGGCCTGGCCCAGAGTTCAGGGATCTCTCTCGGAACTCAGATCATAACAATGGCCGGGGCTGCATAACAAAGAGACCACAGATTTCATTATGATCTGGACAGCAGTAAAATTCCACCGCATTTATTGGTGAAGGAGAGCCGAAATCTCTTGTTTCTGAGGTCAGGATGACCGGTTCTCTTCCAAGTTAATAACAGGACAGAACAAAGATTCAAAGAGATGAATGAAGATTGAAAATAAAAAGAGAGCCTTCCCCACATGCTGAGAAAGTAATAAAAACAGACTGGGACTGATCTGGAAACGTCAGGTTTGTGTACACAACAGCACAAACACACCAAGCCAAAGTTAAAACATCTAATAAGATTTACTGATTGCATTATGTGTGTGTGTGTGTCAGAGGTTTCCTGTCAGGCTCATCCAGAATACAGTCCAGTAATACAGTGTGAAAAAACAACAGTTCTGCATTATTTCAAATTTGAACAAAATCTTTAGCAGCTCGGCCTTTCTCCTTTCCATTCATTATTTCTTTGTTTGTATCACAATGATCAAAATCACAGACTGACAGAAAACTTAAAAGTATAAATGTCACATGTCACAGCTTGAAATGTCAACTATAAAGCCTGAACTCCAAATGACCCTGATGAACAGTAATGCAACTGTTGCTGTGTAATATACTATTGTGTTTACCATTTAAGAAATAAACATTAAGAGTACAATTAAAATTTGTATATTAAAAATATTAGTTTTTAGTATTAATTAAAAGTATTTCCTAAACAACAAATTGTGTTTAGACCTACAGCCCTCTAGAAAAGCATGTTCCCCCTTTTTTATTAAATCGCCTTCTTTTAAAATTTTTAAAAACAGATACAATTCAAAAATGCTTTTTGTAGATACTACTTTCACTTGGAGGTGAAAATAATTTTGACTTAAGAAAAATATTACTACTGCCCTTCTCAAATCATGAATTAACTGTGATTAACAGAAAGTTAGAAAGTTTCACAAGCCACCTCTACATGATCCCTGACAGTAATGTGCAATCAGGAAATCATTTCAATAAAAACCTGTTGGACAACAGGAAGTAGGAGATAAGATCTTAAGAAGTGACATGTCATGACCCAAATGAGGAAAAATAAATACATGAGAAACAAAAAGTCACTGATATACATCAGTCTGAACGGGGTTGCAAAGCTGGAACTTCTGCAAATCAGTGAGAGCCAACAGCAAAAAAAGAAAAAAGAAATTAACAAAAAAACAGAATAGATCCTAAATCTTCCCAGTAGTGGTTGGTCTACCAAAATTACTCCAAGAGAGCCTCATTTGATAATCCAGGACATAAATGAACAAACAATGACACCTAAACCACTATCGACATTAGCTACATCCATTAAGGTCAGAGTTCATGGTTCAACTGTAAAAAGGTGACGGGGCACGAAAGGTGTCTATGGAAGAGTTCCCAGAATAGAAGCACAGCTGGCCAAAAACAACTTAATGATCCCCAAAATGTTAGTGGAAAGACTAAAAGGACTCACCAGACAAAAGTTTAAAAAAAAACACACAAAAAAACTGACGCTCAGGCTTAATCTGGTATAAAACTAATACATACATTTAAAAAAAAAATTATGTTAACAGACATGGTGTAGGAGTGATGGTCTGGGATTGCTTTGCTGCTGGAGGACTTCTAGCTGCAATTGACGGGAACATAAATTGTACTCTCAATGGGGAAATCCTGAAGAAGAATGCCCAACTATCCATTTGCAATCTTAACATCACGGCCTTGCTTAATAACTCTTGGATTATTAACCAGGAGAGTGATCAATTACAAAGGTTTACGTCGTCTCAAAAAGACCTAGCCAAAGCCGGGACTAAAGTCCAATTGGAAATATAGTAAATAATGTTAAATAAGCCGTTGGTTTTCCAAAAGCCTCAATTGTGGCTTAAATTGAGGCAAAAACTTTTGCAAACATTTCACGGTTGTTCTTACAGATGAAAGTGGCACAACCAGTTACTAGGTGTAAAGGGTAATTATTTTTTTCTCTTTGGGTGTGGCTGATTTTACTTGCTTTAGTCCAACCATATACTGTATGAAATCATGTGTCTACACCTATCTTGTTTACCGTTGTTACCGTTCTTTGATGATCATAAACATTCAAGTGAGTGAAAAGCAAAAAGAGAAGAAATCCATAACAAGGAAAAAAAAAACGTTGTCACTAACAATAATAAATCAGCATGCATTGGATACAGGTGGTCAATTTAATGTTTTCTAAAAAGCTTTTTTTGCTATTTATTTAATATGTCCGTAATAGATATGACGTAAACTATGCAAATTCTGTTTCCTTTCAATTGAGTTTTGAATCAAGAAGTATGTGTGATTTTGGAAGAAATTGCAGCAATCAGCCACTAAAGGCTTTAAAAATACCCAGACAAATCAGTGGGCTGTACTACAACAGCATGAAAACCTCACTAGAAACAATAATCAGGCTGTTTGTTCATCATACAAATTGGACTATATTTGTAACAGCACCAATGAAAAAATATCTTGCTGAAATAAAAATGTTATCTAACCTGCTTACTACATTGCTCCGCCTTCTTAATCAATAATTTATGGCTGAATGAAACCTCAAAGCCTGCTTTTCATTTTTTTTCTAATTATAAATGAGGGCAAGGTGCAGTCATAACCAGACCAAAAAAAAACCAGAGTCGTCTGGTTGGGGATGGCGTGTTTTGTTAGGTGTGGTTTATGTCCTCCAACAGTCTCGGGAAGCAATAATGGAGTACAGTTAACCTACCAGTTCCATAGCAAAGATGTTTTACTGGCACATTGAAAGCAATGATTGTCTGATGGGTAGGACAATAAATTTCAAGTGTCACATTCAAGCACCATTGCTAGCTGGATGAAAGGATGAACACCAATCACTGTCGCCACAATCGCTCCAAAGTATCGCCCCCAGTAGAGCTACACAATCTAACAAATGTCATCACAATATCTGCTTGCAATATTGGAGTTATGTAGGATTGCTACTGGCTGTACAGTGGCGAAGTTGGTATTACTGTTGCCTTGCAACAAAAAGGTCCTGGGTTTGAAGCCCCATCTGAGGTATTTCTGCAATGAGTTTGCCTGTTCTCCATGTGGGTGCTCTCTGGGTGTTCTGGTTTCTCCCAGTCCAAAAACATGACCAGACAGATCAATTGGTCTCTCTAAATTGTAAAGTATCATTATGTGTTCATGATTGTTTGTCACATGTGTTGCCGTGTGATGGACTGAACGCCGTCCAGGGTGCAACCTTCCTCTTGCTCAATGACTGTTGGAGATAGGAGGTCATTGGGTGTTTAAAACTTTAGACATAAAACATAAACGAGAACAGCAGTAAAGAAAACTGCAAAAATGACATGTTTTATAAATTAGGGAATGTTCTCGATACAGTTCGCCACAGAAAACGTCCTAAAATTCTGTTTTTATGATGGTTTTATATAAATGGAACTTTGTTCACTTTATGTGATGCAGACGCAGAAATGGGAACATTTTGTCTTTGGCTGACATAAAGAAGAAACTTTTCAAAGTCTATAACAGGGTTGTATTTTGCCTGCAGCAGACAGGAGCCAGACACCAACCCTGACCCACATCACAGAGAAAAAACACATTTAACAAATGAATGGTTCTATTAAGTGTTCTGATATAATACTTTAATGGACCTTTCACTCAAAGCTTCTAAGCCCCCTCCCCCCCTTTAGATTTGTTTAAATACAGGACCTAAAACCTCCGGAGCTCAGGACAAACTGTGCCACCGCTCGGTTCCCTCCGAGCTAAACAGGGAAAGTCTGTCAGCTGCTAATGGGGGCCGACGTCTTTGCCACAAATTCCCGCACATTCTGCGTTTCTCGGAGCGATTAAAGCGGCTGTGGCGGGGTTCAAACTCCAGCCCAGGTTCACTAATGAGCGAACAAACAGCCTCTAATGGGTCTGTGAATGCATAAACAGATTAATGTGGCTGGTTGAAGGCCGACTGGAGCAATGTGCTGGTGCTGCCCAGAGCCTGTTTCCAGCCAATTACAGGACCAGCATGGCAGAGCTGAGGACTGGATGAAGAGGAGGGGGTGGGGGAAAGCAAGAGGGAAAAAGAGAGGCTCATCACTATCACTGCACATGCTCAGTGAAGCTCTGTTGAAGGGGGTGTGTCACTTTTAGTGCTTGTGTGTGTGTGTAGATGGGGCAAAGGGGGAATAGAAGGATGGGGTGGGTTGATATTTGGCTCCGTTCCTCGTCGTCCATCCTCGGGGGGATCACACGTTGTTTGTACTGTATTTTTGCACCACATGACTTGCAGATTTTTTTTCTTCCTTTTTAAACATTTTGGCCTCGCCTCCCGCCCTCCTCCCACTGCGTGAACGTCGTTCTTGCCAAGCAGGAAAGGCAAAACAGCTGTGGCAGTGCCGAGCAGTTCCCCATTAACCAAGGAATTATGCAAGCAGGAAATTCAAATAGGATGCAGATGAGAGGAAAAGCCAGGCTCCGACCAAATACCTCTTTCCTCAGAAGTAAAAAAAAAAACAAAACAAAAAGGAACCTGACGGGAGCCTCCAGACAATCTCGACCCTGCAGTCTGCTTCCAAGTCCGGCACCTTCTCACAATGTCAACAGTTAGCTTCCCCTTATTAAAATGCCATACATTAGCAAAATAAATAAGATTAATGAATGCTTCCTCTGACAAAATGCCTCCTGGCGCTGAAAGAAGGCAAAGACTGTGGCTTTTTAAACAGAATATGTGATGTTTTCACACCATTTAATCATCAACACATTAATCTTGAGACATTAATATGCTAAAACACACAAACCCATCAACAACTAGGCTGTCAGGATCCACCGGTGTGTGCTTTAATTTAAGTTAAATTAAAGCAACGGGAAGCCTTCTTAGAGCCTATTTCTGGCACTTAAAGCCAGACGTTAGTTATTTAACTGCATAGTGAGTATGCTTTCAGGGGCTCTGTTATGCACTTACGTATGCTTTAAGCCAAAAATCAGCATGTCACAGTGTGCTTAGCCAGGTTTTTAAACTCAACTTGACCTATTGCTGCCAGTAAATTGTTAAACAAAGCTACTAAGGTGGGGGACAATCCGTTCTGATCGGATAATCACAACTTAATACTTGCAGTGCGGGGAAGTATTTCCTGGTCTTTCTTTCACATGAACTGACATGTTAAAGTAACGAGAGCAACATCTGTAACTGCACCCACCGATTCTCAACTGCTTCTGAGTGGGGGTCAGAAGCTAGAGTGGTTGATATGTGCAAAACGTATACTGTAGCTAATATGATTTTAATAATTCTGTGTGGGGTTTCTGTTTTTTCTTTGCCTTGTTATCCATGAAGGCCACATGCTTCCAAAGTCTGTAATTAATGGAATAATCAACAGGTGTAGAAACCAAAAGTTCCAGAGGACCAACAACCTCCTAGATGGGTGTCAGACGAAGATGTGTTCGGTAGGTGCTAGCGTAATGTAGACATTTTATTGCGAGTTTTCTCCTGCAGTCTCCATATGAAAGAGTCAAGTACTTTGACTATTTCTAAGCCCAAAGCTGGACTGCTACCCAGCTCTAGTCAAAAAACAAAACTTTAACTAATCTTGGTGGAAATCTTCTATACTGACAATTCTCAAATTAACTTGTTTTACAATTTTTGTAGTTTTAAAAAACTTAAAATTGTGAGGAAAATTTTGTTTCTTTATCTCTGCTAATAATTTTTAACAACCAGGTTCTTGGGTTCCACAATTCCTACTTTATTTTGAGTACACAGCTTCAGTTCTTTGCATTACAGAGCTGGTCAAACTTCTTGGGTTCAAACAAAGGCGTCTAGGATAAGCTTGGGTAGATTTCTGGTAATGAGGCACACAAAAGTTTCAAAGCCGCACAAATCATCATACTAATCCTGTGGTTTAAAGTAATTTAATCAAAATGTGCATTTGCTGACCATAGAGGAATACATCACTGTTCTTTCTCCACAGTGTTGGTCAACTGGCTAAAAGAAGAATCACCATTTCCCTTGCCTACAAGAAAGACAAAGTCAGCTGTTTGGAAAGCCCACCCGTTGCCAACCATCACTCTTATTGAGAGAATTTGTTTTATTAAAACTACAGTTGACATGTAACAAGGCATGCAAAGACAACTGTACTGCCTGAACCGATACACACATTAACTAACCAGTGACTACCAGCTTCGTGTTACTCTAGAAAGACTGACACAGCATATTTTTGTCCAATCAGCGTGCTTACTGAAAGTTATCACTAATTTTACTTTACTATCGTTTTTGTAGCAGAAATTGTTGCTTTTCTGTTCAAAGTAAAAACAAGTCAATTTTCACATTTTGTTTTTTAACTTTGATGCAATTATCATAATTACATGTTTTTCTGCTCAAGGCTGTCATACCGTGCAAATCTCATATCAGCCAATATCTAATTAAGGACAAAAAATCTGATCTAAACTCAATGATGCTGTGTGTATTAATTCAGGAAACAATCAGTTTCCTGAATTAACTGATTAATTCCTTTTCTAAGCTTATTTTTACAGATTTAACCAAAATAACAGAGACAAATATGAAAAGATTCTCAAAATGTGTTTCATATTGGGAGAAGGTTTTAGAAATATTCACACTAAATGTTTGCAAATATCATTACTTGTGATATCTAGATATTAAGGTAGGTATTGTTGAGACGTTTACTCCAGACACGCACCATACATGCACGCACACACATCTACGGACACAAAGATTCTGCACAAAAGCCTTTTGTTTCATACGGACACTTTCTGTAGAAACGAAACTTAACTTTAGCTCATCGTCTGACCACTAGGCAGTGACGTAACACACCAGCAGACCAGGAGGCGGACTTTAGGATATAAGCAAGGTGTCTTCCGTGTTTGAGCAGATGCTGTATAGATTCGGGCCTTTACACTTGACATCCACATAAGCCTGTAAGGGTAAGCGTCTCTTTCTTTTTAGCGCTAAAAAGAATAAAATAAGTAAACTCTGATTGTTCTGTGTTGGCTGATTTCCTGTTCGTGTGCTCACACGTTTTGGGTCCGTCGAGTTTAAATCACAACAGTATGAAAGGGAATGTATTTTCCCCCCATCCCTTTCTGCAAAAACAGAAAGGGATTGTGTGTTAATTAGAAGTAAACACACAATATTCTGATGGTTTTTTAGCACATTTACTTTCATTAACAAATTTCAGCACACAGTCAGATCACACCCAGCTTAAACCTGCAGAAGGGCAAGGTTTTTATGCCAAAACCTGCAAATTACTTTTTTTCCCCTTGATTTAAATGTCAGAAGTGGAAGCACTTTCCAAAATTCGTGGAAAACTTACAGCTGTGCTGGAGAATGAGAAATTCTCATTGAACAAAGACAAATCTACATTTTTAGGAGGTAGACTTTGGTACTATTTTTGCAAAATGGCCTACATTTGAATTATTGCATACAAATCACACATTGGTTTGAATACATTTAAGAAGAATGAAAATCCTGCATCAAAGTCTCTTGACATGCAAAACAAAAGCTTAACAAAATTGATTCAAGCCATTAGTGAAACACATCCTTAATCAATTTACATAAATTAAACGTGACTTTGAAATGTTTGATTCATGAAGTTTTTAAAAATTCATGAGGGTTTGCATTCCAGATGGTTGTAACTTCAAGTTTTCAAAAGATATGTCCAGAAAGACCAGTTTCATACTCTGTAGGGGTTTTTTTTAAATCCAGTTTCTGTTATTGACCCAGTATATCTTTGCAGTCTTTATAGGACGGTTCTACCAAAACAAAAGCCTTGTAAACAAGGTTAAAAGAAAAAATGTTTGCTATAATTGCTTTCCAGACATCATTTCACTGACCTCAGATTTCCTCTCACTACTTATCTAAGATGTTAAATCTAAGTTTTCTGCCTTCCCTTCCTACTGAAAACCTTCTTAAAGACTATGTATTTTTGCATTAAAA
The DNA here is from genome assembly GCF_001444195.1 of Xiphophorus couchianus. NCBI lineage: Eukaryota > Metazoa > Chordata > Actinopteri > Cyprinodontiformes > Poeciliidae > Xiphophorus > Xiphophorus couchianus. The sequence goes on from NC_040240.1 coordinate 21,562,832, forward strand.
CCCAGCCAACGTCCCAGAAGACACAGCCAACTGACCCGACTTCTCTTTATCATTTTCCTCTGTAGGATAAAGTGTATTCTATTAATAGTGGTGTAGAAACTTGGCTTATAGCCATGCATTTGGCCTGGTTTCGATGCCGCACTGCACAAATCTGTTGGAAAAAAGAAAATGTCTCACAAAAACTATACTGCTCGCCTCATACACAGCCACTGCTTTTTTTATGGCAAAAATTTAGGGACACTAACACATGCATGGCTGCTTTAATATGACTGTACATAACTTAACAAGAGCCAACCTGGAATACAGTTCTAAGCAACTAAAAAAAAAAAAAAAGAAGAAAAAGGTCCTACACTGTTGTTGTTGAAACCAGGCAAGACTCAAGACGGTGCTGTCAGAAAGGATCAGAGTGATAACACGCACACACACACACACACACACACACACACTTTAAACAGCGTGGGAGCACTCTGATACGCTGGAGAGCAGCAGGAGGTAAAGACCAAAAGACAGCCAATGGGAATGGCGAATAAGTGGTCAGCCTACAGCAGCCAGCCAGTCAGACAGGGAGCTCCGGCCCTGAAGGGGCGGAGCATGTCGGTTCTGCCTTCCTTGTTTCGTGTTTTTGGCTGGATCTGGGAGCCACATTCCTGCCGTTCCCCCTCTTCCACTCCTGGGCTGGTGGCTGGGTTCAATGGGTGAAGCAGGAACTGTGGGAAACTAGGAGGCAGGGTGGTGATGGTGGGGCATGGAGGGGGGCAGCTGTGGCATGAACATGCATGTATGAAATACACAGGAAAAAGCAGCCAAATAGAAATAATGCCAAATAGGAAAAATAAAATCAGAAGGCAGATGGATTTCTTTCAGGAAAAGGATTTCTATTCAATCGCTCTCAGTTTGGGAATATTCTCATAAAATTCTACATTCTGAAGCACACACAGCTGAGGCTTGCTAATTAGTGTAGCATAAAAAAAATCCTTCTTTTGTAAATAATCAAAATCTGCTTTCAACAGTCTTAAATATCCCAACTCAGACCAAAGACACACTTTGGTTACAGTCCTCAAAACAACAGCTGTAAAGCCAAAAGAGCAAATTACATTGATGATAAAGTTATTCATCCATGGAGATATTTTGAAAATGCTGGAACAGTGTCAAATATGCCTTTCTTTACCAATGTCCAGAATAATTATTTCCAAAAGGTTTACCTGCCTTCCCAGTTTCCTGGCAGCAAAACCTGATGCAACATGAAAAGGACAAAATGTTCTAGCTTAACAAATATCCGAGTGATAATTACTGGTGCAGAGAAATGCATTAATATATACTCACTGGCCACTTTATTAGGTACTCCAGTCTAATTGCTCATTAATACAAAGAGTAATTTAGCCAATCAAGTAGCAGAAACCCAATGAATGTAGGCATCTGGAGACAGTAAACATCACTTCAACCTCCAACAATGGGTCAATGGAATTTTAGGCTGCATTCACACCATCCCTGTTACGTTAATTTTAATCAAACTCTCCTTCATTTGCAGTGAAACCCAAGTGGACCAGACACTGCTCCTAAAGCAGGAAGTACACTACAAAACAGGGCATCCTGGGTAAATACAAAAAACACAAACCCATGTGTCGAGCGCTAGCAGGAGAAAGGACTTGTGGACTTTTTCCAAAGATAAATACAAAATGCTACAACCGGTAAAGTCTGATGCTACTCCATTTTAGTTTACATTTCATGAAGAAGAAAGAGCTTTCTTCAGAGGTTTGCATATTGCTTCCTTCAGTGGTTCTTGGTGTGGAGCACCGCCACTGCCAAGGGGGTAAACAGGTTGCTCAAAGGGTTTGGTTTGTTTGACACAATACAGTGTAAAAGCAAACCATACAAGCTGAAAATGTAATGAATCTTGCACATTTGCTCCCCAATCAAACAGTCTACCGGACTATCAAGGGCTTGGATTTACTGTGGCCCAGACTGGTCTATCAGGAGTATTTCAAAAACTGTTAATCGGGATTTTTACGCACGGCACTACTATCTCTCAGCTATACTGAGAAAAAATTCCAGCGAGCAGACAAAAATGTTGGAACTAGTTTAAGATGACATAAAGACAGCAGTGCCTTAAATAAGTACTTATTATAATATGCAGAATATCATCTCTAAATGCATGTTGGACCTGAAAGCAGATGGGTTACACCTACATAAAGACCACAGTGAGTGCTGCTCCTGTCAGAACAGGAAAATGAAATTGCACACAGGCTCTCCAAAACCGAACAGCAACAGTAGACATGTTTCCTGTACTGATGAATCTGAATTGTAGCTTTGAGTTCTAGAAGGTTGGGTCCAAATAGGGAGTAAACTTTGGAGCTATGGACCAATTCTGCCTTCTAATAATAGTTCAGACTGGTGGCAGTGGAGTAATGGTGAGGTGTTATTTTCTTTCCATACTATACACCCCTCAGCTACTTACCTGAGTATTGCTCCTGTCCCTGTTCATCCCTTTAAGACCAGTGTACGCATCTTCTGATGGATGAAGTTCAAACACTCCCAACCGGTCCGGGTAAACATAAAAATGAGCTCATTCTACTCCAATAGCTTCCATAGATCTGATCTCACTTCTTTGGTGTTTTGGAACAGGATAATCCTATCACAGACTTGCAGATGACCTATCTGCAGCATCCCTGATGCTATTATGTTAAAGTTGCAGTATTATGCATTTTCCATATAAATATTTGACTTGAAACTGACTTTAAAACTTCTACTCTTTCTGAAAGTCATCACAACATAGCTCCTCTATTAACCCTTTCACAACATTTTTATCAGCATTGCACTGAGAAGTGGCTCATATAATGAGCTCATCAGATGTGCAGTTCCACCAGATGTTTGCTAATTGCTCCTGGCTAGTCTGAAGGAGCTGAGTGGGGGAGTCGCAGGGGAGGGTTGCTCTGTAAGGCAGAAGTTTGGAAGCTTAGAAACTGCAACTCTGAGAAGAAGCTGCACTGCAAAGTCAGCGCTCGGATCACCCAGGTGTTTAGCACAACTGAATGGTTGCCACAGGAGATTCAAAGATTTCTTAAACATGTATAAAGGAATCGAGGTAACCCCCCTAGGTACGTTTTTGATGAGGGAATAACATTATAAAATGATGTAAAGCTCAAAAAAGTCGATTAAGGCAGTTCTGAAGGCAAAGGGAGGTCCAACCGGCCAGATATTCTCGACAACATGAAATAGAGAATAGGAAATGTTTACTTTGGTAGACATGGAACTGGGAAAAAAGCACATGAAGAGTATTTGGAAAAGAAGAAGATCGGAAGGTTTTGGTTTAAGCAGTTCATTGAAGGTAGACGGCTCCGTTCTTCACACTGTCCATGTTTTAACAAGGTTGTTCTCACATTAGTGTCTACTTGGACTTTCAGTTTGTGGTACTCAGTTTGTTTATTCTTGTGTGTAAAAATGCATTTTATTTGCTGAGGAAAGGAAACAAATTAAGTTCAAATAAATAAAAAAAAATCCTTGTAAAATTCAGATTTTTATTGCAGTTTACTTTCAAACATTTAAGTGAATTAGGGTTACAAACCCACGACTGCTGGCATAAAGTGTCCTTTTCTTTTTAAGTGCTTAAAGGGATTGGTTCATCACTAACTCGTCCTAAACTCAACTAGAAATACAATTTGTACCTTTGAACATGAAGTCCGAGTAACAGCCCGGCTTCTAATTCTCCCTTTGGATCTCCTTCACCCATTCAAACCCTTGTTCTGTCATTCAGGAGTGAATTGAGAAGCAGGCTTTATTCGTCTCTTTCTCGATTTTAGGAGGGTACGTGGGGGAAATTTCTTGCTTTTGAATGGAACCAAGGAAGGCAATAAAGTTGCAGCAAAGAACACTATGCTCTCAATCTCTTATGATGGGAAACAAATCAACCGATTCTGTGGTGTAAGCTACAGGGCTCTAGGTTTCACCCAAGATGCCCTTGCTATTAAATACACCTTATCTCTTTCCTAAATGCATTCATTTATAGCGTAATACTTTTAAATTTTCTCCAAACTTAGATAAAACCTCTCTTTACCCACACTCTGAATCAACTTTGCAAAGGATTTTTGTACCTGTCCCTCAACTGAACCTTAAAATTCCTTAAATACAATAACATCCTGGGTGTTGTAAGCCTCAGTGCAGACTGGTGCATAATAAAGGTTTGGTTCCAGTGAGAGCGCAGAGGTCAACAGTCAAAGTCAATGTTACTGAATGAATTAAAATGAAATCCAAAAAGCACCGGGACAGAGGAGGGAAAGATTTTTAATTTTACTTCAGGATGGATAAGGGGAGGAAGAGGAGGAGGAAGCTGGAAAGGGGTGGATGATTGAAGAGGAACATGATGGCGAAGTGAGGTACTTCTTGAACAGATTAGTTTTCAACCTCGAACACTCAGTGGAGAGCGGCAGTTCTGCTCTGACAGGAGTGGGAAGGTCGTTTCAGGTTTGAGGAGTACTGATGAAGGTGCAGACTGATGGAGTTTCGGCCAGACCTTCACCGGCCAATGCAGTTTGTTGCTTTTGCCTATGTTTCACATTTCATTTTCCAAACAATTTTAAGAATTTGTTTTCACAGCATGAGCAAGCAGCCTCTGCGGTCTCTGCTGAAGAGGTCTTTGCGTGTCAAAACATTCATGCCTTTCGACCCAGTTGGCACCGAATTCTCAGCTGATTCTCATTACAAAATTATTAATAATCTACAATATGTCAAAAACAAAACTTTGTGTCTCAGTTTTTGTAAGAATAAGTGCTCTCTTTATTCAGCCCCTGGCCAAAACACAGCAAGGCAATACTGTGCAACAAAACTTGATTAAAATATTATTTTTATACGTCTCTTATTAGCCGAGTTACAAACTGGCATACAATTTCTATTAAATTGCCACTTGCTGATTGTAGTTTAACATAACAGCTCCCTTAACCCCCAAATCAATTACAATAACATACCATCATTTTAGCCTTTTAACTTGCATCAGGTTAGAAAGCTTTGTCTTATACTAAAATAGAAAAATGAGCAACAGACTAAATATCTCAAACTATATTCTGTTTTATTCTTAAAGTATAAGTTATTTAATTTGTAAGCAATCAAAATCAGCAAATCTTTGATAAGTTCCACTCAGTGAATTGAATAAACTTTTTTTGCTCTCTGTATTTAACCCATCAAAACAGATGACAAACATGGAAAATCATAACTATGTAAAACAGCCAGATTTGAAGTGAGTAGTTTGCTCTTTATATTGCAGTGCTTTTAAAAAACTTTAAATATGTCACACTGGTAGATTTGCGTCTGTTCCTTATTTAGTCCGTTTCTCTCCATTACATGTATTCATTTGATTAGTTAAAATGTAAAGGTTTTGCAGAAAGAAATAGTTTCAAAAGTTCTTAGTCCAGCATCTAATGGTCAATTTTCAAAGAACTCATGTTAAAAACTATACAAGGGCGGTTACCATCCAAAAACAATATACAACCTTAATTGAGAACAGCTTCGAGGTTTCAGTATTCATCTAATTGTTCTAAAAATCCCAAATCTGGTTCTGATTATGCTCATCAGAAAATGTAGAATAAACATTCATGAGTGCAGCTTAAGTAAAATTAAAGTTTAATTCAAAGTGTACTCAGTAATTTGGTTGTTGATGCAAATTAAAAACTTTTTTCAGCAGAAAGTCAGCTTATGCCCCAGCCACAGTGACTCAGTTTGAATGCATCTGGGTGATCTCTGTTCCCTGCAGTAATACTCATTTTGGCAAGAAACCAGCAAAAAAGCCCGGATGTTCCTAAAAACAAATTTAAATTCAATTAATTTGCCTAGTAAAAGAGCAAGGAGTGCCTGACTAATTTGGAAAGCCCATTGCCTCCGGCGGCTGGTGAAGAAACACAGAAGTTCCTATCCTGTCATGGAGATGAGTCAGGCAGAGAAATGGCAGAATGGTGCAAGTCCTGAGCCGCCTAAGCCTATAAATAGTCTCTGTGGCTTACGCCTTGTCTACACTTCACCAAAACTTGGATTTTTCAACCACAATAAAAAGTGAAGGAGGAAACATATGAGCTTAAGTGTGCTTGCTTATTGCACAAGTTTATAATTCCCTTTGTCTGAATACTGTCTGGAGCCACATACCGTAGGTAGAACAGGAGTAAAAATATTTAGTAATATTACCAGGGAAATTTCCAAGTGTTGCTCCATGTGTAAAAAGACTGATACATCACTATCATTAACCTTGAAAATATTTTTTAGAGCATAAAATGGAAAAAAAAATACCATACCAGTTCTCATTATTATACACTCACTACAGGGTTTCTCCCAGTATATTATAGGCATGGCGGCCCACCATGCTTTACGAGACCCACCGCCAGGGTAAGCTTTTCTTGTTTATGTCTTTAGGAAAATAATAATAAATATTTTTTTTTTTATTGTTTTTTTTTGTTTTTTTTTAAGTCAGATTGCAAGCGTCTCTGTTGCTCTGAGTGTTTCACTGGCGGAGCAGATTTATTCTAAAAGATATGTTTATAGAAGATAGATTTATAGTTTATGCATTTCAAGCCGGACCAATCACACTGCTGGCACCTCTGCACGTTGCCTCACGTGCTACAGCAGCTGAAAGTCTTAAGTTCACCTCAGCGCTGATCCCGCGCCTCCTTTCACGCAAACTAAACACAGGATGACTTGTATAGATATTTACATCAACCCCCTGTGAGGAATTATGTTTCTTTCCAGAGTTTTTGATCAAGGTAGGAGTTTAAACCCCAACGCATTAGCTCTGGTTGCACAGCTCTATGTTAACCGTAGGAATAACTTGTAGTGGCACTTTCAGAAGTGCATTGAGCAAGGGGTGAGAATGATTTATATTTGTGGACAAAGAATTTTGTGCGGCTTTTCCATCTCAACATGCTGTCCAGCGCACGGCTCTGTCTGCGCTGGTAAAGCTTATGTATGTGGTCCATGTTGACCGGAGCGGTAGTGGGTTAAAGAACCAGCGCTAACCTCATCATGCAGGTTCAGCCCAGTGAGGAGCTTTCGCGCTCGCTTCGTAGTCACTCATCACGCTGGTTTTATATTATTTTATTATTATATTTAGTATTATTTTTCTGGTTACGAAGCATCAAACCATATTAAATGCTTTGTCTACTTAGTCAGACAGAGTTAATGTGCGTGGCTGTGCAAAGATCTGAGAAACTCATCCCATAAACTGGACCAACCAAAATAGTTTCTGTGTCCCCTTGTTAAAAACTCAACAGACAAGAAATGGAAGAGCTACTAATGCCACATTAGCAGCATTAAATTAAATCTCCCATTGTTGTGAATCTCTGTGAAGTGCAGCGGATTTAACCCATGCAGGGTCCAAGGCTGCTTGAGGTCTTGAGCAGAATTTGACTTAGGGGCCCCGCTTGCTGCTAAAAACATCAGCATCTCTAACAGCTTCTATTAGATTTAGTGAAATCTGGGAGAAGGGGAGTAGTTTAATTGGCTAACCTAAAAAGCAATAAGTTGTAATTGCAGTTTAATCATTTGTATTTGTGGGCAAACAGAGCTCAAACTTAAAGATTAAACTCACAGCATCAGATTGTTGCTATGGAAACAAACAATTCAACTATTAATATTGTTCTTTGTACTTTTACAAAGTAAACTTGCCAGCTCCTTAAAATCTTACATATAAATGTTAACCAATTTAAAATCTTTTAATTTATGTATGCAGAAACCATTAAATCAAACTTAGCAACATTGATCATCTCAATAAACAAATGTGACATTTATGTCTATGTGGTCTGTGTTAAAATATTAGCATTTATGGGTCCCTGAAGCAATGGGGGTCTTATGGAGCTGCTGACTTAATTTGGATTAAACAAAAGTGCAAATAATTAATATTCATTTTAATTGTGTTTTTTGATTTGTTGTTTTTAAGACTAGTTGTAGGTTTAAATATTGTTTCACTGGCAATGTCTTCCCGTAACATATAATTTACCCAGTAATATTTTTACTTTTCCTGTCTACTTAACATCTTTTAATACAAAAACATGATGAACCACCGGTGGACCGCCTCAGAGCCCCGACCACCGGGCTTAGCAAGTTTTCTGGGGAAATCCCTGCACTATATTAGATTTTCCATCTAAAGGCCTTTGCAAAACTTGCCAACATGCCAAGAAGAGAACTTGATTCATGCGCTTGGTAGTCGGGATGCAACCAAGAGTTGCAGGATAGCGGCTAATGAGACCAAAGAAACGCAACCTTTAGAAAACACAGTTCTACCACAGGAACCTCTCTAAGAATGAGACTCAGCCCTATGAAAACTATTTTGACCAAAGTTTTACATGAGATGACAACTTTTCTACACATTACAGATTTTCCTGAGATGACTTTTCAGTTCTTTTGGGAATGATCAAAGCTTTAGCTGCAAACCAAGGTCTCTGTGTGTACTCCTTTGTGAATAAAAATACTTATGTTACGTCAAAGAGATTTCGGAAACACTGCTAACATTTGCAAACCCAACAGAAGTTGAAAGTATTAATGGATAAAGCGTACACTATAATTATCAGGAAGGCTAAACAGAGTGCAACTTTTCTGTCCAGCTCTCTCTCTCTCCCACACCCTGAATGCTGAATGAATCAGTGCTGTTAATCCTTTCTAGAAGGTGACATTCCTTCTCTGATGGTCTATTGCAACCCAAGCTGAACTTTAGATTCCTAACTTTGGGAAGTGACTACTCTTATCTAAACTATTGAACAAACGTGGGGAAGGGTTCAGCCGATTATGTAACCCATCATCAGCTGCAAGTTTTGTGTTTCTACAAGCTTGGCCCATTCATGGAGGCAATAGGTCCAGGAGGAAACAATACATATTCCTTTCCCGAGCAACAACTTCAAGGAATCCAAAGGAATTCCCAAGCCAGACACGAGATATATTCCCTCCGGCATAGGGTCTTCCCTGGGGTCTCCTCATGCATGTAAGACCTCTAAAGGGAGGAGTTCATGGGCATCCTGATCAGATACCTCAACTGAATCCTTTCAATGTGGAGAAGCAGAGTCTCTACTACACATGATGGCGCTTTTCACCCAGTCTCTACCGCTGAAACCAGCCACCACGAGGAGGAAGCTCATTCCAGCAGCTTGTATCCTGGATCTTGTTCTTTCAATCATGATTTATATCTCATGACCATAATGAAGTGCCGGAACATAGACGGACCAGTTAATCCAGAGCTTTGATTTTCGGCTCAGCTTTTTCTTCACCGCACCACACCAAGAAAGCACCTGCATTACTGCAGATGAAGCCCAGCAGGTCCTTTGGTTAGAGACTGTTTTCTTTGCAGGAGAAAAACAAATTGATATATGGCAAATACTTAACAGAGTGCAGGTACTGAGATTCAGTGAGAGCCAATGAAAATACAATAAAGAGAACAACCAATGCCAAACCTATATTCAACTCAATGCTCTGTAAATTAATCGATTGCAAGGCAAGTAAGGTAGTCTACTTCCTTGGCTCCATTAAAAAAAAAGTAGTTCAAGATCATGTTTAATAGAAAAACCACCCAGGCTTGCACTTGCTTTAAAGAGCAGTCACTTCAACTCCCTGGTGAAAGTGACAGTGAGCTGCTCTGAACTACAGTCAGAAACCTGTTTTCTGGAGGAGCCTCCTATGCACACACTGAAAGTGAGCAAACTCACTGTAAAATACTACTACGGCTGTTCGGTGGTAAGCAGCAGGAGTCGGGCTCTTTGCAAAAACCCAAGAGTCTGTCTGTTCGGATTTCTGTAACAGTGGTTCCGCACATGGAGAAAGAGGTCACTATGACAAATACCTGCACTACTTTGCCCCGCATACTGCGCATCTCAACAGGGTGGGAGCTGCAAAAAAAAAGAGAAAATACTCAATCCTGCTGATTTCAAATATGGCTTTACAGGGAGGCAAAAGCTTAGCACCAGTTCATGTATAATTTACTTCATATTTGGAGAGTTTGGTTTGACAGCTATATTCAGAGCTACATGTGAAAAATTCAGAAAGGGAGTAAAGTGGTGTGGTTGTCTTCAGAAAAGAAAAGCAGCTCTCAGAAGAGACGTAAACATCATTCATACGTGATTTAAAAACGCCTCACGTTTGAGCCACTTTTATTCCAATAGTATGGTCAAAAAGAAGAGGAGCTGTTTGTCCATTTCTCTTTTTCCAAGATTATACAGAGAACTGTATAATCCTGATAAGACTGACTGAAGCGTTTCAGAATGTGTCCAGCATAAAATAATTTTCTAGTCTTTTTTAAAACCACACATAAAAAAAGTGAAATACCGCACTGGCCTTGGTGGAGAATGTGTTCGTTAGGTGCTCTTATTCATCGTTTTAATTGTTTGAGATATTTGCAGCAATGTGAATCTTTCAGAGACCAGAAAGGAAAAGTAGTAAAAAAAAGTAAAGTGTAAATGAAGGAAAGTAAAGAAGTAAAGTAAGGAAACAAAAGCCCAGGTTAGTGTAAAGGTATACAAACTGATCAAAGAATTCTATTAAAATACAAGTAACCAAAGAGATTTTACCAGTCTGAAATAAATCAAATCCTAATCACAAGCTTTACAGTACATACTTTACTATACTGATTTGAGATCCACCGTAACAAATTCTTCCAATAATCCAAAAATATGTAGGACAGCTTGGATTTTATAGCACACCAATCAGGTACAAAAGCCAGTACCGATTCTCAGTCTTCTCTTAGATGCAATCAAATAGATCTGAAACTTTATCTGGGTTTTTATTTAATTTTATGGACTATAACAAATTGATTCAATAATGATCAATTATCATGAGGTAATAAAAAAACGTACCTCATGTTCCTCTTGATGGAGTAAGTTTCTCTTACAGAATAGTTTTGGTATTAGTTGTTTAGTTTGGCTCATGCATCAGACCAATGTAGTTTGGTTCTAAACTGTTGCACAGTCTGTTCACATTTTAAATACACACCCATAAAGTGACATCAAAACAAAACAGCATGACCCTGGAGCTACAACAAAATCAAACCCTGCAAAAAGTGAAACTTATTCCTACTTCCACCATTATATTAAAATATAAATCCATATATTGTTTTGCTTTGCTAGGACAAAACTTTGCTTATTTCAAGTATATAGAAATATATGGAATGACTTTTTTTTTATCCTTTTTGAATTAAAAGTCTAGTTGAATCCTGACATTCACCTGGAGATCCATGACGTTATCAGAATCCCTTCAGCAGAGCATCTGAAAAAGACTAATAAACCAAACACCAATTGGAAAAAGGAGAATGTCAGCGATGTGGTTCTGAACCTGCTGAAGGCCTGCAGTAATCAGCCGGGGTATCATCCAAAAGCTCCGTACTTTCCTCAAAGGAACTAGACCTGTAAAAACCAGCGGTTAACGGGGATCTCAAATGATTCTAATTTCTGACACATCTGAGCTCGACCTCTTGGCCTCTGACAGAAAACCTGCCATTATTCACACACAATGTTATTTTCCTTGTAGTCTAATTCAATGCAGTAATAATAGGTTAACATCTATTAGCATTCAGAGATGGAACATATCTGGGTGTGCCTTCTTTACTTTCTCATTGTTATAAGAAATCTTTGAGTGTACTCTTCCATTGACTACTTCTATTCTCGGTTTCATTCACTCAGTCCAGCAGCTTTGTGACAACACAGTCGCATTTAATCTAATTCTTTTGCTAGATCGTCCTTATCAGGGATCCTTCCTTTTAGCCTGCTTCAGATGAAACTGATCGGGTTCTGGAATTGATTGGAGCATCGGTTTTCGCCCCAGGTTCAATTCCCTTGATATCCTTTTTAGACTTCTTTTCTAAAAATGTGAAAGGGACAGTTTTGTGAAGAAGAGTAACATTCTCCCCACTTGGATGTGAAACAGATTCTTTCATTCGAGCTGAATAAGCCTCCATTGGGGGGTATCACATTCAGCACGTTTGGTGTGATGGTTGCCTCAGCAGCACAAGGGGTTTGTTGAAGTGTTAAGGATTGCAAAAGGATTAACTATTTAACAGAATATTTTCAAGCTGAGGTGCTAGCTAAATGCATCCTATTATTTAAAATTGCAAAGTATATTACATAGTGAAGTGGATGATGTTTTTCTCACAGAGATGCAGTGATTAGGCTTTTCCTGGTCGATGAAAGATTACAATTTTCTTTCAGATTTGGCGTACTGATTCACAGGTTTTAATTATAACAACTGTATGCGAAAAGAAAAAAGCTCCAGCCAACAATTAAATAAAAAAAATCATTTTGAAACCAACAGGAATTACAAGATCACCACCCATCATGCAATAAAGCAAATTTTTATTAACCACAACTCAAAAAAGTGCATCAAAGTATGAGAATTTGGGTGAAGTGTTTATAGAGTGAAAATTGTGAGAGATTTTAGAGGAATAAATAAATTAAGATTTTTCAGTATTTCACCTGCTGATCATCATTTAAAGACAGATCATGGGAAATCAGATTCCAATACTTGCCAGATTGATTGGTGCATTTCAGCAGAGACTATTCTTAGTCAAACATGTGTTAAACAGACCTAGTCAGGATCGGTTCCTGGTAAAGTTCTTGTTAAAAACTAAATGCACTGGTTGAGGAAAAAAGAACAATATGACAGAGCCACAAAATTAGGCGTTAGCAAAGTGCAGCTTAGGGCAAAGACCAACCACAGCACTACTTTTTCTGCCGATGCCACTCCATGTCTTGTTAACAGGACAGGTTGGCGGTATATCTCTAAGCTAAAGTGGAAGGTTGCTGATTGGTGTTAGAAGATGTGACAGATTCTACTTTGTATACTCAGATAATCCACCACAGTGTCCATTAAAAATGCTACAGCACAATATTTTGGCATATTTTCAGAAAATAACAGAGAAGCAGGTAACACAAAAAGGGGGTTTGGTGTCTGCTGGAAAACTTGATTTTATATATATATTTCTGCTTGAGAAATCCAATACCCATCCAGGCCTATTTGGACCTTTCAATTATCTCCTCAACAAATAATAAACAAAAAGTCATAAAACTTTAATAAAAAAGCCCTTTAGTTTTAGAATGAAACATGTTCAAAAAATTATAGCTGCTTCCTACTATGCACTTATAATTATTCAACCAGTGTGCGATTTGAATTTTTATTTCTTGTAAAGAAGCAATCAAGGGATTTTTTTAGTCTGATGAAGAATGCTGAAAGCAGTTAATCCCTTCACGCTCACTGGCCCAAATCCAGGTGAAGGGAAAACTCCTCTGCAGGTTTTTAAATGGCACTGGCCCATTTATAAATCACCTTTTGAAAGCACCCAGCCACACAATTCAGAAAGGGTGGTGACCATTGTAAAACGCAGTTCCTAACTTCTGAGCACCATATTCATTTTCAGCTTTTTTGTCTGGTATGAAGCAACTTTTTTTTTTTTTTTTTAATCACCATGTGCTACACACCACATCAAGGTTAGAGAAGTTATAAATGCAATTTTGCATTTTTCTGACCACTACTTTCTACGTATGAAAGAGTAACCTTAATTCTACCTTTTCAAGCTTGCCTACAACACCCTGACAGGTCAACCATGTTTTTTCCTCTGCTGGGTTTGTTGGTAACAAATCAGGTGGGAAACGCTCTCAAGCTTTAAGTCACAGCTGCGAATTTTCTCTGCAGCAAATTATACTCTGCGACGTAGTTGCTATGTATTCAGAGATTTTCTGCTCCTCCAGCGGAACCAAGGGCCTGCTTCATTCCTCCACCTGAATCAGACTGTAACTACGATGTGTTTCATAGAAACGTCGCCTGAATAGAAAGCTTCCCTAGCCCTGACACAGAGCTGTTTTGTTTTTCTGCGGGCTGCAGCCAAGAAACAATTTTCCATTTGCACTCAGCCTGTGTGAGCAACTGATGGGAGTCTAAAAGGCCAGAAGATTCCTGTGATTCCTAAACATGGAGAAGAGCAGGTTTGAATGGCGTGGTTAATTTAATCTGTCCAAAATGAAAATAGAAACCAACTTAAATTATCTCCTCGCGGTTGAGTCCTTCTGCCAAACAGTCTTGCTCCTGTTTACATTCATTCTCCCCCCACATTCCCTTCTGCTCATGAGATAATGAGTTGAATTGTGTCCAGAAAAAAATTTTGATCTTTGAACTGCATAAAGTTTTATCACTTTGGAACTTTATCCTGGTGGACATTTGTGTAAAATGCAACATACAAATTCTTGAGCTGTGGCCAAAATTCCGTTCTGCAAGGTCAGAGTGATCCTGAACTTTGACCACCAAATTTTAATCAGTTCATCCCTGAGTCCAAATCAATATCTGTGCCAAATATGAAGAAATTCCCTCCGGATGTTCCATGTTGATTGTGTTACGAATAACAACTGAAGCTGGCAGACAGGAAATTATATATATATATATATATATATATATATATATAAAAACAACTCTTAAGCATTATGCTTGCATTTTATTTTTCTAGTCTACATTTTTTGTGGAATAAATATAGAGAGCAGAATCCCCTTTTTGACAGTTAACTAACCAATGTCAACAAACATCCTCACTTTGAGTTATACAGCAAACTTTTCTGATTTTTTTCAGATGCCCTGGGATATAGTTTAACCTTTCAAAAACAATATATTTACTTAAGGGAAGATAAAAGACTAAGAACATTTTGCAATAATAGCTGCAACTTTAGACACCAAAAGTGAAGTAGATTGTGCTCAGCAGTTACCAAATTCAGGGGATAATATTTCAGTTCTTTGCAGAATCACATACATTCAAGTACAGAGTTCAAAGAGAGGGTTGGGGTAGTTAAAGAACTCCTGTAAAAGTTAATAAAAAAATTAATTATCCAATTTTCAAACAATCAGCTCTGACTGGTCATCAGAAATTCTGATACCAATCATCAAAACTGAAAATGTCCACTATTTTTTTAGATCAATATGCAGCATGTTCTTTAGTTAAAAATAACACAGAGGTTAGGGAAATAATGCCACACTGTTTGATTCAAAACTACTACCTCCACAAAAAACATGCACTTTTACAAATAAATATACACATTTTTGTCTATGTTTGTTATAATTGATTGTCACAATAATTGAATTTCATTCAGACTCGGGAGTGAGTTTGAATGAGTCATTGTCCTTAAAAGGAAAATAAGAATTGGAATGTCAGACTTCGAAGAAATTCGGAAATCAATATTGACAGTTAAATAACTTCCATTCATCTATCTTCTGTACCTGCTTCCCCTAGTACTCTAAGATCAAATGTTGTTCTGCATTTGATCATTTCCCAAAATCTAATTTAGCCACTTGAAAACATTTCCCAGCAATTCACTAAAGCTGCACAATATATCAAATCAAAACTGTCATACAGTTGCAGTTCCAAGGACATGCTGGATGCAATATTTAGCAGGACATTGTATTTCAACCATACTTGGGCATGCTTTGCATATTCTGTGGGTCACACACACACTGTCCTCAGACTGTACAGACTGTCTACATTTTTCGTGACCAAAAAATACTTTGTTTCCCACAATCCGAATCAATACTAGCAAGTTTGATAAGCTAGGAGGGCACCTAGCCCCGTTTCTTCTCCACCAAGGCAGTCATTGTACACATATCGGTGGGGCACAAAGTCTGGAAGATGCACGTCTTTCAAAGTAGTTGCACAAACTGTTAAACTTATAAGTTCAGCGAGGCATAAAAAGCAGTCTGGTGTGAATACTGTTTCATGTCAGGTATGTAGTGATATGTAGTGGTCATATGATACCTGGTACTTAAAAATTCAAGTATCACATAAAAATTGAAGTATGTCCAGTGGGCATCTGCATTGAGTCCACTTTGAAGATGTGTGAACTTCTGTGGACTGAAGTACACCCAAGTCTGTGGGGGCCTTAACATTCTGCAAGCCAATAATATACACTCACCTCGCATCCACCTGCAAGTGCATGCGTTCATTGCAAGATAATCACCAATCACTTGGCAGTAACTCAGTACATTTTGACATCTAGACATGGAAAAGACACTCAGTGAAGTCCAAACATCTGAATGCTGCTTAGTGCCATGAGCTTCCAGAAACTTCTGATCAACAAATCCTCACTTTGAATGGCGGCCAACCCCAAAAAAGTTTAGTGAATGGCAGCTGTGTGTATAACATACTTTGGAGGAATGGAATACCATCTCTAAAACAGCCATATCTTAGTTGCCAGGTCAGAATTAGGGATAAACGGCATGATACCACAGAGCCGTTGGGGCTGGTTCCAACAGTAGAGCCTGCTGGTGGTGGTGGTGTAATGGTATTTAGAATATTTTCTATTCGGTATTCTATTCAAGTCCTGAGTGGGCAATTTATGCTTTTAATTGGGCAATTAATTTTCTAGTCAGACTTTGAGCCCCTTCATTCAAACGGAGCATCATTTAAACACCATAACCTGAATATTGTTGCTAAACATGCCCATTAGAATGCACCTATCTTCTGATGCACCATCTCATAAGGCTCTAACTGCACTCTTTTTTTTTGTCATTTTTTTCTCCGAAGAGTTTTTGCGGCGCTAGTGGCTCGTATTTTTTCCACAGTAGGCAGACAGGAAGGAGGGTGAGGAGAGGGGGGAAGACATGCGGTAAAGGTCGTCGGGACCGGGAGTCGAACCCGCGACGTCCGCGTCGAGGACTAAGGCCTCCAAACGTGGGGCGTGCTAACCCCCTGCGCCACCACAGCACGCCCCCTAACTGCACTCTTGAATATGATTAGGAGTTATCTGTTCTCCAAAAGTGAACCAGCCACCACATCACATCTTTTGTGGATGAGGTGCTAAAGTTCATAAAGGTGGTAGGGATATCTTGAAGACAAAACAAACAAAAAAAAAAAACGATTCAGGAAAATGTGAGTTATTCACAACCAATTTGATCAATAATATCACAATAGCATGCTGTAGACTAGTGGAACATGAACATGGAAGATTGCACTCTTAAAAATATGTTTAAAAGGGAGTTTGACAGACCGCATGAGCTGACATCAGTTTCACAGAGAACTACAGTATGTCAAAAACAAGGTGTTAAAGTGGGCTCAAGTCTCACCTCTTGACATGCAGGCAGCAATAATATGGTGCTTTCTAGCCTTGGAAAAGAACACTCCTTTTGTCAGCTTATGAAGAACAAAATATAAAATGAATCAGAAAATGTGTAGCCAAATCTGACTATGAAATTTATATGGTCTCAGAGTGACGCTACAGAGAACGTTGGAAACTCATTTAATTTACTTGCTACACTGTTAACCTGTTTAACACTGATGGCTTCCACTTGATTTTAGAAGTTTTATGGCTGCTCAGCACAGGATTTGCTGTCAAACGGCAATAGAGACAAAGGAGCGCGTGGAGCGGCCGAGGCAGATTTCGAGATACAGTCTCGCGTCCGCAAAGTTCCACTGTACGAGCGCGTAAAAGCTGAGAAGGTCATAAAGGAGGGGTTGGAGGAGAACTGAATAAAAAATGTAGAGCTGAAGTTCTCGTACACAGAGCAGCTTGATGTTCTGCTGGAGCTTCTCATGAATCTGGACGGCAGTGTTTGCGGGCAGCCCCCAGGTGTGAACATGAGGAAACATATGAATATCAATGAGAACGCTGATGAAAAAGGGGCAACTGTGCTCAGTGAGCTTTTTCTGGATAAATGAGGGTTTGAAACAAGATTTAAATTAACGATCCAGACAAGGAGACGTTTGGTGGTGGTGGGAGTGTGTGGGGGGAGATGGTGCTTCAACAATTCACAGTTCAGGGGCGGAGGGAAGCTAATCTAAGATAGGTTGTTTTTTGAGGTTTTTTTTGTCTGATGAGCCCATCAGTGCTGCTGGTCACTCATGTGTTTAGTAATTGAGAAACACACACACACACACACACACACACTGCAGGCTTTAATGAGAAAATAAGCAGTCTTTTCTCTCTTCATGAATAAAAAATGACTTTTGGAGATTTAAAAAGAAATAATGTAAGCAGCGGTAACAAACATCTGTTTTTGAAGTGTTTCGCTCTAAAAATTGGGATGGGGGGTGAGAAGTGACACCTCCTTTCACTGGATGATTGATGGCATTAAACAAACAAATTTGGCAACTTTTTATCAGCATAGGGAGAAATTTCTGTCAAAATGACACCTTAATAGTGCAGTCTGCATATACTTAATATAATTTCCACCTTGTAAAAGCAGGCCTGTTTATATTGGAATAAAAATCTGTTCATTTTTATTTAATATTTTTTTGGACACAGGTATCACTGTTTTTTCAAGTCGTAGTTTCAAGCCACTACATTTTAAAGTATATTTAATGACTGACCAGGTTTTTTTTTTTTTCCACAGCATGGAACATAAAGAAATACAGTGCTGCCCCTCCCCACACATTGCTGCACACCATCAGTCAGTGGGCTTACAGAACCTTTCCCTTCTCAAGAAAGGCATATTCAACTCGAACAAAGACATCATTAAAATTGCTGTATAATTGCTCTATAAAATCAGAGATTAAGCCGTACTACTAAGTTTACCTGATGTTTAATAAAACAAACATCAGGTAAACTTTAATTCTTTAAATTAAGAATTAAATTATTAATTGTAATAATTAATTAAATTAATTAATTAATTAATAATTAACTAGGAATGTCTGCATTCTCTATTCCCAAGAGAATGCAGACATTTGCTAAAACATCACAATTGAATGTATTCAAACCAACTATTTAAATGACTAAGTAGCACTCTTTAGCTTTCAGTAAAGTTTGTGGTCGACTGGTCAATGATAAATGCTAGTTACAAAAAAAAGAAAAAGAAATGGATTACGATCAGAAACCGATTTCTCATTGCTTCTCTAATCAATATCAAACGATAAATGTTATATTGTTGCAATTCATATATTTCTTTGTAAATTTGTGTCAATACCACAGCTTGAAACTATTCTTATAAACAGCCTTTTAGAACACCAATCTTTTTTTTCATTTTACAAGGGATCAATCATTAATAAAAGACACACTTCAAACTCAATTTTCAATCCCCACAAACTTGTTTAGGTTCTCTTTGAAGACAAAGGAAATCAACAGGAATCCTCCAACTCATTCCTACAAAAGCACCCCTCAAAAACCGGCCATGTGTCCAATCATTTTCTGACATTTCTTTTTTTTTCATTTTATTTTACATCCGGCTTTCAAACATCATGTGACCTCCCTCCGAGCTGTTTCAGATGCGGCTGATGAAGCAGTGGGCGGCACTGAGCTACAGATCGATGTTAAACTGATTGGCCCAGAGGGGACACACTGCAGCAACAGCTCAAAAACAAGGCGACACATTTGTCAGTGATTGGCCCGGACGGACAATTCATCATGCGGAGGACGGCGGGTTTACTGCCGGTTTGTTTCCCAGTCAAACAACTCCCTGCAGGGCTGGACGAGGACCAGCTTTCTATACCGCTCGTCCTGTAGGCGAATGCGAGAAAAAGGACGCCTGTTTCATTTTCATGTTGCATTAATATTAATCACTTTTCAAAGCTCACAGCTGACAAGCACACACCCACAACTGAGTTTGTCTTATCTCGGCTGGTAAATAACTTATTTGCATTTCTCTTCTTGCCATAGAATTGAAGTTTGCTTTTATCTTTGCATATTTATGGCAAACATGATGTTTGGATGTAAAGTAAGCTTGACATATTCTATTCTTTGCTTTCTGTTTTAACGCATGTTGAGTTTCAGATTGTGACATTTTTGGACTGAATCTCCTTTTCTTGTGTCACAATGCAAAACTCCCAAAATCTGACCTTCTCCTTGCCAGACTTTATTTTTTTTTTTTTTACAATTCCAAGTATTCAGCGTTCCCTGTTGATGTCTGTGGCAGCCTGTAAAAGCCTTTGAAGCAGAATGCAGATGACAAGATACTCAGACATTGTAATGAATAAACATTACTGTCCCTATAGCTATTATTCAGCTCTAATAGGTCAATACTGCATAACGCGAGAACCCAGAGCAATAAAGTGGAAACACAACGAGCGTCAGATCAGATGTGGACAATTCTGAGTTATCTATTATTCTTAAAATCAATATTATGGCACAGTAGTTGTTTGTATTTACATCAAGCATGGTGTAAAGTGAACCCCAAAGAAACAAGTTATTAATGTCCTGTATGTAGGGGTCTGAAATATTTCATTTCAGCCCTGAAGCCATTCCAAACAAAGCACCTTTGAGATGCTCAGGCAGCCTGTTAAACTAAAATGTGCGCTTCAAAGCTGTCTTGTAAATGAAAATGGGCTTTCAGAGGATTATTAAAGATGCATATCAACCTCTTGAGTAGAGCCTGGCAATAAATCAATAATAAAACCGTCTGTGAGCCAAGTCATTCAGGATAACCCGGTCTTCAGCGTTCTGAATCACTGGCCACAACTGTCTGGTACCGAGGTGCTCAAAGATGTAGATCTGTCACAAGATGTCATCTACCTCAGTATTTTTTTAGTGAACACAAAAGGCAGAAAGAAATGTGCACTTGCATTCCTTTTGAGCGACTTATGAAGCAAAGCATGTGGTTGCTGCATAGATGTCAACCACTGTGAAAACGTACACATCCTCAAAACATCTGAATACTTTCAGTCATTTCCAAGCCAAAAAGATTATTTGTTCTACAGCTAAATACACACGGGTGTAAAAAAAAATAAGAGCACAGTTTTGATTTGTGACAAAGATGCTGCTCAATGAAGCAGAAAAATGAAAATCTGTTTCATTAAATATATTCAGTTATGGAATCACAAAGAAAACAAAAAGGAATAGAAAGAAAGTAACACACTGAAAGACTCAGCATCAAGGCAGGAGCATTTCACTGAACACACACAATATGATTGTGTGATTGTGCTGGAAAAAGAAAATCTGATGAACTTTATGTTCACATTCATATAAAAGTCTCATGTTTACAGTTCTCTAAAAGCACCAGAGCAGTCATGATTGACCATGACATTGTGTCAAGGGAATGCAACAGAAACTAGCTTTGTCCTACATGTCTTTTTACTAAAACTTTATTAACAGATTATTGTCTGCAGTCGAACTGTATAATCTAAGCCCAAAAGGTTGAATTCCATAATCCCCATATTCCACACTGGCATAATATTGAATAAAAGCAGCTTCAAATCAAAGAAATTACCATCTACCAGCAGAAGAACTAAAAAAAATGTAAAGTGCTCAATCAGTTATTTAAGTCTTTCGACACAATCTGGCCAAATAAATACACAACTGGTTTACCTCTGTGGAGAAGATATGAGAAATGGTCAGAAATCCATCTGTCACCTTGATAAATAGGAGAATAAGCAGTGGTCCATTAGCAAAAGGGTGTTGGGATGAGGTATCAACAGCAGTTAAGAAGCCTGCATGTGGAGTTCACACATGATTTTATGGAAAATCAAAAACATATATATTTAGACTTTTCCCGACTGAATAAAAGTTCTCGAATTATGGATTTTTCTAAACTTTCCAGCTTGTGATTATGCTTCTCCGATGAGAAAAAAGTAAATTCTTGTTTGTTTCTTTTAACATCTTAACCAGAGGTGCCAGAAATAACTAAATTGGTGGGGCCAAATATTCAAATTATGGCTGTAAAATTTACAGACACATCTTCTAAATTACTTGATGCATGCATATTCAGGAGTTTTTATTTAGTACGGACAAACTTTCTCAAGATTACTTTTTTTTTTTTAAATAAACAACCATGAAAGCAGAGGAAAATATTAATGTCTTACGGAAGCATGTCCAAGGTGGAAAATCACTGAATCCTGCCAGAAAGCATTTTTCCAGCCGCAATAAATAGTGATGCAAGAAGAAAAAAAAATCTTTTTAAAGAATTTGATTTCATGGTGTGCAACGAAAGAGTCCACACAACGCTCCGGTCTTTACAGGGCAAAAGAAAAACTCATGAAAACAAAATGTGAGGCTTGTTAAATTTTGTGAGCAGAAAAAAAAACATGATTAACCAATAAAAATCCTTGAAAGAGATTTCCAATTTAGCTTCAAGGAAGCACCGATAATGATTACTTTATTCTTTATTCTCACTCCACAAAGAACAGATAATTTTTTGTATGGTAGAAAATCATGTGGAATTAGTTCCCTGTTGTCACTCAGCTCCCCTGAAACTCTCCCAGCAGACGTGGAAAGGCGGGCTCAGTTCAAAAAACAGCAACGTGGATCCGATAGGGCTGGCGCATGTGTCGAGTTTCCCCCAGCGGAGAGGTAGGGTGGACACTGACACACACACACATGTTGATTTCTGGCTAACCCATGTTCTTCAGTGACTCACTACACACACACACACACCCAATCACCACCACTACATTCACACACAACCTGGCAGCGCTCATACTCTCATTCCCAAACACACCCCCACACACGTAGCCTCTCAGTATTTCATAAAGCACCCGATAGCACTGGAAATACTTGTATGTTTGAGAGTAAGGGTGAAAGAAGGACAGAAAGGGCTGGGCATGTGTGTGCATCATGCAGTTGACATGCATGCCTTTGTTGTGTGCGTGTGCGGGTTTGTGTGAGAGAGCAAGAGAGAGAAATAAATAGCAATTTACCAGCGCAACAAAGAGTGCATGTGATATTAGCTGTCGGATAGTGTATGTGTGACTGTGGCAAGGCTCTTATGGCTGTCATGAGCCCTCATGACTGAATGCCACCGAGGGCAACACAAACCTCGAATGGGGTCTCCCCCCCATCCCTCCTCTATTGCCACAAATTATAATAATAAAAAATGTGATTTGAGCAGCAATTTTCTGCGTTAAAGAAACCAATGATGTGAACAGACTAAATGGTGAAATAAAAGCACAGACAATAAAAGAGAGCAGGCGTTTGTGTGTATGTTCCTATGCGTAGGGGTTTGCACATTTAGTGTGGCAGGTCAGGTGGCAGCAGCAAATCACAGCTGCACTTCCTAAGAATTGGCAAAATGCACGTGTCAAAGGGAACGGCAGCATGTCAGAGCAGGAAAAAAAGAGAGTGTGTGATGTGTGAATGGTAGTGAGGAAAGGAAAGGGCATGGGGCGCTTGCATGGTGCAAGTGTGTAGGGGTGTGCGTGTGTGTGTCTTGGCGTTTGTGACAAATAAATAGCAGCCAAAGAGCAAGTGAGCGCGCTCTGATTCTGAGACTGGCAGCATGACCGACTGATCCCTGCATCCATATCATAGGATTAAAAAGCCTGACACGGCACAGATACAATGGCAGTGAAATATGAGACAAAAAAGTCGGTCAATGGAAGAGGAAATGTGATTATGAACCAGAACCGGCGAGAGGAAGATAATATTAAAAAGAAGGGGGTAAAAAAAAAATCTGACACACTTTGAACACGAGCCATACAGCGGAGGTGAATGGTAACGCTGTCACCGGGCAGTATAGAGAGAAGAGAGAGAGGGGAGGAGAGAAGAGGAAGAGGAGGAGCTGCTGCCAAATATGAGCCTCTCCAATGATTTCCAAGAGCCAAGACACACTTCAGTCACACTGTCAGGAATGTTGTGGAGGGTAAAACCTGCCCAAATTCAGTTTGCACACCTGTTCGTCTGAGCCTGACAGAAATCCTCCGCCTGCACGTCCTTCAAACGACAATCAAACTGCAGCAGGTCAAAGGCTCAGCTGAAATACAGCTCAGAAACTCCACTGATATCATTTATAAGGCAAAAAGAGAAAAACAATGATGGGTCACAGCTGCATTTCCATTTGCAACTAAGTCACTGCATATGGCCTGAACCCGCATGCGAGCAAGCTGCATGCTAATTATTCATGATTTTATGTAACAAGATTTTGGGAAGGAAATTAGGTCAGAGAACATACTGTGCACAGAGGGGGTGAACGTGGAAAAAGGGAAAAGTTTGACTATAGGCGGATTCATTAGAATAGAGGAGTCTTACATCATACTGGCTTCTATGCAGTTTTTAGGTCAACTACCCAGCTGAAAGCAAAGTTATGAGGAATTTAGTTCTTCTATATGGCACACTGCACTATAAAAAGGAATTACAGAGATTAGTAAGTTTGAGTAACAAAACTTTGTTCAATTTTAAAATATCAGATCAGTTTTTAAACTTAATGTACATTAATAATTAAGATCTAAACATTATCTATTTTATTTTGAAAGCAAACACAATCTAAAACTTTGGATTAAAAATTTACTAAGGTTTTGTCTCCTGCTCTTTTACTATGCCGTGTCCTGCAGAGAACAGAGATGTGTTCATAAGGGTTGTATTATGATTTGTACATCTGCGTAATGCAAGTTAGGAAGGCCAGGACTTGTGGTTAAGCAAGTTTCTGTATGGGAGAAAGATGTTTGTGTCAAGCTTTAACAAGTTTAGCAACAACGCTAACCTCACAACTTTCTAATAAGTTTTAGTGCTTAACCCCGAGGAAAATGGACATCATATCTTCTTATTGGAGGTTGTGACATCTGACTATTTGTTTTGCCAAAGTATTGTTATCGTCTTGTTTCATTTTTGAGCATTATGACCTGGATGATTTATTACACCTCTACTTTGTCATAAACCAGGTAGGTTTTATTTTTTGTTTATTGCTTTTTAATGAGGGGGAGTAAGCACAATATGCAAAGATTATCTTAATATTTAGCATGACTTTAAAAAGAAAATATTTGAAAAATATGGTTTAAATTTAACAACTTCAAGTGTCTTTAGCTGCTACTCAATTTCTACTCAGAAAATTGACTAAAAGCCACAAAAACCAACTTTACTGATTACATTTCTATCCATTTTACCAGCATACACCAAGAAGGTCAATGCAAGAATCAGTGGCACCACTCCATTTCTCCACATCTACACAGTTTTCAGAAATTAAATGTCACTTTCAAATATTTATCTTCTAAGTTTAGTTCAGATTTGTCACGCCAATATCAGTAGTTATGTTGCCAGCGACCACATGTGCTCCAATCACTTGATTGATTATTACAAAACTGCCTTTACTGTTCTCTCAAAAATAAATAAAAATTATCTGCTTTTGCAAGTAGCAGTTTGAATAACTTTCTTTAATAGCCTAAAGATACACAGAATATTATTGCTGTATCATTATTCCAATCATGATAACATCAAAAGAAATGTTTTAAATTAGTCAAATAGTGTTAATTTTTTCAAGTACTTATATATCAAAAATCAATTGATCTGATGAGAAAACATTTGCTTAATCAGCCTGAACAAGGTTCAGATTTCAAGCCAATTTTATTTTATTTATTTATTTTATTTTTTAACTTCATTTCAGGATGTATGAAGAGTGTGCCATTTGATAAAGAATTCCAGCTGAATATATTTTTGTTTCAGGACAGAATGTTCTCTGCCTGTTACAATATGGTATTTTAATGGTGAAAATATCATATTCCATATGTGTCCTTTGGGATGAATCAAAAAGCTATTACGAGTCAATTTACTGGCATTTATTCTGACCACAAAAAGGCAGAAGATTCATTAACAACTGTTGAATAATTAAGAGCAATATCTATTTAAAAAGGAAACTTTGAAATTACTTTTTTTTTTATTTTGGAGTACAATCTTTTGTAGTTTTCAATATAAATTAAAGAGACACAAATTTGAAATTCATATTTTAAAGCAGCACATATTTTAAACCTATATACATTATATTATCACCACCTAAATGTAATTACAGTGGTCTTAGATAAAATCGTTTGTTATGACGCATTACTGTTTTTTTTTTTGTTTTTTTTAATACATCATATTATTAGTGTCCCCCATCTGGCCACCAATTCAAAAACTTTCTAAAACGCCCCTGATAAAAATACAAAATCTCCATTAAAACTCCCTTTAACACCGTTTCTATTTCTAAAACATACTTTCTTGCACGGAGCAACTAAAGTCCTCACTGCTGCATCCAGCCTGCTTCAATGTAAACCAGAGGAAAACCAGTCTGTCATTCCCTGGCACGAAGTCAGCGTCTGCTCACCAGCCTTCCGAGCCAAATCAACGAGCGATTATATGTTTAACACTAAAGCGATTAAAAAGCATTACTCAACAAACTTTATCGACTTAATTGTGTCCACACAGTCCTCGTGCCTGCCGTGAGCATTTGATTTAAGCGTAAAGCTGTATCGTATCAAACTAATCGGCACTGCGTTGCAATCTGCGCCCTATAACAGTTTTAAATACAGTACGCTTATGTTTACAAAAAATCTCACTAGCGACTGAGAAAGTTGGTTTAAATTCAAGTCGAAAGTAAAGTGTATTAAGTGTTTGTTTTTGGGGGTTTTAAAAGTGTAGAAAGCAGCCAACCATGCGCAGCGTTTATGTTTCTATACAGTCCGCTGACTGCTGCTTCACCTCAGATGACCCAACCAGCTAGACTGGGTGTCTGCTAGCTACCCCCGTTTGAACCGACGTAGAGCGGCAACAACAACACTTGAACTACCGCAGCCCAAACTGCCACTCGCTTCCACTGTTAGTGTGTCATCGTTTTTTGTTTGTTTGTTTTTTTTTTCTTATATAAAAAAAAAAAGAAAAAGAAAAAGCTGGATTTTTTTCTTGTTTCTACTTCACTTGGCTGACTAACGCTGACTCGGAGTGGAAGAAGCGGAGAGGAAAAGAACCAAAACAAATACATTTCCCGACATGAAAGGATAACATCCAGAAACGGACAAGCCACGTTTTGTGCCGCTTGTGTGCGGGGGAGAGGCTAAAGCTAAAGCCCTTTAGCTTCACCGGGTTGCCCGTCATTAGCGGGGGGGCTAACTGGCTAGCGGTTAGCTCCCCTGGCTAATAAATTTATTATGGGCACTTTCACCGGTGCTTGGAAGGGGGACGGCAGAAGTTATCTACCCACGAAAAAACAACGCGAAACGGACGGCATTCACTTCTCTGACAACTGCTTTAAAATATAACCGAGGATAAATGCTCCCACATAACAAACTAAAGTTACCTGACAGCCAAGAGTCAAACTGTTTTATTTATACTTTGGCTGCCGTGGAGCTTCGATTGGTGATAGCAAGGTGATTCCCACTCTGAGAGGCTGTGATGGAGGGGACGGGTCGCTAGCAGCGGCATCAGCCAGGGCAGAGAGAGGGAGCCAGTCAGTCAGGCAGGCTGCAAAACAACCCGCCTCTAATAACTTCACTTTTGCGGTCACTTTGGTCAAAATTTCCCAAAAGCTGTTAAAAAATAAGAAGTTTTTCTTGCGTCCTACCTGTGAGCGGTGTGTAGTTGCGGGGTGCGACAGGCTGGAAGTTGATTATTCCCAGATATCCAGAGTGGTGCGGTGCGGAGCGCATATAGCTAGCGCTGGGTACAGTAAAGATTGTAGCATAGCTAACCTAAAGACAACAGTAGAGAGGAGAAAAAAAAGCCTCCTCGTTGCTCATAGGGGGGATCGACGACAAAAACCACATGATCTTTTACGTCAGCATATATTTGCATAGGATGCCAAATTTATGTTTGGCGTCCAGGTGACGTGGAAATGTACAGAAAAGTTTGATTGTGGAGCTGTAACCCGCGGACCGAGGCAAAGGCTGGTCGGTTGCGGCAGAGACACGCAGGCATGTGGGAGCCATGCACCTCTGTCCCCCGCTCCAGCAGACCTGCTCTGCTCCACTCTGCTGTTTCATGACTTACAGCATGGATGCCAGTGATTAATTGCCCCTGGAACCTTCCTTTGCATTTACTTTTCCTGCTGCAATCAGATTTTATACTGAATTTATTCACAAAAATGTCGCTTTATAAGCAAATGTATCAGTTTGGGTTTTTGTTTTGTTTGTGGTTTTTTTTGTTTTACCTCTTTGACATTTAGATTTGAGTGAGTTTTCACATGATGTATATAGCGCAGACTTGTTTGTTGTTTTAAAAAACAATAACAACTTTAATCTCTTAAAGTCTGTCACAATCAACAGAAAATATTTGCGAAATGTATTTTTTTTTCTAGAAACATAAACAAAACATAATGGCTACAGATGAATAGAAAAAAATGATGCCAGTGCTTATATTTTTTAAAACACCTGTTTGATCCTGTGGTTGACCTCGCTATGAACAGCCTGCATGGTGCAGCAGCAGTACCAAGAGCCTGTTAAAACAGCTCTTGCCAAATCCCCCTCTAAAGATGCCAAAGACTAGTTTTCATCGGGAAGCGATATGGGAGTGGAACTGAAGTTTCCCTGTTCATCAGACGGCTGTTTGCATTTCATTCGCCTCATGCATTTTTGATAAATGGGCTTGTTGTTGCGGATCAGATGCAATAAATGTGAGACCTTCCTCTCGCACGCCTCTCTGAAAACATGACATAGGGCGACACCAATAGGCCTATTAGAGAACTGCAGCCTTGGTATAGGAAAGCTTTATTATTCTCATGTTATAGTTTTATGGTACAAGGAGTGGTCTTTGTTGTGATTTAATGACCTTTTACTGGAAAGATAACGAGTTAAAGCTCAAAACCAGAAGGAAATAGCCTTTTGATCAAAAGCTGGAACAGTACCAGCTTTTGATAGTTTTGCTTGTGTTGTTTTCCACCACCTCCAAGATGTGTTTTTTTAAAACAGAGATTTATAGACCTTTGTTTTAAAAAAAAAAGATGCATTAGCCTATGCGCGATGTGAATAAAAGCTGAGAGGAACGTGACTCCTTGCCATTTGTTACATAAGCAATGTAACACAAAAGCTGCTTACTTGTGGTTCTGATTTAGCCGTTTTCAAACAATTGTATACTGCTCAAAAAAATAAAGGGAACACTTTAAGTGTGAAACACCTGTTTAAGTGTTCCCTTTATTTTTTTGAGCAGTGTATAATTGTATTGTTTTTTTTTTTTTTTAAGTTTAATATAAATCTTTAGTATCGGAAAATAAGATTGACATATCCATTTTTCCAAGATGGCTTTCACATTTTATGTTTTATTGTAATTCCTTAAGCATTATTCTGAGCAGATTTTATAACCTGATAAACTATGAACTTTTTAATATATATATATAAAAATTATGTGAATAGGAATTCAAAGAGTAATTACCTATTTCATGGCCAAGTGTTTCAAGAACTCAAAGACTGTGCCATCTTCTGATTTGGATGGATTTAGAGACAAGTCTGAGTAAATAATAAGGGCCTTCAGAACAGAATCGATGCCACAGTCTGAGCCATTTTGGCAGAATAGGTTTTTTTCTGCAACTGGAGGCTCTTGCCAGTGTCTCCAGAATACACAATCAGGTAATGTTGCCAGGCAAAAAGTGCCGGCTCTTAACCAATAAGCAGAGTTTTGGCAACATTGCTTAGCAACAAAAGTTCAAAACTGAACCACTCAAGGCTTAAAATAGTCTAAAATAGTAATCAAGAACCATTGGTGTCACAAAATTTTGGCAGATGAAAAGCTTTGGAGGAAAGAGGTTCCCTGCTGGAATACCAAAGTATGAAAAAAGGGTTGTGTCCTTCACTGATGAAAAGAATTCTTGCAATACAAATTTGTACATGGCAACTAATTACCTGTTGTTCAGCTCTAATTAGGGTGCAGTCTGTAGATGTTTCAAATATGTGAAAACATAAGAAAACAACTTTTTTGAATTCATGATGCCTTTCTTTCTATACTTTTTTGTCTTTGCTAAATTGACTTAAACAAATATTAATATTAATCCTCAGAACCAAAGCTTTGGCTTCTTGACCTTCTGAACTCATGGGTCAGCACCCTGCTGGTTAAGTAATCCTTGCATGTCTAAAACATATTTAAAACCAAGAAATCTCACACAGAGAACCGAGAGCAGTTGACTTTGCTGACCTCAAATTTCCAAAAGAAGAACCTCTGCTGAATGAAACACCCCGAGTCACCATATTATTGTTTCAGTTCACATTTGGTTACATCTGGATGATCACATTAATTTTTCAGGTCATGTTTAAATTATAAGAAAATGTACAGCAAAGAGAGTTTCCACATTATTAAAAAACATATTTGAGACAAAACTTTAAGTATCTAAGAGAACCAAAGGTCATTTAGCAAACTTTGCCCTAACAGCTTTCAAATTATTCACAACAGGGCTTTAATTTTGCTGACATAAAGTTTATTTTCCTCTCATGAAATATTAATGACTTTATATAATCTCTGACAGATTATCCAAACAGATGTCCACATTATTTTCTAATCTAAAATTAAGACCAGACATTTTTGAAGCCCCGCCTCCTGCATGAGGCTATCTATTATTTTAACACAGAAAAGTCAAAATAAATATCAACAAAAATTATCATAATACATATGACAAATATTCATAAATTTTCTAGCTCCCCTTCATGGCACAGGGGTATAAAATCACGTACCAAGCTTTATTGACTGCTTCCACAAACATTTGGAAAAGACTAAGTCGCTGACAGGAGCTCAGTGAAATTTCTTTGTAACTAAATACTCTATTGTCAAATGTGAGTTGTATTATAACAAACTCGAAGCCATTTTGAAAAACAAACTCAGCCATGAATTGGTATGCTACAAAAAATCACAAAGCAGGTTTAATGGATGCTTAGGTGTGAAGTGTGCTTTCTGCAGAGACGAAACCTCAAGACCTCCAAACTTTATGTGGTCTTCAATTAAGCTCATCATGGATGCATAGTGAGCTTCACGATATCCTCTGGTTTAATGCATATCGTCAGATGTAGTGATGTAAGACATTCTATCACTGGTCTCTCGAGCAGCAGAGACTTGTTGTCTGGAGCAAGGAATCCTGCCTGGAAATCCAAATGGATAAGCCTGAGTTTGGCAGTTGCCAGGAGACCAGGACACATCAGACTGCATTGTGTTGTGGGTAAAGTTTGGTGCAGGTGGATGATAAAGGTTGAACTGTTTTTCAGGATTTGGCCTTTGACCCTTAGTTACAGTGGTGCTGAAGCACAGTTAATGCTTCAGCATTCTAAAACATTTTAGACACTTTCTTGTTTTTAACTTTGTGTGAACAAAAGTTGGAACAGTTTCCAAGGTCATTGATGAGCGAGTTTGGAGGGGCAAGTACTTAACTGGTCGGCAAGTAGCCCTGACTTTGAACTGATAGAATATCTTTGGGATAAACTAGAGGGAATACTGTGAGCCAGAACTTTAACAACATGTGGTTCTTAAAGAGTGGTCATAAACGTCCATAAACACACCGCTAAACCTTGTACAAAGCTTTTCTGGAGAGGAGCTGCTAAGCTTTAAAAGTTGGTCCAACATCATATTAAACACATTCACACTTGTTTTCTATGTTATATGACAAGAAAGGTGGGGTTTAGTGTGCAAGTATATTGAATGAATTACATATAATGTAGAATGTGCCTGCACAATTGTGTAGAATTGTGCAGGCACAATGTCTTTTTGACATTGTTTGTCAAAAAGAAAATAAAAGAGTAATCTCTATTTAAGAGATGTTGTCTTTGAGATCTGAAAAAATGATGAAAACTTTCACTTTTTGTTGTCCCTAAATGGTTTTTTGTGGACTAAACCTGTTGTTGCGCAACACCCCCCCCCCTCCTTTCTGTCTCTACTCTCTCACTCTCGTACTTCCTCTTCTGAGAGGGGAGATGTGCTACCAGCTCTCCGTCTAACGGGTCCGTTGAGTTTCCTAAATCTGCTGGGATTTACCCTGTCCAGAACTGAAGTAAACTCTGTTTAAGCTGGTTTCGAGAAACGATTCGCCTGGTTATCTGACGGCCTACATCCAGGTGTCCCACCCTTCTTCCCCCTGTGAATTAGCCAGACTGAGCAGCCTACAGCCAACAAGTTTCACAGAGCACACCTGTTAACGGTCGCTCGTTCTCTATTTTGCAACTTGCATTTGTTATTGAACCAGGTAGGTTTTAGTGACTCGGGCGAGTCCCAAGGATGAGGTTTTAAATATGGGCTACCAGCAACCTAAAAACATTTTCCACCTCTTCCTCTCCAGAATCAAACATCACAGCTATTTTACAACCATCAAAGAACTTTAAGGTGACTCATTAACTGAATGTCCACAACATCTTTTAGATTTTCTTTATGCTAAATATTTTATTAGTAAGGCATTTTTGCAAGGGTCAGTACAGCTTAATTCAGTAGCAGAAATAATCAAATAAGTAAAATCAGTCATCTAGTCTATCTTTCCCTACTGCTGATACTGAGTACTAAAAAAGGGAACCTTAGAGCGAGACGGACGGAGTTTGGCGTTTCGAACCCCAGACCTGGCTTGATGATGAAGAAGGTGTGGCAGCAGGAGGAAGATGTTGATCGGCGAAGGCCAGGATCTCCGCAGGTCTGATGAGCCTCCTCTCCGCATGGATGCTGAGGTCACACAGGACTTGGTGCTGGCAGGAAAAAAGGCACCAGTTCTTCTTCCTTGTCTTTGTCTTCATCTTTGTCTTTGGGGTCAGAACCCAGCCGATGAGAGAAGTGCGATTCGAAGCCACAGATTGTGGGCCTGACGGGTTGGTCTCCATGTGCAGGACAGTCTCCGGCTCCGTGGCCCCGGCTCTTCTTCAGCTGCAGAGTTCTTTGTCCATCTCGATCTTGGCTCGAAGCTGCCCGGAGGATCCAACAAAAGGTTCCTCTTTTGCACCCACCTTATATAGGGTTTATCTGTCTGCTTAGACAGATGATCTCATATCCGTCACTGTCTTAAGAGACATCATATCATGATGTCTGTGCCAATGTCTCAGGGCTGCTCAACCTCCTGTTTCCATATAAGGTGCTGATCATCTCTGCTCTCCTGTTAGTTCCCCTGTTTCCCTTCCTGTCACCTTTCACCTACCATCTACCTCCAACATATCAGTGATGTTTAATTGCAGTTTTATAACCTTTTACACCATTTCAAGTTCAATGTCAAAATCACATTTATATCACATTTATTTTCTTTAGCTTCTCTGATTTAGCATTCATTTATAATTTTATAACTATAACTTATTAATTATATTTATTATAATCTTAATGTGAGTTATTACAGATGTTTTTCTGAAAAGAAACCAAGAATAATCCATGATTCTAATTATATAATACCAAAGTTACAGTTACTTGTTTTTCTTGTAAGTGTTCCCACAAATGTAAGTGTAAGTATTATTACAATTAAACCAATATTAATATAAGTATTTTACTTTGAATCTTATCCAATTACTAATAATGTTTAGATTTCATTCTTTAAAACTTTCATGCTTTAAACTAAGAAGTAGTCTCAGCTATTTTTATAAATCTGCAGGCTGGAAACTTCCTCTTTTTCCAGGAAACCTGCTTTTCCTGTTTAATGACTCTCTCTGACTGACTATGATTTCTTATGATTAGATAGAAAAAAGTAGAATTAAAGCAAAGTTTGCATGAGACAAAAACAACACACACAACTAGATTTATTTTATTGACACTTAAGTCTAATGTTGGGCCTTGATGTCACTTGAGTGATTCATTTTAAAGATAACTTTATTTATTATTACTGTTAAACTAAAATCTCCAGCATGGGGAAGTGGGATGAGCTCGGATTTTCTTGACAATAAACCACACCAAGCAGAATAAATAAGCAAATAATATGAGAACTAACAACAAAAGTTGTCAAACACCAGACAGCATCTGCCTACTCTTGTCCACTTTACATTCTCCACCACAAAATCCAGACTTTTTAATGCATTTTGCGGAGCCATCTCTGCGAGCAACTTGGTGTGTCATCTAAAAAATCACAGGCAATTCTGTTGTAAGGGTATAATGATCTGCTGGATATCACTTTCGGTGTACATTTTCTGTGATATTTGTGGAGATTAGGCTATTGAAACTATTGTTTTTGAGCACATTGAATACATCAACCCAAGCAGAAAATATATGTAATTGTGTGGTTTTGACTTGATAGTTTCTATTCTACTGCTGCTGCTGCATCCTGTGCTTACACATACAGAGCTAAACATGAAGGTTATGAGCTCTGACTCTGAGTGGGAGGGGCTGCACTGCTAACTTATGACACTGACTTGGCAGACTTTGTGTCTCAGGCAAAAAAGTCAAAACCCTTTTGAAGAGATAAGAGGTAGGAGAGCGAGAATCTTCTTTGTTTCAAATACAGTAAACATGTAGTTTCCAAACAAACGCCTTTAGAATAACTGTCTTTCTAAAAAGATATAACTGGTACGCCTTTTATCTTTCATGTGCTTGACACAATTGTTTTCTGGCAACAATTATAGAAATCGATTTTAAGTCTGTTAGTTAATCACATTTCACTGGTGTGAATACTGCCATAGCTTTAATCAAGAGATCACTTAAATATACCTTTTTTGGTAAGACAGACTTAATCATGTTTTCATTACTATCTGAGTAGAAATGATAACTGCAACATGTTTATTACTACAAACTTCAATGTTGTTTATTAGTATTTCATGTGACAGTTGAGCATAAAATAGCACATATAATGTGGTGGAAAGAAGATGTACGGTTTCTATGTTTCTGAATGAAAATCAGAAAGTGTATCATGCCTTTGCATTCAGACGCCCTCAGTCAATACTTTACAGAACCACCTTTCCCTGCTGTTACAGCTGCAAGTCTTTTCAATTATATCTGTACCATTTTTGGACATCTCTCTTTGATATTGTTTTCCATATCTTTCCTGTACATATTTACTGTTTCTTGTTTGTTCACTAATTTTATGAAACAAAACTAGAAAGTTGTCACTCAACAGTTACGTTTACAGAGATAGAATTACTCACAGATGGCCTGTATTTACTAAGTATAACTTCTGAAGGTAATTAGCTGAACTGATTTCTTTAATGATGTTAGAATTCAAGGGGTTGAATACAAATCCATGCCATACATCTAAGAATGTTTTTTTCTTAGAAGTGTTTACAACTAAGCATTACTTTTTTTCTATTTAAGCCTTTCAATTCTGAACTACTTTGTTTTGGTCCATCTATAACATACAATCCCCACAGATACATTGAAATTTGTGACTGTAACATGACAAAATGTGGAAAAAAGTTTAAAGTTTAATGTGCTGCAATGATCTGCATATCACATGTCCATGGTTCTCTCAAGTTGTTCTCTTAATAACTAATCAGAACAGAAGTGTTTAGGTTGTGAACATGTGCAAAAATGAAGAAATATATTTGCTAAGCTGAAAATGAATATTAGATTTGCATAAAACATATGCAGTAGCTTTTTGGATGAAATCAAGTTATGCTTCTATTTTCATGACAGAACATTTATTCCATAAAGCTTTTATTTTCTTCTGTCATACTGATTTACCAGCTCTTTTAATAACCATTTTATATGAAGAGGCACTGTCCTAATGAGTCAGTCAGACAAAGCTGCACAATCAGAGAAAGCTCATACAGCTGATTGAATCAGGCATGAAATGGTAAATGGGACCCAACTATAGAGCATCCACCTTGTCCTTTTTAACCATTCAAAGCACTTCAAACTACAAGCGATATTCACCCATTTACAAACAGCTTTTTGTTCCACAGATGGAGCAGATTTACTCATTTATACTCAGACACATGTCATCTGATGTGGAGTTCTGCTGCACAAGGACACTTAATTAATGTTGCTACTTTCACTCAGTCTGATAAGTACACTATGTTATTGTACCTGGAATTAAAGCAGCTCATTATGATATATAATATAATATCATATAATATATCATATAATATAATATAATAGTGGATTTAAGGTGAAGTGAAATAATTTAAAGACTTGTTTTCAGTTTTTTTTCATCCCGTTTCTGAAATACACAACCACTTGCAATGTAACACTCCCTCACCATGACACAACCCCTACCATGCTTGACAGTTGCCACAATGTTCTTAGTTTTGAGCATTTTATATTTGAGAGAAAAAAATCTAAGGACCCAGGTGGTTTGAATACAGTGAACTAACAAAATTACTATCAATTAATATACTAATTTATAGTGTATTGTATGTTTTATCATGTACATTATATTTTATAAATCCAAAAATAAAAAAGGACAGAAAAAAACAGTAATATATTAATATGCAAATTATATACAAATTATATAATATATACAGTATATATATTTAAATATATACATACAATATGCAGGTCATATTTATTTTGTTTTGTGTGTTTCAACTAAAATAGAAAAATACATTCTAATGACATTCACCTTTGGCAATGATACAAACAAGCATCTCGCAAACATCAAGCATTTATGACCCACTTCACCTCCCTGTTCACAGCAGCAGCTGTGTGCCATGGGTGTCAGAGAATGCTTGACACCACAGATGAGTGTTGCTCTTAATTAATTGGAGCAGAGCAAGCTGTGAAAATAGCATGTTCATGAAAAGAAATTAGAGAATAAATTGGAGGAATGCAGTTACATTTACTTGTGACTTAAAGATTATACTTTTTTTATTCCTGGTGCAACAATTTGTGAAAAGTGAAAATGAGCAAAAATCACACAAAAAATAGCAAGAATGTGCCCCAATATCTAACCTTAGGTCAGCAAAGGTCAGTGTCACAGTGAAAACAGTTATTAAAGCTTTAGTACTCTTTAAATCACAGAATACTGCCTGAAAGCATGCCACATATCCATAGCAGCATGTTGCAGTGACAACAGGTTGTCGCCCTTCCCTTGGCTGGAGGACGCAGCTCCTCTCCCTGTCCTCCTGCAGGTCATTCCGAGTCGCTGGCTTGGCTCCTTCTCTCTGTTGATGCTCATTAGTAAGTCACCTGCCTCACTCTGCTGCTCTGGATCCCTCCTTGATGCTTTATTCATCACAGGAGGAAAAAAGCAGAGTGCTGTCTGGACACATTTACATACAAATGAAGAGAGGATTCATTATTAATGCACAGACACACACACATACACACACATATGATCGTCCTCTGCTGCAGAGAGCGTCGATAACCACAAACGTCAGGGCCATGGCCCTGAGTTGCTGTTAATTCAGAGTGTGCGTGACGTGGAATGAGCTGGAGTTTATCACATTTTGCATGGATGATCATCCCCACTGGCTTTACATGCAACACGTCTTGTGAGCTCAGAGCAGGCAGGAGTTTTTCTGCTCAGCTGCCTTTTGTTTGTTCCTTTGTTTATGTATTTACTCCAAGTCGAAAGAGGTGAGGAGCTGCATCACCTGTTTCGCATAACAACTCTTGAGTAAAACATTTGGACTTAACAAGTCTTAAATGAGTGTTTTTCAGAACCAACATTTTAGTGATGGCTGGTGAAGGTGGCATGTACGATACATTTGTCCGCTTACTGCAGGAGGATTTGCTGTGTGTATGGAACCTTAAACTTCCCATCTATATTTTAAAGGACATCCTGCATCTTCATCTGCAGTCAGATGTAATTTTACTCCCATAGCCTATAATGTTTTACAAAATTGATCCTAACTTTGAAAAGAAGTCTCAGGTAATCAACAGACTGATGTCATGTTCAAATCAGTTGTTAATAAAAATTTGTTCTCCAGCAACTTATCTGGTTAAATAAAGGGTAAAATAAACCTTACTGAAAGGTTTTAGAGCAACACTTTCTTTCTTCACAATTTAGTAAACATTTTTTAAACTAATTAACTAAAATATCTTTCAGCTCCATTTCTGAAAATGTATCACTTTTTTTTTAGGAATAATTAGGTGGCTATGTAAGAGTTGAATGCTGTTCAACATTGTTACATGCCAGTTTGTGTGGTTTATGTATAAAACCTGTGGTTTCTTTGACAGAACAAATTAGCAAGTTAGAGAAACATGTTTTCTAAAAACATATTCTGCCTGGCAACCAACTTAAGAAACTCATTGTCAGCTCATTTATTAATACGAAAATACAAAATGTGCAGACAATCAAGCAACAGATTTTGGGAGCTGGGCAGTGGGTTAAACAGAAAGTGGGCCTTTTGGGTAAATTCTACCCAGGCCCTTGTTAAAGTTTAGGTCAATCCTGGTCACAAAACTCCCTTCTTTCATCTGCAACAACTTTTTTTCCAACAAAATAATTAGGATTTTTGTTGGAGTTATTTGACCGCCATCAAATAATTTCTCTATAGAGTTATGTTTAGGGAGATGCATTCAATGCAGTCCATCTAAACTGCAGAAAAAAGCTGTGTAATTCTATAAACTTAGTTCACAACTAACCTGCATATATATATATATATATATATATATATATATATATATATATATATATATATATATGTATATATATACATACAGTGGCCCTCATCCTGGCTGCCCAGGAACAGGCCCTAAACACCAGAGCAATAGAGGCCCAGATATACCACACCAGACAAGACCCTAGGTGCAGGTTGTGCAAGGAGGCCCCTGAGACAGTCCAGCACATAACAGCAGGGTGCAAGATACTGGCAGGGAAAGCGTACATGGAACGACATAACCAAGTTACAGGCATAGTGTACAGAAACATCTGTGCAGAATATGGACTGGAAACCCCGAGATCAAAGTGGGAAACACCCCCAAAGGTGGCGGAGAACGCCAGAGCTAAGATCCTGTGGGACTTCCAGATCCAGACAGACAAAATGGTAATGGCGAACCAACCAGACATTGTCGTAGTGGATAAACAACAGAGGAAAGCCGTTGTGGTAGATGTAGCAATACCAAGCGACTGCAACATCAGGAAAAAGGAGCACGAGAAACTAGAGAAATACCAGGGCCTCAGGGAGGAACTGGAGAGGGCCTGGAAGGTGAAGACCACAGTGGTGCCTGTGGTCATCGGGGCCCTCGGGGCAGTCACCCCCAAACTGGACCAATGGCTACAACAGATCCCAGGAACAACATCAGACATCTCAGTCCAAAAATGTGCAGTCCTAGGCACAGCCAAGATGCTGCGCAGAACCCTCAAGCTCCCAGGCCTCTGGTAGAGGACCCGAGCTCAGAGGATAAGAACCACCCGCGGTGGGTGAGAAGGGAATTTTTTTTATTTTTTATATATAAGCAAAAATGAAAGCACAAAAATGCCCACACAAGCTGGCAACGTACAAAGTTACTCAACATTTGACATTTCCTTCAGTTAATTCATGATCAAATTCAGACATTAAGCTGTCATGTAGAAACACAGACATCTTTGTACTCTTTCAAGACTATGATTCTTCCACATCACATGACAGATATTTCACCCAAAGTTCAGGTTTCTATAACAGGAGCTTCAATCACATGTATTTTATTACTGTGATTCCACTTAAATCTGATTTAATGTAATTTGTTGCAGTGGATTTTGACTGAAATGTGAACCACATGTGTTGGATAAAGGAATATTTTATTGCTGTTAAAAATATCACAGAAGGCATTTGATTCAGGAGTCACAGTCATTATGTTAGTTAATTTGACCTATTTATTTGTAAATTAAACAAGATGAGTCCTGAATTTCTAATCACACCAAAAAACTTTTTGGGGAGTAGAGATTTTTTTCTTCTTCAATTCATATTTAAAAAGTTCATGTAGATCTGTTATGACATGAGCAAACATAACTGATTCAGTCAAATCACAATATATGAAAGTGACACTTTAGCCATCTCCCTAGTAATAAATATGTCATGCAGTCATAAGTTTTTGAGAAAACATCAAATTGCTGAGAAAAATGCATTTTCTCCTAAATGAGAATAAGTTTGTTGCCAACAAAATGTTAATGTAAAATTTATTTTAATGGGTTATTAATTTTAGGCTTTTAACAATTGTTTTTTTTCCCAGTATATATTATGCACATAACTTTAATGGATACTGGACCACTGTTCTTGGATGAATTGGAAGAGTTCACTAAGACTAAGATGGTGTTGTATGGACCCTGTCTTCACATTTTCAACACAGTTGAGTTTATAGAAGTGTTATGTGTGACACTTCTATAAACTCAACTCTCAACAAATCCAATGTTGTTGAGAGTTTTAGATAATTCTACCATTGAAACATCCACTTTTCAACTATTAATTAGTAATTTAAATTAATTTTATACACTGGTAGCTAAAGAGACCCTCAGCATGATGCTGCTCCCACCATGCTTGACAGCTGGTACCATAGTCTTAGGTTAGAACGCCTCTACTTGACTCATCCTAACATTCTTCTTGTCACTGTGGCTAAACAACTTGAACATTATGTACAATATGGACATACATTATCTCATTTCTCCAGAAAGCATTTGAAAAGTGAGTCTGAGTTGCTGCTAACTTTCTTCATCAGTATCCAGTACACCATTTTGATGTTAAGCTGACCTCCACGCAGGACAGACCCTCTGGTGTTCTACCACCTTTCAGGCTTTGATAGGCTTGAGAGTTGTTGGTCCCTACACTGCTGCATAATCAATCAATCCATCGTCTGTACATGCTTGTCCATGGGGACTTACCCATTTCCATCTCCAAAAAGAAAGGATTGTAATGTGGGCGTTAGCTTTGTTATTCTTTGCAAAGGAAGATTTGGGTTTCAATCTCAGTCAGGGCTTTTTTGCGTGGGAGTTATGTGATTTTCCTGTAGATATGTAGCATTTTCCTTCAGCCCAGTCCAAAAACATGCATTTTAGAAGAATTGGACAATTTAATTTGCCTTCAGGTGAGAGTGTGTGCCCTTTCTGTCTCTCCATGACCCTGTGATGAGAGTATTGACCTGTCCAGGGTGAACTTTGCCTCTTGCCAATTGACCACTGAAAACAGGCAGCAGCCTCTCTGTGACTCTACAAGAATCAAATGGGCATGGAAAACAGATGGATGTGGAAGAAAATACACAGCCTAGGAAAACTATCACGAGATTTTAAAACTTATGACTCTTCACAGGATGCTCTTTACACTAACACAACAGACTCAAAAGAGGGGAAACGGAGTGGATGCAAATTACATACTATATTAACATTTTATGGGTTTCTCATGGAAATTTAAGTGGAAGAAAAAAAATGTGGTCGAAAAGCAACAGGAATCCTTGCGAAACAAATCTCATTCAAAGGTTTTGGGAAGATTTACAAGTCATCAACTGCAGCTTCAAGATCCACCACATATGAACGTGTTCACGAAACTACAGCTGTTGTGTTGAACCGCCAGAAACCATGTCAGAAGCTTTTTAGTTTTCCTAAGGAGAAATAGGAACAGTGTTTTTTCAACGACATCGTTCCCCAATAAAATGAAAGTAAATGTCATAATTCATTTGACAATGACCCTGACCTTGGAGGAAGAGATGGAGAATTGAAGTTACTTGAGGTCAAATGAGAAATGAGATTTGTGGATCATGCCATCTACTGCTGTCATGATTCAGTTTTATCAAATCTAGGGTCAGAGGAGTTGTCTAATGAGACATATTTAAGCAATTTATGCTTGAATTAAGGGAGTAAATGCACTTTTCATTGGTATTTATGAAGACACACATTATAGTACACCACTAG
Organism: Xiphophorus couchianus; assembly: GCF_001444195.1. Lineage (NCBI taxonomy): Eukaryota > Metazoa > Chordata > Actinopteri > Cyprinodontiformes > Poeciliidae > Xiphophorus > Xiphophorus couchianus. The sequence continues at coordinate 21,604,027 of NC_040240.1, forward strand.
AGGGCAGTAAATATAAGTCAGCTCATGTTCAAATTAGCTTCTTATGACTGAGAAAAACTAGAAGCTTTCAGGGTTTAGTATTTTTTAAATAACCTTATTGCTACTCAATGGTGCAAAGAAACATCATGTATCTTTTCAAGTTAAAAGAGTAGAGCTTAAACCAGGGAAAATTGAATTTAATAAAATTTTTTGAAAGCACATGTGATTATCTGGTTTGTGACAGTAACATCTTAATCACGTTAACATCATCAACCTCAAACATTTTGCATCATTTTAAACTGTGAATCTAAGGTAAAACACAGACATGGAAATGAAAAAATGTGAACAGTTGTTTGCAAATTATAGATTATGTTGTAATAATAATAACTCCACAACAAATGAAACTCCTGTAATGTTTCGTGATAGCTTTTCCAGTAGGCAGACAGGATTACCCACAAAGTGCACAGGAGGCAGCTGTCCAGGAGCTTCAAACGCTCTGGGTTTACTCTGTAATATCAAGGCTAAGTATCACAATGAGAGGTCCTCTGACCTCCGTCTAGCAGACCCATCTGGCACTCAGTCAAAACCTCATTTTTAGGCCAAAACGCCTGTCTGAGTTTAGAGCCGTCTGCTTTCTGGGAGGTTAATCCGGCATTCCCTTTAAAAAAACAAACAAACTCTGAGACATGGAGAAAATAGGTTAAAATACTTTTTATAAAAAATCCCACAGCAACTACCAATACAATCGCTTAATATCTCAAGACAAGACTTGATGACAAATGTGAAAAATCTAGAGGTCAAGAAATGTAATCATGATGGATTTTCCAAAGTATGCATCATAATAATATCTTATTTACTTTCTTAAAGTTTTTGTGGCACTAATTCAACTGCAAAAAGAAGGAAGAGCAAGAAGAAATAGTGCAGTCAATGATCAAGGGCCAGAAATGGAACTGAGCCTCTTTGCTGAAGGAATAAAACTGAAGTCTGTATATTTTGTACCTGTTTTACCACCGAACCTCATTTCCTTTATTTAATTTTTTAATAAGAAAGCAAATGAGCATAAATAAATCATTACAGCCAGGCACCTAAGCCTCCTCCCCCCAGTCTCTAAAAGTGTATTGTTAGACGAGAACATAACCACTCGATGGCAGCATTTCATCATTTTAAGAACGGCATATTTATATTGAGTTATTTGATTATTTAAAATGCCTGCCAAAGATTTAATATAACAATATAATTTCATACTTTTAGTCTCCTGTAATTATTATTTATGAATACTTTTTGATTATTTCCCCCTCTGATTATACTGCAATAAGTTTATTCAGTTGTATATTTTTATTGATCATTTGCTGTTTGATGTGTATTTTGTACACTGTTGCTGGTACTACATTTTATGTTGTCTCTCTCACCCTCTTTGCAAATTAAGTTCAATAAATATATGCTTGAAAAAAATATAATTCAAAATGAGAATGTAGTAGATTTTAATCCTTTATAATTCAGTTTAATTAATTTTTCACATAGCATTAATTCACAACGAATGTTGTCTCGAGGCACAAACCAAAAAACATTTCAATTCAATCACACATACATAAAATATTATGTGTCAAAATGAGAAAAAAATAGTAAAAGTGCTCTGATTTCTTTAAAACTGCAAAAAAAAAGAAAAGACAACAACCATCTTTCTCGCCAAGCTGCATGAAGAGTCCTGCTTTAACAGTTGAGATAATTATAATCAAGCAAATCACAACTAAAGTGGTTCTAATTATTGTATTTAAGCACTCTTGGTTATTAGGAGGATGGCGTGCAATCACAAATGTCTGTCCTTCAACTTGAAAATATTCAGCAGCTGGACAAAGAAATGTATAACTGGTGATGATTTTGTTTTACCCGTTTTCTTTACTTGTGTTTACAAACTAGCAGGTTGCTCTTAGTGGTTTTACAGATTTCTTCTGGGTGCCGTTTCCTGCTTAGATTTCAAGGGGCGCATAAAAATAAAATGCGCTGAAAAAAAGTGTGAGTTACCTGCAGCAATTTAAAGATGGAGGTGTTTGTGAACATTGTTGTGTCACAATGTGGTTTCTTCATCCGCAGAAGATTAACCAACTTGCACACCTGGTGTAAACAGTCTTAAAATAACTGAATCTTTTATCGTCTCAGACTAAGAAACTTAATCTGACTGCATTTATTCATTGTGGAGACAAAAACACATTACTATAGTTGTTTGACAACATCACTTTGTGGGACCCAGAAAATTTACTAAAAATAAATGTAACCGAATCTTTAATGCTTTGCTTTTTGTAGTCGACTGGAATTTCTAGAAATTTTTAATGATTGAATGGAAGCTTGTGCTTTGGTTAGATGAGGGTAAGATTAAAGACGCTTGCTGGGTTTGGAGTGAATAATAGTACATATGTCTAGAAAAGCATCTGATGCTTGCTTTTTGCTATGGTGAGAGAATTGTGATGCTGTTCGACTGTTTCTTTTTCTAAGGCTCTGGGAATATCAAAGTGCACAACAATGTGATATCTGAAACACTCAGAGATTCTGAATAAAAATTGGATGGGTTGATGCTGGATCTTTCAGCAGAAAAAAGCTCCAGTTAAAAATTTATTCTCCAAGGACATCTTGGTGTCTAGACCCATTATAGATCCTACAGAAAATTTATGAGAGTGGAGAAGAGGGAACTGGGGTTTCTACAAAGTATAAACAGCAGGAGATACTGTCAAATGAATCAAGGCATGGAATTATTCAAATTTGTCAGTGTGAGTTTATGTTTCTTTTATAGACATATTTATCAGGGATGTCTATAAATGTAGATGTTGCTGTGGTTTGTGCATGTAGACCAAATTTGAGTGTCAATCTCCTTTTAAAATCCGAATCTGCAGACATGTACATCCAAAAACATAAAGACAGGACCTGACAAACACTGAAAATCCTTAACTTACTTTCCATATTTGTTGCCTTTTCACTGGAACAGTCACATAATTCACACCTATGATTTCAAACATGAATCTATCTTTTAAATCTGTTGAGATAAGATAAGATAAATCTTTATTGTCATTGTCACAAGAACAACGAAATTTAAAAAGTGCCATCAGTCAGTGCATATGCTTAAAAACAAAAAATAACTGTCTCACAATTCACACACAATGTAAGAATTAACAAATAACTGGTAAAAAAAAAACCAAAAAAAAAAAACCTAATAAATAAGAACAGCCACATTCTCACATACATCATTCATGATGTATTTTGCCATTTAAACAAAGTCACAGGTACTGACACTTAGGCCACTGTTAATGAAGCTTTTCAAAATTCTGCAAGCAATTAAAAAAGGACAAATGCATAAGACACTTAACTTTGATGAGAAGAAAGAAAAAAATTAGGTTGAAGAAAGGATGAATATTGGGGGTCAGATCTAAATACCTTCTTTGCAAGTAAGCTGTGGAAGAACTTCCTGAAATTCAGATGCATATAAGTGTGATTCATGAAACGCAAAGGAGGAAGTGCTGCAGCCTTTGGTCTCTGTGTGAGGTCTTTTCTCGCTCCCCGTCTTCCTCCCTCAGTGATGTTTGATTTGAGAAACAAAGGTGAGTTTAAACATGAATTGTGTGATTCTACAACATCAAACAGCGTTTATTTTATTTTTTTATCACTGGTGTCAGTCGGTGCGGTTTTAAAGCCCTGAACATCACATGTCAAATGAAAAGAAAACACGATGAAGAGGAGCAGAATTCTTGTTTTGCCTGAGGAGAGAATTATCCTAAGAAGGAATCCTCCTTAGAAACTATTAGACTGCTTCTGTGGATGAATCACTTAATGTTTAATTATTGGACTTAAATGGAAATTCATCTAAGCAGATGTAAAGTGGAGGTGCTTCACTGAGCTCTCATCTCCTCCTGCTCGGCCTTTAATTGGATCTTCTTTTTCTCATGTTTGCTTTTAAGCTCTTTTGCTTTAAGCTTCCCTATAATTCCCTTTTAGAAAACCCTGGTTAATGATGCAACTATGCTTCAGTTAAATGGGGAAAAAATCCACAGAATAAAATTTTGCCTTATTTGTTCAGTTAAAACATATCTGCTTTAAAGTACTACGTACAATTAAGTGTATCTTCAAAAGTATTATATTATCATATAACCCACATCTATAATAGAGTAGATCCAAAATTTGGGAGCTGAGAGAAGGGAATGGATGCTATCCAGACGTCAACACTACTGAACACGTGGGATTTGTTTGAATTTGCTGATTATGTCAAATCGACCAATGCAACCATTCAGCAACAAATGCTGAATCAGATGTAATCCCACAGCTGTGTGTGACCAAGCCGGCAACCTGTACAACTTCTAGGTGTACAATTTTTTTTATTTGTTAAATGGATGCATCTTTAAAGTAAAAATATTGTTTTCTTCAAATCTAAATTTTCCAATCGAAAAGTAAAATGACACCAAACACAGGTGTTAAGCAGAGAAAGCTGTTTTGCACTGACAGAAAGGATTTGACAGGTTTATGATGGGTGCAGCCACTGTACTCAGCTCTGCTGCTCAATCCACAAATGCATTTCCTCACAAACGTGGCTCCATTTATGGGGCATATTAATGTGAATCTTCATGAGCGCCCACAAAGTCTCTGCATAATGTGCTAAAATAGGAACCTGCATTATTTTGTCACTGCTATAACATTTGAGCGCCATTATGCAGGAAGTTACGGTTTGTGCGAACAATTACAGAACATGTAGTTCACTATATGCTAATGAGAAACACAACTGGTCAGTTTAAGTAACACAAATAATGTTGGTAGTGAGTCAAACTACTAGCCTGCATTCAATGTCTAGATTTTTATGCACTGATTCAGAAAATTTACACCTTATTCATTTTATTTTTGATCTATTTACTATACGACACCCAAAGACTTCAGACAAAACCACTAAAGATTCATTTCGTTATATATTAACCAATGCTTTGTGTGAGAAACATCTCATAAATGCAAGAAATACAAAGATCAAGCCACTAATTAGATGCAGTACAAACAATTCAGACATTAAATGGAGCCGTCACTGCCAGAATAAACTGAGCATAGTTAGCTGCAGCTGCTTAGATTCAGGACGTTTCCGTGGAGACCCGCACCAAAACATTTTTTTGCTGAAAGATTCAAATCTGTGACCACGAATGAACGACACACTCACTTCAACACACTCCTCACACCAACGAGGCTCCCCACCTGCTGAGCCCCACAGACGAGGCACTCTGCAAGGTTTATGCTTTCTATTCTCACACACCCAAAAACACCCCACAACACACACACACCCACCCACCACACACGTCTATTTCTGTGAAAATCCTTGTTACCAGAACTCATTCCTTAACCATGACAACTAAAGCCAAACTACAGAAACCCAGTGGCAGCTGATGTTTTCCAGCTTAGATGTGGTTTTTAAGTTTTTCATTTAAAGTTTTCACTTTTGTCTTATCGCTCTTAATATGACATCTATAAAGTTACTATACCAATTTATGACAGCTTGAATGTTCTGTTTGTTTTAATTATAAAACACTTCCCAGACATCTTAATTACAATTTTAATGCAAGTTGTTAAGGGGATTGTGCATTTTCCATGGGAAAATAGTATAAGTCATATTTAATCGACTTAATATAGTTAGGATGAATGTGAACTGTTAACATTATCTAGAACTTTAACCCTCCAGAAGACTCAAGCGTCACAGAGATGGTAGAGAAGCTGAACCTAAACCATCTCATCTCATGAAATGCTATAAAATGGATAAATGAGAGAAAGCCTGGCTGGAGCAGATAGTTGGACCCTGTGGGACATTGCTAATAGGAAGGAGGAATCAGTATGACCCCCTCCTGAAGAGTGGGGGGGGGTCATAACTTTGACCCCTCCACGACTCTGTTTCTTACAAAGTAGAAACATACAGTAGCTGTTTCTACTTTGTAACACTAGAAATGAACAGGCAGAAATTATATTTAAGAAGAACATTTTCATTTTTAGACTATTCTTTGTCGTATATGTTGAAAAAAGGAGCATTTTTTCTTCATGTGAATCAAGAGCATTTATTGTAAGTACTTTTAACTCTTTGAATAAGAAAGATCCTGATTCTTTTACAATATGTGCTGGAGCTGCTATGACTGGAGTGAGTTCATAACTTTCTATGATCGTTACAGAAAAAGAATGTTACATTTGAAACATCAACACATTGATAAATTATTTTGCTATTGTCAAGAAAATCCGAGCTCATCCCACTTCCCCATGCTGGAGATTTAAGTTTAACAGTAATAATAAATAAAGTTATCTTTAAAATGAATCACTCAAGTGATATCAAGGCCCAACAGTAGACTTAAGTGTCAATAAAATAAATCTAGTTGTGTGTGTTGTTTTTGTCTCATGCAAACTTTGCTTTAATTCTACTTTTTTCTATCTAATCATAAGAAATCATAGTCAGTCAGAAAGAGTCATTAAACAGGAAAAGCAGGTTTCCTGGAAAAAGAGGAAGTTTCCAGCCTGCAGAATTATAAAAATAGCTGAGACTATTCCTTAGTTTAAAGGTAAAGTTTTAAAGAATGAAATCTAAACATTATTAGTAATTGGATAAGATTCAAAGTAAAATACTTATATGAATATTGGTTTACTTGTAATAATACTTACACTTATATTTGTGGGAACACTTACAAGAAAAACAAGTAACTGTAACTTTAGTAGTAAATAATTAGAATCATGTATTATTCTTGGTTTCTTTTCAGAAAAACATCTGTAATAACTCACATTAAGATCATAATAAGAGTAACTAATAAGTTATGGTTATAAAATCATAAATGAATGATAGATCAGAGAAGCTGAAGAAAATAAATGTGATATAAGTTATGGTTATAAAATTATAGAAGCTAAAGAAAATAAATGTGATATAAGTTATGGTTATAAAATTATAAATGAATGCTAAATCAGAGAAGCTAAAGAAAATAAATGTGATATAAATGTGATTTTGACATTAAACTTGAAATGGTGTAAAAAGGTGTAACTGCAATTAAACATCACTGATATGTTGGAGGTAGAGAGTAGGTGAAAGGTTGTGCAGGCAAGGGACATAGGAGGTTGAGCAACCCTGAGACATTGGCACAGACATCATGACATAATGTCTCTTAAGACAGTGACGGATATGAGATCATCTGTCTAAGCAGACAGATAAACCCTATATAAGGTGGGTGCAAAAGAGGAACCTTTCGTTGGATCCTCCGGGCAGCTTCGAGCCAAGATCGAGATGGACAAAGAACTCTGCAGCTGAAGAAGAGCCGGGGCCACGGAGCCGAAGACTGTCTCGCTCATGGAGACCAACCCGTCTGGCCCACAATCTGTGGCTTCGAATCGCACTTCTCTCATCGGCTGGGTTCAGACCCCAAAGACAAAGATGAAGACAAAGACAAAGGCAAAGACAAAGAAGAAGAACTGGTGCCTTTTTTCCTGCCAGCACCAAGTCCTGTGTGACCTCAGCATCCATGCGGAGAGGAGGCTCATCAGACCTGCGGAGATCCTGGCCTTCATCGATCGGCGTCTTCCTCCTGCTGCAACACCTTCTTCATCATCAAGCCAGGTCTGGGGTTCGAAACGCCAAACTCCGTCCGTCTCTTTCAAAGGTTCCCTTTTTTAGTTCTCAGTGTCAGCAGTAGGGAAAGATAGACTAGATGATTGATTTTACTTATTTGATTATTTCTGCTACTGAATTAAGCTGTACTGACCCTTGCAAAAATGCCTTACTAATAAAATATTTAGCATAAAGAAAATCTAAAAGATGTTGTGGACATTCAGTTAATGAGTCACCTTAAAGTTCTTTGATGGTTGTAAAATAGCTGTGATGTTTGATTCTGGAGAGGAAAAGTGGAAAATATTTTTAGGTTGCTGGTAGCCCATATTTAAAACATCATCCTTGGGACTCGCCCGAGTCACTAAAACCTACCTGGTTCAATAACAAATGCAAGTTGTAAAATAGAGAACGAGCGACCGTTAACAGGTGTGCTCTGTGAAACTAGTTGGCTGTAGGCTGCTCAGTCTGGCTAATTCACAGGGGGAAGAAGGGTGGGACACCTGGATGTAGGCCGTCAGATAACCAGGCGAATCGTTTCTCGAAACCAGCTTAAACAGAGTTTACTTCAGTTCTGGACAGGGTAAATCCCAGCAGATTTAGGAAACTCAACGGACCCGTTAGACGGAGAGCTGGTAGCACATCTCCCCTCTCAGAAGAGGAAGTACGAGAGTGAGAGAGTAGAGACAGAAAGGAGGGGGGGGGGGGTGTTGCACAACAACACTATAAACACTTATTGTAAAACATTGAAGAAAATGTAAAACTTGTGGCACATAAGGGGGAAAGCTTTGAACTTTGCAGTTTTAATTTCAACCACTGCTGTGAAACAGGTGCAATCCTGAATTCAGTCAGACACAGCACAGCTGAACACTTTACCACCTGTTGAGGATTCAACCTCAAATATAAAATTATTCTCAGTTTGCTCTGAGATTTCCACTCTCAGACCAGAGGATGAAGGAGCAATAGTGAACTAGGTGGTCCAGCCTTTCTGCCAGGTGTTCAATCTGCTTCCTGCAGTTTTAGTGCTCATTTTAGAGCTTCCTGTTCAAGTTTAATTATTCCCCCCAGTTCAGTCACATTCCCTGCTGAGGGACAGCATCACAATTAACCAGACCACACACAGACACAACTCCAAATGCTTGTACTTCAGTTTTATTGTTCTGAGAAAATCAACACCAAGTAAAAAATAAATTACTTCCTTGATTTTTTTTTAGTTTTAAACATCTTGATCAGAAGCTGCAGTAACAGACCAAATGCTTCAGAAAAAAACCGAACGGAGGAAACATTTACAAAATTGAAAATGTGATTGGGCTTAATTTAATCACACCGACAAGGAAAACGGGAGTGAAAAAAAGGTCCAGCATGAAAACTAAGATAATAAACCAATCATGCATATGGAATTAGTGTGCTTAAGTTATTTTTACTCATTTATTTTCTAAAGCTGACCTAAAATTAAAAAATAAATGAGTGTAGAGTATTTTCTCTGGAACAGATGGCTAACAGATTACAAATACAAACAGGAAATGTTGAAAAAAAATTAAACTGGTAAAATTAAAAGGCAAGAGGTGAGAAACAGCAGTTTGTATGTTTTTTGCCCACATTGTCTATGGATTTATAAAGTTTTAGTTTAATCAATCTTCTCATACATACAGGTTTTAGCTTAATATTATATCAATAAGCATTCATAAAACCATCTTGATATGTAGGTTAGGTGTATCTGTGGCTTTATCAGGTCAGAAATGAATACATCTCATGTTAAAATGAAATAAAAACATGCAAAACTCCACAAATACCAGTTGTGAAGATGGAAAAATCCATGGCTGCAAATTTTACGTGCCTTCAAAACAGAGGGGTGGGGTATTAATCACACAGCTCGATGCAAACACGACCAAAATAAAGGATTACAGGAAATGTTGCACTGTAAACCCATTTTACACCTTCACTGGTTAAATAAACAAATGAAAGGCTCAAGCAAATCTTTCCCTGGCTAACAGGCATCAAAAGAGACCTTCAAAGAAAAGATACTTTACCTTACCATCAAAGTACTAGAAAAAACACTAGGAGGCACTTAAACAACCAGGTGAAAAACAGAAAGACCTGAAAACAAATCAATAAATTGAATACTGACAGTTTTTGGGTACTATGAACAAAAGTTCAGTACCTTTCTGAGCACTTTGCTTGACCTAAACAAAATGAATAAAACTAAATAAATCTGTTCTGTCGAAGTTAATTCAATAGCATAGATGAGTTAAGTTTTCCCGACCTCATTTCCCCTCCCGTTCCATCTCCAATGTCCATAAGAAACCCCCTACATCAGGCACTTGTTGATTAGTTCATAATGGCTCCAAGCCTTCCAATCACAAAGAGCAAGCGTCCCTCTGTCCTCCAGCTTCCTCCTCTCAGTTAGTTAGTTTAGGAAGATTCTTCACTCCTCTCTTTATTCTCCTCTTTGTCCCGGCTTGCACCTCTTCCGCCTTCCGTTTGCTGCGGTACACACCGGGGGACCTCAGCTCGACATCGTCCAGCGCCAGCGCGGGGTCATCAGGCGAGACGGGTTGAGGAGCTGGGTAGTTGGGCTGGTAGTAGCGGTATGGGTCATCCTCTTCTGCCTCTCCGTAGTTTTGGAAGACGCTGGACGGAAGTTGGACTGGAGGGATACCGTGGACGTCAGTGATCTCTTCAACTTCTGCGCGGTCAGTCACCCAGGAATTGATCCCACCAGTGCCACCAAGTTGAGCAAGCAGTCAGTGAGCGCCCCAAAGAAAGATGGTCGATTCCCATCACCAAGGAAAAGAGTGTTTGGAGGGAAATTTGTCGGGATTTATTTGGGTTAACGTAAGGATGGGTAGAGATAAAAAGGAAGGAGTAAAAGAAAGAGGAACAAGAGTTAGCAAGAGTTACCAAGCCATGAGTAACGAGGTTATGGAGTCATAGGACTATGAGCAAGTTAGGAGAAGTTCTAGATAAACTGCTTCAAGATTAAAGTTAGCGTAAGTAACATTTGATTTTATATTTAAAAAAAAAAATCATATCTCATAAGCAAATATTAGATTTGTTATCCATTAGCTTACATTCAGACTGTCACAATGCCACAAAACTAATCTATCTCTCTAGAATTTCTGTTACTTGAAGTTAAAACGTGCGTTATATATATTAGGTTCTGTCTTGCTTAGTTGCTTTACAGAGGTGATCTGTGTTACTGGAGTTTGTACAAAGTCAGTAAAAGTTCTGGATTAAAAAAGAGGAACTGGATGATCGTAATCTAGAAGAAAAAGTCAGAGAAGGATGACGGTCAAGGTAAGTTTCATGATTTCATCCCACCTCAACACTCTTCAGCCTTATACAATACAAATATTTGATGTTGTGTTCTCATTTTACATGCAAAAGTATCCCACAAACTAATAACTAATATGTTCAACTTGTGAATATTGTGGTGTTGCTATGTGCTAAAATGGCATGTTTTATATGTTTACTTCACTCACCCATCATTGTTCAATAAATATTTAAAGAAAAGGAGGCATTTTTTTTTCATTCTAATCTAAATATTGAAAATATGACAAGAATATGGTGTGAATGTGCACATGTAGAGACAAGTTATTTTCTTGAAACCTTTGTCTTGGCCATAAACCCCAGAGTTTTGCACATACCACCCACCATGGTAGAAGTTGTAATCAGCTAATGGACTGACAAAAACTTTATCGCCTTCTTCAGTTTGAAGCCTCTGCAGCTGTTAAAGTTCTAACTTGTGGTTGATGCTTTGCAGAAACAGTTCAGTAGTCACCATAACGTTTTTCTGGTGAAGCTTGACAGTGAAGTGACAAGAGGATGTTGGACAAACAAACACAAAAGCAGAAGAAAGGGTAAAACATGCAGGATCTGCCACAAGCTTTACAGGACAGTACCATTCAGACTGCTGTGTGACCTTTAACCTCAACACACATTAAAGATCAACACAACCATGCATTAGATGGCAAAAGATGACTCTTACAAAGGGTTTTGAACAATAAAATGTTGGAGATTTTTATAATTGGTGTAAACTATTATCAACAATTTACCTGATCACTTAGAAATATCGTAGAAGTGATCTGTTTTGTCTAATGACTTATGGTTTAATTGCGAAATACCCTCCAAAGAGCATCTTTAATTAAATACATACTCAGTAAACCAACAAAGCAGCAACTCAGGTGAAACAAGATAAAATATAGAATTTATTTGTGGTTTAGTTACTCTTCTGTGGAGAAAACCATGCAATTTCAAACAGATGCTGCAGGCAAGAACTTAAAAACAAGATTAAATGGGTTGGTCTCCCACTTGTTTTTATATCAACATTTTTAATAACTATAATTTTGTCTGCTATTTTCTTTCTCTATTCTGTATTTTTTACAATTACAACCTTAATGGTTTTCTTAAGAAGCTTATGGTGAAAACTAGTAGCTTAGGAACATATATATATATTTAAGTTAGTAAAACATGTTTCTAAGTTTGCATGACTTCCACTTTTGGGACAAGTAAGCCAGAAACAGTTTAGAGCAAAGTAAATGTTTCATAAGTTTGCATTCATTTCCCTTCTTCCTTGTCACTTTTAGAATTATAATTTCAGAAACAATTGCTTTGTTAAAATTTAGATTTAATTATCTTTTCAACAATGAACTAAATGCTCATTGTCCAGTTTAGTGTTCTAAGTGAACTCAGAGCAAATCAAGAGGCATAAACAGGCATGAAGCTCATTTTTCCTCAGAGGTGGAAATTTACACATGGCTCCTTGTTGTTTGGATGTTTCGCTTTGTGTTTCATCAAAAAACAAGACCAATGCAGATAAAACGATGCAGCATAAACAATCAAACAGACATGTGGTGATAAAGCAGAATCCTTTACCATAACTGAGTATTTAAAGGTGTTTCATGTTTCACCTTTAAATACAAACAGTGGGAGGGTGGACTTTGATAACATGCAAGCTGTTTAACTCAGTAGAAGCCTTTGAAGATGAAAAGCGGCTTATTGAATGAAATGTTTCACCTGAGAACCCTCCATAGAAAAGATTAACACGACGACTGAAATAGTTTCATGCTCAATTATATGGTTTATGCCATTAAGACATTGAAGTTGCCTGACGACGCAGCACACATTATAATTGTTCCTTTAAAGCCTACGCACCTCCAACATTGTAGCCCAAACAAGAGTTCTGGTCACAGTAACCCGGCGGTCCTGGAGGGCCGACTGGACCGGGAACTCCGGGCCGACCAGAAGTTCCAGGATTTCCAGGGCGACCTGTTGGACCCTGGCTGCCAGGTCTGCCCAGTCCTTGGGGACCTACAGAGTGGAAAGGTTAGAGTTCAACTATTCACACTATATTTACATAAATTGTTAAAGAAAAACTAAACATGTATTCAAAGATCAAGCAGAGATCCCGCGTGGAATTTATGATTTACCAGGAGGTCCTGGAGGTCCTCTGGGGCCCTGGACACCAACGCCTGCAGATCCCTTCTCCCCCTTTTCTCCCGGTTGACCTGGAAACAGAAATAAACAATTTTTTTAGACTAAAGAAAGTACAAATTGTTATTCTTCTACCTTTTAAAACAAATCCTTATGCATAATGCTAACTTTCACAAATATTTTTAAACTTCTTACTGCCAGAAATTATTTTGTTATATAAAAATGTGTTTTTAGTGTTAAAAAGATTTTAAATTATGTAGCGGTTTATTAATTTAGACATAGTAAGTACAAAATATACAAATGTTTAACATTTAGTATGTTTAGTTTGACATAACTCCAACCAATAGATTGTTGTAACGTTTTTCTATGTTTTATATGTGATGGTTGGTATATATTGAATATGCATCAGCAGGTGTGTGGTACACACACACCTCAGTTGTGTGGATGTTTGAGGCTATTATGTGATAATAGTCAAGAGGAGGATGGAGAATATCTTTATTTTCTTTATATTATCTTTATAACAAACACACTTCGATTTTTAAGACAGCTTTTGATTTTCAGTATCTGAAAAATCTCAAAGCCAAAAGTCATCTGCAACTTTAACTGCTTCACCTCGTTCTCCAGGATTTCCATTTTGACCATTCTGGCCAGGAAAGCCTGGCCTTCCTGGTGGTCCCTGTTCTCCCTGGGGCCCCGGGGCACCTTCCCGACCAGGTTCTCCTGGAGGTCCAGGCACTGTGCGGATGGACACTGGTGGACTGGGCGCTTGGTTCAAGATAGTGTTGTAGCGTGACATGTGACCTGGAAAAGGGACAAAAAAACAGGAGAAAGTCAAGTCGCATTATGAAATTTGTTGAATAAAAGCAACACATGATGGACAAAAAAGCAGCTCAATGGATTAAAGGGAAGAGTTTGGGAACCTTTGATTGTTCAACTACTAATATTCTTCAGATAATTCATACAGGTAGAAAAGTGTGACTGTGAACAACAGAGTAAGGGTTCCCTCAGATTTTGGGAGTTGATTTGTGTCGTTTACACAAAACAGACCCTCATGCTTGTGATTCTATGAATATGATCAATGCCAAAGAAAACTCAGGACTTATTTTAAGGCCCATTTCTCCATGTCATCCTCTCTTCCTAACTTACTTTGGATCAGCTGCTCACAGACTTGTCTGGCAATGGCCTGAACTGATGCCGTTGACTGAAGGTCACCCTGTAGACAAAGTAAAGATTATTTAATGTAGTTTGAGATTTCCAGCCTCTCATTCATGCTGGAAACTTGGTTAATGTATGCTATGTTCCTCTGTCACTTATTTATGTATCTCAGTGATTTGATGTTTTGAGAAATTACTTTACCTGAACATTTGAACAAAATATTACAGCTAATGTAATATTTATGATACTTTCATTTACTTAAAATAATATAGAAAAAAGACACCTACCCGTTCACCTTTCTCTCCCTTTGTTCCTGGTGGACCCTGTAATAAAACATGTAAAAAATAATATTAATAACAAAAATAAACATACAAATAATGTACATGAGGAAATATGGTTTTCAGACTTCATTGACCTCAAAGCAAAATTCACCTCAATGAAAGCTGTGAAAATCTTCAGAAAAACAAAGCTGATTGGAAAATACAAAAAATCCCCTTTTCCATGGCATTTCTATTCACATCTCTCTACATCTACCCATTATAGCCATGAAAAGGTTAACATTTAGCTGCGTCCTTTTGATCAACTGTTGTGACAGCTCACAGACGTCAGACTGCACTATGCTGTAACCCCTTTAGTCAGTAGGGCTATCTGTATCAGATAGCATTCAGACTATCTGATGCACTCTTTTCTGCAGCTCAGTTCACACGTTTTCTATGAGCTTTAGGTTAAGGACCTGAGAAAGCCATGGAAGAAGGCTGATTTAGTGGCTAGTGAACCAGGTCTTTTTGTTTGGCCATATGCTTTGAGTTTTTTTGGTGCCAAAAGAAGAATATTCACATATTCTTTCATTGAGTGACAGCAAACGCTCCTGAAGTTTTTGTTGTTGAACATCTACATCTCAAAGACACACAATACCAGTGGTAGTCCCAGTGCCATTTAGCATTTGTTCATACTGGCCTTACTTAAATTGTGTGTTCTCTTGTCTTTCCTGTTTTGTAGACTGGTTAAGACAAATCAACCTCTTTATTATGGAATATTTATACCCATGACTTGTGGGTATAAATTTAATAAATTTACATTTATTAAATGTAAAAGTTGGATGTTATTCTATTTTTTCAATGTGAGATTATGCTGCATTAAAATATTTATTTATTGTGATATTTTACAGACTTTAGCAGAGTCTAATCTTTACCTTAACTTCATGCTTAATATGTAAACAAGATAAAAGAAATATGTAGAAATTTATTCCAGACTAAACAACATTTACAGAAAATCAAAAGGACAAAATAAAAAAACAACAAAAGCAAGAAAATTGCATAGATTTATCGGTTTAGAAACTGTGTCAATCCTCGACACTTGCTGCTCTGTATTTTTCTCCACTAAGTCCTCATTAAGAGCAATAACTTAACAGTGGTGCCGTAATTAACTGATGAGTGCTCTCTGCAGTCCGCCCACGCAGCGATGATTACATGCTTGACAACATTTTATCAAAGCGATACAAACTCATTTATCAGCAGCTTTTATCGCCTCCCACAGAGTCTTGTTTCTTCTTTGGCGCTGTTATGAAAATGTGGTTTCCTTTCACTCAAACGCAAATAAATGCCAAAGCAGAGAAAACAAACCAAAACAAAATGCCAGAGAGAGATGTGTTTAAATCGCCTTAGAGTTTTTCTTCTTTGCTTTGGTTTGAATTTTGCAGATTGAAATTTTAAAAAAATCCAATTTAACAACTATTGAACCAGAGTTGAGTCTTTACAATGAGAATTGCAATGCATTAGAAATTCATTAATGGGTGATCTGGGTTGAGAAATGACTTAATAAGCTGTTCATGCTGTAAAAAGAGTTGGTGAAAACTCTTGATAGAGAAGTTGTCAGTGCCACTGTTTAAGAATAACACAAAGGGTTAAACTGTTGAAGTTCTTTTCACAAAATAGTCTGAACTCAGATGTCTCCCTTTGTGTCAGTTTGAATACTCTTCACTCTGCTTTTCATTTGGGTGTCTGCGTATCAAATACGGTCATAGACAGACTGGACAGGGAGCCATTAATCCCCCGTTAGCCACCTGACCAGCTCCCAGACTGTCTGACACACTCTGCTAAGCCTGACTGACACTACGTCCTGCTGCCTCTGGGATATTTGCACAGTACTAGATTTTTCACACATAAAGAGAATATGTTCTCTTTAATAAATGCAAACCAAGAAAAAACAGGTCGGTATGATTTTCAGACTCACCGGTGGTCCCAGGGTTCCCTGTTTTCCTTGGGCGCCGGTATTTCCAGGAGACCCAGGAGCTCCTGGAGTCCCCTGAGAACACAGAAAGAAAGAATTCAGTTGAAATCAATGGTTTTACAAGAGCAATGAAATATCTCGTAATTTATCCTTCAATTTCTTTTGTAAATTTTGTATAAAGAAATAATTTGAAACTATTTCAAAAAATACATTCTCAGACCAAACTGCTTTGGAAACAGAGTTTGTCATTTTGTATTTGAAGCAACAAATGCCCAAATAATCACACATTCTGAATATATCCAATTTTAAATGAGCTTAAATACAAATGAGTCAACTGCATTTTAGAAATAAGCAATTATGTTTTGTCTTTACTTGGAGGCACAGAAACAAATTTGCTCCAGCAATAGTTTTAATACAAATCAACAAGTACTTCAATACTGGAGGAATTTTATGCAGGTCTCACCATAGTTCCCGGGGGTCCCTGTCTGCCCTGTGGGCCGTCTTTACCTGGAAGTCCCTGTAGAGGTGAAGGTAAATTATGAAGCCTGCGGTAGACTTTGACTAGTTAATGTCAGCAATAATCATTTTTTCATGGAGTCTTCAAAAATATTTTAAAGAATTCAAGTTGTTGTTTCACAGTTGTAATATTAAGACATTCGGACTGACCCTGGGTCCTGGAGGTCCTTCTCTTCCCACAGGGCCAGGTCTTCCAGGTATACCCTGAGAAAAAACATGAAGTAAGTTCTTTAAATCGCTACCATATCAATATTTACTAAAATCTCTCAGGAATGCCATGATCAATTAGCGTTCTATGAACAAATAATCTGGCCTTACAGCAAAACAACTTCAATTTAAAAAGTGAAAAGTAGAATAATCCCAGATTAAACACTGGATCTTGGGTGAACAGTTGTTACCTGTTGTCCCTGTTGGCCAGCTTCACCTTTCTGCCCCCTCTCTCCTGCAGAACCCTGCAGACAACATATCCAGGTACTGAAAATGAATCTGGTCACACAGAAACTGTAAAATGTAAATCAGAAAGCCAGAAGTTCTTACAGGGGGTCCAATGATGGAGCGTCCACTTGGTCCCTGTGGTCCAGGGGGTCCTTGAGGTCCGGGTACACCTGTATCTCCAACAGGACCTGCGGGTCCCTGATAAAAGAAGAAGATGAATGTAAAACTATTCAGATCCAGTTCTGCAGCCTGAAATAGACCAACAACTTCATAACAATTGGCAGATATTGAGTTAAATTTACTTCAGCAGATTTGCAATTTAACATTCTTTTAAACATCCTTACAAATACTGCTGCCAGAGTCCTGACCAACATCAAAACACTGGCTGTCTGTGATCCTTTAAAGAGTTCAGTAGTGGTCTGTCATGGGTTTGCTACAGAAGCATTTAACTACCAGAGGAAACAAACACAGGAGTAACATCTCATTATAATGAGAGAAAGTGTTGAAAGGTTTAAACCTCAGTGACATAATCAATCAATTGTCTTAAATAAGCATGACTAAGGCACACATACTGAACATTAAAGATAGAAAAACAATTTCTGTTATATTATCATGAAGATTTCCTAAAATATATGCATAACACCATCTGGATGTTCAAAGATGACATAGTGATGAGAAAACAATCCAGATTATGTCCAAAGTAAAGACTTTTATCTTTAAACAACTGTCAGTCTTCTTGCACACCGTGTTTTTTTAACAATCATGTTAAGGTTTTAAAAATTGGTCATAATGTTATGTTCAAACCTTCATTTCCTTCCTAAAGCCACACTGTTTCATCTGATGAAGAAAAAACTCAAACCATGCCAATCTCTAGAAGTATGGTCACATTTAAATTTAGCGTTTCATTTGAAATACTGAAAAAGTTACAAATAAGTTGACCTCTATATTTATCACATTTATTTATGGTTATATTAATGTATTTATACATCATACATCTCCAGTTTATTTAAAATAGCTATTGAAAATTTCTGGATGTACTTTTTGAATTCACAAGGTTAATCAAACTATTTCTGGCTGATGCTTGAAGCTTATTCAGTCTTACTTCCTGTTCACATATCTGAGGGTGAAAGGATGTCAAGGAGGAAATAATCACGGTTATCGTTGTACATCACATCAGCAGCAAACAAGTCCAAATATTTGCTCTTATATGGCTCAGGGAAGGAAAATAAACCACTTACATCTGTCTCATGTTTTATATTCACCACTTAAGTAAATCTTTAACTTAATGCCTGCTTTACAATACTTACAGCTATTTAATTAGCTTGTTTTATCAAAAGAAATTCTACTTTGTGACTCTAAAGAATCCTTACAGCAAAACCCTAAAAACAGATATTACAAATTCAAAAAGAGACAGTCCTGACAAGAAAAATTGTGTCAAAACATAAATCAGTTACTACAGCTTTTATATATTTAATTAAAAGTTCCTTTCAGTTTAATGTATTGAACTGAGACGCGATAATCCGTCGAGTGCGTATATGTTCTCCTGTGATAACCATCTCAGTACTTCCTGTCAAAAGCTGATTATTACACAAGAGCAGAAAACCTGGCACAAAACCTCACACATTGGCTTTGGTATTCTAATTTTGGGGGTTTTAAGAGAGAGAGAGAAAAAAATCAAATCGACTTTGAAACTCTGGTGGAATTATTTGAAATGACTTGATTGGGCTAAGCAAGAAGAGGAACTCGTACTACTGAAACGACTTCTGAAGTCCTGCAGTAGGGTAAGGAAACAATCTGCTTCCGTCCACCTTGAGATGTCTTGCAACATTTACGAAGACCCAGATCAGACCATGAAAGTGAGGTACAGCAAAGAAGTGAGAGGAAAAGAATGGACGAAAGTGGAGAAAGAGGAGAAGGTGGAAAAAGTGGTCGACATCTACGAGAGTGCCGAGACGGTGGCCTGCCATCGAGCTAATCCCTCCAGGAAGGCCCGAGGTAGGTTTTAATGAATCATAAATATTTACTACATAATCAGCTTTCTAAATATTCCAGGAATGGTTTGATACTGACAAAACCTGAGAAAGTATCAGAACATATATTACATATATAAGATATTAAAAAGGTTGCATTATTTATCTTCTTGGTGCCACTGAATATATTATGCTTTGACATCTGAAAATGTGCTCAAATTTAATAGGAAAAGTAAAAACAAGCATATCTTTAATTAGATATAATATTTATTACATTTGATTGACTTTGCATTAGTTTTGATGTTGCTTCATTATGCAATGACTGTAACTCTTTAGCCATTTCAGGATTCAGACATATAATGTTTTAAAATTTTGCTTTTTCATAAACAGACATTTTGGCATCATTTTGTAGCTTCACAACCATTTAATAAAAGGAAAACATTTCTATTGTTTATGTACCTCATTTAGAACATGTTGTAAAGAAGTCTCCACACAGCTTATGTCAAAGCTGGTTTTGAGCAGGAGTTTTTGTCCTGTGTACACTTTTAATACAAGGCTTTATAAAACAGCAGTTATTTTTGCCGTATCAAGTTAATACATTTTAGAACTTTGAAAGATAAAAAGTCAAACTCCTCCTTGATTTTGTAGGAGTTCGGTCTCAAAAACGTCCACCAACCCCCCGGAGAAACTGGTACAAGGTTGCTACAGTAACTTTGGGTTTACTCTGCCTTCTGTTGTTGGCGGGGATAAGTGTGCTACTCTGTAAGTAAAACTTCACCTTTATTTGGACAACATCTCTTTACCCACAAATATTCCTTCATTTTAACATCTATGCTTATTCTTTATGTAGTTCTATTAAGTTTGAAACATAAAGAACATTCCTTGGGTCAGAAGCAGGCACAAGAAAATCAGAACCAAAGTATAAAAGGTAGGAAATTTATTAAAGATTATGTTTCACTTGTAGTATTACAATGTTGCAAATAAAAAAAATGTAATCATTTTTTAAAGAATGGCAGGAGCTTCGTGAGTCACATTTCTACTATGCATCCACTGAGAAGAAAAACTGGACAGAAAGCAGGAAAGACTGCAAGAGCAGAGGAGGAGATCTGGTGATTTTAAATAACATAGAGAAACAGGTTTGCTTGTTATAAGATTATTTTGTGTTTTTTCTCAGTTGAATCCAAGAAGACCAGTCACATTCTCAGAACTTGTGTAATAGTACTATGTTGTTGTTTTTTTACAAAACTGTTGCAGTAATCCAGACAAAGAATGCAACAGTAGCAAGCAACTATCCCTTCCCCCCCTAATTGTAGGAACACATTGGCTTTGATACCTGTAAGTGACACAAAAAAATTATTATACAGAGATATGATCTAAAGTTCTCTGCAGTAAGAACATGAAATAATGGTTGACAATGCTAACATGCTGTAGCTTGAAGATCTAGTCTGCCAACTGGTGCCCATAAACCGAATGGTTTAAGTGGGAATGAAAGTAAAAAAATAGTTCTGCCAGGCTGTATATAGTAGTAAAAGTGGTCTGTTTGTCTCTGTTTTGTGTGTCACTTCTTTCTGAAATAAGGAAAAAACAACTTGCATTTAGTATTTATTTGTCATTTTTGACCAAACCTATTAAACACCTGATTAATATAGTTTTTGAAGAAATTTTTAAATTATACCAAAACATAGTAAATATGAATTTTCAGCATGTTCATGTACACATGAACATTTTTACCATTGGAGTAGTTTTACTATGATGGTAGAAATATAAATGTAGCTTCTTTACGCTATCAGCCCATTCTAAGTCTCCTGTAATATTACATAGTTTGATGCTTAAGGTATGTAAAACTGCATTTTGCATGACAACTTAAAAAAACAAAACAAATTAAATTAGTGGGGAAAAAAATCCATGTCAGATAAATTTAGTCTGAAGCATCATTCCCAAGTTCTTCAACAAACTGTGAGTAGACGACCGTGCTGTCATTTTACTGGGAAAGTTTTCTTAGAATCTTTTAGATTACACCACCATATTTTTTAATAAATTAACTTCTAAGTGCAATAATTTACTGTATAGACTGCCAAGTCATTAATGATTAATTTCTACATTGACAGGAACAAGAGTAATGTGATAATCATGTATTTTATTTGTAAGTGAAATTGTTGCTTTTAAATAATTCACAGCTTCACAATGTCTGATTTCTGTCATTTCAAACTAGTTCTAAATATTGTTTGGTTGTAATTTGATATCAGGTAAAATAAATTGGAAAGAATTTGTCACAATAGGGAAAAAATGTGAACTGAAAATTGAAAGTGTACATTGTCAAAAATCTTTATTTGCTTTTTAAAATTCTATAGGAGATGATTAGAAGAATGAAGATTCATGGAGATTCCTGGATCGGTCTTCAAACTTCAAACGAGTGGACTGTGAAATGGAAATGGTAGATGGATCTGACCTAGTATATAGGTGAGCAGGTTCACTTTGTACCAAAGATATGGTTAACTGAGAAGTCCAGACAGAAATAAAAACAAAAATAATGTTATGTTACTGAAAATATCAGCACATTTTCACTCAGATTGTGTTAACTCTAACAATCTGTTATCACTGTTATCAACACATACTAAAGCTTGGAACAGAGTCTAATATGTGACGAATGAAATGTCAAATGAATTGATCTGAATTTTGAGCATAAATAATTTTATTTACATCTTCAACTGGTTTTCTTTTCAATGTCAGCAGGTTGATTAAAGGTTGTTAGGTTGATCAGTTGAATGCTACAATAGTGAAATGACATGTGAATATAGCAATGCCATTTGTAATTTGATTGTTTTTATTGTATTCTGTACAGCACTTTAGTGATATGTGGTCATTTAAAGGGTCTATCTAAATTCTCCCTAGGTGTGTGTGTGTGTGAATGGTTGTTTGTCCTGTGTGTCTTTGTGTTGCCCTGCGACAGACTGGCGACCTGTCCAGGGTGAACCCCGCCTCCCGCCTGGAACGTAGCTGGAGATAGGCACCGGCAACCCTCCCGACCCCATTAGGGACAAGGGTGAACAGAAAATGGATGGATGGATGGGTGGTCATTTAAAGCTGGACTGGATTGCTGTCAGCCTTAAAATGCTCACATTTTCAGCTGAAGCAGTTTTTCATAATTGCAACACATTTTAGCTAGAGGTATCATTAATAAAAAAACAAATATTTTTTAAATAATTCCTGCTTCTTTCTCGATCTAACTGGATGTGTTCATTTTTACAGTTCCTGGAAGCAAGGAGTAATCATCAACACGGAGTCAGGGCTCAAAGCATTTACTGATCAACAGGGACTTTGGATGTACAAGAAAACAGGATTAAAATACTGGATCTGTGAGAAGAGAAATGTCCAGTATCTTTTTGATCTTAAACCTGGAAAGAACATCACTAAAGATTAAGTACTATATACAAATAATAGTTATAATTCTAATTAAGAAAAGCTATCCAAAACAAGATAAAAACAGACCTGATGAAGAATATAAAACACTTAAATACAAATCCCAGTCTGCACTGGAACAGCTAGCTTCAAGCCTTGGACGCTCATTTCTCTGCTGCACTGACGCTACACGCATCAACCCATTATATGTCGCTATAGCATTGTCACATGGTGAAATCTGGAGTCAGAGCAAAGCAGAGACTATTTATACAGTATTTTGTATTTTGCACTGCTCAAATATGCAAAGATTGTTTAACTTCAGCTTTAAGTAAAAGTTTTATTTGTGGTGGCTTAGTCTGCATTTTGAAAAGATGTTAGTTATTATTAGTGCTTTAAAAAAATAAACAGAATATGAGCATTATTTTGTGTTTTATTTAAATATTAATAATGAAAAATACATAAATCAGACATTATTCTCAAACAAGAAATACTCATCTTTATGCTTTTTACTCCAAGAACTGCTTTTTATTTATACTTAATTTATATTTTGATGTAATGCCAATTTTACTTAAATACAGTTTTTGTCTGCACTACATAAGCCTTATATTACTTGTGTAATGTTTCAATTTTAGTTAAAGATTTTTTTTAATTTGTTTTGAGCAGCAGTAATCACTAGTGCTGTTCCAGAAACAGAACTGCTGCTATCTTATATTAATCATATTTGTTTCTTTCATGTTGGAACAAACATAATTAAGATAAAGGAATAAAAACATGGTAATACATTCAACCTTTTTCGGCCATTTGCTAATAAATTACCGGTGTTCACATTATATTCATTGTGACTCTAAATCAAATCAATTGAACTTTGAGCAATTGTAAATAATGACAGGTCAAGAAAACAAATGGAAATTCCACGGAAAAACAATTACTTTTATTTAATTGACCAGAAAAACCACTTACCACGACATAAGTCAGAAAATTGCTGCCAGCTCAGTGAAACCCTGATGTATCAAAATTTATTTGAACATTTACATTTGAGTAGCTTTTTTATGTGAAGAACACTTTCTTAGGTACAAACAGGAACAGAAAGATAAACACATATATATGGAATTTTTTTCTATCTAAAGATTAAATGTTTGGTATTTGTGTGCTTATCTTCCTGCCAGAACATCCTGTGCACTTCCTACTGAAATCTGATTGGTTTCAAAAAGAGAACAAGAATTTGTCTGCTTGGCATGAGAAACTAAATGCTGCTTTCAGTTGCTTCTTTCTTGAGAAATCTTCCAACATGTATGAGAACATAGATTTTACAACTACAAGAGGCAGTGAATTATCTCAGGACAGTGAAGAGGAAACAGTTCAGACTCCAGATTCCTCTACACACCTTGATGTTGGTCTTTCACTACAAAATGAAGGTAAGTATAAAACAACAAAGACTATGTCATAAAACAGGTACATTTTAACAAAATCGCATGGATAAAGTATTCTGATCTTTACTGTGATAAGAGCAGTTTGCTATATAAATGAAACATATCTATTTTTTAAAGAATATAAACAATGCAATCAAATATATAATGACCCTTCTCTCTGCCTTTGGGGTCTTTGTGTTTTTCTTTCCTGTTTTTATTTATCGCTGTTTTGCAGAACAGAAGGAAATGTTTCCTTCTATTAAGGAAATATTAACAACACTAAGCTGATGCATATCCATTTGTATGTATCCAAGATACATACAAAATTATGTATGTATCATAATTTTGTATGTATTATGATAATATTCTAATTTTAAATATCATGTTTTGTTAACAGTAAATGGGAAATCCTAATTATCGGAAATAAAGGCTTTCAAAAATGTGTTTATTTTGTCATTTAAAGGAGCAGAGACTGAAAAACCTCCCCTGGTTGTCCAAGGAAAACCCTACAGAACTGTTTTACTAATGTTTGATCTGTTGGTCATCCTGGTTGTTGTGGATATCGGCGTTCGAGTCAAAATCTGTAGGAAATCTGATTATGATTAAATTTTCCTTAAATCGCCATAACCTTTAAGGACAATTTTAATTTTGACCCAATAGTTTCTTTCTCCATTTTTGCTGGTTTCTTTAGATCATTCAGTTGTTGAGAAACCACTGCAAGTCTGTTTTGAGAATCACACAAAGGAACAAACAGGTGAGCCAAAAGAAAATTAACGTTACAATTTCTGCAGAAAATTATCTACTGTTTTTGGAAAAAGACAAATCGACTGTAAGTTACTTTGTAGAACTGCATAAGTTTCAATGTCAGGACCAAAACTGCACAGGTACATAATTTATTAGTTGCAGTTTATGTTTCTCATGTGGTATTATCATTTTTTTGTTTTTTAGGCAGTATTACATAATTCTGTTTTTGTCAAATAACAAATTAACACCAAATCACTTTTTAAAGAATGGCAGGAGCTTCGTGAGTCACATTTCTACTACGCATCAACTGAAAAGAAAAACTGGACAGAGAGCAGGAAAGACTGCAAGAGCAGAGGAGGAGATCTGGTGATTCTAAATAACATAGAGAAACAGGTAGAGACAAGAAACATTCTCTGAATAATTACTTATTTTGTACAAAATTGTCACAGTGAAATATTACAGCCTGATTTATCCAGTCAGACAAATAAAATATCAGTCATCACACATCATCTCATTTCTGTTGTGAGAGCAGATTTTTTATTTTTCTTCACTTTAGTTGACACAAGAAAAAATAATTATACAAAGATATGAACTGAACTCTCCACAACAAGCAAATAAAACAATGGCTGATGATGCCAACATGCAGCTGTTTGAAGATCTAGTCGGACACTTGGTGCTCATAAAATGAGTGATGAATATTGAACATGTTATGTTTATATTTTGTTATTGGTGTAAGTTTCTTGCTTAAGTTTGTGTTTATCCTGCACAGTTTTAAAGTTTACTAAACTGTGTGAAACAGTTGTACTATTTTCATTTAAATTAAATACCTTTCAGTTTTTTACCTCATGAACTTTTTGCCTGACATATTTTACCTTACTATATGGTTTGGATAAGATAAAACATCTGCAATATTTGTAGTTGTAAAGAAAACTTGCCAGTAAAAATGTTTTGCCTGGCTGTATTCAGTCTGCTGTACTGAACCTTCCACTGCAGCAAGAGGAGTTTGTTTTTAAGGTACGTAAAATTTAGAAAAGAATTTAACTTAGTGGAAGGAAGAATCCATATAAATTTAGTGAAAATAATCCAGTGAGGCCAGTCGATAGTGTCCATGTGACTCAACAAACTTTGGGTATAGATCACTACACTGTTATTTCACTATTTTTAAAATAAAAAAAAAACTTTGATAAATAATTTTGATAACTTTTCATTATATAAGCAGAGTAACTTACTAAATAGGTTGTCATTTGATTAACAAGTCATTACGACACTGAAATAATCAGCGAAGATGTGTAATCGTATTTTTATTTGAGAGTGACTTAATTTTGTCCTTGTTGCTTTTATACAATGCACAGGTTCACAATATCTGATTCCTGTCATTTCAAACAAGCTTTACAAATTGTTTATAATTTGATATCAGATAAAATAAATAGGAAAGAATTTGTCACAATAAGAAAAAAATGTGAACTGAAAATTGAAAGTGCACATTGTCAAAAATCTTTATTTGCTTTTTAAATTTTTTATAGGAGATCATTAGAAGAATGAAGATACATGGAGATTCCTGGATCGGTCTTGAAACTGCAAACGAGTGGACTGTGAAATGGAAATGGGTAGATGGATCTGACCTATTATATAGGTGAGCAGGTTCACTTTGTACCAAAGATATGGTTAACTGAGAAGTCCAGACAGAAATAAAAACAAAAATAATGTGATGTTACTGAAAATATCAGCACATTTTCACTCAGATTGTGTTAACTCCAACAATCTGAAACACTGTTATCAACACATACTAAAGCTTGGAACAAAGTCTAATAGGCAAATAGCATAAATAATTTTATTTACATCTTCAACTGGTTTTCTTTTCAATGTCAGCAGGTTGATTAAAGGTTGTTAGGTTGATCAGTTGAATGCTACAATAGTGAAATGACATGTGAATATAGCAATTCCATTTGTAATTTGATTGTTTTTATTGTATTCTGTACAGCACTTTAGTGATATGTGGTCATTTAAAGCTGGACTGGATTGCTGTCAGCCTTAAAATGCTCATATTTTCAACTGAGGCAGTTTTTCATAAATGCAACACATTTTACCTAGAAGTATCATTAATACAAAAAAAAATCATCCATTTTAAAAAAATAATTCCTGCTTCTTTCTCGATCTAACTGGATGTGTTCATTTTTACAGTCTCTGGAAGCAAGGAGTAATCATCAACACGGAGTCAGGGCTCAAAGCATTTACTGATCAACAGGGACTTTGGATGTACAAGAAAACAGGATTAAAATACTGGATCTGTGAGAAGAGAAATGTCCAGTATCTTTTTGATCTTAAACCTGGAAAGAACATCACTAAAATTTAAGTACTATATACAGAGAAAAGTTACAATTATAATTATTATATGAGAAAAACTCAGTGCAATCAGTTCTACAGCAGCCACAAAGCAAAACCTGGAGTTAGATTTAAGCTTTGTAATTAAATGTAATTAAAAGACTGATTCAGGAAAAGAAAAAAAAATCTTGTTTCTCGATTCTTGTTTTTTTTTTTTTGCTGTTTGTTTGATTCAGAAACACCAACAACCAGCAGCAGCAGGTAAAAAGTCAAACTGGCTGATGTGCCAGTAGATTTTTCTTCCTACTTCAGTATAAGCATTCAAATGAATGGCTGGAAAGAATGTAACAATAATATAACAGTCTTCATACTGCAAAGTAATATAAAGGCTTAAATTATCTAAAAGTAGGTCTGTTTGGTAACTTGAAAAATGTACAGTATCTAATGATTTAATCTGTCAACAGCTAAATCTGAATCAAATTCACAAATGTGAATTTTTTAAAATTATTTTTTAACAAAAGGTTATTTTTTAAACAGTAGCAAAATACCATACTAATGTCTGATTGCCTATAAGTTTAACTCTGAACAACAGGCTAAATTCTATAAAAGCTTCAGAGAAAAAAATCGTACTTAAAGACATTTGCATTGGATGAAATAAACATGGCTACAAACCTGAAATTAATGCACATATCAAAAGACGGAATGTTCTGCTGGGACCACAACATTATTTATTTGACAACAGATGTTCATATCTGAACATCTGTTCATATCTGTTATGAACATTCATAACAGATATGTATGTTCACAGATCTGAGACAGCAAACAGCACTTCAGCTCCTCCTTGTACAACATCACATTAGAATGACTAGCAATCAGTTCAAACAAACATTAACATAATAGCAGCATTAAGAGGCATAGTGATGCAGAAGTAATATAAATTTCAATAATTAAAAATGAAGGTATCTGAATGATGATTCCAATGAATACCATAAACCACAAAAGCTATTAAAAAGGTTCCCATAACATTAGGTTCATCTGAAATCTAAGCAGTAAAGATATTTCATCTGTAAAGATGGTATGATGCACATGACCTAATATCTTGTTTGAAAGTCCTAAGATCCTAAAATATTATCTGTCATGGTTTATGTTTCTCAATAATGAGAGTTCAGAGAAAAACACTTTCAGTTTCTTCATTAGAAAAAACAGAACTTGCAGTCAAACATTTCCTGTGGAAAAAAAATGTTAATCTGCTGTGCAAGAGTTTGTGTGGTTTGTGAGAAGTTCAAACATACCTCAATACACCATCAATGAAATACAAAAAAAGAAAACTCTATCCCTAAAAACTATGTCTTTTTAGGCTAGGAAATGCTGATATGTTATCTGTTTTACAAAAAATAATAATGATAAACACAAATTCATGGTATGGGCTTCTTATGCAAATAACCTGATGGCCTAACTGTGTGTGTGTCTTTAAGCATAGCCACTTCCTCATTTTTTTGCTTCTGAAACCAGAAGACAAGATTGTCAAAACTAGCAGCAGAAGAAGCAGTCCAGACAGCCAGATTTTGATGCTATATGATAAAAGTGTAGATTTGAACTTCACAACATACAAACTGAGGAATCAAGTCCAGGACTTAGCTGTATTAAAATGTCCTCAGATATTTATTCAAAAGTACAGTTATCCAAGAAGGTGAGATATACCAGAAATGAGCAAGAGAACAGAACAGACTGGGAGGACAAGGAGGTAAATATCTACGAGTCTGCAGAAGACGTTGCTGATTACTGCTCTGTTTCTCAGCCACAAGAAGATGGTAAGTAAAATTTAGGACATCATGTGACTTTTCTTTGGCTTCTTTGAGTGAGGTCCTGAATGTTGGTTATTTTTAAGCACTAAAACACAGATTTAAGCACCCACCATCTCTTCTTGCATGACAATGTCTCCATGTTTGTTTTAGAATAAACATCTAAATGTGTTATTGTGTCAAATCCAGATTATGTGCATCAAATGATCATTGTCCTTAACGGTGTTGAGGGCTAGATTAGCCCACATAGCCCCATAGACGACATAGAGCTAGTATCACAAAAAGTCTTAATGGTATCGAAACATCATGTTTTAGTAATTTAACTCAAAAGGTAAACCCGAGATTGTCTAGATTCAGTACACACAGAACAAAACATATCAAGCATTCTGTTAATTCTAAATAAATAAATAAATAAAATGGAAATTTTATTTGTAATCGATAAAAATCATGTTATGGCAAACAAATTTATGGAGATCACTACTGACTTGATGGCTGTCCAGAAGACTGTCACTTACTCCCCTCATAAGCAGAAAGCACCTCAGACAGAAATTGTTAAAGAAGCCACCTGTTCACACAGCACTAGCCAGGAATATAGATGGACATTTCAGAGGAAGGACAAACTGTGGAGAAACGAGGTGCAGAAACAACAGGGGTTACTGCCTGGAGAGGATTGGGAAGCAAAGCCTGTTGAATAGTTTGAGGGTGATTCATAAAGCTGGACTCAATCCTTCAAGAGGCATCTAGAGGAATCTAGTTGTAAAAGGTCTACAACTGTCATGTCCGTTGTGTAAGCCACTCCTGAATCAGAAACAAGTTCAGAGGAATCTTAACTGGACTAAAGAGAAAAAAAAATATTGTTGCTCACTGGCACAAAGATCTCCCTTCAGACAAAAGATTATTTTGCATTCATTTGAAAATGAATTTCCCAGAATCTAGAGGAATCATGGAGGGATATTGAATCCAAGATGACTCGCATATTAAGTCCTAAGTCAGCAGAGTTGTCTGTCAGAAAATTTTACAGCATCTAAAGCTTCCATATGTTTCCTCTGAAAAGCTCAAGGTAGATGCTGATTTCCTTTTCCTGGTGGAAATAATAAATAAAATGATGCTCTTAGCTGCAGTGAGGTCTCGATTAGCCCACAGAGCTAATATAGACATTAGCTGTGTGAGCTAATAAATACTTCAAACAAATAAATACTTCAAACATGTAATATTTAACTTTTTGATTCTAACCACCGATTTAATTTAATCTAAATTATTAGACAAACCTTCATGTTCCAGAAATACCTGGTTTTAAGGGATATATTTTGATTTCAATAGTGAATTTTCTTTTTCTGTTATTTGATTGGATATGTTTTTATAGATTTTTGTCTATTAACGGTTTATGCCCTAAACGACAGTTGGTCAAAATGAGCCTTAAGAAGAAATTTAAGACCTAATACTACATAATATATTTAAACCAGATACATAGATATAAGAACATAAAATTCGTTTTACTCCCTGATCAATTTCAATACTAATTTCCTCCCTAATTTTTCCTCTGCAGACCAACAGACACCAAGACAACCAGCTGTCAGGAAAAGTTCTTCCAGAAGAGTAAAACTCTGCAAAATGCTGCCATGGGTTATAATGTCAGTTGCCATCATCACCCCGGCCATATACTGTAAGAAAAGTGAAACATACCAATACAAGATGTATTTCAGTCAAAATACAGATAAAATGTCAATTGCTTTGTAATTAATTAGTTAACATAAGCCCACAGTTTATACTGCAACAAGATAATTTAGTCAGACATGAAGCTGGTTTACTGCCGACATTTTGCATCAGCAGAAAATCAACAAAAATATGCAAGAGCATTCAGTTTTTCCTGGGTCTTCAAACACAACGGGCCTCATGTCCTAAAGGTTTTTGTGGGCAAACATAGATGCAAACTTGATAGCACGCAACCAAGATTCAGCAAACTTAGGATAATAGCAGACGCAATAAATTTGTGAATATACAAAAGATAAGCTGATCATCAGAACTTGAACAATACTGGGACGAGGATATTTACATGTAATGACGTACCACCTGCAATGTGACTTGCTAAACCTGAACCAAACTGTAACGGCTGTTTTTGCAACTGTTAGCATGTTTGGGAAGGGAGTGCAAACTGGCACACAAAAATGTCTGCGGTCATTGTTTGGGAAGTAGAGGTAGATATGACAGAAGATGTTGTTAGGTATTTGGAACATTTAAAAAGTATAAAATACAAATAAAAAAAATAATCTAGAAACATTCTCCAGCTATTCTGATTTCTGTTTGATTCAACAAGAAATGAATCACTCCAGTTATTACAGTTTGATATAATACACTTTTTTATAAAAGAAAACAGAACAGGAATATTAATCATTTTTCCAGACTCCGTGTCAACTAACGACTAATAACAGTTAGCACATTAGGACTGGTTATCATACGCACGCTTTTATAAAATCATTAAATGAACTATTCCTATGATTATTGAGAATCTAACAGCTTTATTAGTTAAACAAAAAGGTCATTTGTTTGATGAGACCAATTCTCAACATAAGGAAAATGTTAATTCTGTTTCCTTATAGAGAATAGTTTAGCAGCTTAAGTTTAATTTCCTGTTTGAAATAGACATGCTACTCTGTGGTGTACTTGTTGAGCTCTTTGCATGAAGGGTATATTTAGCTGCCCTTCCTGCAAACACTGCTGCTCAAAAGAAAAGAAGAACTTCCATCAACAACTTATTTTTTTATTGTCTGTAAGAAAAAACAATATGGTAATGAATGAATAAGTATTTTAGTAATGTGGCAGTAGAACTAAAAATACTAAATACGATTTTTCTATTTTAGTTATTCGCAATGTTTACTTATAATAAAATAAAAGATTCCAACTATGCCTGTTTCTTTAAATGCTTCTATATCAAAGTTGTTTTTTTCTGAAATCAGAAAGAGGGCTGGACAGGAAATGGTGGCTCTAACCGCACTGCTTAAAACAACGTTTCTTTCGGAGTAAAGTCTGTTCACTAAGTGGAGAGCAAAGTCCAGCATCTCTTCAGCTGTTTTATTTTTGTCAGGATGTTCTCAGATATTAAGTCCACTCCAGATTTAATCCAAAGAGTCAGATACAGCAAAGCAAAGATAGAAGAAACAGCAGAGTGGGAGGAGAAGAAAGTTAATATCTATAACTATATAAATGACATGATGGATGATTCTCAGTTGGGAGGAGGTAAGTAAAGATAATGAGACAAACAGGACACAAGTTCATTTTAGTCATTTTGAGTTTATCTGTTCAACTAAAGTTAATTATTCTCTCTTAACTTTGGTTCTGTAGGAAAGCAGATTGAAAATCAACCTGCAGCCAACAAAGTGTCTGCTAGATTTGCAACACTGAGCAGACGGGTGATGTTCATATTGATATTAACTGGGATCATCAGTCTGACCGTGTCCTGTAAGAAAAACTAACACATCAAAAGAGATATTCTCAATGTATTCTGATCACATTCTGGATTAACATATGTATAAAGCATTCATAATACAATTTTCATCAAGAAGCGCTCTGTTGATTTGAGAGCTATAGATCACGACAGACATTTTTACAGTGCAACGTGGTTAACTTGTGAGTTTGTTTTCAGCAATAATGACTCTAAAATTGACTATTTAACACCTGTTTAGCACCAGCTAAAAGGCTAAAAGGTGTTGTTCCAGTGGTTATAATTGGCAATTTGTAGATTTATTGCTTTTTTCATTTTTTTCACCAGTAGAAAACAAATATTCAGTTATACCTGATTGAATTTACTGTTAGAATAAAACTCTGAGGTGATTTTTAGCTGATTGAGGAAAAGAAATAGCATAAATTCTACTTAAAGTTTCATGTTTGGCATCATTTACTAGGTTTCCAAAATATGAACAATATCTAGGTGCCCCAATACTGGATTAAGACTCTACTAAAAAGTTAACAATCTGTAAGAATGTCCACATTCTATGTAAGGTCTGAAAGCATACAATGTGAACCAGGCTGGCAGAGAAGTAATTAATTTGTACAAAAAAGATCCTACAGAGCAGTTCAGAGAATCGAGATATTGCAGTGTTAACATCAAGCTCCTCGTGAACAGACATTGGTATCAGCTGAGTTCTCTGCAGAATATTTTTTACTTATTTGCAATGGGTAAAATTAATGCTGGACGTCCAGAAACGTCCAGTCTGGAATTTCCACGGATTGTGTGGAAACATGCGGAGCAGATGAGATACTTGTGGCAGTGGCATTGTGATAGGACAGCCAGGAAAAGCAGTGGGGAAAATGCTTCATGGCGTTTACAAAGAGCGCAGTGAGTTATGATTATCCTCACACTCAAAAGAAGTTCTGTAAATGTGCTTTGACTCAACCACATTCAAGATCATCAGCAATTTTAAGTGTAGCTTGTGGTGAGGCTCACCAAAGAGTGACTTCACTTTCACCAGCATCTTTACCACACTTTGTTGTATTTCTGTTAAAAATCTCAGGTTTTACTTATATAACCTAGGTTATACAGAAAGAATAAAATTGAAAAAAAAAAGAAATTAAAGTTGTGGTTTAGGTGTGATTTTATTGAATCTTTAGTCTAATTTTAGATTTTTGAGTACGGGTACTTAGAATATTTCTGCTTCTGAAAAAGTTTTTTTTTTTCTTTAGAAGTTTCAAATAAAAGCACTGCTAAAAAGTAAAAATCACTTTTGAAATCCTCATGATAAGCAGTATAAATATACAATAAAACATATTTAGTGTTTTATCAGCATACAATTTACTAATGCTATCAAATTTAACTTGTAAAATGTTTAACTGCTTATCAAATTTCCTGTACTGAACAAATGATTTTGATACAAACTATTTGGAGTCAGATTGAGGCAGAAAGCAGTTGAAATAAAACTACTGTGTGCGTCTTTAATATCTTATCTGTAATGAATTTCGCCAGCCCAAGTGAAAGAAAAGAACAATTAAAAAGAATAGAAACAGAAACAAGGCATTAGAAGATTTACCTTACTTAGACTATACAATTTACAACATAACTTGTTTTCATTGGTTGTTAAATTTTGAACTGGTTCTTTGAAAAACAAATAAATAGGTTGAGCTTAATTCAATTCACCTGATTATCCCCAGGTGTGTAGGCACAGATTCACAAAAGTTATTTCAAGACACTTTACTGATAAGCAAATCCAGTTACATCAAAATAACATTCAGTTCAATAATATAAACAGATTCAAAGTCGATTCTATGCATTCAAATTTGATTCTAGTTATAAAACAAAGTGAATTTCAGTTTACTCTGTAAATTAGTAAAAAAGTTTTTCATCTAAGGAAACCAACCAACTGCATTGAGTCACTAGCTTTGCAGCAATGGTGGCTGATAATTTCCTGACCCACTTGCACTATCAAACCAAGGAGACTGGTGAAAGCATTAGAATGTTTAGTTAAGACTGAAGCCAACATGGACAGATCAGGTTCGGGATTTTCTGAACGGCAAAGAGGTAAGTCATTCTGCGGTCAAAAATGAAGAATCCAACAGTGGCAGGTAAGACTGGCGGCTAACTGTGGCTTGAAGCTGAAGGTAGGTGTTGGAGGGAAAGTCAGGTTGTGGTGTGGAGTGAGGAGGAATGAGATGTTCCAGAGGTGAGTTCTGGGAATGCTGGTGAGTCTGAGGATCTAAAGCGGATGTGAGCCTGGTCAGGTATCTGAAGGCATCGGAGATGTAGGAAACAAGTGAGCAACTTGTTCCACAGATGGATCTTGAGATGCTTGGAAATGGAGAGAACTTGAGATCACTTGAAAACAAAGTAAATTGAAAATTAAAGTTTTTCAGAAAGCCACAAGAGGATGCAGGAGGGCTAGAGACTTAATGGTCATAATGGCAAACTAGTGATGGTCTTGCGGTTTCTGATATTCCTTAGTCTCCTATGAGGTGATTATCCTCAGGTGTGTAGACAGTACAGAGCCAGTAGATCTTCTCTCTAACAAAACCCAAACTCACGAAGGAAACAGACAAACACACCAAATTCCTCCTCCTGAATAAACCCTTAGGGAGAGTGAAGAGTTCATTGCATTGAATTGTTGTAATCATCATTATGATTACATTTCACTGTATTAGTAAGAAAAATATTTATTTTGAACATCTTGCTTGTACATCATTAAAAACTGGAAATTTACCTGATCACCAGCTGGGAATAATAAAATTCATGATAATATTCATAAACTACATTAAAACTGCTAATTTAACATAATAATTCTGTTTCATTCACCTTTAGTCACTCTGGAAATCATCAAACTGAAAAACAACCAGAGCCATCTTTCAGGTAAGAGACATTTCATACATAAACACCAAATAACATAATTAGACATTAAATGTTGTTTTTCTTTGGCTTCAGTTTCTAATTAATCAAGGTTATTTTTCAGACACGGGGGACAATTACACGCTACAGTTACAAGCCAAACTTTTAGATAGGGGTTATTTCATATTTAACCAGTATATTCACAATTGTTAAATTGTTTTTTGCTTCACTTATTAACCAATGGACGTTGTTCTTCAGAAATGGCAGCCAACTACAGCCAACTACAGAACAGTTATGAAATACTCAGCAAAAATCACAGTCAACTGACTGATCAAGTAAACAGATTGAACAATACAATTACAGGTAAGAAAAAAAGTGGAAAAACTGGAAATAAAAATATGTATTACACACCCAGAATCATGGTTCGCATTTTTCCAAATTTAATTTGTTTTGTTAGTCAGAATACAAGCACTGAAAAAAGACAAACTTGTTAGGAATAATCTAAGGAAAAAGAAAAACAGTGTTGTTGAATTAAATGATTTAGCAAATGTTGACTGATGTATTTACATAACTCTTACTAAAACTCTGACCTCGTATAAAGGAAAGTGGTGCCCAGATGGATGGACCCGATTTCGAAGCAGCTGTTACTTTAAAGGCGAGGAGAAAACTACTTGGTATTATGGCAAGACATACTGTGAGCAAGAAGGAGCTCATCTGGTGATCATAAACAGTAAAGCTGAACAGGTGAGTCCTTTCATATCTGTGTGATCTTTCATATGAATTTATCAACTTGAAATCTGACCTAATTTTATGTGAGCTGTGTTTCTTAATGAATTGTTTAAACAATTAAAATTCCTAATGAAAAATGATTCAACAATACAATGAAGCCCTCATTTTAAGTAAAACAGGTGAAGATAAAATAAGATGACAAATTACACTGATATGACACAAAGAAGGCTGGTCACAAAACAACAAAAAAAGACAATTATCACTGCAGCCAAATTATTAAAGAATGAAGAAAATATTTAATCTTTCAGTGTCATTACACTAAACAATAAAGATCTTATTTGTTGGGCATCAGAGCAAGTTGTTTTTGTTAATCTCTGTGCAACAATACAGCTGTTATAAAACTTTGTTCTAAATTATTTAAGCAAAAAACAAGTTTTATTCCAGATGGCAGAAATATAGATGATAATTTTATGCCACCCAGAATTTACAGAAAACATGATCTACATGATTTTAAGTAGAGAACTTGACTTAGTCTGGAGAGTATGCTTTGCTCTGCAAACTCTATACTCTATATAACAAGGGGACATGTTCAAAGGGGGCAAGAGGCATAAAATTACCATTAATTTATCATCTTCAGCTTTTAAATGAACAAACTTAAGAGGAATCAGTCCATGTTTCACAAAGATTTCTAGTAAAATTCAGAAATTCAGTTATTATAGATTCACTTTGTATAAGCGCACATTTTTTTATTGTATTACATCAACCTACCTATGCCATTTTAAAGAAAACATGTCTTTTTTTCCCTCAACTAGGAATTTATAAAACAGTTTAATAAAAATGGAGAATCCTGGATTGGTCTTCAAGGCAAGTGGATAGATGGGCAATGGACGTATGACTGGAAATGGGTGGATGAATCACCACTGACACAATCGTGAGTTAATCTTAAAAATTACTTATGTGTAAGAAATTCTTGAAAGATGGACCCACATTACATTGAACTCATTTGTTAGTGCCACTGTGGTGTCATGGTTACCCACTGGTGCTCCACAGCAAAATAGTCATTTTCTTTTTTTATATATACATATATGAATTGATTAGTTTTACACTTGTTGGCTCAGTGATGATTTAAAATACATTACAGCAAAATTTGTATTTCTATGTAATGCAAATTTAAGATAGATAAGATTTATTTGTCATTGTCATCAACAGATTACAACGAGATTGAGATTTGCTCGACTCGAGTTAAGATGCAGGTTATGTGTATATACATAATATACAAAGATAAAGAAATAAATAGTACAAAATGAGAAATAAATAGACATGAGAAGATGGTTGCAGCACCTGGAGGTGTCACAGCAGAAGTTCTTATGCCTTTTTATTTAAATTTAAATGTAACATAATAAGTAACAAAAAAAATATTTGAGAATCCAACCAGCTACTTGGATTCTCTCAGTGGAAAAGGTACAATGCCTTTCAGAAACTATTGATAACTTTTAAGAAGACAAAAAAAGCAAAGGAATTTCAGTTGGTTTTTGTTTTCCATTTAAGTCATTTTGCTCCTAGATCTGCTATGATGTACATAACAGATTTAAAGCAATAATGATTAGAGGAAATCTAAAATCAAACTTTCCTGCAAAAACATTTTTCTCTAAATAAAACCATTCAACACTAATTTAAGTAAACTATCTGGATTAATGATGGAGGAGAAGTGAAGTAATTATTGAGCTGATTGCAGAAATTAGAAATTTAGTGGAAAAGAAACAAAAATACAAGCAGAGTCGCACGGGAAGACCAAAGGCAGACAATACCAAACCAAGACAAATAAATAATACAGCTAATGTGAGTAAAGACTGAAACAAACAGAAATAAATAAATACCAGAATCTGGCAATAACAAACCCAGGACAAAAAACTGCATCGTGAGCAAATTGAAGATCATATTAGCAACAACTACCAAATAATACAGGAAGCAAAGGCAGCAACTAACTAAGAAAAAAAGAAAACAGAAAGTGACATTTCCTGAAGAAGTTGAGGACCATATCAAACGCTGTTTTATAAGGTAGTTAAAATCATTAAAGCCACTAAAACATCCTTCACTACCAGTCACAGCAGCTGAAATTTTAATGTCTGAAAACCTTTAAGACTTTTAAAAGCATAGACACTTCCAGGAAATAATTAAGGACAACCAAGATAAAGACACTGAGAAGAATACAGAAAGTATATATAAATGTGTAGGATGAGCTCCTGTAGATAAAATAAACCTTATTCTGCCCCAGTTCTCCCAGAGTATGCAAAAAAAAATTAATAAAATTTAAAAAATAGTACTTGGACATAAAAATGAAAAATATATTGATTTCTAACAGTAAATGAGTCATGTTTAACAAAGTTTTATTTTTCCCCACAGGTTTTGGGGAACAGAATGGCCAAGGAATAATTACCAACCATATGGAATATGCTGCAATTCTGTAGGGAAATGGAAACAAGCATATAACACTTACCACAACTGGATTTGTGAGAAATAAAGTTTCAAACCAGAGAAAGTAACCACCACCTTATTTTTTTAAATGATGTTTAGGTTTTTTGAGTCACACCTTCTTGTTTAAAGTTTCTTTCTAAGGTTTATGCAGAGGTATGATGTAACCTAATGACAACAGACGATGCTTCATTAAGTATGTGTATCTGTAGAGTATTTTTAACAGACTGCGTTTACAAAGGTTTGTCATTGTAATAAATTTTATATTTTGACAAATATAAAAAACTGTAAAGTTTCAACATGGATGACACAAAATAAACTATATTCTAAAGTTGTAAAAGTAAAAGGGAGAGCTTGTTGTTTTAATTTTATTATCCTTTCCTTATCCATGTTGCATGATCTGCCATCAAATAGATAAGGATAATTTTATGAAAATAAATTATTTTTTCTCCCAGACTCCCACTTAAACATGTTTGATTTATCATCAAGAAGAAAACAGTCCATCTGTTTTGATGAGATTTTAACATAAAATTGATGGTAAAAGTGCAATTTACAAGCCTTTAGATAATAAACTAACAGCTAATTTGTAATTTCCTGTTTTAAGCAGAGCTATTGTTCTGTGGTGTACTTGTTACACCACAGACATACATGTACTTGTCTGTGGTGTACGCTTGACATACGCATGAAGCGTATGTCAAGCTAGAGTTACACAAACACTTCCTAAAACATCTGCAGCAGTAATAATGTAATTATCAAGAAATAGAGCTAAAGTTAAAAAATAAATAACTGTAAATCAACTCTGTTCATCTGACAGTTATATTAAGTCTATTATTAAGACATATTTCTACAGTCATAAAATCTGGTGCATTTGTAATATTTTTTCCTTTAAGAGTTAACAGGTCCAGAGTTGATTGTTTTAGTTCATTTTACAACTGATAATATGGATAATATGGTGTTTGTGCTACTTTAGTCGTGTCATGACCCATTTGCTAATAGATTTATTGCTGTTTTGTTCATTGGCTGGATTTACTGTTAGAATAAAAACTTTGAGGTCAACACACAATCATGTAATGAGATTATTTAAAGATTACAGGCAACTGGGTTATATAAAACCATCCATTAAAAGTTGCATGTTTTGGGTTCCTCTTACATCTTATTTTCATTTGTTGTGTTTGCAGAAGGAGCACTTCTCAAATTATTTGTCTATTAAACTTTTAAGCTGTGATGTTTCCTGCTAAAACTTGTCACAAAGGGAACTGAACTGGGCCTTAAAAATGACTTTCTATCTAATTATTGTAGGCCATAAGCACATCAAAAAGACATGACCAGAACTCAGTATCCTGCCCATCAAAAATTAAAATAATTAATCTTTGGTAATTAATCTCTAATGCTCCAACATGCCACAAACTGAATATATTAGGGTATTTACACCACAACTCACATGATGCAAAATAACTGTGGGCACATGAATGAAAATCACCAATTTGAATTAGGAATGATTAATATCAGCAATACCATAAAATTAACTTTACAATCTTAAAAAAAACACAATCTGAATCGGAGTTACTTTGTCCTTTAGCCACCACCAGGTCAAACAACTAAAATAAAAGCAGCTATAATTATCCATACATCAAACACAGCATGGCCACCTGATATGATAGCTAAAAAACTAATATTTTTTGTTTCACTTTATAACTAAATTGGGTTATTATTTAGAAATGGTACATTCAACCAGCTACAGAGCATCTTTGAAATACTCATCAAAAATCACAGAATAAAGAATAAGCTTTAAGGACAGAGAAAAAGTCAAACAAAATTGTAATCATGTGCTCTTGGAAATAACAGGGAAGCAAAGAAAAAGATGTCACAAATCTTGAAATTAGAAGAATATTTTAATGCAGGCCTTGTTTTCCTGCAATGCATTTAAATTTTTACTTCTGGACTAAAAATATCAAATAAGGGTGATACTGAAAAACCCATTCATCCTTGGCTTGTTGTTTTCAATATGTGAAATGGTGAGAGTGTGAAGCCACGGATAAGAAGAGTTCTTTACAAGACTTGCCTGTGCAAATAAAATTGCACCGAATTTACTAAACAGCATTTTTTTCAGCTAACAAACAACCAGCACGACTCAGTAGAAACTACAGATGAATTAATGAGGATGTATTTTGTTTCTAAAATTACACTTGCTCTTAGATTTAATTCAGAATTATATACATTTTAATCACCCTTTCCACGCAGCGGTGGCTTTAAAAAGAGTAAAGCAGTACAACTTACCACAGGACCAGGTTCTCCACGATCACCTCTGGCCCCTCTGATTCCAGGACCGCCCTGTTAGACACAAAAACAGTGTAATTAGATATGCAAGAGCAACAACACTTAGGATATAAACATGTTTTATGTGTGTGAAAGGAATGAAAAAATGACTCCACAATAAAGTTGGGAAATAAGGAAACCAAAGCAACTTAAGCTGCAAATTAAAGATTGTTTGACTGGATGGATTAGTATATATGATATGATTTCTGTTTGCCAACTGAACGTTGGGCAACATGGAAGTCCTTCAGTTAATCTGTGCTGTTAAAAAGTCTTATATACTGTGACGTCTCCCTCCACTTAACGTGGAGGGATCCGTCAGTTATTGTGTTTTGTCCTGAGGCGGAGCAGAGTGGGCGGGACCAGGATTCGCCAGGACCAGCGCGTCATCGCTATAAAAGGGAGTCGGCTTCTCTACCCAAAAAAGGCTCTACAGAGGTGGCCCTTCCCTTACCTGTCTGGCCACCCTGTTCTGGTTATGTTTCGTTTGTTTGACCTTTCTTTTCTTTTGCAGAACTTCTTCGGTTAGCATTGGATTCAGAGATGCCATCGACCACAGAGGGGGATACCCGCTTGTCGCTGTTTGGCTCTGTTCATTTGTTTGGGTTGTTCAATAAAGAACATATTCTTTATTTGATGTCCGTGTTTCTCTGGCTTTTGTTACGGCTCACTAGTCAGGTCGTAACATATACTGAAATCACATGTAAGGTTTTCTTCCATCTGTTTTTTTTAGTAACAAAGCTGCTTTACTTCTAATAGAAAACCAGGATAAACATAATAAGTTGCTCACAGGCACTCCGGGAGGACCAGCTGGACCTTTGCTGTCCTGTGTGCAGGTGCAGGCTTTGGGTAAGGCTGGACAGTCTACCTCCTTCCTCTGGATGATGAAAATGCCATGCAAATGACAAAGAAAAAAGAAACTTAATGTGATGACAAAACGGTTTAAATATGATAAAAGCAAGCAAAGTAAAGGTTTGACATCAAACAGGAACTAATAAACTTATGGAAGAAGATGAATGTATAAATCTATAAAATAATCTCCATCTGAGGTACAATAGAAACTTGTTTTTGAAACTTTTCTCTGGCCTAGTTGTATTGCCATTCAACAAATTCAAACTCATTGGATGTTTAAAGGTTTATGAAATATAATTCACTCACAACACTTAACTTGTTATGACTGACCTCTGTCTTGACTTTTCTCTAATAAGCTATTAGCTGAAAAAAGGATTTCACTGAAGTTAAGTGAAAACACAAAGAGCATCATGTCTAACATTTCACTTCATAGCAGAAGCCAACTTTATAATATGTGAAAAAAAGTGAAATAAATTTTTACAAAATGGACGATATAAAAGGAAACTCTGACTTAGTAGTATCCAATTTTGCCAAAGTAGCGAAATCAAAAAGGCAAATCTTAAACAACTTTAAAATTTGATCTCACCAGACCAGGCAGTTCACAGCACTTGTCTCTGTTGGCCCAGGATGTGCTGCAAATAATGTCAAAGTTCTGGAGCTGGAACTGCAGAAAAAACAACAGAATACAAGTCTGAATGTATCAAAATGCAACTAAAAATTTAATATAAGGGTTAGACTGTTTTACAGTGAAGCTTGGAATTTAATTTAGGAAAAATAAACCTGCATAACACCAAGCCTTCATAATATGACTCAGTATAGTTAATTTATGATCAAGTTTTACAGACATAACAGAAATGTAATGACGTTTAACCTGATTGCCAACCAAAACAGAAAAAGCATTCAAAACCATCTAAAAAGTTGTTATTTAACAGAAAAATATGGAAAATATTAAAACCAGGTCTTTAAACAGATGAAGTCAAAAGAGGAAATTCAGTTGGAAATATCAAAATGTGTCTGGCTTCTTACCTAGGATTTTATTTTAAATTTATTCATTTTACCTTTAAATTTTGGCAGTTCACTTTCAGGCCCTCACTAAATTGAGGCTGAATTAGCAAAAAAGCAAAAAGAGAATCTCTAATATTGAATACTGGACAGTATTTTGTTTTCAAACTAAAATATGTTTTAAAGATTTTACTCCAAATGAAAGTGGACAGAAAGTTAAAAGAATAAAAAAGACACAAACATAAACACTGCTACTGTTTTGCTAATCAATCACTGTAATTAATGTTCCTTAACAGGACCCGGCCAATCAGATGGACCAGTAATAACCAGACTAAAGATCCGAGACCTGCTGGGAATAAAATTATACTCTGTGGTCATGGATTGTTTAAAGACTCAAAACTTAAGTTTGCATTATATTAGGGTAAGAATTTAGTTGCTTCAGTAATCAATAATGATCTGATCTGGATAGAGAGTAAAGTGGAATCTAGTGGTGTAGTACTGCATGTGGTGCGCTGCGTGTGAACGCTCCATTTACCGGTGCAGAGTTGTCCTTGTTCTCTCGGGAGCGAACCATCCTGCCCAGAACTTCCACTCCATCTGTGGTGATGTTTCCTGCTGCGTTGATGAACTTCTCTGCCACCATTTTGCAGTCGATGAACACTTTGGCACTCGTCTTGCTGATTGCAATGTGCAGCTGCATTAAACCAGAAATAAAACAGAACTTCATAAAGACTTAGAAGAAACTTTGAAGCACCTAACATATACTGCTATAGGATCTGAACTTTATGCCACTATTATTAACCATAGTAGTTACTACAGATAAGATACTGATCAAATGTAACATTAGGAAAACCGATAAGCAGAAGAGAACGGGTAGCTGTTTAAATAGCAGGAGAAGAGCTCCCTCTACTTGTGTACAGCTGTAAATGAATCCAGTTTCTTGGACAATTTTCCAGCAGATAATGCAGGTACATCTATGCAACACCCATAGCATGAAATAAAAGTTGCAAATGTGGGGGAAATAGTTATTTGTAAATAAAACTGAATGCATTTACCAGAACCTGGACTGAAATCTGGGCTTCAAAATAGTCTCAGTGCATGGCTTTGAAAAAATTCTACCTACATAAATGAATAATTTTTTATTTTATATACTAAAAATTGAATAAATAGAGAAAAACAAATGGACAGATACCAAGAGGTGAATTAGATGTGCTAATGATAACATATTATTTAAAATTAGACCATTTATAGTCTCTACTTCTTCCTGATTTTTCATCCCAGAGTCTGGTGATTGGTAAATATTGGCTATCAGCCATAAAAGCAATATTGCTATCAGATATTAGCCCAAATTATCACTTTAGTGACTTCCTACCTTTTACAGATGTAATAAATGTAGGAAGATCACTCAGTTTTGCTGACCATATGCAGACTGTCATAGCTTACTTGGTGCAATGTTAACAAACTTCTTTTTTTAAACTACAGATGCTGGTATTGTTCTCAGCAACATAGTTGTTTGTGTGTTGAACTGAGAAGTCCCTCTGTTTCAGAAATGTGACACCTTGACAACCTGGGGTGAGATATTCTGTTTAATTGGTGTCAAACACACAATAGCAGCTTCACGTTCAGATTCCAGGAAAAGAAATCAAAGTGAGGCAATGAGATTAAAATGAAAAACACAGATGAAGAAGCCAAGATATGCAAAACTATTTCATGGGTTCGCATTACCTGTGTTCATTTCAAATTGTTAAACATTGAATATGTTTTGTTATAAAGTAATTGTTTTTAGGGTTACTATTGTATATTACTGAATGTGACAAATTAATGGAGGAAAAACTGTTTTGATACAGATCAGCAGTCAGAGACATTTTATAGTTCATGTGTGTCTAACTATGACATTGTTTTCTTAAAACAGGAACCTAAACATATCATCCTTCCAGTTATTTTTTATTTTGATTATTTTGATCTCATGTTCCTAAAATGACTCATATCATGATCAAAAAAGATCTCCTTTTGTTTAATTT
This sequence comes from Xiphophorus couchianus, assembly GCF_001444195.1. Taxonomy (NCBI): domain Eukaryota; kingdom Metazoa; phylum Chordata; class Actinopteri; order Cyprinodontiformes; family Poeciliidae; genus Xiphophorus; species Xiphophorus couchianus. The sequence continues at coordinate 21,648,698 of NC_040240.1, forward strand.
TATTATAAAATTTCACCATGTCAGTTCATACTTAGCATTATTTTGCAGACATTTGTAAACTATAGAACATTCCCTCTGAGAAATTAAAATTAATGAAAGACAGCTACATTTAAAGTGGCTGGGATTGAAGCCAGATCTCTTACATCTGAAGCCAAACTTCAGCACAGGAAAAAGACAGACTGCTCACTCTGGAGCCAGAATAGGCAACAATCTCAAGCACAGACTCAAGGAGTAATGCTATTTTAGAGTGTTGTTTATGAGTTAAAGTGGGAGGGAGTGTGGGATGAATAGTCTGATTGGGGTCTCATCTGTAGTAATGGGATAAAAAGGAAGGTCTCAAGTTACAAGCTCAGCAACATAAAAGAGACATGAATCATGTCCAAAAGAAAATCTGTTGGAAGCAGAAAGACTTGAGACTGGGAAGCAGGTTCACGTTACAGCAGAAAAAACACCCCCCGAAATGTACAGTCAGAGCTACAGAGGAAAGATTTACAACAACATATGTTCACGTCTTAACAGTGAAAGTTTAGATCTAAACAAAAAAAACATCCTTTTACAGAGAAGAATAAAAAAAAGTTTCAATCTGTAGATATGTAAAGCTGGTTGATGAATACCCCAAAGACTCAGAGAGGTAATTAAAGCTAAAGGTTATTCTTCAAAGTATTCACACTGGGAGCAAAATGCACACATTGCTGTCAGAGTTTTACTTGTCAAAAAACTTTTAAAATGTTCTTCTGCCCCACAATTAGGGATCACTTTGTTTATCACACCGAATTCGAGCCAAACTTATTGAGGTTTATGAAGGAGCTTCGGAATCCTGCTGGGTCATAAAGCTGAAAAGTACCTTCTGATTTTAGCTGAAGCTTTAAGCGACTTTGAAGTTCTTAGTGAAATTTTTTAGCAAACAACTGTAACCCCTTATTTTGCTTTTTCTTTATTTTAAATGAAATGTATTCTTTCCACTACTTTTTACATAAGGCAGGGAAAAGACAACAATTTTGCTGAATAGCCTCAGTTGTGCCAGTTATTTTTCGTGCAACCTGTCAGAATAGGACATTTTCAGCTGAAGTGCAGAGAAGTGCTGTAAAAATACTAATATTATTATTTTGCAGCACTAAAGGGTCATCAGAATCAGGCAAAAAACTGTTCCTGGTTCTGATTGGCTGGAAGATAGCAATTATTACCCTCTCAAAATCTCGACTCTTTACTATCTCCAAAAGAAGCGGTTACTAGGCAACACCGATTGGTTTCTACAAGGGAAGGAAGCGCAATAATTGAAAAAAAAGATACTACCCCATATATTCAGCATTTCAAACAAACAGGCCCATTAGACAAACACTTGCCAGCAGGATAAAGTTGTAGCTCTAATATACAACAAGAAAAAAGCTGAGGATGCAGAAGTTAGAACATTTTTTCCAGCAACCTTTCAGCTGGTAATATGTGCAATATCAATTGACGGTGATAAAATGAAGCTTCTGCTTGAAACCTAACCACGCAGCACTTTCCTGCAGTTCTGTGGAGGAGTGCTGAGCTATTTTGTGCTTTATAAGGTCACTGCTGCCAAACAATTGACAAAATGTGTCTTACATCCAAGACTTATTGCTATTTTTATTAAACTGACTCAGAGTTACTATGTGGGGGAAAAAACTTGTTTTTTGTTCAGGAACTGGTTGGCATTTCTTTTTCCAAACTTGGCCACAGTTCTAAAAATCTAAGAATAGCTTGACTTAAAACGTAAAACTAGGCTCCAACCCTGCTCAATTCCATCTTATGTACCCAAGACTGTGTGTGTACACTAGTAAATCCATACTTGTATGCACATGCAGGAAGTGCAGAAGTTTCTGAGACTTGAGTTAAATCCTACTGAGACTGCGGAGTGTGAAAGACTACCACCTTATCTGAGGATACAGCTTGCAGAAAAACATTTCCACACTCAATATATCCTCAAATGTCACCTTTTCAGCAAATAAGACTGTTTAGAAAAAGGCAGGTAAAGTACAACTGAAGGAGCCCATAAAACCTTCAAGGTGGGTTAAAAGGACACGTCAAGCAATTTTACTGATTATCACATTAGTTATCTACTTTAATCCTTAACCGAATGACCCAATACAGACGTCGGCTTGACTTATCAGGAAGGCAGTGGAAGTTCTGGTCCTCCTGGATTATAAAATCAACTCTGACTCACTCAGACTCGTGCGCGCACACACACATGCACACGCCGACGAAGCAGAACAAAAGGTGAAAAGGTAAGCAGGGTAAGCTCTGCTGACAGCAAGCAGACAGAAGTGACTGCAGATCAGTGAGAGAGTCACTCTGATGATAACACAACGCGACGGTGAGCAGGTTCAGACTCGGGGCGTGACTCAACTGAAGTCAGCCTGTTGGGATACCAGCCACTGTAACGCTGCTCAGAAAGACTGGGGTAAAAATAGAACAAGGCAGGAGCGAGAAACGGCAAGAAAACGAAGCTGAACTGTGCAAATCAATAAGATGATAAACCAGACAGTTGGACTGAAAAAAAAACAGAAATAAGATGGTGATACAGCTGTCAACCAATCAGTCACTGCAGGCTAGTGAATTACCTTGAGATGGACCTGTCTGTCTGTCATGGCCAATAAGTAGTTTGAAGCCACTTTATTTTGTACTTAACATCTGGCAAGTGTTTCTTTCTGGTATTCACTGAAATACATGTAGTAAATTTAGTTCTCCAATGCAGGGGGATGTTTTGTTGGCTCTGAAGCATCAATTTACTTCTTGCTTTTGCAGAAATTTTCACTATGACTCAGCATCAAAGTCTGCATTCTCTTTGCCAAGTCAGGCTTTCATAGGTGACTTACCCTGCAGGTAAAAAATGTAAACGCTACATTTTGTATGCATCAGAACATCCTGATCAAGATATGTGAAGGTCGGTGTAAAGGAAATCAGGTAAAAAACAAACGCATAATGGCATTCTGACCTTGTGAAAGCTTCCGAAGAAGAGTTTTTTAATTTCTGGATCTTCAAATGTGACAGTCTGAAAATCTCCCCTGAAGTCGTTGTTGAAGAATGTCAGAGTTTTTCCTCCATCTGCAGGGAAATACACAAACGTGTTTAATAGAACGCAAAAAACCAAAAAAACACATACCGGTACATTAAAATGTATGTTTTTTATGTTGTAGCCAAACATTTGTGAACATGTTAAACTTCTTGTCTGCCGCTTTCACCCAGAAAATTGACGAGAGGTATAGGCCAGATGTACATGCAGCCAGCACTGAATTACAGCTAAAATAATAAAACAATAATGCAAGTCTCAGTTTGTTAAACAGACAGCATTTTTCTCTGTATTGACTCTTCCATGCGTAATAGTATCCACTAAAATCGTTTGTCTTATTTAATTGCACAGATATTGAGCCAGTTGTACCCCTGGTTCTCACTATTGTGACATTCAAGTCAATATAACAGATCTAAATCGAATTCCCACCTCTCCACCTTGGTGCTGGGAGTTGCCATGCAACAGTTAGCTTTCTACAAGTGTGATGCTTGTTAGGGTGAAAAAGTTCTTGTGCTGATTAGTAAGGCTCTCATGGTTGTATCACATTTTCTATTAACAGAAACGTTTGTATTAAATGAATGGCACGTTGTGAAGATTTAAACGTAAAGTTGTTTTCCGTACTGTCCAGGATGACTCCTGTAAGTGGATCGTTGTTCTTATTGAGGATCTCCCAGATAGCAAAGGGCTCCTCCGGCGTGTCAGGCAGCACTCTGAACAGCAGGGTGATGGTGTAGTCAGAGGGAAGCCCCTCAGGATGGATAAACCTGCGAGTCAGAACAACAGATGCAACTGAGACATTGTAGGAGATTATCTTGAGGTTCTGTTGACTAAAACATCTAAGTTGTGCTTTGCTTTCCAAAAGGTCATCAGCTCTCACGTCAACAAACATTATATGTCATCCTATCTGTGTAACTTATCAAGTTGTCATACCTGGTTGGCTGGGCCATCAGAGCGTTGCTGTGCAGGTGGAAACAGGGAAAGGCATTGAAGGTGCCAGGTACCATGGAAACACCAGAGATGCTGTTGTACTTATTTTCAACAAGTCCAAACAGCTCCATCATACGGAATCCTGCAGACAGGTGGTGAGAATGAGAGCTTGTTAACATCAAAGGAAATTAGGTCAGGGGACTTCAGAAGATTCAAGAATATTTATCTCAGCCCGCTTAGCTCACTTTAAAAGATAGATACAGTTATAAATCAAGTGTTAACCTTTTTTATGTCTGCTGCAGATCATCTGCTCATCTATCTCATAAATTACTAAGTCCTTCTCTCTCCAACCACCTAGCTGCTTATTCTCCTGCACTAAAGTGCAAATGAACCGATTTGATTTTCTTCTCTCTCTCCTTCCTAGCAGCTCCGTATTCACCACCTTTTGTCCAGTTTACTCGTTATCACTCATCTGTACACGTTCAAACCATCTTAGATTTACCTCTAATTGCTATACTCACTTCTATTTCTGCTTGATCTGTTTGATCCAATCCAATAAAAAAGGCTATCATTTCCAGCTCATCTTGAAAACTTCTTTAACTATTGCAGTTTCTGTATGACATTTGTTTCCATCCATTCTTCAAGTACTTCCACTTCTCCAGCTTCAGTACCTCTCCACTCCTTGCAACTGTCCTGTTTCACCTCTCTTAATAAAAACATAACTTGTCCTGCTTCTGTTTACTCAGATTTCTCTTCTCCCCAGAGCATACCTCCACCTCTCCAGAGTTTGTTATCTGTTCCCTACTCTTGCGAAGAGTCATGAAGTTGTCCTCAAACATCGTGATCTATAAGGACTCCTGCCTGACTTCATCTGTAAACCTGTCTGTCACTGCTGCAAACAAAAAAGGGCTAAGCACTGATCCTTTACACTCTGGCAGCTATCCGTCTGTTACAAATCATTCCTGACATTTATCTTCATTTACTCTACAGATAATTAAACTTGTCCACTTTCAATTTTTCAACTTGCCTCTTAACAGTCCCATTTTCTTCTCAGTAGTTTGCATGTGTATAAAGTCTTTTCTTTTCCTGACTTTCATTCCTTTTCTATCTACAGTGGTATCCTACCATTCCAGATGTCTTTTCACCAGCTACCTATTCTCACTGCAGATCACAATGTTGCCTGTAAACCTCCTAATCTATAAGTACTCCCGCCTGACCATCCCTCCATTATCTTTCACTTAATCCGGGATTGGGTTGTGGAAGTAGCACTTTAAACAGGGAGACCCAAACTTCCCTCTCTTCAGGACAATTCCAAGGCTTTCCCAGGACATTTGAAAGACAATGTCTGTCCAGCATATCCTGGGTCTTCCTCTGGGTTTCCTCCTGGTGGAACATGCCCAGAACATCTCACTAGAGAGGAATCCTACCGATATGCCCTACCCAAAACCTCATCTGGTTTTTCAGTTGACGTTCTCTAAACCACCCTTGCGTATGTCTCTGCCACATTTGACTCATTCAGTAACCCAGTTCTTTCCTCGGTAAATTGTTCTCTAAATTTAAGAAAACAGTGCAAGTCTTTTCTGTCTCTACACTTCTCCATAAAGCCTTTCAAAACACACATCACATCCTTCCTGCTCTTCTTCTGCTTAGCACCACTCTCACTTAGAAGTGAGAGATCATCACCTCACTTCTAAGAGTAGCTTCAACAACTCTTTCCCATAGCTTCATGAAATGACTCAGTTGCATTATTTCTCAGTGGTTATTTAGTACCACAGACAAGACAATTTCACATGCTGAGATGTAAAAATAATAATTTGAAAAAAGGACTTAAAATGGGGACCCCAAGCTCTAAATAAGTTAGTTTTTTAATAGTCGTTAGTAAATTTTCGCACAATCAATCAGAAATTCACTTGTCTTTTAGTACACTGTAAGCAGTTATACTTACACATGTAACTTGTTGGGATAAAGAGGCATTCTTTAACATTTACCTGGGGTTGTGCTGCCACTCATTGGTATTGATGGACAAGCTGTTAAAGACAAAAACAAAACCAAAAAAAACAGTCAGGATAGTAGAGAAGAAATGTCACATGCTGTTTACCTAAAAGAAGTTGCACTCTAACTAAAACGTACTCGCAGTAGCGGCCTCGCACACAAAGGTCACCAGCTTCTCTTCAATCCTCTGAAAGGCGTCCAGGTCGTCCACGAAGAAGACGTGCCTGTCGCTCGGTTTACTGGCGATGCTCACCAACTCTCCATAGTCGGCATCAGCGAAGCCGATAGCAAACACAATGTAACCTTTACAAGGAGGTGGACAAGAAAAACAAACGCTTTGTCTTCAGTACGGGATTCAGTAACTGGAATTTATACAAGTTGACCTTTTATTAAACAACGATTAAACCGTGTAGCAACACAGTAAGCTTATAAATAAAAATGGAATGATAAACTATTATTCCAAAAACTCTAAATGTCTAGGGTATTTTCTAGACATTTCCTGGTCACAACATGATAGTGTAGATGAAAAGATGTATTGTTGTACTAAAATCAAAGCAATAGAAATATTGATTATTAAACAAAATCTCAGTTCCACATTTGCTTGTTAGAAGCTGGAAAAGGTGTTTGCACACAAAAAAGTGTAAGAATACAATATTAAGTGTATGTGTTGGACTACAGGTTACAGACAGGCTCCTAACACTCCATTCAAAACAAAATAAAACCAAACAAACCAGAGTTTTAGCTTCATATAAAACCATTAAAACAAGAGAAATCATTTCTGACCTGACATCTGCATCTCTTTGGAAACTTTATTGACGTCATCCTGGGATCGGCCATCAGTCAGAACTACAAGGACGTTAGGGATTCCTCTCCTGGCTCCTCCCTCAGCGGTAAAGATGTTTTCCTTCACATGCTGGATGGCTCGACCTGATTGAAAAGATGAAACCGTCAATTATTTCCAACAATTAAATCAGAGAGTGGCAACCGATCTGCATAAAATGCTGAAAATCTGATTTTTTCATATTTTTTCTTTACTTTCCTTACATGAGAGAACTTAAAAGTTTGAGAAAAAGCACAAATAATTAGTGTACCTTTTTTAGTGGGAGAAAAACGGTCTCAAATCACACAGTGTGTTTGGGTCTAAAAAGTCAATAGGAGAGCTGCTTGTGCGCAGAAAACAGGCTTTGATTCATTCTTCCCTGCAGGTTTATTCGCATTGTCGCTAAAACAATTTGTGCACTACAAAGCAATGTTACATCAGAAAACAAAATCTGCATTACAAATTTAAATAAACTGCATGAAGAATGGAGATTATGGATCAGTGCTGCTGAGCAAATTGCTGCCTTGAAGGGTTCATCTTCCTGCCAGAAGTCAGATCGACCCTCCACACATGCCAATATTGCCCCAAGAGCTTAGGATTTTAATTTGGCGCCAGTTAAATTGCTATGTCTCAGATGTTTGTGGCAGTAACCTTTGAAGTTCGTGCTGCTGCACAGTTTCTGTGCTAGAAAAACATAAACCGTCAATGAGTCACCACTGAAGTTTACTTCGAAAATGAAGCCGTTATTGACAGCATGATTGTAGGTTTTTCCACTTAATAATTAGTCTCAAAATTGGAACTTTTACTGTGATGATAGGGGGTGATATGTGATGCATGACACATCGATACAAATAAAAATTAAAAGAGACGCATCAGAGGGAAGTAGTGCAGAGGGACCAGCTTATGTTGTCACATACAGAAGCACACAGCCTCTCAAGGTAACCTTAACAATGGCAACATCAGCAAAGCTCTCATGTGCAAAGTGTGTAGCCACAAAAATCTCACAGGGCTATTTCTAAGCAAAACTTCAGATGCATCAATAATGAACTGAGTTCGGAAATGTGTGGAGCCTCATGGCAAATTTATGACTGGCGTGCAGACTTTTGCTCATCCACAACACCTGGATGGCATCCTCAGAAGCTGTGAAGGATGTGAATACAAATACTGCACGCACCAATAAATTACGATCAAGAATGATTGAATATGTGTGTGGACAGATGATTCAAATGTCCAGAACATATATTCATCTATTTGCATATTTAAATGAGGATATGTCAAGGTCTGGCATTCCCTCATCTATACTTTATTCCAAACTGATTGAAAATGTGCTCAGAAAGAATTTCATACATATGTGATAGGTTGTTTGTGCACATTATTGGTGATGTAACCATACAACATATTTCAGAGGGAAACCAATGCAAGTCTTTCAATATCAACCACTTGATGTCAAAAATTCACATAAAGTGAATTTTGAACATGAAAGTGTAGACATATTACATATAATTTCTTTTTATGATGTAAAAAACTGTACAAAACAACCCTAAGTAGAATAAAAAAGTTTAAAGAAGTAACTTAAATTCATGATGAAACTATGTTGCATTTTATTTAAGCTTTTGCAAAATACACATATTTAGATATTTTGGTATTACTTCTTAAAACGCTACATTTTTACTTATAATTGTCTCATTAATTCAGTTTGATACTTAATCAAATATAGGTAAATCTTTAGGCTTACTCAGAAGAATAATTATTCTCTTTAATATTTTAATTATTTAAATAAATTAAATGACACCAGAACATCAAACAAATTCAGCCATCATATGTTCTACTTTTGGAATGCTTGCAAACTGGATGGGAGTTTGCAAGCATCCAGTTTTGTGTGTCACATAGCTGCCAAAGTTCCTGCCAACAATGCAGTGCCATGTCGGCTTGTATTTCTTGTCAAACTCTTTTTTAACACAGGCAGCGATATCCTTCTCTATGTTTCAGTCACTAGTTACACTGTGACTGGATGCATAATAACCCTCTAAACTGTTGCCTTCTGATTAAAAAAGTAAATAAATAAATAAGTGGAGCATTATAGTGTGACATTACCAGCAGGGGAATTCCTTTACGGCAGCAACGCTCTAACAAATCTGCTCGCTGCGATCTCATTTCTACTTTGTAAACACTGATTAAAGACCATTACTGTCTCTTCTCTCCCACAGGCTTTCTTGCATTACACACACACACACTTCTATGTAGTGTTAACACATTAAGAACAGGTTCATGTGCATGTTACAGATAACTGAAATCACATACATGTGCATGCCCCATAGTCAAGTGCTCAATATAAACCAAGATGTGAGGTCTGAGCGTGTAGATAATAGTGATAGTTGTGTTTTATTTGCAGCAGTTGCAGAAGTTGAAGGCAGTCATTTTGTCTCTCAGCAGTCCACCTACTGTGTGTGCTTGGCCCTCACCTGTTTTAGTGTTTCCTCCCTTGTAGGAGATCTTGTTGATGGCATCAAGCAGACGCTCTTTGTCACCGTAGGAGTTCAGCTTGAACTCAGTCCGAGCGTCGTCACTGAACTGGGCGATGGCCACCTGCCGGGGCCGGGCATAATGTCAATCAAACTTCCAATAAGTTTCATCTCATATACATTGTTAGGGTTAGGTGATTTCTAATTGTAAAGATGCAAAGGTTGACATACCATGCTGTCAAAGGCGTCATAGCTTTATTTTATTTAGATGACTTCATTTTTAATAGAAGTCAATCTCTGCAGAGAAACACGCTGGAAAAGCTTATTCAAATTTATAGCTGCAATATTGTGAAAATTTTTGAAGTTGGAAGTCTCTCTCTCTTTTCAAAAATTCACTAATAAAACTGCAGGGATTTAAACTATATGATTCTAAAACTTATATGAAGTGTAGTGACACTAAAGTATTGTGGTTCCCCACAGAGCTGACCTGGTTGAAATGAGGTGTGTTTTATTTTCAAAGAATCAAAATAGGTACAAGATAAAATGCTTTGAATTATTGGAATAAATGCAAAGGGAAAACTTGTAAATGTACAAGATAGATATACTAGGAAGGAATCCGTGAATAATAATTAATAGAGGACTATATATCAATAAAGAATTGTAAAAATATATTTTGGTAAAACCTTGATTTTTAAAGTTAAACTGTCCTCTAGATTTATTGGCACCTCTCTTAAAGATATATATATATATATATACAATTATTAGTTGTAGTCATTACTTAGGCTTTCAAAAGAAACATGTGCACTTTCTCTTGAATAATATATTTTCTTGCCTTTTACATTTTGAAAACTGGAAATGAAAAACAGACCTGTAATAGTCATTATTTATGCTTCTAGTCAAAAAGCAGTTGTGGATTATTAACATCTGTCTAGACATTTTAACTTAATAAAGTATACAATGCTATAAAATGTTTTGATTCTGTTGAAAATTATTTTCTAAAAGAGGGACTTATAATTTATTAACAAAACTCAAAAGGTTGAATTTTTCTTAATTTTGAAAGGGGAAATCACAATAGTGCTATGAAATATGTATTTCCAAGGTTTTCTCACAACATGGAGGATGATGGGTCAAGAAATGTTGACCGCAGTGCAGATTCAGAGTTTTGTATTTTCAAAAAGGAACTTTAACAAATACATAATTAGTTGACCTTCATAGTCATCTGAATTTAACATGATGTCAGAGCAAAATAAAGCTTGTTGAGAAAAATTGCAATACTGTAGACAATTTAGGCATTCAAACAAAAGAATGATTTCATTCATTCATTTCTTAGTTTTGTTTTGTTCTTTGCCAATTTCCATAATTTAAAATGATTATGAATCCTTTTAATTATCTACAGGTATTTTGATTTGTTTTGTATAAGCCTTAAATAAGTCTGTATCCCTTTCCCTAGAGGAAAATAAATTTAACATATGCAATTTTGTGGGGGTCACACAGTCATTACTGACACAATAGGCTGCTGATGAAAATCCTCTTCATTAGTTTGCCTCTCCTGAAATTATAGTGATAAGCAACAATTGCTTAGGCGGGATGAGAAAATTGGGTGGAAGTTGTTTCCTGAGGAAAACCAGATTTTTAGATCCACTCGCTTTTCAGCAATTTTACAATTGTTTGTTTCAAATGTCATGAACAAATTTTGGAATCTGTGGTTTACTTTTTTCCTTTTGCATTTTGCTGAAGGGGAATTTTCTCATTCGCAAATGATGTGCACATTGCATGTCTGATTAAGCATAAATGTTCCTATTTGTCCTTCTGTTGCAACATCTCTGCCCCTCGGATAAATACACAGGCAACAATTCATGAGGCTAATTCAAATCTGTTTTCAAGCCTCTTTCTAATAATATGGAAGACTCAGAAGCTGAAAAGTGGATGGAATAAAACAGATACTAATATTAAAAAATAATCTGGCAAAATGTTTAGAAAAAAATGCTTTGATAGACTATTACTAACTTTTTTTGTTTTATTTAGCATTTTTGTTTTAGAAAGATTTGGTCTCGTCTGGGTTACCTGTGTGCCGTCTGGGCCTATCCGATCCAGAGCTCCGACGGTGCTGTACAGGAAACGGATAATCTTCAGGAAGTTGTCGTCACCGATACTCCAGGAACCATCAACTAAAAAGACCAGGTCTGCTTTGGCTGCCTTACAAACTGGGAATAAAAAAAAGTAAAACATTCCTGTTATTGTGGTTGTAAAGATGAACCATATTTGGTCGTAAATCTTCCCTCAAAGATAGTAAATCCTGATAATGTGCGTCAGTTAAGAGGTTTTGTTCATGTTGGCAGAAAAAAAAGACTGCTTCATGTGTTTCTAGTAGTCACAGAATGTACTTCTAAGGATTGCTCAAATTGAATATTATAAACACATTAAAACGTTTTTATGTCCAATAATTTAAGACAATAACTAATTTAAGCAAGTAATTCTTCAGCATAAAGGCAGCTAATAGTAATACATTAAATTCAAACTCTTCTTAGGCTTTATTTAGTCTGGAAATCTGGTCATATAAATTCCCATTTCCCTACTGATGAATAAATGCAAAGCATTTGTTGTCTTATATTAGTTGGCATACAGATGCTTTCCAACTTGCTCTTATTTCCCCCCAAAGCTTTTTATTGGTGAATTCAATTAACTGCTCAACTCGTTCAGACGCCTGTATTTGTTTCTTGGCAGAATCTGCTCATGCCGATGCATTTTAGATGGGAACTAATTAATCTTTGCTTTATTCAGGTCAGGTCTGGTTCTGGTTCTGTTCCCCCTGGACAGCATCTCCCTTTTGTGAAAATTAATCAAGGCACTTCAGGTTCAGGAAGGGTTTTATTCCGTTTCTGTTCTGCATTCAGAATACGCTTTGAAGTAATTTAACGGGGTCAGAGTTAAGGCTCTTCTTTAGGTCAGCTATGTTCATCTGGGAGTGTTTAATAGATATGAATTATGAATGGCACTTTATTCATGCCGAATGTGTAGGTATTATCAAGAACTAATATGGAAAATATTAAAATAAATTAATATTTCCATGATATTTGTCGGACTTTCTTATGCAGCTTTCGAATGGACATCCACAATTAAAAAAGTTGGTATAAAATTATACACCTGATATTTTAAACTCTGCTGTTTTATATTTATAAAAAATGGGTTAGATATTAACAGACACAACAGGTCAACATTTCTTATGGATTTGCTAGCGACTGCACTTCTGAGTCGCTAGCAGTCATTTGTTAAAACATCTAATATGTACTAAGAAAAGCCTCGGATTCAATTTTCTTTATCACATGATAAATGTAAGAATGAAACGTAGGAAATTAGGACACATATATACTTTGATTCAAAATGGAAGTCTAAAACAAAAGCAAACATGTAGAAATACATGAATCAGGAAGCTTGAAAGGAAACTAATGGGACAAAGAAGTATAAAAACATTACAGGGGACGATTAATGGACCAAGTGGAACAACTGCTATCCCATTTCTGATACAAAAAACACAACCACATCCTACAAAAACACAAAAGTATGACTTGAATAAATTCTGATTTAATCAGACATGATGAAACTAAGTTTTGGTACAAGATAAAACAAGCTGCAATTGGCAGAACATTCATTCTAGCACAGCTTTAGCCATCCTCTTCTTCTACTACTAAATTATAATTTTGCTAAGGCAAAAGCAATCAATATTTGCTAGGGAAGACATGACAACATTTCAGATTAGAATCAGAAAAAAACATGAATCTGACTTTTTTTCAGAATGTGCAAGAAAAGGCTTTTTGAACAGAGAACCAAGACTGTGGAATGAGAAAACCTTAAGTTTAAGGTGCAGTGAAAATGAGCTTTTCTTTAAACAAGCAGAAGACTCATTTATACAGAAAATAAATTGCTACCAGTGATTCATATTTTTCTGTCTGTATTTTTAATGGCATTACTTTTTGGTATTTTCTACCATTTTTGTTAGAAGACACAATGATTTTTATTAGAGAATGAGGCTACGTAAGCTAAAGTTTTACGAGAGCGCAATCATGGCTGCTGCTGTGTGTTTTCTCACCTTATTTATATAAAACAGCTAATTGTACACTTGAGATGAAACTGATGATTCAGTGATGACAGATGTGAGGAATGTGAATTATATGTTTGACAAAATTAAAAGCAATAAAATGTAAAGACTTGCTTGGCCACATTCAAAGAATTATTTTCATCTTGAATCTGCAGCTATCTGTTATGCAACTTCCATTTAAGAACCCTGAAATCGACAATAAGTATTTCAGTTTTGAGCTCCATATTGTAAATGTTGGAGCTTGTCAGAAGTGTGTGTTTGTGTGCATGGGGTGTGTGTGTGTGTGTGTGTGTGTGTGTGTGTGTGTGTGTGTGTGTGTGTGTGTGTGTGTGTGTGTGTGTGTGTGTGTGTGGACAGCCTCTCTGTTCAAAACATAAAGCATCAGTTCAGACTGAGATCGGACTGCTTCCACTTAAGCATACATTTTACATTTTGATTGCTGTTGTCTGTAACAATCTGTGGGTGAGTACGTCCCCCACTGTGAGAGAAAAACAAAGTCACTTACAGCTCTCATGTCAAGATATATTAGTGAACAGAAAAGTGCTAAATTATCCATTACATACAGATTTTTAACTTGATTTATTTTTACCTGGTGTGTCTCTGAAAATAGTGTGTTGCACTTAAGCTCAAAGAAAAGATTTTCATTCAAAAATAGCATTTTACTAAATTCAGCATATACTGTACATGTGTGGTACAATCTAGAAATTATATCTCCATGTTTATTTTAGGATCCCCCATCAACATCACTGAGTGAGGTGAACTCAGACTGTAGTTGAACTGCTTATAGTTAAAAAATGTAAATTTTTAAGTGGATTTTGCCTCAATATGACCTCATGAGGCTAAATATTATGTAGACTGTTTGAAGTTTTGAAAACATTTACAGTATCGCTAATACAAAATGTTGTTTTTCTGTTTCAACCCCATTCCCCCCCAAAAGCACCTAAAATAAGACAACATTTTGGTTCTAAAAAAATGATTTTCAAAGACTTAAAACACAGAATGTACTCAAACTCTGATGGATTTTTTTTCCTGGTTCTGCCTTTCCAAGTGTGTGAGCGTATTGTGAAAGAAATGTTTTCTCCAAGTCTAAACATGACATGGCAATTTTTTAAAAGAGAAGTGATGTCACTTGTATGAATTGTCATTGACATACCCCTGGTCCACCCCAGTATTCACAACCTCCAGTTGAAATCCATGATTACTCGAGACCCCACACTTGCTAATGCATATTTTAATCATTTAAAAACCAAATATATTTTTCTATGCATTAATACACACATTGGAAACTGTCGGGGAGTACAGACAATCAACGTCAAGGAAAATAAACAATGCTCCTGGATTGGCTGCTTTGCAAATGCCAACCAATAGAATGTCAAGTAGCACTGTGCCAAGATATTTTAGCTTCCCAACGTGCAGAGTCCAAATCCCTGTCCAAATCAACCTCGTTGCCAACTCATCTTCATCTTTGCTGACAAATGTACTGCATGAGGTTGTGTAATCCTTTTACTAGGCCATAGCTGCAACATCTGATGAGTACTTTAGCTAATTCTATAGCACTGGCACTTGTGTGCAGGCATCTCCAGGTTGAAAATGATCAAAAAAGCTAAATGTACATATTCCACAGTACCAGATGCAAAGAAAGGCAAGGGTGGAGCTTTCTTTACTTCACTCGTTTCCTACAGGTTAGGGACCTGGAGATTTATTTAAAGCCTCATGTCACCATACATCTTAAAGACACAAAGCATACAGTAGTATGATGGGTATATAAAATCATAAAAAACTTCATTAAATAATTTAAATAAGATAATGCACATAAATACTTAATTTTCTCAAAATTAATCAAAAATACTTAATTAATTGAAGAAATAAACCATAATGGTGTTTTATGTGTATATGAAAACAACATTATGTTTTTATGTTTGGCACAGAGAAGAGCGCTTTGCATAGAGTTACATTCATCTCGCAGCATTTTTTGATGATGCTCGAATAAAAGGTATGATCACTAAAAATTATTTTTATAAATAAGGGTTCTTTAAAAACACATGTCCTCTTAAACAAAACAACAGCACAGAACTTCATATGTCAAGAACTCTGTCAAGTGGCAGTAGACATGTAGAACAAAATGAATGACAGGAAGTCTCACCTTCCTTAGCAGGAGGGATTGTGGGGGGTGGACTGGTGGTCGGGGGCTTGGCCGGTGCTAGTGTTGGGATCGGTACTGAGTAAAGAGAAACACACAAACAGAAATGTATGAAAACCTCCAATTATGACTCCATTCATCATATACTAACATGCCAAATGACATAGCAAATAGATCTCCCTTCTACAAAAATGGACATGGATCAGTGAAACACAGTTACATACTTACTCATACAGAAAGTGTAAAATAAATACGTGCAAAGGTGTGATTTTGGCTGCTGTATAATTTGGTGCATTGATCACAGTGTGAGCTCCAGTCAAAACCCAAAGTCTATCGTCTGTGCTTTCAACCCCTTGACTTGGTTCAGTGTGTGTGTTCTCCTCCTAAAGATACCCCACATTCACACACTCGATGCTTTCAGAGCTGTTTAGGCAGTAAATCAGCTACCTGAGGCTGCGAATCACTTGTGATGGCAGGTAGGGAGCGTTCAGTAGCGGCTGCCTGCAGCGATGGGGATAGTCATTTGAGGAAATGCTCAGGCTTTCATTTGCGTCAAAACAAAGCCATAAATCATCCAGGTGGCTCACCGTAAAGCCGTAGTGTGTCTGGGAGCAGCCTAAAGCAAACAAATATCTGTTTTTTCAGGGAAAGAACTTTCTGTCTTGTTGCTTTTTTTATCTCACTACAGGTTATTTTCTTTACTCCTTCAGCCTCCTGTCTGGAAACAGACCATCTCTGACTTTCATTCTGTTTATTTTCAAATCCAGCCCTTCATCTGGCATTTCTTTGTCCTCATCTTGTGATGAATCAACCTTAGATGTTATGTGCATAAATACTTTGCAGTTCAGATTTCACAAACCATTAAGTGCAATAAAATCAATCATGCAGATGTCTAATTCTGCATACATTATGTGAAATGTGTTACTGAATTTGCAAATGAGCGTTGTTCTATGAACGACTTGTTACCTGGGTTTTTGTAGAGCTACATGTAATGTTACATGTTATAGGATTTTGGAATTGTCTTTTATAAACAGATAGTGAAGTGATTAATTTAATCTTGAAAGTTTATCTTATTAGGAAGTAGGAGTCAAATAAGTGCCTGGCAAAAGTATTCAAATCTTTTGAGATTTTTAAAAACATATATTTCATTATGTTAAAATCAAAAACCTTAATCTATTTTGGGGAACTTTATGTGATAGACTAAAACAAATGAGCTCACAAATGTACAAAGATATTGAGACATGCTTTTCAATTTCTTTGATTTATAAAATCTGACAAGAATGATGTTTATATGTATTTGACCCCTTTAATTGTGTACCCTTAAATAAAATCCAGTGCAACCAATTGGACGTCATCCAGCAGTTTTCTAATTGGTTAAAAGCTTCCCAGTGTGTAACTGATACTCTGTATAAATCCAGCTGTTTTATGAGGGCCTCACAGATTAGTAAGCAAACAAAATCATGAAGAACTAAAAAGGCAGTGTGTGGAGGAAAACTACCACTCCACACCACCCTTAACATGTAATCCCAACAGTTATGTTAAGACAATGAAGTTATAGACTTAATGGGTTGGATAGAGTTAAATATCTGGTAATATCTGGAAAAAATCTTCTACAGGCTGCCATAGGCAGTTGAGCAAAAGTTCAACTTCCAGCAGGACAACCATAAACATGAAGCCATGTTTATATTGAGCATATCCAAGTGTCAAATTCTCCAGACAAAGTCCAATTAAGTGTTTGTGGAGAAACTTCACAAACTGAGCATAAGCTATTTTGCATAAAATAAGAGGCAGATATTCAATCCCCTGGGTGTATAGAGGTGGAGACATTTCCCAGTAGAGTTGCAGCAGTAACTGCAGGAAGAGGGACATTAAAAACCACTAAATCACTTTCCTTCCACAATGCAATTATTTAGTACTTTGTGTTAATCTATCGCATAAAACCTGAATAAAACAACATCCATCAATAGTTGTGGTTGCAGCAAAAAATAAATAGAAAAAAAGGTGTGTGACTATTTTTTGAAAGGCTTTTTACATTCTAATCTTTTCCTCTGTAGTTTTCCCTTTAAAAGCCTTCAAACTATTGATGTAAAATATAACGTGAAATTGTAACTTGTAGTTGCCATCTGATGTTACACATAATAAAAAAAGTAATCTTTTAAGCATAATTACCACTCTGTTCATAGTACCAAAAGTGTAATAGAGACAAAACTCTGTTGAATATTGCCCCGATTTATTAAAATCGTGCTCCATGACTCTTATGGTAAACATAATGACAAAGCAGCCCACCCAGCCCAGCAGCCTCCCTCCTCCTCCGCCTCATCTCCAGACAGTGGCTCTTGATTAGAGTTTGGAGCGGCTGCGGCAGAACAAAAGCCTCATTCTGAAAGACGGACGAGGATGCGGTGCTCCCACAAGTATAAAAGACATTTTCTGGTGAAAGTGACGTGATTGTACTCCAGTCTCTTCTCTTCTAAACAATAACAGCTGACAGCAGTTAGATGAAGTGTATGCGCACATGCTGAGTGTGCTGCTGTTATATTGTGATCACACCTGCAAGAGCATATTTAAAGGGGATTTTGGATGCATTACAGGTGATGCAAATATACAGGGAGATGAGTCGAATACATGTGGAAAATGTCTGCACTAAGCATCTGTTTTCTGTACAGATTTCAAAACGTTAATGTTTATTGCTTAATAATTAAGCCAGAAAACAAATCTAATAATGAACACACTTAACTCGATGCTTTTATTAGAGTTTGAAGTGCTTGAGCTTGTGTGCTTGGATTTTCTTACATGTCTTCACATTTGCAGTGACAGCTGGTCCTTCAGTCCCGTCCTGCAGCTGAGAGTATATGCTGATCTTATACTCTGTATTGGGCTTCAGGCTGCTGAAACAGTGTCTGCTCGCTCCTCCACCGAGCTTGGTCTCCTGCTTCTGACTACCTACAGTCGCAAACAGATAAAATGAACAATCAAACAACAACAAGAAAGCATGATCTTTCTGCATGAAATGTTATTTTGGTAAAAAATTGGAGAACCTAGTAAAAAACAGATATTTTAAACTACAAAATACACAATTTTATCAGAAATCTAAGAGTATCACTGACCATTGTGTTGAAAAACCACATACATAATATGTCCAAACAAAAATGTCAAAATAGTTTCGCAAAATGGGACAACAAAAAAAGTTTGTCTAGAAATTTTGGGAAAAACAATCAGTTTTTCATGCTGGAAAAAGACAACAGGAAGAGTTAGGAAAAAAGCATATTGTGCTCCCACTAACAGCTTATTTGACAATAAAAATGATTTCCCTTTCAAATAAATGTCATGTTGATAATTAAAGACAATATGTTTTTAACACAATTACTGACTGCAGCTGTGCTTAAAAACAGTTTCAGATCGGACTGAATAAGTGTGACCTTTGAGGAAATAAATGTGCTAAATTTTGATCTTTTATTGTTATGTTGTTTGTGCCACTTTTAGAATTATTTTGTTGAATTGATTTATTTCAAGTTGTCAAAATATTTTAAATATTTTAAATTTCTGTTCTGTTAACATGTAGAGCATGATCTGTCTATTTTAAAATAACAAATATTTATCGTTATAGAGAGAGTAACTTAAAGTGCTAGACATTTAGAGTTGATTATTGTTTTAATTCATTGACAAATTCTGAAATAAATCAGTAAAATACATATTGATTTGTTTATGGAATTGACCTTCTACACAAGGATTGGGTTGGAAATCTGAGCTGGAGGAACAATGTGGAGATATGCACAAGCATTTTGATGACTGCAAGGATAAGAGGATATGGACAATAGATGGATTTATAAATGGATGAAAGAATGGATGATCTTTTTTGATGCTTCATATTCTTATTAATGTTTCATATTCTAGGAGGTGTATTTAAAAAAGATTGTTTCAAAATTAAATGACTTCAGTCAATCAGTTAAATTACTGAAATGTCTGTTTCACTTCTCTGTCTGCAAGCCTCAATAAGAAAATTATTAAAATGAAGTAAGTACAAAAAGCTGGTTAAATATTTTTACTGAAGAAATATAGAATGATCTTTTTGTTAGTTATTGTCGCCCACAGCTGTGATTTTGAATGTAATGCCTGAGGGTGAATTATGAATAGATGTAATGAAAATGCTCTTAATAGACTGAATGCAACCCCCCCCCAAAAAACAACAAAAAAACTATTGTTTTTTTTTATTGCATTGTTTTGTTCTAAATACACTTAATGCAGATATTTGAGAAGGATAAATGGACAATGACTATCAGAAGATTGAGAAGCTCACTGTCAAACTATGGTCTTAGAAGATATAATGCCGATGGCTATTATACTCTTACAATCCTAAAAAAACAGAAACAGTGTTTACAAATGCCAGCCAACAAAATAAAATTTAGGAAAATCTTATTATCTCAAACCTCATTAAACTTGTTTAGTCATCAACGCTCTTCAGCACCAAAGGTTTTACCCTCATCTACTTTACAATCTGTGTTTGATATTTTGTTTCATTTTCCTAAATTTACTTTCCCCTGTCTCAATTTATAACCTTCCTTATCAAAAATGGGATACGAAGCACATCATTCCAGTTTCTCCTGCAGCAGAAACATCTCTAGGGTAATTACATACCAGCTGTGCTGACATAAATCCTCATTTACCTCCATTGTGTGTGTTGAAAGAAACCAATACATTGGAGCTCCCGGAGGAAACATGGGGAAATATGTGGCTGTTATGTGACGTTAATGATTGCAGTGGTATTGCTGAAGGCCTAAAGGTGATGAATAACAGCCATTACTTTCCTATTTGGCGGGTGACGGCTGTATTAAAAGTCAATCTCATCTTTGAGGTGGAGACTGAGAGGTGTACCTGGGAAATTGAATCAGGGCAACGCCATCTGTTGTTTGGTGTTATTTTGGGGAGTTGGACTGTTTTATCCCTTCAAAACGAGAAAATAGACAATTATTTCTGAGGCTGAAGAAAGAAAGTGCCTGGTAAATTGGGATAATAATTGTTTATATAGGAGACTGGATTTGTTTGGACAGCTGGAGTAAAAGATCACATTAAATTGCAATAGAAACAAAAATACAAGTTTTATAAAAACCCTGGAAGCAATTTTAAGACATTAAGAAAACTTTCTCTTCAAAGTATGGTGAGCCAGATTATTACAGATTATAGAACAAAAACATGAAGAAAAACCAAACTGTCTCAGTAAAAGCTCGCTTGAAAGAGCTTTAGCAGTGCCTGTGTGTCCAGTTCTGACGTTGAAGTCATTAACCATGAACACAATCAATGCAAAGTTGTTAAATGGAAAACATTTTACTTTTTTTCACTTTGGCACAGTTTAGAAAAATGGTAAAATGATAAAAACCCAAGGAGCAACCTATATTTTGTGCTTTTGAGAAAATTAATATATCAGACCTAAAAAAGTGAAAGAAGAATGCACTTCTTTTGATGAAGATTCCATATCTTTATATTTTCATGCAACACAAAGGATGATGCCATGTCTATCCTTTAATTCAAAAATATCCCTCTACCCAAGAAGGGGAGCGCAGAGGGGATACAGTTCCTCCAGTGAATTATGGGTTTATCCCATGTATCCTTCCTAGTGGGATATATCCATAAAGCCACCAAAAAAAGGTGCTCAAGAGGCATTCTGATCAGGAACTCAAAGTGGAAAGTAGAAAGTGAAAATATTGACTTCTCCAGATCCCCAACAAAACAATCCAGCTGCCAGGAAACACAAAGGAAACTTAAGTATCAGACGTCTATGGATCACATCAGCAAGACAGTGACAGGAGGGAGTAAATATGTAACTAATGGGAGAAAACTTAAAAGCAAAACTCTGGCATGTTTAAAAAATAACCGACAGGCTGCCTAAATTTCTCCTTCATTATATTATAAAAACACAAAACAGTTTCTATCTGCATAAAACACTTAATTATACAAAAAGGGACACTGCAGTAAACATTTCAAGCATTTCAAAAGTAAGTCAGAAGATCAGTTCCGACAGACACTTGCATCTGCAGGGACTCTCTAACGCAGGTTTCACTTCTTCCCAAAACACCCACATCTCACCACAGGGTGCTTCAGACAGAAGGAGTTGTTTGGTTATATTGTTTCAGGGAAACAATTTTCTCTCGATAAGAAAACTGACTCCAGGTGCTACTAAATGTTTAGAGAAAACTTCAGAACACCAATTCCATTTAATTTTTTTCTTCTTTAAAGCATACCTCCCAGAACAGACTCAACAAGGCATAATTACTGTCAATCAAGCAGCCAGAACACCTCCTCATTTAGCACCCATAATACCTCTTTGTCTTTTTTGCTCCACTTTACTCCACGCAGGAAATGTAAATGTCACCAGAGCTGTAATCCAAAAGCCCTTTTTTTTTCGACAGAAAAGCTCAGTGTTTGATTGTACAGCTAAATCTTTACGACTGTCAGCACATCTCAAGTGGAATACAACAGAACCTCTGTGATCTTGGGCTAATTAGGAATTCAAACTCCTCCTCATGAAAGCATCCGAGTATGAATGAGTCCCTTCGCAACCAGCTCAGAAATTTGTTGTGGGAGCGCAGTATGGAATAATGAAGAGAATTACAACTGAAAATACAGTGTAATATAGCTGAGGTAATGCGCGGTCACGTTTAGTAGTACTGCAAGAGTTCATTTAAAACCTGAAAATATTGAAATCAAGAATGATATAGTTACAAAACTTGTGTGCATGCATTTGCATACTTTATCTCTTTATCTTAACCTGGATAATTAAAAAAAAGGAAAAAATGTCATTATTCTTCTCTATTTCTAAATTTGACATTTACATTTCTACATTTATGCAGATCCAGTGAACTCTAAATTATTATTATTGTCCTTTTATAGACTTCGTACTTTTCCTTTTGTTTTTTTTTTTGCTTTTGTGCGTGCCACTTCTGTTTCAGAGTGGATTTTTAATCATAGCGTTATGGGTGTAGACATAATGGTACTCACCAGTCACAGATTGAATAACCAGTCTGTAGGTACTGGCATGCCGGTGAGGCACCCACTGAGCACAAACACCAGACATCCTCACTTGATATGTGCTCAAACTGGTTACTCCAAGATACACTGTTGAAAAGGCAGAGAAATATAAATAGCATTAAGACAAATATGCAGATTTCATACAGAAAACATCAAGTTTTCATTTGCTTTAGTCTTTATTCCCCCAAAGCAATTACAGTAACTGTAAGTTACAGCAGGTGTTGGTTAGTGCCTCTGACTTTGTAGCAATGTTCATATATGATTCTAAATTTTAAACAGAAGTAGATCAGAAACATAAGACTTTTTTAGATCTCTAAAAATAGTCAATGGAGTTTCATGAGCATACTTCTCTCCATGCTGCTATAACAGCGGCACATAAAGCCACACAAACTCGCATCAGAGAAACCACATGCAATCATGATTCCAGATGACAAACCTAAAGCATACGGCTGGTTAGCTTAAAAAACACCACACTACATTTTCATGAAGCTATTTGCAGACATGTGGAGAAATGTTGCTACACTGAGTTTGCAAAAAAAAAAAAAAAGAGCAGGTTTTACACACAATCCTAAACAAACCCACACAGTCTATTTATGCAAATGGCTGGAATGGCTTTTAGATCTGACTTTAGAAAGCATCAATTGTTCTGAGAGAGATATTAAAATTCATGTTTATATAAGTTGGTGATGGCCTCGAAAATGTTGGTTTATTTTACACTGGAAAAAAAAAAACGGAATATTTTTAATTAAGTATTTCATTCATGAGTTTCACCTCCTTGCATTCCTGGCTACAGCACCACAAGCCACAGCCACTTAGAAGTTCCTAGGATGAGATGAGTTATGACAAGACTTAAATTATTTTTGAATTGAATTGAGTTGATATTCCAGGATGTAAAAACTCATTCAGGACCTGGGATTTTTTCTAAAAAGTTTACAATCAGACTTAGGAGCAATTCCGGCTTTTTGGCAAACATTGTTTTCAGATCATTTCCAAGTCTATGAAACCAAAATATTAACAAAAACATTGAGTTGCCGGTGGGAATTTACAATAATTAAGACTATATTTTTTCTCCCTATGAGTTTAATTGTACAAAAAGTGTATGTTCACAAATGTATTTTTCCAAATATTCTGCAGAGACATCAAAATATACAGTTAACACGTCTTTAAAAGATTCCGAAAGAAAACCTGCTACTTTTTGTCTCAAAAGCTCCGATACTTGTGATTGTGTGACATTGACGCATCAGTCCGTTCATCTCTTCAGGCTCACTGGTTTCATTAACATGCTGCTGAGCAATATCACAGACACTGTATTCCCCTTCTGGGACATCTATAGCCTAATCAGCCTTCCCTCTTTTCATATAAACCCATCTTTCTCAGTTTACTCTCCCCCGCTCTTGCCTTTGTCTTTCAAAATGTGTCCTTTATTTAACCACCGCAAGCCTGCTCATTGGTATGCAGTCAGTGAAAAATGCCACCAAGGCATGTGTGCTATATTTAAAAAGGTACATGTTTCTGCCTTTAGCTGACACTTGCCCTGCAAACGGAGTAATGACAATGGATGATGGGGTTGGGTTTAACTGTCTGACTCAAGGACACCATGAAAAGGGCATGCTTTCTGTTAGTGGCTTTGACTTTCACAAGCTGGTGACGTCTGAGGTTCAAACAGAGCTGTACACGAACGGACCAGGCTGCTGTGAAGAGGTTAATTATAACGCAGGAGAGGAACATAAAGGCTTCAACTCAAATTATTTTAGTCGAGAGGAACTGATTAAATAATTCAGGACAGACTCTCAAAGAGTTTTGCAAAGGCTTTACATCAGCAATCATAACTTTGAGCCATCATATCTTGGCAATTTAACAACTGCTGCTGGATGTAGATGTTCAGCTGCTTTGATGATTAATTAAAGGTGATTGTTTAGATCAACTCTACTCAGAGTCTCAACCAGATGGCAGAGCTCCTTACCTACTTTTAATCGACTGCCCAGCAACCCTGCAGCGAAAGCTCATTTCAGCCGCTTACATTCAGGATCTCAAAAATGGACATGACCCAAATTTCATGACGATTGGCTTATTAGGTTTATAGATTGTACAAAAAAGCTTCTAAAATTTATTCAATTAAAGTCACTTAAATTGATCAGAAACTGAGTTGATAGATTGACAGACAACTTGTTCAGTTGAAGTGAACAGTAAAAATATTGCAAATTAAAAGGTTTTAGTTTACCTTAATGCATAATGAAACCAGATTATTTAAGATTTTATATTTTGCATTTCTTCATTTTCTTGTTGAATTTAATTGGCAGTATTATGTGTTTTCCAGCCACATTATGACATTTTATAGCACAATCAGGTAACTGTGTTGCCTTGAGTGGTAATAGAAATACATCAGATATGTCTTAAAAGAAATTTGACCTTGCAGTTTAACACCTTGAATTTGGGCGTCTGTATTTTAAGAAACTCTTGCTCTTCTGACACTCTGCTTTTAAGAAGTCTTCTCAACATTGTTTCTCTATTAACCCTTTGACAGCCCTTTCACCAGCGTTGCACTGAGGAGTATCAAGTATAATAAGCTCAGAAGATTTACAGTTCCACCAGGTTTTTTCTAATTGCTGCTGACTTGTCTGATGGAGCTGAGTAAGGGAAGCTTTAGGGAGTGCTGCTCTGTGAGACTGCAGTTTGGAAACTTGGAAACTGCAGCTACCGAGGAGGAGCTTCGTCCCTAAAAGCAGTGCTCTGTACCCTTGGCATTTTTAAAAGCACAATGGTTAAAAGACTGTTCAAATATGCATGAAAGAATTAAAGGTATGTTTTTGATGAGCGAATGACATCAATTTTACAAAGTACTGTGCCTTTAAAAAATGACATTTTTTAACATTGAAGCTGTAGAGATTTTGAAATGATTTTATCGGCTCCTTAGTTTTTCATCACAAAAACCTGATACACTAACATGGGTGTGTACACTTTTGAGAGCCATTGCAATGATTTCATCAGAAGCAGTTACACAAAGGAGAATGTTTTTCAAAACTAACTCCAAACGTAATAAAAGAAATAAAGTGTACAATCACAATAAACTCTTCTGTTTATCTTGTTTAAGAACACTGTGCAAAAGGAAATTTGACATTGAGCCAAAAACACAAGAGAGAAACTGTGAAGTTAAAACAAAGTATAGGAAGCTGAACTCACAAGTCTTGGCCTTTCCTGTTAGAGCCTCGCTGGATCCTGTGGTGTAGGACGCGATGACCTTGACACTGTACTCTGTCCCACTCAAGAGGTTGAGGATCAGCATGGTGTTCACATCCTCTCCAACAAAAGTCTCTAATGCCTGTCCAGGGGCTGCAATGGGCCAGAGTAGATTAAATGGGAAGTCAGGAAACAACAAATGGCCAGTTAGATGAAAGGGCTGGAAGGAGCACGTTTTTGCATTTCTTCTAAAAATATTTGGCTTCGCATGGAGTTTCTAGACTAAAGGAGAATGTGTAAAACTCATTCTGTATTCTACATGTACTTCTTCATTTGAAAACCGAAACGAGTCTCTAATGATCTGGCCTCATCTTGCACTTGATAGTGTCTAATGTAGCCTTAAGGCATTAGCTGCAGGGGAAGATGCTTGAGGTCAGTAGTGTAATGCTCCAGAAATCTGCTTAGCTCACTCATTTCTTCCTTCAGATTCGATGAAGAAAACCCAGCACTAAAGAATGCTGATGACAGAGAAAGTTCTGAGTTTCAACTATTAAGTCTTAATGACTTTGAGCACCAAAAGTTCACAAATCCCCATTCTAACAGCTAAATTTAGGTTAATAAAAAAATGAATTCTCTTTGAATAAAAGTGAGGATTTCCAAGAAGCACAATTTGAAGGTAAATTGTTAAAGGTTTAGTTTTTGTTTATGTGCATAAATTACCAGAAAGAGGCTGGTAGACAACTCTGTAGCCCATAGTGGGCGAAGGAGGAACGTCCCAGCTGACCCTGAAGCGGCTGTACCATTCTTCTGACACACGCAGGTTCCTAGGAGCTGAAAGAGGAACTGAGAAAAAAAAATATGCAATTTTTATATATTTATTTTGACCAAAATCTTAAAAGCAATGATTTACATTGCTCTTTGCAAAAAAAATAATTAAGAAAAAAAGGAATGCTGAAGTTTAAAATAGAGAGAAAAATTCAGACAAAGCAAGTCATTTTACTAATCCATTCACACAAATGTTTTTTTTTATTGTGTACAAAGTTTAAAAAAAGAGAGAAAAGAATAGGAAGAAACTGAAGCAAAGCCTGCAAATAATCAAGCACAATAAAATAGAAGCTCAATAAAGCTTAGTGCTATTTTCAGACATAGTACAAAGAAAAATATCTTCCTAGCGCACATCTTCTCATACTTTTATAATTTAATATGTCAAAAATAAATTAAAACCAACAGTTATATGAATGGAAACTGGAGAGTGGACTGTGTATAGAGGTCAAAGTAGAATGTTATTATTACTATTTTTAAAATAAATTAATTCCTTTCTTGGGCTAGTGTGTAGGGAATTTGTGCATTGATATTCATTCATAACCTCAGCTCATTTTGAAGAAGATCCCCTCGGTTATCATAAAATATGGATCCCCACGGATTGAAATCCCGGAGTGAATCCTCCAGCTGCTCAGTTTCACATTGATACAGCTGAAAACCTCCAAACACCCTGACCATGTTCTATCACAAACGGAAATCTCTGAATTGCACTAGCTCTTCTGCCTCATCTTTCCTCCTCACCCTCTGCTGTTGTTCGGCATTAAAAATCCAATCATACCTTTCTGCACCGAACAACCCCAATGGGTTCTGCTGCGAACTGATGTGTTTAAATCCTCATGTTATAACCTGCTCCTATGTCTGTTATATTTCCTCCGCTGCCCTTCCTGGACCTGAGGAGATTCCCATCATTCTCTGCTCTGTACCATCCCTCCCACGATGTGCTCACTGATAATGAGAAACTGGAGGTTTAATGAAATTCTCTCGATACAGAAGGTTTTCTTGTGATTTAGCAACCATTATAAAGAGGTTTGGGTGATAATTCAGCATTTAGACTCATCTCTGGCTAAGATGCAATTGTGCATGGGTCAGTTGTTTTACTGTACTTGTGCTGACAATAAGTCAATACATCAATACATAGTTCTGAGCTTGTGCTACAAAATAAAGCTCGTTTCATAAATGGTTATGGCTTTGTAGCTTTAAATTTTTGATTACAATTTTTAAAGATTTTTTTAAGATTAAGATTTTTTAAACTTAAGTAGAGACATGAATATATATATATATATATATATATATATATATATATATATATATATATAGAATCAACTGATTCCAATTGATGGAATCAATTGATTCCACCTAGAATGTTAAATCTATTTAATGTGAAAGGATTTTTTTACATAGTAAACCTGCCACTTTAATAAGGACATGCAGACATTTATTTGTGTATGTTAAGGTGACATTTCCTCCAACTGGTAAATGTTTCTCGTTAACAAGGGAAAACTGCTGGCATAGTTTTAGCTAGTTCAAAAAGAACAGCTGTATGACTCTGCAAAGTTGGATGAGAAATATCATTTCTTGCAAATGTTACATGAATAGAAATAAGACCAAAACCAGTTAATAAATCCATAACTAACAGCTTAAACATGTACAAGACGATGATATTTCAGAAGCACAAGTTCAAGCTGGATGTTCTCTCTTTTGTATAAAAAATAAATCCTTATTATCATATCACACTTCTTGAACACAAATGCAGCATTTACAGAATACATTTTTCATAAAGGAAAACAGTGAAACTGCTGAGAATCTCTGACCAGTTTGCATTTTTTTTAATCACTACCGAAAACTATAGAGTGTAGTTTATTCTAGTTCTTTCATCACTGGAGTACTTGTCCTAATCGCTGAATAACCTCAGAACTTCTTCAGCTATTCAACCCATTCCACAGTGGATCAAAAGCTCAGATTAGTCGGCCTCAGCTGTCATTATCTATCGTCGGTGTGGTTCTAAATACCCAATCACCCCCTCTGCATTCCCTGTCATGCCTCCCTCCGTGTCAACCCCACCCCTCGCCGGTTCAGATCCCAGATTACACCGACTCCCCTTGTCTCATCATCTGTCTTCACTCTAAAAAAAAAAAAAACAGAAACTAATGGACCCCCCTCTCTGCATTCTCTGCCATTTTTCCTCAGGGGATCATCTCATCCCTCACTTGCTAACAGGAACCATTCATCATCACCAAGTGTCGGAGACCCGTCATTTAAAAATCGGGAAAACGTCGTTAAGGCCTGCTAATGTGTGTAATGCGCCGCTCAGGGAGAAGCAATGGGATGGAGGGGAAAGACAAATGACCGGAATTTGGAGTTACTTTCTAGCTGAAAGTCAAGTGTTTGCTCTGTGATGCACATGCTGACAGCCAAATCATTAGCTCCCACTTGAGTATTTAAAGCAGAAAGTCGCATTTAAAAAAGATAAATAAAAATCTTGCATTTTGGTCTTCAGCTCCACAGGAAAAATAGTTAATGTAGAAATTTTAGCCACAGAAACTGGCTGCTACCTTTCTGTAGTCACTTGAAATTGTTTCGGGAGTAATGAGCTGATAAGACTTTAACAGTTTGACAAAATTTGAAATGTTCTCCCATTGTTCTTACTTTTAAGTGACAGTTTTTAAATTAACTGTGGTACTAAAGGGTTTCTCCATGCATTCAGGCTTCACGACAGAAATAATTAAGTTTAATTAGATTTTAAGAAAAATTCTTTGTCTAGCAAAAACAACTGCTTACTTGTTTCTGCTAATATGTTACTTACATTTCCAAAAGTCTAAACCTAAGTCCAAGTGACAACTCTGAGGTGAAAACTCATCTCAAATCATTAAGAATTTAGTTTCCTATTTAAGTGTCTAGCACAGAAACTCAAATTCAAAAAGTGGGCTACAGCAACCATTTTCCGTTTTTTCAGTTAATGTGATTAGCTTCTTAGTCAAGCTTCTGCTAATATGCCCCCAATACATCACTGCTCTCATCATATGAACTCTGTGTAAAATGTGGACACATTCCAAAAAGGCAGAAGGTTTACAAGATTAGTAAATATTAAACATTTAGTTCAATAAATGCGTAGGAAATAATGAACTAAAGCATGTTAAAACACCACAGTTTACTGAACTTGGCTATAGTTGAGTCAGATTTCTAAAGCACTGCAGGGAGGGATTACTAAAAGCCATTGCAAGAGGCTGCGATTTCAGCCAGATGCAGTTAGTTAAGGTTATATTAATATGGGGGCATTATATAACAACCTTATTCCTGGCAGGGTCCCTGTATATGTGAATGTGTTAGTAACTTCTGGAAGATAACAGCAGATGCAGAATATCAGTTTGTAAGGTACCTATTTGAATGTGAAAACCTTTTTTTAAGCAACTGGCTTGTGGTTAATCTAGTTCTCATTTCTTTTCTCTGTTTGAATAGTCACACACCGCTGAACATGTCCCTCCAAAGCCCCGGATATGTCTGAACATGAGGACTGCTTAAACTGTCTGCTGACGCATCTTCAATCAGACAAAGCTTAACTTTTGACATCAGCAGGTGTTAAACATGCACCCAAAGTGAAACCAGATCAGGCCTGAGCAGTGAAATATTTTGATTCTCTATCAGCAAATGAAGAATAAACATTAATGTGAACGAGGAATCTAAATTTCAAGGCACGTTTGGTCATTTCACTTTATCAAATAAAACCCCAAAGACAAAAAAAAATCCTTGACCACATTTTTAACCTGAAGACGAAAATGGCCCTTCAGAAGCTCATTTTTACAAAAATAACTATTTTTACCATTTTGTCTACAGCTCAACATTTTTTTTACTATATTGTTTTATGTTAGCAACATTATGCACATTAAAGGTGCTACCATGCATCTCAAATAATTCTGAGAGTTTTGCTCACTTACTTTTATATAGATTATAGTTAAGATTCAGAGATCCCCATTCACATATTAAAACGTAGTTAAACATATTGTGCATGTAAAAAGCAATAGCACAACAATAAATCAGAATTTAATAGCTTTAAAAACAAACAAAAAAACTTCTATTTGGGTCTAATGTTCTTCTGTCTGAATGCTGAATGCCGGACAAAATTCAAATTAAACTTACTGAAATCTTTCTTTTGGTTTGACCAAATATTCTGATGTTTAAATAAATCAGAGCTAGGCTATGTTAGTTACTGAAATCCTTCTTAGGTATTTATTCTTCATTTCCGTTTATATTTCTATGAACTATGTTATGCCTTTTAGTCTCCAAAAGCTCCACTGCCTTCACCATTTTTCTCGGTCTACAGCTCTAAAGGGAGTATACTTCTGTCTTTAACAGGCTTTTCACAGGAATCAAGTTCAGACCATGACTGCTACAGAGTGGTCAGGCTGACCCAGAACAAAACCGCTCGATTGTTCAAGGGTGTAAACCTGAAATAAAGTGCATGTGAGGAAGACAGGCATCATTATCAGTGTGGTTGTATTGTTCCCACAAAAACAAAACACAGGATTGATTTTCATCAATGTACAGATTAAAATATAGCAATTTATAACTTAAGACTTACGTGTCCGACCCATTTGTGAGGATACCGGGCCATCTCCCTCATTGTAAACAGGAATCACGGTGACTTTGTACTCTGTGTCTGAAAGGAGAGGCTGCAGAACCAGGCTGGTTTGACCTGAGGGCACCGTCCTCTGAAAGCAGAGGAGGAAAAAAAGATATTAAAATCAAACTAAAGCTGCAAACATGATTGGTAAAATATCCAGATACTGTCTGATCTTTTGTTACAAATTTAAAAAGATGTAATCATGTAATTTTTTTTCCACACATGCTCAAAAATAGAGTAAATGATTGCTTTGTAAATCTTCATGTTCAACTAAAAACGTTGACATGTTGCGTTAATAGGTTACAGAAATACTCAAGAAAGAACAAAAAGGTAAATAAGTCTAAGAAATACTGACAACCAACTGCAAAAAAAAAAATCAATCTTAACCCAAGGTTAGCTTGTGAGAGTTGCTACTGTACGCTTTTAGATTTTGGAGATTGCAGAAGTTAATTGTGTCTAGGTTTGTTCTCATGAGTGAAGCTGACCTTTTCTTAAAGCAGATCTACAAATGACTTATTCATCCTGGTGAAACTTTTTCCTTGTGCTGCAGATGAGGTAATCTGCCTCTTAATCAAATAGGCATGTTTTATTTATGCTTCTCTTTCCTTCTTTTTCATTCACTCTATCAACTTCAGTTCATGGGTCCCTGGTTTCCTATTACATCTTTTGGTCTTCAATTAAACTTTTCCAGCGGTACTTATTACTGCATTTTACTGTCCATCTTTGAATCAGCAACTCAAGATGTAACATCAAATTCAATTTCCATTTGAAATGTATTTCTCATTTGGAAAAACCAAATTGAGAAACATCCTGTTTTCATCTAACAAATAATTCGTAAAATTGGACAACAATGTCAGGCTTTTGCTGAGTGATGTAAAACCCAAAAGCTTCTATGTATATTAGGTGGATTTTTTGTGATAGAGTAAAACATGGCGTAGTTATGTGCAATTGTGAATTAAGAGCAATGTGTGTATTTGTAATAAGCCTCAAAGAGTCAATACTTGGTAGAACTAACTTTCTCAGCAATTACTGCATTTGTTGTTTTGCAAAAGCAAAAACCAAGGAGAAATCAATCTCTACACACAAAAAAAGATACCTGTATGTAGCTGTGACTCACTTTCAGATTCCTCTGTCTGCTCTGGCCATTAGAAGTCTTTGTCTCACCCTACCTGAGTCTGCCAGTTTGCATTCAGGGCATGCACAGTCTGGCCTTACTCCATCTGCAAACTTTTTTTCTCCATCTCTAAAGAAAAGTCTTTTTCAGACGTGTCATTCAGACAAACACTGAGAGCCTTGAGGATTCAATTTTGGCTTGGTCTGATGAAAAAGGTAGCAAGTCTCCAAACTGTCAAGGAGCTACACTGCCAGAAATAAATCAAGTCTATATACAAACCTCATTTTGGCGACACAAAATTATAAATAAATAAAACTATAATTATTCAAATAAGTGTAAAAATCTCAAATAAACCCAATGTTGTGTGGAATTTAATTTAAAGTATAATGTACCTGCAGTGTTTTCATGCCACATTAAAAAAAATAGAGGAAGACCTTGTAGAGTATAAAGAGTAAAATTTGTAATTAAAATGAACACATAAGTGAAATTGTAAACATATGAAGGGGATTCAAACCCTGAGAGGAAAAGCACTTTCTAATTCATAAAGTTTCAAGTTACCAGCTACAACTTTCAACAACACTGTGACTTTGTTCATGTTAGGTGGTAGAATATGTTTGGCAAATGAAAACCCAGACTTTTAGGCATACAGCTTGAAAAATCAATCAAATTCTTGCCGAACTGTACAAGGATCACAGAATACCAATCCTTGAAAAAATGACTACATGGAAATTGAGACAGATTAGTTCAGTTTCTTACTTAAAGAAAATAGAAGAATAACAAGTTCAAGGAGGTGAAGATCTTAAAGAATTCCTTCAGGGAACAAAATAAAATAAATAAATGTAAAAATGACCAAAAGGGATTTTAATGTGTTCAGTATGAAGCTAAGCATTTCTAAAAATCTGCTAAATCTGCCCACACCATTTCATTCAATCAATGTTTGACTAAATAACCAGTATACCTTCAGTTTTTCCATTCGTCCTTGCCAAAGTTTTTAGCACCTCAAACAACATTTACATGCAAAGTGAAAATAGCCAGAACTCTGTTTACACATACAGAAGTGCATTTGATGCACGAAAGCCTTTGTTTATTGAACACTGAATTTAGCGGTAGAGCGACTTTGGTGACTTAAGCATCACAGCTGCCTGCGAACAGATGGCTGCAAAGTTGAGTTACCCCACAGTTAACCGCCACACACTGACATCTGGTTAAACAGTGGCAGAGACAAAACCAGGATTTAAATTTGGATTTGTTGAGGATGTGAGGTTTGTGGTTTCGGGGTGGCAGTGGATGTTCCACATTCCCTCATAGTCAACAAAATACAACTAGCTTCATTTGGCATGTTGATGCCTGAATAAGTCTATACTGCTTTTGCAAAGCTGTTACATGCAAAAATGTTTTCTTTAAAATGAAAAAAATGCATCTTTTATGTATTTTATAAACTTAATAAATTGAAGAATTCACCAGTATAAAAAAAACTGAAGGAATGTTGACATTTAGTTTTTGTAAGGTAAATTTACACCGACTACCATGATCTTGAGACGTTTTCTTTACGACTGTACAACCCAGACAAACAGACTGAAGTGTAGCAGCATGTATACTATTTTAATGTAATCTGAACTACAGTTGTTTGGCAAGAAAATACATTTGTTTTGAAGGTTGTTTGAGTTGTTTAGGCAATTGCTATTCGCAAGGTGTGGAAGTGGTAGTCTGCACAGATCATAAAAATTCAAGGGTAATATGGGTGCAGAGAAAAGGCAGCAAAACAAACTAATGCAATGAAGTTGCCAGCAACAATCGTCACTCCAAGGACCCCATGATTTCTATAAACAAAAGTGGTTGGCAAAAGGTAAAAGACAACTGCAGCCAAGCTGACTTCATATTTTAATTAACTAAAAACTTGTAATTATTATTTTTGGGGGGAATTTCATATGTTGAGTCAAAACTTTTTGAGGGTCTTAGAGGGGGAAGTTTCAGAAAAAACAAGCAATTAAAGTTAACATGTTCTTTTGATAGGTATCTGCACTTAATACATAATTTTTTCATAATTTGAA
Source organism: Xiphophorus couchianus (assembly GCF_001444195.1). Lineage (NCBI taxonomy): Eukaryota > Metazoa > Chordata > Actinopteri > Cyprinodontiformes > Poeciliidae > Xiphophorus > Xiphophorus couchianus. The sequence goes on from NC_040240.1 coordinate 21,682,971, forward strand.
CATTTAGAAAAGCATTTCATGAAGTATTGCGTCATTGTTCAGTTTTCCATGGTTTTGTTCAGTGGCTTGTGGCTCACTCAAAGGGAACACTTGTAGGAAGCTGTGCAGTTGTTTTCCCAAGGTCTTTAGACAGTGTGTGTTGAGTGCAGCACTTGGCGATTCATAACCTGACCGGACTGCCAAACGAAGCTCCCAGCTGCTCGCACTTTGATAAGAGATCTCATTTACCAAGCTGCTGGTGTGAACAGCTGGCAGCTCTTTATTGTCAGGATGAAAAGCTGCTGTGGGACCTGCGTCCAGAGCGGACCGCCATGGTACGGCATCCTCTGCTGGGGCGATGCCACAAATCAACACTAACAAACACTCAACTGCCAGTTCAGACTCATTAAAATATGATACACTGTCCAGATACTGGACAACAGTTACCATGACATGAAGTGCACACTTCGATATAAAGCTAGGACAAAATACATGGTAGGGCACTTAGGTATTAAGGCTATAGCATAAGAGGAACAATTCTCTATTTGTCAGCCACACTGGCTTTCAGCGTTTTTGTGTTTTTCTCCTAGATTCATGCTTGTTTTGCTGTTTGTGTTTGGCTTGCTTCCACTTATTCTTTCTGTCTTACCACCATTTGGATTTATTCATTTAGGGTCATTTAGTGCTTAACTCTGCTTTTTATTCTTAAGTTGTTATTGAAACCATTTTATTTTGCATCTATGAATCTAGCTACCTTCCCTTGGGCCCTTCACAAATCATACATCATGATGCTTTAGTTATTAAAGAAAGATATGATTTTTATTTTTTAATTTTTTTATAAAATTGTAATTTGTGATGAGATTAGTATTTTTGTCGAGGAAAAAACACAGTGGTTAAAGCGCTCCCTATTTACTTGCAAAAAAAGAGTAGAATATCTTAGATTAGTTAATTTATTCAGTGTGGACAAAGTATTCCCACATTAATTATATTTTTGTTTAAATCACAGGCACTCTTAGCAATACCTTTAAAAAAACAAGCTATTTTAATTCAGTTGTATGATCAGTGTGTTTATGACCTTTTAACTATTAACTCATGACTTCATGCTTTGTTATACAAATACAGAGGTGGCTTCTTAACCACTCTTAAAGACGCAGAACAAAAAAACATAACATTCAAACCAGATGTGCATTTATGTCAGGAAGTGGCAACAAGAAATTACCAACTTGCCTAAACTTCTCATATCTACAGAATACTGTGAAATAACTTTAGTCGTGACAAACAATGGCAATCTGTAAAGTGTGTTCTGTGTAGAGAAGTGCGAGATCAAAGTCAATTGAAAAATGGTTTCAATAATCATAAATAAATGGTTTACAGAAGGTAGCTTCTAAATTTATATCAGAAGAAAAATTTAAACAAGTTACAAAAGAAATTAGATTCATTTTCAAAAACTGTTGCAAACTAAAAACTAAATTCCCTGAAGAGTTTGCTTAAGCAGGATTATGATATGGGGATTTATCACTTTCATTACTGAATTTTGAACATATTCCTAGGAAATTTGGCAAGCAAAACATTGGCCACAGTTTTCTTATCACTCTTTGTTATGAATCCTATGACTAATATGACTCTGGAGACCCTCTTCTGACATTACTGAAGTATTTCCTTATTTGAGGTCACAACTTTCTGAAATGAACATCCAATGACAATGCTCAAAACCTGAAATCATTTTCTTTTGTCCTTAATTAATTTTTCCAACTTCTGCTGAGTTACAAAGTCAAAAAGATTGCTGACTTCATACGTTTATATTGGTATCCGTTTTCTGTTTTATTATATACCTGTCAAAAATGCTGACATGAAAAAATCTAAATAGAGTAAACATCCACATGGCAGAACTGTGTTTCTGCATCAGAGTTTTTTTTCTCCAAGTCTTCCTGCTACACTTTGTCTCTTGTGGCTCATTAGAGTGAATCCAGTCACTCTCTCCATTTTTCTCAACATCTAATCAAACAGAGTCTTTGATGATCTGACAATGTTTTCATCATTATCTTCTTCTCTATCACAAAACTCTGTGTGAAGAACTGCCATGAACTACAGCAACATTTCATCTCCCCTTCCACTTTTGTTCCCAAAAGAAGTCTGTTAAATTGAAGGCCTGCCATGCATTGGGGACTGACTTTTTATCAACCCCTCTACAGCTTTTAGTGCTTTATGTACAGTAACAACAAATGACAAGCATTTTACATTTGTCCTTTACTTCAAAAATTTCAGCTTTAGTTAGTCCCACAGCAACCAGTTATTGCCATGCTAAGCTCTTCATTTATTGGTAATTCTAGACAAAAATAGAAAAAGACCCCAAAATAATTACAGTACATCTTTTATTGTAGATTCATATTTTGTCTAATATTCACAAACTAAAATTGTATAATAACCCCAGACTTACTTTGAGTACAGCTGACCTCCAGTATTAGTTGTGGGGGTAAGAACCACAATCACCCAGGAATAGATAACACTTAAAAGTTTATTTAAGAATGTTTATTGCTGCCTATTTTAATAGCTCAAACACCAAATATACCATAATGTGCATTAATACGTATGGTAGAAACCGTATCGGTAAAACCACATAAGCTAACAGCTACAGTCTCCCTTTCAGGGCATCTAAGAAAATGAATGTCGACCCTCGATTGTTTTGCAAGTGCCACCAAATAGTGTCAAGTGGGATTGAATCATATTTATGAAGCAACCCATTCATCTGATCAGGGTAAATATTCACAAAGAATTTGAGGTTAAAAAAAAATCCACCTTAAATTTATTTGAACACATAAATATTTTACCTTTGGTGACAGCATGTTTATTTTGTTCTGTCAAATATTCTACGTCTGTCTAGACACATTCATACTTCCTGATAACTCAGTGCTAACCCCATTTGGAGCCACATAATGAAAATAAAACTGGTATCTTCTGTTTTCAATATACTTAGCAGATTATATCATTAATAAAAGTCCAAAAAAACAACCAAACAACAAAATTAAAACTAAATAAGAGCTGTCTTCCTTACCATCTCCTGTGCTCTGTCTCCCCTGGCACTGATGTAGGTCAGTTGATAATGACGGACATTTCTGGAGTCCACAGCCTGCCACGACACCCGCATGCTAAATGTGGTTTCTTCATCGATCTTCAGGTTCTTCACAGCATAACGAGGTGCTGGAGGATCAGGAACGGAGAAAAGAAAATATGAATAAATAAATGAAATCGCTCAGCAGATCAGAGTCAGAGAAACTCAGTGAAGCACAAAACTGTCACATTGTGAGATGGAAGAAGATGATATCAAAATCTTTTGACATTTAATTTACTTCAAATTCATATGGGTGTCTTGGTGATATCAAGACCTTTCCCTGCAGAAGGTATCACAAACTTTCATGATGGGAGATAAGCCTCACATCTAAAGATGTGGAAACAGATTTCAAATAGAGATTGAACCCAAAAAGCTTCTCACCAGATAGCTTTTGCCTGATGTTTTCAATAACCTTCATAATATATAAAGCTTCTTATCATGTTTTAAAAACTAACAGATCCCAGTGACACTGTAGAAAATGTGCATAATTAAGAAAAGGATACATGGTCAACAAAATTGAACGTGTGCATTTAACTTTGATCATCTACCCTATCCCTATTGTTTTATCCTTTACTTCCTCCACACTATTAAGCAGTTTTTTATTGGTCTTCCACACAAAAGCCTAATAAAATACAATAATATTTATGATCATAAACAAGATAGAACTTTAAAAAGATCAAGGGGAATGCATAAATTTGTAAGACACTCTATGGCAGATGTACATGAAGACATTATAAAAAGTCTATGCTCCAAGAGGAAGTATAAAGTTAATAATCAATAAAAAATGGAAAAAGGAAGATCTGTAAAGTAAATTAGTGTGAAAGGAAATTAAAACAGCACATAGTGGCTGAAAGGCTTACTTAATGTCGTTGTAGTTGTTGTAGCAACTGTAGTTGTCCTCTTAGCTGAAAATGATGAATACTGAATTTATTTTATTGAAATCAAGATAATCTCACAGAAATTGAAATTTGAAAGTGTAACATTTTTTGAATATTTCATGAGAAGTTTTTAAATTTACCAGTGGTTTCTATTAGCACCACCTCATCACTCTCCTCCTGGTTTGCGTAGATAGCAGCCAGGAGGACTTCATATTCGGAGGCGGGTTCTAGTCCTTTAGTCAGATAGGTGTTAATGTTTCCATTCACCAGAACCTGAAACAAAAACATGAGAAACTATGATTTAGATGCTCTTAAGCACAGCTAAAAAGCCAAAGAAGATCAAAAATAAAACGTTAGTATTATTCAGGTACACTGAATAGCAATTTAGAAAAAGACACTCCTCTTTGAAATAGCAAGAACATTCAGATTTTGGTTTTATTAGAATCTAGCAGTAAAATCAACCATAAAAGTAGTTTTAAAGTATGGAAAAACATTGGGAAAAGGAAATTATGCCATTATTTTCCAGTTTTGTGGTGATATTGTTGCTACAATTAAGTGACTACTAACCTGAGTCAATAACATTTATAATAGATGAGGCCAACTATAATATTAGCCTGCAGGGTTTTCATGAATCATACTTAAAATGTCCTTTAGTCAAGGAAATATTTTATGCAAGCAGTCTCTTGTGATTTAGCACACATTGATTTTGCAGTGAGGTCTGTGATTTGATTTATTGTGCAGCAATTTTTTAGCGAGGTTAAAAAACAAAAAAAGCAGCAGCAGGGAAAAAGTGAAGGGCATTAAAAATAGTTACTTCCATAACTTCAAAGCTTAAAGTACTAAAGAGAATAATAATAATATCTGCCTTCAACTTGGTCTATCCATCACAAACCAACCCTCTGCATAATCATCATCATCAAAAGATCTCTCACTGGCTGCTTCATCGTCCTTAGTTCAACTTATATCAGCTATTAGATGAAATCATCAGAAAGGTCGGCTCGATCCAGTGGAGGTGACAGAAAAACAAAAATAACATTACTGATGGACAATGTCTTTCATCCCATGCTCGAACCTGTTGCTGAACTGGAGAGTTTCTTTAATCACAGACTGCTGCATCCTTAGCGCCATAAGTGTTAAAGCAGATCCTTCCTATCAGCAGCTGTAAGACTTTAGAACCATCATTATTCCCCACAAACAGAGATTTGTTAAATGAATTTAATCCTAGACTGAATGACTAAATGAGAAAAGTCTCATTTGAGAAAAATCTCAATGAGTAAATTGAGTCACTGAGACTTAATTTAGTCTCAATGACTCAAGTCAATGACTACGTCTTTACATCATTTAAAGACGGATGTAAAAACTCTGTCTTTCCGTCGCTAACGTTGTTTGTACAGTCTTTCCAATTTCACATTCTTTCCGTTATTTGAACAATTTTTACACTTCTTGTAGTCATTTGTTTTTCATGCACAAATAAACAGATATATTAATTTGCTTTTCTTATTTTTCTGCTCAGTTACAAATTTCTTCAAATTGGAAAATGCTATTTATAGCAACAGTATTTTATTATGCTTTAATTTGCTCTTACTGTACAGCATTTTATTCTTATTTCTAATTTAGTATTATCATTTTCACTTGCCTTTCATTTTGCTGCTGGTTCATCTGAATTTCCCACTGAGCGACTATCATAGTCTAACTATCCTTCCTCTGCAGGTCCTAATTATATCACTTCTGTCTCTCTAACAGCTCCCCTCACTTAACACCTCTGACTCAGCCTCCATAGATTTTGTTAATGCCTTCATCTCCAAGCCTCCTCCAGACCCCCAAACAGCTCTCACTACCATCAGGTCATTCTCCCCTTTATTGATGCCACTCTTCTCCATCCTGTCTAAAATCTCTGATTAGTTTTCATGATGCCTTCTCATTGTTCTTAATGGTTGACCTCACATACTTAAACTCATCCACCTTCAAAATCTCCACTCTTTCTGATTTTGCACTTTCACTTGTAACTTCTCATTCAAATACATGTATTTTGATTATAAATAAAATAAATAATTAGTAATGGGGCGTGCCGTGGTGGCGTAATGGTTAGCACGACCCGTATTTGGAGGCCTTGAGTCCTCGACGCGGCCGTCGCGGGTTCGACTCCCAGACCCGACGACATTTGCTGCATGTCTTCCCCCCTATCCTTCCCCGTTTCCTGTCAGTCTACTATCATATAAGGGACACTAGAGCCCACAAAAGACCCCCTGGAGGGGAAAAATAAATAAATAAATAGTAATAATAAGACAATCATATTAGTGGATTCAAAATACTGGAAGTCCTTGAAAGCTGAAGGTCTTTATTTAACAAAGGGAAATGACTGAAAACATACTTAAAGGAGACTATAGAAAAACCAAAAATGAAATAATTAAATTTTCATGTGAAACTTTCTTTTGTTAGTTCTGAGCAGTTGAATCCTGTTATTTTGCTGAAGTGAAATGTAAAGCTTTTAGGGAAATAAATGGAAAGCTGCCAAATCACAAAGCTTTTCAACACTTTGATCATTTCTTTATGTTTGAACTCCATAAAAAGGTGCGCTACTGCTAGGTTTCAAAAGTGTATTTTTTTCATCTAATTTCTGACAAACTTAAAAGGAGTATCATTCAGCAAATCAAAGCACATCACAAACTGAGGAACGTTTAATTGCATCTGGGCTTTCATATGGAAATATTCACTTTGGCTTTGCAAAAATCTCCAACAGATTGTTGCAAAGTGGTATCCTGACCAAAAATGTAATGCATTTTTTTCTACTAGAAGGATTTTATGATGCAAGCATAGTGACACAGTTGAGTTGAAAAATAGGTGACCATTTTCCATTAGCAGCAAGCTTTCAGAGGTAAGCTTGCTGCACATTAAGAACCTATGTCTGACTAAATATGAGCTTGTACATAAATCTTAATTATCTGCTACATCTTGGTCTTAAATTATACATTGAGCTGAGATTAATTTCACTTATCTGACAGGATTTTTTAAAAAATAAAGAAAAAAGTTGCAAAAATTCAGGTGGAATGTTTAATCTGGGCAATAATAAGGAAGGATTTAAATTATTCATTCCTCTTCATCAACTAGGTTGTCATTCAAATCAAAAAAAAAAATTTGAATAACATTTACCCGAAAATAAACATAGCAACTAACAAGTCAGTAAAGATGAATAAAATATAGGAATAACTTTAACGTTTAACATTTTCTACTATAATTAGCTTTTTTTCACACATTTATCTATACAGGGATAAGTATTAAGTAATTAAATATTATATTATATTAATAGATATGCAAAATAAAATTTAACAAAAAATAGATCATAAAATAAAATAATAAAACAAATAAAATAATGGAAAAGTAAATTAAATGACACAGTAACCCACTATTTAATTTCCAAATTGAATAGTGGAAATAATTTAGGATAATACAAAAAAATAAGATAAAATAAACTTGCTCATTAATTTCAGGTTTGATTAACAATGAAAAAGCTCATCAAACCTCCTTGCTCTCTCCCCCATCGGTGGGTGTCAAGGTGAGTCGATACAGCACCACATCAGAGGCGGCGTGTTGCCATGACAGCCTGAAACCATCTGAGGAGATATCACTGCTTTTCAGATCCATTGGGTCTGGAACCATCTCTACATAAGTAGAAGAGAAAAAACTGACTATCAGTCTCTTTACATTTTAAAGGGTTCTGTTTTATCCAAAATGATAATCCCTACTTGTGGTGAAGCTTTCGGTCACTGCTGGAGCTTCTCCTTCTTTGTAGACAGCAAAGACCCCGACGGTGTACTCCGTCAGGGAGGTCAGGTTTTTGAGCAAATAACTCGTCACAGCACCAAGGTCCACCTGTGCAACACATTCCACGCATGTAATTTAATTTGAAAAGATCTACATAGGTCGGTTTTGTTCTTTATTTGCCTGGAGCATCAGGTTAAAAGTGAAAAACAAAAGTCTTGCTGGCCTCCTTGAGAAGTTGGGGTTAGCTGAACTAGCTCACCTCAGTAGTTTGGACTCCGCTGGTCTTGACGTACATGATACGGTAGCCTCGCACCAACTTGGAAGGGGAATCCCAAGTTATGCGAACTGAGCTGTGGTCCACATCTTGGAAACGTAGGTTACTTGCTGGGATGAGTGGTACTGAACAGAAAAAAGATCATTTGTGAATGGAAACTACTTTCTGCTTTAAAATATTACACTAGATGAGAGAACACAAAACATTTAAGAAAAAGCTCAAACTAAAAATAAGAAAAGACTTGCTATCAATCATCAAGCTAATTAGGAAGTCAGGAGCAAAAACATTAACACAATCATGACATCTAACACAGAATGAGCTGCTGATTTTACATTCTCTGTTTCTCTCACACTCTCATGGGGTTTATAACAAGAGTTATTGGACTCCACTATTTTAATTATAAAGTGGACTAAACCTCATTACATCACTACCACTTACATCACTACCACTCCCTGAGGCTTCATTCCAACTTCATCTCCTGCTTTAATTCTTCCTCTTTCTCTTGGAAGAACTGCAAAGGTCTAAAATAAAATGTCGTGCCTGTTGTGGTTTTAAATTCAGCGTGGAAAACTGATTTAGTCCGATCCGTTGGAACTTTTCTGCTTCGAATTACTGATCTGTTTTCTAAAAAAATGAAAAAAAGAGGAGGAGAAAAACCCTGATTGTTCTCTCCACTGCTTCACCTCAATTATACAGAGGGTCACAGCAAAGACAAACCAGTAGAGAGATAGAAGAAAAATGAGCCAAGGGAGGAGATACTGCCACTGCTTTTACTATAAGTTGTGCCTCAGTCAGCAGGATGGAAAATTAAAAAAGGTGGAAAGATAGGAAAGTTTGCAAAGTTTCATAATTCTTGCTGGTTTGCAGATGCTTCCTTAAATGTCACTGCAGCGTACTTCTTCTTTCCAGAAGGAATCATTTTTATTTTTAAAGATGGATAATTTTTCTGTATTGGGATTTTTTTGTACTTTCATAAAGTACAGATAAATCCAGTGTTCCTTCTTTAATTATACACCAGATAGTTCAGGAACTCAGATCAAAACCCAGACAGACCCAGAAGGAAGGCACAGAAATTAATGATAATGGGTGTGCTGAAGTGGCGCAGGGGTTAAGCACAATCCATGTATGGAGGCTTTACTCCTCCATACATGGAGTTTGATTCCCGGCCTGGCAACCTTTGCCGCATGTCTTCCCCTTCTCTCATTACCCACTTTCCTGTCAATTAACTATCAAATAAAGGCCACTAGAGCCAATAAAACCTTTTTTTTAAATTAATGATATTCACCTCTTTTCTTTTAACTAATTTTCTCTTCAACAAGTGGCATAAAATGTATATTTTCCATAAGTAGTCAGTCATTACTTATTCGCAGCACTTGTATTGTGTGTCATCAGATTATGTGAAAATAAGTAGAACCTTGTTGATAGGTGGATAAGTGATAAAGATATTCATTTTGTGTTTATAGTTTGAATACATGTCATAATGGAAACAAAACACAAAATCCTTTCCTCATATATTCACATCTAGCTTGAGATCTTATTTTGAAGCACTGTTCTGTTTACTCTCCGTTATACTGCATTTTTATCAAGGTCATTTGCATCTGCTTTTTACACAACAGTGATCATCAGAGTGCATTATGGCTTAACAATGGAAGAGATGACAGTCCCTCATTTTGTCAAGTCTGTTAGCAAAATGAGGGATGAGAGGCTTCAGGGAGATGTGGGATCTGAATGAAAAGAAAAAATAAGAGCAGATTAAACCTCCATCATGCGGCATCATGACGTATCATGCAGCGTCGTGATGCGTCGGTGACAAGAAATTTAGCTTTTTGATGATTCTAATGATACATCTCAGCGAGGGTGGAAAGAAACCACTTGCATTACTCACTCACATTATTGCAATTAAGCATAATTTGTCTGTACTTTGTACTTTTTTTACATTGCTTACCAAACCCAAACTTTTAGTTGAATTTGTTTTGTGTAAGGTAGAAAAAACACCTGAAAGTTTATGTAGAGAAGAGTTGAGTAGGACCTCAAAGATACAAAATAAGGTGTTGCTTGAAAAAAAACAACAAAAAGAAATCGCTAAAATGGTTAAGGAGATAACCGCACAGCAAATTTAGTTAATAGAGAATGCATGCCTTCTGCCTGGAACAATATCTCATGAGAAGTCAACTGAGAAAGCTGTCAGTCCCTTCCACTGAAAAAACACTGCATATATGTAGCTGCAGGACTTGACAAACATTCCCTGACTTAAAGCCACATGCCTCACTCCTTTTTGGAGATGCAATAAAACACAAATTAGTAAGAATGGTAAAGATTTGGAGACAGTTAAACAGGAACAGACTCTAATCAAGGCTCAGGATGGAGAGCCGCATGCAGGAAATATCTGGGAGAGAGACAGCTGGACACAGATTTAAGGATAGGAGACTGATAGCTTTCTTTGTTGGTGAAAAAAGTAAGTGCCAGAAACGTGACTTGAGCATGACAGTTTCATGCTCAAGTCAATAAAAAAAGTCAAAGATGGTGGAAATCTAAAGTAAATATCATTACATCTTATTCCACTGATTAGAAAATGTTCAAGTCAAGACTAAAACCTAATCAGGAAAATGTATCTGATGCAGCGTTTGGGTTAGAAATTTAGCTTCCTCTAATCAAGGTCCTACAATTCAGATATTTATACAGATCTGAAAACAAGCTAAAATTAGTGAATTCAAGCGTGCTTCATGCATAAACGGAAGTCTCTTCCATAAGTGATTTGATTTCTTTCCAAATGAACAGCAGGCAGCTGCAAGGAAAGTATTAAATGACTCAAGTAGAGTGAGGTGCACCAATAAGAATTAAAGTAATTTGAGATGAAGGTGATAAAAAGCAGTAAGAAACCTTTTATTAAGTAAATTACATATAGATTACCTGAAGTCTAATTCTTCTATCTTTTACACGATTTTACCTTGAAGTTTTGCAGAAAGACTCATTCAAATTTCTTTACAGAACCACCAAGCCTCTCAATTAAAGCTACAAAAGATGTTTTACATACGACGTCCCGAAGTGTTATCTTAATATTCAATATTAAAGTGGTTTTGCTTTATTTGACATTTTCATTATTTTGATATTTTTGCAGATTAAACTGCTAACATTTTATTGACACAGAAATACACTACTTATATATTCATATTACTTGAATCTTTACTGTTAAGTCACATTAGGAAACTTCTCAAGGCAGTTTGCTGCAATGTATTTTTTTAGGGTATCCAATTAAAGAGGCTGAATGCAAGTATATGTTCACTTACTAGCATAGTTAGCCTATCCTACCGAGTATCAATTTATAATTTGTTTTGAAGCTTGTGATTGCAACATAAGCAAGAGGAGTATGAGCATTTTTGCACTGCAGCTGTGCCACAGTGTCATTAATAAGAAAATGTACAGAAAAATATTTGAACTATTAGATAAAAAAGTTGTGGGAAAATGAGAATCACAACTTATCTGTGGAATAAAATGTGAAAAAAAAAACACTAAATACTTTACATTAGCCAACAGAGCATGGACAGTACAGAGGATCTTCAAAGATCTATTGAAGCTTGAAAATCTTCCTGATAGAGACTTACATGTGGTCTGCTGGCTGGTCATGGGATCACTGGCCTCCTCTCCATACATGGCATAAACTGTTACAGTGTATTCAGTGGCTGGAGTTAATCCTTCCAGCTCCACCTCATTTACAGAATCACCCACTTTCACCTGTACGCACACAGACACAACGCAGAACAGTATGAATGCCTCTATCTGAAAACTAATGCCGTATTTTTCACTCCAACATCTTTTGACTCCAGTTTAAATTGTTCATGTTATCTCTCTGTGATTCCATCGTATCTATCCAACCGGCCCATACAATTCGAACAAGCATAGCTGTGAACAAGATATATTTAATGAAATGATTTCAGATACACAGCTCGGTCAGAAAAGCTTCAGGAGACTCAAGGTAAAATGAGACAATGTGAGACTCAGTAAGAAGGTTGAGAACTGACAACCTTTCGATGCAGCCACCCAGTCACATAATGAAGGCCTTCCAGCTTTTCAAAAAGATGCTTTCAAGGCTGCTGATTCAACATTGAGAGCTTTGAGCGACTAAATTATTTTTTTTTCAAAAGAAAATTGTTAAAACTAAAATGAATCTGTCAATTACAGACCAAAAACGGTTGTTCAGTTGCCTTTTTGTCTACGACCTGCATTCAGATGTAAAAAGTAAATCAATCATAAAAGATTTCATTTTAAACATGAAAATGCGATGAAAACACTGTATATTCTTTTCATATTCCAAACAGGAAAAATTAAATGATTAAATTTGTCATTAATTAACAGAAGATGGTGGAAAATGATAATAAGGGCATTGAATTATGAGCACTGGCCACATTTTTCTTTTAAAACTTCATGAAAAATGCTTGCACATTTAGCCTTTCTGTGAATCACTCAACAAATATTTAGTTTCTGAGAACTGCCTTACACCTGTGTTGCATGGAGTCAACAAACTTCTGGAAGCTGTGCAAGAGGTTGATGAATGATTATTTGTTCAACCCACAAGATCAAACATGGCTGTGTACCTTTAGAGTGGGGTGAACACTGCCAGAATAAACTCCGATCACCTCACATGTTTTGTATCTCATTAAAGTGTATACCTTATTTTAAACATTGATCTAACTCCAAAATGTAACTAAATATTCTAAAGACTTTTTCTGAATTACTCAGGAAATTTCAGAAAAAAAGCTGTTACATAGTTGATCAGAAATTCTTATATTGAGGAATTGCTGCACAGAAACAATTTCACCTGCCTGGTAAAGTAAAATATAATGGTTTTTAAGGAATCACAAGGTTGTAATTAGCATATTGTAAACTTTGCTCAAGTTTCTTGGAAGGCACAGTTCAGAATTTTTTAAATGGGGTTCACTGAATTATTTTAATATTGCTCTTCCCTGTAAATAACTTATTTTGCTTTTTGGACTTGAAGATTACGTCAAACACCTAATGTGAGATGGGCCAAGACCAAAATGGGCTCGAAAAAAGCTGCTATAATGACTGCAATTTGTCTATTTTGCTGCTAAAAAAATGGTAAACTCCTATGAGTATGCTTTCTCCAATTCCCCATTGTGCTTCACTCTGAATAAAATCTCACTTTCCCTCAGTCTCAAAAAATGTCCTCAAATAAAATCCCAAATCCCAGAAAGGGATGTCAGTGCAACTTGCATAAGCTGAAATCTGCCAAATTTTGGGTTATGACACTAGAACCACAGAGCCAGACTCATCTTGCTTCTGGAACACATCCATTCTCATGCTTAACTCCTTCAGGAATTGTTTTTATTGCCTTACACCTGCAGGGGAAAGGAAAGGCAGGAATAATGAGGTCTAATGGGAAAGGGTGAGTACAACTGGCTGTGCCTTTTCCACCTCTTATCCACCTCTGTCATGTGTGACTCATTTTCCAGAACTGCAGAGAGAGTTCATGATTTTATCATCCTTTTAAAATGATGCTCTGATGTGCTGAAAGAATCACAATCAGCCAGTGATTGCGGAGTGATTACAATTGCAGTCTTTCTGCTTTATTTTCTAACAGTTTAAGAAATACAAAATGGCATAAGAATTTGCTATACTATTTCACACAATGCATAGAAAAAAAATGAGAGAACAACAATTTCCGGTACCAGTGGCTTATTTCTATGTTGCCATTTTAGAAATGTGTACCTCAATATCTTCGATGAAATTGACTTTTTTAAAATAGAAAATAAAGGCAAAATATAGAATGTTGCTTTTGTACATAGAATGTACAATTACATTACATTACATTACATGTAATAAAATTGTATTTGCTATGTTTTTTTAATAAAATGTTCCTTTTCCTTTTGTTCACTCTTCCATCAAGTTTTATTTTTTTCTTATACAGTTTTATTTTCTTTCTTTTTCATCTCTCATCTCTCTATGAAGACATGTGATCACTATCGAGTTAGCTGATTGGTGGAGGGTTGATTGCTCAACCAGCAGCTGTATGTTCCTGTGAACCTACCTAGCATATATAGACCACATTATAATAATTAATTCACTTTGAAAATCATGTCTAGTCCAGGTTTTCACAAGGGGTACAACAGGTGAACATTACTCTATCCTAAAAAAGACATTTTAGACATTTACCCTTATCGGACCTGAAAAATGTAGCAGTTTTTAAGCAGACGATAACGGGTAAATGAGACTATAAAAAGTGCAGAATTGCTCTAAGAAATGTGTTGCTTCCATTTTTTTGTTTGCTTTATAAATTTTCTCATTTTCACATTTGGTGGACTGCTGTTTACCTCCTTCTCATCTGCAGCTTCTTGCTCAGTCAGCGGGGCGTAGAGGATCATGTACCCCGAAGCCCCCGCGGCAATCTTCCAGCGGACCCTCATGGTGCTGTGAGTGATATCGAATAACTCTAGGTTGTTCACTGTGGGCAGTGCCACTGCAAGACAAAGATACAGATCACACTGATAAATTTACCACTTTAAAAAATAACCCACTTTATAAATATGTTGATCAAAATAGAAACCAAATCAGATTTAATGACCACAAATCTGCACATTAAAAACCGATCCTTCATGGAAAAACGATCCTTCATGGCAATATCCAAATGCCATTAACTGTAGAGCAAGGTCAACCTGTTACTTAATTTTCTTTCTTGACCAGAAGGGAGGAATTTCTCATTTTGATAATTGAGCACCTATTACACAGGATAGATTGCTCTGGTGTGTGAGGATGATGCCTCATGCAACAGTTTTAGAATTAGACCTAAGCAAAACTATTTGTTGAATAGTAGGATAAGCCCTTTTATGCATAATGGAATTCCTACATTACATTTATGGTTCAATTTTAATGTTTAATACTTTTGCATAAGACATAAAGCGGGCGCTGTACCAGTCCGTCGTGGTGAAGAGAGAGCTGAGTCAAAAAGCGAAGCTCTCGATTTACCAGTCGATCTACGTTCTCACCCTCCTCTATGGTCATGAGCTTTGGGTCATGACCGAAAGAATGAGATCACAGATACAAGCGGCCAAAATGTGTTTTCTCCATAGGGTGTCTGGGCAATCCAATAGAGAGAGGGTGAGAAGCTCGGTCAACCGGGAGGAACTCAGAGTAGAGCCGCTGCTCCTCCACATCAATAGGAGCCAGTTGAGGTGGCTCGGGCATCTGGTCAGGATGCCTCCTGGACGCCTCCCTGGTGAGGTGTTTCGGGCACGACCCACCGGGAGGAGGCCCCGGGGAAGACCCAGGACACGCTGGAGAGACTATGTTTCCCAGCTGCCCTGGGAACGCCTTGGGATTCCCCCAGAGGAGCTGGAACAAGTCGCTGGGGAGAGAGAAGCCTGGGCCTCCTTTCTTAAGCTTTCTTAAGCAGATAAGCGGAAGAAAACGGATGGCTGGATGGATGGCATAAGACATATGACAGATTTTATTGTGATGATTAGTTTATGTTTAGTTTCTGCAAAGCTAAGTTTAATAATATTGTTTCCCAATTTCCTTTCAATTCCCATAGCAAATGCAGGGGCCTGTTACCAGTGTGGATGAATACAAAGATTTCAAAAGGCTTCAAAACCATTACATTTCTCTATATTATCAGTTCTATTTTAAGCAACAAAAAGATTACACCGAGATAATATATTTATATGGAAATCTGAAAATTAAGAGTCGTTTTTTTTTTTAATTAGGTGAAAAATAAGTTATTTTCTTCTTAAGCAACTGGATGTAAGTATAGTGCAGTCAAAAGTCTAAAAAAGTTATTTTTACAGGTTGTAACCACAGATGCTTACATGTGGTGGCACTTCCTCTCAGGGCCTCGCTGGCAGAACTTCGGTAGACGGCAAAAACGGCCACCTGGTACTCAGTGAGGGAGTTCAGATAGGTCAGCTCCACGCTGTTCTCTGTCCCCACAACCACCTGAAAGACAGCCTTAAAATCAGGATCTGGATCTCCAAACACTGCTTTCCAATCACTAAATAAACAGAAAAAAGTTTCATATTAAGTTTATTTATTGCCAATCTGCTTTGTCACAGTCCCAGTTGTTTTAGGCTTTTTAATTCTTATAAATATGGGCAAGTTTAGGTTAGTAGCTTTTACCACTAATTAGACTTACTTGAATGCCAATGTCTTATTCTTCACATTTTTAAGTGACCATGACAAATACACCTTTGTATGAGGTCATGTTTGTAGACTGGGAAAACAGGAAGTCTTGGATTACAAAATAAAACTACCAAGATGCTTGGATCAATTAAAAAAATGATTGTTTATAGTTCTAAAAATACTACAGTGACACTTCTTTAATAGGAATTCTTAGGAGTGCTAGTCAAAAAGGATTTTATTAACAAATGTATTTCCTAAAATGCGATTTCTTTAACCAAATGAATGTACTTTAATTAATGAAGGGTTATTCACTTGCAATGAATAATAATTTAGTTTGAGGCTTTTTACATATCTTTATTAAGAGTGCCAGTAAGCATGAAAGGTGTTGTATTCTTTTTAAAAAGCTGGAATTAGCCAGTCAGTCGAGGTTTCTACCGATGTCCAAAAACATTATCAGGTAAAAATAAAGTCAAAGTCTGAGCCAAAAAACTACAAAAGATTACTAAGTACTCGTATAATAACTATAGAAATTAACAGTTGAAAATAAAAAGGGAGGAAACATTTCAACCAATTATCTTCTCACAAAATAGTTTTAGCTAAAATTTATTTCTGGTTTTTCATTTTCTTTAGTTGTCCAATAAATTACTTGCAAGAATTTCTAGCTTGCAAACACACCACTTGCCATTATAATTTTTGTTTCCTTTAAGAGATTAAATGAAAAACTGTCAGAGGAGAATCAGACACAGCAATTGATATATAACAGAAAAAATCTAAGAGCGAATCAAGTTTAAAAGCAAACTTAATTAAATCTACTTTTACTATGCAACAGAAAACTTCCGTACATAAAGTAACCAGATAAAAGATGTAAGTGTGCATTGAATAAAACCCCAAACAAGCCTTGGAGCAACTAAAAATTTCCAGTTTATTACCTTATTTGTTTAGCATATTAATGTTTTCAATGTTCCCATCTATATAGCAGCTGGGACACAAAGGTGGATACAATCTTGTTTACCTCAGTATTAAGAGGCATTTGGTTTTATGATTCCCTAATGGCAAATTCCACATAACAGTCCCCATTTACTATGCAGATCACTCCAAGAAATGAAATTGTTGAGGTGACCCTGAAAGGATTAGCAGAGCGGCTTTAATTAAAAACGCCATCATTAAATCAGCACTTAGGCATTTTATTTGCCTTGTGCTGGGAAATCCCCTGCAAACTAATATCAATTAAGGTGCCTAAAGAAAACACTCTAAGACTTGGGACTTGATACCTAGGGTTTAGTGAACATGGGAGATGTGATAAAAATTATAGTGGTCAAATCATAAATATTTACTGTAGTCAGGTTCCTTTCACAACAGAGACAGGATGTTTGACAATCAGATCACTGGTGGCCTTTGTCAGCGCTTGGAGAAGTCTTTAGAAATAATCTGAGATGCTTTCCATCGTGCATGATTGACTGCTAGAATTCCCTAACTGTTTAAAAAATTCATAAAACTTCAGTAGGGAGGTTGTGGTCGTTTATTATCATGATGGCAATAGTGTATATCATGGTCATAAAAGTCATTTCACAGAATGTCACTTGACTGCACTGAGTCAAACGTAAAGTTTTTTACGCAAACTGCTTCTTACAAATGTAATACCTGAGCATGCAAATACATTTTCACAGTTTTATTTTACAGACTTAAACTGTTTGGAGATGGAAAACTTCATTAAAAAATCATAACGACATGGATGAGTTATTCTGGTGCTATGTGATATTAGTTTGTCTACATACAACCCTAACCCTAACCCTGTATGTGTCAAGGCAAGTGGCCTAATGTTTACGGCAACATAGTATATATTTCACAAATAGTTATTGCATAGTGTAGTAGAGTGATGACTGTTTTTGTCGCTTGAAATAAATATTTTGTTGATGCATTTGGACAGCCCTGGAGTTCTTGGAGACTGAGAGGTAGTCCTAATCTGGTGTGAAAGAGATATCACTTACAGAGTTTGGAATCAAACATAGTGTAATTGTTCAGGGTGGTATGACATTTCAAGTGATTTTCTTTTTCTTGCTTTTGTGGATTATATTGTTTCTGGCCTTGGATCATAGATTTGGAGTTAAAACTAAGACAGAAATTTAATCAGTTGCATGAAGACACCCTCTGATAATTCAGATGGATAAAAAAACAAAACAAATTAGAGCTGAGTTCAAGACATGACTATGGAATAATTAAAAAGCATTGAATATACTATTCAGACTTTGGATCAACCAGGACAATCCTGATGTCATAAAAAATAGCTGCAATTACGTGAATATGTAAATCAAAAACAAACAAAAAAAAAATATATATATATATATATACTGTACATTCAAAGTTGAAATAAAAATACAGTAGAAACCAAATACTTTTTCTTCTGGTTGTCCTCCACTGGCTGGATAGTACACCACTCGATATTTCTCCACCAGGCCCGGCGCATGCGTCCATGTAACCCGAAAACTACGAGCTGTTATCTCTGATGTCACGAGATTACGAGGGGCTGCAATAGAGGTGACGGGTGGAGCTGGCTCTCCTCCTCCTGCAAAATTTAAAGACCAAATTAGAAGTGATACATGCAGTGTTCAATTTGTATAAATAATATTAACAAAAATGTAAAAAAAAAAAAACAACAACATATATATATATATATATAAAAATGCTTACGCAGTTTGACACTGAATTTAGTTGCTAATACATAACCAATGTGCACTAGGATTTATTAACCGAGTTGAACCTTTTATTTTTTTGTCAAGCTGTTCCACACGGTCACAGACTGTCTTGGTGAGACCTTCCACGATGTCACTCATCACACTGAAGTCTGCCACATTATAGACGTGAGTCTCCTCAGGAGGAGACGCAATGGCCTTCAGCTCGTTTTCATCTGCGTTTTTCACACCTGAAAGAAGAGGAGAGAGGCAGAAATGGAGAGAGGAAAATTTAGACTGTGAGGCAAAAAAAACAAAAAAAAACAAGAAAGGTGCAGAGGAGAGGTTTTGGATGATGCAGGAAAGAGAGAGAATTTCACTTTACAGATTGGATAAAAAATTTAATTATTGAGTTATTATCAGAAATGTTTGCATAACATGCAACAAATATTTTGTCTAATTTCTACAACAGATGAAAGTCTGAATTTTAAAACTTGCAATTTAGGGGAAAAAAAGAACTATCGCACAAATTGCTTATCTGCCTTGTATTTTAATGTTCAAATTTAAAAAAAATATTTGCTGTTCTAGCTTTCTATGCATTTAATATGTCACTAAGCCCAGGTAGGATACTCATGTACACTATATGGAGTCATACTAGATAAATCAGCATCTACGTTCTGATGATGCTCATTTGTCAGAATAACGGTACCTTTTAAAAATAATAACCTGTCCCCAGGTGATAAACATACTTTTCATTAAGCCAACATTTATGTGTTTTTTGTCTTTTCATTGATGTGATTTAATAGTCTAACCACAAATATTAAGCTTTTAATTAAATATATTTTTTAAAAGGAGAGGCTTGAAAACATCAGTCTGTAATTAATCTATATAAACTGTTTAACTTAACAAATGTAGTTAATAATAATTTGTTTTAAATATTATTCCAATGTATTGAATATGACTGGTGTCAAAACGTTCAGTTGCATAGAGTCAATGCATATGTTGTAGAATACTTTGCATATATATAAAACAATAACCCAATAAGTATTCTCAGGCTACACTATGCAGACACTCTGTCTGCACTGTTGCTGAAGTGTTTCCAGCGGCAGGGTGTTCCACTCCTTTAATTGAGCTAATGGTTATTCCACTATTCGGGGTACTCAGGGATTGTACAGAACATTAAGCTCTCTTTCCAAAACATTTTTACTTGATATGACAAAGAAAATATATGAGTTAATACAGAGAGGACATACCAATAGCAAACAGTTCTATCCCAGCATCCTTCAGGCTTTGGGCAGGAGGAATCACATCGTCTTGGGACTTCCCATCAGTGATGAGGATTCCTATTTTTGGAACACCAGGCCGGGACCCAGATTCTACTTTGAAGCTGTTTTCCAGTATAAAGGTGAGAGCCAGACCTGGATTGTTGAGAACAGTACAATGTCAGTGAATAAAAAAAACAAAACAAGATAATCAAAGTAGAAGTTGCAAGTAATAAAATCTGAATATTGGAGTCAATATGTGGTGCTGTTGTACTAGCATTAAAGAACACTGCACTGAGTATTTGCTTGACAAGAGGACATCTAGTGTAAAATGACAAAAACCTTGTGCCAACCAATTATTTTAAAGATGCATTATGTACTGGCTTGACGGTTTGGTTGTACCCTGAGTTTCCCTCTGAGGTCCTAAGAGAAGCTAAAACTTGTCAGAACCAAGGCAGGAGCCACTGTCAGAGATAGTAACTTAACTGGTCTGAAGTGTCGTTATTAGTTTGACAAGGATTTTTTGTCTCCTGAGTTTGATCACATTGTGTGATCAAACTTGCAATAATAGTTCAGAGGTAGCTCACACTGACATCTCCGATTTCTGCACTGAAAATCCAATCTTGGATTGATTGATATATTAATGCAAATTTTTAAGAGGAATATTTATAATTAATGCAAACTGTTAACCACATAATATCTCATCCAATAGATACTACACAATAAAGGCAATTTCCATAAAGTAAAAATGCAATTGTAGTCCTTCTAATCTACACTACACTTCTTTTATGCTTCAATGTACTTTTTCATAATTTTCTGCTGCAGAATATCAAATCAATATTAGAAGTAATTTTTTTGTTGTCTTGACCTTCTGATCCACAGTCTCATCCGCACAGCAAAGGTTGTTATTGAATCTATAAATACCAACCTGAAATTAACTGCACCAGAGGGAATTTAATAAACCGAGGAAGCAAACTGGCTTGATTCCAGTTCCACCTCTGAATGTCATCTGTTTGCTCATCTGTGTTTGGAAGACTATAATAACCGGAAAGTAGGGTGAGAATTTGCTTGGCAGCATACCTGTCAGTGTGTTTCCTCCTTTATAGGGCAAGTTTTTCACAGCCTCTATCACAGCCTCTTTGGTAGTGTGAGCATTCAGATGCCACTCAATCCTGGGGTCTCCACTGTACTGAGCAAGTCCTGCATTGGACAATAAAAGATAAGACGTTGTTCAAGCAATAGAAAAAGGAAAAATTAAAAACAATACTCACCAATTCTTGTTTTGTCAAATTCTACAGAAAAGGCATTGACAAGGTTTTCTAGGAATGCTCGAACCAGCCTAAAGTTAATCCGACCAATACTCCAAGAGCCATCCACCAGAATCACAATGTCGGCTATGGCAGGAGTCTTGCACATGAATCCATCTTCAGCTGACAAAGTGAAAAAAAGAAAGCAAAGGCAAAAGAATTAATATTTTTAAAGAGAAAAATGGTAATTAAACCCCATAAGACTTCACGTCAGGCAATGATTGAAATAAAAATTATATCAAACTTTGATATACCAGTATAGTGCTCACACATGTTGAACCTGCAGAGGTAAAAGTAGGACAATAAGATCTGCAGCTTCTGTCCTAAAGTATTACAAAGTGTTTCATTAATTCTAATTCACTTCAACGCAGGATAATTAAACCCCAGAGGACGAGGCGCTTAGTTTCAGCAGATGAAAAATAACGGCCCACTCTGTTGTTTGTCTCAATAGTTTACTGGGTGATAAAGCAGACCAGGCTCTAATGAGCCAACAGCAGTTAATTTACAAACGCTCATACAGCAAACAGAGAGAGTCGAAGGCCAACTGAATAAGGAAACAGCTCTATTTTAACCAACCATTCCCACATCTCCTTGAAACCTCCTATAGCAGAGATCGCAGTACAGGAGCACCGACTGTTCATGCAAAAACGTGTTGTCTGGTTTTCAGAGCCAGCATGAATCTGATACATAGTTGACCCATTTGCTCCCATGGTTTATCTACTGTATAAATTTGAACCTTTTAGAGCTTTTGCAGCTGTTGGCGCATAATTTCTTACCCTACAGATATTGGAGAATATTTCTTTCAGGTCACAGCATGTTTTAACATTTTGTCAGAGTGGAGCAGGTTATAAGAGTGAGTGATCGGAGGGCTGGCAGGGGCATTCTTCAGCAGTCATTTTATTCAACATTGACAGGAACTTAGTGGGGTATCTCTTCTGGCAAGTCTCAGCAGTGTTGGAATGTGATCCTCCTCTCTGATTTGTTTGAAAGGTCTGTACAGTCATTAAATTTATATTTGGTGGGTAGAAGGAAGCAACGACACAGGAAACATACAATCAGGAAGCTGCAGTTGAAAGAATAAAATTTAAAGCTTATGGTGTTTGATGTTGGTTTTATGGAGGAAAAGGACATTGACTTCTTATTGGGAAGGCTTAACGTAGCAATCCAAAAATGCTTCATTTTGCTGTGATTTCTTTGATATTATTTAGTTAATTAAAAATAGGGTTGAAAATGTTCTGAGAATTCTGAAAATCTGAAGTTTTCCATGGAAGTGAATAAGACTTTAAACTTTGGTCCTTTATTGGGTTTTAGATATATTCGGAGAAATATAATTTAGCATATCAGATGTCAAGCAGGTACGCTTTAGTAAATATATGCTATTCCTCAATTATGCAGACATCATGCACTGTTTACTGAAGGTTTATTGAGGTCATGTCCCTACATGCACTGTGCCTTCCTGAGTTACATAGACAATTTAAAACCCAGGCTTATTGAGTTTACATATCTAAGTCCATTGACTACATAAATTAACATACTATTAATTATATATTTGAGTGCATGATTATAATTATATATAATATAATAAAATTTGCTAAAACTAACCTAATTTCAGGTTAGCTCCAAACAAATTTCCACAATTCCACTGGAAATGACTTATTTGGAAAAATCATCAGTTTCCCCAATTTAGCTTTCTATGCAACATTTCCAGTTAAGTTTTAAGAAAAAAATCCCTTCCTTTGATAAATCTAATCTAAATATAGTTTCACGTTTGCT
Source organism: Xiphophorus couchianus (assembly GCF_001444195.1). Lineage (NCBI taxonomy): Eukaryota > Metazoa > Chordata > Actinopteri > Cyprinodontiformes > Poeciliidae > Xiphophorus > Xiphophorus couchianus. Next base: position 21,706,114 of record NC_040240.1, read on the forward strand.
TGCACACAGTGACATTTAAAACTTCTGATGCCCTAATTTGTGTTTTTTTTTTCTTTTTTTTTAGCTTTGACCTTTCTATTCCGATTTTACTCACTTCACTTTAGGAACTTTAAAGCATGATGCTAAAGCACATTTTTCTAGCCTTCTTGCTTTGAGTTTATATTGATATCAGTGTGAATATCCGATTTGGTCAATTTAAAAGGAACTCAATTAAAAGTTGACATTTTAAACTATTTTATACATCTTGTATTAGTGATTACTAACACAGCAGCCTGTATTACATAGAAAAAAAGATCCTTTATGTCAACATTTCCAAAAGCTGTCACACAACAGTAGATAGATAAAACAGAGCAACTTTGCTTTGATCTATTCAATCTTTTTGTCATCTGCTGAAATATGGCTTTACAGCAGAGATATATTTTCAGAATTAAGAAACCTCATCAAAAAGAAAAAACATTTGAGGCCTTATAATATTTATTGTTGTTTATACTGTCTGCAGTTCTCATACATGTGATAAATATCTATTATCTTTTTAAATGGCTTATGATAACTATCTACTTCCTCTAACTGATGATAAAAATAAGTCTTTTGACCCTTTTTCTTCTGACTTTTACATCTAAAAGTGTTGTTGCAGCAACATGGTAACACACATGTTGCAATGTTAGTAAAAATCAGATCAAGGAAGATCTGATTTTTTTATTTTCCAGTTGATCAATCATTGGTTAGTGTAATCAGACAGGAAATTGGACAATTCTGGTCAAAAGTAACGCCATGCCTACTTCTGTTTACATTCTTCACTTTATCTGCCATATGTCAAACAAGAAGGCCTTGAAGAAGAGACCGAGGGGAGTTGAGAATGCCACTGTAGTGTACATACTATCTTTCAAAGATGTTTCAGAGCTATTTCAGAATCAGGTTCCAAACATCTTTACTCTCCATGAACTTTTTGAATTGCTGCTATTTGGCAAATGGTACCTCAACTTCAAAAGCAGAATCGTTATGCTGTCTAGCTTTCTGCCTCAAACTCTTACAAGGCTTAGCTGCTGCTAAGATGATGTACCTTACATTGTTCACACCAGTTTAATTAAATTGTCAGTCTCAGTTTGTTTCTTTTTATGACTTTTGGTGAAGGTGAGTCAATTTAGTTTCTCCATTACCAATCAGAACAACTGACAAGTAACAGGAGTGGAAAACTTTGACTAGATGAAACCTGACTCCGATGTTAAACACTTCAAGGATTTAACTTTTGTTCCGCATTTCTTTCGGACAGAAGGCCTATGAATTTCACCAGCAAAAAAAAAATAGTCTGACTAAAGTATGCTCTATTTAATAATGAATTAAGTAAATCCCTGCCTATGTCACTAGACTTGACTGTCTTTAAAAACACTCAAAACTTATAACAATATCCTCTAATCTGAAATATAAAGTTACCAAAAACACAACATGCTTGGGTTAATTCGATTATGTGCTGAAATCCTTGCCACCATTTCCTGTTAGAATTTATCAGAAAATGAAGCAACAGAACACCGAAATATCCGTGTAATAACACACAATATCCCTGGATTAAAGATGTTGTCAAGAGGAAGGATTTAAACGAGTTCAATGTCAGAAAGGATGGATTCATTTCAGTCAGTGCAGGAAGCAAAACCAAAAAGTTAGACAGGGATTTAGAGCTTTAGAGCCAGCTCTGTAAAAGACTGGCACCTGGACTGATGGTGAAAGGGTGGAAGAGAGAGGAGGAAGCAAAGGAAGAGCCACAGACACTCATATATTACAGGGTGTAAGTGCAAAAGTATGTCTGTGGTAAATAACAATGCTCTTTCCTTTGGCTTGATTTCCAACTCCTACCCATTTATTATTTCTTATTCTCTGAGAGAATGCCCAACCAGCACCTCTACACTAACACCATAATTAGGCCTATTCTGTTGTGTTATAAGTGCCATCTTAGAAAGTGTCCTTATTTTGCTTAACTGAAAAAGAAAGTGTGAAATTGGTGAGAGAAAATAGTAATACTTCTTTAGGCACTTTTGGACCAAACAGTTTGAGCAGCTGGGCAAGCTATGCTAATTTGGAGAGAGAGCAAAATATCCCTGAAGAATATACAGCGTTCTGGTTGAATGTGCACTGATATAATTGTGTGATCTAACAACCAGACAATTTTAAACCATGTAATTCATTGGTCACAAACATTTAAATGTCTCATCAATCCATTCAATTCACTTTGCACCAAGATTTTGAAGCTAACATAAGCTGATGCAATGCAACCGAGTTCGTTCAATTGGCTGGCATTTGGAAAGTAGTCTCTCCCGGTGCACCATTTAATTTCCTTGGCCCTGATTGGCTTATTAATATTATCCAAAATCCACTACAGATAGTTCCCTTGGCTAGTATACCTATACCTGATTTTTATAGCTGCTTCAAAAGTTAAACTATGTTGGGGTTTTGGTCATGAATGTGAAAATACTGTAATCGCAGAAGATGAACTGGAAAACTGACCAATCATCCAGTCACTTACTCCACTGCTATCTTCTCCAACTCATCTGGGGTCAACAAGGCATTCCCTACCCTAATCACCAAGGAGATATAATCTCTCCACAAAGTAGTTGGCTTGCCCTCAGGTCTCTTCCCATTAAGACAAGTACAGAATTCCTAAGCACTTATTCGGAACACATCTTTACCAGATGACCACACCATCTCAACTGGCTCCTTTGGATGAGAGAGAGAAGCGATTCTACTCAGAATCCAAGGCAAATACCTAATTCCTAAAATATTTTTGAATGACAGGGCATCTAGTCAATTTGCAAAGCACCTTGCAATACTTAAGTTTCTCAATCTGGAGTAGAAGATCATTTCCAACCCCAATCTAAAAACCAAATTGTTAAAATAAAAAGATGCAACTTTCTTAATAAAGTAAAGCCTTGAAGTGATGGATTGCTGAATTACTTCAGCAATTCAACCACCTACATTAGAGCTATCCAGCCCAAGAGTAAGTCACAGCCTGCCGCTACTTCTTGTGAAAATGTTTAATGAATTTACTAACAATAGGATTTATCTGAAACACAAACATGTTGAAAAATGCAATCGATTGGGTCAATTCTGAGAGTTTGATAAAGAGAGTTTTAAACTATTGTCATTGTACCACATATACATTTGAAAGCTGTGACAAATACAAATTTGTTTCAAATTTGATGTTGTAAAGCTAATGAGGAAATGAGTGAGTTAGTTATGCAAAGGTATTAATTATTATGCTGGCAGCTATATTGATTACCCTCATTTAGGGAACATTCCAACATTAGCAAGTGTGTGCAAAGCTATTGTTAATGTCTTCAGTTTAAATGACACTTTTCAACTTCTCTGTACAGTTGCAAATTGATCCTATGAGATTTAGTGAAAAAATGAAATTTCGAGAGGTAAAAGCAAAGGGATGTAGAAAAAAAGAGATATGCATGAATAGAAGCAAAGGCAACTCGTTTACTGATAGATTCGTAATAAGACAGCTATTAGCAGAAAGGTTCCTCAGGCCGCTTCTTCACAGGTTAAAAAGTCAAAGTTTGAGGCACAACCCGAGACAGTGGATGTCAGGAGCATTAAGCAGAGGACTTGACCTTAGTCACCAAAGTATAAACAACATTTTAATGAGTCCTTTGTGTTTACTGGTATTCTTATGCATATTTATGTGAGTAAAGGCAAAAAGTGTTCTATGGAGACACAAGCTGATTTTAAATCATGTAATCATGATTTAAAATGCCATGAAGACAAAAGGTCAGCTCTCTCAGTCTCCATTATTCCACAATGGCAAGAATGCAAGAGAAAGTAATTGGATTTTTAAACTAATCTGGTTGCCACTTGTTTATTTATGTTCATAGCAAGGTTGTTTACATTACTGGTTGGCCAAAAATAAAGCCACTCCACAGATTTAACTAGTAAATAGGTATGAGCCTTCTTTTGGATAACTACTTGATGTGGAAAAATTACAGTTAGGTTACACCTGCTAGTTGTATTGCTATATGTTTATTCTAAGTTCTGTATATTCCCACCAAGTTAAAGCTGTTTGGGTTACATGCACAAGGTTGGACGTTGTTTTTCCCCAGCTGCATGGGAACCAGTCTGATTCCCATGCTTTGGATCCCTTATCCCTTTGTACAAAACTCATGTGTTGTCTCTGCCTGGCAGAGCTTTCCGTTTCAGACTTGCTTCATTATTGATTGTCCTGTGAGCTCTCTGAGTTGTGCACAATTCATGAATAAACCCGATTGAGTGATTTTACCTGAACAGTGCTAGGAAATAGTTTTTTCCACAACACTACTGCATTGTTGACTATTTTTCAGCTATTATTTAAGGCCTGTCTGATAAACATCATACTAATGCAAGGGCTGGGTCCATATTTCCTTTGCAGACTATCTGGTTGCCACTGCAGGCTTCCTCTCTACACCAATCCAGTTTGGGGTGTTCAAGGACTGGATCTTAATGAATTGAATTTTGGGAACCTCAGTTTTCCTTTTGGCACATGATGAGGTTCTGTTGAAACTTTCAACAATGAGTAAGCTCCTCTAAGTGTCTGAGGCCATGGTTCTTCTTCATTAGCAGTAGTAAAATTGAGTTGGAGATGGATGGATTGTTTGGGATCTTATCTGACAGAATGCAGGCATGCCACTGTCAAGGAAGTAAAGAGCCAAGTCAAAAAGCAAAGCTCTCAATTTACCTGTCAGACAGCATCCCTATCTTTATCTGTGGTCATAAGATGTGGAACTTTATAGAAAAACACAAAATCCTGGATGAAAGCAACTGAAATTAGCTTTAAGCATAGATGACTAGGCTCACTGTTAAAGATAAAACAGCTCTGTCATCTCTGGGGAGCTTTAACTGGAACAGCTGCTCCACTACATCAAAGCACCAGTAGAGGTACTTTAGGGATCTGATCAGAACTCCTCCTGGGTCCCATCGTTTGAAGGTTTTCAAAGCACACCCCGCTGGAGTGGAAGGAGAACCCAGGACAGATCCAGAACCTGGTAATGGCTTGGGACCACCCAGAAAGAGCAAGAGAGCGTTGCTTTGGAGCTGAGTGACTGGGTCTCCATACTGGGCTGCATTTCAGTTATTGTTTTAACAACATGATATTGGGAAATCTTGTGATCGCCATGATATTAGTAAATAGTACAATCAAGGTGGCAGTTACCATATATATTGCTACTGACTCTATCAATCTGTGATGTTTAGCGTTTTGGGTAATGTCATTTTCAGGTGTGAGCATCTGCTGGTGTGAGACCCCGTCCACCTGGCTAAACATTACAGTTGTATTACAAAAGCAAGTTCAAAACACTAGAGCTTAAGATATTAAGTTTTTTGCCCAAAACTTAATATCTTATAATTCCTTTAGTGTACGCTTGATCATTTATAGCACAAGATGCAATCGCAGCTAAAAAAAATTGTCCAACATCAACATGTGGAAAGCTCAGTAATTTTTGTTTGAATTTACATTAATACAGTGTACGGCTAGTCTACTAATTTCAGATTAATTGATTCATAATTGGATAGTAAAAGATGGTTAATAGAAGACCTTTTAAACAATATTTCAACTGGATGATGCTAAAACTGAACCAAAGGAGTTCTGGGTAAAACATTTTTACAGTTAAAGAAGAATTTGTTTTTATTTTAAATGTAAAATGTATATATTGTTGGTATGTTCTGACTTAATTCCTTCTTCATGGTTGGTTTCAAAGTTGAAATAATAATAATAACATTTGATAAATAAACAAAATGCTTTATCACTCCTGCGTTTTGAAACATTTTTATCCTAAAGTATTAAAAGTCTCAAGACTAAACATAAAAATCTAAAACATGTTTAACAGCTATTTTCTAAAATATATAATATGCATATAAATAAAGCAAATGGGATATTTACAGAACATGTCATGAAAATGCACATCAAGCCGTCTCAGTATTGTAAGTAATCCCTGACCTATAAACACACGCAGTTTAGAATAATATGCACTGCCAACACCTTTGTTCTTGATTCTTTGCATGGCAAACATTACCAACCTCATCATCTTCAATTACCCTTTGGAAGGCATTGCAGGTTTGAAAACCTTTTTCTATCATTTTGATCCAATTTGCCATGCCACTTCACTAAAAAATATGCTGCATCTTATGAGGGAAGTTTTACCTTAATGGAAGGCTTTTTTTTTTACTCTTATCTAAAGTTCAAAAAGATGTGCAAATCATGTAGAATTGTAGTGCTATTTAAAAGATGTTGAGCTATGCTAAGCCAGTCTTTAATGCTACAACATTTCTGTCTTAAGTTTACTGCTGCAAGAAATCTGGTTAGAGAACTTTGGCACTTATTGTGACACACTTTGTGCTTTTTTTTTAAAAAAAAAAAAAGTAAACCAGACAAAAAACAATGTAGATGTGGGCCAAACAGTTAAGTCACAGGAATTCCACCAGGTCTACAAATCAAGTACACAAACAGAAAACAGCAGGAGCGAGAGCAAACTGCAATCTGCAGTTCCACTACACATGTGAGGTTTCTGACAGAAAATATCAGGAGAACAAAACAAAGTTACTGTGACTTTCACTGTAACTCTCCATAATTAATTCAGAAAACAACTTCACACTCAGAAAACACGAAGCATTATATTCATAAAGCCTCAAATCACATCTTACAGCTCCACCTTCATTTATTGTAAGATGAAGACATTTGTTATCTGTGAGCAAGAATTTCCGTAATCTGGGTGTCTCTGTCTGTCGCAGAGACATTCTTCTTGACACATAAAATAGAGAAACTAAAAAATCTCTTCATAATTTCTCATCAAAACTATAACATTTCAAAACTGTTCCCATATCTTATCTCCAACTTAGCTGGTTCCTCATTAGGTTGTAAATAACCCCAATGTTTTTGGGGTTATTTTTGGCAGCAGAGAGACATTACTCTTTGCATCTCTATGGAAAATACTTAAATGTAAAATATTTTGTTAATAAGGAAAAGAGAGATGCAAATGGTGGTGTATTTAGTGCACACATAAAAAAAGGAAATATGATTCTTTGTGACATGGTAACTTAGATGAAAAGTGTTAGATCACTGGTGCAATGCAAGAACAAATATGGTTCATTCTGAGTGCTACAAAAAAATTATAAAGGGACATTTGATGGAAAAAGAAAAACTGAAAATGAACCAACATCAGAGTAGAGAAAAAGTAAAAAAAAGAAGCATAAAGAATTGTGATCAAGAAATGCTTCATAAAAGATTGATAAAGGAGTGAAATTTGGACAAAATAAAATTTGAGAAAAAAAAAAGAAGAAAAGGTATACAAACACAGGAGAGATAAAAGTCAGAGTTAATATGAACTTCAGATGTAGGGAAATCTGATATTTATGGGAAAATCTGAATGAAAAGAAAAGAAGAAAGATCTACAAGCATGAGAGAAATCTGCAAACTAACAAACTCATTCTGTGCTAAGAAGCCTGTAGGGAAAAGCTCCCTGGAGGAATATTCGGCACACAGAAACAAAGCCTGAACCAAACAAACAGGGAGAAAGTAAAAACTACACCAATAAACAGAAACACAAAGTATTTTCCCACAATGGCAAAAGTACAGAAAGTGCTACACTTCAAGGCACAACAAAAAGAAAAAGATAAAACAAAAATGTCTGACAAGGGCATCTAATGGTCTCAATATATGAAACAGCTTATAAATAAGCTATTTTAAAAATGACATTAAAAAAAATGCAGTTTGTTGCAGTCAACACAAGCCCTTGGAAACTAGCTCACATTTCAAGCAGTCTCAATAAAATATGTAATGTGCATTATCTTTCCATCTGTACAGATTTTCTGCTTGTAATGATATGCACTCATTAACAAAGCTCAGGCACAGAAATGCTCAAATTTGTTTTTTGCAGTTGTGTTTGTGGGAAATCTTCTTTTCCCTTTGTTTCTGTCGTTACATGCGAGTTTACTCCTTTTCTCTCATTGAAGTCTCTTTGATGTTGGCTAAATTTTCTAGAGTCTACAATCATTGGATACTACGAGGAAAAGCACCCTGTTAAACTGTTGTCCTTCTGTTGTAATACCAGATGTCAAAATGTGCACTGAGCGTTGGGCAGTTGGTTGGTATCATACTGAAAACATTTGCTGCTCTGTCTCCCTCTTTCTACCATCTGACTGCCCTCATTTCTCTTTCAAATCTAAATGAGGTTGTCACTGTGTCAAATAGAAGATGATGGAGCTTCAGCTGCTCAGGAACTTCACTGCTTTGCCAGCATTATTGCACCTCTCTACCCTCGTCGCAGTTACATACTGCCTCGCTCCTGTTTCAGTTTCACTAAATCAACTTCCTCTCCTTCCCTGGCCTTCCGAGTGCCCTACACCGATGATTTATTGGTTCATCATTCATCTTTATTTGTAGTGTAGCAGATAGACATTCCTGCAGCTGGCAGATCCTGCTGTGTCCGTCTTCCTAATGTGTTTCCCGTTGATGGACTGCGCATGTTGAAAGTGTTCCAGTAGCTCTGCCATGTTTCCAGTCAATTCCAGACTCATCTATGCCTGTGCATTCATTACTGCATTACCCATGTGGCCTAATTACTTGGACAGGCTTATCTTTGTTAATCATTTGGCCCATCTTTTTTTTTATTACATTTCCACCAAAAAGTCAAGCTAGTGTAATTTGCATGGCCAAAAAAAACCCATATAAAAATGTATATTAAGTGCATCACTTGGAATATTTTATCTAAATGGAAGATTTTTAAATTAGGAAAGCTTACTTCCAATCAGTTCTATGTGTATGGCATTCATAGCACTGAACTGGCAGTTCTGAAAGAGTTTATTCTGCTCCATCATGCCAAAATACATACTAAATAAGTGGTGCACAAAGTTGGTTCTTCAGGGTTCTTCAAACATCCTGCATGTTTTAGTTCTCTCCCTGGTTTAACGCACCTGGATCCAATGATGGCTCACTAGAATGCCTAAGAAGAACATTGACATGCTGAAAAGATTGTTACTACCATCAGGGAGAGAACTAAAACATGCAGGATGCTGGCCCTCGAGGACCAACTTTGGGCACCCCTGTGCTAAACATATAAATTTTGTTTATACCATGCTTCATTTCTTGCACATATTACAAGTGACCAAAAGAAACTTCAGATCTTTCAATATTTTGTCTTTTTTTTTTAACAAACTCGACTTTGTGACACATTAAAGACTGATTTTAAACTGTTAGAGGTTTTTTCAATAATGTTAAATAATCTGATTTGAATCTGATAGAGAATCTGTTTAGGGAGCTAAAGATTGGGGTGATGGCAAAACAACCTCTCAACATCAAAAACTTGGACATTTTTTTAGTTTACCCAAATGTAAATTATCAAAATATCAGATTAAAGATTGTTCTTGAGCAGTTCCCCATTGCCACCTGACTCAATTCAATTTATTTTTTGACAACTTTACAAGACATTAACTTTTTCTCCCATTCCACACAGTCACTGTGGGAACATAAACATAGTTTAAGTGTTTAAGCTTTTCATTTATTCATGAAAATGCCCTCAACCTGAAATGAAAATCTTTGTAAATGTTCTCAAATGGAAGTTTTGACTTGCATGAACTTGTTAGACACAGGCAAAAACTTATACTCAATAAATTTGTTTAACATCTAGATACTTGTAAAATGGGTTGAAGAAATGGGCTGACTTATATCAACTATGTTTAATTTAGCCCTTTGTGTAATCCATTTACACACACACAGCTACACGCACACACAGATACAAATACATCTACGATGTGTGGAACATTTGACACTTGCTGTGATTTCTCTGCAGCCTCTCCTTTCTGGGTGCAGTCCAATTACTGGAGGCCTGAACAAATGGTCCAGGAATTAGACCTCAATAAATAGGTTGAGTCAAGCCTAAAAAGAGTTTATGTGCTCAGTAATTGAAATGTCTTAAACTCAAGCTCCAAAAACAGATTTACTGTTGGCACATTATTTTCAATAAGAATAGGAAAAAATATATAACAATTTTACAAGCTTGAATGCTGTTCTTATATAATTTAATCTTGGTCCTGTGGATGTCGCTGACAAATCTTTACAATAATTTATATTAAGAGCTAACTACAAATGCAATCTTGTAAAACAAATAAAATGTGTTATTATTTGTATTTTGTCTCCAGAACTAGGTTTTATATTTTTTAAAAACAATAAGGCAGCAAATATACTGTGCCATAAATTGTTAAAAAAAATTTAAAATGTAAAATATAACAACCATTGTTAAATTTCTGTTTCACTTTATGATCTCACAGAAGAGACTTTTTTTAAATAAATGCTGATTAGTGAACTAATCAGGTAATTATTAGACCAACAGATGGACAAACTTACCATTAGTTGCAGCCCTATGCCTGAAAATTACATATACATTCTCCATCTGCTATCAGGTGCTCTTGCACCTTGTCACATGTAACCATAGCAATGCTGATTTATTAACTTCAAACAAACTATTAGAAGCACAATAAACTAAACACTGCTTCATTACTTTCTAAAATGTAAGCCTTGCTGACAAACTGAGAACTGATCTACACCAATACATGAATCACGTTGCTGGCAATATGATTCAAGGGCCTTGGTCAAAGGCTGGGAACCCCGCCCTTTTTCCCTCACCAAGTGAACTTTTCAAAAGTTGGTTGTGTGTATTTTAGTTTTACGGCTTCTAAAACTAAGCAGCTCACAAGCCTCTTTCTTCACAGACTTGTCTGCAGAAATGTGAAGAACAAATTTTAAAAAGTTAGCAATTCTATACTTATGGGTATAAATACAAACATGCATCCAATTAGGGTAATTTTCGCCTACATACAGGGGTGCATGTTCCTAAAAGTATAGCAATGAACACATTTATCTATGCAAACTTTGGTCAAATTTTCCAACTATTGAGACGATATTATGATCTGTAGTAGTGCGACAACACTGTGATTTCCAGTTTGAGAGAAACAAGTTTTTTTCTAAGGCTCATCTTAATTTTTCCTCTAATAAGTATGTGGACTTAAGCTGCAGTGATGTAACATGCCCCACCTCCCACTTCTGAACCCAGGTGAGAAGACCAAAACAACAAAAAACTGATGTATCTCAAATGCAAATAGTCTTAAGAGCAATACAAGCAAATATAAAGTCAGCGATTACTCAGCTGGATCACTCAACAATGTGCTTGAACAGTTTGGATTCCTTTTCTTTAAAGACCTCAACACATTTTTATGTGTTTATCACAAGTCCACACATGTCTCATGTTAAAAAAGGGGAAGGTAAAGTTCAGCAACCCAAGGCCCCTAAGACAACACATGCTGCCATGGCAACAAATCTAAAAGGCAGTGTTTATCTACATGTCTATTAAAAATGATCAGGGTGTGTGCCATGACAGGTGTGTATTGGAGCTTGCTGCAGCAATCAGGAGCAAATGATACCAGTGTAAAACTCCTTACAGAAAATGGGAAACCTGTTGTTACAGAGCTGATTTGTGATTCCAGTTTTACTCAAACTTGGAGCCTGAGAAACTGATTTTTTTTTTTACATGTACCAATCTGTAAAGTCTCTGTGTGGTCATAGACCTATATGCAGCAAAAAATAAATAAATTAAAAAAGAACCAGAAACCTTGTTTAAAAGAAAAGAAAAAAGAGTGAAAATATACACATGGAGGAGCTGAAAATGTTATAGGCATGCATGCATTTCTGAAAAATGTATGGCTGTGAATGCGAAAGAAGCACAGTAAAGCATGTCAGACTCCCTTTCTGACTACTGCAGGCAGATAAAAGGAGGAGATATAGGTATATCTTCTAAACTGCTGCTGGCTAAGAGATCCAGTATTATCAAAACAATCACATATAAATTTGATCACTTCTACTAACACCTTCTAAACTTTATGTGAATACCATTCATGAGGCAACAAACGTTCCACCGCCAAAGCCAGATCATCACTGAAGTGATGCCAAAAGTTATCTCATAACATCTTTCAGATAACAATCTGCTTTTGCAAAACAGCACTGTGTCATCAACTGTTTATGATGATGGGATTTGTTATTGCCCATTACCTTAGTGGACTTCATCCTGTAAAACATGATATAACAGAGGCATATATATAAAAATGAAGACCTGCTGCCTATCAGATAAAATCGCTTCCTCCAGTAGCTGAATCCACTTTACGATTAATGAAACAGAAACGATCTACATGTTTATTAAATGTAACACAAAGAGTCTGTTTTCAAATGTTTCTGTTCATTTTACATTTAAACTGAAGAAAATCACCTAGTTTTATGATTAAAAGTTCTGTAAATTGTGTTGTGACTCATTTTACAGATAAATCTGTTGGAGCTTAAAAACATCAGTGACTGCTATAAATTTGAAGTAATATATCTGAATTGAAAATGCTTTTTGGTTTTTCTCTTATATTCCTTATTCTAGAATGGCGATGTGGATTAGGTGAATTGAAATATGTATTTTACGACGGAAAACAGATTAAGTTTAGATCATCCAGTGAGTAATTTTACAATATGCATCAAAGCCCAACCAGAAGAAGATACCAGACAGATCAGCAGTCAGGTGTATGCACTGGCCTGAAGTGAAATGCGAGCAAAGACAGATTAGATGAGTTATATGCTCTAATGTAAGCTTGCACTCGACATCAATCACAAGATGAAGGACAGACAGCAAGAGATTTGGACACAAATCGTTTGAGGAGAAAAAAAATATGTATCCAAGATCTTAGAATCTAAAAAAACGAGCTGCTAAATAAACCACAAATAGCCTAAATTAAAGTTCAGTCTGGTGATGAACAAAGATGATCATGTCAAATAGCTGATCAGAATTTAAAATTGGATTGTCTGACATAATATTGTCAAAATTCTGAAGAGATATTTTAAACCAACATAGTGTGTTTAAATAGAATTTGTGATTTAAACATATGTGTTGGGACCCATTGTAGGTCCTACACACTTGGTGTGTCAGAACCTACACTGACCAAGTGTTAACACAAACAGAAATGTTTGTTTCTGATCTCAGAAACAAACATTTAAATATTTGTTCATCCGCACACTGATTTGTTCCATACATCTAATAAACAATTGAATGTGTTTGAAGTCACGTGATGACACTGAACCTTAGAGAACCTCACATGATTTTTGTCAACTCCAACGGAAAGTCACCTATTGACACAATGAAGTCTCTGTATTGCCAATTACCACAGGTAATGTGAGGGTCAGAAGATTAGCCAACTGACTAACTAGCCAACCTGATTCAAAATACAAATGTAAGTATTAAAAGCTTAACACATAAAAACAGCAGAAAACTGGAACTAATGTGTTTACTGCTTTTAGGAATGTTTCCATCCTGGGGCTTTCCTTGAAGCCAGCATATGGTAACAGAGTGTGTAATCTGATTTAATACCTACAAGGGATCAACAAACAAACATTGTTGAAACTCTATAGGGGGTTTGGCAACATTTTAACAAAATCCTTTAGAGTGAAGACTGGAAGACAAGAAGAAAAACACCTTACCTAAGCAATTATGGAGCAAATTTTCCCCCACAAGTCATGACATCTGGGGTGATGACTACTTTAATGTCCTACAGCTCGCATATGTTGTGTTTCACTCTATTTTACAGCCCCTGTTTGCATATTGTTTGAAGTCTGATGAAAGCTGAAAAAAGTTTTGTTTTTTACACTTTTAATGATGATGACTGAGACTTTGATTTTGCATAAAAAGGTTTTGTCACTAACAATCCTATTCAGAATGTTTAGAGTGATATTTTATAACTGTGATCCGCAAATAATGAAATATTTCATTACTTTACCGTAGGCTCCAGCATAGCTGCTGTGCAGTTAATTACAACTACCATCTGCCACCTTCAGCGATTGCAGCCTAAATTGTGATTCTCAGATAAATAGTAGCCGTAAAGCAATGAAGTATTGCAAGCCATACGTGCCCTGTGAGCATCTAGGTGACCTGCAGACATGAGCGTGAAGAAAATCTGTCACTAGGAGACAAACAGGCAGCCAAAGCTTCAGAATGACAGCCTCTCAAGCAGGCAGCCATTAAAGGTCTCATCAGTAGCAAGGCAGCAGACCAAGAACAGGCCTGCACAGCTGAAGCTGTGGTATTCAGCAAGTGTGGGCAAGGGGCAGACTGTCAGCTTTTGGCTTAGAAATTCTGAAAGGAAAAAAAAGGTGATGTTTTAAGAACAAAGGAGAGAACGCAGCTGAAGAAAACTACAAAATTATGCTAAAAAATGAAGGCAAAACTGGAGAAAGAAAAGAGTAGATGATAAAAAAAACTAATAAATTAAAATGCATTCCAGTAGAAAGTGAGAAATTACATCATATTTTAAAAGAAATATATTCAACACCTGAAAATTTGATCTGTTATTTTAATTTGCTTTACTTTAAGGTGTTGATGAAATATTAAAGTGATAATTAGATGTAAATTGGTTTAAATTTCACAACTTTCAATTTGCTTAAAGTTCTCAAAATCACTAAAATAAAATTTTTACCATGCTGAACATTTGTGCATCATTAAAATTTTAGTAATAAACACAGCAGATAAAAGGATAGCGGCTGAGACATTGAGCACAAACAGTGGCAGAGAATGTAGAAAATGTGATGGAAAGAATAAGAAATGAGCTTATAAAATTAATTCCTAGAGGGAATAATGGTGACATCCTGCTTTCATGGAGAGCTCAGGATGGGAAATGCAGAAGCTGCACGTGGGCAGCAGTCATGAAAAACAAAGCTTTCTATCAATGGTTGGCTCCTTAGTCCTCCATCTGGCCCCTTTAGCCTGAAGCCAGTTACATCAAACTGACTCACCGTGACTCTCTCTCTCACACTCACACACACACACACACACACACACACACACACACACACACACACAAGTGTGCACATTAAATCTGGACACATATGCATGTGGTTGCTTCAACAAAATGAATACATGTTCAGAGACTACAAATGGCTATTCAGGATCAAATTGTTAAGAGGATGAATTAAAGAAAGCAGTACAAGGCAAGACAAAATGCACTCAGACAAGCCTAATCCACATTTGTTCTTTGAACTGGTGGCTGATTCATAATTTTTTGGCATTGCTGTCTTTGGTGGATTAGGATTTCTTTTTTTCAGTTTAGTTTTCATTTGTTCAGGACTAGTTTTCCATTGTACTTCACCGAATCTGTTCCAAGAATGAAATGTTTTTCAGCTATAAGCAAAGAGATAGTTAGGAAGACACGTTTTGTTAAAAGGTTAGCAGCAGTTAATATTTTACTTACAACCATGTTAGAGTCTCATGTTTAATGGAAAAATATAAAAATGCAATAAGCTAAATTAATTTTTACACTGCATCATTTCTCTGTTAGGTAGTTTCTCCGACTAAGAATGCTTTAGGTGTTTGTTTTCAGTGAGTGTTTTGCACAAGAAACTCATTGGTGATACATTACCTGCTACTTCCCCTTATCAAGATAAGGAGAGGTAGCTACTACCATGAGGTTTCTATGGTAATAACCTACCAATGCAAACACAATCACAGTTTAAAGGTTCATAAAGTCACATTTTCATTAATAGGTTTCCAGTTTGCCAAACACTGTAAACTCATTTTAATTAATGACCAGCGTCTCACTGTTCCTACTTAGTCTGAAAATATTACATAAAAGACTAAGACTTTGTAGCCTCCATGTCTTGTCAGAGTTTTGCATAAACAATGATGTTGAAAGTTAGACTTGGTTAACTTCAACCTTCAAACACTGTTTACACAGCATCAACAAGATAGCCTTTTAGACAGTGATTTTTTTATGCCTTTTCAACAAAATCTGCCTTAGATGATTTGTTTTTGCAGCCATATCAGTGGATACAAAAAATAATCTTCATATTGAGGACTATTTTAATTATTATAAAAAGTAATTTAGAAAGCTCCAAACCAACAATAATTTCACAAAGTGTTGACTTTTAAAAAGCTTAAAGTGACTGAAAAACTGACTATCAAGTCACAAGTGAAGTGATAAGACTATTAAGCCCATTCCAGTTATAAATTAACATTTAATAACTATGAGCATTAAATAAAATAAACAGTTCAACCACACAATTAAAGCTGAACAAAACTGTAATTAGGTTCCGATAAACGATCTGTACAAAACCACAGAATATTTCAAAAATAAAACAATTCCCGTTAATGGAAAAACCTATTTTTCAAAGTGTTAACCTTTCATTTTCACTTATATTTAAACTGAAGATAAGCAACAAACAATAACATGGGAATGTAAACAATAACTATTTTAAACACTCCATAAAGAGTTAAGATTACGTTTAAAAAATTATTAAATTAGTAAAACAAAAATTCTCATTAAAAAAAAAACTTACTTTTTTGGCACAAGTCTCTGAATTTCAGCAAATTTAACACTAAGACACAATTACAGAAACATGTACTTTAGGCTAAAATAGCTTTCTATCACAAACAAAACAGCATTTTAACATATTGTATAACTCTAATCTCTGTTTACCCTAATCCTAACCCTACATATGCTTTTCTGGGTAAAAATAGACCTCGTTGCATTTCATCTGCACCACAGGGAACCCTCAGGGTCTTAGTGCAAATCCTAAATAGGTTTAAATAAGCTGTGAAAAATATTATAGGCCAGATACATTTGCATATATGACTCCAGATTATACTTGCAAACATGATCACAGCAGGCACCATTGGTGCAATAAATGCCTCAAAAACATGAATACAGTTAAATTCTATAATTCTAAATACATTTTTCACCATTCTTATTTATTCATCAAATATTTATGATTTATGTAGCCTTAAATTACACGGCTTACACTAGAGACATCTGTAAAGCCATGCATTCAGAATCACCTAAAAGCTATTTTATTATTATATTGAAAGAACATTTCCTTTAAAAAAAATCATCTCAGTTTTTAATGAGAATAGCGGTAGTTCTTTTACAGACAAAGAAAATCCAGATCAAAGCAGAAGTGACTGCAGCAGTAAAGCAAAACATCTAAATGTCTTTCCTCCTCCTTCTTATTCCCCCGACTGTTTTGGGCTTTTTGTCACACTGGCCATGAAGACTCCCATCGCCAGAGCTGAAGCAGAGGTCACCCAGCACAACACACCGTGACATCTTTGGCCACAACACTTCAAATATGCTCCTCCTAGTGAGAGTTCACACCTTTACTTCCCACTTCAGAAAGAGCTCCTGCTCTGGACTCAGAGAAGAACACTCACAAAGACACTTACGCCCTGTACGCTGGGCGTAAGTACGCTGTACGCTGTAGAGGGAGTAGAGCCAAAAGGAAAGGAGAAAGCAGATAAATGCACCTGTGGTTTCAGAAAGACTTAAAACATAATCATTTTTGTTCATTTAGGAACATGCAGAGCATCATGAAAATATTCACACTTTACTTTTTCCATGTTTTCTTAAGTTATTCCAAAGTGCATCAAATTAATCTCTTCCCTCTGAAATACCCAATTATGACAATAAGATAAAAAGAGTTTTTTGCAAATGTATTAAAAATAGAAAACCAACGTTCAACCAATCAACCATGTAGCTGCCAAACCCACAAGCAGGCAGAAGCAAGCAAAAACTTAAACCATGAGTCAACAACAATTATTTGAGCCTGAAGTGAATGTAAGCCTTTCATAATCCAAATTGTGGTTAATTATGCCCCATCTGTGGCAATTATTTAATTTAGCTTTCATAGAAAGATGTTTTCTAACCTATAATTTGTTGGAGGACATACTTACTCCTACTACTTCTTTTGTTGTGACTTTATCTTTATAAGGTGATCCAGCATTTCTGTATTTCCACCTCTATTTTTCCAGAGGCACAACTGACCGAGCTCTTACTGCTTATAACTGTTTAACTTTGTCTCTCACCTGCATATAAAACATCTGGAGCATACAAATAGACTTCAAACAAAGCAATAAAGCACATTGAGCTTAAATTCTCATCTCTAATCCTCCTTCCATTTTATATTTGGGTAAAGTGGCTTTGTTGAGAAAACAACTGGTCCAGTATGCTTCAAAAGTGACAGAGAAAAAAGAAACGGAAAAAGAACTGCCACAGATTTGTAATCTTGTAGAACCCAAGCAGTCGTAATGAGACAGAAAAAGAACATTTATGGTAAGTCCAAACTGTAATTATGTGAGCCTTTTGGATCAGGCTCCACTGGACTCGCTGCACTTCTGCTCTCTCCGTTTTCTGTTTGCCATCATGCTGCTTTGGCTTGGCATAACAAGAACAAACACAGTTACCATCCTAAACATAGGAAAGATGTTCAAAAAACATTTATCCGATTAGCCAGGTTTGGCACCTGTTATGTTATATTTGCATAATAAAATGTTAAACATCAATGAAACAATGAACACAACCAACTGTCGTCTGTTATTTTTTGTCGCTTCAAAGAGTCCTGAGTGAAGTCTTAGTGTTCTTGCATTTTATTCAACATGTAATGTACAGAAGAACAAAGGATGATCAATAAAAACCACAAAAACAAAACGTCACCGGGCTGACTTGTCTTTCCCCCCAAAAATGATCAAATACACAGAATTATGTTGGTTTTTTTACTTCAATAAGGATAAATATATACAAAGTGTTACAAAGAACATAAGATAGTCGTTGTTGTTGTTAATGTTATTGCAGAGTGCTTTTACACGGACGTGCCGTCCAGTTAAACTGTAAATAAAGTTTAAAACAAACAAAACATCAATACTTAGTATTGCAAAATTCAATCAACACAAACTTAAACATAGATTTATTAGCTAGGCCTGACTAAACAGTTATAAGGCAGTTTATTCTTAGAACACTTCGTCATATAATAAACATCGGTATTCAACTATCACAGTGCAGCAAACACAGCTAGCATTGGGCTAATTAGCGCTACCAAATTCAGCAAGCTCACGCTTAGAACAGATAACAAAAAACTAATCTCCCCACAGCTTACAGCATTAATAACTCACCACGTTGGGCAACACTCATGAACTCCAGTACAATATGATTTTATTGTAGCTTCAGCTCCCCTTGTTTCACCTCCCCTCCACTACCAATGCAAAACAACTAGCGCCCCTTAGCGGAATGGGAGGAGTGAATCCAACACAAAGCAATGACAATCTACTGTACTTTAACAATAGAAATTAAAACTCACAAAGGTTTAAGTACTTTGGTAATTGTTTGAATTTGGAGAATTAACCAGAATATAAATACGCAATTATATATTTGGTTCTCCAGTGGACACCTCAATACGAAATGAGAAAGACTTAACTAACCTTATCACAAGTCATATCTCGTTCAACTCAAACATTGGTTCGTCCACATTCTATGTCACTAAATGCATATTTGTCTAAAACCTCAGACAGGATTAAATAACTCTGCACATCAGTCAACTATAGTGTGTAATTTAAAGCAAGAGCAGACCAAAGTTCTGATGGGCTTGTTAAGTTTCCACCATCTGGCTAAGAAAAGCATTTCTTTCATTCTGGAGTATAGCTTTACCAAGAAGGAATCCAAATTGCAGCAACATGAAAGCAGCTAAATGTTGACATTGATAAGGATGCAACAGCAACCAGATTTAGATGTAGACATACAAACTGGAATCATCTCGTCCTGACGCTTTTTGAAGCAGAAGCTGTAATTTAGGTTTGAAACTGTGGTCAAACGTTTCAATCTGCACATTCAACAACACCATTCCTCTGTTGCAAAACACACACAAAACACACACAAAGCGTTTCCAAATGCTGCAAAGGAACACCTGTTTTAGCTCAACACTATAATGTGAGGCAACTATTCCGCTGGATAGTTTTGTACACAACATTTTTA
Source organism: Xiphophorus couchianus (assembly GCF_001444195.1). Lineage (NCBI taxonomy): Eukaryota > Metazoa > Chordata > Actinopteri > Cyprinodontiformes > Poeciliidae > Xiphophorus > Xiphophorus couchianus. Next base: position 21,725,941 of record NC_040240.1, read on the forward strand.
TTGAATATGAGTGAAAATATAATTATGTACAAAGTTATAAACAGAAATTAGATTTACACAAATGACAAAAATAAAAATCATCCCAATGATAAGCAACAAACAAAAAGACAAAAAAATGATCACCTATATCTAATCAAATCAAGAGACAAAACCTCTGCAACTGCATTGTTATAATAGGTAACATCTATTTGAAAGACTGTCTCAAATATAAATATGAATATAGTAATGTTTACAGTAATTGCTTTAGCTGACACGTTCTTTTTAGCTGATAAAGCTGCATAAAAATCCTTTAAAAAGTATTTTATTGCAGTAGTATAATGTCACACAATTATTATTTAGAACAATTTAACCTTCAGTGTGAGTACATCTATTTAGTTGGTTCAAAGTATAACTAGCAGTGAGCTAAAGACTCAAGTCTTACCATAATAAACCACAGAAAAAGGTTCAAATCAGTTACATTTATAAGATTCTATTCTAGAGGGGTTTGAGTGCCTTTATAAATGTTATATATATGAAGTCGGATCCTTTTCTATTTAAATAATGCTACTGCAATAAGTGACAAAAGTATTTTTACACACCTTTATCAGGGGTACAGATAAATGTCGAGAGACCAAAAAATGAAATAATTTTGAAAAACTTCAGTAAATAGTTCAAGACACTTCTACTGCAGTTAGAAAACAAACATGTCTTGTCTCATTTTCCCGTTTTCTTGCTACTGCTCCCTGTGGTGCCTGGCTGTTTGCCTTTGCAGGCACTTCTCACAATCTCTCCCAAAACCATAAATGGCATGTTTATTCCCTACACTTAATTTGGTTTCTAATAGCTTCCATTTTTGCGTTATTTCATTGGGTTAAATTTTCTCTGGACCAAGATGCATTGACTGTGCATGAGCAGCGCCATTGAATTTCACACACAGTTTGTGTTTAAATGTGTGAGAATGGTAACGAAAATGAAGACCAAAAGACTAAAATCAGGAAGCCTTTCTGTTTTTACTTCCCTATTTTTACTGAATCTACTCTGTCTTCTTGTTTCATCTTCAGAAAATGTATACAAATCATTTCTCAGAGGTTATTTCTAAAAGAGGGACACTTCAGGAAATCCCCCAAAAAATAATTCTCTCTGCTGTACTTTTGGTAACAGAACACATTTTAAGTTTCACATCTGTAGACTGTATTTCAAGGGAATAAAACTTCCAATTTTCTCATTTTAAATCAGAATTCAGAAATCCAGACAATTGGAAACTTAAAGCAGATGGAAGCGTCAATCTTTTTCCATCTCAGAGTGTCACTTCACTCAGTCTGCCTTCCGGTCCCCGCTGAGCATCTTACCTTCCGAGATCTCGTTGTTTTCTCGTGTGACATCACTCTTTTTAGTCCCCTGGGTTTGAGCTGTTTCGGGGCCTGATTGCTGAGCTGGAAGGAAGAATAAACAATGAAATAGAAATTTAATCTATGTTAACGAACAGAAACAAGATCAAATAAAATAGGGGACAAGATGGAAAAAGTGATGTTCAGTCCTTAGCTAGACTAAATTAATTAAACTAAAGCATTATTTTAAAACAAAAAAATTCTATATTTTTCTGAAATTAGCACAACACATGAAAATGTAACATATTTATAATCGTCTAATACAGTGGTTCTCAAACTTTTTTCAGTGATGTACCCCCTTAAAAATATATTTTTAGTCAAGTACCCCCTGACACGGGCGAAACATTTTTGGAATAAGAAAGAGGTACAGTGCCTTCTTTTTCACTTTATCTGTACTTTCAGCAGCATTGCTGCTACGCTTTAGCCACGTCTCCATAGTTACAGTGTAATCATGATAACGACAGGTCATTGACGAGTGCCTTGGGTCCATGGGTCAAACTAACTTGGTGGGGGGGTCCGTTTTATTTTAAAGGATATTGAAACTAAATACTGAATATAAAATTCAGTGCATGAACACACATTTATATTTTATCGAACTTTTAACAAAATAATTTTTCCCAAGACTTATTATGAGGAGCCTACTGATTTTTTTAAAGATATTTTGAAAAGCTTCACGTACCCCCTGCAGTACTTCCACGTACCCCCAGGGGTACGCGTACCCCCATTTGAGAACCACTGGTCTAATAGATATGGCACTCATTTATGTTGTCATGTCACACCAAAAAGAGGATAAAACTGGAACACAATGCAATCTAATATATTTAACATCCCTCAATACTTTGCAGGTCAATTAATTCAGGGCATGCCTCCACTACTTTACACATTCAAAGATGGACAATATTTTTCTTTGCAAAATAATTTATGTAAATTAGCCAGAGAGCATCTGTGAACATCAATTTGTGAACAGGCATTCTTGGTTATATTTAACTAGGTAATTTTAATTGCAATAAATGATTTGATATATCATTGGAGCAGTGGCTGTATCATTATTCTGTTTTCCTACTGGAAGATCAACCATCATCTCATCAGCTGGGACCAACTCTCCTGCTCCTGCTGCAGTTAAGTATCCCCACACCATGACACCATCACTACCATGTTTAACCATGTGAATGGTCTGTTATGTTAAAACACTTTAAACACATTTACTACTTTAACCATGAGATCTGTTTGCTGAGTTTCTCGGTTAGCTGTTCATGTTTGTTTTGTAACAAACATCTGAGGAAACTGAACAGCTGAGATTAAATTGCACAAACGACCCTTTTTTTTTTTTTTACATACATACCTTCTGATTGCATTGGATACACTGGATTTCTTTCAAGCAATAAGAGTAAGGAGAGCTGAATACAAATGTGTGATACACTTTTCAGATTTTTATGCCTACAAATAATTTATTCATTTACTTATACTTTCCAACTGTGTGCCACTTTGTATTGGTTTAGGACACAGAATTCAAATTCATGACATTTTACACAGATAAGTATGTGAGGTCAAAAAATGCACAGCTATGTGATGCTCTTTCTGATCTCCCAATGAGCATAAAGATTATTTTCAGTGCAAAATTAAAGCTCTATGAACACAGCCCTTTTACCCCTGTGCATTTATGCATCAACAGACACATTATAAGCTCAATATGTCCTGATTCCCCCATGTCTTCTAGAACAGCAAGTAAATACTAGCAAGTCTGTGAATGTCTGAAACAAAGGAAATACTTGGCCTATTTCTGTGTATTTCCCCAAACCAGCATGCCACAGTAAACTCAGGCATGCTGTTGTTATGCTTATACAACCATAAACTGGCAAAAATAGGAAACAAATATTCCTGAAGGAGTTTACTTCACTTTATACCAAAAAAATAAATCATAACAAAATTGCTAAATCAATACATTTGCCAAAATTGTAACTCTGTAAAACACTTCAAATAATTAATTGACATTGGAATTAAAATGTACAGGATTTTTAATCAAAGCAGATAAAAGAATATTAAAGAAAAAATCCTTCCCAGCACCATCAGATAACAAAGAATCACTCTAATGAACATTTCTAGAACCTACACAAGTTTAATTATGTAATTATGTTATCTACCTGTGTTTACAGGTAGATAAGTGATGCTAAATGACCTAAGTGATGAGCTGTATCTAACTGATTGACAGAAAATATGGTCCCTACAAAACAGCTCACAGTTGGAACAAAGAAAATGATTTCAATCTGCCGTCAAGCACGTAAATCAATGCAGAAGGTGGGAAAAGATGCTAGTGGCTCCTAGTCAAATGTCCAAACAAAATGTGAAGATTGTAAAAGAAAAACAAGCAGATAGACCATGAAAGATGTCAAAGTTCCTTAAAAGATAGAAAACTGAGAGCAATCAACCTCTAAAATAAAAAAAATGCAGAAATAAAAGAAAAATAGGCTAAAAATGGGACTGTTTTAGAGTCGAGAGGAAAATGATTTTAACAAACAAGAACAAAACTAAATTCATAGCTAATACCAAAACAAAATAAAACAATGGTGATAAGAAGAAAAATATAAATAAGATCAAATAACATGGTAAGTATTAAGCAAAAGAGATGGCACATAATAAAGTTTCACCCTTCAAAGTTGATCTGTCAACTCATAGAAACCATTGGACTCCCAGGGATGGAGAAGATAGATTTTTATTAGTAAGGAAGAAACGAAACGAATTCATGCAGGCAGACAAAATAGAGACGCAACCAACAAGATTTTGTCTGCTTTAGTACAACTATCCACTCAACTAAAGCAAAATTATATTAATGAAAACAATGTTAATACATTATTGATGTGTTATTTATTTCATTTATTCGTTTCTTGCACTTTGAGAAAAACAAACAGCTATATTTGTATAATTGCATATTTCATTCATTTTATTTCTTACTGTTCTCTTTAAATCTATTTATTATATATGCCTCATTTTAACAGGGTTTTTGCCACATTGAACTTGGAGGATAACCTGAGGCAGATACAGAAGTCTCCCGAGTTACTGTATCTCCTTTCTGGCTGAGGAATCCCTTGCGATGTAGGTCAAGGGTCTAGCTGGAGGTCTGGGTTTCCCTCCTGAAGCAGTTCTCACTGCGATCCAACCTCAGAAAATTAGGAGTGAGGGACAGACGATCTGACAGTGAATGCCTCAAACTGTCCCATGAAATACAAACCATACATAAAAGGGTAATTTGCTCTCAAGAGAAACAGTATCACGTAAGTGAAACTCTGACAGAGTACTTGACATTCTTTTAAACACTAGGGAGAGAAACTGAACTGTGGGGACTTCTGATGCAGCTTAAAGTGGGGGAAACATAGGCTGTTTAACATCCACCTGAGAGGAGCAAAGATACAAAGAACTGAGCAAAGAAAAAATTGTGCTATATTTTCGATGACAAGCCCCTACTGTGTGCTCCTGTCTCAGTTGCTACAGTTTCAAACTGTTAGACTTACAGCTCCTACAGCCACACCTTAATCAGACAGCAGGTACTCTGCTAATCACATCTGATGGAGGGCTCCTGCTGCTAAACTAACTGCAACTGCAAGTGCAGTTGTTATTTTTATGTCGCATTTTAACTTGGTCAATTTTCCTCAAAATGTATATTTGCATAAACTTAAAACAGGTCATGTCAGCTTTTATCGGGTGTGTTTTCAACAGAGGCCACATCATTTTAAGTATTATTTACCTTTTTGATTATGTTCACTCATCAGGCAAATGTGACCCAAATCTGATTTTGTTTTGCCCATATGAAACCTATATCTGACTTTTCCACAGCAGTCCAAAAGGCCAAACTCCAATTTTTCACCTCCCAAAAATGTCCAAATTGTGCCACTTCTATATGTAGCACTAAGTCGGATACATATCTGATTGTTTTGAAACCATCTGCAGTCTGAACGTGTTGTATTTTATCCAACTTTTCTGTCACTAATGTGAGCTGTGCATCATAATTCTGCACTTGAAGAAACCAGCTGTTGTAAAACCAGACATAAACAATGGCTGAAAATTAGAACAATGAAATTATGAAAAATCTGTAAGTGGGGTACATCACAACCCAATTTCTCCATCCTGGTCCAACTACGCATTCAAACTAACTTCTGTGCACAAGTTGCAGTCAATGCTCCACAAAAAGTCATTTCTATTACCTGTGTTTTCTTTTTATTAGCTTCCCTCATGTCATAATTTTGTGATGATCCTGTCAGCCCTGAATAGCTTTAAAATTGATCAAAATAGTGGCATCCATTATTACAGTCGTAAACAGTGTACTGCTGTACAACGTTTACATTCTCCTTCTGCGCATGTGAGTCGTTTTGAGGTTGAAGGTTAAATTGTTCACACAGGACTCTGATTGTGGTTGCATTTAATAAGTAATATGAATTATGAATGACGAAAAGCAGCCAAAATAATCTGAATTGATCATCTAGACTTGCTTTGTGAACATAGCCTTAGAAGTATCTCATTTCGTTTAAGATTCCTACCTTCTTGTTTTCCTAGAAGAGGTTTGCTCTCCTTCCCGCCATTCACAGCACTGATCTTAAAGTTGTAATCTTTTGAGGGGTTATAATCTTTAATGATCAGCTTTGTCTCCTGCTTTGCTAGTTCAAGCACCTTCTGTTGTCCACCTGTTTCAAGGGAAAAAAAGCACAATTAGAAGAAAAATATTTTCAAAGACCACTACCAAAAGCCACATTAATAAAAGGTTTCTTTAAAGTCTAGTTCAAACGTATTTATACACCTTACGTGTTAATATTGCAATACATATCTCAGAAAGCTTTCTTGGGATTTCAACAATTAGTAGTCCATGAAAGGAACACAGAAAGTTAAAGAAGTTTAACGTGCACGACATGACAGAACAGAGCAACGTGCTCCTGAAACGGCACGTGCTTCGGTCATAAGTCACCAGTTTTGAATACGTAAAACAAAAAGAACAAACCAGATGTTTGAATTTTGTTAGTAAATATCTTTAAAATATCAGCTCAGAAAGACCAAGTAATACACAAGATAGGTTAGGAATAAGATTGACAAAGAAGGGATGGGTCATAAAACAACATCTAAAGCTCTGAGTATCTTATGACTGTTAAACACGTTATCTAAAAGTGGTAAGAATATTGGAAAATGCAGGCCAAGCAGGATGCGGTCCTCCTTTCTGACAGGCTGAGAAGAAGAACAATATTCAGTCAAGAACAGTCAAGAAGCTCATGGTAGCTCTGGAGGAGCTAAGGATCCACAGTTCATTTTGGAGAACAAATTATTATTTTTTTTTGTTGCATGTTTTAAATATAATTTAAATGCCTTCTAAAAAGTTAAATTCCTTGCTTGTGTGCACAAAACTTGCAAAGTAAAATTGTTTCTGATTCTAAAAACAGTTGGTCATTTGATTTTATTGAAAGGGGTTTTTGCATAGCAGTATCTATCTCACACTTTTAGATTCTTTTTTGTAAAACGTTCAAAAAGCATGCCTCATTTTCCTTTGACTTTACAATTATGCATTACTTCATATTGGCCTATCATAAACCCCTCCCAAAATTACATGGAAGTTTGTAACAAAAAGGGAAAAAGGTTTAACCTTTTGTAAGTTGTTGTACATATTCATTCAATAAATTTGAATATTGCAGCCCATTTATTTCAGGAGCCTTATCAGTAAATTAAATACATAATAAAGAATAAATTACAGGTAGCTGTAATTAGGCTATTATTTCTGTTAAATTCCAGTAATGAAAACATTTAAATTAGAATATTACATCAGATCATAAAAAGAAAACACGTCTAATCCATAAATGAGGGTGAAATGAAAAGTATGTTTAATACCTGCTTAAAGGTTGTTGTTTTCAACCTTTACTTCAAATAATACAAACAAGTCTTGTCTGAATGCATATTATAATTTATTGAATATAACTTAGTATTTATTCTCCACTATGTGGATGGTGGGTTTTTTAAAAACTTTCTTTAGAACTCCTCCTCTCTTCCTTCTTTGTGAAACTACACATTAATTTCATAGACTGAAAATAGATCAACGATATTCATCAAGACCTCTTAACATCCTTAACTGTTCAGGCTGCACTCACAATCAAGATTTGTCTCACTCATCTGAGAATATGACATCCTGCATTGCAAACCTGTTTATAGCAGTTGAAATGAAAGGATGAAAGATTTCCAAATTAATACATTTACATGTAAATGAAGGTGGTAACACTGAATGGTAATTTAAATCTTTTCTTCTAAGAGAAAATTCTCCATGTTTGGTACTTTGGTAAACAAAACTTTCATTTAAACTATTTAAGTTTATAATTACATCATTCATTGTTCTTGCACAACTTTAAAAAAATGACAGGATCAAATGAACAACACGCTTCTGCTTCAGAAACATGTGTTTTTGTATCAACACCTTGAAATACTTTAGACAAATTATTGAGATGAAACACATTCTGCCTTTCCATGCTATTAAGATCTGAGTTTCAGAATAAATTACTGTGTGCTGTTGCTGTCAATGTGACTACATCTTTACACAGTTCACAGAACCTCAGTAATCTCCATGTAATTATATAGATATAAAATCAGAACCGACATTTTCAACATCTGCTTTTCTAAAATAAAGACCAAAAGAAAGAAAACAAAATCTTCTAATCTAATACACTAAATGTGGCCGCAAACACATTACACCCGTCTAGACAGCATACAGTATCATGTATGTATGCTTGCATTACATTTTTTTGTAATGTAAATAAAAATACAGCATATTGTTTTTACCTCTAAAAAAAAGATTAAATTAGTAAGTAGGAAAGAGATCGATTAGAACCAGAATCGGCTATAATTGCCAGGTTTAAGTACATAAACAAGGAATTTGACGTTGGTTTTATGCACAGTGAACACACATTAAACAAACTTTAGAGGAGATTTAAAAAACTTAACATTGTGTACATTTATTTATATGTACATTTAATATTCTAGGTCAAAATATGCTCGTCTTGTTTAACAGTAGCTGATGACTCTGACTGTAAAGTGCTCATTATGATCATCACAGACACACCCTTAGGGGGGAAAATACCTCTGTGGCAGCTAGTTTTTTCAAATACCTACTTTTACTTTTACCTGAAAGTAAAAGTTAGACCGTTTATGTTCAGGATGTGTGGGGTCTGCAGAAATGTTAGCTGCCCTTTTTTTGTCCTTAAACCTGTACAAGCAATAGATGGAGCCAAACCAATGAATGAGGACATCCGAGTTTTCAAATGTGTGAATTTAACTTTGAACTTGCCCAAGTAAAGGGTTGACTTGCATAACATTGCAAACATCCCCCTAATCAGCAGTCTGTCTGCAGTCTTTGTTTGTCTACATACTCAGAGTGGCAAGATTAAAGCCGAAGAAACTATGGTGCATGTTTTACACAGATTGTGTAATCCTGTCATGTTACTGTGAGGCAGGAATTTCCTTGTACCCTAAAACTAATCTGTTACATAAATGGTTATATTCATTTACATTCAATTACTTTTGATAAATGTATTTGGTTCACTAGACCTTATGGCCAGTTAAGTCTGTTTGATTAAAAGATGCTACTCTAGATTGGGGATGTTTCTCAAGTAACCATGATGCACAATCTACAAACTCTCTTCATACTCCTTTGCATTCCTAAATAATTTGAAACCATCACCTAGTAAAGAAAAAAATATTTCTCTCCAGTTAGTTCATTTAAGTATATTTAGCCTGATCTTTGATATTTTGAAGCCTTGTGGAATCACAAAACTAAGGAGTGCAATGTTTGGTTTTATTAACACCTAAGGGAATGACAGTGGCAGCAAACAGTAAACAGATAGCAATATGAACAAACAGAGAAATGCATAAACCAATACCCAATACACAAAGTAAGCAATAAGAACTGCAAATAAAGATCAAGTAAAAGATATATTCATCTAAGCCTGCAAAATTGCTGGTATAGAAATAGCAAGTCAGCAAACTGACTCTAGCAAATGCTCCTTCTTCCTGACTTAAAGAGATTATATCTAAAACATATTAACTGAAAAGTTCAGGAGGAACAAAGCTGATTAGTTAAGTTTGTGATGAAAGAAAAGTGCCTATTGTTCCTCAGCTTTCCATGTGATTAAATTCAGTTTGTCATTTAGCCTGCTGCTTGATTCAGCTGCCATACGACTAAATGTTCCAGGTGGGATCGATAGATCTTCTCGAACTGACAGCTATCAAAGCCAATTTTTCTATAAATCTAATTTCCAGCTGCTGCTCCAGTAAAATGATTGACAGCAGAAACCAACTTGCTTCAGCATTTTTTGAAAAGAAGGTATATGCTTAAACGTTAAAAAGGTTAAAAAATAAGTTTTCTTCAAACTGGAACATATTAATAAAATGATAATAACTTTAGCCTGGCATTCTGGAGGTAAAAAATATAAAACCATGACATTAAAATACAGAAGCCTGCTTCCATTGCAAAATAACACATTATACACAGCAATTCAGACCCTTCACTGTTGTTTGCCCTGACAATTATTGCAAAGCTAATAAAAGCATACTTTGAGAAGACTTAATATTAGCTATTTAATAGGAATAATATATCCATGCATGTCATTTATTCTGGTTGCAAGAAAGTGCAGAGTCTTCAGTTGATGACAGGAAGGCTGGGAATAGAAATAAGCTGCTATTTTTTATCCTTTGAAACTTTGAGACTTGCTGTGGAATGAAGGCAGCCACTTAAACATCTCAGAGTTAAGCCTGAGACACACAGGAAGATAATTATGCTGATTTTCTTCCCAATTTTCCCTTTTGAACAATCTGAAGGATACGCTGATTATTGTGATGAATCCACAGATAATCTTATGAGAAACTCCTGCTGTGTGTGGTGTGTTGTGTTAAAAGGAATCTGGTCAACTTGGAAGGACGTTGGGACTGCTCCACTCTCATATGTGGAACATTCAATAAGTAGGATTGTCTTGGTCTGATATCGCCACATGCGTTGTATTCCCACAGGACAAACGACATGGCAGCCTGTTGAATGTGAGGTGTAGCCAATAAAAAAGCAAGGCCACGTAAACATGGAGAGGAGTACAAAACACAGAAGACAAAACAACTGCACAAAACAATGTGAACATGGAGACAGCAACACCAACATCACTAATATGTTAAGTTAGAACATCCTGAAATATAGCTATAATATAATATAATATAATATAATATAATATATAGAATATACTGTATATGTTTTCTTTTCTCATTTTATCCTTGTTTTAGAATAACTGTAAAAAAAAAAGAAAGAAATTCCAATAACTTTTCTCACAAAGTGGTTTAATGTTTTCTCTACCTGTAATATAAATAATGGCATAATAGTCATAATTAATAATACCTCCAGTAAAACATTTAAACATGTTTTTACATCTGTCATATCGTTATGTATTATGGGCTTAATGAGAGATTTGAATTGGCTGAAATTAATACTGGCAGGTGAATATTTTACAAAACACAGAGATTGGAAATTGTCTGCCAAATTCCGAGTGATACATCTCTACAAGCAAGGGCTATTAAAAACGAAAACAAAACAAAATGCATGCAAACTCACAGTGGTTGAGGTTTGTTTTAAACAAACACTGAAGCAAGGCTTCAATTTAACAACCAGAAAGAATGTTCAAAGGCTAAACATGTAGGCAACACAGAAATAAAACAACATGTTTTTGTTTTAAGGTCCATTTTTTTCCCCCTTTTTCTGTTTCATTCATCTTCATTTTGATTCAATGTTTCCACAGCTCTGAGCTTCTTTTCCCCCCCGCCGTCTCCATCATTTTTATGTGTCTGTGTCGCTCCTGCCATTTGACCGACTCTTCCCTGCGGCCTCTGGGGACAGCTGCCTGGGCTTACTGCACCTTATCTGACAGTTTCTCCATTGATGTCATCAAGCAAACGGGCCAAGCAATACCAGAAGCTACAGGTTTACTCTGCCGCAGGCAAAACTAATAACACAGAGCATGACATGCACCCTAAAAAAGCAGGTCACATCGGACTGCCTCCAGAACCCCTTAAACATTGGTTAAATGTCATTTAGCAAGTTGTACCTTAACCACAGGAAATCTGTTGCTATTAAACATATTTTGGCATAATTCTGCCAGAATATTTTGTTAGTTAATTTCCTGTCACAGATCTAGTTCATAATTATTTTTTATAGTGTTCAGGTCAGAACTAGAAGTTTCTACCACATGAACCAAACTGATGAAATTAAACTGGTTTTGAGCACCATGTCGGTCAAAATCTGGAAACTGCTGAAAGTAATATTGCTGATAGTCAATTTGGATTTCCATTACCACATAACATGGGGGGTCTAGACCAAGAAAACGAACCCTGGTATAAAACTGACAACTTCAAGCCTGACTGAAATCTCCAGCTACCCACAGCGACAAACCAAATATCTCCTATAGAAACATTTCATTGTTGATGCAAAGCTTGAGCCATTTAGAAGAACAAAAAGTATGTCTGGGGTAATCAAAGTAAGGCTTCAAAACCAAGGAAATACTGAACTGTCAAACATTGTACAAGTAGCATCTATTTTCACATCCAACTATTAAATTACTCAGTTTGCATAAGCAATTTTTACAATGGTTGTATTTAGTACATTCTCCCTTAAAATGTCCAATTAAACACACCTAGGAAATACACTCTAGGCGATTTCCACTAGACCGCCTCTAACCGGTACGGTCTCGGTCTGCCCCGGCCAGATTAATTTTCCAGTAGCAAATCCTGTGCGGCTCTAGCAGTCGCACAGGCTGGTAGAGTCACAGCCTGCATCTACCAGGTTGTTCTCAGATTTTGGTATGTGGTCAGCTTTCTCATGGGGTTGCAGTTTTGCGACAGTATGAAATACCGGAACTACATAATATTAGCTTGTCATGTAAATTTTCCTGTGATTTTCCTTTGGATTTAATAAATAAATAAATAGATAAAGTCCAAGCATGGCTATTTGTTTACATCTTTTTGCTGCATTCATTGCCTAAATCCAAAAGGCAATGAATACTTAAAAAAATAAAGTGAAAGAAAATAATTATATTTACAGTACAGACCAAAAGTTTGGACACACCTTTCTAATTCAATGGGTTTTCTTTATTTTCATGACTATTTATAAGGCAAGAAATCCCACTTATTAACATGACAGGGCAGGTTGACCTATGAAGTGAAAACCATTTCAGGTGACTACCTCTTGAAGCTCATCAAGAAAATGCAGAGTGTGTGCAAAGCAGTAATTACAGCAAAAGGTTGCTACTTTGAAGAAACTAGAATATAAGGGGTATTTTCAGTTGTTTTACACTTTTTTGTTTAGTGCATATTTCCACATGTGTTGTTCATAGTTTTGATGCCTTCAGTGTGAATCTACAACGTCAATAGTCATGAAAATAAAGGAAACTCATTGAATAAAAAGGTGTGTACAAACATTTGGTCTGTACTGTATATGTACAGGGACATAAACTATTCTGAGTATGTATCATTATGTTTGGGCCAGCAATTAGGTTCTATAAAACAAAATTAAATATCTGGGATCGAGTCCATTAAAACTATAACTTCAAGGTTCTCCATTGCTGAATGTTGCTGCAAACATCAGCAGAGCGTTGACCACAGCCGCTGCACGCTGACGACCTGCCCACAATAGCAAGGACAAAAACCGAACCGCACATTAACCGGTTAACGTGCGACTTGCCAGTGGAACAAGACTGAACTGTGTGTTCAGTCTTGTTCAAAGCAGTCTAGAAACAGTTTTTTATTAGCATCACTTGACAAACATAAAGCAGAAGCGCAGACACAACACATCACTGCAAGCTGAACTCATCTCCACACTTCACCAAGCAATCAAGAAGGTTTGGCACTGGCAGCGAGGAAAAAATATAACGAAGACAGTGACACAAACCAAGGAAACGTGCATCAAAAAAAGGCTATTTTTTAAAAGGTTCAATATTTAATCACATGTGCCTCCCTCTTCACTTTCTACTGCTAATAGAAAGCCAAATTAATATTGCATATTTGTTTTTTAGGGTAGAACTTAGGTTTGCTTGCATGGCAAACATGTGGGAAAAGGTATTCTGATCAGATGAGACCAAACTAAACCTGCTGACCTATGTGTAAATATTAGTAAGGGGGGAAACCAACACCACACATTACCCTGAGAGCACCATCTCTACAGCAAAACATAGTAATAACAGTTTCATGCAGTGGTGTTTGTCTGCAGAAACTATAAAGCCAATCAGAAAATTTGAAACCCCTGTGCTATTTTCCCTATAACTTTACAATTATGAACGACTTTGTGTTGATTCATCACATAAGAGCTTAATATCTGACACCGTTTGTTGTTGTAACATAACAACATTTTAAAATATTTAGATACTATTAACCCTTGTGAAATGCGTTGTATTTTACTTAACTACTTATCAACTTGTATCAACTGATAAAAAAAAAAGGATAGGAGAGTAGTCAGGTCTGCAGTATTTGTCCTAGAGACTGACCTGAAAATACTGCTTCTACAAGGAACTTGTTTTTTAAAACACATACTGCATAGAATAAATCTCCCAATGTTTAGAGCTTAATACAAATCCTTACAAAATGGGCCAAACTAGGCGACTTGGTTCATGAATAATGAGAATAAAAAAGATGAGACATTATAAGAGCTGCAAAGCTTGACAAGCAGACAAGTCAAGCCTTGCAATGTGAATCAGGAAAACATCTAAAACATACAGAGCATGGGTTTCCTATTGAATTTTGTTACTGATCCTTAAGAATTGTTAAATAGAATGAGTATGCCTAATCAATGAATGTTGCAACAGAACATTTGCATATTTTTTGTCTTGCACAGTCAATTTAAAAACTAACTTAACAAGTTGAAAATATATGTTTTTGATTATGTAATCTATCAAGGTTTAAAAAGGTTATCTTATGTTTTTCTTTTTTGACTATCATGATAATACATTTTCAAATCAGCAATCTTGTTTCAAAGGTAACACCTGTTTCAATACAAACACAATTCCTGAAAGCTTTGTGAAATATTGTTAATTTCTAGTTAACATAAACAACCACAGTCTAATCAAACAATATTTTGATGTACAAAATATTGTACTGTTAAGATGGTAAATATGTTTCAGTGACATAAAATAATGCAAATAAAGTCAACACTATTGGTTACAATCTTTTCCAAATCTTATGAAAATGCTAAAATTATGGTGGCTGGGCAAATTCAATATCATATTGTCATTTTCAGTTCTTTTAGATTTATATGTTGTTTTGTTTTCTGATACTTATTAAAACTAATCACAACATTAGCAGTTGTAATTATTAGTATCAAAATAGGACACACCTCTTTGATGCATTGCATTAGATTTTACTGTAGTTCAACTTTCCCCACCTTGACTGAAGTCTCTCTAGACTTCAAACAGATCTTCACTGGGTGCTTTAATTGTTGGGTATTTCACAAAGTTGAAAACAAACGGCTTAAAAGCCACACCAGTGCATTTTCACTGAAGTCGGTCACAGGTGTTTAGTGTGTGCGTCAGCGTAATTGGAGTATCAATTAAATCCCACCCCGTCTTCGGTTATGTCTAACTTTTTTCTGCACAATGAGCTATGAACTCAAACATAAGCAAAAATGACATAAAAATGTTGATTAGTTCTCCCTCAGGGAAAGGAGTTTTACTGTTGCATACCCATTTGCAGAACAACATTTTTAAACACTAAGAAAAGAAACCTTTTTCATAAAAAGGGCATAAACTATTTACATTTTTGGGTTTTCATAAAACAAATGATCACTGTATAACTTGCATGTATTGGACTTTTTAAACTCATTTTCTGATATGTTTTATGCAGAAATTACAATGGAGGGGCCCTTAAGCAAAGCATTAGCCAATCAAGCTGTCACAGTGAAATCATTGCTGAGCTACTGGGCATGAAGCGAGGTTAACAGTGTGAACAACAGGGCAGGATTGAACAAGAAAATAATATTCTTGAAAAATTCTTTGTCATATTTCTTTGAACTAATCAAGTTGAAACTGGAAGGTTTTTTAATGGAGAAAAACTGTTGCTGGGTTTGTGTAGTTCTTCTTCATTGATACAGCATATTTCTCTTAAACATTAATTGAATAAACTTAGAAAAATTAAAAAATATATTATTTTAGGGAAAAAGAAATTGTAAATTTAAGGTCAGGTTTATTATCTATGAAGTACTTTTTTATAAGTACATGCTTGTGAACATATTTTGGCAACCAATTAAGACAATAATAAAGAAAAACAGACATTTTTCAAAATGACAACATTGAACTTTAAAGCTCAACCTTACCTGGACGTGTGATGTAAATAACCTTGTATCCTTCAAAATCTCCTTTCGGCTCCTTCCATGATACCTCAAGCTTGTCCTGTCCCAGGACTTTTACACGAAATCTCCGTGGTGATGAAACTGTTACAGACAATGGGAAATAAATCATATTAACAGGTCTGAACAGTCTGACACATCTTGTAAGTATATACATCAAAGGTAAATTACAATAAAACATTCTCATGCGTCAGAGAATGCATGCTAATTTCCAATATTTCGGCTAATACTGGAAAACTTCAGTTGTCATTAATGGCTGAACCTTCACACTGGGGGGAGTCCAACTTTTCTGCTCACAAGTTCTCAAAAATCATCCCCAGCCCTTAAACAGTGTCTTGCAAAAGTTTTCTTATAAATTGAAATTAATTTTTTAATGTTAAACTAAGATGAAGTTCTACATAATTGGGAAGTGGACGGAAATTATAAATCTTTTAGTATTTTTGGATTATTTCTCTACCAGATTTGCATATGTAGAGAGTAAATGTATAATTGTAGAGATCTTTGCCCATTTTTCTTTGCAAAATAGTACAGGCTAAGTTTGAATGGAGAGAGAATGTCTGTGAACTTAGAGGTATGGGGTTGTTGTTCTACTGGAAAGTCAATTTCCACCCCATTCCCAAGGCTCTGACAGCCTCTAATTGATTTTCTTTTAGTGCTGCCCTCAATCTGAAAAGCAACAATGGGTGTGAATACTTTTGCATGGCACTGCCAGACATTATGTGTTACAGAATGTGCTTTCCATTAACTTTCACTCACGCACAGTGACACCAAGCACAAACCACAACTGTGAAAGAGGTAAATGAAATTGAACTCCCTCCAGAGTTCTGGTGCCATTGAGACAATCACTCTCTTTTTAACTGTCAAGAAACAGAGGAAAAAAACAGTATATACTGTATCTCATCCATGTGGAGGATACACATCAGAGAGATTAGATAGAACAGATGTCACATTAAAAAGTCCCAAAGTCTCATTCTCCTCCTCTTCCTTGTCTTCCTGAATTGTGTTCGTCTCTGTGGGGTATGACAGGTCTTGGTCGTGCTCATCTTGCCGTCTAAATCAAAGCATCGTTCCTGCCTCTCATCCTGATTAGTTACTAGCCCTTCCAGCTGTCTAGAGGCCTCTATCCCCCACTTTTCACCCAAACCCTTTTATATTCATTCATTTTCACTCTCTTAGCATTTCATCTGTCTGCTCTGCCATTCTTCATATTTGACTGATCCCTTGCTTTACTAATCTCAGGATGTCTGTTTGCTTTGAAATCAATGAGAAATGAGGGAAGACAATGAAAAGGAGAGAATGTGACTTTATTTTAACCACTAGGGGAAAAAAAAAAAAAAAACGAACAAAAAGGTACCAAAGGGAAAGGCCCTGGAATAGCATGTCGGTGCTATTCCTCTCCTGTCCTTGCCAGGATAATTTAGATGTAAATCACATAATAATGTGATCAAACGAACTCCACAAAACCCAAAACACTTTACAATTGCCTCCACCTGTTAGTGACCTACAGAAAAGTCAACAACACTGTAAGTGGAATTTTTATGAGTATTTGAGCGTATATTCACTTTTCACTGCGGTCTTCTGAATAGTGTTGTTAAGTTTTCTTAAAGGACACTGGTTAAAACTATGGAATACGGCTATTGTAAAGAAAAACAATGGAAGGAACCACATAACCAGGTCAACAACCACCCTATCATTTCCACACCAGCAAAGCCAAATCCCACATACTAAAATATATATCTAGATGCAGTACATTCCCCAGTTAACTTTAATTGACTACAAAGAAAAAAAGAAAACCCAGGGGGTGGAAAATAAGATATGAAACCCACAAACTAGTTTCTGTGTTTGTGCCTTCATTATGAGGTGAACAGTCTGCTGCTGCCAACTTCTTTAAATACCTACACAATGACTGATGCCTCATGAAGCTTTGATGCGCTGAAGCGAAATACACAAGAGGCTTTAAAAAATGGCTCACTCAAAATAATCAAATGGGAATTGAAAAATGCTCCATTATAAACATTTTTTGGTGTTGAATATCTGTTTGGAACAAAATACACATGTGTTACCTTCAAACAAGACAAAAATAGAAATCGATCAGTTTCAAGTTTTTAGAGGTGTGTCGTATTTTTAAAAAGTTGAGATTTTAAAACCCAAAAACCTTTTTCAGAAATTTCCAGCAGTTAAATATGCTTTTTATCATACAAAAGACTGATCAAATGGGGAATAGCACTCCATTTCTCCAAGCACTGCCAGTCAGCTCTGAATTGTGACTAAATAGGAAAAAAACATAGATTTCTTTGCTCCATTTTTGTATTACGGTATAGAGGAGCTGGTTGCCTACATGTGTGAAGGCAGTTTTGTTCTTTACAAAAGACATCTCAAGATGGAATACAAAGTGTAAAGGACCTTCAGTCATTTGGATAATTTGTTCATTATTTTTTTTTTATTTTAAATCATTTACACTTCTACATAATATAGCAATCATTTATAGGAATAATACATTTCTGATTTCAAATAAAAGTAATGACTTCATGGAATTCAGTCTAATGTTTTTGGTTTAAATTTTTTTGCTTTCATTTTGCAATGCTATCACAATGTAGTAGTTTTGTTCAAGCGTATTGTACCATTAAACTTATACTAATCCATGCAAACAGAATATGTTATTTATGGCTGCATACTAGTGCTGTAAACAGTGATAGAAAACCCACATTTTCTTGCCTTTTTCTTCTTTATCATAAGTGTCTCCACTAACATCTGTGGGCTTTAGAATCTGAGCATCCAAAAATCAATTTCACAGGTGAATATTAAGGCTGGTTAGAGCCTATCCAACTGGACAAATATATTATGGATATGCAGGATATTAATGCAATAAACTTAAAATATAGAATTTTATTTAATATTGCATCTGAGCAGTAATTGCACATACAATTTATTGCGCAGCCCTACTTTGTTGTTCAAACATTAATTGATCAGTCAGATCTGTTTTAAGAAGTCATGAAAGACAAACTGTTGAACAGTATTTTGTATTCACACACATTTAACTTTGAAATTTGTCATGATACAAATACAAACTTTTTTTAAAAAAGCTCTAAAAAAAATCACATTTGCCAAGTAAAGTTAACTGCATTACATGCTTTTGTTGGTCTACCACATAGAATTGGAATACAATTTCTTGAGTTTTATAACTTTAATGTGGTCTATGTTTATGGAAATTAATACTTTTGCAAGACACTAACCTTTCACTTAAAAAAATGGTAGGTTTAAGAAAATGATACCTGACTAAACATGATAGTCTTAAATCCCTCAGTATAGAAAACCTTTAAATGATCTTAACATTGAAGATAAACATGATAAACAAAAAAGTCAATTTTTCTTCACTGTTCTTATGCGTCAATTTGAAGAGCCTTTGGTATTGTATTTTACTTTTTTCTGCATTTTCCTATGTCTTTCTTTGCAACACTGGGCTGAGTAACATTGATATTATCCACAAACCCCTGCAGCATTTTGAGTGAGCCACCTCTTTTATGCCAGAGATCAGTAACAGAAACCACTTATGTAGGTATGTAAAGAAACTTGAGTTCAGCACAGGAAGGATAATTCTCACTCCGGTGGAGAAAATGGAAAGCCCGTGCATTCAGGCAAATATATATTTATATGCAAACACAGGTAAAAAAATAAATACAGTACCAATTATCTCACCAACCTGGGGATGAGAATGAGGGCTGCATGAGATTTCAGCCCAGGGCTTAGCTCTCTCGTCTGAAGAAAGCTGCTGAAATCCCAAATGATTCAAGATGCAGATTTCGTACCTCGCTGTTTGCAGTGTCGCTCAACTGTGTACTGAGCCTTCGTATCTGCATGTATGTTCATAAATTATGCATGTTTGTCCACGGCTGGAAGCACATGTATTCTGATGTTCACACAAAAAAATGAAACCTTTGGTGGCTGTTTTCAAAAATTCTCCTGAAAAATCTGCCGGTTCCTTTGCAGCATTCTACACACACACACGTGTGCATATATATAGATAGACACAAACACACACACACACTCAGAAAAACCTTGGGATCTTTTTTGTGAGATTGGATTCTCACACACAGAGAAAAGTATTGAATGGTGTGCAAATAGCCCAGCAAAGACAGACAGAGATAGGAACTTAATTCTCATAAATTTTTCATCGAAGATCTCATGTAAACAGCAGGGGACGAGTGTCCGTCACACTCAATGCTAGTTCTGCAGTAAGTCAAAAGTGCATGGATTTGACTGCATTTTAAATGAAGTGTTAGAGTAGATGGAAGTGGGCTATGGTATCAGGGGAGAGAACAGCAGTGAGCCGAGTACAGAAAACAGGAAAACTCATCTATAAGCAAGGGACCGTTGACGTGAGCGTGTTTTAGAAAAGACCCTGTGATCTATATTCCTATTGCAACGACTGAGATATCTCAGAGCGGCTACAGTGTGGATTTCAGCATCAATAAATCAACAGAGAGCAGATTAATTACAAATATGCTATCTGTCTTTTCAATCCACACCTGTCAACATTGAATCAGAAGGACAAAACGGCATTAAATAGAATAGCAAAGATAAAGAAGGAAGTGTATTTATCCAACTATTTTGTGTGATTTGGTATAGTTTTAAATAAAGTTCTTAAAATGTTCTAATTCAGAATATTATTCCAAAGTTCTGATCAAATTAATGTTAATAACTCATACATGTGACCTAAAATGGTAACACAGTACACTGCTGGCATTTGATTACATCCCCCTGCCTGTTTCCCTCTAGGTTTTACCTGAAGATACTTCATCTAGTCTTTCTCTGTGGGGGGATGGCAAACATGAGAAGTATCTGTAAATCCTTCACTGAGCCACTGAAATTCCACCTTTAACCTCTGAAATTGGGATTTTCTGTCAGGTGTGGAAAATGATTTAAGACAGACTAAGTAATTACTTAATGACAAACCTAAATTACTGAGACGTAGAGAAATTGGATAAACTCAATAACCCCATCCACAATACCTGGCTTTAAATTCATACAATAATTAAGCTACATGTTTTCTATTTAATGTTATCAATCAGTAAGCTTCAAAATTGGAAGTCTGTTCTGCTACAAAGGCTTCTCACCCTGTCTGACCCATTTGAAAACAAAGGTTCCACAGGAAAGGTTGGGCTTAGCCACTCATAAGTCTTCAGCTCCTCCCGGGTCGCCGCTGTAGCCGAGGCTAGCACACAACGCCTCTAACTAAGGAATGCTGTGGCTGTTTTCGGTTTTCTCATATTCAGACCAAATCCTAGCAACTGTCCATGCTGTGCAAGACTTTCTCTGTTGCAAAGTTTTGCCAAGCCAATTATCTGTCCAGACTGACCGGTGCAAACATTATTTGAACATACCAATGGTCAGAGCTGGAAAAATTAGCTTCTGTTTAATCTGCAGAGTCAATAAGTGGTTATAAATTCTCCTAAACGGCAACAACTTTCACCTTTTGTTTTGTCTTATGCAAATGTAAAGTAAACATGAAGGTTTTAGCTTATTTTCTTTAAAACATGACTAAAGCAGACTATATTTATTGGCAGCTATGGTTAAAAGACCATGTGTGACACTTCTTGAGATAGATTTAGATTTTCTCCAACTTTAAAGTCAAGCATAGAACAACTGAAAGCTTTTCAGTATGGAGAGAAAAAACATAATAGTTTTAAGCAAAAATCACAAAGCAATTATTAGCTTCATGGGTATATGAGCATAATGTGACCCAGCAACCCTTTTAAATAACCACTCCTGAAAATAGGAACAATTAGAGAACATGCATTTCCAGTAAGGCAGAAATGTGCAAATCTTCATCAGTCAGAAAAATATGATAAATCCATGACTTTATTTGTATTATGGCAACCATTTTCCATAGTTGCTTTGTGTCTTTATCCATACTATATTGCTTAAAATATTTGCTCACCCATCCAGCATAGTGAATTGTGAAGTTGTTCCAACCACTTCTACTGCCTCATGTGCTTAAGACCAAGCACCTAGGCACACAGACGTCTTCCACAAACAACCCATCCGGCACTCCAACCCTGAGGTGAATAGCGGATTGACATGACCACAGACCTACAAACCTCATATGGCCATCACGCAGCTAAAGAACAGAGTTTGTGGAATGGGTTTCTATGGCCTAATATCTGCCTCCAAGCCTTGTATCACCAAGTGGAACGCACAGTGTCAGATGCAGTGGAGCAAAGCACACTAGACTGGACTGTAGTACTGCAGAGATGTGTTCTCTGGAGTGACAAATAAAGCTTCTCTGTCTGGTATTCAAGAGTTTGAAAATTGCCCGGAGAATAGCATTCCAGTGCCTGACTGCAGAGTGTCAAGTATAAAGTTAGGTGCAGAGGGATGAAGGTGTGGGGATGTTTTTTTTTTTTTTGAGTTCTGTTGAAAGGACTCTTCAATCAGCATACCACGACATTTAAGTTCCAGGATGATGCTCCCAACTTGGTGGGAACATTACAGAGATAGCCATTCCGATAGCTGTTCCCAACATGACTTAGAACCAGTGCACATAGTACATGAAGACAAGAACGAGCAAATGTGGTATGGAAGAATGTGACTGTGATGCACGGAGACCTGACAGAACACATTTTGGTTGACTTAGAACTGAGACTATGAGTCAAGTCTTCTCATAGAAAAGACCATTGTCTGTCCTCACTTTTTTTTCTCTTACCTCTCTACACTTCTGGAAGAAAGGTAAAAAATTCCGACAAAAACTCCTAAACCACGTGGAAATCCTTCCAAGACAAGTTGAACTTGTTTTAACCAAATTATTTGGATTAGGAATGTTATTTAAGTTCCTATGTGCATGAAGCCAGACCAACAAATACTTTTCGTAATAAGTACATTTGAGATTTTCCTCTTCTATCCAAAAATTTTTCATCTTGGAATAGATATCTGATAAATGATGCCATTTTCTTATGTACCACTTAGCATATGATGAACTAAAAAAAATAATTTCAAATTGAAATGGTGATAATAAAGTTACTATGAACACAAACTTTCTCATATGTCATGTCAGATGAATGCTGAAAAAGCCTAAGACTGCAACTGGACAAAGCCCTACATTTGTCGAGCCTCAACCCACAGCGAGGAACAAAAATTTATTTTGAAGGCTTTTATACACATTTTTCACAGGACTGGCAATATTTGTGGAGGCTGTTATATAGCTGTGCAAAAACTCTGCAAAAGAAGCTTGGCAAAGATCCTGCACACAAAATGTGGCAGTAGGAATATGGTTTGCTCATAACCAATCAACACGTCAGACAGACACCATAACTGCCCAACACCGTCTGAAATGGAGCTATGGTAATCACAGTTCCCTTTCTTTTGTATAAAATACCTTAAGAAATTACTATAACATGAATCTCTTTCAACTAAATATATCTCACACTGACCTTTATTCCTCTGATTTTGTTTTATGATGTGGTAAAGCGTCAGCATATGTAATCTTAGTGTGGTTAAGGAGCAGGCGTCAACGTGAAATCGGTTTCAGTGCAGTCCTGTTTTAGGTTCACCAATTCCAAAAACCTTTGGGAGCGCTCCAACCAGGGAGGTAAAACCAATGAAACCTTTGCATTGATTCAAGGCAAAATGTTTTAGTGCCTCACACAACACTTGAAATCCAACAAGTTAAAACTGAAAACTTTATTACAGCTCTAATGTTTGGATAATGATGGAAAACAAGCAGAACTAATTAAATAGGAACACAAATCAATCACTTTCATTCAGTGAACAAAAGCCTCTTAAAAAGTTGATGTTTATAATAGGTCATTATGATAATGATGATGAGGAAACTCATTTTAGGCTAATCAGGTAATGAGTAAGTCTATTTAATTGCTTCAATGTTAAATGAGCTGAAGACAGTGAAAGTGCAAAAATGTAAACTTAAATTAGAAGTTTACTTGTTTTATACAAAGATTTGTGAATAAAAAATCAATAAAACAGAAAAGATGCTTCATTTTAGGCTTTTAAATGTCAAGAGATTCCACATTTGCATCATTTTCAAAATGTGTAGCCAGAGTACAGCTTATAAACCCCATGCAGATAAATCAGCAGGTTCAAAAAGTAGAGTTAAAGAGTTATGGAAGCAAAAGAATCCACTACTAACATCTTTTTAGCTGCCGGAGCAACTTGTTTTTATGACTTTACCATCATGGCTTTTCCCTTTAAAAGGCACAGGAAGATCAGAGCACATGAGAAGGAAACAGTAAAAAGAAATACAAACTTTAAAAGTGAAATGGTAACAGCAAGAGACCAAACACAGAGTTTAAAACATAAGATATGTAATAATTAAGCATCTTTATCACATTATTAATTTTGCTTTGTATTGCAGTTTTTTCTTTGAAATTAGCGTCAAACCTAAAGTAGGTGGGCCTTATCTTGCCTACTTCCATCTTATTTTTTCCAATCAAACTGCTGGAGAACCCCACAAGCCTGTGCCCAGGTTTTAAATCAACACAGAAAGCTCTGTGAATCTTCATAGAGAGAGAGAGAAAAAAAAACCACATAAGATTGCCTAATGTTGGTTCCACTTCTGCAATAGAAACATTAATTTCTCAAAGCCCTAAAAGTGAAAACTTTTAGGGCAAGTTTATACTTGCCCTTTCAATTATCCTGCCTGTCTTTATCATTAAAAGCCCACCTCAGTTATGTTTGGTCCTTTGCTGTAAACTCATTTAGTCTTTGGTGACACTTATGAGTAGTGAGGCAGAGGTACTTACCTTGGCCTTTTGCTGTGTGAGGCAACACTGCGATGAAAACAAAGCCCAGCAGGAAGAAGCTCAGTCTGACTGAGAACTGCATCCTGATTCCAGGTGACCAGAGGACACAAAACACCTGAGTTTAAGCGGAGTGTAGGAAGAAGAAGGGAAGGAACAAAGCAGGAAGGAAGGATAGAATTACTAAAAATGATCAGAAACAGAAGGGGGTGACAGACTTCAGTTTTCTCTTGGCCTCCAGTGAGCATTTCATTGATTCTGAGAAATGTTATGTTCTTTAATCTGTTTAGCAGTGAATCAGTCTGTGGCAATTCTTTTAAATGCAGTGCAAATTAGTAGATCATCTATTCCTTAATAGCAACCAAAATTAACTGAGGAGAAAAATCAGAACACTTTGGACAAAGTCTTAAAAAGCCAGCAGGAAGACTACTGAATTGTACCTACTCTTCCAATTTAAGGATTTTCCAAAGTATCCATAACCAAAGAACTTTTTCACAATTCATCAGGTATAATGAGAAACTTGAATCAAAATTTAACACTTGCTTTTATTGAAATTTGTTGCATTAGAAAAGTGCACAACTGTGAATAAAAGGGTGGTTTTCCAACAAATAAAAATTCTGAAAGTGTGGTCTTAACATGACCAAATGGGAAAAAGATCAAGGGCTATAAATACTTTGGCATAGGTCATATAAGAAAAGATTACTCACTTTACCTGGTAACACATGCAGCTGTTGCAAACAACCTCTCAATGTGACAGAACTAAACTAAAAGATACATTTAATATTTAATTAATCAAAATATCTCAAATTAACAGGGTAAGCCCATAAAAATATTATTAAAATTAAAACTATTTATAATCTTCTCTGTAGTATTAATTGTATTTGTGCAAAGCATACATTTTAATCAAGTCCAGTAAGAAGTTAGCAACTGGTTTGGAATTGAAATGTGATGAAATTTAGCTGCAAGAACCACAGAAAATATGCAAGCTTTAGAATTTTGCCAGGTCCTGTGATCTTAACAGAGGTTTTCCTCCAATCATTATTAGTTTTTTTTGTAAAGGAAATCTTTGATATGAGCTGAGGAGGGTTTGGAGAGCTGGCAATGGAATGAGCTCCATGCAGTCTTTCAAGCTGCATCAAGCATGAAAGCATGTTACTCCAGAGGGATAGAGGTGCAGCAGCAGACACAGCTGTCACCTGTAAGAGCTGCGTTTTCACTAACAATACGGAGGGAAAACTAGATATCCTCTGCAAGTAAACCCTGAGGGCACCAACTTGATTTAGAATATTCTGCATTTTGTTTGCATGAACATTAAAACACAAGCAACTTGAAATGCAGAATTATAATTAAAATACCTTTACAACTGACAACAACTTAACTGAAAAAAAAGAAGCAAAAAAAAAAAAAACTTCAAGTAAAATTCCCCATGACATAAACATTCTCAGCTCATACAGTCTTAACTTTCGTTTTGACATCAGACATATTTCAGCGAGTTGGCATCGTTTCTAAAAAGATCAATGAGTATTTATTATTTTACAGAGAAAACCAGTTGAACCTCCAGATGAGCTAACATATTAAATTGCCTTCAGGCTCGCTGTGTTTTGTTTCAGGTGAAGAAAAGCAACGGAAGTTGTCCTTAATTGATTTGAGCGCAGGTGAGACCTGCACGTCTCGCCATCAGCAGCCCAACTGAGAAGCGCTGAGGTGGAATGTAAAGGTTGTTCTAAGAGCGGGTTTTTCTTTGGGTTTGTGCAGCGTGAATGCAGCGCAGCGTTACCTTCTCAGATCATATGTTTCCAGGTTCTGCCGCTTCCCTCCGGACACCTCAGTCACAGGCTCGTTGGTCCCACACAGACTCCCCGATTCGGTCCGTTCAACAACTCTCGGCTACCGACCTGGAGTCAAGTTACACTCAATGACACACAAGACTACCGGTGGGGCATTTCAAAATAAAATACGTAGTTACCACGGCTACCAAAATGAACATTTATTATCCGTAGACCTCTATTGACCTCATTCATTGGCGTTTCAATATATGTTTGAACGTCTCCTTCTGCCACTGTGGCACAGAACTAAAATTCATACAGATTTGTTTTATGTTAGATTTACTCTTGTTAATACACCTTGAAGCCACAGGTTTCATTGTCTGATTTGTAGTACGAAAATTTATTATTAACTTTATAAATCAGATCTCCTTGACAGACATAAATATTTTAACAGACAGAAAATCACACATCATGTCTAGTACAAACACTACATAAGGTGACTCCAACTCCCCAAAGAGAATGCAGTGGACCTAGTATGGAAGTAAGGAACCATAGCTGCCCATGAACAGCTAATATTTGTGAAGTCTCTCTCTAAAACACTTCGAACTGCCTATAACTAATGTGTGGCTGTTTTGTGTCTTCACAACAAATTGCACCTTCATAAAGTTTGACGTGACTTTGGGGTACAGCCAATCAGCCCCAAGGAAAAGGAATGCCACTCCACAATGGCTGCCACTGGGTAGCTTTGAAAATGCCAGCCAATAGCATATCAAGTACCAATGCACCTAGGTATTTCAGCTTTCCAGACTGCATTTTCTTTCAAATGTTTGAGATATACTGCAAGGAAAATAACCAGAGTCCACCATGAGTTGGAGTTTTCTTTTAGTGCTTGCCCAGCTCCATTCTGTGTTTACAAGGCTATTGGGGGAGGGGAGCAAAAAATGTGCAAACTGAATTAAATTTATTTCCATAACATCAATTCACAGCAAATGTCATATCTTGACATGTGTAGCAGAGCTCTGCTATGACTTGGACAAAAATCATTGGCCAATGCCATAGTTCACTTCAGATGGTTGTTATTGTGCTCATGTTCCGGTGATAAAAAGTTGATCAGAAGCTGTGCAGTATATTTAGAATGGACATCCAAGCAAGTTTAAAAAAAAAAAAAAACATCACTAGTACCTTCATAGCTGCTTAAAAGTCTATCGCCTTCATTCAGTGAAACTTGTTTAGGTCCTAAACTCAGTGACTGAGTTAAGGAGTCCTCTTTTATAACCATATGCTCCACCCACAACAATCCCCCCTCCCCCCAAAAAATAAAAAATAAAAATAAATAAATAAACTAATTAGTTACTTCTAACTCAAGTACACCCATATCAAAAAATACAACGTGAACACAATTATTATAACACAGAAGAAGAAAAAATTATAACCAAAATATAATACAGTATTCAATTCAATAGAAAACAATCAATCAGTGCAACGCCGTGATGACATCACTATTACGTGATCACATGACTCCTTCCTGGCGCGCTTTAATCCAGAAATAGCTTTGTTTGACTATCTTAACCGGGAAAATGTTTGACACTGAACATTTCAAGCTAGGATAGATTTGACAACTGAGGCAGAAACACCGCGTGTTTACCCACGACGAACCGGACCAGTTTGTGCTGAAACCAAAAAGTAAGATTTGTATGTCTGTGTGCTTTGGGCACAAACTTCACTATAGGGCAGGGGTGGACAATCCTGGTCCTCCAATGCTCTTACATCCAACACACTTCAATGAAATAGCTTAATCACCTTCTAAGTGCAGTCAAGTTCTCCAGAATCCTGCTAATGACGTCATTATTTGACTCAGGTGTGTTGAAGTAGAGACACATCTAAAAGTTGAAGGAGCTCCTGATGTTGCCCACCCCTGCTGTGGGACGACGTCCTAGCATATTGTCCTTGTATCCCAAACGGAAGAGAAGAATGTACAGTAAAACAAACAGAAAACAAAAAAAACCAACAACAATTATCTTATTTAACTTTATGTTGCTGGATTTCTACGCACTTAGAAACAAGTTTACGTTTTTTGTAAAGAAGTTGAGATTGCTTCAGGAATCAATGGAACAATCTGTTACAATCAACATTGTTGAGAACTTTTATTTTGAAATAGACCAAACTAACAGTATTAAGAGATGTTAAGTGTCAACTTTATAATAGCTATGTCACTTTTATTGCACTGTTTAAGGTAGTCAAAAAAAATTGTTTGTGAACTACATTTTGTTTGAACATCTCTTCATGAATGCATGAAAGTCTGTCTCCCAAGCAAAAGTACATTTCCTACCGTTGATTTTCCTGCAAATAATTTTCCAATCTTCTCTTTTAATTTGAAGGAGGAATTTGAAAATCCCCCTTATCTTACCGTGGCTCTTTTCGGACAGCTTAACTTCAGCCCGCTCAGTTGAGACTTGCAGCGGGCTGATGGGTGTTTCCCGCCTCATTCACCATCCACCCCTCCAGCTACTCATTCCTTTTCCTCTGCTTAATGCAAGGTGCGGCTGCAGAAAAATGCGTTTGAGTGGCAGGCGGGTTGAGCGGCTGCAGGTATAATATGTATTTCTGTGACCCTCCTCACTTTGCATGCTGTAAGACTCTTCAGGGGCTCCAGTTGATACACCTTTCTCTTCGTGGGCAGGTGCTTGTTGTAAATCATACTTCCTCTATAGGATGAAGACTTTTTGACAATTGATTGTTTTTTTATGTTTGCCTCAAGCTTATGAGGAATACAGAAGGGTCATGACAGAAAGAGAATTAAAATTACTAAATCAAAATGAAATGTTAAACTTTATGATCCTTTTCCCATATTGCAATAAGCAGAATTAGGACACAATGGCTAACAAAATCAATCAATAAATGAATAATAATAACATCTCACGTTGTCAATTAACCCAATTCTTAGTTTGTCTATTGTTTAAATTCTAGTCAAATTTTGCAAAGTAAATTTTAACAGAATGTCTCCCCTGCAGAAAACGTTTTTAGTTCTTTTAAAGGTACAGATCCCATTTTATGACTAATTTCTGTCAGTTCAGTCAAAAACATTAACTTTTATCTGACTTGGTTATTATTTCAGGTCACCTGACATGATTCATTGGATCCATCAAGCTTTATGGATGAAAATGGCTAAATGTTAACAACATTCAATAAATTTGAATACTAATAAAAAATAATTTATTTCTGTAACTCAATTTACTAAGTGATACATATAAAAGAGATTAATAGCAAAATCTCAAATAATATAGCACATATTTAACACAGATTAATGAAAGTATGTTTTTAAAGGTCCTTTTAATCTAAAGACCAAGACCCACGTGTACCAGAGTTGAGTCTATATCATCATTGCGCTCAATTCCAGCGTGACTTCCTTCCTAGATCTAAGTTTTGAATTTAAAGACAAATTTAACTCGTCAGAAATGTGCTCTTGATGTAACTGATGTTAGAAGAAGTCTAGATTACATGCCAAGCTTTGCACAGGTGTTTTAGCAAACTAAATTATTACCACAACTTTTGCCTTGTGATTTGGCATCTGTTGTTTTCTCCCTGTATTATTATTATTATTTTATTAGCAGCTGCTTAATGATAGTGTTTTGAGTTCAATTTTTTGACATAAAGAAGTACATCATCATCTTCAAAGACAGATGATTCCATCTGTATTACATGAGCTAAATTCCTTTAGATATTTTACTGCAACAGAGCAGAGACCACACAGAGCTGCAGCTCTGGATGTGCAGGTGTTCTTATCTCTAAGATACTGCAGAGCCTTGAAAGCATAAAGGGCCTCTGTCTGCTTAGGGTGAGGGTTAAGCCTATCTTTGACTCGGTTATTATGGGTTTGTTTGCTGTGCATGTAGCCTTTAACAAGAGAAATCAAGGTCTCCAAAGTCTACTGCATTATCATATTCATAAATATTTAACAGGAAAATTTAGTGTTCCCTTCAAACGCTGAGTTGCACAACTCCCAAAATGCATCTTAGATGCACACCATGTTTCCCTTTTGTTTTCTTCAGCCATACCTAATGTCCAAACTGGGTACATTTAGTGTGTAATGCTGACTAAAGTTGATTCAGTATCTAAAGCTATACTGTATGAACGTTAACTGTCAAATACCTCAGTTACAGAAGCAATAAAAAAACTTTCAATTTCTACTTTTGAGTTTAGTTTGTTGGATGAAGAATGCAACAATTAGAATTATAATGATATGGTTACTGTAAAAAAAAAAACAAGAAGGTAAATTACAAAAGAACTAGAGTAAGCATTAAGAATGTTGCAACTAGCATGGAATCAATTGATAAGCTAATAGGGGTAAAGATATAACTCATCTCAGATTTTTATCATCTTAATGTAGTTCATCTTCAAAAGGAGAAAATAAGTTTAGAAAAATATTGATCAAATTATCATATTAACATTTCATCCTGATCCATTGATGTTTGTTCGTTTTCAGTCTTTGGGCATTCATGAAATTACATCTTAAATTATTTTTCATTTTTTATTCCTCTCAGTGAAAGCATGTACTAATTCATTTCTTAGTGTTTGTCAACTTTAAACTTTAATCAACATATTTAAACAATTTTCAAATTTCAGGCAGTATTATCCATGCTGTTGGAGTTGCTAAAGTATCTTTTATCCTTTCTTCTCCTCCAGCAGAGCTTCACACACTTGGAAGAGTCGATGCCAAGTTGCATTAAGTTGTTCTTGTCCTATTCGGTGTCCAGTCATGCTGATTCTATATTTGAATTATCCAGGGATTATTTGAATGTCTGTCTTAGAGCATGTTTTATTCAGCAGGGGGCAGTACAGAACTGTCCTGTAGGTAACATCTGTCAAAGGAGTCTTCCTTCCTTTTTTTAAATTTATTTATTTATTTTTTTACGAAAAGTGTGAACAACACACACATACACATAAGTAGTATCTTAGACAATGGCCTACTTTGTGTTTTTGTGTGAAATGTCATATTTGATGGGGTTTTCTAAGAAAAAGAATCTGAAATGGTACTGGTGCACCAGTCCCAGTGCATGCCCAGTTCAAGTCCGCATCACGTCACATCACATCACATCACATCACATCACATCACACTCACACTCTCATGAATAATGCTGGGCGCTTCTCTCCTTGATCTCTCCTTGATTGATTTTAAATGAGCTTTTTTAGAGTCACTGAAGGATTTGAGGACCTCTTGTAGCAAACAGTGAACAAGGTGAGAATGTTAAGACCTTCATCTGCTTTTATAGTTTCATCAAAGCTCAACAAGACATTTTGCTATTTATTCCTACCAAGATTAAAGTGAGCTGCAATGCGACTTTAAAGTTTCAATGGAAAAATGAGAACATAATTTTATATGCATACATTAATTGTTTGATTATTTTAAATGGTAAAACATGAAGATAACAGAAAATTGAACATGAAGATCTAACATAAAACCAGAGTCAAAGTATATGTCATAAAAGGTAGGAGGACCAAGAGTTTTAATTAACAGAAGTGCAGTTTATCTGGAGCATAAGAATTTTAGTTTTTCTTCTTCTAAGCTAGAGAAATGTAATAGCCATCATCTATTTAGATTATCCATAAAAATGCGATTTACACACATTATGAAATTTAAAAGATATACAGCATGTACCTTATTATAGCTTGTAGAACAGTGATTGGCAATGTCTCAAAATGGAATGTAAACTAGTAGATACAATGACCTTAAATCAGAACCCTGAGGCTTACCATAATTTTAAGCTGACATAGAACAGTATACTTTGATATATATGAAGAAAAACAATTTAAATCAAATCCTGATACATTGATCTGATACCTCCCTATCCAGAAAGAGGTGATGATCAACAGATTCAAAAGATGAGGTCAGATTCTGCATAGTGTCAGCAAATCAAATCAAAGTCTGCATATGGTCACAACATAGCAGAGATCTAATATTTTAGTAAGTCTACCATACAATGAATTGCAATATATAAATGTTAGAACTCAGCAAAATTAGTTCTCTCTTTTTTTGGAATTCATATGCTTAAAAATATCAATAAAATCATGTGGGATTATTGCTCCCACTGGTAGAAACAGTGAAGACTGAAGACTGCATTTTTCATAAACAAGCTTTCTTACGTCGTCAGCCAAACTGGAAGTTTTCCCCTCTGCACTTTTTTGTGTTTGGGATTTCTTCCTCTAATGCATCACTTTTTCTAATGATGTCTTTTAAATGCTGCAGCTGCAGCAGGGACTTGTTTACATTTCATTTATCCAGCTGTCCACAGTAATCACTGCATCTCAAGGTGATGTTGGTGTTGATGCTTCAGTGACCAAAATCACTCTTGAGACAATTTTATGAAGCTGGAGCCACAGTGCTAGGTGTGATTTTGACTCTGTTGTGATGACCTGTCAACACGTCTGTCAGGACAGAGTACTGAGCCTTGAAAAATTGTTTTCTGTCACTTTTAATCTTTTCATTTTTAGTGACATGCATTGCATTTACTTTTTGTTTAGCAATTTTCATAATACCATATTGGGTACTTATATTAAGAATCTATGCAAATGCAGTGGTGGTATTCTTAGTAGAATTCATTACAGTGTTTGCAGATACTCCCCTAATTTGCATGATGATGTCTCAGCTGTGTCAAGTCTTGAAAAGAATCTACCATTGACCTTCCTCTGTCCTTTCATTTGCATTTCCTTTTCATTACAAAAGTGAATTTATTAAGTGAAAATCAATAATAGATCAAAGCTCTACCTTTCTAGAAAGAAGCTGGGGAAAATGATTTACATTAAATTAAAAACCCTTGTAAATAATGTATGCGGACAACATATTGTGCTAATCATTAATTTATGATATATTGTGCTAATCATAAATACGTTTATGATATATCTTCAATATCCATTGTTCACAATTTGCTTCTGTGTTACTACTACGGTTATGTGTATAATCTGCAAATGATTTTTAATTGTTTTCATTCACATCAACAATTTTTTTAATAACCCTGGTTTGAGCTGTTTATTTTTATTGTTTTCTGTAAGTTATTGCCGAGATATTTACTAAATATGCCTAATCTTTTTAACTCTTCTGCTCTGTTTCTTATTTAGTTCCAAATAATCCAAATATACACAAAATTATGCTCATAGGTTTCCATGAAGAGTATTTATTCCAGGAATATTAAAATATTTTTTTTAATGATTACATTTTTGTCTTAAAGAGTTATTTCAGTTAGGATTGATTATTTCAATTTGCTAAATGCCAGAACAACAAGAGAGAAGGTATTTATTTTAAACATCTATTAAATCAAATAGTTTACATGCATTTCCTCAGTATTTAGTGAAATTGTCTTATAAAATAAATAATGGCTTGATCTTCTATGGTACTTTATTATATCCAGAGCCCCAAACGCTTCACATTGCATTTGGTTATTCACTGGTGTTTATTTTAATAAAGACTGGCAATGCTACCCCTTTCTTTTCAGGGGAAGCTTTGTCATGCTGACTATTTATCATATTAAAGCAACTTTCAGAAAAAAATAACATTTGCAGCATATTGTAGCTTGACCAGAACATGAACAACTTTATACATTAATTGTTTGCCTCACTGATTGTTAACCTACTATTTTTTTATTTCCTGTTGTGACTAGCTATTTTGCATGTAAACAGAAGCATTCCATAAAACTTGAGTTTGGAAGAAGTTGGAAATTTGAATGAGTATATGGGGGGAAGAGCAGATGGGGGATAAATATAAGCAGCAACTTTGGTAGCAAGGAAAACATTTTTATGAGGGTGGATTTGAAAATCAGACAGGGACTATACTGGCACAAATAAAAGGACATCTGAAGCCCTGAAAACACTCCACCTCAAGAATAAACCACCATTTCTAAACAAGCTAGCAAGGTCCAGAGGGAAGAATTGGATTAAAAAAACAACACAGTGTGATGACACAAAAGAATGCACAAGAAGACATGGAAAGATCTGCAACAAACGGCAAGAGGGAAAATAAATGTAATGAAATGACATTACTTACTGATTTGACAACATGAGGTTGGGGTGGTATAATTATTTAATTGCTTTCAAGGGAGATTGGATATGGTTTAATGTATAGGTTTCTGTATTATTGTCTTGTTACACATGGACTGACCATACAATCATTATTTTCTTTTCTGACAGAATGTTGGCCTGAAATCTGCTGCAAATCCTTAGGCTAACATTTGGCCATCTTCCTCCTGTTATGGAATGTATGAGTTAGAAGTCAGAGCCACTCACCTGGGATCGCCAAAAAAAACAAACTCCTCACCTTCCATGCTTATCACAAAGACATGATGTGATTCTGACACAGCAGAAAGTGTGGAATTGTGATTTTGACACAAAAGAAAGTGTGATCTTCAGGGCAGAGGTGTTATTACAGTGAAAAAGAGTCCAAAGGTATTTCAGAATTTTTATTGATTAAACATTTGTGTTTTTATTCTTTTGACCCACTAAAAAAGTATGGTCTTCATTTTTCAACAATTTACATTCTCTTTATTCATGAAAGTTTTTTTTTTTTACCTCTTTTTCATCAGTTGGTAGATACTCATCAATCACTGAGAGGTTACCCTGCAGACAGGAGAGAATGTAAGTAATGACAGTAATTTTACTCTTTTTCTGTCATTCTTCCAAGCACCAAAAGCTTCTGGACAGAGTTCAACAGTTCAGGAACAAAGCTAACATTTACACTAACTTCCCTAAATGCTGCTGGTGTCACACCCTGAGTTAAAAAATGGGGCATCCAGAAACGTCAGAGATAATGCTTTTGGTGCTCCTTGTTACCTTTTGTTGACCTTTTTGTTTTAAGGAAATCAGTTGTCATGCTTTTCACAGGACACAAAAGGTTATAATGAATGCATACATTTAGTTTTTTAAAAGAACTGCCAGGCATGAAATAAATCAATAAAAAACAAACAAAAAAACTGTACAATATCAATATTATAAACATGACTCAATAACAGTTACCTACAAGGTCTTTATTAATGGAAACTGTAAGATCAATAAAAAAACCTAAAACATTTCCCTCTGAGGGATGATTTCAGAATGTAATTTGGTTGAAAAATGTAATTGAATTGGATTACATTAAATCAAATATAGAAATGTGTGTTGGAATTTGGTTGCTAGCAGGGTTTACTCCCTGTTTCTTTGTATTAGTATTGTT
This sequence comes from Xiphophorus couchianus, assembly GCF_001444195.1. NCBI lineage: Eukaryota > Metazoa > Chordata > Actinopteri > Cyprinodontiformes > Poeciliidae > Xiphophorus > Xiphophorus couchianus. Next base: position 21,761,400 of record NC_040240.1, read on the forward strand.
ATTATGGTTTATGCTACTGTTTACAAGCTTACCTGAGGGACATTTGTTAGCCAAAGACAAGAATGATGGGACTCGTCATGCACAATTTAGTCCATACTGCCACCTTCTGGTAGTACAGCATAGCCAATTTTATTTGTTACAAATTAAATACTAAAAGGTTATTTAATTGAACAAGATTACATGAATGTATGTTAATCTTTAGCATTTAAGTATATTGTCATCATGTTTGAGGACAATGTCTGTGACAATGAAGAGCATTTCATTGTTTTTCACATTTTCAACACAACATGTGAAAGAAAAAGAATTTAAAGACACAATGTTTTTAAATAAAAACTAATAATTTAAACAATTGGGTTTAAAAGAGATTTCTATTTACTTTAAAATGTGCAAATATTTATTTTTATATATAAAATATATAATTTTTTAGGGAAAAAAGAAAAGATATTCATGTAGAATAATAATATTGATGAAGAAAATGTATTATCTTACACTTTTCAAAACTAATTCTTTGCATTGTCTCTATGATAAAAGACAAAAGGGGAATAAAGACATTCACTGAGTCTGTGGCATCAAATCCTTGTAAAGCATCCATATTAATGCAGAAAAAGTGTCACAAAACAAAAAAACTACATAATAAAAACAGATATAAAGGTATACAATGTAAATGGAATAGTAGACTGTACAAAAATACTTTAAAACTAATCGTGAATCACAATCTTTATTTTTGTTAAGTTGTTTATGTGCCTCACACTTCAACTACACACTTCCTATTTCCTTTCTGGGAATCAGAATGTTGTGGATGGAAAGACAAACACAATCAGGGGAGGCCGTAGAGGGGTGTTTTTTTTTTGTGGCCAGACATGTTTTTGTGTGAGCAGGTCAGTGGAAATGTTCCTTCTGTTGATACTGGGTTTGTGAACAGACAGGCAGTAAAGTGGCAGAGTTTAAAGTCCAAGTAACCTCAGAAAAGGAAAGAGAACAGCACGATTAATTCCAGAATATTTTTTCAATATATCCTCCCATGGACACTGAGGTTAGCATTTAATAGGTAGAAATTATGATGAACCAAATTAAATCAGGTTTAAAAACTATTTAGGTCAAATGACACATCAGATAGATCCTGACTTAAACTCGAAGACACTCAAATGATAACTGCAACCATAAATGCTGTGCTGTGTGTTGGCTCAGATGGGTTGTCTAACAGTTGCAAGGAGGTGAAATAGGCTTATAAGGCACACATGCTGGTATGTTGAAAAGGGAAACACAAGATAGGTGGAATTATTTCTGAATTTTTCCTAACAACCCAATGTGACTTTGTAGGACACGTTTTAAGGCACTTTACAAGCTTTTAAATAACCAATTTTCAATTGGAGCAGTTCTAGTTTTAAAACAATACATTTTTGCTGAGGCATGCATACTGTATATATTTTCACCTATTGTTCACATTTTTGTCAGACACAGATGTCTTTTTTGTCAAAATTGAGGTGCTTATTATGTTTTTATGTTTTCATGATATAAAGCACTTTGATCTGCCTCGTAGCTGAAATGTGTTATACAATTAAACTTGATTGATTTTTTTAAAAACATTTTCAACCCATTTAAAGACATATGAGCTATTTATTGTTTCAGATATTCCAATAACCTTTTAGCTGCCAGTGAAATACAATGCATTTCATTCTTCTGCAGAACCCGTTCCAACAATTTTAAGGCTTGAATTTAAACATTGTACCAATTCTTAATGCCATAAATGACAATAATTGAACTCTTGGACTAAATCATCAGGTTGTTGGTGAATTGGCCGATGTATTCATCTAAGACTGAATTTTCTAATTTTCATAACACAAGATCCCATGCGTCTTTGTTAAAATACTGCGCTACAAAGTTGATTCAAACCTGTAATCTAAAAAGAACCTATCCTGCCTCTCAACACATGGTAACTATTCTCTAGTTTGATTCTTGAGTAAATTGCATTTCTTCTTCTCCCCAGTGGTCTCTTTCCTCCATCACCTCCATCACTACAGTTCTGGGTCCAGTGAGGATCAGGTGGCTGACTGTCCTGTAGTCCAGATCGAGAACATTGAGACCATTCACAGAGACCACAAACTGTCGTACCTGTAAATATGGAAGGTATTCAAACTTTATTTAGCTGCAAAAAAGAAGAAACTGGTTGATTTATGGTTTATTTAAGATAAAATTTCTTTTGAATAATTGTTTTTGTCTACCTTCATCCCAGCAGCAGCAGCTGGACCAAATGGCTCCACAGCCTGAATGTAGCATGGCTGCTTTCCTCTAACCACAAACCCCCATCCCACTGCATCACCCACAATCTGTAGAGAACCACAGAAATCACAATTTATAGAACTGAAATCTGTGCATATGTAAAGGTGAAAAATGTACATCAGCCTGCAACACTCTTTTCACTTATTAAAAAACACACTTTGGTCAATGGTGTCAAATTTTATTAAAAAAAAAAGAAGAAAAATATATTTCTTGTAATAGCCAAAGAAAGGTTAAAAATAATATATCTTCTCTATTCATGTTAATGGAAAAGGCTTTTAATTTAGGCAAATGTAAAACATACTGTGAATGTTTTCTTAATGTAGGGGCCGCCTGGTGTTTGCAGTTCCTCTGTGCTCACTGGTCTTCTCAGGACTAAATACGAGGGAGAGATAGAAATAGAGGAAAAAGAGGGAGAAAAGGACAAAAAAAAGAAAAACTGTTGTTTTTAGTTTTCAACAAGATAATTCTAAAGGAGAAAAAAAATGATGAGGTTATTTTGGATGTTGTGGACTTACTCTACTTTAAACCTAGATAATCTGAATTCAATGATAGATCATCAATGTCAAATTACCCTGTTGCTTCATTTGTTGTCATTTGTTTTTGCAAATGACAACAAAGGAATGTTGTTAGGCTAGTGGCATGTACATCAGCCCTAACAAAATATGGCAGTTGCCTTAAAGATACTTCAAATAATACCTGATTTAGGGTTGGAGAGTGTGAGGGAAGAGAAAGAACTGCGGTCACCAACTGTTCTTCTGGTGTAAATGCTTCCATCGCTGCTGCTTCTTAGCCTGGGTCTTGCTGGACCAACACAGCTCCCACTCTTAGTGGCTTTTTCATTCTTAGAAGTACTGTCTAAAAGGAGACAGATATGCACATCATGGAGAACTTGCTGATACACATAAACGTATAGATTTTTTTTTCGATCATTGACTCAGTCATTTGTTGGCCTAAATGTGGTTTTTCTCCTGACTCAATTCAAGTAGTTTTGATTTCAAGACTTTGTTGTTTTGGTTGGTTTTTCAGTTAGTTTTACTTTAAACCAAAATGATGTAGTAACAAAATCTTACTAAGATGTAATGTAATGGTATTTGGACTTCCTGGAGCTTGCTGGAATTTGGCTTTGCCATAATGGACCAAGTATTCATGCTTGAAATTTTGAGTTCTCTTTCCAGAACTTACCAGTTACTTTTGGAAATTTACAATTATCTTTCTTGAAAATTTGAAGGAATTTGCAGGTTACTTTTCCCGATCATATGAGGTATTTAGAACTCCTTTTCTGAACCTGGTAGATACTCTCAGGAACTAAGATATACATTTCTCCAACTTCATGGAGCTTACTGGTGAATTTTACAGTACTTTCCATGTACTTCCCAAGAACCGTGGAGGTTACTTTTCTAGAATGACCAAGTACTTTACCTGAACTTGCAAGTGATTTTCCCAGAACTATGCTTGATTTTACAACTACCCAGTTACTTTCTTGTAACCTTCATTGTACTTATTAGTCATAAGTCACAAATGCTTTCACTTTCACTTTAGCACATATAAATTTTGTGGATCAGCAATAAGTTTGACTCCTATACAGAAAGGGAAGGTTCTAGAAAGTACACATTAAGTTTTAGAAAGTGATCTATAATTCTAGTAAAAGCACCAAGTAAGTTTATTTTAGTGAGTTTCTGAAAACAACCAATAATTTCCACAAAGGTTCTAGGTAAAGTACACAGTGTCTTCTGGGAAGCACCTAGAAAGTATCAGAAAGTAACAACTTTCCAAAGGTTCAACCTAGTTGTAAACCAAGGTGCAATCAGTTGGATTAAAGTGTGTTTGCGTTGACCCAGTTCTGTGTAAATCTACTTATTCTAGCGTCTATAATTCTGTTTCATTCCACCTTGACAAGGAGGGAGTTCTTTTGAATCATAGAGATATGAAAGACAAATATTGGCCATGATGTTGACGTCTGCAGGGATGAAGAAACATGTTCAATTATTCTGTTGGTTGCTTTGATACGAGGGACAGGTTGTGCTCTTATAGTTTCCAAAAGATAGTATATTCCTGTTTTCCTACTTAATTTGCTGCTATAGATTCATAAGCCTTGGCTTTAAACATGAAACTAATATTAATAAGTCGGTGCTAAAAACCATTTGTGCCACAACTTTTAGTTTGGCTAATATGTCCTATGACTTTCTTTTTTGACATTCTATATTTAATGCACTCGATATACGTTGGTGTTTCATCAAAGTAACATTTACGTATTTAAAATTTGTAGAATGAGCTTTTGTGCCTAGTAAATGTAAAAGTATATTTTTTTATGCATGTGTATAATTTTACTGTATTCGCTGGTTTGCAACACATTAATTAGAATCAGAAATTTTTTGTACAAAAATGACATCAAGCACATCAATGATTAACCGAGTGATGGTGATAAAAACATATTCATCTTCTTCCCTCTCTCTTCCTTCCCTTATTGAAAAGTGACACCATGATGTGTCAGGCAGATATATGACTATATAATAATGTAGTTTGTTTAATGCTTGCTAAATAACTAGGTGGTGTCAAGCCTATTACTCCAGCCACATTTTCTGTGAGTGATACAGTGATATGCAGGTTGCTGTCTCATAAGCATGTTTGAGTTGCAGGGGGAATGTTTGCTTTCTTTTTGTATGCGAGTTCTCACATAGCTGTTTTAGTTTGTTTTTTGCTATTTATTGATTTATTTATTTCTGGCTTTTTTTTTTAACATGAACCGAAGTAAGTCTTAAAATTTGTAGAATTACTTTACATTACAATGCTTTTGTCATTTGGTTTGTCTGTTGATATGTTTTAGTTGTCAATATTTTAATAAAGTCAGCTTATTTTACTTAAATAATATAATTTCAACATTAATATTTCTCCATGTTTTTCTAACTGTTTTATTCTATTACACATATTTTGAAATAATTCACACATGTTGAACTATTTTTGCTTTTAGCATCTAGGAGAAATAAAAGTTTGCATTTGCAAATTATAAACAGTTCTTACCTGCTGTACGAGGACCCATTTCTTTTCAGATGTTCATCAAACTGATAAATAAAAGGGTAACTATTGATACATGTGGAGAACCAGGTGCTCTAACAATTCTTCTACACATACAAAAACTCTAATGGAACAATTAATTGTTTTTATAAAGAAATCCTCTTCAAGCGCTCACCAACAACGTATCCCTAACCAAGCCTGTACTTTAAATGCTCTTTGTGTTTTCAGTTCTAAAAACACAGCTGGTGAAGCGGTAGGAAAATGCTTCAGAGTGAGCTAAATATTAAACCCCAGAGCAAACAAGTCAGCCGTCAGCAGGGGGTGCGAGGTGGGAGGAGACACCGCCAATGTAGGGTTTTTACTAATTACACGGACATTTACAATCTTGAAATTTTACCACATCATTTTTTCATTTGAAGCTTAGAATGCTGTAGCTAATGTTCAGTTTTTTATGACATTACAGATGATTTAAATAAACGAATCAAGAACATTGTGCAATACTGTAATTACTTAAGTAACAGAAAATGATGGTTGATAATATAATCACCACGAAAACATTATTACAAAATTATTTACTCTACCAGATTAAAACATTGTAAATCAGTTTAAAGGAAAATAAAAACATATTTCTTGACCAAAATGGGGTTTTTCAGGAGTTGTTGATTTTCATTATTATATTAATTATATGGGCAAAACCGGTAAAAAGGCACAAAAATATCATCTGTTTATCCAAATTTTAGTGTTTTTCTTCAGTAATTAGCTCTTTTTCTGAAAGATGACGGGGTGAAGGGGACCCATTTAACTTTTGCTCCACAGATTCCTGCAAGCTGGTTGGGAATTTATTTGATACACTGGTTAGTTTTAGCATATAACTAACAAAGAGCAACACTGCATGTATTCCTGAAGCGATGTACCAGACAGGCTGCAGCTTGGTTGCCATGCAGAGCGTGGGAGGGTGCAGGTAGAGAGGGAATAAAGTAAAATTATTCAAGCTCCAATGGATCAGACAGATACAGGACAATACCAAGCTTAGGAAACCACACCAGCTGAAAAGCACAAGATTGGCTGCATCATGGGGAAACAACATATGTTGAAATACTGATGACTCCAAGCGTACCATGGGATTAGTGGCTCATAGGAAACAAGGTCAGTTTGGCCATCTTACAGATCTGATGTCAAACCCAGAGAAATGTTGCGGGTAGAGCAGAAAAAGTGCATGGGGAAAAAGGTGGCCTTCAAAACTAAATTAGTTGCATAAATGCTGTAGGAAGGAATGGGCCAAAATTTGTATCAATCTATTTTGAAAAAAATAATGAAATCCAAATGTTTGACCCAAGTTGCATCATTTAAGGAAATCCTACCAAATGCTAAAGAAATTTATGCCAACTTCAAATTGAAAAGAAACTCATAAAAGTTTGTTTGATCTATACAAGCCTTTGATGTTGGAATGAAAAGTGACAAGCAACTAATAAATAACTTCCATTGCTGTTATCCCTTTCAACTTTCAGCTGAGTCAATTCGACAACGTGGCCGAGAATGACATCAATGAGGAAACATGCTGCTGCGATCACCACCTTCAACAACAACATGCTGCAGACAGAATAAACATGCTTCTGATAACTCTGCATTCTATTCTGTCTACATGAGGAACATACTTTACTCTTTAGGTCAATCAGTGTTGCTATTTCATTAACTGATCATGAGTTAAACAGCATGACTCAAGATAACACAGATATAGCAATTCACAACAAAACGGGAGAGAATCTTTCCAAACTCGAGACATCATGAAGGTGAAAGGATTATGTAACACCAAGACCAAGATTATGTGAGTTAGTAATTAAAGTTTGCTCAAGTGCAAATATAAAATTCTATATATTCTCAGGAACAACAAAAATGCATTAAATCTTATTGAGTAGACTGAGTATGTGCAACAGTCTAATTATATTCTCAGATGAACTGAGGAAAGTCTAAAAAAGACTGGATATGTCTGTGTTGTGCAGAATTACATATCTTTTGCTTGATTGAGCAATTCCTCAACTTCAAGTTATTGTCTTCTTTGTTTTCAGTGACTCAGCTTTTTGTTTTCAGAAGAAGAAATCAATAATTATTGCTGTTCCAAAAACTATCTGAAGTATTGAAATTTCTTGAAGTTCTAAATTATTTTTGAGGATTGTGAACTTTTTTAACCTCAGATTTCTAATTTTTTCATCCTGCCATCCTTCCATCCTACCTAATCCTTGCAGGGTCATCAGGCAACAGGTGCCTAACTTCAGCGTTCACTGGGCAAGAGGCTGGATACACCCTGGATAGTTTGTGTCCATGATAGGGTGACACAAAGACAAGACAAAAAACCATGAAAAGGCAAATATCTAAGGTCATTCTAATGTGACGAATTAACTTAAAAGTCATGTTATTGAACTGAAGATGTCAGAGCCCCCAGAAGGAACCCACTCATGCAAAAAGCGATTATGCAAATTATAAGATCCTAAGCTGGGATTCAATCCCAGGAACTTGCAAGACAACAGTGCTAATGTCTGTACCACCATGAAGTCCATGCTTTTATCTGCTGTAAGACAGTTCATTCATGTCCATTAAGCAAATGCAAGCAGATCATTTACTATGATTTTTTTCGCCCTTCATGGTATGCCAGTATTGTGAAAAGCCTCATAATCTAACCTGCAATGTCTAAATAAGTTCTTAAAGATCTGGAACACAATGACCTCAGACCTGGAACTGGATGAAAAATTTAACACAGCTTAGCTTTATTTGCTTTGTCAGAAACTCCAGAAGACACAGGTGCAATCACCTGGATCAATGACTATCTGACAGAGATTTTGTCAATTTGTGAGACTGAAGGTTTTTGAGGCTAATCAAGCTGTTCTGGAGCACAAGAGCACCACAATGGGATGTACTTTCACCATTGTTTTTTCCCCACTTTGTACACCTCAGACTTCCACAGCAAGAAAGCACCATCATCTGATGGGGACACAGCATCAGAACCAGGGACATAAAGACCAAACAACCTGATAAAAAAGGCTGGTTCTGTTATAGGGACTACTTTTATTTAGGGAGAACAGTGCAAAGAAGGATGCTTCAGAAAATAAAGAACATTACAAACAATCCCGAGCATCCTCTTCATTAGACAGTCAGTGTTTTTAGCCAGAAGTCTTTTCAGGTCTTTAAGACACAACTCTACGGGACATCCTTCCTCCCGTACAGCCATCAGCCTCTACATAAACTCTTTGAAGAGTGGATACTATGGATAATATGATGTTCAGCAATATTTAATTTCCCTTTAGGATTAATAAAGTATTTTTGAGTTAGACTGAATAGAACAAATGCAAAGAATAAAATGCTTTCGGCAAACTAGAACAAATCCAAGAACTGTGCCCACTGCACAGGTAGACTGTTGTAGAATTCAAAGTACACAGAAGAGACAAATCTGAACTTTCTGGTACAAAAGATATGTAATGTATAGCTAAAGTTTTCTGTTGGAGCTGGGTTTAAAATGCTGAATATCTTATCTTTTACAAACCAGTCTGAAAAGAATGGAATAGTTCCCCTTTTCTAATTGGTTACAAAAATTTCAATTTAATAGCAAGTGCTGTGAAACAAATGCCTAATGTAAATGTTTGTCCTCAAAAATCTATTCTGGGGACATTCTGTGACACCTCCCACCAGGACTGCCCTCATAAAGTTAAAAGCTTGGTGATCTCTAGCTGCTGTGCTCCATTGATTTCATAGATCAATAAGCTCATTGAGTTCAGGGTACACCACAATTGATGTACAGAGTGTTAGACAGACTTAACGTGTTGTTTCATCATTGATTGATTGTGTTGATTTAAATGTAAATTGCACTTTTCTCTGTAGAAATTTCTGACTCTTAGAAAGGTCATGCATAAACAAAGACGCCTTATCATTTTTCTGGTGTTTGCACATGCAGATGGAAAGCTGCAGGTGTTTTTTTTCTTTCCCACAGAGATTTTGCAAATATTGCAAACTCTTTGGTAGGATTATACTAATAATGTTTAGTCTGTGCAGAGACAACTGGTTTATAGCGGAAGATATACGAATGGTACAATTTTGAGGTATTCCGCGGAAACTTTAATATCTTTTGATAATGCCTGAAATAAAGACCTCTGCTAATCAGGGAAAACAAGACAAAAGCAAATATCACATTTTCAAGAAAATTATTTTTTCCAGTTTAAATAGATAAAACTGCTATTAAGTGGAGAATATGAATATATATTAATGCATAAGTGAGCATCGCACTGAAGCGTTGATGATCTCTTATCTGCCATTTGCCTTAAGCTTGCATTAATCTGATTTTATACTGCCATCTGCTGGATGAAATCTCTCAGTTATGGTAAGACTTGTACATTTAAATTTGATTAGTTGTCTGTTTCGTGAAAGCTTATAAATCTTTTTAGGAATTAAAGTGAAAAATGTATTCACTTACCAATTTAATGTATCTTTTTTTTCAATTTGAAGGCTGTCATTAAAAGCCGCACTGCAGATAAATTGGAAATAAAAAGCATTTCAAACAACAACGGAAATAAAAATCAAAATACTTTTAAGAAATTTTATAAGCTGATTAAACAGCTTGTGTATTAAATAATTTGTTATAATAGTTTTAAACATGATACATTTTTGGGAATGCATGGCTTGGCACAAAAAAATTATAATTGCATTTCTTTAATAAAGAGAAAGAAAATAGGCTAAAACATCAGAAACAAAACATGATGAAACAAAGAGAACTGAAGACTTCAATGAAAGTGGCATGCAAGTAAAACTTTCTGGAGTGCAAAAAGCTTTATTCAGTAATTTGGTTTTCCAATAAGGGGTACAAGTGGGTTAGCAATGGAACAGTTGCATTTACTTTTCCTGTAAAATTACAGCAGTGCGTAATTTTTCTGCAATCTAACAGAAAGTCAGTCAGATTGGTTGAAGAGTTTCTGTTTTAAAATTTTGCTAAGAATTTTCAATTGGATTTGTGTTATGACCATTTTGTCACATGAACCTGTATGTTAAGGGCTTTTATCCTGCAGGAAGGCGGACCTCCTCCTCAGTATCAAGCCAGTTCCAGCCTCTAACAGATGTTCTTCCAGGTCTGGCCTCACTCTGCTCTCTTGCATTCTGTGTAATTGCTCTCACCTGATTATGGTGTAAGTATCAATCTCTTCAGTTAAATACTCGTCAGTCCCTTGCAAGATCCTCCCAGTTTCAAACTTGGTTTGTTTCTGTTTCCAGCTCAGCATGATTCTCTGCTGACTGTTTCATGTTTCTCAGCAGTTCTTACTGCTTTGTGTTTCACCCCCATGTTTTCATGTTGTTTTGTTAACATATACAACCTTGACATGATCCTACTGCCCTCCTTCCTGTGTCAGAGTCCTTCCACATGCAGTTCTCACTTTATTTTTATAAAGAACAATTAGAGAAAATGTGCTAACATTCTACATTTTTGTTAATGTGATCTAAATTTCAGCCCTATTTCATTTGAACATGTGAACATTTAAATGCATATTTCTAGGTTTGTGAGAGTATTTGTTTGTGTTCAAATATAGTAAAGCAGATAATAAAGTATTTTGTTCCTGAACTACAACACACAAATCTCAGTTGAATGTTTTTATGGATCATCCAGTAATACACTTTTTGGTAAGCTTACAATTTAATTTTTCAGCAAATTCAGACATTTGCATTTTTATTTATTTGTTTATTTTTGAAACAATAATTTTTTAATGAGTTGCAGATTTTTTTTGTTGATCTTTCAACATGCAGGCAGCTCAATGTCTATGTAGACATGCACATAAAAATAAACAGTCATGTACCAGAACACAAATCGATACATGGCAGCTTCATGAACTACTGTGCCACTGTGTTGTAATTTAACAGTATGAAGTCCAAAGTTACAATTAGCTGAATATATCGATGTTTCCTGTAAGAAGAGCTAATAGCTCAGCATCTCTTTCTGCTGAGTCGCTTCTGATTCGCTCCAAATACTATTTGACAAAGCTGAAAAAAGTAAAGCAACACTTTTATTTATCGTTCCAGGAAATTTTGTTTGAGAAACTCCCTGATTTTAAAGGTGCTTCAAATGACTCAACTTGGTTTAGTTAGATGATTCACTTTTACTCCCATGTGTGGGAGCTGTTTTTGTGTTTGCTTTATTCAATCACAAATCTCTGGAAAAAGTAGTTACTAAGTTTAATCTTGTTTATTTTGTTTTAGTTCTCATATAAATGTGTTTAAATGAACTATAATTAAACATACCTTCCATAAAAAATCTGCACAAAGCAGTAATAAACGTTTGTGTCCTTTGTAGGAGAAAAAATAATATAATAATATAATATGTAACCATGTTACATGCAACATAGGAAATGTTAAAATGCTTAATGCTTGTTTCTTTTGCATAATTTTTGTCTTAGATAACCATCAAACTGTAGTGGTGTGTAGAATATTCCAAACGGTTGCAGAGAGTGCATTTGACATATTTATGTTTTTATTTTGGATTTCTGAATGGGTATATTTCTGTATTTGTCACATAGAGCTATTTCACATAAAAAAATATGTGAAATAGTATATTAAGTGTATATCTATAATATACAATGTACTGCGTGTAGTGAATTTTTGTACCATAACAGAATTCTTTGACTTGCATAACAAAATCTTAATGTTGTTTACTCTGAATCACACTCTGAATCATATACAGTGTCTGCTTAAAAAGCTAAGCTGCACAGTGATTCATTTTTATACATGGCCACAGTAAACAAAGCATAAGCAGTACACAAAGTTTTTTTGTGACACAACTCAGGTTTTGTTAAAACTCCAAATGTATTAAGATAATGCAATAAATAAATATAAAAAAGATTAACCCAAAGAGTGTGATTGTTTTCACCAGTCTGTTGATGTACCTGTTCAAGACTCACTGACAATGTCTTCAACATGGTCACAGTCCAGGTGCATTGAAACTTGAGCTGCAGACTTCCTTCCTCCTGGGATTATTTACTAAACATGCCCTCAGGTCATACGAGCATGCTGGCCAATAAGCTTGTTGATTGTAATCTGTGCTGGGGGGATGCTGGTGTGTAGATTATTGTGCTTTGGCATCAATTTTCAAATCAAAGCCACAGCCTCAGAGGCAGCCTTTTTGAGCTAATGTATAAAAGTCTTTGTGTGTTTGAGAATTCCTTTGGCTTGCCTCTGTACGCGTTCATGCCCATGCATATGTGACCGTTTAGGCATGTGTGTGGTCTTCGTAATATGAGGATTGTCTTCCCCCTGTGGTGATGGATGTACAGATCACTTTCAAAGAGCAGAGATTTGCTCCCCCCAGTGAACAAATCGTTCCCAGCAGAGAGCTGCTGGGAACGATTGCAGAAGAGCTGCTGCTTTCACTGATGCTTTTCCATCAGTGAAAGCAGAGCTTTTCAAACACATCAAAAGCCCTCATGTGTTTTTAAAGCCGTGCTGAGAATAGAAGTGTAATGCAAAGACTCTCTATATGCTTTATTCCCAGAAATCAAAAAGCAGGTAAATTTCCAATGTATGATGATTATCTTTGAAAAAGACATCTTTGCAACCAACTATTGGTAAAAGAAACCTTGTAAAACAAAATATTTCAATAAAAGCAGTTGACACATTACTTGAAGGCAAAAATAAAAAGATGTTTACTTCTCTGTCAAAGTGCATGCTATTTAATCCCTGTAGCCTATATATATCTGTCTCTGAAGTCAATTAAATTGTTTTTGCCCTGATTTGACTTATTCATATTTTCCTTTTCTAATAAAGGATGTTGACGTCAATGAAAAAACCACTGATGTTGAAATCAGCGCACATGAGGCTTCTGTTAGTCTCCTGTGTCCTTGCAGTTAGGAAATTTTGTTCTCTGTTTGTTCCCTAAATGTTACTATTTCTGTAAGAAAATCTGCTATTTGTTGTATAAAATACAGGGTCTTGTGAAGAAAATATAAAATACATTTTTATTGAACAGAAATATCATGTTATTAGACCTAAAATAAAACATAAAACCTGACTATATAAAATGCACAGCCTAACTTAGGTTTCACACTGTCCACATTCAGCTTGCTAAAATGTGGGTTAAATGAACCAACATTGCATCCATGGTTAATAACTGTGGATTTGGTATCTAATGTTTATTTTAGGGTTCAGTTTGGAGTACTATTAAAAACTGAGAACTGTGTATCTCAACTGGGGTAACGACTGATCTCTGGAAAGATTTGCAACTGACACCAATATTTTGCTAAGAAAAAAAAAAGTTCTGGTTGCTTGACTTTGATTTTGTTACACAGTTCCTCAAATCCGTGTTGCCATTGTACATACAAGCTCAGATATGCACTGGTATTTTGTTAAATGTTGCCTTGCAGGTTGTTTGTTGATCACATGAGTGATTGTATCCACAATCAAGCTTTTGTTTTTGTTACAAAGGGTTTAGACTGAAATAAGGAAAGTGATTAGTCTGACCATCTCCCCTGCTTGACATACTTTTTATATCTGTATGACTGTGGCAACAGAGGTAGGAGTTTGTCCTGTAACTGGTATGTTGCTGAGTTGGATCCCTGCTCTGTCTGTCACATGCCTTGCCTTTTGGTGGCGGTCACCTTGAGTGAGGCATGGCAGCCTCACTTCTCTTAAGACTGTCCCGAAGCGGCTGTGGCTTCAATGTAGTTTATACCATTAGCATGTGAATGTGTGAATGACTGAATGTAGTGTGAAGCACATTGGAGTCCACTGGCCTAGATAAAGCGCTGTACACAGGTCATTTATTATTACCTCAACAAAAGTCTAAACATTTGGGAATTTTAGTTGGATGCATTGCATGGCATCAGATATGTTGGTGTAAATATAAACTCAATTTGTGGTTTTGTTCAATTTTCTTTGGAACGTTACAGTGCACTACAGTTTTATGATTTTGTCATAAAACTCTTTCTCCATCAAATGGCCTGTACTTGTTGATCTTATTGTTTTGCTCTAATGATGTTACTAAAATTGTGCAAAAGGTCAAAAATTCGTTCTTTTTCCATTATTTCAGCCTGAAAGCAATCGAAGGGAGATTACACAAACCGTCCCTTTCCCTGTGAGCGCCTCTCTTTCCCCCTCTCCCTGTGTGATCAGCTCAGTGCTGTCGACTGTGTTGGACTCCGGAGCGTCTGTCCGACCTGACGCACTCTTGTACCAAAGCGCTGCTGTCACCATTACTTCATGCTTATTGGCCCAATACCGAGAGAAGCAGAGGCTGGGCAAAGGCAAACAACGGGGGGAGAGAGAAAGAGCCGGACCCCTGAGCTCTGCTCCATCGATCTGCAGAGGTGCACCGAGGATCCTCTATCGGACGCTGGGGACGGATTTCTGAGGTTTTGGGTTTTCTGGAATGCCAAAGGTGGATCCGCTGTTTGGAACATGATGCTACCGGGAAATTTGGTACGGTAAGACTGTCACAGTTTTGTGTTTGATTCCCATGTCTCTGTGTTTTAGTTCTCATGTGCATGTCCGAAGCTTTCCCAGCTCCCCCCTACAAAACCCTCCAAAACAGAGATAGCTCTGTTGGAGAATTGACATATCGACCTGCCTGCTCTTTACTGCCTCACATCAGCGCAAGCAGAAACATTTTCAGGCTTTGCTTCAGCAGAAGGGACAAATTACATAAGCCCTCCTTGGATGAATATGAATTATGGAGCAGGGATGACTAGCTGCTGTTGTTCTGACTCGAGCTGACCAAGATGTGTGACGGTGATGGATTGCTTCAGTGTTGCTTAATGTCAGCAACTACACAGATGTGTTTACCTGGGGGAGTTAAAGGTAAACACAAGCTGTAGGTTAATGGTTAGACTGTGGATGACCTCCTTTCCGTGTGCCACAGCGTGGGTTTGATCTGGATGAAACATCCATCCATCCATCCATTGTCTGTTCACCCTTGTCCCTAATGGGGTCGGGAGGGTTGCTGGTGCCTATCCCCAGCTACGTGCCGGGCGAGAGGCGGGGTACGCCCTGGACAGGTCGCCAGTCTGTCGCAGGGCAACACAGAGACATACAGGACAAACAACCATGCACACACACACTCACACCTAGGGAGAATTTAGAGAAACCAATTGACCTGACAGTCATGTTTTTGGACTGTGGGAGGAAGCCGGAGTACCCGGAGAGAACCCACGCATGCACAGGGAGAACATGCAAACTCCATGCAGAAAGACCCCGGCCGGGAATCGAACCCAGGACCTTCTTGCTGCAAGGCAACAGTGCTACCAACTGCGCCACTGTGCAGCCCCTGGATGAAACATTTAATTCATATTATTTATGCAGTAATTGTAATAATTAACAAGCAACATAACTATATGTGTTTTATGGCCTTTTAACCCTCCTGTTATGTTCCGGGTCAAATTGACCCTTTTTAAAGTTTAATTTATTTTTTTAAATAGTTGGAAGTATTTTTTTTGCATGAAACTTTTTCTATTCGTCTTAATAGGTGCACTCTACATATAAATTGAAAATGTATTCATTTTACACATTTGTACCAACCCGTGGGTCTACTTTTTACATAGATGCTGTTCGGGTCAATTTGACCCGGCAGTCAGGTTAAAGTGCAAAAAAAGATTTAAAAATGTCCATTTCTATGTCTTTCCTTGGATCTATGAACCATATTTCACCACAAACACACCCCTACATGCATACATGCACACCCCGACACACACAAGCCCACTTTCTCACTACTCCCTTTACTTCACTAGGAAACTGCGAGAAAGCAGGTGTTCATACAACTTTTGATGGAAATCTTTTCTGTTCCCGTTGACAAACTCCACTCACACTGAGTGACACTCAGCAGAAGTGGAGGAAAACATAAATACTCTCTGCATGACTCATTTATCTTGATTTTAATCAGCGGGTCAATTTGACCCTGAACAGTATGTGTGTCTCAAATTCGATTATAAAGATCACCCATTGAAAAAAATAATAAAATGTAATATAATTTTTTTTTTTTTTTTTTTTACCAAAGATCAATTTCAAGAAAATTATAGTTTTTTTGTGTTTAGGTTTTTTTCAGTGGACATAAAAAATGTAAATTTCATTTTTATGTCCAAATGAGTAAATGAGTAGGTTGTTGTTATTGATCCTTAATTTCTGAGAAATAATAAAACATCATTGCACAAATATTGATTGAAATGGATAGTATTGGAGTTAATAATCAGATACAAAAATGTATTGGAGGATTTTTTTGGTTACTGACACTATTGCATGATTAAACACTCCCCGGGTCAAATTGATCCACGAACATTTTTGCTGTGCCCTAGAAACAAACATAACAGAAGGGTTTAAATTAAACAGGTATAGAAGTTCACTTTTTAATTGCCATGTGGTTGTTTTTTTATTTATGTATTTAATAGAATGTAGCCTATATTAATTGTACCATCTATATCTTAAATGTCATTTCATCAGTCAGCCTACAAGATTCACAAACATTTTATGCAGTGTTTGCTAAAATTGGGGTCACAACGTCAACTAGGTCTTGAGATGCTTTTCAGTGATTAAAATAAATAATGGCGAAGCATGTTAAAGCTATAAAGCAATAAAGCAATAACCATAAATAGATACTCAATTCAAATCAACTTGATTCAAACTTCATTGAGCACACAGTATCCTGGTCAATAGTAGATATAAAAAATAGAAAAGGGCAAAGAAGAGAGCGAAAAAGATACAAGTTACATATGGCTGTTATATGGTCTATACTTGTGTAGCGCTTTATCAAGCCCAGAGGACCCCAAAGCCTTTCACACTACATTCAGTCATTCATCCCTTCACGCACACAGT
Source organism: Xiphophorus couchianus (assembly GCF_001444195.1). Taxonomy (NCBI): domain Eukaryota; kingdom Metazoa; phylum Chordata; class Actinopteri; order Cyprinodontiformes; family Poeciliidae; genus Xiphophorus; species Xiphophorus couchianus. The sequence continues at coordinate 21,778,512 of NC_040240.1, forward strand.
CACACAGATGGTGATAAGCTACTACATTATAGCCACAGCTGCCCTGGGGCAGCCTGACAGATGCGTGTATTTGTCTCTTTAGTTGAATTGCTGTTTGTGAGTCAGAAGTTATGAAATGTTGAAGCCACTGATTAAAAACAACGATTTCTCAAAGGTTTTACAAGTGTCACCTCTATAACTACCTAGTACAACTGTTGCTCGAGGCATTCTAAGTTGTGCAACAGAACTAGGATTTTTCAGCAATGCTGACCTAAAAATCCAACGTAGTTGTCTTCTATATAAAAACATCTGTCGATATCTATATCAAAACCTGTTCACAAATAGCACACTGTACAATGTCCTCCAGTAATCACATTGTTAGAGTTTTTGAATTCATAAAAGGCAATTAAAATTTACTGTCCACTTCAGTATTTGCTGAGAGTTTTGAATGTTTTTCTACTCCACTTTTCTTTTGGGTATTTTCCGATGAAGGAAAGACCAGTGTTCTTTAACGGATTTTTTGGCTGCATCACATTTTATTCGTTTTTAATTACATAGCAGTACAAGTGGTACTTGTACTTGTACTATTGCTTGAGAACAATGGATTTATAGAAAGTCAGAGTTCTGTAATGGAAAAATTCTATGGTTCTTAATAAAATAAATGTTCTTGCCCAATAGGATTTTAGTTGTTAGCCTCCTGGAGATGCATCTGTAACACATTTCCCAAGAAAATGTGTTCAAGCTGTGATTCCGCATCAATGAATCTGTAACTGTATCAGTGTGTCTTAGTTTCTGAACTGAGAGCGTTCATTGTGTCCAGCATGTTGCTGGACCACTGGACTGATTCATCCTGAGGGAAGTGTTTTAAAACAGAAAATGAGAGTACCAAGTTGTAGCTCCTATAAATCTGAATTGGCTCAGTTACGATGTCAGCGTCACTGACTGCAAAGGAGAAGCGGAGGAGTTTAAGATCTCTGAAAACTGATCCAAACACAGTTTACAAATAGGCCTTTTTACAAGTTTGCGAAGATTGCTTCCAATCAAAATCTCATTTAGTGAAACCTTGCAATACATAAACAAACAAACAAACAAATAAATAAGAAAAAAATCTGTTTTGCAAGTATTAGTTAGATAAGAACCTGTACACTTCACACAAAGCAAATTATGGCCAAATTACAGGCCAGGGGTTTAGTGGCAAGTTCAAGTTGAGTTGTTGAGAACATTTGCAAAAGTCACAACTTTAGAGCAATAGTAAGAAAAGCAAAACAAATCTCAGCTTGCATGAGGAAGTTCCTTTCAAAAACTTAGTCTAAGCAACACAAACACAAATATCTAATAATTTTAGTAAAAATTGATAATAAACTATAATCATGCTAATTGTGGTGCAAAAAACCTGTTAAACTAAGATTTCTACTGTTTGATGTGCCAATGCTTTGGTCTGTAATGTAAGTCAGACCAAATTTGGAACATATTTTGCTTTGCCTATAAAATCTAATGCCTTCAAAGGAGTGCAGAACTTCATAATCCTCACAATTCATTCAAATAATTCCCATTTAAGAAAAACTTCCACAAATCATTATGCAACTAGGCCACTACTCACACAATAACAGGCATAACAATGAAGAAATAATGTCTTCAACCTGTATAAAATAACGTAGACAGAAAAAATATAATAATTTGTGTTTCCTGCAGATTGTGTTAGTGTTCTGTCTTTGGGGAACGGATGTCAGTAGAGCTCACATATTTGAAGCCACACGACCTGGAGATGCAGACAACACATCACCTGTCACTAAACGTAAGAACCAATGTTTTCCTCTTACTCCCCCTATCTTCAAGATTATACATTCATTAACCAAATTTCTGATTTGATATTTTTAATTTTATCACAGTACAAATAATTTCAGTTCTCTTTCCAATCAACAAAAAGCATGTTGCACTTGGTTTTTGAGCAGATGGTATTAATTTATTTTAAGCAGCCTATCTGGCTGTTCTGCTCATTACCCAGGAAAAGGAACAAAGTAAAAACATCACTCATGGATATTTGAAGATAATTTGAGTAAATAGTTCAGATGAGCTAACACAATTTTGTGATGATCAGGATGGCAGCTGTTGTTTCTCATTATGGGTTTCTATCCCTTATAGTTGTATCAGAGTGGGTCAGCACAGCAGGATCCTGTCAAGGGAGGTGCTTTGAGTTGGAGGTGGCAGATCCTCCAGGATGCAGATGTGACAATCTGTGTAAAACTTACCTCAGCTGCTGCTCAGACTTCGATGCTCACTGCCTGAAGACAGGTCAGTATTACACAGAATTACACATCTACCCCTCCTTGTCACTTTTCCCTAATCCAGACATACACTAACCAGCCACTTTATTAGGCACAGCTATGTGTAGAAATAGTACAGAAAACAATACATTTTGAATTAAGGTCAGTTAAGTACATTAAACTATGGCCACTATTCATGCTGACAAATGTAACATTAACAAAAAGGATACATATTTTCTAGTCTAAAAATCTGAAATTCAGCTCCAACATCTATGGAAATATCAGAATTTGTCATAACAAGCATAAACGTATAGATCCATCCTGACTTGAGCAAGTAGTTTTGGCTTGTGGCGGTGCTGTAATATTGACATAAATCTTTAATCTAATGCAACCAGTAGCTGGGGTCTCTTTTTTTTCCCTTTAACAAAAAACATTGGTTCATTGGGTCAAATTTTCCACCATGTAATCTATTTGCACTCTATTTTTGAATCATTCCAGCCAATAAGGCAGAGGGAGGTTTTTATAAAAAGATGGCTGATTGATGATTAATTTGGCTTCTTCTCTTAGCGGGGGGGTTTGAGTGTACGCCTGATCGCTGTGGGGAGGAGAGGAATGAAGACCATGCCTGCCACTGTTCTGATGATTGCTTAGAAAAAGGAGACTGCTGTTCTAACTACAAATCCACATGCAAAGGTACATATACTTAAAATTTTTGCTAGTAAAACAGGATTTAATTTATTACTGATTCAGAGCAATTGAAAACGTTTGCTTGTCTTTTCTTTCAGATGAGACTTCATGGTTGGAGGGCAGCTGTGAAGAGATCAAGAGTCCTGAATGTCCTGCAGGGTAAAATTCATATGCTGAATATATTACATTGAACAGGTCAGGAGATTTTGACCTAGTCAGAAAGTGTTCTTCTATAAGTTGACACTGAGACAACAATGTTATTAAAATACAAGCAAAATATTTGTAGCTTATAAAGTTTATGAAAAAATATTGTATTGACTTAATTGCAATGGGTGTGGTATAATGGTGTTGGGGTTTGAAGATTTCTTTTGGTGTATTTCACTGTTGTTTGATAATGATGCCAGCAGTCCTTAAATATCTGAAATGAAACCTGGAATATTTTCTTCTTTTACTTCTTCTCAGGTAGGCAGCCCTTCCGTCTGACTCATTGTGTAATAACAATGTTCAGCTTAAGTTTTTAGTTAAGGCTTCACGATGTTCATTGAAGCTACAGAGTCTAAAGGAAAAGTCTTCAAGTTAAGACTTTTTCTGACCTGAGGATAAAATCAAGTCAAGAGCATGTCAGTGTTTGTCGTTTGGGCCAGGCAGAATTGGAAAAAGTCCATACGGTTTAAAAATGCCTTTGTCATCTGGGCAACACGCATGAACATTAAAATAAAGACTTACTCATATTTAGGCAGTGTATGCTAAGAAATCTGAAAAGTAATTTAAAAAACATCCTTCTTTTATTTGGGCGACTGATAGGCTACAACATGCAGCATTGATGGAGAGATACTCAGTTCAAATATACTCAGTTCTAAGCTGGTTAAAGAGGAGGACAAAAATAATTGCTTGCATTCAAAGCAACTCTTAAAAATTAAACCTACCCCTGCTCTTTGGCCAGACTTCCACAGGAAGCTAAAATAAGAAATAGATAAGAAGAAAGACACCGTCCATAAGACGGTTTTGAGGCAAAGACCACTGATGAGCAAAGTAGCACAAAGAGCCAACTCACACAAATCATCTTGATGACATTTGCAAACGGCAATCTAGCTTATTATATTTAAGTAAAGGCTTCTTCCTTTCTGAGTGGCCTTTCAGCTCATGTTGATACAGGGACCTGAGTCACAGTACATAATGACACTTACTAGCTTCAGCCAGCACCTTAACAAGGTTGTTGGCTTTTTTTTTCTCTTTCTATTGTGTCAAACAAGAAAGCAGTGTGTTCAAGGTGAGTCCTTAAAGAAAAACTGCCATTTTTCATTATATTTACTTTTGTACTTTACAGTTTCGTCCGTCCTCCTCTCATCATGCTGTCTGTTGATGGGTTCAGATCCTCCTACATGAAGAAGAGCAAATATATCATCCCTAACTTACATAAACTCAGTATGCTTCTATTTTACTGTTTCTGGAAAAGAAAATGCATCTTTGTTTTAATTTTCCATATTGGGAACAACTTTTTTGTAGAATTGTTTTTTCTGTCTTATTCCCAAAGCAAATCATTTGTTTTGTTTTAGGGTCATGTGGTGTGTCACCTCCATACATGCGACCCGTCTATCCATCAAAGACATTTCCAAATTTATACACCCTAGCCACAGTAAGTGATGTTCCATAATGCTATGTAAATTGTTTGAATTTCTACTTTGCAAAACTCTTATGGAATGGATTCTAAAGCCAGGCAGTTAATGAATACCTTCATGTTTGAATGCTAAGTACAAACATACTGTATGTTTGTTTCTGTTCAGTTTACTTTTATGGTCTGTTGATGTTGTGACATTGGTACAGGCCTGATTTTTACCAGCACTGACATAACACTGTTTGGTTTATCTGCAGGGTCTGTACCCAGAGTCCCATGGAATTGTGGGAAACACTATGCATGACCCAGTGTTCAATGCTACCTTCAGCCTACGCACAAGAGAAAAATTAAACCATCGCTGGTGGGGCGGACAGCCAGTGAGTGCAGTTCACATACTAGTTAGTTTGCTTCAGGCAAAGTGCTGCCCAAATATCTCCACGTCAACAATAATGATATGTTGATTTATTACACCACAGACAATTAAGATGAAAGCACGTTGTCATCATCCCCATCCAGAAGATGGATGGGGTCACCTTGAACATTGAACATTCACCTTGAAGAATATTCAACTTCTTGAACATTCTTGAACATTGAAGAATGTTGTTTGAGCTAGACTCCAAATGCAGAGAAAAAAATATTAGTGCATCATTGCAAGATGGGTCAGCCACTTTGGGGATGGTGTATCATGACCTTGATCTCCATTATTGTCATCAGTATTGTAAAAAGAGTCCAGGGGCAAACTGTTTTAAACCGGACGACTGACTGATCTTATGTTTGTAGATGACAGTGCAGTTTTTGCAATTATGAAGATGAAGACTACTGATGTTTTACACGATGTTTCAGCAGATGCCTCTTTGGGCAGAAGAGTCTGCCTGATCAGTGCAAGCCTGACAAAAGTGCAAACAATGTTGGGTTCACCAGTTGGGTGAATTACCAGTCACCAGATTCTCCAAATAGTGACTGCATACATTTTTGCCATGTATGTGCCCATGTTACAATTTCCTTGTATGAGTAGAATATTGTGTTTTTGCCATCTTCTGTTTTGCAGATCTGGATTACAGCAGAGAAACAAGGAGTGAAAGCAGGGACTTTCTTCTGGCCATGGTACATTAGTACAAAATGTTTTTGAATTGTTTCAAAAATCACTGTTTTTTTATATTATTTCCCGTAAATAGTTTAACTTCTTCAATCTGTTGTTTTTTTCCAGGGTGATTCCTCTTGAAAGAAGAATTTTGACCATTCTCCGTTGGCTGACGCTTTCAGATGAAGAGAGGTATTTTCAACTCTTCTTCAGAAGTTTGTGTAATTGAGTATCCTGTTATAATATTTTTTTCACTTTCAAATTATAGTTAATAAAGACTCATATTTATGGTAATTGACTTTTACTGAATTTTACTTGTTTGCCACTTCCTTAAACTTTAAGCATTACAATTTCAACCAGAAAAGTAAAAAATATAAGTAGTTTCTAGAAGCAGAAGGATGTACCCCTTTTAAACCTCTTCAAAAGTCAAGGTTGTTTCTTTGACATCAAACATTCCTTACAGTCAAGTATGTGGAAAAGCTGAATGACTTTGGGGTGTTTTTGGTTTTGGGTGACACAACAAAAGCTACTTCTAGTCCAACATTTTTTTGTAATTTAGCATTGAGAATCCTCTTAAAAATCAAAAAGGCATTATAAATTACATGAAATCAGTTGGGAGACATAAAAGGAACTCAGGCTTTAAAACAAGTTTAGCAAAGGACTTCTCTTGTCTAATTGAACACAAAATGGCCTCATATCAAATATAATTTCCTATTAAACAAAATGAGTAATTGTGTTATTCTTTAGGCCCTATGTTTATGCAGTCCACTCAGAGCAGCCGGATACCTTTGGCCATCGCCTTGGACCACTCAGCAGTGAGGTACGAAAGGAAGATTCAGAAAGTGTCTCTGAAATAAGTTGTATAATTTATGTTACCCAAATGGTTTAATCATGCTTTTGGTCCTCAGCTGGACAACCCTTTGAGGGAAATTGACAACATCATTGGTCAGCTAATGAATGGACTGAAGCAGATGAATCTGCACCGATGTGTCAATGTCATCATTGTAGGCGATCACGGTACTCCCTGACTTCCTTCTGGTTTTGTTGTTATTGTTTATAAGTGGACATAACACAAATTAAATTTGATTGTACATTTCAAAAAATGTACAAAAGACTTTAGATTTTTTAAATCCAAGAAGTAAAGCAATTTCTCAGTTTATTATTTTACTTGTAATTAACCTGGGATGATTTATTAGTAACACCAAATACATACATGTGACATAATGTTTCTGACAGGTATGGAAGAGGCCCACTGTGACAGGACAGAGTTTCTCAGCAACTACCCTCTAAATCTCGACGATATCATGCTCATCCCTGGCTCCATTGGTAGAATTCGCCCTCGTGATCCTAAATCCACCACATGTAAGATGAGAATGATTGGAAATAAGTATAGGTGTGAATTAAAAATAAATAAAGTCAGTCTTCATCATCCCTTATTTTTCTTTTTTCAGATGACCCGAAGGTTGTGGTTGGAAACCTTACTGTAAGTATGACAACATAAGAGAATGAAGCATCTGTGACTGGCCACGATAAAACCAGGAGCAAGTGTCCCGCGGGGCATTAACAGATTCTGGAAATCTGTGAATTTTAAGCTTTCTAATGATGTTAACTACATATAAATAAAAACAAAAGAGGATATGGCCATTTGAATGTTGGCACACTACTAAAAAGATGAGGGAATAAGCAGCCATCTGAGTTTTCAAAAAACCCCAAACTTGATGAGCTTGTTTCTGGTTTTGCATCACATGTTGAACTAAAAGAAGGTGCATTTACTGAGCAAAAGTAGGTTCAAGATGTTCAACAGAAGGTTTTTTGTTTCAGTGTAAAATGCCTACTCAGCACTTTAGACCGTACCTGAAGCACCATTTACCCAAGAGGCTTCACTACGCCAACAACCGCAGGATCGAGGATGTCCAGCTTTTGATGGAGAGGAAATGGCACATTGCTAAGTAACCTGACACATAGTTATACTGCAACGTAGGAAGATATTAATGCTTCAAAAACTGGAGACTTTGTGCCAGATTTAGCATTTGAATCAAAGATCTTGTAACATCTTGAATATTAAATACAAAATTTCATTCTGTGTTCTCTGTAAATCTTTATAAATCAGTTTTGCTTTATGGCACTGATTTTCAGTACGGAAAAAAAAAAATGTTTTTCAGGAAACTGCCAGAAAAACCAAGATCTCGGTGTGGTTTCTTTGGTGACCATGGATTTGACAACAAGATAACAAGCATGAGGGTAATGAAGTATCATACTTTTTCTCCACTTTACACAATGGTCATAAAGATGTCAAGTAAAATTTTTGACCATTGGAAGAAATGAAGTTACAGGTGACTGTGAGATGGATGGCAGAATTAGAGAGAAATTGGCCTAGAAATTCAATGTGTGCCTGGGTAGCTCAGAATAAAACTGTAGATATAAATAAAACCAAATAAATCATATTTCACATTTTTGAGGAGTGTACTTTTGTGATTTATACTTTCTCTCCTTGTATGCAGACAATCTTTATTGGCCATGGACCAAGTTTCAAATTCCAGAAACGTGTGCCAGAGTTTGACAATATCGAGCTATACAATGTCATGTGTGGTAAGAATAAAATTTCCCCTTAATAAAGAGGATTGAACTAGAACTTAGATAGTGAAAAGAGTTAAAGGTTTTGTTTCACTGTTAAGTTCAGTGATAGAAACCCTTTGTTAGAGTCACAACAACTGAGCTGTTATTTTGATCTTTTCGTTAGTACTTTGTTAGATACAGCAGTATACTCATTTCTGACTGGTTGACGTGTAGCACTTCAGAAAATATGACAACATGCATCATAAATAATTTGGCATGATAATTATTTGATTCTTATCTTAGATCTAACAAGACACTTATAAGAGAAACTTGCATTCCTAAATATTAGCGTCAGGTGAATACTTTCATCCACTTACCAAATCTTCTAGTCCTTGTATTTGTCTCTGATGACAGACTTGTTGGGGTTGAAGCCAGCTCCTAACAATGGAACACATGGTAGTCTAAATGACATGCTGAAGGATCCGCCCTTCCTGCCCATCATGCCAGAGGAAGTCACACCTCCATCTCCGGCGTCTGACTCCAACCACGCAATGACTCACGATCTGGGGTGCAGCTGTGAGGATGAGGTTAGGAAAGGATTTTGAAAAGAAAAGATAAAATAATAAATAAATAACTAAGTAAAAAGCAGTCACAATTCAGGTAATCAGTACTGTTAAAATGAGTTTCCATTTGCCTGTTCTTTCCTTCTCCCTCCAGAACAAGGTGGAGGAGATAATTGAAACCTTTACCCCTGCACCAGATGGCGCCTACGGTTTCAGTGAGTTTCCAATCCCATGCCAATCTAAAGTATGACAGTTATTAAAACATTCCTTGTGGAACAGCTGAGTGTGTGTATATTCTGACAAACACTCATGTTATTTATTGTTACAAAGAAAAGCAAAAAAAAATAAAATAAAAAATACTGGGATATTTAAATTTAACCATGAATATCTAACAATATTTCCAGCAAAATTCCAGCTATATTTATTAGTGATAAGAAAAAAAAAAATTCATCACTGTACCTCATACCTGCTGCTCTTTTTAACATATTTTTACTGTATTGAAATGATCTATCATTGCACTTTTTTGTGTGTAACACCAGCATATGTTCCATTACGAAAATGACAATATTCCACCACATGCTAGGGAACAGAAAACATTCATGCCGTCGATTTCTTGCACAATGTTTGGGGATTTGTTGCACAACCTTTCATCAGCACATCTATGAAATCCTTCCCTGACTTGCTTTGATCTAGCAAAGTTTCAGGATGTCTTCGGATTGTTCAGTGGCCGTCAAGTCAAGGTGACTGAGACATGTTACACAAGAAATTGTCCCCAGCATTACCTGAAAAAACTGAAATAAATTTTTGTTAGTAGAAGATAGAATGCTTGAAAATTTGCTGGTGGATGGACTTTGTGCCCTGCCTCATGCAGTCAGTCAGTGAGTTACCCAGTTAGCCTCCAGGTTGCCCCCAGGGCGCAGACCTTATAGTTAGTAGATACTTGACTGTAGTTTATTTTTTTATCCCTCCACTCCTAAGGACCACCTAAGGTATCAGGAATTGATTATTCCAATAATTAAGTGAACTAATTATGATTTATAAGTTAACCAAACATCTGTGATGTAATTTTATGTTTATATATTTGCAGACACCACCCATCTTCCATTTGGTCGCCCAGCAGTGATGTTCAATACTCAATACAGTCTACTTCATCATGTGGAATTTATCAGTGGATACAGCAAAGAGCTGGCCATGCCGCTCTGGACAGCATACACACTACCCCGACAGGTACACGCACAAACATGCACCCACACACACCCACGCACACGGACACACACCCCCACGCAGACTCCATAGCACTCTGTGGCTCATAAAAGTTTTTTACAATCTTGGTAAATATCCCATGTTGTGTGCAGATTGAAGCTATCAACAGAAGTTACTGATTTGAGTTTTGTGGCATATTTCTGATCTATAAAGCTTTAGCATGACAATTTAAAGTGACTATGATTAAGTTGACAGCATTAAAAACATCTTTTACTAGTCTTCCTATCCTCATCAGTCATTCGTGTAAGGGATCTGCTACCTGCAGCTCTTAAGAACCGCCATAGTGGGTTTTTTTCTAACTACAAACCAAGAATTGTTTTTAGAAAAATCACTTGTGTTGGGCATTTTTGTGTGTTTTTGACAGTTTCTGCAAAGTTTTTATACAACAGGTCTAAACAAGTGGTGCATTTAAATTTTTTATTAGGGGACAAGCTGACCTTCATCAGATTAAATATTTTTTGTAAATGCCTACGAAGCAGAAATTAAGCAGACTTTTTATTAAACCCATATTTCTGTTAAACCACGTTTTTCATTGGCTTGATGTAATATTCCAGTCTAAAATGTCATAATTTCATTACCTTTAAGTTGAAAATCCTTATAACTAATAGAGCTAAAGGTTTGAAAACACTAGTCACCAGTATAATTATTCCATATGTTTCAGTTTCACGCAAAAAGCAAAAAAAATCTGTAATATTCTAGTTGATTAAATATGACTGTAGAATTAAAGAGATGCATTCTGTAGTTGACAGCCTTCATTTAATATGACAAATATGCCATTGTTCAGCCTATGAAAATCAAATCTAAATAGTCTTTTGCAGTTAATTCCATGTCCTTTGCAATTTTTTGGAACACAATTGCTATTGTGATAATTGCACATTACCTGGACAATTTAATATTTAAGAAATTCAGCTATAACTTTGTCTTAATTCTGTTTGGAGGCCATTTAGCTTTGATGGCTATTGTGAACAGAATGTTTAGATGCTTTCTATCAGTTTACTTTTTTCAAATTTGACACATTGTCCCACATTAGGAGGCAAAATCTGTGTTGTTAGTATTGATGTAGGTCTGTATGGTGTCAAGATTGGCCAGATGAGGAACAACCAAATTAAAATTCTCTATTATTGGTACTGGCTTTATTATCTTAAAACTAAAATATTGTAAGAATGATTGTCCCTTTTGGCACATTGAGTCATGGCAGAACATGGAGGTAGCATAAATGTAATCATGAACTCCTACCACAGTGAACAGACACAGTGAACACGTGTTTCCCTCATGTTTATGCAGACGTGTTGCAGGTTTACAAGAAACATGTGCTCACTTCTCCTTGGGCATGCTGAAATACACACATTCAAACAAAAAACGCCCCTAAAAAGACTGAGGCATGAATCCAAAAGTGACTGGTTGCTTTGTCACTGCCCTTGTCTGCTTTTAGTGTTCTTTATGCTTCCCATCAATATGGAATTGACTCCATCTGTATTTCTCTCTCAAACTTAGTGTCTTTTTTCAACAGGAGGATTTGACTCCCATACCGGACGTTTCTCCTTCTGTTAACTGTATCCGAGTTGACCCAAGAGTTTCTTCAGTTCACAGTCAGAGCTGCACAACCTACAAACAGAACAACCACCTCACTTATGGCTTCCTCTTTCCTCCAGGTAAAACTCCATGTTATGTGGTGCATATTCAATAGATTTTTCAACTCCTTCTTTGCAATTAAGGGGGGTTATTCAAAATACAAGCATTGAATGAGCAACAATATATTAAAATATTCTAAAAATTTTTTATGTCAACAGAACTAGCAACATCTCCAGAGTCAAGATATGATTCCTCGCTCATCACCAACACTGTTCCCATGTACCCTGCTTTCAAGAGTGAGTTAGAGTCTTAAAATGCAACAGTGAAAAATAAGATTAAATGTAGCACTTTTGATTGCAGCAAGAAACAAAATGTGTTTATTTGTTACCTGTGATATGCTTAGAATCTTACATCATTTCTAGTTTTAACAGCCTATATAACTATAAAAGGTCAGTTAAAAAAAAAAAAACAAGAAAAACGTTTAGGAGAGAAAACTGGGATTTTTCATGTTGTTTGTCACGTGTCTTGTAACGACTCTTCAAACTGGGAATGATAGGAGAACAGTTCATCCATGTAGCAGGAATGGATGTGAGCCTCATAAATTAGGAAAAAACAACTAGGAAACATTCATTTTTCAAAATCTGCCCATATCTACCAGCAGTAAAATCATTAAAAATGTAAAACTGGAACTGGGATTAACAAGGCTGGATGAGAGTAATTTTCCATCATGGTGGAATGGCAAAACGCCATTGGGATTTTAACTGTGTTTTAAGTGTGTGCCTTTGGTCAGATGATACTGAGATTGACATAAAATAAAGGCAGGGACTTTAAGGGAAGCACCTCATATTGATTGTTAGGTGCAGAGGACATCAACCTGTTATGATAAAAGAAATAAATATGTGGACATTTTTGCAATAATGATAATAATAAATAGGAAAAATTAAGAAATGTAGGCCTCTACCTAATTGTGTAACAGAGGAAATGCATGTATCAAATTCAGTGCAATTTGAATTGCTGTGTTTGACAAAATAAATGCTGTCTTTCCTTTTTAAGGCATGGTGGGTTTGAGTCTCCTCCTTTCCTTTGCATCAGTGACATTCATTGGTGTCACATGAGGCAGAGGACAGAAAGGCGCTGACATCAGGTCTGAGTCAGGACATACTGATACCCATTGTTTATGAAGAGAGAGAGGACTTATCAGGACACAACACAGCCTCTGTCTTTGAACCACTGTCCAGTTCAGCCACAAACAATTTATTATAGACATCAGATCTGTTTGTGTGTGTGGGGGGGTGTTGATTCCACATCAGGGCAGTAAAATGTTTTTCCTTTTTTTACTTGTCATTTAGGTGAGATTCGGTGGTGTCACATAAAACAGAAAGAAAATTGGTGAGGACAGGCTGATACCCGTTGTTTATGTGGGGAGAAAGCAGTTATCAGACTAAACACTGACTCTTTTGGAAATCCTGCCTTATGCACAGACAGATCATTTGTTACTGTCATCAGATCGGGGTGTGTGAGTGTGTGTTAGGTCAGTGGGGTGTAATGGTTTTAGAGTTACACTGCAAAACTGTTCCGAAATTTTAAATTTCAGTGCTCCCACCATGTGAAGTTGTAAATACACAGCCCCTCTTTTGCAGTCTTTCCATGTTGTGTCTTTTTGTACAGTTAAGAAATTGCAGATTTGATGTTGCAATGTTTAGCCATTAATCCTTGGGTAAGATTTTATACGGCTGTGGTTTTGAAACACTAAAATGGTCAATGCTGCAAGATGTTTGATCAATACAAGTGAAGAACAAGTGGCTCCATGCATCATTCCGAAAACAAAAGACAAGTTTCATTGGTTAACTGTGAAAGAACTGCATTTCCCTTTTACCAGATGTGGGTTGTTGCTTTTACTTGAAGATGATTATATTGAGTAAAGTGATGCTAGTCGTTATCACTACTCTACCCACTTCACTTTGCTAAATTTAGAAAAAGCAAATTTTAATAAAACTCTTCTGTTCAATGTGAAGGTTGATTTCTAAACACATGGTAAGTTGTTTTTGCTTTCATTTTTTTGTGTGCGTACAGGAATATGGAGCTACCTCCAGGGGACGCTGCTGAGACGTTACAGTGAAGAAAACAATGGTGTTAATGTTCTCTCTGGGCCTATCTTCGACTATAACTACGACGGCCTTCGAGACACCACAGCGCAGATTAAAGAGTATGTTTTTCACAGCAGCTCCTAAATGTAACAAATGGAGTGGTGACAAACATCCTGTTTGAAAAGGATGAAATTGGGAAAATTTGACAATTTGGGAGGAAAAATTTAATAATTACAAAATACAAAAGCATATAAAGAATGAGAAGATTTCTAATTCAAAAAGTCAGTTATAACTTACAGATCAGTGGATCAAGACTTAGGAATAAAATGAGAATACCTAAAACGCCAACAAAAAAGGAAGACATCATGCAGATTTTAACTGAAACATAAGGATCTGGGATGATCCTTAATGAATCATCCCAGATTTTGTAGCTTCTGTTGGCCGATTACAGTTAGCCTTTATATTCCTAATACTCCTGAATCCTGAAATACTTTCAGTTTCAAGCAAATTGCATGAATATACAGTATATTTAATAACCTGTAAAGTAAGATACTCTTTGGTTTGAGAACAAAGGTTCAACATAGATAAACAAAAAAGTCCAAATTTTACAACCAGTGATCTGACTTTGTGTTTGGGTATTTTTCTTAAGATCTTCAGCAAATTCACCCCTCATTCCTACCCACTTCTACACGATTGTGTCGAGCTGCCAGGAGATGAACCAGACGGTAGATGAGTGTGATGGGGCTCTCAAGGTGTTTTCCTTCATCCTTCCTCACAGGCCAGACAACAGTGAAACCTGCAATGTAAGTTCAAAATAACACCAGCAGGTGGAAGCAAAACCGTGTACTACATAAGTTTGCTTTGCTTGTTGACATGTTAAAATGAACAAAATCAATATGAATATTGCACAAGTTTACCAAAATGTATTATTTCGATACTCTATGGAATCAAGCGTTACTTTAAAATATGCTGAACTGTTGTTCAAACTGTGGGAAATTTCATGGGATTGTGCAGCTTTAGCAGAGTTCAATGAGTTTACTCAGGTTCATATTAAATTAGCAGAAACTATGATTTATATGTTGATTCACTCGATGTTTGATCCCAACAATTGCTATCCCTTTAATTCTCCCATCTAGCTCTTTGTGCAAAGCTAGTAGGGTTGTGCAATTATGTCACATTTTGTTTTTTGGAATCCAGGATAAAAATAGTCTCTGCTTGTTTTTGTTTATGCAGACACTTCATTTTTATGCATGCTGTATGGCCTTTTATGCTGCCTTACATGTACCACTGACACATTCTGTCAAACTCAAAAACTCTTCTTAGCTCCACACAAGCTGAATTTTTACAAAATATTTGCATTGTTATCTACAGGGTAAATGTGTGAGTATTACCTTATTGTTTATGACAAATGTTGCTGAGTCTATGCCATGTGACTTAATAGTTGTTGCTGATATTGGGATTTCAGATTTTGTCACTTTGAAAGATGCATTATCTGCGCTTTACTGCCAGTGAGTTAATATATCATGTGCTCTTGACAACTTGATTATCATGTGAAAGAAACCACACAGATAAGCTACATCTGGTGCTGTTACGCCCCCCAAGGTCTAGGGGTTCAGGGACGGTAACATAAAGATGTGTCCAGAGAAAAGAGTGGAATGAAAAATTTCTTATTTCTTTTAAAGTTGCTTTGTCAACAAAAATAAATTATGGTCCACACGGACTTTCTTTTATGTTAGTTTTTATGGTGCTGTTACTTAAGTGTGGTTAAAATCTACAGTATATCAACGCATTGCAAGGTCTGAATTGAATTGTCAGATTATTCCATTCTAATCCAGAAACTCCTGCAGTTACTTATGTGTTTTGAACCATGTAGCAAGTTTTCTTACGCAATTGTCTGCTTTAATCCCACACCATCTTCCCACTACTTAACCGACTTCACAGCCATTGGTGAGGAAAAGCCCCCATACAACGTGATGCTGCCACCATCATGTTTCTCAGTGGGGATTGTGTGTTAAGGGTGATTTGCAGGAAGTTTTCTGCTACATGCAGCATTTCCAAAAGTTCCGTTTTGTTCTTTGGAGACCAGAGGTCCTTCTTCCAACATATATTAGAACCATATTCAATTTTTGTTGCACCTCACAGTAATGCACTGCTTTGTGTTGTGGCAATGTCATGAAATTTCAAGTACACACATGGAAGTTAGTAGTGGTGATGTGACAAAACATGGAACCGGTCTAAGCAGGGTATTGTAAAAAGAGAGGAAATCACTGTCTTGTTCTTCCCCTTATCCTGATGATTTCACTTAGAAACAATTTCTTCAGTTAGATGCTCAGATAAAATTTCTTAAACAAAAGTCATTAATAGTGTAACGACAAAAAGTGTGACTCATAGTAACGACGTTGTATTAGAGTTCAGATAAGGTGGGTAATCTTTTATTTTCAAAGGTCTTTCCTGGTTTCTGTGGTGCTTAACATTTCTGTAGGTGGTGCACTTTCCTTTTAAATGCACTGCTCCCTATTCAGATGTTGCAAAAAAGACCTAGAATCAAATCCTTTGCAGACCATGAGAACTTTGTAACCGCATATAAACACTTCAAATTTCTTTTGGATGTAAAAAGAACAAAACTTTCAAAAAAGAAAAACTCAAGCAAGCAAAAAAAGCTTGAAAACAGAAAAAAACACTACAAAGGCAGTCATAATATTGTACTTTCTCCATTATGCTCTGTGACATTCATAGAGAAATACAAAATTTTGAAAGAAAGAGGAATCCCCTTGAGTCCCCTGGTGAGGTGAGGTAGACTAACATCTTAGTCATTGTTATCTGGTTTCATCTTTACCTTTAATCATATATAGACTTTGATTTTAACTTCCTGTTTCATTTTGACATTACCACCTGTTAATGCCACCAGCAGGAGGTGACATGGAGGCCAAAAGAAAAAAAAGAAGAATCTAAAACAAATATCTACATTTTTCAACATAGCAAATATAAAAAAAACTATATACATTCTAAATGTATTTAAAATATTATCTGAGTTGTGAGGTAGTACTGCTACTTGTTAACTTGTTTTGTCAGATGTTAGAACGTCAGTGTTATTGTGAAAAGAGCGACTAGATATTTGAACATTTGCTAACAATGCAGACTGATAGTTGAAACCAGATGCTTACATACACTGTAAGAAAGACAACTTTCAATTAATCAGACTAAAAACTAAATGACATCAATGTATCAGGAAGGGAACTGTGGTTTTTCACAACTATGGTTTGTCCATGGTCACATTTTCAAGCTAACTAATGGGACAATTATCAAGTGATCAATACAGTTTTGTGATATAATGACTGGACACCCTGGGAATGTCTAGACATTATATCATCCATCCAGAGATGAATATGTTTTGGTGTGAAATATGCAATCGAACCCCGGAAAGGTAAAACACCTTTATCCCCAGTGAAGTATGTCTTGCACCAACGTAGGCTTAAAGGGCTCTCTGAACAGAAGAAGACATTTCAAAAACTAGCTAGTGAATAGTGAACAGTTTGTTTAGTCCAATTTATTGTCACACAGTGAGGCGAAAAATGGTTATGTGTAGTTTTATACAGTGTATGTAAAAATTTGGTTTGAACTTTAAACATGTAGGTTTTTTTTTAAATGATCATTTTTAGGATGTAACAAAATAATGAAATCACAACTATTAAATTTCATCACTGGTGAGCTTTGAATCTGACAAAACATCAAGAAATTGAGTCTGAGTCAGATTCTAAATTGATTTTATTAGAAAATACCCTTTGAGCCTTTTTCTATCAAGACAAGAAAATAGCACAAGGGTGTTTTTTTTAGCCTTTCACACACTTTGTTACTAAAGAATAATGTTATTTCCATAACATTCTGAGGAATTCAGCCCACCTTGTGCAGATTGTTTTCTCTGTCAGAAGATATTTGTGACCGTTAGCAACCGTTAGAACAAGGAAGTGGATTGTCAACTGTAGTTTACACTAAATTTACGTTATAAGGAAGTGAAAGTGAGCTGTCCAAAGAGTAAAGGGCAAATGTAGAAGTTATGCTGACTTTGCTGCTCGCCCATTGACCACTGGAGATGAGCACCAGCATTCCTCATGACCACACTACGGATAAGCATATAAGATGGATGGATGGATGGATGGATGGTTGGATGGATGGACAGACATTGGAAAAATCAGTAAAAATGCACAATAAAGGTCTTTTTGAAGTTGAATGTTGGAAGTTTCTAAGTAACATTAAAACCTTGGCCTATCTTGTTCTTGTGAACTCATGTCATGTCTCGTTTTGCCTTGTGAAACATGGCAAAAGGTACGGTACCACTCCTAGTGATTTCTAGTCTTTGGTTATAGGAGGGGAAATCTTTTTAACCGCCAAAAAGGCTAGGGTAAGACAAACAAGGCAGAGACATTTGCATTTGTTTGTTCTTGATGCAGTATCTTTAGAATGTGGATTCTGATTGTTCTAGCTGCTTAACCACAAAGTTTCATTAAAGTTGCAGAAAGTAAAACAATTTAATCCAATGTTGAACACACCTGCACGTAACTGAAGATGAGTTTTGATGTAATTGTAGAGTAATTTCACAGCTTCTAGAGATTAGTCTTTATTTTCTTTGCTTATTTAGAAACCCCTTCCATACTTTCCAAGTAATAAACTAAAAAGAGCTCCCCTCTTGACAATTTGTAAATTGTTACTGTTACAACATAGAATAAATATTTTGTCATCTATCTTTCTTTACTTTAGCATACTTTACTTTAACATAAAAAGTAAAATATGTTAAATGTAATTTATTTTACTAATACCACTTTCAGTTACAAGCATTTCTGGGCAATATTTACCTAAAGAATAGTTGATAAATATTTTTCTGAATATATTAAGGCAATAAATATAGAATATAGGTATTTTGTGAATCATTTGACAGTATCTTTTCTTCTATGAGTCTAATTATAGCTCAGAATCCTAGACGAAGATTTCCTGTAAGCCAGCCACAAAGAGATAGACATAGATCTGGTACTTATTATCATTCCCGCAACACAGATCTATGCCGTCTATTTATATGTATATGTGTGTGGTGGTGTCTAATATGCCCTGTGTTTTTCTTTAGAAGATGGCTTCTGTTAATATAGTTCAGTGGAAACATTGCACCATACTAATTGTTTATCCAGCATTGGTGTGTTCTTGTGAGCAAACAATTTATGTTTCTCAGATAAAGTCTCATATTACCAAAAGAAAACAATGTATCTTTAGAAATAATACACTAGAACTGATCTTCTCTGTTGGCAAAAAAAGCAACAACTCTAAATTGAAGTTGTGTCACGAATGTTGACATCACACAGCAACAATGAGTAGCCAAGTAATAAATAATAAATTACATGGAAAGATTTCAAATAACTTATGTCTCCAGGGCATCAATTATTTAATAGAGGTAATCATATAAACTTATCTGGAATACTATTTCAAATAAGATAGCATTATTTCATCCAATGTTCATTATTTTTAGACGAGCAAGAAAAACTGTCTTCTAATTAATTATCTAACAGGTCAAGTAAGAATGAAGGGTCGGTGCAACCAAACCAACCTTAAGTGTAATGCCAACGGTAACCGTTATTCAACAAGAAAAGGCTAAATATGTTTGATACTTGTGTAAAGTGTTTTCCTGAATAATTATGGTATTATTTCAGGTTTTTTTCCCGTTTGATCAAAATGGTGAGCAGTGTGCATTAATATGTATGAAGTGACACACGTAAAGTCAAGAGTGGAGCATTGACATGAAAACTGTGATTCATATTGAAGTAATGGAGCAAAGTAGAGAGTATAAACACAGGCTGGCAACTGAATGTGGAGTCTGAGCCAATTCTTAAATGTCACGTTTCCTAAGTAGATCGAGTTTGGGCTTATTAAAGTGAATACAAAAACTCTGTTAAGAGCTAAGGCAGAGCTCCAAGCTCTGCCAAGCTGTGCCTCGCCACAGAAGTCTGGGATTATCCAGGCTTCTGTGGAAATTGCCAAATATACAAGAAAGGTGCTAAGTTGGGAAAACAGTGCTTTCAATCATCTTAACTACGATAATGATTGAACATCTTGCGGTCCTTTGGTCCCTATTATGATTCTGGTCATTCCAGCTGTCTAATAGTTCCAGGTAATTTTCTGTGTTCCCAGAGCTGGTTTGTGACGAACGTTGCATGTATTTGGGTCAAGGAAAGTTTTGTAATCCTGGAAAATTGTTTTGTGCAAATTAGTCAGGACTATTAGACATGTTCTGAAAAAATTCTTTCCATTGAAATGGAAGTTTGTCATTAGGGTTTGTTGGTATCAACAGTTAATAACCCTTGCTTGTATTTGCAGAGTGCTGAGGATGATTCCCAGTGGGTTGAAGACCTGTTGAAGCATCATACGGCCCGGGTTCGAGATGTGGAGATCTTGACAGGCCTCGACCTGTACAGATCCACTAACCTCACCTACATCAGCACCTTGAGCCTCAAAACCTACTTGAACACCTTCGAGAGTGATGACTAGACAGACAGATAAAGATGCAGATGCGCAGGATGTCATAAAAGCCATGTATTATGTCTGAATGCTTGCTGGAAATTTTATACATACATTTTGCTCCAAAGGACCCATCTAGGAAGAGTTTTCACAGGGAAATACATTTCTGAAAATTAAAACAATGTAAAAGAACTTTAGTAGAATTGTTGAATGCCATTAAAAAAAATCAGGGAAGCAGCTCGATCAGAGATGCAGATTTTATTAATATAGCTATATTCTCTTGCATACATAAAGCACTATAACAGTGTAGCTCTGTAAGTATAAATAATCTTTACCTAATATTCCCAATGGACGCCAATTGCATGCAGTCAAATATTAGAAAATATTTAATAGTTTTTGTTTTAAAAATCTGTAGATCCTACAAGTTTAATGCAAGAATTAACCTGAAATAACAAACTGTAATGTGGAATAAAAAATCTGTATATAAAATTCTGAAGCAGAGTACTAGTGTTTGCAGATCCAAGCTAAACTAAATATGCAAAATTAGCAGTGTTAAAACAATCCTTTATAAATATGATGAATTTCT
Organism: Xiphophorus couchianus; assembly: GCF_001444195.1. Classification (NCBI taxonomy): domain Eukaryota; kingdom Metazoa; phylum Chordata; class Actinopteri; order Cyprinodontiformes; family Poeciliidae; genus Xiphophorus; species Xiphophorus couchianus. Next base: position 21,799,263 of record NC_040240.1, read on the forward strand.
TTTTGGAGTACATAGCTGAAAGTTGTGTATCATATCACTTTTGAATATTATTCACTGTTCTCTAACATCATGAAATCTGAAGCTGAAGGTAACAAGGTATGAGCAAAGATAAGCAAAGCTAAGCAGCAAAATAGATGTTATCAAATATGCATTTTGGATGGTAAATATGGAATTGCAGACAAAAATGTGTTGGAGGAGTTGGTGTTTGATAATACATGTTAATTAGTGAAAACAGTAAGACATGTCTAACCCTGTGATCTGTGTATGATTTAAAATGTCCAATTATCAGCAGTGAGGATATACAGTATCTTAGTACAAAAGACTTCCCAAGTCTTTGTGTTAACCAAAGCTAGTGACCTCTTGTAAAAATACTACTCAATTAACATTTGCAAATACATAAAAAACAATGGCCACCTCATTTATAACATTTAAGGAATGCTAGAAGTTCATAGAATTAATTCAAAAAGTAGCTAATCTCATAATGTAGCCTGGTGACTAACTGTTTGCAGGTTTCAGTATCAGCTCATATCTTTTTCTTTGTGTTTAACTTGAATAAATAGTTACATTTTTGTCTCCATCATCACATATATACAAAATAATCCAAAATATTACCAAAATACCCCCTACTGTACATACTTAACATGTCGAGCTTTGGGCTGAGAAAAACCTCTGGTCACAGAAAAGATGTTGCATTTGTGGATCTTTGTTCTTGTTTGGGATACAAAATGATTTATTTTTGCTTAATTGAATATAATAATATGCACTAACAAGACCAACACTAATTGTGACCAAATGTTTTTGTTGTTTTTTTTTTTTTTTTACAGTGCATTGTTAAAAGACAAACACCATTCTGTTAATTTCATAGTCACCCTAGTGTTCTTTTCCGGTTCTGTTGTATTTGATCTTTTTTTTCCTAAAATAGTTTATCTTAGTGTTTTTTGCACTATGACAATAATAGCCAGCGGGTGAAATATAACTAATTCAGTGGAACAACGCAACTCCATTTAGCATTAGAATTGATTGAAATGAAATCTTTTTTTTCTTCCAAAACTACATTACTGCTTATGTTATGGAAGGAGATGCTGGGATTTTAAAAATAAATCCTTTGGATTAGAATCCACACAACAGAATGAATTAAACCACCTCACCACTGCAGTCAAATTTGTGATTATATTTTTATTTTTCAAATTCTTTTGCATGCATGTTACTCTACAAATCGTCTTAAACATAATCCACATCAGTTTAAAGCATGTACATTTTTTTTCTTGGTCAAGTTGAAGAATCCATAAATTCTAAATCACAGATAACTCAAACTTAGATGTTAGGTTGTGAAGCATCAGGCAACTTTAAATTTTTTTTGAGTCTAACCAATGTTTGGCTTTTATTTAAACAGAGGTTCAGCGGTGTGTTGCAGAGTTTACATTCTTACTGTCTGAGAATAAGGACTGCTTAGTCTTTGACCCAATCAGTAAAAGATTTTAAGCATCAAAGCACTTGTCTGATGTTGCATTTGTTGCCAGTTTTTTTGTCTTTTAAATTGCCAGCATTCATACTCTTAACTCTGTACAGATAGAGTCCCAAATTGATCTTTTGCATTTATTTCATTTATTTTCATAGTATTGTATTCATGAGTTAATGTATCCTAACATATCCTAACATACATAATCAGTAGAAGAGAAATACATTACTTTGACCTTTGAGAGCTTGTCAAGATGTAGACAGACCAATTTTTATTCCCCTAGTCCACTAAATAAAAGCCATGTAGGTTATAAAAAATATTATAGTGAGTGGAACTTTGTTTGTTTTAAACTATGGTCAATTTATAACTCAAAATGACACTTTACAATGAAGAGCTCCTTTATCTTTATGTGCAGTGATGGTGGTCATGTAAAAAACACTCTACCAAGTCCTGTTACCAAAGGGCATTTTAGCTCCGTATCTGCTATGGATACCTGGTGCTATGGTGCTATGGATCTTCGTACCGTAGATCCATAGCACCAGGTAAGTGCTATGGATCTACGGTACATAGCGATTATGTTGAAAAAACAATCCCTTTACTTTCTTTGTGCACTTTGTCATTGTAGGCACCTTTGTCAGTTTACAGAGGTTAGCTCCGATAGTTTGTAGCTATCAGTAAAATTGAAAAAAATAAGATTGCCTTGCTCTAAATAGGTGGATTACCAGCAACATTAGAAATCTATTCCCCTAAAGTCTTTGTTTATTTTCGATTTCTCTGAAGAACATTCCTTAAAGTTTCTGTTTGTGTACTGTAACCAAAGCCCTGTGTCATTCACTGGTCTGGTTTCCAACCCAAGATAAAGAAAGCTTTTGACTAAACATGTTCCTGGTTTTTGATGAAACAGTTCTGTGTGGAGTTGTTGAGGACCCAGCTGTGGGCAGGATATAGAAAACATAATTTTTAAAGTATAATAATAAGAGATTGAATATTTTATTCCAGAACACTTTTATTAATTTCTGCAAACTCAGACAATAACATACATTGAGATTGCTATGCATTTGAGCAATTTGAGAAAGCCCGGTTGAGGATGTCATTACTTTGTACACAGCTTTTAAATTACCTTGAGGCACATTTGTAGATTTATTTTATAGCAACACATCAAACACAGTGCCTCTTTGTGTGCCGTCATGGAAATTGAGATCACACAAAGAAGTCTAGTTTATCTTTTGTAATAATTTCCAGATGCCTGAAAGTGTGATATGATTATTCACAGACAATTATATGTACATATAAACAACATGGGAATTTCCAGCCATTGTATTCTTATACTATTTGTCTCATAGATTATAATCTGGTGAATAATGTGAGTTTCAACCAAGAACAAAGGCAAAAGACTTTGTGAAGATGACTAACACTGGCAAGAGAATTTTATTATCCAATGGGAGTCCAGCGCCAACACGGATTGAAAGGCCATTTGGAGATGAAGAAACCATATACTATTTCAAATGAAAGATAAAGCTAACCATATTGGTAAATTAGTTACAAAGTGGGCCAAAGGCAACAATTTCAACCTTGTGGAGAGTACATCACAAAGTCTTGATCTTAGTTCTGTTTTTTAAAAACTTTACTTTTCAGATTTGTTTACTAGATACGTTTCCCGTTGAGGAAAAGAAAAACTTATCTAATCAAAGGCTAGATCCACAGCTAGGGGGACTTGCAAAATTTAAATAGGCCTGACATATTAGTTTGGAAGCATTAAATTAATAAAACTAGACAAAAAAGAACCCTTTATTTGTCAGTCACAGCGACATCATGAACATATAAAAACAGAAAGTGTTTTGGCTGGCCCCTCCTAAGTATCCATCCAACATGGTGTGTCGGTATAAACAGCAATGGTGAGTGCCCAACTAAATATTACAAATCTTAGAATTTCTCAAACTTTTCATCTGGCATTCCACCTTAAAGGTTGTGGCACATAATTAAAAACAAATGAAAAAAAACAAAACATCTACTCTGCATAAAACATGCTGCAATAAAGCTGCTGCATCAGGGCTGTTTAATTTTCTTTTTACTGTGGCGGCTTTGTTGAACAGCAGCGCTAGATCTATGAAGTACTTTTGACTAAAATCAAGCTGAAAGTAAATTTCAGCTCACATACCGGAGCTTCCTAGTAGTGAAGTTACTCTGTGAAACTACTCCCTTTCTCTGAAATGAAAGAAAATTACTTAGAATCTTCATCTGTCACAGAATTAACCTTCTGAAAAGAAGCTACAGAAAAGGGAGAACCATGAAGCACAGAGTCTAAATCACAAGGAAGCTGCATGTGAGCCCCATCGGGATTGTGTTTAGACTAGGTGAGCACAAAGTGGACTTACACTGAAAGTCAACTATTTGTTTGGAACACACTTGTTTATAAGAAGAAGTTACATCAGCAAGCAAATTAGAGACTCTATATAGGTCTGAGTTAGTATAAAGACAATATTTTTAAATTGTGCAACATATCTAGAACCCATAAAGATTTCACATTTTTTAGCCCTGAGTATTAGGTGTACCAAACACTAATCTTTGTCTCTTCCTCAAACACATAATTAAAATTTAAGATGACGCCAATAAAAATTATTATTTTGGACACACTTTGCATAAGACACCATTAGAGTTAACCTGATGTGGACAGTGTTGTCCACATCATTTTCCTCTTAGATTATCTAGACATTCTCCCCTGTACTTTTCATTCTGAAAATTTTGGTTTTAAACCACATTTGTAATATGTTTTGTAAATGCATTTATTTTTGCTTTTTGCTTTTATATTACATGTATACTACATCACATTTATTTTATGACTGTTTCACAAAATGTATTCCAGAAATAAAATTGATTTCCTTGACTTGCCAACAGTTTCCTCTAAGTTTGGTCACCACCTTCATAATCCACATTTTGCCATTGCTGGTCAGGAATGGAAAAAACTGGCATGATCCTTCAAACCTTTTAAATAAAACTTGATTGTATATTATAATAGTGCAAGGACAATTGGGATTGATTTTTTTTTTAAATGGAAGATTTAATATTAATGGAAAAAGAAGTTTAAGTGATTCCTGTTTTAGTCTGTCGCTGTTTCTAACCTCAGCCTGGCCTTTCTGTTATGCTCCCATCTTACTTGCTTCATCATTGATTCTACTTCAAGCAAACCTTCAGTCCAAAGGTTTAGATCTCTCTGTTAGAAATGTATATGCTTATCAATTTGTTCCCAGCTCTAAGATTTATGACTGTGAACAACCAGTGCTACCTTGTCCAACTTTATTCAGCAAGAGTCAACATTTCTTACAAATTTAGCTATTTTTACAGCCGATTCGCCGCTTAAAGGTGTACCAAGCTAATAACTGCTCTTTGTGTTCAGCAAAAAGCAGTCTGACATTTGCAGCGAAAATCCAAACCTTTATCGTACAGCCTCAGGTAATGATTTCACATTGCTGGCTGTATTCGTTCTGCTGTCCCTTTCTTCTGTCATGTACCGCAACGAGCCTCTGAAGGTGAAAGGTGTGAGAATGAACATTGTCGATCTGAAACGTGAGTGTTAAAACACAGAAATGTGACGTTATCTCTTAATTCTGGTAATCTGTTACTCTTTTACTCCCTGCCGCTGGTCCAGAGGTCACTGCATAGATATATTTGTTGTCTTGCCTCCTCTCTCTTTCTGTCTGTTATCTGTCTCTGTGTTTGAATTGTATGAATATAAAACTAGAAGATCCAATATAGCCATGGACTGGGTATCCTGGTTACAGAAAAACAAGAAGAAAATCATAGTGAGTATTGCTGGTTGTTCCTGATGGGAATCTATGACTTTAGCTTTAATGCAGCGAAGATATAGAATGTTAGACCCTAAGATTTCAAAACCTTGAATTACAACAAGTAACAATGTCCGTTTATTGAGGCTAAAAAGATTTAGACAAAGAGATTTTGAAATGTCTGTGCATCCAAATTCTTATTCAGAAGAATAAAGACTGTATGTTTTTGAATTTTTCATCAATATTCAGAACAAATGCTGTAAAATATTGATTATTAATCCTCATGTGCATATTAATAAATTAGAATATAATCAAAAATGTACTTTATTTCAACAAATCATTTCCAGAAAATAATGGGAATTAAAATAGCAGGTTTATTTCAAGGGTTTATTGGTGTTTGTTTTGATGAGTATCAGTAGACCCATTGTTTTTTTCAGCATAGATCCTTTGCACTTGGTCAAGACATCTTTTGCCTGAATTACTTCATTATAATGTGACATGAAGGTAATCTGTCTGTGGCTCTCCTAAGAGGTCAAGGAAGCCAGGGTTGCATCCAGATGATCTGCATTTGTTCTAGTATCTCTAATATTTCTTGTGAAAATACTTTAAAATTTGTTGTTAGGTTTCAGATAAAGTAAATCCTTTCACTCCACTTCTTTATAGTATGCCTTTGATAGAACTCTCTATGAAAAGGCAACTTTCTTGGCAACTGTGTTTTATAGATTGTCCTCTTGTAGATGGTGTTACTGTGTGCTGGTCAATTGTCAAATCAGACGTCTTACCTTATTATTTTGTAGGTCATAACTTGGACATAGCATTTCTTTTTCAGAATTATTTAATGATGTATTTTGGCTTTAATTAGCTGTAAACCATAATCACCAGAAATCAACAGAAACATGTACGGGACTCCAAATAACACTATTCTGTTTTTAATGAAATTTTCCTTTTTGAGTTGAATTAGTGAAATTAATTTTGAGCAAGTCCAATGCACCAGTAATAAAGGTGTCATGACCCATAGAAATTTCTTCATGAATATAATTTAGCCCTTTGCTACCCAGTTCAAATATAGTAATACTTGAATTGTTTTTAAGTATAGTTATATTTATAATTCCTGAATGGAAGCAGTTAACTGTGCCCTGCAGCAGTAATTTTATCAGAGATAGATGACTCTATTGCAGTTTCTCTTCAGTGTTTTTTCCCATGTCATCAGGATGTTATTCATGTGAACCAGACTGCATGTGGCTGACATTTGCAAAAGCTCAAGCTGAACTATAATGTGACCTTGTGTTTGACAGATCGGGGTCTTGGCTGCAGCAATTGTGACTTTAATCCTTGGTCTTGGATTGGGTCTTGGACTGGGTTTGCAGAAAGATAAAGATGAAGGTAATGCCAGAAACATCCAGGCATATTCTGTTGCACTTCTACATTCCAGAAACCAGACGTGTAGCTACATGCCTAGCCACTTCATGAAACCAAACACTGATGAGTGAAGTGTTTGTGGAGGCAGCAGGGCCTTTGAATTTTGCTTAGCAACCACATACCTTTGTAAATTGTTTATTTATTATCTTTCAGCACATTTTAAGCCTGACACAGGTGACTCGAATGAGTCAGACGAGTTTTGTTTAGCTCAGGCTAATGGTATTCTCAATTTGTTACAGATCAAGTCTTTTCAAACACTGTGACTCATAGACATAAAGACACCTACTCATGATCAAGGAATTACAGTCTTTAGAGATAAACCAGTTCTTTCGAGAAACATTTCTTGCTTGACCAAGTCAAAAGTGTAACTTTCATTGTTCTGGTTACCACCTACTATTCATTGCCAGGAATTAAGAAATGCTTTCCATTGGGTGTCTAATTATAACTCTCAATCACACTTAAGAGTAATGATACTGAAACTGTGTCAAATGACCAACTGTCACTTCGAGCTATTCTTTGTGACATGACAATGTGATGCAAAACCAAGCATGCCCCAGTAATCAAGCTAATTTATTTTGAAAAAAAAACATTTTGCACAATGGCAAAATTGAGAAACAGATTTGAGTTCCTTATGTTTACTTCACAATAAAAACAATGGCAATTCCTTAAAAAAAACTTACAAAATAATATAGTCATGAAATGAACTAAAAACAAATTAAGAAAACTGCAAAGTATCATCAAACACTGAACTGACATGACATCAAATCAGCAATTTTCTGATGTTATGACATAAATATTTGGAAATAAGGAAGAAAAGTAAGGAAGAAAAACATATTTTGGAAGATATGCTATCTTCCTTTACTGCTTATTTTCTATGAATTTAAAATAACAATGACATATCACATTTGCATTTTAATTAATCAACAGCTTCCCTCTTTATTAAACAAATTCATTGGCGATGAACTGAATAATAAAAACTATTTCTATCAGTACCTCTGAAAGAATAGATGCTTTGAACCTTTTGACAATGAAGTCCCAGGCTGCAGATGTGATACCAACTGTAACTAGCTACCATGACATCTGCATGGCTCCAAGAAAGACAACTTCACTGATTTTACTCAAACATTTACTGTGAATTGATGAAGTTCAGAGCGCCACTGAAAGAGTAAAATGCAGAATTAAATGCTAAGACAGATCCTATTTTTCTGCCTGCAAAAGAGCACAATGATAGTCTTCTCTACATTTTACTTTTGTCTTAGTGTGCAGTGTGTGTAAGTAGTTGCTGTTTCTTTCAGCCCAACAGTGGGAATGTTCAAGAAAACGCTGTGGTGAAAAGAGGCTGGCGGAGAGCAAATGTCACTGCGACAATGATTGTCTGTCTGCAGGAGATTGCTGCTCCAACTACAAACACATTTGTCATGGTAAGAAATATGGATCGACGCAGCGTGATTTGGCCAAAACACTGCTGGTGCTGCAAAAAGTAATTTCCTCATACAGATGACAGATGTTATGTTGTATTTATGACAGTGTCATGTCAGTCTTATGCACACCCAGTCAAATACAGTGTTATAAAAGTATCTTCAAATACTGTATTAATCTATTTTCAAATAATTTAGAATAATTTACAAAGGGAAAAAAAAATATCCAAGTGTCCAAACCAATCTGGTGTTATGTGAAAATACTATTTCCCTCTCGAACTCTTGTTAAATCATAAATTATCATTTAGTTCAGGTTCTGGAGTCATATTGACTACTATCAAACTTATAGAATCAGAAATTCATTGGACTAATGGTGGTTAAAACCCCACCAGGTTTCGGATTGTGTTTTTAGATTTAACAGTAAATCCCAACAGATCAACACTAGCATGTTTGGTAAATTAAACAGCTAATGCTGAAAATATCTTGTGTGAATTGTTGCTGGATGTGAGGGTTTCATGGAGAGCGAGTTGATTTCTGGGTAAATATATATGCAAAGGCATGTCCTCATAGAATTTGGTCAAAATCTATGGATTTCAGGAGAGGAATATGGAGCTTCAAGCCATTTCTGAAGTATTTTTATATGGATCATCCAGCAGAGATCCAGGAAGAGCACATTCACTGACCACTATAAATCATCAGAGGCTCTGAAACAGAAAAGGCTTTGGTATAGATCTGCTAAATGGACTGCTGTGCAACTTAATGAAAATGTCTGATAAAATGTTAGCTATTCAGTTCTGCACAATATTGCACTGAACAGCAGGTGTCTGTGCTCCACAACATCCTGCACAGACAGGGATCAGAGGGATCTCAAGACCCCTTCTAGTTCTACCAAAATGTGATTAAATAAATTAGGCAAGTATTACAAGAAAATACGCAACATTTTCACACAAGGTATTTCTGAAGCCTTTTGAATCTTCTGAAGCTCACAGTGAATAGGGGAAATGTGTACATTTGACAGATTTAACAACTTCCAACTCTTCATACACCGGAATAGGCCTGGCCTGGGGATTTCTATGTTCAAATATACGTCGGTTTCTCATAAAGGAGTCAAAATGTGTCTCCACATGAGCTTGAAATGTTTGTAAGTTATTTTTTAAAGTCCAAGTCAAGTCTTATGATACAATTCTGAATTGACTCTCAAATTTTATTTCTACAACTTAAGTGCAACTCGAGTTGAAATCTCAAATGTGGGTCGTCATCTCTGAAATGAGCTAATGTAATTGCATTTCTTACATCCAGTTCTCATTTGTGGGATTTTATGAGAATGCTGAGATGGTGTCACTATGGAAATAAATGTGTGAGGGTACATTTCTGATGTCAGACTTGGACACAAGCAAGTTTACAAGGCACAGTCCCTTCCAGAAAACAATAAAACAGCTGAGAGGTCTTTTAGGTTGATGTAATGATCTGCCAGAAACCTATTTATTGACGCTCTTGCAGAACTTACAAAAGGTTCAACAGGAAACAGTTCCATAGATGAGGTTAAAATGCCTAATTTCAGTTAAAACATTTACCCTTTTATGTGCATAAATAAGTGCACAGACATTGAGACATACTGTATATAGGGCTGCCTGTGGAAAGGTTGACTTCATTGCAGTTAAAATGTATTTGTCTCCAGTACGACCTCTCTATACTGGAGAGTACAATGAACATTGAATAGATTGGGGGAAAACCACAGAACCTCACAGGACAACTGAACTATTTTGTTCTTCTGTAGATCCATTACTTATCCATCATGAGAGGATGTGCCATACTGCACATAATACTGTGACATGCACTTATAAAATACACACTCTCTTCAGTGCTGTTCATGTTTTCTATGTCCTGTAGGTGAAACAGAGTGGGTAGAGGACCAATGTGATGACTTGTCAGCTCCCAAATGTCCTGAAGGGTAAGCCATTACTCAAAAGTTGAGTAGTTTCACTTGGATTTTCTCAAAAATTAAATGTTTCATGTAAATGTGCATTTCTGATATGAAATGGTTCCAGCATACCTTCTTACATGGAATAACATTGATTGTTCTTTTACCAGTTTTGTAATGAGGTATTTACACAGTCAAAGCCATTACACCACCACAGCCAAATATTTTCAAAGATTTTGTGCAAGAATATGGTTATAAAATGCTGCTACTGGATGCAAGTATTAAGTAGATGTTATCAACTCTGCGTGCATGTTTGCTTATAGCCCTCTCTTATGTTAGATGACAGCAGCTTTGCATCTTATCTGTTGGTTTATGTTAATTAATTAAAGTATCTCTTCTCCTGTTATTCAGTTTTATCATTTTTTCTTTTGTTTTCTCCTAGCTTTAAGCGACAGCCGCTGCTGCTAGTGTCTCTGGATGGACTAAGAGCTGAATACCTGCAGACATGGAGAGATCTTATTCCTGTCATGGACAAACTCAGTTAATATCAAGCATAATATTATGTGTTCTGATTATGTACAACGAGAAAATGACATACTGCATTTTCATCTACTGAAGCAGTCTTTTAAATATCCTGACCTGAAAAACTTAAAAATTAATAGCACTTCCTCTTCCTGCCAGTCATGTTGATTCTGATTGTAAACAATGATCAAGAAAGTTTGATTTAAGCCCGCAAGAAGAGTCAGGATTTCCTATTAAACTTTTCATGAAGTCATAGTCAGTAACAAGTTCATTCTTGCATTTTACCTAAAATGACCCTTTCAGGAATCTGAACTAATGAGTTACAACAACATTTAATTTCCTTTTGGGAGCAATTGAGTATTTTTGAATTGGATCGAATTTTCAGAACTTTTAATAATTATTGATCTGTTGCCATCCAGTGACAGCATGTAAACTCACATGAACATACTGACGCACAAACCGGTTCCCTCATTCCAAAGAAGACTTTGACTGAATAACATGCCTCCACATTATTAAGTTCTGCATGTCATCTTCAGGAAGCTGTGGAACATCAACTTCCTACATGCAGGCAGCATTTCCAAGCAAGACTTTTCCTAATCACTACACAATTGTTACGGTAAAGACTCACAAAACTGCACTAACAAACCTACACACAAATTCATGTGCATCTCTAAAGGCCTGAACTTTGTGTATGTATGGGAATAAAAACTACTCAAATTACTAAATTAAATCCATAATAACTTGTTTAAAGGATTTTATATTTTCATATAAAAGGTACAGTGTTTATAAAATACCTTTTAGGTCACAATATTTAATGCAAAATTACTTGGATATGTTCAATATGTTATATTCTAGTCAGTTGAAATATCTCTGCTGTGATAAAAAAAAATCCTGGAGATTTTCTGAATATGATCTCCATAGATTCCAGTTCAACAGCATCTCAACAAACTGCATTTTTGACTTGCATATTTAGATGTACTGTATTTTCCTAAATGTAGTGATTAAGATATGCAAGAAAAGATTGCGGTATGACTTATGCATAGATATAAACCAACACTCTTATCAGTGACTAGGGTTAATGATTATGGCAGATTTAGTCACACAACTGACAACAAAAACCATGCACGTTTTTTAAAGTGTAAATAAAATGGCATATTTTGACACTCAGACCAACATTGAATAGTACATAACTGGGAATGAAAAAAAAAACTATTGTAGGTTTTCAACATTTGACCAGAGCACTGTCTTTCACTTTGCTCCTTTTCCTACATGACTTGTGGCAATAAATGATAAAAATGTTTTATTCAACAAATTTAAGCTTTGTCTTAAATTTGTTAAGGTGAACAGTTTTCAATGAGAAATCTAAAGCTAGACTTTTCAAATAAAGTATCCCTGCTTTACATTTCTTTACAACTGTATACCTGATGGACAGGGATGCCACCAGGAATCTTGGGCCCCATGACAAAAAATTAAATTGGGCCCCCCCACGCAGCTGCTGTTACAATTTTTTGAGTCTATCTGACCCAACAAAAGCGTTACAATTTTAAAGGCTTGCAACTGCCTTACTTTCTTTGGTTCAATACTGATAACTAGCACAATATTTACTGCTCATGAATTTTACATCCAACAGTCCACATACAGTATACAAGTTGGCTGCTTAAACTTTTTCTATTAGTTTTAGCTAACTGAAATGTCTCTCCCCACGAGCAACAGTCAAAAGCAACGTGCAAAATACACATAAAGCAATCCAGACTTCTCAAAAAATGCTATGCAGTTGCATTTTATTCAAGCTGCAGTATGGAAAAATATTTTTTCTCCATATTTTTTAAAGCTGTCACCCTGTCGTGCCAGTTTGTTACGAGACAAGTAATCAGTGAAAACAATCGATCTTTACATAGAGGAAATACCATTATTTTCAGTTTTCTAACTTTTACTTGATCTTGATTGAACTTTGCTGAACTTTCTAAGTTCTGAGTCAGAAAATTCCAGACAATCTCATGGAAACTGTTTTTCTAAACCCACGCAAGGGAATCCCATGGTATCTCCTTTCACTGTTTTGCAACATCTTGATAGACTGCATTTTTTACTTGCACACTCATGACTTAACTTATGACAAGAGTAAACCATGAGTGTATTGTGGCAATGCTAAAACACACCAATAGATGCTGATTGAGTAAATCATTAAGGCATGACTAACATTTATTGGCAGGAGTTCAGTATTTATTTGTGCAGTTGGTATTTAAGAAAATGTTGGACAGAATTTTATATCTCTCATCCTGTTTCTCATGTTACTCTCATTTCATGTTCAGGGTCTGTATCCAGAGTCCAACGGTCTGATTGACAACAATATGTACGATCCCGTGTTTAATGCCTCGTTCAGCCTGAGCAATGACGAGAAAAACAACCCAGCCTGGTACCTTGGACAACCTGTGAGTCCTTCTAAGTTTGACTCAGGCTCAGAATTTGGCTTTTATTGAATGATTATTTTTTTTGTTTGTTTTGTTCCAATTAAAACGTATGTCTTTATTGTTTTCCACTAGTGTATGTTCACATGGTTCTCCTTTAATTATAATCTTACATCGAGATATTGAGAAGAGCAAGCAGAAACAAGAGATGAAAAGAAAAGGCTGGGGAAAAGTTTTCCTTTGGCTTGTTAATATCAAAATGAAAAATTGTTGTAGAAATTGGATTTGTAAAAATGATTTCTTCAGCTTTCAGTAAAATATCGTGTCCTGTTTCTCTCAACAGATTTGGAACACGGCTACACATCAAGGTCTGAAATCTGGGACCTTTTTCTGGCCAGGATCAGATGTCAAAATCAACGAAAGTTTCCCTGACATCTACAAGCCTTATGATGGGTAAGATGCAGATGCCATGTACAGAAAGAAAAGCTGTAGACAGTCATATCAAACACAATCCGCTCGGTCCTAATTTCTGTAAAGAAGCGAAAGAGAATTTTATCTCTCTCAGCCTTACTGTAAGGCAGAGTCAGGATGACGTTTCATCTTTGCGTGGGAATGTCTGGAGCCTCAATGGATCAACAGATGTTAACCATATCAACTTAAGTCTTAACATTTTGGCCTTTGGAAACTCTAATACAGTCTGTTTATCATAAGTTGTTACACATGTAGCAGCTATTTAAACTACATGTCTTTGTTTTTCTTACGTTTTTTGACGTCAATGCATGGCAGATTTTTTTCCCCCAACTAAGATAGGACTGACATTTGCTGGATCAAAACCAATGGAAAGTGTCATATATTAGGGGTATTTTTACACAAACCTGGATGGACTGTACTGCTTATAATACCAAACATTTTAAACAGGGTTTTAAAAAGTGTTTTGAGGCTACAAACATTATTGTAATTGAATTCAACTTTTTTCTGTTATGCACAGAACAAACATATTTTTTACCATTTGACCGAAACTTAATAAAGTTAAAGGTTTACATTTATTACATGTGTTAATTAAGGCTAGGTACTGCTCAAAAATAAAGACAATACTAAAATAACAAACCCTAAATCCTTTATTTGCTTCATAGTAAAATGCATTGAGAACAAAATAGCATAAAAAAGATCAATGTAAATCAAAATGATTATAGAATGGTTGTCTGGATTTAGAATCACACTCAAAATAAAAGTGGAAGACTGATCTGACTTTATAGGAAACTCCTACAGACAAGTCAAAACAAGGCTCAGTAGTGTTTGTGGTCTCCGTGTGCCTGTATCACCTCTCTACAACACTTGGGCATGGTCCATTCAAAGTCAATGCATATGAAATTGAAGTTCAGTGGTAAGACTTGAAATCTGCTGTTCAGATCAAATCCAGTCTTGAACTATCTCACGCTGGGCAAAAATGTCTGCTTCAAGGCTATACTTCTCAATTAAATTCTACTTTGTGATGATTTTCTTTTTCACAAAAACCAAAGAGGGCACAGTAAGGCTCATGGCAACATTTCCAACAATTCAAGAGATGTGACTATTTTTGCAGGTCACCGTAAATGGCTCCAGTGGACTTCAAGAACAGTTCAGAGTCATTTTATTTTTCAGATCATAAATCACGACACATGTATTCAGCTAAAAAGCAGATTTTCTGCCTATACAGAAAGAAGGACTTAACATAAATGCCCCAATAAACCAGCTTTAGGAGAACTTGACATTTGAGCCCTACCCTATTTGTTCAGAACAAGATGTTCCTGTTGGTGTTGGCTAATAACACATGGCAATGGTTGGAAGCCAAACCTACATTAATGAGGTAGTTGTGGTTCAAAGTGACATCACACTTTGAACAAATGGACAAAAAATATTTAAACAACCAAACTGTATTTTTATAACAGAAGAGCTCACAGCAATATTCAGAACCACAAATTGTTTAGGTGTCTGTGAGCAATGAATGTGGGGAGAAGCACAAGGTCTGGAAACAGAACTACTAATCGCAGTTTATACTGAAGAAGTTCAACAGTTGGAATGACTCAGCTGATAATAGGTCAAAATTAAAATCAGAGTTCTGGAGAAACATAAACAAAGCAGCATGAAGACCATTTACCAGAAAAAATAAATTAAAGGTCACTGAATAAGATAATTAAAACCTCAAGGCACAGACAAACTGGTTCCACAGTTTAACTTTGATTCAGATCAGTCCAACTCCTTTCAGAACAATTCAATCATACAGCAAAACTCAAAACCAGTAACATCCAGTTTAGTTCTGCAAAAAATATAATACAATACCAGTTTCAGTTGATAATTTATTGCTAATTGGTCAAAAGTTATAGTATCTAAGGAATCTCTGTCAGTTGCATTGAATCTTTGATCGCAGTTACTACTAATTCTGAGCAAGCATGAAGCATCAGTGGAAAGGAAAGACTTCTCTTTAGCTTTAATAAACTCCTCCAGCCGGACCAGGTTCTTTATGAAGGGCCATCTGCTACAGTTGGCTGAGTGTAAGGTGGAAAAGCAGGAAGATGCAGAGAAACAATGACACGCTGTGCCAGGGGCACTTTTTACAGGAACTCTGAGGCACAGCTAAATACGGAATTACATATGCTTTGTAGAGAATTGATAAGCTATTTTGGCAAAGAAAAGGCAATAACCATAAAATCTGTAGAAGAATAAAAAAATTATAACTGGTGAATAACAGGAGAAATTGTTCTTGATAAAACTCAAAAGGAAAAAGGAAATGCCAAGCATTTGTCATCATTACAATCTACAATATCGAATTAATATTACATATTAATATTATTATTTTATTATTATTTCTAGTTTATTGATGAGCCTGAGTAAGAAAAAGTCACTAATAAAACATGGAAACCTCAAACTGCTGGTATAAATTATTGTTGGTAATAAATTGCTCTGATACATGATCTTTCTTTTTCAGAGATGTGCCGTTTGAAGAAAGAGTATTTACAATTCTGAAGTGGCTGCAGCTGCCAGATAACAAAAGGTTAGTATCAGCAGTGATATTTACTTCCAGATTAACACCTAAGTTATCAAAGTGAAATTATTAGATTTTATGTTACAGTAGAGTTTCTTTTCAGATTAACACTCTTAGATTATTGTTTTGAAATTATTATCAGATTTCTAATTTTAATATCAAAAACTGTCCATCAGGCCTGATTTCTACACACTCTATCTGGAGGAACCTGATAAATCCGGGCACAGCTTTGGTCCCGTCAGTGCACAGGTAAGGTCATTTCAGTTTATTGTCAGACAATAAGGAAGCAAAAGAATCAGATAATCTTAGATGACCTCATGCCCTTTTAAAGCTTCTCCTAAATGTACCTTCTGGTATCTCAAATTCCCCTAATCCACAATCATTCACAAACAATTTTATCATCATTATTTCTTTAATGCAACCTATCATAACTGATTATGAAAGGGTAAAAGTTTTTTTATTGAACAGTAAGTAAAGTGTAAAGTTCATTTATAGATTAGAATAGAACAGAACTTCTGGTGCAACAGCAGCAAAGTGACAGGCAATTAAACCAAGGTTATACTGTATGTGTATATATATATATATATATATATATATATATATATATATATATATATACAGTATAAATACTGTATACTGTACAGTATGTTATATATATAACATACTGTACAGTAATTGTACATTTTCAACATAAATTATGCAATTATTAAAAATAGTGCACTTCTGCTTCTCCAAAGGAATGGGCAACTGAGTAGGTTAAGTTAAATAATGTGCAAAATGTGCCAGTGTAATTGAGGATTACAAAAACAACAGATTATTTACAATCATACAATCACAATCATATGGGCCGTGGGGGATCAAATACTCATTTCCATCAATTATATTCAAGTTATATATTCTTTTACTCCACTTTCAAATTCAACTGCTGTAGAAATAGATTGTTCATGTCTCTGGGTACAAACGTGCAGAAACAATTTTAGGAATTAAGTGGAATTAAATAATTAACAATTTAGGGGAAGAACTAAAGTGTCTAACCACTTCCAGTCACAGTTCATAAGAAGCCTATTCCAGCCCAGCTACATGTTGAATCCTCAAACGTTTCACCTCCATCAGGTGGTGAAAAGTTATCTAATGGGTCTCTCACTCAGAAGCTCACCTTGAACTCCTGCTAAACATTTCTAAATATCCATTCAGTCTTAGGCACTAGCAAGCTAATTGCTTTCCCTATAAGGATCTAAGCTCATCTCTATTTTGACTTCAGAGTTAATTCTTTATATTGTTGCAAAACTTTGATTTAGAGTTGCCATCAAGAGGGAGAAAGGACCTTTCTTCCTCATTATGCAAAAAAAGTCAAAAGAATTTCATTTCCTGCAAGAAAAACTGTTAAAGTCTTAAAGCTCGAGTTCATTGCCTCCTCAGAAAGTTGGCAGGAATCCATTTAGATGACATACAGCATGACCACACAGGTGGACAAAAATAAAACTATGTATACTTGATGTTTGACAATATTTTGTGCCATTCACATTTTCCATTTATGTTTTTGTGTAGCTCGTGTTCAACAGAGTAGCATTTATAGAAACAATAAGCTCATGTGCTGTTTACCCCTAGCGGTCCATTGCTGTTTATGAGCCATGTTTTCAACACCATAATCTGACATTTAGTATATAAGGTTGTAAAGTTAAAAGCATTTAGAAAGCCACTCTCATGTAGATGCAAACTTTGGACTTGAGATTCAAAGTGAGGATGGAGGTGGTTTTGATAAACTAAAGTGAGTCATTCAGAGGAGGGAAAACAAACTGCATTTCAGAAAACTGAAACAGAAAAAGGCTAAAGGTAGTATCCCAAAATGGAAAGCATAACCAGATGTGGAAGAATACAAAGAACTACTATTCAAAAGGATCAAAGAAAACCCAAAAGAGGTCAAAACTGAACCAAAAATAAGCTAAAAATAATAGAAATTATGATCAACTTTACAGTATAAACTAGGAACCCACTTATGTAAATAAGTCACACTGATTAAATATGTGGTGTTGGCTAAGCCAAGGTCTCTAGTAGCAATATAATAATTATGATTCTATGTACAGAAGAAAGAAGAAATGGATTTTTCAGCCATATATGTACACCTCTATCCAATAAAAAGAGCCCTGCAGAAGATGATGATAGGAGTTGAATGGGTTATCAGACTGTCTCCATCTTCTGTCTAGAGTCTGTTTCAGAGTCACTGCAGGAAAATAACAATTATTTCCCCTTAATCCTCAAAGAAGTGAGGCCTACACTGAGAATACATATTAAAGAAGAATCAAGCTGGAAGTACGTCATCTGTGTGCTTTGGCAGCAGGTGACTACCAGCTGATAAAACATGAACATCCTGTTTCTACGAAATTTGCCTCTTAGGCGATGAGTTTGACCAGTGGTCATAAAGCGGATGAGAGTGGGAGGAAAACGGACAATTCCTCTAGCTGTGTTTCATTTTTGATAAAAAAGACGGTGACGTGTTTTTGAAGAAAACAAACTGCAGATTACTCAGCGGAAGTTTGAAGTCTGCACAAACCAGACTGGAATTTAATATTTTAAATATATGTAATTTCCCAAGGCTTAAACAGTATAATTTCTTCCTCCATTAGATATTTCAACAACAGAATTATTGTGGATTATGTAGTTATTTTTCCCTACTGTTCCTCTCTTTTAGGGATAAAGGTGGGGAATTACAGCACCAGTGGGCAGTTTATGTTTACTCATTATGTCAACAATTTTAGGCACTTTGAATAAATGCATGTTGCACCTCAACCACATGTTTTCTTAGAAATTAACAAACTTCAGGAATAATTGTAGCTTTACATTTCACTGCTGTTTTTGGAAAAAAATTGTAGATAAACTGGTTGGTTTCCAAGCATGGATGAGGCATATAAACCAGGTCTAACAATGTTCACAAGGGTGTTTAGCATAAAATCGGTAGGAAACCAGTTATGATATGTTTGGGATTGTTTTTCATCTGTCTAAGGTAACTGTTTTCATATTTTACCCATCCACCTGTTGAGGGGTAGTTATTTTCTCTATCAGCACCTCTGACAATCCGGCTGACAATGTGTTTGGCTTTGAATTTTACTCAAGCCCAAACACATAAATTTTAGAGAACTCGCTTCTTTTTTTGTTTGCACCTTCTCACTTTGTGTAATTTAAATTTTCCTCACTGTGGAGATATGGTTATTGACACATTTCCCATCAGTTTCCAGTTCAAGGTAGGATTGAACTTTGGTGGATTCTTGATTGCTCCAGTACACAATTTGACAGTGATCTGAAAACAAACTAGTTTTAAAATAGATAAAGCAGACTAACAATAAGCTTCTGGGTTGCCTTCCCAAATATCTAACATCGACCATATTGAAAATATGTCAACTTGCTTAAAGTTTGAAGACAACCAAATGATCAGTTATACCTAAAACAAAATGTATACATTCTTCTTGATTGGGTGCAATGATTACACAATATGCAACTTAAATCATTTTTAATTTCCAGAATTGGATTTACAATTATGAATTCACTGTTGATTAGATAATATAAAAATACAACAAAACTTTAACTTCCAAAAATGTAAATTCATTGCACCTGAGTTTACACAATGCTGAATGTATTTTGCTCAATTGTGTGTGAACATGCTTAAATTTTCAAATGTCAGTATATTTATGGATGGTTATGAATGTTTGTGAGCAACAGATGACTCCAGAATCTCCTCTGGATTATTATCACTTAACCAAACTTAGTTTTGGAGCCAACAAAAATTCTGTCTGGGTATTAGACCAACTGTTTCTCTTTAACATTATTTAATTATTTTATGCCATTTTCTGCAGAAAAAAAATCCATTTGCCAAATGTTTTCATTGTTCTATTGCAGATAAGCACAGCAATCCAGGGAGTGGATAAAATAATGGGTCAGCTCATGAATGGCCTCAAGCAAATTGACCTGCACCGCTGTCTCAACATCATTGTTGTTGCTGATCATGGTAACTCAGAACATACTGCACAAAAAGATGTATTGAACTTTATTTCAGATGAACATTACTCTTTAGTGCCTGTGTACCCAGTCAGTGTTTTGAGCCAGAGAAATATTTTGTCTGTAGTTGTAAATTTTCTCTCTCTGAGGAACACTAAAGAGAAATCACAGTTGAGTCACGAATCTGCCAAACTTCTAAGGAAACATAATTCCACTGCATTTCTTTTGTTTGAATGCAACCTTCATTCAGTCAAGATGCTTTTTCTTTCTTTTTCCTTTGGTTCTGCTCCCCTCCAAGTTGCACGATGAAGGAACCAAAAGTCTGAAAATATCAAAATGTCTGACAAGTCAAGAGCTATTTCATTTGTTTCTTTCTTTAGTTGTTTATTTTAATCAGACAGTTTTTGGATTAAAACTCTCCTCTTTTCCATGTGTATCTGAGGCTGTGCCTCCAGTTTCTGCAAGTTGTCAAAGCACAAACACATAAATATGACCATATTAAGAAAACTGCTAAAGCTGTTTTCCTACCAAATAAAACCCTGTGTATTCATATTAAGTGCTCAGGAGATACAAACAAACCTTGAAGATGATAAATGCAGACAGCCTGGCGTCCTGCCTGTGTGTTCATGTGGCTGGAGTACAGTCTGTCTCCAAGTTATCAGCTTACTAATGGATAAGTGCTCGTCATTATATATCACCCTTTAATGTACTGCAGTTGTGTCAATCCAACTCACATGACATTGTTAACTGGATTTCTGTGCTACATAGCGGTGAGAAGCTCTTGTTTGGAAGGTTGGGTTCTGGAAAAAACCGGAGCAGAAAACCTCAATCTTATGTTCCTTCAGCCTTTAACACTAAATGCAATTTATTACCCTTTATGTTAAAAAAGTGCATACAGAAAATAGTAGATTCATTAAAATATTATTTTATTTCAACAATAATATTAAAAGCAGAAACTAATATGACATAGAGTCTAGGCAAGAGATGTCTGAAGTTATCTGTAGATCAGCACTAGATAAAGACAAGGAAAGCAACAGTTGTAGTTCATTTCCTGGAAGTCTCTGTGATGGCTGTGGGGAGTCTGACTCCAGAGCAATCTCCCTGCAAAACTCATAATCTGCTTCTCAAAATCTTGAGGCTCCACTTATCCCTGTTGCTTGTGAGTTTTTTTTCCGACAACATTTTGCTGAATTTTGGATCAACATGCTTAGATCCAAGCTTTGTGAAGAGCCAGCTTTTTTTTTTATTTATTGTTTTTAGCAATGTCGTATTGGAGTTCACCTTTTTAAGAGGGTGACAATGAGAGAGTGTTGAGCAACAGTCAAATCAACAGTATTTCAATTGATTATGTAGTATAACCTGTCATGTCTGTATTAATATATTTTTTTTATTTGGCCTTCTGTAATGTTGTAATATTCTGAGAACTAGCGTTTGAGTTATTAAAATTTATAGAAATAGGCAGTTAAAATATATCAATGTGTGTAATGAATCCAGGTGATTGTGTTTCACCTTTTGACTCTTAGGTTTTTAAAATAAATTAACCTTTAAGTTACACTTATTTTTTAGATGCAATGTGTTCTAGTTTTTAGCACATATCAGTAGTTCTGTGATGCACTTTATTGCAAGAGTCCAATGCTTTGCAGGTATGGAGGAGATCAGCTGTGACAGAAGGGAGGTGATGAAGGAGCTGGTGGGAGATATCAGTAATTATTTTGTGAACGAGGGGCCATTTGGACGCATCAGAGCCAGGAATGAAGACTTTGTGTGTAAGTAGATGTGTTTCTGTAATAGAGATCATTGGAACATGCTTTAGGCCTTGCTCATCACAATTACTGAGTAGGTATCAGTGCAGGAAGAACAATGATGTTTATCTCTCACTTTGTGGAAAAAGTGTGGGCCTGTTTGGGTTTCAGAGGGAGGAAACCACAAAATTATCTCGACTTTGATGAATTATATTCAACCTCTAAACAGTTGCACAATGCATCTGAGCAACAAAGAAATCCATTCAAGAGCATGGATGTAACAGATATGATATAATCTGTCAACGACCTTGATAGCTCCATTATTTACAATCACGAAATGATACACTCTGAGCGCTCTTCTCACGAAATTCAGTTTTGGTTCATTCTTCTTCATGGAACACTCCGAAACATCATCAGTGACCCCTCAAACCCCCACCATGGATTGTTCTCCCTGCTGCCCTCTGGAAAGAGGTTCCGCAGCATCCGGTGCAGGAACACCAGGTTCCGAAACAGCTTTTTCCCACTTGCCATCAGACTGCTGAACTCTTAACTGGACTGCACTTAAAATCTGGTCTCCACTTTATACCTTGCACATGTACAGAGCTAAATAACTTATATTTTACTGTCATTTCTGCACTTTATATTCTATATTTATATTCATATTTTATACTGTATTTTATTTTATTCTGGAGTAACCTCACAACATTGAAAGCTCAAAACACTGTCCTGAGCCGTATGCAACGAAATTTCGTTCTGTATACACCCTGTGCATGCAAAATGACAATAAAGTCAGTCTAAGTCTAAGTCTAAGTCTATCATTTATGTCAAGAGGAAGACTGATAGCATACAGTTAGACATGACAATAAAAGCCCACACATTCGTGATGTTTCGTCAAGGGTAGAGAAATATCTGCTGTAAATGGAAACGAGACTCCCTCTAAGTGTACACATTGCAACTAATTTTAGGTTTTCTTGTGGACCATAAACTGATTGCAATGAATTCTAGAGAAAAGAAAAAGATATTATAGTAACACAAGATTAGACTTTAAGCATAATCCACAGTACGCCTTTAGAATTAACATTACATTATTCTCATGAAAACTAAATAGTAGTAGTAGTAGTGTAAAGTTGAGTTTTAGGTCATAACCTAGCTCTGGATATATAGTCAATAAGGATGTTGATTACAAATATACTAGCCCAGAAACACACGTAATTCATAGATTTTTGCATGGAATTTGACTCCAAATTATTTGTTCATGTAATATAACTAACAAATTTTGAAGAAAATCTCTCTTGGCAAGCTGAAATACCTGGGCACAATGCAACTTAACACAATATTGACTGATGTTTGCAAAGCAGCCAATCCAGAAGCACCATCATTTTACTTGCTGCTGATTGGTTGCACCCCAAAGAGTGGAGATAAGGAGCACCATTGACATTAATACCTGTGGTACTATGCGCATCAAGCATTTTGGTGTTTGAACAATTAAAATAGGCAGTTATAAATGTTTTGGGAAGGGGTCTGAAGTATTTGCAGATTTCACGTGTCTCTGACTGTAAGATTTTTACACAGCTGGTTATCATAGTCAATTTTTAAAACAATTCCCTAGAATCTCAATTTGTTTCTTTTTTTAAAATCATTTTTAAGATCACACACAGATGGCATGTGCAAATAGTTCAGTTTTAAAATTATTTAATTTTTACTAAAGGAGAATGTTATCCACACAAACCTGGCTCCATGCAACCCCCCGCCCCCCCCCCCAAAAAAACACTCTATTGTGGTAATAATGGTAATGTGCAACAAATTAAAATTACAGCATGAAAAACTACAACTAGTGGTAAAATATTATGATGCTTATTGTACAGATTGGCTCCTAATGCAGTTAAATGTAATTGGAAGTTTGTTATTCAGCGTATGAATAATTCTGAAATGACTAACATGTTTCTTCCTTAACAGTGGACTCTGCTGGACTTGTTGCTAATATGAGTGTAAGTATTTACATCAACAATACTCTGAATAATTACTGTATACATGGGTGGAGAAAAGTATTACTTTTCTGACAGATTAGTTTAGGACTTTAAGGTTTACATTTAAATGCAAACATTTTTTAAAATTACCTCCCATGCGTAAAGCGTAAAGTTACGTTTTAAGAAATTAGCAGATGATATCTATTTAAAAAGTGATATTTATTATAAAATCAGTATTTTTGCTTTTGGTAATTTAAGTGCAAGAAGCCGGACCAGAAGATCACACCGTACTTGAAGTCCAACCTACCAAAGCGGCTCCACTACGCTAACAGTCGACGTATTGAAGATGTCACTGTCCTTGTGGAGCCAAAATGGCAGTTTGAGAGGTATTCATTGATTACTTGCAATTAGTGTATACTGACTGCAATAAACAATTTTGGCTTACATTTTTGTGTAGAAATCCATCTTATGTCAAAATCTTCTGTCATGTGTTTATTTTTCTTTTCTTTTTACATTTTCAACTACGTATCACTTAAGATGTTTCTGACCCTCGTTAAGAACAAATAATCAAAAGGGATTTTCTTTCACGTTCAGTTCGTTTGAAATCTAAAGAAATTGTTATTTACCTACCAGCAGGAGGCTTTGATTGTTAAATAAAATAAATCAACTGACCTAAAAGAATGAACAACAAAATAATGTGCAAATTATAAAAGCGTCACAATTAGAAAAGAATAGAATTTACTTTATTGATATTACATTTTTAAATCTGATATTTAAGCATTTTTGCATACTTAAATTATTATTATATTATTATTATCATCATTATTTATTTTTCAAAATATAGCTCCTATACATTATATTGTATTTACATGTATAAATGGATAGAGAAAGTTAAAGAAGGGCCATCTCTGTGTACAAAGCCATCAAAATCAGACAGATTCACCAAAGAGCAGACAAATAATGCTCTTTGGTGAAGAGCAGACATAAAAGAAGACATTTATAACAGTTCTCATGTCAAGAGAGCCTTTAGTTTTCATAACTGTGGAACCATTTTAACATATTTTTATCATAGTATTATTCATTCAGGAAATTATTCATCCCTTGAAAAAGAGCACAATTTCTCCTGATAATCAAAGAAAGACTGGAAGGCAATGATTAAACAAGCAGCTATTTGGTCTTGTTATTTTGTGGTTATTACCATAGCTTGATTCTTGCAATACTATTGAGATTTAGTCACTGCTTCACGTAGCTGTTGATTTTTCTACCTAATGCATGACTGGAAGCAGAAATGTAAAAAGATATTTTTTTTCCCCCACAGATTTTCAGAATCACTTTCATTCTGCTCAGGTGGGAATCATGGCTATGACAACGATGTTGCGAGCATGCATGTACGTAAAGAGTTATCCTCCATTTTGGAAATCTGCCCAACTGACTTACAATTCATAGCAAATACAAAAGAACTGACTTTTTTCTTTTTTTACAGGCAATGTTTCTCAGCTACGGACCAAAGTTTCAGCAAAACACCACGATTGAACCCTTTGCTAACATTGAACTCTACAACTTAATGTGTGGTGAGTGTTTTATGTCTGAAAGAAAAAATGTGATCAATAAAATTAAACCCAAATGTTAACTCTAAATCTAAAATTTAAACAGTTATTGTAAAAATTATTGTCTTGAAAAGCTAAGAAACACTAAAGAATTTTTTTCCACATTCCCAGACGTGCTAGAGATCTCTCCATATGACAACAACGGGACACATGGCAGCATGAATCATGTTCTTAGGAAGACATTTTACAACCCAACTCACCCTGCGGAACAAAGTGAGCCAACTCAGTGCCCATTCATCAGTCTAACTCCTGAAGATGCCCTGGGATGCAAATGCCCAGACATGGTGAGTATCATTTCATGGTTTCATGTTATAAAAATTACTCACTGTTAGTCTAGGGTGAGAGGAAAGAACAGATTTCTCTTCATTTTTGAAAAACTAAAAACAAAGCAATATTTAACTGTTCAAAAGTAAATTCACTTTACGCCAAATCAAAATGTTTCATTAGCAAACAACAATTAGCAGATTAAAGAAATTGTGGCATCATTTTAATCTTAAAAATGATTAAAGTTTTTAATCATTTTTTAAGATGATTAAAAATGTCTTCTGTTTTTGTGCTCTTACTTATCTGATGCGACCTGCATGGTTAGATATGTAGTCTCACAAATCGCTGCTACAATGAGTGGCAGTTTGGTTTTAATTTTATTTACTGATTTTTTTTTTTCAGACTAAAATAATCCAAACTGTAAGACAGATGCCAAAAACACTATTTGGAAAAACAGTATAGATTTCTTTTATTTTTGAATCTGTATAGAATCTAAATCAACCCACGGTGACGTTGCTTTTAAACAAATAAATAAATTTAAAAAGTGTGTTTCATTTCTGAGGTCTTTAAGCTGGTCTCTGTAATCGTCACACCAGGAAGTTCTTTTGACCAGAATGCACCCTGCATTCTGCACCCAGGGAAGAGAGACTGGCGACAGGTCTCACTCTCATGAAGTAAATGGAGAAAATGTGATGCACCTTTAGGTAAAGTTCCCAGTGTACATTGTTCTTTTTAAATGAACAATGTTATGAACTACTTATTTTGGAGAAGCGGAACTTGTCGTTCCTTCAGAGGGTTTTGCGGCACAGCAACCCCGCTGCTATCCACAGCTATGCAGAGGTCTCCCTCTCCCTGTGGAGAACAAACACACTCACTAAAAGCTGTGTTATGGATTTTGCGTTAAATGAATGAACTTCAACAGCTGTGCATTCCATGCGACCCTCCACGGAAATTCGGCACCCTGCATACGACAGTGGAGAGAGGCACGGTGGAAGCGTCAAGTGAGCCCTGCTGTCGTAAACGCGCATTGTTTCCCAGGAGTTGTAGTTTCAAGCTGCGGGGGTGGGCGGGTGCGTCAGGCCCGTCTTGTTTTGTCCCGGTTTCTGTCTTCTGCCTCCGTCCGTGCGACCAGGAGTTTATGTCCTGAACGTTTTAGCTTTGCTGATCTGTTTCACACCTGATCGGCCAGGGCGCATCCACATCTCAGGTAATTGTTCTTGTGCAAACGTTTTTAAAAAGTAAAAACCATGCAATATGGATGTCCAATAACGAAGACCATAAATAAAAAAATATAGAAATCACACACATTAAAAACAACTTAATAGAAAATATCCACTTCCAGTCCCTTCACTTCAAACACATAAAATCTCACCAAGTATTTTTGTGTAGTTTCGAATGCAAATGTCTTATGCTTTTGAAAAAAGACAAAACTAACTTTCAAGTAACTTTTCAGAAAACTGTAGGAGCTTGTTATAAGTCAATAGTTTCTTAATACTGATTTTAAAAGGCAATAGTTCCACTGGCAGATTCTTTCAAATTTAGTAAAAACATTTTCCCACCATATAAGTGAAATAATCTGCCAGTGGAACTCAAACTTTTTCATCAATATCGAGGAGATATTTACTTAAAACAAGATCTTATAACTATATCCTACTAAAAAGTAACTTGTAAATTAGTCGTGTCTTGTTTCAAGTGTATGAAGATATTCATACCAGAAAAGAGACAAAAAAACTTATTTTTACAGTGTGGTGATTCTTACCCCCAAGTAAAATCCAGTACAGTCAACATAGAAGTCCACAAATTAGTGGGCACTAATTATACTAAAATGACACTAATTACACAAAACAATAATTTGTATCAAATGCTTTGTGAAGGAAACATCTGAACATATTCTATCATAAAGGAAAAGAACACAAAAGTTGAAAGCAGGAGTAGGTTAGAAAACAATATCTCAAGCTTTGCAAATCTCTCAGAAGTAGAAAATCATCTGAAAATAGACAATGAAGTAAATGCAAACTTATTCATCAATGATGAATCATTACATCATTTTTCATTACATCAGTTTTCCTGATGCATGGAAAACTATACAATCAGCCTTTTCAGACGTTTACCTGAGTCATGAAGCACATGACTATGGTAACAGGACCAAACAAACATAGGAGTGTGAGCCTTGACCAGAAAAAGAAAGTCTACATGTTCCAGACTGTGGGTCAAGATGTAATAATGCTTGCCTCGCAAGTTTCCAAACACACCTTAAAATGTTATGAATTTCTTCCACATCTTTCTTCATCTCTCAAACCTGACATAAACCCAGTTCATGTCTCTCAGGGTAATAGGTCTACTGTATTATTTCATATTCCAATATTGTACATTTTTCATGCAGACTGTTGCTCCATTCTGTCCTATTTTGAAGGTCTTCTTCTGAATCCTGAGGTCCTTGAATGAACATGTCTTTGAAAAACAACATGTGTACAACATTACAGCAGTAATCTGTTAAAACATCAGTATATAGTAAAATAAAATAGAAACTATTTTGAGAAAGCTCTGCCAAGTTTGGATGGAACTAAATCCAGGTTTTGTGGGAGTCTTTTGATAATGGTTGCATGGAAGCTCTGGAATATTTAACATATAATGAAACCCAATTACCCAAGGCAGTCTCACCAGTTCCATTGAAATTTATGCACATTACGTGTAATTTCCCACCATTTGAGTTTAACATTTTTTTCTCCTTTTTATTCAAATGACTGAAAATACACCTACAACTTCCAGCACCTAAAATGAGTGTGATACTTTTAAGATGACAAACTCTTTTTCTGGAAACAGCTGGCAGTGGAATAAATAAACCCTCAGTAATACAGTAGCTATTTTATTTGTGGACAGTTAGTCATATCTGAATGAATCTTGGCTCAGAAACAGTGCTTTTATAGAGAACAGCTGGAAATCATATGGTTCACAACTGGATATAACTGAAAAGAAGGAAAATCATTTTGGAATACCTTCTGTCTTTCATCATTGCCAAAACAGCTGGCTCATCAAAACCTCAGTGCTTCCATTTTACATTATGCAATTCACTCTGTAAGCAGTATTGACTTTATTAGTCAAATTTAGCACAATAAAATGAGAATATGTATAACTGTCCTGCAAACAT
Source organism: Xiphophorus couchianus (assembly GCF_001444195.1). Lineage (NCBI taxonomy): Eukaryota > Metazoa > Chordata > Actinopteri > Cyprinodontiformes > Poeciliidae > Xiphophorus > Xiphophorus couchianus. The sequence goes on from NC_040240.1 coordinate 21,827,929, forward strand.
ACAGCTGTCTTATCTCTGAACATCTTCAGCTTGTGTTCTTTGTGTTGTGAAAACATTGCATTTCTTTCTGTAATAGTTGTCAAATCATTTACATTGTGCTGTAACAGAGATGTTTAAAACTTAACTAACTTCATCCTGTTTCCATTTGTAGACTGAGCATGAACTTAACAGCCGTTTGAACTTGACTTTAGAGGAAAGTAAGTGGCTTTGACAAGTCTTTGTTCAATCAATTATGTAAATATTCAAATTAAGCACTTAGTATGTATCTAATAAATAAGTACTCCATGTATTATTATTATTATTATTATTATTATTGCATATCTAGGAACTAGGAATTTTCCAACTTGCACAAAATGCTGCCAGATTAAATTAGCTGATGAGTCATTAAGCAATCAACAGCTTTTCTGTCTAAACATTTGGTTTACCAGGCAAATAATCATAGGATTTGCATCTGCCCTCTTTTAGAATCTGCTTCAGAAAGGAAGCACATGATGTTTGGTCGTCCCCAAATGCTGCAGCCTGACAGCAGTTATTGCATCCTCCACCAAGAAGGATTCATCAGCGGCTACAGCCATGAAGTCCTCATGCCTCTCTGGAGCTCATTCACCATCGACAAACCTGTGAGTGTTTTGGTGAGCATGGAAAGTGGCAGAAAAGACACAATTTAATAAATACTGCAGTTTTAAAGGTTCAAACCCAGTGCATGCTTAATTTAAACTAAATCTCATCTGGATGCCTAACCTGCTTTAAAAAAACATCTTATTTATTAAGCAGCTTTTATCAAGACACTGTTTCAGGACATTTCTGCTGACTTGACATAGATGTGATCATTTCATTCTTATGTGATTCATATTTAGGAGTCAAAACAAGCTTATATATATTGCTGAGCTGAATAAATTATTGAAGAAAAAGCTGTGCAACTACCACCCTCCCTCAAACTGACCATGGGGAGGAGAGGAAATTCTGTAAGTCTCAAGGCTGTGAAACCTCACACGTTTAAAAAGTTCTTGAGTTCAGACCACTTGAGCCCAGACTTCAGACCACCTAGGAACAAGAAATTTTACCCACTTTATTATTTTACCACTAAAAGATTTACAGTCATTTGATGTTTTTTAATCACCATTTTATGTTTATTTTCTTAGGAATTGTGTACCTGTAAAGTCTCCTGTTTTGGCCGGGAAACTACCATATTTTACCCCTCTGTCTCAGTGTGCGTCCATCTCCCATATTAGCATTTTCCCCAAAATTACCCATCCTCATATCCTTCTCCTCACTAGCGGATGGATAAATAATTCCATTATTCTCAAGTCCAAAATTTGACTATTATTAAAAGCATTAATTCAAGGGTAAACTATTGATTTGAACTTGTTTTTGGGTTTGATTTGTTTAAATGACTAAAGCATAACTTTTCCCTTTCTTTAGACCAACTTGGACCCATTACCACCAGTAATATCCAACTGTTTGAGGGCTGATGTGAGATTGCCAGAACACCAGAGCCCCAGATGTGATCAGTTTGAAGCTGCTATCCATTTGACCCATGCCTTCCTGTACCCACCTAGTATGTATAAAAAACTATTAGAAAAAAAGCTGACTGTGCTTCATTACATATAAGGCACACTATGAAAACCACTGTCAAAAACCATTATATATTTTACTTCCACAACTCTCACAGGGCCAAATACCTAGTAGTCATTAGTGCCTGCTTAGAATACCTTAAGGATGAAATAGCTTAATTAGTGGTTTTTGAGCATTTTCAACCCAGTAGGAGTTGACATCTTAAACCTTCAGCCCTCAATTAGCTGCACTGGTCTGGCACACAATTTGGAAAATTTAAAATTCCCATCATGGTGAATGAATAATTATAGAAAAATTAACCAATTAGGATAAAGAGCTGTTGTGAGGATTTACGTTTCTGTCCGTTTTTTTTTTTTTTTGTTAATTTCATTCCCCATCTTTGTGTCTTTTTTCATCTGTGTATTTATACTCACCTGTGTCTGTGTTTCCCTGTCGATCCTAGTTGTTATTGTATCCTTTAGTCATGTGACTTCCCAGTGCTAACAGTGTGTTTGAGTTCCTAGCCTCATCATTCACTTGTGCTGCCAGGATTTTCTGTTCTCCTTCAAGCTTATCATTAAAATTGTCATTTCTCACAACAACCTGGGTGAACCGCCGTCAATCCTCACCTCCAAGCCACCATTTCATGACAGCTGTAATGTTCAACATTAGATATGAAACATTAGAAGCAAAGTGATTGCTTATTTTTATGTTTTTACAGATCTGAATATAACCGTGCAACAGCAGTACGATGCCTTAATAATGAGCAATGTTGCCCCGATGTACCCTGCATTTAAGAGTAAGTCTGGGTTTATCTCTTCTAAGCCAGAAATAACAGATTTTCTTCTAAAAGCATTATATTAAGTTAGTTTTTACTCTACACGTCAAAGTCTACAAAACCTTGTTAAATTGACAGGGTTTGGTGATTATAAAAAATTAAAAAAGAAAGTATTTCTCAATTTTTTCTGCCTTTAATCTGACAATTATAGTGAAAGCCGTAATTCTCCACTTGTGAAAATAAGTCTGTTGGCTTCTTGGTACTCAGAAAGTAATTTTGAGTCAAAAAGGTTGGATAGGATATGATGAAAAAAAGAAAAGCTGACCTTAGTTTGTGATTGAGGGCAGGTATGAACTAAAGAACAATTTTCGTCCCCAATCAAACTGAGTCTACCAAATTATCATGTGTGAAAACACCCTAATTAATCTCGGCTCATTTTTTACCTCACAAAACCCAGGCAATTGACAAAAGACTTTATATCCACTTTACTTGCGTTTATTTGAACATGTTCTTTTTTTCTCAGGGATTTGGGATTACCTCCACAACACTTTGCTAAAGAAATATGCTTCCATATACAATGGCATTAATGTGGTGACTGGACCAGTCTTTGATTACAATTATGATGGCCGATATGACACTACAGAGCAGATACAGCAGTAAGTGTCATTTCTGTAATTGGGTGTATCATCTTAAATCAGTTTTAAAGCTGTACTAAACTGAAAACCCCTGCATTTTGTCTTATTTTTTATTGCAATGACATATTTGTAAAACATGTCTCATTTACTTGAAAATGATTAAATAAAATAAATTGATTTGGGGAACAGAATGTTCTAAATGCAGACGAAAATGCACTTTTATATTGGACTGTTTGTCATGAAACCAGCTAGCTGTGACGTCATGGGTTTGATCAGATGAAATGTGGTATGCATTCACACGGATGGGAATTATGCTGGCCTTGAACAACATGAGAGTCCTTTTGAAATGATTCTGGTGTTTTCTTTAATGTTTACAGCTAAATATGACCAAAGAATCTGTAGTATGTCTTATGTAGATACAATCACATTCTATTTTTTTCATTTCCATCAGTACTGAGGTAACTGTTTAAGTAAATCAGTCTTAGCAATCTTGTTTGTGCTGGATTTGGTATCTAATTACATGCTCATCAACAAGTTTCTCTAAATCTGTGGTAAGTATCATATAACCCCTAGGAGGCCTTAAAAGGATGCTCTGATTAACTTGAATTTGATCAGTAATATGATTCAAGATGAACTGGAAGAACCTTTCTGGCTGTGAATCTCTATGAAACCAAAGAAGTGGTTGGTGTAATAGCTGAATATTTTTCTGTGTGACTCTAGGTTTGTACCTGGGACCAACATATCTATTCCCACACATTACTTTGTGGTGTTAACAAGCTGCAAGAATGCAGGAGAGCCAGTGAGCGCTTGTGGTGGGGAACTCCAGACTGTGTCTTTCCTCCTTCCCCACAGAGCTGACAACGAGGAAAGATGCAAAGTAAGACTAAATCCAGTGTTCAGTGGTCCAAAAATGCATGTAGAGGCCTGAAACTTTTGCATGTCTCTTGTCCCACACACTTGAATTTAACAGTGAAACTGCTGCACAAGCATGCAGTCAAGTTCTACAGAACTCTGCCAATGAGCTTATATTGAAGCCAGGTGTGCTGAAGCAGTGAGACATCTAAAATTGCAGTCTGGCCCTTGAGGACATATCACTGCTTTAACTACATATTCACTGTATTCTGGTTTCCTTTCTGTTTGCAGGCTTCTTTAGTCTAAAAGCACCCACTGGGCCAGACAAGGAAACCAGAACTTTATTGCTATCCATTTAGATGTTTAACTAAACCGTGAAAGCAAAAGTCAACAAACAAAACCCCAAAACAAAAAAATGTGCACAAGCTGTTACTTGGTAAAACACCTTAGGTGAAAATGCTTCCCATTGGTCCTAAACAAAGAGTCGTCTTGCCACGTTGTGTAATGTTGTTTTTACTGAATGCTGAAACTGCGGAGGAGGAAAGATGACAAAGAAATAACAGCAATGTCACATGCTAACTTAGAGGGAGTACATTGTTTTCAAAGACATAACATTTGACTCTGGCTTTCCTCGTTTTGAATAAGCAAAAATCAAAGTGAGCTTTTTGTTGAATTCTGATCCTGGTTTCATTGTCTAGATGTTGCCATCATTTCTGCTATGTTTTTCAATTCGCACCTGAATACCAACTTTTTTGTAAAAAACAGAATTAGATTTTTTTTTTAAATAGAAAAATAGAGAGTGGGACAACGACACAACACATTAACATGCAGCCTCTTCCGAATTTCCACTGACAACTTAACTGTGTTTAACTAAGGTGCACCTCAATCATAAGTTATTGAGGTGCAATAAGCATCTGGCATAGATTTAGGTCAATATTTGACCATTCTTCTCAGCAGAATTGTAAAATTCATTTGAATTAATTGGTTGCCTGGATTGAGGTTGGAATCTTGGTAAGGCCATTCCAAAAGGTTGGTATTTTTTTGTGTGTTTGGGATTACTATCTATTGATAGTAATGCCAATTTTTATTTGTATTTCAACCCAATTAGGAAGCCTAGTTTGAGAATGATTCCATCCACTTCATGTAATGCTCTAATATTACTGTCAGTGAAATAAGTTAAGCAGTGTTCTGATGTTTGAAAACTTCACATTGACTTCATCAATTTTTATCTTATCAAACCAGTAAAATAACAAAAATGTATTAAAATCAAATAAAATTTGATTTGATTTGATATACAATAGCTTTGAGCCAAGGTTGGTCTTAAATGTAAAAAATAATGTCCTTTTAACTAAAGGTGGCATTTGGGCCAGTTAGTAGTTTGGCAAAACAGATATTGATCCTAAATACATACTGAAACTAGTTTTTGAGAGGAAACAAGATGACATTCACATTTTAAAAGCATAGATGAGGTATATAAAGTTGTGGTATGTCCCAGGAAACATGTTTGAATGAGTTCTAGTATTTCTTATAAGGGTGATGAAATATCCAGGGAGGAATGATCCCAGAAGCTTGATGGTGGCTTAAGCATTAAAGGTGGAGGGGCGTGCTGTGGTGGCGCAGGGGGTTAGCACGCCCCACGTTTGGAGGCCTTAGTCGGACGTCGAGGGTTCGACAACCTTTGCCGCATGTCTTCCCCCCTCTCCTCACCCTCCTTCCTGTCTGCCTACTGTAGAAAAAAATACGAGCCACTAGCGCCGCAAAAACTCTTCGGAGAAAAAAATGGAAAAAAATAAAAATTAAAAAAAATAATTAAAGGTGGAAGGTGGAGCTTGCTATGGGACAAATAAATAACCAAACATTATTAAGGTATATCTAGATATTTGAGCCTGTATGTACAATTTATAGGTCTTTTCTTTACCACGTAAAAAATAGATTAAATTAATCATTAAAAGTCAACAACTAATATGACACATTTTGTCATAATGAGTTAATGTACACCTCTGAATAGGACTGTCAACCTGTTTGGTTTTATTCATCCCCTTTTCCTTGTATTAACAGAGCACAGAAGATGAATCCTTGTGGGTGGAAGATCACATCTGGTTTCACCAGTCAAGGGTCAGAGATGTTGAGTGGATCACAGGACTGGACTTTTACTCAGCCAGTAGTCGACCAGTTCCAGAACTGCTGATGATGAAGACGCGTCCCACAGCTGCAATTAAAAGAAAACAGTGACCAGTTAAATCAGAAACACACAAAAACATGTAGACGAACGTTTTAATGTCAGCTGTTAACTAAAAGTACTTATCCAAGTAACTTTATTTATTTAACTTTCAGTTTTTTAATTTATTTAATCTTATGTCAAAGTCACTGCTATGTTTCGAGAATCTGTTTTCGAGTACAATACAGAATGATTTAAGTCAGGTAACATGGGCCAGCAAGCTCTACACAGACATTGTAATGTACCATTCCTGTAAAACCAGCCATTTTGGAACATTTGCTCCATGGGAAGTGACTGTACACACTGGTTACTTTTACAGAACCGTTGTCTGGATTTTCTTTCTTTTCTGCTTGTGTCTTTTTATAGCTAGTCAAATAAACATTAGCTTACGCGCTACTGACTATCTAAAGGATATTCTAAAGGAAACAATTACTGGCCTTTTTGTAAGATGGCAGGAAAAGTGTCATTCTTCAAGGTAAGATAAATCTATCTAACCTTCAATTTCAGCTTTGTTTAACAAAATGAACGCACTGAGAGTAATTCTTTGGCAAAATAAAATTTAACAACTCATTATTTCTCTCCTTTTGTGTTTCAGATTGTTTACTATGACACCTGATTTATGTTTAAATGCCACACTGGTAAACAAGTCACATCACTTGTGCAGCATACATTATTCCCCCCTCATTTCTTCAAACAGTCAAATATGAAGCTCCAGTATATTACTGAGAAATGTCAAAATAATGAGCTTTCACATTTCTTTTAAAGCTTTTTAAATGTAAAATCAGCTGTTCGATGTAAAATCACTTATCTCGCCATACGTGTCTTAAGTCATTGACATCCTTGATCATTTATGCTAGATAATCGGTTCTTCTGGAGGAGAATCTGCTTTGGCATCAAGAGATGTGGCTCCCATTACAAATTCTGTTTGAGCTCCTATCATCTGGAGGGAAAAATTACATTATTTGTCGAAGCACAATTTTGTTTTACATAGTTGCTGTGGCAAATATTCAGCCTTAACACCAAAAGGTTTGTTGGCAAAATATACAAACCAGCACCTTTTTCAATAATGGAAAAGAACATGAACAATGTAACTCCTCACAACCAATTGTACAAGTAGTTTTACCCTATTAAATGCAAAATGCCTCTTTTAACGACTGTCAAAATGATTTAACATCTTTCTATTAACAATAAACCTTTTTATTTAACAGGTTAGTTTTGCACATAATACGTTTTGCGTCTCATTATAATGACATTTGTATCTTATTAACACGAAAAATATGTTCTTGTGTCATGGGGCTGAAATTAGAAAGGTCATAAAGTTAAACAGCCACACCTCACAGGATGCTTGGATGTCGAGTTTGAAGAAAAAGACTTAGAGGGAGCCCCTTTAGGAAGTCGTAAACTGTCAGAAGAACACATTTTTAAAATTTGTTATGACAAATGTTCTCGTTATAATGAAATACAAAACTTTCCAAAGACATCTGATCTGTTTCTTACTCATTTTGCTGTTTGTGGGCTCAATGTTGGCACCAAAACGTAACCGAGAGAATCCGGTTAAAGGATTTTCAAAATAAAAGATCTTACAGACTCAAATAATACATAAAATGGAAATATTTAATTATTTCTTGCGTTGCCCGGTACCAATTAGTCCACGGACCGGGGGTTGGGGACCACCGCTCTATACCATAGGATAATACCATAATGACATCTCTGTGTTATTGTAACTAATAATAACTTGTGTCATTGTGACTGCTGATCCATGTTTATGTGATTATGTTTATTGAGATCACCATTATGAGGCTGACCCTATCATGGGTTAATGGTGGCAATAGGTTTTCAGGGCCTGGCAGTGTTAGTCTGTTTGTTTTTTGCCACTGATGACATTTTATATGTTGGATAGAAAGTTTCATGAGTGGACCTTGTTCCTTACAATTGCTGTTTCACTTAGATGGCTTGAGACAATTTTAATTGGTGTCTTTATGGGTGCACTTCAAGGACAATCTTCTTTCTGCCTATTTTTATTAAGGTTAAATGTGTGGAATACATTACTCCCTCATAAGCTGTGGATCTCTGCAGTTTCTCCAGAGTTATCTTGGAGCTCTTGAATACGTCTCTGAATAAGGCTCACTACTTTTCCATGTGAATTTGCGTGGACTGCCATGTCTTGGTAAATTTCCACTTGTGTCATTCTCTTTTCATTTTTACATGATGAAATTACATGATGTGCTCTTTGACAAGTTCAGAACCAGTTATAAGAATTTTACAACCTTTTTTTCACTACCACTCATTCATCAAACCTCTCCAGCTTTAAAAAAGCTGTTTATTTATACTCAGATTCAACAACTTACTCGAGAGGTAAATTGTTGAATGCCACCCCCACAAGATACTGCCCTGAGCAGTTGCCCATGTCATCCATATCACAAACCGCCATCGAGTGCTCCAAATTTTTCCATTTTTTTGTGATAACAATTTTCATATCTTTTGCAGTCATACACTATTTTTGTGCTAATCAGTTGGAAAAAATATCAATTCCAATTTGAAGTTTGGGACTGTCATGTGATAAAAGATGGAAAAGTTCAGCAGGTATTAATACTCTTGCTTAGTGCCTTGGCAGGTTTATATTTGCACAACTGGCTGCCTTCCAGTCTTTGATGTTGCTTTTAAATAGTTTTTGCAATAAATTATTAAATGTCAACCATTATACGCAATGGTCCTTTTTCTTTGACCCCCAACTAACTAACAGTTGGAGGCTATATCCAACTTATTTGTTCATTAAATCTTTTTTAGTTGTGTTTTCTTGTGCTCTGAAAGCGTTTAATACCCTATGAAAGGAGTGAGTTCTGAATATTTTTCAGATGATTTACTAGTTTGTTTCACGCAAATGCAAATAATTTCTGTAAAACGCACAAAGTAATTCCAATTGCAAATGATAAGTGACTACACAGAAATTCTAAAAGCATACACAGCACTAACTAATGTCGGAAAGGATGTAGGTCATAGTGAATTCGTTTTGGGGAAGAGAGCTGAGTTGCAGGTGTCTGAGATGTTGATTTAATCAAAACTGTGGAGCAGATGATCATTAACAATCAATAATTACAGAAATATAATTTAAAAAAAGACAAAGCGTAACCAGAGGTGGTGAGAGGAATGAATCCACATACAATCTGCCCGGATGACAGTGTTTACCTCAACAGATGTCTTTTTTTAGAGCCTTTATGCTCACTGAAACTGAAACATGTGACATCGTCTATGTGTGTTGCATGGTGGAATTCGGGAAGTAGAGCACATTTTAAGGTGGAGGCCAGAAATAATTACATAACTTAAGATTAGTTCTTTTCTTTTTTTTTTTTAGTACCTGAAAGCAAACGTCTCTGCCTGCCATGAACTATTCATGTTGCAACATGAAATTATTTTTGTGGATTCTATCTTTGGTATTTAGTGCATTAGTAATAACATCAACACATCAATATAATAAAGTTATTTCCTGCCCAGTGCATATGCATATTGAAAAAAATCCCAGAAAAGTCATTGATCAGTAATCAATGACTTTTCCATTAGCTCTTTGTGAGGGGATGGATTTTTGTTGGCAAAAATCCGTGTGTGTTTCTAGTTTAGTTCTTCCTGTGTGTCTTGTCTATGCCTTGATTGTCCCAGGAAGTCTCCTGTTTTCCCTGATTACTCTCTTGTATATTTAACCCCACCTGTGTCAGCAGCTCCCTATTGGATCCTTGTCATTAGTCGTGTGAAGTCCCTGTGCCTACCTGTGTCTCCGAACTTTATCACCATTAAAATTGTCATTTTGCACTTCATTTTGGGTCTGACCACGTCCATCCTCATCACAAACACCACAACATTCAAAACCTTGGTTTTCCATAAAGAAAAGAAAATAATTCAGAGAAAATGCACTATTTCAGTGAAACCCTTTTTACAAAGACTGAGCAAAGACAGCATCAATGGGAAAGTTCCAAGATGAAAACCGCTGTTGACCAAAGAGAACACAAGGACTCATAATTTGACAAAAAGATCTTGATGGTCCCCAGAACGTTTGGCAAAATATTCAGTCCATTAATCAGACAAAAGTAAAACTTCTCAGAAGTTGTACACTCCATTACAACAGGAAAATAATGAACAACCTCTAAGAAAGACAACTTCAAACTGATGGGGTGGTAATTAACAGAATCTTGAATTATGCTCACTAGCATTAATAGATGAAGAAATTGCCCCAGCTTTCCCTGTTTTTGACCAAAAGGTCATTTGGGTCTTACACACGTAAATCCATCTCTGAATGGCTCCATAAAACAATATGAAAGTTTTGTAATGGCCAAGTCAAAGTCTGGACTCTAAATATCTGTGCTGTGCCATTACTTTTTCATACAGTCTGTTGGCGTTGGACAGCGTTTTTTCCTTTGTCAGATGTGTAAAACTCAAGGTTCACTCTAGAGAGGGACAGAACAAGAACAACCATTAATCATCATGAATGATGTATGTGAGAATGTGGCTGTTCTTATTTAGTGTTTATTTTTTTTTGTTTTTTTTGCCAGTTGTTGATTCTTGCGTTGTGTGTGAATTGTGAGACAGTTATTTTTTGTTTTTGGGCATGTGCACTGACTGATGGCACCTTTTGAATTTCGTTGTTCTTGTGACAATGACAATAAAGATGTATCTTATCTTATCTTATCTTATCTTATCTTATCTTATCTTATCTTATCTACAAGGTAATAGTTGTGTGCTTAACCCTCCTGTTATGTTGCGAGTCAAACTGACCCGTTATAAAGTTTAAAAAATTTTTTTTTAATAGTTGGAACTATTTTTTCTGCATGAAACTTGCGTGAATTGACCCACGAACATTATTGCTGTACCTCAGAAACGAACAAAACAGGAGGGTTAAATATTATTTTATTATTCAAATAAAATAAGTTTTTATTTGTATCATGCCAAATTACTGAAGTGTAAAAGGATGTTAAGTGTTATTTTTTATTATTATTATTATTATTATTTGATTTCAGAGTTTATAGAATATCTACACTATTTGTTAAAATATTAATAGTAACTGCATTTGATCATATTTTCAAATGTATTTGTATTTATTGATACTCTCATTGAACAAAACAGTGGAGAAAATATTAAAATGAACAATCTTGACAATAGGGACAGTTTTGGTGGAGGTTAAACATCAATGGAATTTATCCTGACAACAATAAGTCAAAATTATTATAAGAAATTTATCAGAGTAAATAACAAATGAAATAATAAATGCCCACCCCTAGCCTGTAGCAATGAATTCAACTTAAACCAACATCTAAATCCCTGTTACTTTTAAAAACTAAACATTGCTTCTTTTAGCTGTAGCCTCCAATACGACTGTTCATGCTGTATAAGATGAATAAGCTCTTAGAAAGTATTTGACTCTGACTGATCCAGCTTAAAAAAAATCAATTCTAAAGTTATTTAATGAACTCATATATGAAACAATATGACAATATGTTTTTTATGCAACATGATAGATAACTCTTGGAGTTACCATGAGCTTTTACTTTTAAAAAGAAAAAGTAGAACCTTTTACTTTTTATTACAAAATACATCTAAACTTATATGAAGGATTTTGAATGAAGAAAAAACAGAAGTGCCAGGAACAGCTTGATAACAAATTCTAAATTCCTGAAAGCATCTCCCTACTGCCTTTTCCCTGAACTGGGTGGAAGCAGATACTCAGAGGGGGAAAAAAGATCCAGACAAACAAAACTCGAGTAATTGACTGGTGCAAATTCACTTTAGTGTCGACGTGAATCACCTGATGATGGTTTCAGTACATTATTAGGATGCTGTGCGTCACGTCGTCAGGCTAGATAAATAGGAGACCCAGGAGGGTCATCTCCACCGACAATCTTCATTATGGTAGGTGGAGACTGAATCTGAGAGGCTTGTCTCGCATGTTTTCTGTGAGCGATTCTAGAAAACAGGCGCACAAGGACAATTTACTACTTGATTATTATCATTCGAAAATCAGCTGAAATGTGTTTTGATCGTATTTCCCCATGCTATCCGTTTTGCTTAATTTTGCTTTTGATGTTTTGTTTCTTTCTTCCAGAATTATTTAACCCTCTCAACGGAGCTGCTCATCCTCCTCTCTGTGCGCTCCTGGCTGGTGCACGGCGCCACCTCCACGCTGACCTACAAAGTCACCGACCCGATCACCGGCAACCCTCTGCAGTGTGACCGCTGCCCGCCGGGAACATTTCTGCGCGCCAGCTGCTCCTCCATCAAAAAGAGCGAGTGCGTTCCGTGTCCACAGGACTCCTTCACGGAGCTCTGGAACTACATGGGGAGATGTTTACGCTGCGGAGTCTGCGGGCGGAACCAGGTGGTTAAGAAGGAGTGCACCGCAAACAGCGATTGTCAGTGCGAGTGTAAAGAGGGTTACTTCTACCATCAGGACTACGACATGTGCGTCCGACACAGCGAGTGTCCCTCTGGGCAGGGAGTGCTCACCAAAGGTACAGCCACCTCTGAGAATGTCCGAGTTCTCCTGCAAAATGTATGCAAATACAGGGCGGCCAGGTGGTTCCAATAATAATTTGGGGCAACAAAATACACTGACTGCGACAGACTGGCGACCTGTCCAGGGTGTACCCCGCCTCCCGCCTGGAACGTAGCTGGAGATAGGCACCAGCAACCCTCCCGACCCCATTAGGGACAAGGGTGCACAGAAAATGGATGGATGGATGGAAAATACACTGATTTCACTTTGTGGAGTTGCAAGCCAAATCAAACACAATATGTGTGAAAGAAACATGTTGAAGGCTGTTAATAGCAGTTGCAAGTGTGATATTTTTAAATTCCTATTTTGTTCATTTGAACAAGTGATCAATCTCTATGTTTTCAACTCTCAGCCACTGTTTCAAAGCGCAGCTAACCAGAAGAATATTTTAATTGATAGGGAGCTGGATTGCAGAACCATGCAGAACATAAAGCATGTCAAATTATTATTCAGGATTCCCACAATGGTGCAGATTTTACAGCTGTCGCCTTTGGCTGTTTATAGAAGGAGATTCCATTCTTCCTTCAATATATAAAGTAACTGAACTTAATGGTAAAATGAAGAATGAAAGTTTTCTTGTTCACATTGTGTGATGCTGCCTCACTGAGGCAAAGTATTGCAACTGCACTTCCAGTGTGCTTCTCTTATTCACAAACAAGGCAATGTGTGATCATTTTTCCTGAATTCTGTTAAAGGCTCTCTGTTTCATACTTATGGCCTCCTTAATTATTCATTTAAAGACATTTCCATTTCAAACACATGAGGTTTGATTAATGGAAATGCAAATGATAAATAAATTAATATTAATATTATAATGTAATAAACATATGTTTTGATACTGCTTAAACTATTTATTTGTAATAAACAGGGAAACAATGACTCATTTGCAGGTACAGCCGAGAGAGACACAGTGTGCAGCGTCTGCTCTGAAGACACCTTCTCTGACATTTCCTCCACCCATCATAACTGCACTCAGCACAAGAGCTGTAGCGATGCAGGGCTGCAGTTAGTGCTGAGAGGATCCTCCTGGCATGACAGTGTGTGTGCAAACTGTCAACAGCTCAAAGGTAAAACCAAAAGAAAAAAAAAAGGAAAAACAAAGTTTAAGCAGCAGGTGTTTTAACAATGACTGAATCAAGGAAAAGAAAATCTGACAGATCATTCACATGAAATTGACATTGATGTTTTATTAATATTGGAATTTCCATCTTGACTGTTTATCCGTTTTTAAGACTGTTCTCAGTGGAGCTATTTTTTTTTGCTATAAGTAGTTCTAACAACATGTTTCCTTTCAGATGGAGCTGAATACCTTAAAGAAATCATCCCATCTTTTTTCATTCACCACAAAATGAACATCAAACGGCTACGACGGATTGTACTCAGGCTCCCATCTGAGGACGGCAAGAAACCAAGAGAGTCCCTGGAGCTCAACTTCTCAGAACTCCATTCACGCATTTGCAGTTGGGTGTCATCCGCCACAGCGGCACAAATTCAGCAGCTTCCGGCCATAGTGAATAAAACAGGAGAAACTACTGCTAGTGAGAAACTACAGCACAAGCTCAACAGCATTGAAACACATCTGACAGAGCACTGTCATTCCAAGATCTACAGTAATGTTATCGAAAGTTAATCCACAGCAATTCGACCCAGAAATATGTACTGTACCACATGCAGGACGAAAAGATTCAAGGGGGCATGAAATTATGTGTTTAAAACAACAACCATCTCAATAGTTTTTGTTTAAAATTATTGGAGAAAAGCCAAGAAAATACATAAAAAGCAGAAAACTGAAGAGTTTAAGTATTTTAAAACAAACTGACACCCATTAACACTTTTCTGACTTACCCCATATGCTGGTTTAAATTTATACAAAGAACATTGAAGTAAATGAAGTACTTATAACTGTTCATCTGTGATTTTGTTCTTCATTTTGCTAATTTTGCTTCATTTGCTAATTAGTTTTGGATAATTGGTAAATTGCATCCGATGCATCCGTTTTAGTCATACTATATATTCATGGAATTAACTGGAAACAATTCACATTTAGAGAAATAAACGTTATAGAATGAATCGTTATGTAAAGATTAGAAGAATGATAAAATTACTAAGACAAAGCTGTCGGAATCAGAGATGTACTCTACCAAGCCATCTGCATAAAGAGACAATTGAAGTTCTAACACAAAACCCACAAACATAACCATCGAGAAGAAACTGTTCTTCAGAAATGTGATAGAACAGCATCTCTAATGTCTTAGTCTATAGAGGAAGTAGCAGCTTGAATAAGATAGAAATTCAAAAAATACTTACAGTCTTATATCAATACTGTAAGTTCCTCCTGCCATTGAGGATTTGAAAAACAAGCAACAAAAAATAAAAATAAAATAAAAACTGTTGCGCTTACAAACATTTATTAAACAAGATAAAATGAAAAATTGTTTACAAATTGCTGCATTTTGCACAAGTCTTACTTAGTTAACTTGCTGCTTCACATTGTTTAAAATATCTGTTTTGAATTGCATCTGTGGATGATGGTACCAAAGGGCATTAGAAGATGTTTCCTTCAGATAGATTTTCATTTCATTCAGCATTTTGCAGCTTGGCCACCTCTGTCAGTGTAGTAGCGCTGACAACAGAAAGTTTTAGATTCACAGAATGTTAAAAAGGAACAATATTTTATTGTTCCTTTTTTTCTCTTAACCAATCAGACCTTTCTTACCTCTACTTCTTCCTTATTGGGAAGATTTGCTTTTAAAGTGGAATTACACACCTGAAGCTGTATCAGTAAAAGTGGATAGGTAGGGCGTGCCGTGGTGGCGGAGGGGTGAACGCGACCCACATTCAGAGGCAACGTGGCCTCGACGCGGCTGTCGTGGGTTAGACTCCCGGACCCGACAACGTTTACCGCATGTCCTTCCCCCTTTCCTGTCAGCCTACTTTGAAAAAGGGACACTAGAGCCCACAAAAAGACCCCTTGCGGGATGATAAAAAACAAATAGAAAAAAAAAAGTGGGTAGGTAAATCAAATTTTTTTTTATCAATTGCTGTACCAACGTTCTTGTCAGTCAGAGATGTTTTACAGTTTCTTTTCATAAATTTCCAACATTTCTGCTTTTGGAGTGCACGGTTGATATTTATATTTTTATATATGTAGTTGTACATAATTGACAGCCATTTACTTTATCTAATTGTTCATGTTCTGGGTTATGGACTAGGAATGCTTGTAATGTAGTGTATGTTCCCCCATCTGCTTTGTTTCTCAACTTCACTATGCCAAAGCGCAGGGATCTGACCAAGAGTCAAGTTTTTTGTGTCATTTTTTTACTGAGGTACTTGTAAGCCAGGCAGATGTTTTACAGTTTATATTTGTGTATTTCCAACATTTCTGCTTTTTGCCTGTACAAGCTTGAGCTCTTTTGTGAGGTTAACATGGGATAGTTAAGTCATAGACATACTTGTCTTACTTTGCTCTACATTTCACTATTTCTTTAGAATATTGGTCTTTAACTTTCTTTAAATAATAAAACATAAGGAAAAGAGGTTGTTGTTTTTTTCTATGTCTTTCTTTCTATGTATGAAAAAACTGCAACTTAAACCCCAACATTTTGCAGTGATTATCCCTTTGGCAGCATGAAATATGGTAAGCAGCATCTGTGCTCCTTTTTCTATTGTATGTAAAAATGATCCTGATTTATGTTTTCTATTTATATGAAGGAGGTAAAATATGGAGTCAGTAGAACGTTTTGTTTTTCGTCAGTTACTTTTGCTTTGTATATACAATAAATATATTTTTGCACTTCTGATGCTGGAAATACCTGCTTTCAGTGGTACTTAAATACCTTACTATATATAATTATTGCTATTGACATATGGTATACTTTTAATTTGTTTAACCTTACCATGTTTTCTCCCAAAAAAGATGCTATCTTGTATGTTCTGTTGATTGTAATGTTAGTCAAAAATCCATAGCAATAATTGGAGTTGTTTAGTCTGTCATAAGATAAAGAGGGGTGTTCATTTTTCAAAGTCATATGTTCAATGTGATATTCATACATTGGTAAATAGAATTTCTAATAAAGTATTTAAGTTACAATCTAAATATTTAGTTAGCACGCTAAAGATCTAGCTCCAAACTACGTATATATTCAGGTTACAACTGAAACGGGTATGAAAAAGTACGTTACCCAAAAGCATTTTTCACTTAATAATAATAATAATACTGACATGAACAGTAATGTATATACAACTTACTATTTAAAACTATGGAATCATAGTTTATTTATAAAACTATAAATAAACTATAGTTTTAGATAGATTAGCATGTAAAAGTTATATTTATATGGATGAGGTAAAATGTGAAATCAATAAAACTTTTTATCAGGGACAGGGGATCATTATTTTTTATATTAATTATTTTTCTGGTGGAAGATCAACCTCCCAGTCTCAAGTCTTTTGTGTCCTTTAACTGTTTTTTAAAGGATAATTTATTGTTTAAACTACTTTTGTTTCTTGTATGGATCATTTTGAACCAAAAACATAATAATCAGATCTTTCAATATAGTCAAAAGCCTTTTTCATCTAAGTCAGGTGTGTCAAAGCAGGGAAACATCTAAAACATGCAGAGCAGTGTGCCTCGAGTACCAAGTAAAACGAAATACTTTTCCTGTGTCCCTGCAAAAACACATTTGTCCTCAAGAGGGCGTAATCAATCTATGTAATTTATCAATGATTACAGCAGAGGAGTGCAGAATTTGGCTTGTAGGACACTGGAATAATTTCCACATGAACACATTTTCTAAGCCAACAAAATAGAAAACATTGTATCCAAAAGGTTAGAAAACTCTAAGCTTTTCTTTTATTAAGATACCCTAATTTCTAATTTGTTGTATGAACATATTTTAAGATTAATTTATTGATTGGCCTGGAGTGCTTTCATCTTGGTGATTTTGGCCCATGGCTATTGTGATGTTAACATTGCACTTAAAGTTTAAGTTTATGTCTTCCAATAAGTCTGATGTTAAAATGACTGAGTCTTAAACTCACTGAAGCATTTATGACAGAACTCATGATGAGCCAATTTAAAAATTTTGAAAATTTAAAGTAATTTTGGGCAAGTAAAAATATTATCTTAAATTTAAATCTGAAAAAGACATGACTAACAAGTAGGATGATATATTTCACTGGTTTATGTCTGTATTTTTTATTTTTTTTTATCAGTAAGGCTTTCAGCTAACAGCTTTATAGCTTTATGGAGATACCCGTCTCAGCAATGTCCAAGTGTTGAGAACATAAACTGAACTAGCCTGAAAAACCAGTCCCTTGTACTACACTTTGCTTTGTAGGTCTGGACTCTTAGGTGTTGAGAAACAATTGATTCCTGGAGGCGTGAACTGTGTTGAGGTTTTACATTTTATTCAGTTGCTAACGTTTTCCAATGACGTACGTAATGCTGCAATTTGATGCCAAGAAGCTTACTAGAAATAGCCTGTGCTGTAAACGACCATCCTCCACTGCGAAGAGAGAAGTGCTGAATGGAACAAGGCGGTTGCTAATGTTAATTCAATATTTGGAAATTTGACCAACATGGACTGTACGGCTTCGTTCACTTCCTCCACCACCGTTGCTCAAACTACAGGCAGACTGCAATTCTAAAACAGTGCAGAAAATCAACAACGCTCACTACTTCTCTTTCTGTTCAAAAAGACAATCCAAGTCAAGGGAAGAAAGCCCACATGCTGCTGGAAGCGGGAATGTTTTCCAAGTGAAACTGCACAGGAAAGCAATAGCCAGGCAGATGGACGTGTTTTTTCAGTAGGCAAACTTTTTAAATCTTTTTTTGTTATTGGTCTTATGGTATGCTCTTTTACTTTTCTGCATTCAATTCACAGCACTCTTTTAATAGTCAGCTTATTTAGCAATAGTCTTTGTGGCTTTCCCTCCTTGTCAAGTGAGTCAACAATTGTCGGCTAGACGGCTGTCAAATAATCTTTCCCATGATTATGTAAAAGAAAACATCACATTTTCTTAAAACAAATGTTTATTGGTTTCCTATCATTTTCTAAGAATCAGAATGTTGACACTTGTTAACACTAAATTAGAATAGTCCAAATGATTAGAGGTAAATAAATAATTGAAATGAACAAACTCTTCCATTATTTTCTGATTTATTTAGAAGCCTGAATCCAAAGATATACAGAAGCTATACTTTCCTCTGCTGAATAGCTTTATGAAGATACTAATCTCAGATTCTAGAGCTTAAAGGGCTATACGAGGACATATGAACATACTTTTTTTAGGCACGTTTTTCAAATCCTTTTTCTGTTATTGCTCAAATGGCATGCTATTTTAATTTTCAGCATTAAATTCACAGCAATCTAAGAGCCAGCTTCCTTAGCAATGACCTTTTGTGGCTTCCCCTCCTTGTGCAGGAAGTCAACCTTCAAGTCAACAGTCTTCCTCATGATTGTGTAGCAAAAAACATCACATTTTCATGCATTTTATTGGTCTTTTGTAATTTTCTAAAAAACAGAATTTTGCCATTGGTTAACATTAAACTAGAATAATCCAATTTACAAGAAGTAATTAAATAATTGTTAATATCAATTCAATAACTGATATTAACAAACTCTCCCATTATTACCTTCTGATTGCTATAGATGTGAGGTCCAGGCAAAATCCCCATCTGATCACACTGCACAAAAGCCTGAATTAAAATATATATGCAGCATTACCTGTGGATTATGGATAAAATAATTGAATTAAATAATCTACTCAGAATACACGTGAAATTTAGGCTGATGCAAATTTGTAAAGAGGAATTTCCCTGATTCTATAAAAAGGTCATGCTACCCAATAAATAGAGCTGGGAAGCAGAAAGAACTTCATCTTCCTGATTGTCTGGTCCAGATCACCCTCATCATAATGGTATGTGGAGGCAGTGCTGCAGAAATGGGCTGCGCTCTCTTACGGCAAACGCGTTTTATGAAGGCAGCATCTGACAGAAACAGTTTTATACGATTTATTCTAACAGTGCCCATGTTTAGCTCATATTGTTTCGGGTAAATTATTTCTATCTCAAATTAAGTTATGCTAAGTTTTGCTTCCTGGCATTTTTTCTTCTCTCTCCAGGTGTTTTTAAACCTCTCAACGGAGCTGCTCATCCTCCTCTCTGTGCGCTCCTGGCTGGTGCACGGCGCCACCTCCACGATGACCTACAAGGTCACCGACCCGATCACCGGCAACCCTCTGCAGTGTGACCGCTGCCCGCCGGGAACATTTCTGCGCGCCAGCTGCTCCTCCATCAAAAAGAGCGAGTGCGTTCCGTGTCCACAGGGCTCCTTCACGGAGCTCTGGAACTACATCGGGAGATGTTTACGCTGCGAAGTCTGCGGGCGGAACCAGGTGGTTAAGAAGGAGTGCACCGCAAACAGCGATTGTCAGTGCGAGTGTAAACAGGGTTACTTCTACCATCAGGACTACGACATGTGCGTCCGACACAGCGAGTGTCCCTCTGGGCAGGGAGTGCTCACCAAAGGTACAGCCAGTCTAAACTAGCTTCGTTTCATACTTTCATAACAGTGCAATTTTATTGATAGTTTATGTGTTTCACCTGCAGGTACACCAGAGAGAGACACAGTGTGCGGTATCTGCTCTGTTGGCACCTTCTCTGATATTTCCTCCACTGATCAAAACTGCACACAGCACAAGAGCTGCAGCGACGCAGGGCAGCAGATGGTGCTGAAAGGCGCCGTCTGGCATGACAGTGTGTGTGCAAACTGCAGAGACCCGACAGGTAAAATATTTTCCTTCGAGTTAAAAATTGGCTGGTTAATATAAAGGGGATATTTAGTTATATGATGGAGAACATAAACTACAGTTGTTTTATCTGTCAGTCCTATTTATAAAGGTCAAAGGGCACGCTGGACGCTGGTCCTGTCAAATAGACTGCCCATTTTAGCCAATCAGATGTTTCAGTCATTTCATAGTGCACTACTGCATAACTGAATACCCAAATATTTAATATTCCTTAACAAATGGTCTGTTTAAATTTATCTTAATTTTTTCTCTAATGTCTTAAATAGCTTTGAATATTTGATCATCTGTCTAGCTATACTAATTAATAAACTATAACCAAATTAAATAATTAGGAAAAGAATAATTTTATTTTTTGTTCATTTGTTTTCATTATATAAAGTGTTGCCTTGTTGCTGAAATGTGCTATAGATATAAACTTGCCTTCATTTATTTTATAACAAATGTTTTTTTTTTTTTTTGTTTTTTTTATATGGCATAAATTATTATGTATATATATTTAGATTTTTTTTGTGGTCTGGGCTTCTATTAGCCCTCTATATTTAAACACTAAGTCACCAATACATGCAAGATACTTTCACTTCTCAATAACTGAAAGTTATTTAAATCATTACTAATCACTGATTTATGACTCCTAAATGTCTTGTTTTACTTTCTACTTCCTGAAAATAGAAAATAAAACAGTTTTGTTGTGTCTGTGTTGCTGGAATGTGTCATAACGTCCCAACTGACTGTCTCCTCTCTCTAGACGGAGCTGAATATCTCAAAGAAATTGTCCCCGCCTTCTTCATTCATCACAAAATAAAAATCAAACGGCTGCGTCGAATGGTGAACAAGCTTCCATCTGACGACGTCAGAAAGCAGGAAGGAACTTTGCAGCTCAGCTTCTCAGAGCTTCACTCACGCATCAGCAGCTGGGTTTCATCTGCAACTCCAGTGCAGATCCGGCAGCTTCCAGTGATTCTGATTAAACTGAGAGCTTCTCACGCAGGAGAAAAACTACAAAAGAAGCTGAATGGAATTGACAAAAATCTATTAAAGCTGTGCCATATAGGAAATGATAGGGAGGTAGATCTAAATGAAACTTTGGCTTAATTTAAATCTACTGTATTTTTTTTCCTCTATTTTTCACAGGCTGCTTTGTTATGCTCAGACTTGATTTTTTTGTGTCATATCAACATGCTGTCTTATTTCTGTTTTTGCAGGTTTTTACACTTTATGCCAAGTTAAAGGAAAACTGGAGCTTTTAATTTAGTTTTAGGAGGTAGAATTTGCACTGCGGGGATCTAAAAGATGTTATTATGTAAATGTCATGTTGTAATGTTCTTCCCTCATCAAAACCCGAGAATACATAATGCTGCCCCTTTAAATGCATAGTGTAAATGTTGAAAAGCTTCAGTCTACATTTATCTACCTCCCCTATTTATTTCTCCTGAAGACAGATTGAGCGCTTTTCACTTTTACTTACTGTATTGCAAAACTTGTATTTCAAAAGTATTACTTAGGTATGTCTTGTGTTGAAATTGTCAAAAGAGAGATATTAATTTATTTGAAGAAATATGCAAAGTTTTTTTATTTTATACACATAGAATTATTGTTGTTTTTAATATGTAATACTGCTGCATAGATTGCTCAAATAAAAACAAAACACATATAATCAGTGTTAATTAATCTTTTGTAACAATGACAGCTCCACTAATATCTTCAATCAATACTCACGTATCCAGACAATTTGGATTTCAGAGAGTTCATGTACAGCCATGCACAGGCCAAGAACTACATAGAACCTTCAATACAATGTTTATTTAGTGTTGTTCCATGTTTAAGTCTTCACATCTAAAAGGTAAAATAAGATCATAAGAGCAGAATGTATAAAACACCAGTTATCCCCACAAAAATACATTTTGTCTGTCCATTCATCTAATGAAACAACAGAAACATTGACCTAACCCTTATAGCAAAGTGTGGTCTATTATAAGATAAATCTTACTACATTCACTATACTGTAATACAATATCATAAAAAAAAATTCATACCCTGTGAACATTTTCACAGTATGCCATAATCACAACCCCGAATTTAAATGTATTTTATCAAGATTTTATCTCACCAACCAGCACAAAGCATTTCATAGCTGTTTAGTGAATTGACAAAACATGGCTATTTTCCTCACCAACAAAGAATTTGGTGTCTATAGTTTGCCCAAACATCTTTGTATTTCTTCTATCAGAAAGCTTTATAAAGTATCTCAAAGAGAATGTATTATGTAAAATCAACTTTTTTGAGCTTTATATAATGCTATTAAGTTATTCTCTAATCAAACCTGGAGTGTTGCTTTGGATGTTTGAGAAATCTTTGAATCTTCTGTGGCATCCGTACGGGATTGTAAAACATTTGGGGGAACCAAGCACCGTCTTCCATGTGCAGGTCCTCCTCAGAACTGCAGTCGCCAAGTCAAGCTTTCGCATTACAGAGCTCCCCTTCCTCACAACTCCCCCATTGAGCTCTTTCAGACTTGCAGCAGCAGAAATTAGCAAACACCAAAGCTACAATAGGAAGCCAACTTCAGTGACCACTTTGTCCAAACTATACAAATACCTGACAACCGACGTCTGTGTCCACGAGAGTCGCTAACTGAAACACACATTGTGTCTGTACGTCCAAGGAAAAAATAATAAAGTCAGAAGTTATAGCATTACTTTCTAATAAAGTTGCTTGGCTTCATCTCACTGATAAACTGCTCACCATCTTTGTTGAAGCCAGTAGCTTTGAGCTAGTGTAATGCTAACCAACAGGTCTTAAGATACTGCCCTTCCTCATTTGCATATCAAGGCAGATATGCATGAGGTAAAGTGAAAAGAGGAGATGAGGAAATGTACAAAGAACAATGCTTGTTTTAGGAAAAGACTAAACACAACATACACATTTCTTGATGAAAATGCATGTGAAAAAGGGAAAAACAAGTATATTTACATTTCTTTATTAAAATGCATGTGCATGGAAAAGGAAAAAAACAAATATTTATTTATTTTTAATTTTGTCAGTTTTGGCCCTCCATAAACCGCCTAAACAAAAGGCTGGGAAATGAAAGAATTACTCAAAGAAGCAGCCAAGTGGCCTATGGCAATTCTGGAGGTACTGCAAAGATCCACAGTTCAGGTCCATGTAAATGACAAGTTATTGGGGTGTGTTCCACAGTGTTAGTGGGTTGATAACACTGCTGTGGATGATAGAAAGCTAGAGAAACTCCCTTCATCCCTGAAAAACACTGTAAAGGGGTAATGCAAGAAGATCATGTGTCTGAATGCCTGAGTTTATGACTTGTCCATCAAACTCACATGGAGCCCAGTGCTTTGTGGTGAGTCACTTCTAAATTGTTATTCCAGTCAGTTTAAAATACAAAAATACATTTGTAATATGCTGATTAAATTTTGCTACGTTAAAGTTGGTTTCAGGGCAGCGGAAAAACTTAAGGTGCTGTATGACATTGCTTCCTATTTTATTCTGTTTTAAATATCAACTAGCTGCTTTGAAACAAAGTAGATATTTATAAAATCTAAACCTGGAACTAAAGCAAAAAAAGAGTTTTGTTTTTTTCACAACTATATCAACATTAGTTTTAGTTCTCTGTCTGTTATAACGCCACCAGTACCATCAGTTCCTCACCTGTATTGCTAACTCTTCATTCTGTAATTATCTCACCCAATTGAAATAGTTGGGTGAACATCGGTCAACTCCCCGATGTTGCTGTCATTGGGGAGTTCCCTGGAAGGAACTTTGGGTAAGGCAGTGGTTCATCATAGTGGTTAGTTAGCTAATGAGTCCTTACAGAATGACAGAAATACCACACCCTTAGATCCTTTAATTTGAATGCTGCGTAATGTCTGCCCAGTTTACTGAATATACAAAGTGGAGCTAAACCCTGTGTGAAAACATTACCCTGCCTTCAAAGAAAATTTAGAAAAATTCCACCGAAGTAGAAACACTGAGCTGTATGGTCAAGTGTGGGGATGAGTAAAGGTGGTTTGGTCAGGACGAGCACTAAAAGCACTGCTGCCAACTTGTCACTTTGTCACTGTATTTAGCAACTTTTCAGGAACCTCTAACATCTTAAATAAAAAAAGACTAGCAACAAAACTTCAAACTTGTTTATGTGTTATTGGAGATGTTGGCAACAACATGTGAAAGCAATGATCGCTCTCCAGCAACTATCCTGAGCAAGAAGCGAGTGCCACTCCCATTTCCTGAGCAACGCAGTCAGTCTCATACACTCATCCTGAAGCATTGCCCGCATGCAGACAGAGCAGAGGAGACCCATTCCACCCCATGCCCACATTATAAACGAATCATGATTGCGCATAGCTGAGAAATACAATTGATTAATGCTCACAGCGCTCACACTTCCAACTCCTGACTCGCCATGGGGACGTGTGTCTGAGTGAGATGATTTCAATCAATCAATCAAATTTTATTTGTATAGCACATTTCAGCAGCAAGACATTTCAAAGTGCTTTACATCATTACAAACACAGAAACACAATGCAATATAGAATCAATAATCAAAACAAAGCATTAAGTCAAGTTCCATCAATAAATTTGTAATTGATTACATTTCAAATACAATTCTAAACAGGTGGGTTTTTAGTTGAGATTTAAAAGAAGTCAGTGTTTCAGCTGTTTTACAGTTTTCTGGAAGTTTGTTCCAAATTTGTGGTGCATAGATGCTGAAAGCTGCTTCTCCTCGTTTGGTTCTGGTTCTGGGGATGCAGAGCAGACCAGAACCGGAAGACCTGAGAGGTCTGGAAGGTTGATACAACAACAGCAGATCTTTAATGTATTGTGGTGCTAAGCCGTTCAGTGATTTATAAACTAACAACAGTATTTTAAAGTCTATTCTTTGAACTACAGGGAGCCAGTGGAGGGACTTTAAAACTGGTGTTATGTGCTCTATCTTCCTGGTTTTAGTGAGAACGCGAGCAGCAGCATTCTGGATCAGCTGCAGCTGTTTGATTGATTTGTTGGACAGACCTGTGAAGACGCTATTGCAATAATCAATACGACTGAAGATGAATGCATGGATGAGTTTCTCTAGATCTGGCTGAGACATTAGTCCTTTAATCCTGGAAATGTTCTTCAGGTGATAGAAGGCTGACTTTGTAACTGTCTTTATGTGGCTCTGGAGGTTCAGGTCAGAGTCCATCACTACTCCCAGGTTTCGGGCCTGATCGCTGGTTTTCAGTTGTAATAACTGAAGCTGTGCGTTGACTCTAGATCGTTCCTCTTTAGGTCCAAAAATAATAACTTCAGTTTTGTTTCTGTTCAGCTGGAGAAAGTTTTGGCACATCCACACATTTATCTGTTCTAAGCATCTGTTAAGTGATTGGATGGGGTATGAGTCACCTGGTGACATTGTAATTTCATACCCAAATGCAGAGCTGTGAAGTTGACCACAACTGAGCTGTACCATTGTATACAATAGGAGGATTTAACCAGAGTAGCCATCCTTTAACCCAAAAAGGGCAGCACTAAGATAGTTTTAGGCCACACATTGCAGAATTTAACAAGATTACACAAAAATACCGAGATAAACTGAGCACCCTAAAGGACCAGCTTATATAGTTTATCTGCAAAAATAGTTGATTTGGGATTTTGTTACTCTTTAAGGGACATAAATGACAAAATAAAGCAGCACTTCAAACTTATTCTGCACTGAAATGGGCAAAGTCATAAAAACGTAGTTGCAAATTTTGTCCATTTGGCTTAAAGATCAGCTAAATTGCTAAACTGGGTTAAACAAAATCAAAATTCATTTATGCCATTTCTAAAAGAAAAGTTATGTGGGTCTTGTCATATTTTTCACTTATGGTTCTCTTTCTCTGTTGGTCTTCTACAGTTCCTTGCTCTTCTTAAGATCAGTGTTAATTCTTCTCAGCCTGTTTTGCTTTCTGTTCCTCACACACAAGATTTCAGTTTGAAACTGAAACTTGGCACAGTTCCCTCTTTACCTGGTCACATCTTTCAAATGCGTAACTCCAGGTGCCAAGTGTTTATTCCTGTCTCTGCTATTTGTGTTGTGTTAAGGCTTTGTTTCAATACCTGTCACTAAAGCTTAATTTACCATAATGTGTGAGGACATTGAAGTGCATGGGAAAAAACACGAATGCTTTAAAGGGAAAGAGCAAACCCCATTCAGAAAGCTTCCTGCTTGGATTAGATTGCCTGTATTATGTTGCCTGTATTATGTTTGACCTTTAGGCCAAGAGCATGTGTGGGCACCTCATTTGGGTCAAAGACAAAACTAACATAACAAATCCAGATCTAGCATGAGATTTCCTTATTCCTATATCACCCTCTGGCAATTTGTCTTCTCCTTTGTCGGGTGATCAAACTGGGCTAGGTTCTGCTGTCGGTTTCTTCCTGTTAATGCCTTCACAACCTGCATATTCAGTATTTGTCATAACCTCAAAGTTAACATCATGATGTCAATGAATCTGCACTGTTGCTACATGATCGACCAAGAGCTTTAGTGGCTGCAAAGTCAGTGACTCAGTGCAGTCAGCCAGATTTCCTTGGACCGACAGCTTTTAGAACAATAAACTGATCTTGACTGCATGTCATATACATATGTGACGTGTGATTACAGTATGTACATCTTAAAGATGGAGACTTATTAAGGCTTTACAAGAGGAACTTGTTCTCTGAGACCTATATCAGGTTGTTTTGCTCACATGATCAAGCACTAACCTCTGTGGTTTCTTACACCTCTATGCTCCTACACTACCCACCACAAGATCACAACAAAGGGATTTACATTGCAACATCAAAGGCCACTGACAGGTAACAGTAGTGTGTTATAACTATGTTGCAAAGAAAATCAGTGTAGAAATATTTTTATCACCATTCAAAGGAACTGCTGCTTTACACAACAAAGAATTTAGTCTCTTTAGACTCACCTAGTGACTAAGGTACACTTCCTGATTAAAGAGGGAACAGAATCACTTTATTCACTCTCAACCCACTTTATTTGGAACACTGTCTATTTACTCAAATAATGATTCCGCATCGTTTTTTCTAGATATGGTCTACAAAATCTTCTGGAGTTCAAGCAGATCATTAGAAAGAGGATTGAAATGACTGTTAAATGTGGCATGGCCCTCAGCATAAAATATGTTATTCTGTATTTCAGAAACAACTCATTTACTAGAATTTTCTCATACAAGCAATTATGGAAGACTGCTCAAATATGAGAAAATATCCAGTGAATCGTAGAGGTGTAGAAGAAAATTAATTGTGGCCAAAGGAAAAAGGGAAGTTTGAGATGATTGAGAGGCAACAGCAGTTCAAATAACCATTTGCTAGAATCAAAGTATGCAAAATACCATCTCTAAAGGCAATTTACATCAAATCTAGAAGAAAATGGATGATGGAAGCAGAAGGTCTCTTGTCAAAATAAGAACAGAAAATCAAGACTGCAGCTCTCACAGCTTTACTGAAATTAGACAACAAATTTGTGAAACTTTGCCAGATTTGACAAATCTCTATCTCAGCTACAACATTCAACATGAGTTTATGATCCATTCTGCCTTGTACCAACACGTCAGGCTCTGGTGGTGGTGTATTGGTGGGGAGAACGTGTACTTATTACACCTCTGGTCTCATATTGCAAGTTGAGCATTTTTAAATGCTTCAACCTATCTTAGTAATGTTTCTGACCACATCTGACCACAGTATTCTCATCTTCTGATAACTATTTCCAGCAAGGCAACGTACCATGCTAATAATTTAAAACTGGTTTCTTGAATATGACAACGAGTTCACTGAACATCAGTGGCTCTATAGAGCCACTGATGTTCTATAGCGTACATATACGCTCTGGGAGCGTACATATACGCTCTGGGAGCGTATATGTACATATACATATGTACCGGATTTTGGTACATGTCAACATGTACCAAAATCTCTGAGGAATATTTATGAGACCTTGTAGCATCAATGCCACAAGGAACTAAGGTAGTTCTGAAACAAAATTTTGGTTCAACCTGGTATGGTGTGAGGTTGCAGGTCAGCATGCACGAGGATGTTATACAGAGAATGTCAGTTTAGTGTTGTTCCAGAGATCAAGGAAAATGTTTCACAATCAATGTGACTTAAAACAAATGTTGAGCAATTATTAAGCTTCTGTAGAATTTGCCTGGTTGTTGAAATAATCCATTCTTTAGAATTGAGTTGTTGAAAAAGGAAAACACCTGAAGTGTTTCCTGAGGACAAGATTGCGTAACACTGTCTTAAATTATTAAATATCTGTAAGAACCTGTTGCAAGTGTAATAGAAAATTCTCCCACAACAAACAATGTCAAACATAGCAATCAATAGACTAATCTTAAGTCTTATTAAGTACTTTCAGCCATTTTCTTATTCTCATAAATCAATTGTTAATGGTACATTTTCATTTCTGGGGACTCTTAGTTATACACTTTATAAAAAGAGAATAAGAGACATGCAATATTTGACAATACTTTGATTATACTAGATTTTTTAAAACCTTTTTAAAACACAATCAATAATTAACACATGTAGCATCACATCTATTATCACACTAAATAATGATTAAGTAATGATACAGAAAAAACAACAAAATAAACAACCATAAAATCTAACTACATGAATAACAATTCCACAGGAAATTGAAAATAAACACTTAGAACATTATCAGCAGATTAAAGACTTAACTTGATCAAAATTTCCATCAATGTTTATTCCATGTTATGTAAGTATAAATACCAGTCTTTAATCTTAAGGAAAGTTTAGAAAGAAATAACACCCAGTTTTGATATGTCGCCTCTGGGTGTCAGGACCTGTGGTTCCCATTCCTCAGTTCAGCGGATAGGAAAGCCTCTGCACAATCTTTGTATAAGTCAGCCTCAAAGTTGTCTTTCTGCGGTGGCCCAAACTGTTTTCATCTTGCACAGGCATCTGATGTCCTTCAGTTCTCCTCAATGGAACTTAGAACCAAACTGCGAATTTACAAAGTCAATCTTGCCTTTATACCAGATGCATGGGGGTAAAAAAAGGAGCTAGCAAGAAGAAGACAGTGACATAAAGGAAAAAGTTAATAAATGGAAACTTTTAACAAAGGTCAGCCTGTCAGCTTGTGATTGTGTCTCCTCGTGCCTCTGCTCACTCTACTAACACAGCAATGACAGTTCACAGACATTACGCCATGAATCAGACAACAGAGGAGTGTTTGTTCCTTTTAGGCTTATATAGCTGTGTGGAAAAAGTAGGTTCTATTTTTTACTGCCCTTTGTTATATCTCAGAGGGAAATGGTTAAAAAATATATAGATAAGACCATCTATCTATCTGGAGTTGCAGAAGTCTACCTCAAGGTAGACTTCTGCACCAGTGTGCAGCACCAGTGAAAGCTGAAAGCACCAGTGTTCTAAAAACACTGGTGCTTTCAGTTCAGGAGCTATTACAATATTATAAAGAACATTTTGTTGAAATAGTTTACATGTGAATAAACAGTTAATAATTCCAGCTTCACAGTCATAAGTATTTGGTTATGATCTAGCAACTGCAGGATCACCATTTAAGAACAATGTCATGTTGTAATTAAAACCTTTTCCCCAAGTCTTGGTCAGAATCTGATAAGTCTTAGTGAAGGTCTCATGTCTTCTCCAAATATGAGTTGGAGAGTGAATTTTCATTTGCATTGTGTAAATGGTTATTTATATCTCAGAACAATTTACACAATCAAATTAAACAAACCAACTAAGGCCACCTCACAGAGTTTGATTTCTAAATTTCTCAAAATATTTTTGGAAGTGTTTCAGAAATCATGAAGAAAACAGAAATAAACATTTGCTTGAGCTTCCTTATAAATATGTTGTTTAATGGAAAGTGCACAATCCACATCTAGCAAAATGAACATTTAAAAATGTCAGTTGGTAAGTTAAAGGTCAGTAGTTGAAGCTTAACAGAACCAAAGTTGATGTGTTTCCTTGTTTCACTGGAGAACTTCAGATCCCCACTTTGCTTTAAATGTCATGCTAAAATAATTTCTTTGAACAAACAACTAAAATCACTTCTAAGTAAGTCACAATAGTTGACCCTCACTTCTCCAGAAACTGCAGCCACTTGACTTGTTAAAGCATTTAAAATCTACTCAGAAGGCGTTTTGTATTTTGACTCTTAACTAACCCTACTTCCTCTTTGAAGCTAAGCAACATGCATAAAGTGTAGCTGATTTTTAAGGGAGACAAAAGCTCTCTGCAGTTATCTTGTGCTGCATTTGTCAGCATGACAACTGGATGTTTGTCACTTCCTTTATTTAAAATACAGATGCATGGTGTTCCATAGATATCATTTTTGCTCATGAGGCAAAGGTCACTGAAGAGTTTCACATGAATTGTGACATATTACGTTTACCCAGCAATTCTACATCTTACTGGCCAATGAACTGTTTTACAATCAAATTCACATTTACCAGTTTATACATTTACTGGCACCTCTGGTGAAGATACATAAAAAATGTTTTTCACAAAATCTGTGGTGCAAATATTTCCACTTTTAAAAGCTATTTGAAGAATATAACATTTTATAAACTTTTAATTTGTAATCCATGTCCTTCTTTTGTCCCGTAATGTAAATATGATGTGTAATGTTCGATTTTCTTCATGAAACTCTGGCATAGACAGATGTGAGAACAATAGAAACAACACAGATATACACACACCCACATAGGATCTCCAGTTAGCCTGGCAGATATGAAAACATGATGCATGAACCCATGACTCTCACCCACTGGCCACTGGGTTGGATGCTGATCCAAGTTTATGTTCTTCCTACACAGTGAGGTGGATGCAATATAGGTGCAAAAATGTCTCCAAAGCTTACTGGTAGAAAACTGTAGCAGAGTGCCATCTTGTGCTTACTAAGTTTCCATAAAACCACGTTGAGTAGGTGTCTGTCGGTAGGTTTTTTGTATCTTGTGTATATGTGTTTGTTTGTATTTTTGGGCGTTTTTTTTATTTTTGTTTTTATTTTCATTTTTTCTCCTTTTCTTACATCTTCCAGGATAGTGTATCTTTTAACCATGGAGGGAAATGATGATTAATATTAAATATTACATATTTACTTATAATCAAAAGGGGGGAAATGATGTGGAAAAATTACAGTTAGGTTACACCTGCTAGTATGTTTGTGTGTGTATATACAAAAGAAGTAGAGATAAGGTATTTTTAATAAAGCATCAATTGACTTAACTATGCAAACTGACAGTCAATCATTAGATTAGATACAGAAGCACCAACTGGGTTTTTTGCAATGTTACATGTCAGAATGAAATGGATATGAAGGAACATGTTAAATGGATGAGCCCAACAAGTGACACTGGGAAAAACCACAAATTTATTAATCAAATCAAACATATTGATTTCTGTCCTATTGCAGAAATTGATACAAGAAAGAGTTGCTTAATTAAACTTCTCTAGCTATATAAAAAAATCAGGAGTTATACCTTTTAGACTAACCACAAAATAATGATACATAATTTATTCTCTCAAGGATTTACCATATAAAATCATATTTACATCAAGAACAACAAATAACTTTCAAATTCAACTACTGACATTGAATGTTTTGATATGGGTTTTTTAATGGCATGATATGGGTTTTATAATGGCATGACTTCTTGATTATTTACAGCAAAGACAATCATGCATCAAGCATTTACATACATCATTTACTTTAACACTCCACTTTGGTTGGGTTAGTGGCTTTCAGTATGAGCAAGTAGAGCCTCAGTCTCAGTCACATTTTCAAAAAGCACCTATCTTCCAGAGTGAGTAAGCTGATTGTATGAAGTTCTTTTGGATACAAAATTGTCTAAGACTTTTTTTTTAGGCAAACAAACATTTCATCAAACCTTGTGTGATGCAGAATTTGATTATAATCTTTAGAGTCTATTACCACTCAGCCTTTTTCTGCAAATGATTGTGAATGTTAAATGTGAATTGCATGAACATGACTTCCCCTGGTCACAAGGGTTTTAGCTGAATTTTCAGTACCCAAAATCACTCAATGCATATTCATTAGTAATTTTTAGTTCACCAAATATTCATCGTACTGAATCATAAATTAAATTAGGCAAAACGTTTTCATTTTACGAGAAGTCACATGGTATTTGGACATAAATTAAAATTTTATCAAAAAAAGCAAAAACAACAGCTAATAATGCAATTAAAGATTTTTTGACAAAACCTTTTGGTGCCTCTTATTAGCCCTGTGATGAAAGTACAAAATATTTCTCAGAACAACTATGACAAGGCATTAGGGAAATGAGAAGCAAACTAAAGATGGTTTTCGATAATGCTATGACGAAGGTTTTCAGCATTTACTGTCATCTAGCTTTAGAAACTCAACAAGAATTTTTCTTTTCATTCAAAGTTCATTAATCTGCTTTATGTCAGCGATGACCTTGTTGAAAACCAAAAACAGTACAAACCTCATACCAAATGTATGAGGTTTGTATGGTTGTGGAGGGAACCAAACCGTAACCTCATGGTTACAGAGTTTAACAGAGCTGTGCAGAGAAACATTATTTACAAATCTCAATGAACTGAAGCACTTATGTAAAACAAAATGTGAGCCAAAAGTCCTCCAAAAGAATGTGGTTGCTAAGATATTAGATTATTAGGCATTTTCCCAAGACTTAAGAAAGTTTTAAGCTTTCTTTTTTAGTATGTTGCTATGACGTGGGGTTTTACTAAGAAACAACTCACTGGCATTTGTTAGTTACAAAAAGGCCAAAACACTACATGATTACATCTTGTCATTTCATGATTTCATTTGAGCTCAGGAGCAAACAGATTGTATTTTAAAAAATGACATTTCTGTAAGATAAAGTTGTTGAGATAATAAAGATAAATAAGTGGCATAAAGAAACTGAAAGTTCGTTTTCCCATGTCTGCTATCTGGGTGATTACTCAAATAGTTATTGCTTAAACAAGCTTTGGGGTCAGAAACAACTGACGCTTCCCGCTCACTAAGTCAGTTCATGAAAAGTCTACTGACTGAGGGACATTATCATCAACTTTGAATTAACTGCATTACCCTGCACAAAGGGATACTTCCAAAGTGTATGCCTGCAAGAAGATTACATCTGTTACACAACTCCATTGTTCCTGCTCATTCAGCTATCAAGTTTAAATCTCAGGACAGACCTTTTAACTGGAACTAAGAGTGACTCACAGACTCAATAAGAAAAGGCTTTAATAAAATCCATGGTGCGACTAGAACACATTGTTCGAACAACCACCGCTGTAGACATAAAACATAAAAATAACAAGGGAGAGTTAACCATGTAAGGGCAGCATTTCTTCTGTCTGACCAACTTCTTCAACTCTCCCCTACTGTTATTGTTGTGGGAGTCCCCCTGCATTTCAGTCAAAACTTTCTGCTTCGGACCACCTGGTGTTCTCGCTTGGGCAGTTTCACTGTGCTATGCTGAACTAGAAATGTTTCTTCAAATTTGATACAGTATTTTTGAATTTACATAGTTTGATATGTTGGAAGATTATTAGTACACCCCCAGTGCAGTATGAAGAGATTCAATGCAGTTGTTATACGTTCATTTGAAAAACAAGAGGTGACGGTATGAAAAAAAGTAATAAAAAAAATACAACTGACAGTAGTAAAAAAAGAAGTTTTACAATAAATAATTCATATTAGTTGACATAAACCTAAAAATAATTAAATATAGTACAAAAATGTTGAAAAATTATTATTTTTGTATTAATGTCTGTGTCATTTTGTTCAAGGAAATTGTGATCTCTACATAAGAAATCAGCCAATATTTTGGTAATGACCAAAATCAAGTCAAGTAAATTTGTATATCAAATTTCAGCAACAAGGAATTTCAGAGTGTTTTACATCATAAAAACATCATCTACTTTCCAATTGTGAAACAAGCAACAAACATTAGATTTTGTCAAATTCCACCATCAAAATTATTAACATAAATATGTTGATCAATGTTCCATTTACAACTAATCAAAGGCAACTCTAAACAGGTGGGTTCTTAGCCTTGATTTAAAGGAACTCAGAGTTTCAGCTGTTTTTCAGGTTTCGGGAATAGAAAACTTTCTCAAATCTGGAAGTTTCTTCCAGATTTGTGATGCATAGAAATTTTGTTCCTATGGGGGCAATTAAACATGCAGCGGCCAGGAGCTCCAAATTTATGTCTTACGTCTCGAAGCTGAATGCTGCTTCTCCATGTTTGTTCTGTGGATGCAGAGTAGACCAGAACCCAAAGATCTGAGTGGCCTGGAAGGTTGATACAACAACAACAGGTCATTAATGTATTTTGGTTCCTTTCAGTGATTTGTAAACCAACAAAAGTATTTTAAAGTCTTTTCTCTAAGCTAGTTTAAGTAATGTACTAAGTGATGTGTTTCGGACATCACTGTCCACCGCCAGCTGAAAATCAGGAAGACCAGGGCAGAGATGATACATTACCACCCCGTCACCACCAACCATGACAAAAATAGAAAATTAAACTTAGAAACAGTTCTATAAGATTGACAGAGGTCTATGTTATTGTCACTAGCCAAATGATAAAATTGTATTTTTTGAGTAATATCAGATTATAGCATTGATCATAAAATCCTAAAAATGAACAATCAGAGAAGTAATAGATTTGGAAATATTTTATTACCTGAATGACTAAAATATCCATTTAGCTTTTTTTTTTACAAATAATGACTTCGTCAGGACTTGTTCTGGTATTATCAGCCAAACAGACCCATGCAGATATTTTGTTTTGTAATATACAACACATTGCGCAACTGGCAGTAAAATAGGAAGTACTCAGGAAAATGTTAAAATAAGGGTTTCACAACAACATAGCATTTGCTCCTCTGAAGCCAGGTCATGTTTGTACTTTTCCAGCTGATTCTTCCGGATGTTGGGGGGAAAATATCCGCCTTCAACTCGAACAGAGACTGACTCATCTTTCTGAAAGGACAAGACCTTCTTTCATGTAGAAAAGGCTTCTCGTTAAACAATTAAAAGAAAGCACCAGAAAGGAACGGGTGGGAAGATTATGTTTTTAGACATTTTTATCTATGACAGTGCATTTCAAAGAAAGGTCCAATGACTAATTAAAGTCAGCCATTGGTCATTCTGACCTCGAGTATCATGTTTCTGGTGTCAGTTAACTCACGGGTCACAGTTGGTGTATAATGATGAGAATTTCCCTTTTCTTTTTTGTTGGTAATTTCTGTAAATATTATTATGCTTGTATCATCTCTGAGTTTTCTTCTTCATCTTGTTACTACATAAGGCTGATTAATAGAATGTTCTTCTGGAGCTTTTTTTTTATTTTGTTCAAATAAAAAACAAAATACTACAAATTGTTGCTTTGATCCAAAAGTGTTCCCATTAGAGTGTTAGACAATGTTAAAGACCTTTTTCAAAAAATAAATATTTTTTAAAATGTAAAATAAAAAAAAAAAAGAAACTGCAGCCATTTTTACATTTTAAACTATTTTTCCATTCTTAATAAAAATAAAATAAAATTTTGTCTGAATCAGGACTAGAAATTATGTAGTTGAAACTTCATGGTGCATCTCCTTTTCAACAATGGTACAATGAAAAAAATGAAGATGGACAAGAAATATGAATTTCTATCATCTTGATTTTTAAAAGGTACAGCTTTCAAAAAGTATCCTTAAATGTTTTCCCACATTCAGAAGTTGTAGGCTTCTGTGTACACTATGCTGAACGAGTGACGTTGTACAGACGTCAAAATAAGGCCAGTAAGCCTAAGGTCCACTCAGGTTTCAAAACTCCATATGTGTTTATACAGTCATACCGGTAATGCATTTGATTTTGTTTATCAATTTTGGGCTGTTACATTTTTTGAATTCAGAGTTGTGTTTGGTTTATTATTGTTAACATCCTGTTTCATTTTGGTTATTCTGGCCATTTTTGTTCTGTGTTTATTTACTCAAAACCTTCTCTAGATTATACAATCCTGCTCCAGTTTGCTATGTGTAATTTTGCCCTCTATCATTTCTTCCCTTTTCATGCCTATTCAAAGGAATGCCAGATAAATGTAGGACTTGCCATAGCTGTTTGCTACTGCACATCATCCCTCAGCTGGATGAAAGAAGCCTACTATACCTTTCTCTAAGTGACAAGAAAAATAAATACAACTCTTGAGAAATGATTCCAGTCAAAGAAACTCATACAGCCATAATGTGGAAACCACAGCTATCAACATTACCAATGCAACGCTGGTTAAAAACAATTATTTTGTACTACCTTATAAGGAACAGAATAACAAAAAAGCCAATATTTTGTGCAATAAGCATGTTTATTAATTTGATGTTAAGTACTAGATTAAGTCTTTGTGTCAAAATCAAACTTACAGCTGTAATAATATGTTAGACAAACGCAAGGGTAGGAATCATTTTAGCTTTTCATTTTAAAAGAAATAAATTGAGGTTATGTTAAGTATTTTGATTTTTAATTATTTCGACTGCAGAGTGTTGTGGAAAAATTATTACCAACCACTGCCAGGTAAAATCACTCAATCAGGTTTATTCATATATTGTGCACAATACAGAGAGCCTGTAAGACATTCAGTAATGAAGCAGTTCTGAATGAGAAACCTATGCCAGGCAGAGACAACACATAAGTTTTCTAGGATAAAGAATCCAAAACAAGTGGAGAGACAGTCCGGTTCTCATCCAGCTGTAGGAGAACAACTCCCAACTTAATACATGTACAAGAAATATACAAGAATTTAAAATAAACATATAGCAATATAACTAGCACATATTACCTTATAATAATTTTCCACTACAAGAGATACATTGGTATTTTTGGCCAAGGTTTTCCTGCTGTAATATTCAGCTTATGAAATCAACTACATAAAAATAGTCATGCTTTCCTTGCATTCCACGCAAAATAATTTGAGAAAGTTATTAAATGCACTTTCTTTGTATTTAATGAAAAAATATCTGTTTATTATCAGTATTCTGCACATTTAAAAGTTTAAATATTATGGACTCTTTTTCTATTAAAACCCACTGTTTGCCCTGCTTTTAAAGACTTTCAAGCTCAGTAGGACTTTAAGGGGACCTGTGTTATCTGGCAGCAACATCTTATAGACAAACACATTGAATTGTGATGGACTTCCTCAACTTCCTCAACATCAACATACTCCACAAATGCTTCATTAGATTAGGAATCAAACCAGTAACAAAGCTACTGCTTATGATTAAAAACATTTTTTAGCTATTGTTTCTTTCCTTTTCCTCCTTCCGAACTTTAAACTTGTTTACATTCCATCTCCTCAGCACTTCTTGTAAACCATCTCTCTGTTAAAGGAAGCAGAACATTTTCAGAGAAAAGGAAACAGGAATATCCTGAAGCATGTTTCTGACCAGAAGAACGGCTTCCTAACTGTAAACGACCTACACCAGCCTCACATGAAAATTGTTAAAATACCTTTAGCACTAGCTTCAGCATGAAGACATCCATTAAGTCAAGTCAAGTCAAGTTTATGTGTTTAGCATTTTTCAGCAACAAGTGCTTTACACAAAATAACATCATATAATCACTAATTGAGAAACAAGCAGCAAACACTATATTTTGTTAAATGCCATCATCAAAATTATTAATAAATACCAACTTAATCCCAAATTTCTCCTGCAAAATACAGTAAGTGCATGCATTTTTTACATGCATATTTTAGTTACATATTTATTAAATATTTTACTGACTTCTTGTATAAGTTTGAGACAGACATCTAGGAAGGAATGAAGAAAAGTGCTCTGTGAATGATCATGTGATCATTCACTCTACCTACATGACATTGATGTTGCTTAGAGTATACAATCTATTATTTTATTTTAAAACTTCAATTAGCTGCTAAATGACAAAATAACACTTTCAGAGCTTCCAGAACTTAAAAAAAGTGTCTGGCAACAATTGTTGCTGGTGGGATTAAACGAGTTAGCAGTGCTGAAGCAAATAATTTCCAAATTGATTCGGCTTCTCCTTATGCCTCTATATTTTATAAAGAAACTTATCCAGTTCATATTTTACTTTTATTTAGAATTTTATGAAAATGCTTATTTTGATTTGAAGTGACCTTGGAGTGGTTCAGTCAAAGTTCTGACTTCAATCAAATGGAGTATCTGTGGAGGGATTTAAAAACTAGGGTGATGACAATGAGGCCTTCAAAACTCAAAGATTTATAAACTCATCATCAAAATATCAGCAAAACTCAAATAATAAAATGGAATCCATGCAAAACCCTGGTCAGCAATGCGATTGATGTTCTTCAAATTAAGATATTTATTTTGTTAAATATTACAAATAGTACAAATAGTTTTCTACATTTCTTTTATATGAGTTAAATAAAAATTGAAATGAAAAAAACACTCTCTTCACTCACTCTTTGAAGATAATTTTGAATAATTTTGAGCTATACAATTCTAAAAAATACTCTATTAGTAACAGTTCACATTTCATACAGACAAATGCTTAGTCACACATGGCACGTGTAGTTAGCAAACACTCATATTTAGAATGATTTTGTGGCCAGTAAATGTTTCCTCTTCTCAGTGACTTCCCACTCTGACACTGATGCTGTTACGTTATTTTTAATTTCATAACTGCCACCATGTAGGTCACAAGATTATTGACTCTAATTCCTTATTTTACCAGTACAGGTAAACAAGTTTGTGTTATCCAAGTTTTCTGAAGAAAAAAAATCATAAATATAATATAAAGAATTTTCATTCTTCTAAAGTTTGTTCATTGTATTAAAATATTTTCTTCCATTTCTTTTAAAAAAAAGTCTGATCAGTCAAACTTTGCAACACAGTAAGATGAAAGTCATTAAAGTGAGTCAGCATAATGGGGGGAGGGTATTATTTCCTCCAAGTCACAAGACAATATACAATATCTTGAATTAGGCAAGAAGAAATAAACAAAGTATGAGTTTTTAAAATCCCCAACTGTATTTTAAAGAATACATTTGGTGTATAACTACTACATTCAGCACAATTGTAAGTATTGGAGGTGATGGAATAAATTACAGATTCCCTAAAACCAGAGAAACATGCTCATTTAGCACCATTACCTACAATTACTCTTAGAGTGCTTACAATTTGCTTGTCTCTGTCCCAGATTTTCTTTCCACCAAACACATACTCAAAAATTTGCGTCATAAATAACTTAGAAGCTTGACAGCTTTTAAAAGCGGAAAATTACTTGACAGCCAGCCAAACAAGGAATCAGCTCAACAAGTTAAGAATTTGACATTTTAAAGAATGGAGTTATTTTAGGAGAAAAGAAATCAACTCTGCACAAAAATTCTTTCTGTGGCATAGAAAACTAACCATCCATGTACCCATTCTGTTTCCACTTTTGCAAGATAGAGTCACATAGGTAACAGAATCAGAAGGGAAACCTGGATACCTCTTGCTCAGTGAACTTTGTGTAGCTTATTTTGGTTCATTCCAAGGCCAGAGGGGCCATGGTGTTCTGGGTCTGCTTTTAAGTGTTCTTCAAATCCACCAAGCAAGAAATACAATATAACAGAAATATCTTAAGCAATCTGCAGTACTGTGAGTTGTGTTCGGAAGAATTGGGACATCTTGGAACTGTCCTTGGCTTACTGAGAAATGACTTAGGTGAAGAGGTACAATAAAGAATGCCAGTCATGACATTTGCAGTCATTTTCTGAATCATCAGTTTCAATGTGTGTGCATCCAAACTGAAGCAGCAGGATTTCCAAGAAAACTGAGATCACTGAGATTTTATAAACTAAATGTAAGCAGTAGAACAAAGTCAGACATAAATATTTTTGTTTAGTTTGTTAGTTTATTTCGAACATATCCATAAATCGTCGCCTTTTTAAACTATTGACCTAAGTCATGTTTTGTCAAAAGTGATCTTATTTTGCCTAAGTCATCTTTTCCACAAAAGTCACGTTTGACACAAAATGACTGATTCAATTATTTTTGGAAGGTGACAATAATATGATAGAAAAGGAAGTTTCAAATAAAACAAATATAATACATTGATTTAACTAGTTTTAAACCATCTTCAATAAAAGCTGTACAAATTTTAAAATTTTTAGTGGAAAGTCCAAACAGGAGGTGAAACAGATGAATACAGACAATGACATGTTTTATTTGTAATGTCTTTCATTTTATGGTTATGTCTGTGGCACACCTAAGCAGCAAACACTGGAACCTCGTCATTAGTTTAATAAGGTGTTTTTCATGGATGCAAACCACAAGGTAGTGCCTCAAAGCCAGAAACGAAAGAGGAATTTTGGTTTCATTTTCTTTATACAGTACCTCAGTGTATTTTTGCATTATGTGTTGCAAAC
The DNA here is from genome assembly GCF_001444195.1 of Xiphophorus couchianus. Lineage (NCBI taxonomy): Eukaryota > Metazoa > Chordata > Actinopteri > Cyprinodontiformes > Poeciliidae > Xiphophorus > Xiphophorus couchianus. Next base: position 21,868,730 of record NC_040240.1, read on the forward strand.
CTACTTTGCAACACAAAAGCAGGTTTTACACAGTATCTTCTGAGCACGTGACTTTTTATTTCCTGCTCTTGTTTCTTACCTAAAGTCTACTCAGTTTACCCTAAATGCTTAGCCAGCATGCTATAAACACTTAATGGCACTTCTATTAAAGAAGTGGAAAATAAATGTGTATTTTGTAACAAAACAAAACTGCAGAAAAATCTAAGTTTTTTAGTTTTAAGGTTTGCTTTCAAGATTTTTTTCTGGTTACCAAAATACCCAAAGAAAATGCTGACTTTGTGTTTGATGAACCATTTCAGTGTTAATTTGACTGTTTATTTAGGGTAATTGTGAGATTGTGAAGGTTACCATTAATTGTAGAGGGTGCTAAAATGCTTTTTGCCATTTCTGTCAAAATTAAATGTTTCAGATCAGAGAGGTTACAATGGATAAAAATAATAACCCAGAAAATCATCCAGAATCTCCATTAGATTCCTGATTTTTGTTGGTTCACTAGGGTGCGAGGTTTTCCTGCATGAAGTCTATTTATGTAATGTTCATCATACCACTTCAAAAAGCAGGGAAGAATATCTCCATGTTTAATCTCTCCACGATGAGCGGCAGACTGACTAAAAACAGTGTTGTCTGTAAACTTGAGGAAGTCTTTGTTTTTATAGGCACTCTTGTGGTTATTTGTGTATAAAATGTACAAAGGGGGGAGATGACACAACCCTGAGTTGACCCTGTGGATGAATTCCTGCGGGTCAATTCAGGGTTACCGCTGTCAATTAGCTATTTACCCTTACTGGAATTGGCCTACATATTGAATAGTCTAAAATAAATTTCATCAAGCCAACAAAAAGGTGTCATAAAGGTGCCAACATAGATGTCAACAAACTCTTGCATATAAAAAGCTTAAATAAAACACCCAAATAAAAAGCTGTCTATTGGCTTTTTCGCCCCCTTAAAATGCTTGAGCAAACACTCCTCTAAAGGCCATTTCATAACAATAGATATCAAAGCCATCGACTCTTTTGAAAAGCTTTTTTGCTTGTTTGTTCGTTTCTTTTTACCACTAGAATAATTATAGATTATTTCCAGAGTTTGGGAGCCTTCTGCTGAATAAAAGATAAGTTCAACATTAAAAAAAAAAAAAAAATCACAGACTTCAAGGAGTCTACCCATGACCCGGTCAGGCTCTAGGCAAATAAACAAAATGGTCTGGTCTGTGTTAGTCTGCTCTAGACTTAATAGGAAACACACATTACAAAACTTTCACTTTTATCTTTTTCCTCCTGCACAAGAAGACAATCAGTGGACATCAGATTTTTTTATTACAAGACTTAAACACATGGCATATAATTAATTTTTATTTCCTTTAAATGTCACTTGATAATGAACCAGGTTGCATGTGAGAGGATGAACCACCATTTTTGTGAATATAATCAGAATGACTATAGTATATAAAAAAAGAATGGAAACGATATAACACTGAGCTCAGGTGAAGTTTTACAGTTTGGCCATTACACACTACCATTCATGAATTGCTGCAATTTAAATCTAATTGGTTTTCATGCGAGTATTTTTTTGTTGCTAATGTTCATGCACAACTTTTAAAACATTAAAAGTAGAAAAACCCAACCCACATTTCCTTTGATGCCAGCACAGACACCATATTTACACAATGCAAATCCAGTTCAACATACACAAGGAGACACTGTCAAGAGAAACATTTGGTCATAACCTAAATGTATCAGGTTACTATAGTAACCGGTTACTGTAGTAACACTCCTACTCCTAAAGCAGTTAAAAACAGACCTAGTAAATTTTGTCAAAGCAGATTGAAGCTGCTTGTAAGCCCCAACAATGCAATATTGCTATCAGAAATACTGCACAATAAAGAAAACAAAACAGCTTATTTATCAATGATGATGGCACAAATGTCTGTCTTTAAATATGACTCACTCTAATTTACTAGTGAGTTGGAAAATCTGGCGTTTTACACCAATCTCAACATTAAAATCCAATAGGACTGCTATTGATATGTCAGTAAGAAATTGTTGCTTTGCACTTTTTGTCATTTCATCAAATCAAAAGTATAATTAGCTAATGGAGACTACATTTCTTTTATGACACAGCTCTGCTCTGGCAACTGTCTCAGTCGGACCCTGACACATCAGATAACAATTTTATTTAACAACGTCACAAATTTTGGATTAAAAAAAAGCAGGCTTAAAAACTCAATTTCACTTAATTTCTCCCAGTATCCAGCCTAGCTGTGCAATTATAAGGAGGGCACACCAGGGCACATCTCTCCACAGCTAGGAGCCCTACTCCACAGGAAGACTAGTGTCTACTGAATGTCATGTACAAGAGTATGTTGTGTTTAGTTTTCTTTTTGTGTGACAATATAGTTTGTTTGGTTGAAGTTCTCAGGCACCAGGTATTTTGGTATGGCCACAAAATGCTCTTTTAGGATATCTCAGCATTCTAAATCATTTCACAAAGGCATGTCATCCAAATGTCACTCTTAAATGTGTCTGCTTTTTACAGTTCTTATATTGAGCTAACTCTGAATGACTTCCTAAATAAATAAATTAACTTCTAAAAAAATACCAGGAAGTTTCCTCCAGTTTGTAAAATTGATTTTAAAAAAAAATTGGCCTCCTAGCAAGTAAATTCAAACACAAATGTATGTTTATTTAGTCTTAAAAACTAAGCTCTTATTGTTAAGTTGTATTGCAGTTTTCTGCTGTTTAAGACCTAAAATATTCCACCTCTGTTCTGATTTGAATCTTTAGCACTTTTGTCTTTATTTGGACAACATATGTTCATTGAGGAAATGAAAATTAAAGATCCTATCCACCTGGCAATTACATGCATGAGAAGTGGGTTAGTGGGAATCATTGCCTTCCTTAGTTGTACATAGACATGGACCACATCAATAAAATGAATTAAAACAGCTTTTAAATGTAAGTAACAAACACTATATTGTTTTTAGGCATATAAATAAAACAAGTTCCTTAATTATAATATTTTCATGTGCAGAAAATGCAGAGTTCTACTAGCTTTCCTTTTTTGACCTGTGTTTTGCTTCCTGTATGATCTACTTTGGTAGTGAGCAAAGCTTTTCCTCAAAAGCCTGTCCCCTTTTTTTGCGGTCTTGTCCAAATTGTGAATGAGCCCACTGTTGGATGGTACACATTTACAGGAAGTAAACTAACATGACTGTTAATCTTAGATTGTTCTGCTGAAAAGTAACTTTGAAGAGCCTTACCTGGGCAATTAGACATCCAAATTTTGTCAGTCAAATGAGTGTATGTGTTTCCACTGACGCCAAGTCAGCTTCCCTAAAAATAGACTTTTTACCATAACCTATTGCTACTGTAAGATTAACCAGAATTAACAATAAGCAACTAAGACATTTAACTTCACATCATGTTCTAGCAGGATAAATATCAAGTACAATTCATCCACATAATTTTTTTATCCATCTTTAAGTCTGTTTTTTTCTTTCTGAAGATATGTGGAGATGATTGTTGCAAGAAATGTTGGACTTTAGTCATCCTGTTAATTTTAAACATTCACCAACCTGTAACTTATGAACACTTCCTATGCATATCTTTAATCTGTGTCCTCTCTATGCAAAAACATCACCTCTAATTTGCCTTTCAAACCTGCTTGAACACAAAATCCTGTGAACCGGATATGTCCTGCAATGCCACTGCAGTTTACAAGTCATGGCATAAAAAGGTTTATGAACATAATTCAAATGTCTGTTTTGGTGCACAAGGGAAAACCCAGAGGTGCATGAATCCATAGACATATGAAAAAACACAATCCTTTTTTGTGCCAGGCTGTTGTGTTTATGAGACAATCTCCATTTGAAAGTTGTGGGATTGGGTGGAGAAGCTGGAAGTTTTACTGGGACTTTTTAAAAGTCCTAGTTTAGTGACACTTTGTTTAGTGACAAAGAAAAAAAAGAAAAACAAGAAGATCTTTAAAGACATAAAAACACTAGCAGCAAAGCATTTCAAACGCTGAAGTAGGGTGACCAGACGTCCTCTTTTTCCCGGACATGTCCTACTTTTCAGACCTAAAAAGATGTCCGGGGGGAATTTAAAAATCGTCCGGGATTTTGGTCAACTGCCTCAAAACACATTACATAGCTTACAGTGCATTGTAGGGCACTGCGCACGGCGCTGCGTGTCACGTAAAGCCCAAATGTATGTAGTTTTCCAGCTTTTAGACTTTCTGTCCAGCACCCCCCCCCCCCCCCCCCCCCCCCCCCCCCGCTCTAAGGTGTTCTGGTTTCACCAACCCCCCCCCCCCCCCTGCAGGTTCTCCTGGCTTTCCCAGCACCCCCCCCTCCGCTCTAACGTGTTCTGGTCCCCCCCCTGCAGGTTGTCCGGGTTTTCCCAAAGTAAAATATGGTCACCCTAGCTGAAGCAGATCGACTACAGCAGCGGAGGACTACACCAGATGCCACACCAGTAGCTAAGCAACGGGAAACTAAACTACAATTCTCACAAACTCTGCAAAATGGACCAAAGATTGGAAAACTATTGCCTGGTCCAATAGGTCTCAGTTTCAGCTGCAATACTCAGATGATAGGGTTAGAATTTAGTATAAACATCAAGAAAGCATTGATCCATCCTGCCTTATATCAATGGTTTTGGGTTCTGGTAGTGCTGTGGTAGTGTGGGGGATATTTTCCTGGCATTTCTGTGTCAATTTAGTATCAACTGAGCATTATTTAAGTGCTACAGCATACTTGAGTATTGTATGTATTGCTGTACACCACTGTGTACTCATTATAAGGTAATGCATCTTTATCACAAGGCTGAAAATTCACTCAAATTGATGATTTAAACATCACTGAGTTAACTGTTCTTCACAGCCACCATACTCCTCCACATCCACCAAACCAGTAGTGTTGGGATGTGGTGGAATAGAAGATTAGCATCACGGGTGGCAAAAAGAAATTTCATCACAAATGATTAAGGCAGTTGTGATGGGAAATGTGAATTCAACCCTTACTAGCAAAGTGTACCAAAGAAAGTGTCTAATGTGTGTTTGAGAATTATAGATAATTGTTGTACAATTATCTTTTTTTTTTTTTACCATTCAAAGAAATAATTATACCCATGCTGTGTTTCGGTAAATGTCTGATCACAACTGCAAACTTCATTGTCATCTGAGTACAAATGACGGACACAATGGTTTTAAACAGCAACCCAGTGGGAAGAATGTAATTCAATAATGGATGGGATTTGATCTTTGAGGTTTATCACAAACTATTGTTACTTTTCCCAAAACTAACATCTCAGCAATAGATTCTTTAGTCTTCCTGGCTGTACAGCATATGCCTAATGAAAGCCATTAGGCAGTGAATCCAATTATGGATTACTCCATCCATCTGTTTTTTTCCTTCACTTCAGGGCTTGTGTGTCAGTCCTGTGGGAATTTGGAGCCTGTGACAGAGCATAAAAAGTGAAAAGAGACACAGCCCACAAACAGGCTAATGCCAAACCATTCATTTTCTGCACAACCACATTGTGAAACTTATGCTGACATCATTCTCTTCAATAGGGTCTGTACTGCAGAGTGTTATGACAATAAGTGAATCATAGTGTTGATCTCACTAACAAGTAATGATTAACCAAACAGCTTCATACAGATAAATGTCCTCTTACCAAATTAAATGACTAAGCTGCAGTCTAAGTCATGGTTTTGCACTTGTCTACGCTTTGACGAAAGGTGATTTTTAAACCGTAACTATATTTGTCACCATTATGACTATTCATCTCAACACACAGTCATACACTTATACACTACAGAGTTTGAGAAAATGTCAAGGAAATTAGAAAGAGAAAAGAAAAAAAGAAAAAGTTTTACCAGTCATTTCAATCATTTAACAAAAATATTGGGAAAACTAAGGATAAAGTAGTCTTTAGGTATCAGAAAATTGACAAACTTTTTTTTATGTCGTTTCAGTTTTTCGTGCCATATTTGTTCATTTGACCTTTTTCTTTTTGGATATTAACATTTGAAAACAAGACGCTCTAATGTTTCTCTCCGTGGAACACCTGTGTCAAATGTTTGGAAATATTTACCATCTCTAAGCAACATAAGAAACCAAAACCCTGGAGAGTTTCTGATTACGAGTAATTTTTCTTCTATTGTATAAGCATGCGGTACCTTGCATTTGTCTTCAGAAAGTCCCTGCAGCAAGGTTGTAACATTATTCTTTTTTTACCCCCCCTCCCAAGTCATTTGAAAGACAGACTGCCTCCCATCACAAAATATAAAAAAGTCCCAGGGCTAGGGACACTTCTGCAAGGCAGTGGATCCTGTGCTTTGTAGGTCTTCCTCCCAACCAGCCTTTTTGAATATAGGTACTTTTTTCTTACAGGAAGTAGGGAATGCTGTCACAAGGTAGTGCTATGCAATTTTCCAGTAAGGAAAATGGCATATGGGGCACCACACCAATGACTGCATCAAAGCTTTGACTGAGACACAAAGTTGGATTGTTTCTTCTGTCCACCACAGTAACCCATTGGTGTTATGTTATTTGAATGCAAATATCTTGCAAGGGAAAGGAAATGTTGCACCCATGCATCTGGTCCCTTGAAAAGGGTTTCCCATTATTCAACTCATTACTTTTTTAACACTCATTTTTTAACATCCAAGCTGTCAGTAACTCAAGAACCATTCAAGAATGCATTACCCATGATGAGGATGAGTCATTTGTGAGAAACAATACACACTAACTGGAGGGAAGTTTATAGAAATCCTATTATGGAAATAACCCGTCATGTTGGAGGCAAGATGCCTCCAACATGACAGAACACACCAGGGAAACTTGGAAATCAGATAGGGTGATTTATTGTACAAGTGACAAAAATGACAGAAAGAGGGGTTCTTGCCGGGACACTAGGGAGAGATGAAAGCAGAGGCGAGATACTGTATGTACGCCGTATTGGGAATCTAATGACAGATTGGGTAGCTTACTGGATTAATGAAAAAAAATCCACCAGGGGAGGAATTACTGTAGGGACTGGGGTTAGGTTGGTCCTAAAGAGGGAGCTGAGAGCTGACAGAATGTCTTGGCTTGCATTGGAGGGCGGACAGGTAGACTCACAGGCAGTGGATGAAGAGGAGCAGTTCATTGCCAGCAGTGGATGAAGAAAACCAGAAGATTTGTCCATGAGAGTTTGCTTGAGGAGGTTGGGTTGTTGGGCAACACGAAGGCAATGGTCCAAGGAACCACAAGGGAATTTCTAGAAACAGAACAAAGAAAAGCTTTAGATAGAAATTTGCAGGGTTTTCTCAGAGTGGCTCAAGGTAACCAGATAGGTTAACACTCAGGTGCTGAAGTGCTGGCAGACTGCTCCTCTTATACCCAACACTGATTGCAGCAAACAAGCTACAGGTGTGTGAAGGTGCAGGAGTCAGGCCCGCCCTCCAAGTAATTGTGGTCCCCAGGCTCCATCTGGTGGACAACTAAAAGAAAGCAAGTGTGTAAAGGTGCAGGAGTCAGGCCCGCCCTCCAGGTAATTGTGGTCTCCAGGCTCCGTCTGGTGGACAACTAAAAGTGGACATATTGTCATTTTTTAGAAAGTCAAACAAACCGATTTTTTTTGACTTGACCAGATGGAGCCTGGTCTCCAACTAAAAGAAAGCAGCAGACAACAGTCCCCAAAACACATATGATTACATATTTGAGCATCATTTTCAGAGAAAATGTATAATAATACAAAAGCTTTTCTTTCTCTTGTGATTAGTAAGTATGTGAAGCTACTATCAAATGCTTGTTTGTTGCTTTCAAACAGAATGCAGCAGAAGTTTTACTTCAGTGCTGTTTGCTTTTGTCAGAACAAAAGAAATCACTATTTTCTTGATCTTCCGCTGACCTTGACTGCTAATGCTCCTAATGCTAAGCTGTCTGGGCTTTCAACTTTCTTACAGTTTCAAGGTCTGGAGTCAAATGAAATAAATAAAATCATCTTTAAGCAATTAAAAGAAGGTCGTTTTTCTCTTCTTTTTTTTTGCAAACATTTATTTAGGCAAAAAATGACTCATTCCATTATTTAGGAAGGTGAAGATATTTGTATTGAGAGACTTAACATTAGCCAAATCAATAGAACTAAACCACAAACAATCAAAGGAAACATCTCTGTTCTCTGTACACTATTAACTTTAGTTATGTCAGTGAAAGATGGGATAGAAGTTTGTAACATCTGCAAACACTTGGGTAACATTTTGTGTTCAAAACTGCTTCTCTGGTATTAATAATGCAAGAGTAACTGCACTGATGAACCCAAAGCCGGATTTAACTGTTCAAATGAGCAGATTATTTTGAACACTTTGTCGCCATCTAGTGATTAAATCAGTCAGACACACCAAGTAGATGGGCACAAGGTACACAGCAGTGTTGCAATACACTCTGTCAAGCTTAAGAGAACACTATCATGTCATTAGACAGTCCTGCCAGATATAAAATACAAATGTTTAAGAAACACTGATAATGCATTACAGAATCCTCATCTCTTTTGTCTTGTAATTTTTTTAAAAAAAATTCATCCATTTTATGAAACAGAATTGTGTATAAATAATGATGTAAATAAATAATAAATAAATCCCTCAGTTATTTTTTTTTTGAACTGAATGAAGTTTCATTCACTTAAGTATTATTTTTTCTTTAAATTTTAAGCTAAAAGTGCAGTTGGACTGTACCTACTCTTGAAGGAATAGCCAATGCACTTTCTCTCCTTCTAGTGATTAAATGTAATCCAGACAATATTTGTATGTATGCATGTCAACAGTCAAGACTTTTCTATTCCATCTCAAAGTTTACAGGAACACAATGGACTGGTGTCTACATCTAACGCTCAGTTGGTTCAATCTGGGCAGATCATCACACCATCACAAGGTAACACAAAAACTGCGCAAACAAACATGCATGTCACACATGCCTCAATTTCTCAACAATCATGTTTTTGAACCACAAAAGAAAGCAGGAGAAGACAACCCATACATGCACTGACAAAAACACACAAACATGCAGAGTTCAAACACAGAATCTTCTTGCTGTTCCACTTAACAGCCCTACATGTATCTACAAATCAATATACTGGGACTGTGAATGTCAAGAAAGACAAACAGCACCATAACTTACGCAATATTTTACATAATTCTATGGTTTTGCCTTAAAATTATGGTAAAAACCGAATAAATAAATGAATGGCATAAAAAGCAAAAAAAAAGTATATTTTAAGAACATAAAAAATCTAAAAGTTATAAACCATGATCAAAGAAATAGTTGTTAGAAATGAACTTATTATATTAGGAAATACATACATTATTGAAAAGAAATGTACCTATATGCACTCTAATATATTGTGAATTAGTGTCTGACTAAGAGCCTTCCGTAAATAACATTTTTGACAGTTCTGACAAAAGAAGGCCCCAAATATATTCAATTTGAATTTTTCCACTGTCACGACAGTAAAAGATTCGTCTTTTCTGTTCCATAATATCTTGTTACTCACAGAAATGACCGCCAGGTGTCCCTGTTCTTCCATTCTTATCAGCATAAACAAACCGAGTGGACGGAAAAAGAAAGGAGAGGTCTCCCTGAAGTTTGCAAGAGTGAAGAAGTGTGTCTGCGTGATTTGTTTTCGTACACGCGCCGACTGTCGACACTTCTTCATACAAGTCTGATATGAAAAGCATCTTTCATGTACGTCTTCACCCCTTTTAAACTACTCCCCACTGTTGTAATTCAAATGTGAATTGCGTTGTGAGTATCAGTCTTGCAGGGATGATAGCGGACAGGAGCAGTCATTAGGTAAGCAGCGTGTCGACAGGTAACCAAAGAAAACGGGGCTTACTCCGTTTACAGCCGACTTTGGTTGAAGGTCCGTCTTCGGCTACTTTTGTCTAGCTTCTATTTTCTTCGTCACCGGCCTGAAGTTCGGTATTTACCTCGACAGAAGAAATCATGACGGAGGAGAAAACAAACATTTCCAACGAGCTGTTCGGTAAGTTGAACTTCGTGAGCCACACTGCCACACTTAAACGTCACTTTATTAGAGAGAGGGTTGTGTTAGATTTCTAGCAAAACAGTGTAACAAAACAAAACATCAAGAGTCAGAGAAATTTTGGACAAATAATAGCAAATCTCTTTAAAGTTTTACTTTGTTCTAAAGTTAAATATTTTCTCTCGATCAAAACTTAAAATATAAATATAAATTAATGATGTTGAAATGTTATGTATTTATGAGAAGCAAATGCTTTTAGGTTTAAAACAGTTACCAGAAACTCATGATGAAGAGAATGAGGAAAAAAAAAATAAAATAGGATGTGCATGTTGTTTAGTGTCACATATTAACAAACACAAATCATAACACTGCATTCAAAGGATGAAGAATACAACGATTATAAACTAAAGGGGGGAAAAAATCCTTGTTTCACGTTTTTTTCTCAACTTTTTCTGCCTTTCAGTGAAAAGTTATTTTCATACCCTTGGGGTTTGGTTGGCTACCTAAAAGTTTCTCCTCTCCAACTTCCTTATCTGAAGGAGTGAAGCAAGGGCTTTGGGAAAGGGGTGTGCCCTGTGAAATTCCTTTGGATTGTGAGATATTATCAACACAGACTGCCTGGATGATTGAGCCTCAAAAAGAACAGTAAATCATTGCAAATTTGCAGCAAAAAGTAACCCAAACATTTTCCTCTTGATAGTATTTAAACATAAGTTTGACCTGTGGAGTTGCATAACATTGGACTAAAGTTGTTGGGATCTGAAGTTTTAGCCCACTTCTTGTTGAATGAATCTTCCTATGTGACACAGATACTAAATCAATACCCATTTTGATAGATAAAACAAATGCTTTTTAAATATCAACGTTTTTTTTCTATTTGCAAAGTTGAAACCTTGCGTCCAGATGCTCTTAGGATTCAGTGTATGCATCTATTTCATCCATATGGCGGTTATGAAACTAAATCTGTGAAGCTTACTCATGACCCCGTGCTGTCTGTTATGCTGTCTACAGCTCAATCTCACACTGTATTTCTCTGGATGGAGTGATGAATGGATCTTTTTGTTACCAGTGGAATAGGTCAGAATGGCCTGACGCTGCTTATCATCAGTAATTAAAAACTGACATAAGCAACTCATCAGATTTACAATTTTTGTGCTGTGATGCTGATCTAATAAAACATTTAAACAATAGGGGAATTGAAGAGAGTAGCCTTGGTATACAGACCTAAATCCTTGTCACTAAGTTGGACTTCTCACATATGCATATTTTCCCTTAAGTCTTTCCTCAAGTTTGACAGAAAACTGCAAAAACATTGCACATGCTAGCATTACATACAGTTATGCCTTGTAACAATACTCCTATCTAGGGGTACTCTAATTTTCTGGTTGACCGCCAATCTTTTGAAGTATGACGTTCCAATTCAGATTTTGGCCAACATTATTTTTTTTATCTGAAATGTTGCTAAATATAGCAAGAAAGTCGCTGAATTGTCAATAGTCGACTATTATAAACTGCAAACGTATAAACATGACCTGGTGGGCCAGTCTATCAGTCAAACTTCTCTCATGGGAGAGCAGAGGAGGACAGTGGTTGATTTTTAGACCTTTGCTGAGGTAGATAAGATCAGCTTCATGTGTAAGTATTGGCCAATCACTGATCCCCCAAAATTAAGGAGATTGGCACTGATAAATCAGTTGGCCGATAAATCGGTGCACCCTACTCCTCTATCTCTTGAAGGTTTTCAAATTTGACATAATACAACTAAGCACAGCAAACTTCAATGCAGCTTATTGGGATTTTATTTGATGGATTTGATTATGTCCAAAGTGGGACATAAGAGCAATTTGTATTTAGCATTCTGATGTTAGTACTTTGTAGAATCAATTCCTACTGCAGTTAAAGCTGCAAGTTTTTTCTTGTGTATGTATACACTATCGTCTTTGCCCTATGATCCATGCTGCCACATGCTCTGATCTACACTAGAGCTGCACAATATATCAAATAGCAATCCTCATTTGGATATTACCTTTGCCATATGTCACAAACTCAAAGCATTGCTTAAATGCAACATTTGGACAGATGTTTTGCATTTTCTGCATTCCAAAAAAGAAAAATGGCCTGTTGAATCTATTTTTGCTACTGCTTTCTCTTGATCAATAAAATAAAATTCCAGATAGGGAGATTAAACCTCATGGTTGTAAAATGGCAAAATGAATAACATTGTCAGGCGCTGTTGTCAACAGACCTTTGACAAATGTTAAGGGTAAACAGAACAATGCATGAAAGAGCATGATGATCTTGACATCAGCGTTTGCTCTCTTTTGATTCCATAACACTAACCGACTAGTGAAGTGCACACTTTGATACCTGTTTGTATAGAAGCATAAATGGGAAATTATGATTTCTTTGCATGGCTTCAACTTGAATCTGGTCAATCAGTAATACTGCAACATCATGTTCTGTGTTTTTAACCCTGGGTTGGGTCATCATAGTGGTCTCAGAGTAATTCTGCTACCGGCTATTAAATTCGTCTTAAGAAACTTGAAAATGTTTCTTATTATTTGACTCTCTTAAGAAGTAGCTTGATAAATTTGAGAGCAAACACTGAACTTTTTCACAGATTGTCATAAACTATTCATGGCTCCTCATATTAGAAGAGATGCCCATGTGTTTCTGATCAGCCTCTACGCTCCTTCATGCTGTAATGTTTTCATCCTCCACATGACCTCATCATGTGTCTGGCTTAGGAGAGGAGGAGTTTGGCATGATGTCATGAAGGCGGGCCCAAGTTCTCCTGCCTCATTATTCTCACAACACACATTCCACTTGAACCGTACCACATTTTGTCTGTTCTTCAGCCCTTTGTCTGTTGATTTTCTCTTTTTCCTGCATCATCTTTCTCATTCTTTCTCTTCTGCTCTCTAGCTGACAGTTTTAATGCTGCCTACAATTTTTACCCTCCCCCTCTCTCTCTTGGTCCCCATCTGTCCTCTGATCTTTTTTCCGCTGGGTCAGAAACAAAGTTTTCCACTCTTCCATACCTCAACTCAAGAATTGTTAAAATAGTTTTCTATGGACTCATTTCCTTGGAAACACAAGGTTTTTTGGAATGAAAGCTGTGTTTTATGTTTCTAGTTGTATATGTAGATGGGGTATACACCTAAACAACTAGCCAAATCAAATTAAAAGGAAATTGGCCCTCCTGATCTCTAAGTAAGAGGATGTTTTTCTACTCTCTTTATTTGCTGACTGTGTATCTGCACTGCAAAACTCACTGTTGTCTTTGGCCCACAAAGACACCCTCTTGCCTCTGCACCTGCTTTGTGTTTTAGTACATTTTATTTATTAAAAAAACCCAAAGGTTTGTTACTAAACTTTGGTTTAAATAGGAAGCATCTGAATATGGCAGCATTTGAGGGATAGTGTGGGGAGCAGTTAAACAAACAGACGTAAAACTGAATAAAGAATGAGATCATAAAAAGTTTGCACTCTGAGAATAGAGCTGAAAAGCTTAGAAAAACAAACATCATAAAATCATGAATTTAAATCTTATGTTGGAATCTTGGTTAAAGATTAAATCGGTTTCACTTTAAATATATCCATTAGCTTGAGGCTGTGCTTTTATGGCTCAGCCAGACTTAAATACAGCAAGATTATCCAGCGACCAGTGCTTCAGGCTGTGACATCGACCCTCCTCCATCCACCTCCACCCATTGCCATTGTGAATTAGTTGTAATGTGACCTTCCTGTGGCTGTCATTGTGTTAATTGGTCTTTCTTGTCCCTTTTCTACCGTGTGCTGTAGAGAGTGTGCGGGAGGCGGTGGGCCGAAAGGTGAAACTTGCCCTGAGGCGTAAAGTCCAGCTGGAGGTCAAAGGTGACAAAGTGGAGAACAGAGTTCTGGTAAGTGAGAGCTGCTCAGATTTCTGTAGTAAATCTTGTGTAAGTGATGTCAGTAGACTCAGACGTATCATGTTGGAACATCATGAGTTTTTCATGTAAAATGTTCTACCTGATAGTAGGATATTCTAAACCGAAAGAAACCAGTGCATTTTGTTAGTGTGGGCATGTTGCTGCATGACCAGGAGCAGCTAAATATTTATTCACCATTATAAAACATACTTATTATGTTTTATTAAATAAAAAATAATAAGTTTTATATTTGAAACAATTAACACAAGTCTGGGTAGGAAAATGCTAAAACCAAACCATACACTTCATAAGACAGAGTATGTACTTCTTACTGAGTTCAGTTATTTAAGATTGGGTGAAAACCTGATGGCACTATGTGAGTTTTCAGTGATTATGTTTAATATGGAAGAACAAAGAATGAAGAAATCCTGATGATCCTGAAGTTTGCATTCAATATCCCTATTTGATGTTAAAATAAAAGGTCTGTTTCAGTCTTAGAAACATTTAATCATCAATATACTGTATATTTTTTAAAATCTTAAGTATTTGGAATCGTCAAATCGGAACTAGATAATAGACATGGAATAGACACTTTGTTTATTTTCAATTGAGAGCATTTGAAAATTTGATGCCTTTCTTTAATATGGCAAACATATAAAACTATTTTTGGATCTATAATCATTTTTACATCCCTTTCCTACAAAAAAAAGATTTGACTACTTTATTCATCCAAAAAAAATTAAAAATCACAACCAAATTTTTGTGTTATTTTTATTGTGTTTCTTAATATCTATTTTATCCATGAGCACCTTAGATTTGACAATTTTGTCCTATGTGACAAAAAGTTTGGACACCATTCTTTTAAGATTGCTGTGGTCAGAGACTCCATGCTGTCATTTTTTTCCTGATATTTAATCCTTTGCATTTTATGTGCAAAAGCTTTTTTCTTGTTAAACTGTTGAAAGAACTTCTCTGATTTTTCACCGACAGCAAACAGAGGCAGATCAACACTTTATTAGTGAGCGAACTGTTTGAGCTTACTAGTGCTATTATTACCGGCTTGGAGAAAAGACTCCAGTGGTTAATTGTTCAGGTCAAATACGGTTCTCTCTGTTTGTGTTTAAAAGTTATTTTAATGCTCATAGTGAAACATGCTTTCTGAACTCCAGATCCTAGATCTGTGGTTTTTTGTTCTTTTATTCTTCCACAGAGGAATCTAAAAGCAGACAGAGGAAAACTTGGAGTAAAGTGAGTGTGCAAGTGCAATTCTTATCTGACTTCTCAAGGTTGTTCAGCTGCAGATTCTAAGGATTGTTAGAACTCGGTGAGCACAGAAGAGAGTCCCACAGTGGTGGAGTCTGGGTACTGTTTTGGCAGGATATTTGGTTTCATGTAGCTGCAGGCATGTTGATTAATATCTTTAGAAATATGTGGATATTTCAGAAAACTTAAATAATGCATGCATCTGGTAAATTAGACCATTATTTCTTTTTATCCAAAGAAGTACAATTAAAATTTATTTTTGAAGTTTCAATAGTTTTAGCACATTATTTCATTGTCCGCATACCAAAGCTTAGCAGCTCCTGTTAGGACTTGACTAGAGCAGCCCACTCAGAGCCACAGAGTGTTGGGACACACACTCATTCTACATTCCACAGCTGTAGCTTCTAGCATTAAAAACCCAGGAGGTAGTGCATTCAATTAAACTAAATCACTTATAATGTTGCTTTATATATTAGTACATAAATTGTTTAATTTTAGAAATCAATGGCAAGGAAACATGGGGGCAAGCACAGAAAAGTAATGTACCACTTCAATTGTAAAACCAGTGATGGCAAGCTTTTTTTTCCCCCTAAATGCTGATGCAAGCTCAGTCATGATCAGATTTCGCTACTAAAGGCATCATGGCTCAGTAGTAACAGAATAGGTTATCCCTCTCGGAAGGCTCCAACACTGTTAAAGTACAGTATTTCTGCAGTGTTAAAAAAGAGATTATACTAAACAAAACTGTTTTCCAGGTGTACAACTGAGCTGAGGAGAAAACGATAAACCAGTGTAACTAATATTTCCATTACTAGTGGAGAGAATGTAAAACCTAGAGATGCAGTAACCTTGTCCTTTAAATGTGTACAACCTTAAACCAACAACATTTTTTCTTAATTCACCCCCGCCATCAATTATAGTGACTGTTAAAACTGTAATAAAGTTCAGCTGCCTGAGCAGACATTTTAATAGCCTCTTGTGCTTCGACTGGGTAATTTTTTTGGTTAATGATTGTAAGAAGAACGTTGTATACAATTACTTTGAACATATTGTTCACCTTTGTGTATTTTGGGATCTGGGTTTCAAAAAATGAACTCCATGTATTATTTTCTTGCCATTTTCTTCTTTGTATCTTTTAGAAACAGTTAGCAGAGATTACAAAAGGATGGCATTTAAAGTATCAGTCAGGAGAAAGGTTACAATAAATGTGCTGTAATATATGGAATAGGGTATCACACTTATTTTGAGTATTTTTGATAGTATATTCTAAACCAAGGAGAAAGTAAAAAGCTTCTTTGAAGAGAAATTAATAAACTGTTAGTCAGTGGTCCAAGTCATCTATTAAAATAAGTTACACTTGAATTTCACTTGAAAACCAAGTTCCCACAGTCTACAGGGAGGGTAAAAAGCAACAAAATTAAAGTTACTTGAGGTCCAGTGTCAACTTTCCACATTCAGTGATAAACTGGAGAGCTATTTCCTCTGTGGGTATTGGTGAACTGTGTTTTATCAATCCGTACAGCGCAGCCTTCCAGGACATTTTACAGTACTTCATGCATCTTTGGGAATTTTCTGATTCCATTTGAAATTAGTTTCAGTTTTTGAACCAGTGTAACATATTGGTCTTTTGTTAATGTTCTAATATACAAGCCTCAAAAGCAGAAGAAATGTTTCTCTAAAACTGATGAATGGAAAAAACAGAAGCTGTTGAAGGAGGCAGCCAAGTGGCAACACTGCATAATTTTCTGCTAAGTACTGGTTGTGTCCTGTTTGCAACGTCATCTGGGATAAAGAGAAGACATGTAAGACAGGAGCTTTTTCTTTTAAAGAAAACCTGCAGGCAAGAAAAAAAACCAAAAATCTTGTTGGAGAATGCATTAAAGTCTGATGAAACCAAACTTGAACTTTGCTGGAATTGCAAAATGTGAATTGGACACTAAAACAACACAGCATATTTAAGAATCACCATTATGCTCGGAGGCACACGTTCAGAAAAAAAAAGGAAGGAAAAAGTAGGGGATTTGTCAAGGTGGATGGAGTTCTGAACATTTCCAAATACCATTTTGACTTTCAGGAGTCTTCTGAAGAGCTTAAGAGAAAGGGGAGGTCCATCTATCCAGTAAAGGTATTATTTCCAAAACGGAAGTTTTGGAAGTGCCTAATGAGAATTAAGAACAAAATCTGCCCAAAAATCTGTGGAGTCACTTAAATAGGACTGTGGACAAGTGATGTCCTCCCCTTCTCATGGATTTAGCAGAGTGTGCAAATATTGCAACGTCAAGATGTAGTGCACTGACAGCCAGCAATAAAGCCTAAATGTTGAAGTTAAGTCCTAGGACTTAGGAGTGCTTCTAAAAAAATATTTGTTAAAGGTGAATTAAAAAATGTATGTTAGTCTTATTTTTTGTACATCACACTGATATACATTTTTAACAAAGCTTTGTATCTTTTGAGATTACCTGCTGTAATTTAAATACTAGCAAAATGTTGGTGCAAGAATCGCATACAACTTTGTGATTTGATACTATGAACAATTTGGTCTGTTATATTTAAACAAAACAATGTGTATTTTTATTTGAGAACATTTCAAAGCTTAAATGATTTGTTTGCCAGTGTTAACCTTAACTTTACCTTAACAGAGTTGCTCCTTTGAAGGTAGAGAGAAGGATTGTAATAAACATGAGTGGAAAAATTTGTCCTTTGGAAAAACTCTGAAACTTTCAGGAAGTCTAAAGCAAGGGTGATTTAAAAGATAACAGTAAATCTGGTTTAAAACAAAACAAAAAAAGGTTTTTAAAAGCTTTTAAAATGACACTTCTAGTTTTAGTCTTTAGTTGTTTTTTTTGTTTTTTTGTTAGTTTTTCTAGAGACTTGAAGCATTGATTTTGGTGAGTTCTAGAGCTGACTCTCCCTGCCCTATTATTTGGTCTGACAGCTTGAATTCATTGGACTCCAATCTCACAACACTACTATTCCCTCATCTGCAAAACACCTGAACACAGATATTTTCAGACTTCTCAAGGCGAACCACTACAGGCCATTATCTGAAAGAGTGCCTGTCTGAGGAATCACTATCTTATTTGCTGGAAACTGGACTTAAGCAGATGTGACCTGGAGAGACCTCACTCAGCTACACAATGGGTTACTGTAAATGCCACAGCTGGCTTAGCCTCCTGTCAGCCATGGCTGACTTAGCATGGATTCCCCCCCCTATCATTTTCTTTCAACATCATTACAGAGAAAATGTCATAATGGCTATTAACTTGCACAATTCAAAAATAATTCACAGAAAATGTCAGACATTTTGGGTAAAAATAAGTTGCTAATTTTGTCAGCATGAAACTTCGCAGTGTTTGCTGAGTGGGAAGCCACAGTATGCATTCACTCTGTGGTTAAACACGTAGTTTCAGATAATATATATCATTATCACACTCCGTTAAAAACCCTCTTAAGAGGCCAACACACTTTGCAGCTCTCTGCAAAGGGAAAAATGCTAACGTGTTGGTATGTAACCTGAGGAGGGAATTATCTGGCTATGTGTGGGCTGAAAGTGAGCAGGTTTATTTTCTGCCCTTTTATTTTAGTTGACATTTTCTTCACTTTTCCTCTGACCTTAGCCTTTGCAAATGTATAAGAACTCATGAATGTGCATCGGATAAAATAAAACAATACAAATTTCAACTTTCAAATTTTTTAAGCCGTAGTTTAAAGCGTAGGACATTATAATAATGTCTTACAGTCCTTTTTTCCCCATATTTGTTGTAGATATTCCTTAAATGATGATGTAATGTAGTTTTATTTTGCCGTGATCTAATTGTAAAACATTAAAACTAATTTCTAACAATGGTAAACCAAACTCCTCTCCTTTTTTGAACATCTCTGTCTCTTTCTGCAGGCGCTGGCATCACATCGAGCCTATCTGCTGACAGCACGGGTCCCTTCCAAGGTTAGTTGAACTTTCTCTACATGTATGAGAATTTATTTTAATAAATCCACATGGTTTTGTTTAGAATAGGTTTAAGTCAATGATTTTATTTTTCCTTTCTCTGTAGTATTTATATGTTTATTCATTGTGTCATTCTGACAAGCTGAGCTGTTATAGGTATTGAGATATGGTACCTGCAAAACATCAACAGCTGGGCGACAAAGCAGTTGGTTAAACTGCAGAATTACTTTATTTGTATAACGTTTAAATTATTTATTTTAAATAATTTGTTCTACAAATAAACAGATGAAACAAGATGGCTATATACTACACTTCAAATACTAGAGCTTTTAAAAGAGCCTTGTTTAATTATTTTATCACATAAAGTGTTATAATTGTACATTTATGAATCAATAAGTTATCTTATTTATGTTATATTAAGTTTGTGTAGCTGTTTTTGTAATAAATGTTTTACTTATGATGTGGACCCCAGGAAGCCAAAGATATGGATAATGGGGATCCAAATAAACCAAACAAAAAAAACAGAAACAAGCCACACTATATTAAGCACATGGAAATTAAATGGCGTCACACCTATGGATGTAACATCGCAAATATATTGTGTCCTTATATGACTTCATTAAAAATTCTGAAGAAATCACGAAAGGAAAATCAGGAAGAAAATTGTGGATTTGCACAATACCATCTCAGGTACAATTTAAGGATATGTGAAGGTATTTTCATCTGTTCAGAACATTAAATTCAAATATAAATGACATGAATGTTCAACCACCAATGTCAGACTACCTCAAAATAAATAAGTCTGCACATTGTAATACACCTATGACATCTAGACAACTCAGCTACTTTAAAATCTGATCTTGCTAATAATATGATGGTTCCTTATATTTAAAATAGCAATATTGCATTACAAGTTCCACTGCATGCACCAAACTCTAAAGCGCTATATTAAATCATAATTCTTTTCCACTTCCTCTTTTCTGATCTCTGTTTATCTGAACATTTCTAAAATGGTCCGATCTCTTTTTCCTTTTCAGTCTCCTTTTCTCTCATGTTCAGTCTCTTTGTCCCTGTTGCCAGATGAGAACAGGTCCCTCCATATGGAGATATTTGATAGTCTTACCCACCATGCAGCTGTGAGAACACAGCCTGTGGGAAAGGAAAACAGTGACAGGAAGAAAAGTTCAAACCTGAAGGGCAGAGCTTATATAGAGGGAAAAACACTGTGGAATGACTTTGAGTTAAGAAAAGTAATAATATTTACAGGATCTAACAGAAAACTTTCTCTCATAAAATTAAAATAACTGTCTAAGCAGTATATTTTTACTTCTTAAAAAAAAGACAAAAAACAAAAGACATGACCTACATTCATATTTTGAAAATGTAAAGGCAAAACTACAAATACATGTTTAGAAATCTCAAAAACCAAACTATTATATTCTGAAGCCTGGTGTGGTGAACTTCCCTATTTGGATTTGATAAATAGTTCTAAAAATTACAAGCCATTACATTGTTGATTTATTACAAGGGAAGTCAAAATCATAGTTTAATCTTGTTCTTAAATTACTTATGCTGTTTCCTTGTTCTCAGCCCTCTATTCTGTCCTATTCTACTTGTAACCTTACATATATACATATACATTTTTTTTTTAGCAGAGAAGGTTACTACTAATGTGTATGTGAATCAAGCTGGGCAATTTTATAAATAGTTGGGAAAGTCTGACGCAGAAACAAACTCAAATTTAAACTCAGGAAGGATGTCAGCTGGTTGGGATTGGATTTGAATTGTCATTTTCATGGAACAAAAGATCATGAGATTTTAATCATTGTGAAGGATCATAAGTGACATTTTTATTTTTACTCTAAGCAGTGTGGGTTGAGTTCAACCCATGCCTCTGTGACTTCAATAAATGTCCAAGAGTGCAACAGCAGAACACAAATGATACTTTTTAGCATGTTTTGCCACAGAAAGATAAAAAATTTGAGAAGCGGTGACATGATAACATTTATTGTAGACTAACAGATGTACAGATTCCCCTGAAAGTATTGGCACCTCCTTCAAACATGTGTAAATAGGAGATTTCTTTACAGAATTTGAACCAGGTGAAGCTAAAACTATCACATTTGCGGCGATTTGGGTAGAACATATTTACAATGTTTTTTAATCTTAAATGCAAAATGTATAGGTTTTGAATTTGGTTTGGCTTACTGCTCTGAGTATGATATTCTTTCAACAAAATTGCCTTCTTTGAGTATATATTCTCCATTTAATCAATTATTAAATTAGTTGACATTTATTTCTATAACTGATGCATCCAATTACTCGTTTCAGCCCTATTATCCATTAGCAGAAAGCATTTAAACACTAGCGTAACATTAAAATATGCTTGTGCTTGTGTCTTTAATCCCAACTCTGACCCGTATGGAAAGGACGTGGGACTTCTAGGCCTGCCCTACGTGGTGTCTGGCACTGAGACTCTGGGATCAGATCTTTTGCTCCTGTGGTTTGTCGGGTGGAGTCTGTGACTCAGGCTTGTCTTGGCAGATCATGTGGATTCTCAGACAGATTAAGATGAGAAGAGACTGAAAAATGGAACAAAACTGGTATTTCTTCAGATGTTCTTGACCATATTATCCTATTTCACTACCATGTGGTAGTGTGTCCTTTGTCCTCAGCAATGTTTTACCAGTGATCAATATTACATGGATATAAATGGGAGGATACAAAGCCCCTGACCTCTCTTTGAGCTTTTGACATTTTGTTACACTTTAGTCAAAAACTTTGTTTTACTGTAATTTTATGAGATAGCCCAAATAGTTGCAAAGTGAAAGGTGAAGGATATACATTTTTAAATGTTAAACTAATAAAAATAAAATTAAAAAAATGCTTTGCTTGATTCAAATAAACAGCTTGGATATTTTTTCTAGTTCAGATTGTTTTTATTCTCTCTTACCTTGATTTAGTTTTGAGAAGTTGTTATTTTGACTTCCCCATGGGTTTTCTACCTGCTTCTTCAAACTGAGATCAGGCTGACTCCTGTTTCCTTCTGTTAAGACCTTGACTGCTCATGAGAACTTTATTAGAATCCCCCCTCCACCCTCCCTCTAAAAATGCTGTATGATAAACCAGTTAAGGGACACAGCCGAAAAACATCAGTGTGTATAAATAACCTATAAACAGAATGTGCAAATCAGAGATGTTGAGATCTGCCAGCTGACCCCTGGTCTGTTGTTCCAGAGTGGGTCAGTGGTTTGTCTAACTTTGTGTGTGTGAGAGTGAAACAGAGAGTGGTTTGTTCCTGAGTGTGTACTGTCCCAGCAGAGGGAGAGAGAAAAAAAGAGACAATGGAGGAATTTAACAGCTGGCAAACAGAGCAGAGGAGTGGGCACTGCCTCTTTGCCTCTTCCTGTTTCATTCTTGCTCAATTTTTTTTAATCTATTTCTCTGGTATTCCCTTTCAGTTTCACACTAGAATAGACATTTTGTGTCTCCATTATTTGTCAGATTTTATAATAAATTCTGGTGTTTCTCTTCCTTTTCCACTCTTGTTTCTTCCACCTTTTTATTGCATTACACTTGCTCTCTTTGGCAGACAGCACATTTCTCCTCTGAATTCATAGGAAAATGAAACTGAATGTCTGGCTTTTCTCCCACACATTTGCTCTGCAGATTGTTTGCAGCTTTTGTTTTGATTATAAGATTTTTTTTCAACCATAGTTTTGTTTTTGATAATTAATCTGCTCCTTTTACTGTAAGATTCTGTTTCAATTTGAGCCTGGAAAATGCGAATTATGCAGTCAGACACACAGGTGCTTACGTTCTGCACAGAAAAAGCCAGGTGTGAATTTTATGATTTTAAGTTACAGATTAAAGGTTCAAAATGACTAGTATGTGGAATTTTTAGTCTTAGTAAAGCATTATGCACGCTTTTTTCCAAAATGATCTGGAGCTTGCTGAGACATAAGGGTATTTACCAAAGTTTCTAGTCTTCATACCAGATTCTTCCTGATAAGCTCAACACACTTGAACATTTAAGCTGAATGTAACTGAGTTGAGTGGCTCATACCAGTCAGGGTTAAAATGTGTTTACAGCAGCCTCCATTCCCCTGGCCTCAGGCTTTTGCACCAGATGTTGCTCCACTTCAGCCACAAGTGTGAGCGAGGTCCAGCAGTGATGTTGTCTGGCTGACAGCCGGCACACCGACTCCTATCAGGGATGTTGGCAGAGCAAGAGGTGTTCTGTAAAATGTGTTATCATGGAGTTGCCTTTGGCGGCATTGCTGCATTGAAGCAGGAAACGGCCTGCCCTAACTTGTAACCACAAAGTTGGAAATACAGTATTGTCTTAGAGATCATAGTATAGCTCAGATCAAAAAAAGATTTTCAGAATGCAAACATTTATTTAGGATGTATCTCATAATAGATGTGCAAACCAGATCCAACTTTAGGCTTCCCACCTATTGGTTTTGGCCTGAAATATAACTTCAGGCTCAATTACTCAGAATAATGCACCTCAGGTCAACTTTCCTTGTATGTTCTTACTTGCGCGTTGATCTGTTAAACCAAGACTCCATAAAGCAAATAGGTGACTCAGAAGCAAAAGAACAAAAAAAATGGATGTTTATGTTTTTGTGCTATTGTGGAACACACTCTGCTTTGACATTTACCACAGTATTTACAGCTCTACAACTTGAATTTGTTTTGATGGGCATCCAGTCTGTGAAGTTGATTTGTTTTTTTGTTATTTGTCCTCATTTTGAGATGGTTCCTCATTTTGATTCTTTGAAATTATGAGACAAAACACCAATTTTCTTGTTTTTTCTGTCAAAACTTGGAAAATGTGCAATTAATTTAATGTGAATAATGAAATTATATATTTAGTATTCTCTTGTTTATCTCAGGTTGAGCAGTCATTCAACTACTTGGATATTCAGGGAATCAGCAGCAATACGCCCACTCAGGTACAAGTACAACAAACTGTTTTACCACCAGAGTGGTTTATGATTTAAATTATATTTATGACATTGACAAAAGTCTGAAAGTTATGCATTGTGTTGTATTTTATGTTATCACACACCAGATATATGAGGTAGGAAGGTTTACTTAAACCATGTACATACTGTAGGGTGCAAGCTTAGTACACACAGAAACACATTGATTTCATCAAAAGAAATACTAAAAGTGCACAAAACATTTTTGTGCTCATGACCATAACCCTGCATCTTATTGACGTATCTGTCAATATCTGTGTGTAAATTTAAAATCTTAAGTGCGAACCAGCTAATTTCCTTCTTTGTAACACAACTGTGAGATGAAGTAACACTGTGCCATGTTTCTTTGTGTGTGTCGCCCCCTGCAGTTGGTTTTGGAGCATGAGCGTGGGCCTTGGAGCTTCCAGGTGGGCTCAGTGGAGGAGGTGGATGAGGTGATTGCTCAGATCGGCATCTGTCTTCACCGGATCTGTCCTGCCGGCTCACCTGTGTAGGTACCACCATGGAGCAAACCTCAGACTTTGACAGGATCAAATGTTCAGACAGAAATAAGGAATAAAATGAAACATTTTGCTCAAATTTAAGGAGCTTAGCTTTTATCGGTATCAACAATCTGTTAACTACATACCAATATTTTATCAACAGTGCTTTGTAAAAGAAAAATGTATATATTTTGTTTGCAATTGAGTAAAAAATATGAAACTTATTGTATTTCATGTAACCAAAATATTTAATGCTCCAACTAACACCTCAGTTGGTATTTAAACACCGAGATATTTTTTCAGTTTATTTTACAGTAAATTAATGGTCATACCTAGAAAGTTATCCAACAGAAACTTTAGAAAACAACCTTAATTCTATAGAATTTTGAGAATAAAATAACCGTACATGATAAATTTATTGTAAAAATGTATATGTAATGTAATGTTATCTATTTAAACACTGTATCTGTATAAGAGAATGTACTTGGCTCTTCATGTCTTGATCTCACAGATGTTTTTGGTACATTTTTCCAATTTCCTCCTGTATCTCTCTGTAAGAAAGGAAGTTGATGAGGAAGTTGAATTTGAAACCTCCAGAGAGGTTAACAGCCCTGCAGGCCGTCTGGAACGAACAGTGCTCAGCTGACTTAGGACCCTGTGGTAATAAGTAACTAAATAAACAGTCTTGGCAGATTTCAATGAATGTTTTTTATTTGATCACTGACACATTGCTGTGATGTCTCCTCCAGGTGGCTTTTCTCATCAGTACTGGTGTGTGTGTGACAACTTGGGTCTGCCATACAGAGAGGAGGTCCAGTGGGTCAGTATGGAGAAACTATTTTCCTTTACTTGTTTTCTTTAACCTTTTAACTTTTTAATTTCCTTTCTTGACAACGTTGTTTTAATAATGTTTGTCTTGGTATTTCTCTGTATTTATTTTCTTCTGCATTTTACGGCCTTTAATTTTTTGTTCTTTTTTCATGTTTTATATCTATTAAATATATGTATTTTTTGCCCCTTTTCAAACTGAAGCAATTACTCCTGCAGACTCTTTGCACATCTTCTGAAGCTGCTTCTGGTTGATGCCATTTTCTTTTTACTATTACTGCTTTTGCTTTTATGACAATATTCACTCTTTATGTTGCATTTTGTTCTTTTTTTTATCTCACATGTTTTTGCTGTATTTTGCAGGATGTTGACACAATCTATTTAAGTCAGGACACTAGAGAACTGAACCTGCAGGACTTTGTTCATCTGGAGAACAGGTCTTAAACTCTGATCTGATCTCAGTTATAGTGCCACCACGCTCACACATACACCACCTGGTGAAGATATTTATTTGAACTTTCTTATATTTGTCCTGCAGGGATCTTGTGGCAATTATTGCAGTTCTGGAATACAACCAGTGGTTCACCAAGCTATCAACCAAAGACTACAAACTGGTAACATCTTGAAGTTCTTTTCAGTTGTAACTTAAATATTATTATTTTATTGTTTAAATAATATATACTTTTTTTCCCTCATTGTGTTTGGTGTTTCTGTCTTTCAGTCTACAGATGTGTGTGACCAGATCCTCAGAGTTGTTGCCCGATCCAGTCGACTAGAAGAATTGGTTCTGGACAATGCTGGACTGAAAAGGTCAGATTACCATTGTCCAAAAATGAACTATTTTTAACACAAAGATTTTGATTAAGACAGTGATTTATAATTTATCAGGTCTCATTGGCCAAGCTTGTTGAGTTGTTGCATCCATTCAGGTTTTCTGCTCACAGGTATTAAAGTCAATCTGTGATTCTGACATTCTGTTTCTGTTTTATCACTTCCTCAGTGATTTTGCTCAGAAACTTGCAGGTGCTTTGTCTCATAACCCGTCCTGCACGCTTCACACACTGAATCTGAGCAACAATTCCCTAGAGGACAAAGGTTACAACCACCCACACACACCCACACATCTCAAACAATGTTCTTTGCTGTTTATACAGGGTAGGGCATGAATGTAGGGGTTATGTATTTATCATTGAAACGTAGACACTTCCTATGTGACTAATTAGAGTTCAAGCAGTTAGAAAGTTATTGTGAAATTGAGCAGATAAACAAGAATCCTGAAAGAATGATTCATTTTTTTATGTTATTAGGAAGATTTCCTTTGTATTTTACACCAACATTACATTTAAAAATACAACATTTTATAAGCAGACATTTAGCATGCAAAGTTTTCAAAATGTTAATACCAGCATTAGATTGTTCTCTCTAAATAGATGCAACAGTAACTAGTGGATGAGAAGAAAATGGTCAACTCTGGTGTATTTTGAACATCATGAGCTGAGCGTGTTATTTTGTTATTCTATTGACATGACTTTAGTCTTCCAGGTACTGTTTTCAGATCATTCAAATTGGCCTTGATATAACCACATGTAAATATCTTTGACTTAAATTGAACTGGTGTGAGTTTCACTTATTTGATTAGATATTTCTATATAATTTGATACGAATTTGACTCACTTTGTCTTGTAAAGTGTCTCAAGGGGATATACAAAACTGAATTGAGCTGACACAGAAGATTCCACTATGTCATTGTTTATTAAACGAAGATGAAGGCAAAATAAAAGTACAAGATTAAGTACAAAACTGTAGATACAGAAAAAATAACAAAATAAGAAACACCTGTGAATTTCAAAGGTACTTTCTGAAATTCATGATTTACTTTCTAAATGCAAACAATCCTGTGTCTGAATCTTTCTTTCAGGTGTCTATGCTCTGAGTTCTCAGCTAGCCAAACTGCCCATGGGCCTAAAGAACTTGAATCTCTCAAAGACCTCCATGTCTCCTAAAGGCGAGTACATAGCAATCAAAAAATAGTACTTTACTGTTCTCAAGCTTTTTTTTTTAAGAACAAGTTTGTACTGCAGGTGTAAACAGCCTCTGTCAGGCACTGTGCGCCAACCCCATCATCGCCTCCACCCTCACACACCTCGACCTGTCGGGGAACTCCTTGAGAGGAGATGACCTTCAGGTATGCAACACCATTTCCTCTCTACATCTCTGTCTTTATTCCAAACTGTCAAGCTTTGCACAAATATTCCTCTCCTCTATACTTAATGTGTTTCTCTGTGTTGTCTTTGCAGAATTTGCACAATTTCCTGTGTCACCCAAACTGTCTTGAAACTCTGGATCTGTCAAACAGTGATTGTTCCCTGGAGCTGGTAAAACCCGCTCAGATAGCAACTTATGAATTAAGACATCCTTTTATTGAGTTTCTTTTGGAGTTTTGTGGTCATATCATACATGCACTGATTTACATCTATGGTTTTGCCCTATTTTACTTTATTTATTGTTCATTATTTTGTGTATTTTTTCAGGTGTGTGCATCTCTGTGCAGAGGATCTTTGAAGCATCTTGCCATCCTCAACATGTCAAGAACAGTCTTCTCTCACAGGTCAGACTCTGAATATACATTATGAAACTATTATGTAAGACATTTACAGATAGTTTAGGGCAGTGGAATTCAGTGTGGAATTCTGATCTCCAGTAATCAAACTAGGTTTGGCTTCAATGACTGATTAGTTATGTTATTGAGTATCAGTATTCTTCATAAGACATAAGCACAATGAACAAAAAAGGAATAATGATAGTTGCTGAGGGTGTCTATGTTTTTTTTAAACATATAATATGTTTATCAGTGTTTGTGTAGATCAGCTTGTAGCTGGCATCTGGTCTCAGTTGCCATTATTTGTTAAGCTGTAAGATTAAGAACCACTGGTTTTAACTACAAAGAAAGGCGAAGGCATAAACTATTCTCTCAGATTCTAGATTCTTGGTTGCCCATGAAATACAGTATTTATTAACCAAGGAAATGCTTTCCAATTATTAAACAGAGCACATACTCAGAATTTGCTGTGTATCTAAACACCTTTGATAGAAAAAAATTAATTATTTTTTAACACTCCCACAGGAAGTGCAAAGAAATCCCTCCGTCCTTCAAGCAGTTTTTCAGCAGTGCTCAGGCTCTGATGTCTGTTAGTCTATCAGGAACCAAACTGCCGCTGGAGGCTCTGAAGTAAGAATGGCTTAAACTGGTTTAAACTTTTTCAAGCTAAGCTGATGTTGGACCAATTTGCAGGAAGTATATGATGTCAGTGGCTCTTACTTAAAAGAATGCCTGGAGTGCTTCGAAATCTGTGCATAAGCAGGAGTGGGCAACATTTCTTATCCAGATATCAGCATTTTGTATGAACTAAGTTAAAGCAATCAGTCAGACACACAATGGATTTCTGTGTTGAGAGTGCTGTCATTTTATAATAATAACAAAAGGTTTGGCAAGATTTACATCTTTAGTTGGAAAGAAATGTAATGTTTATCCATGACTAACACAGCACTCTTTTTGGGAACAAACATTTAGATATCAGCTCCTGGTAAAAAAAATGCAGCTTTTCAGATTTTCTTTCCCCCATTTTCTTGTCTTCTTCCTCAATCGGTTTCAGTCTAAGTGGTTCAGTTGTAGAAAACCAAGCTAATTTAGACCTTACTTTCATTTGCTTCAATATTAATTATCCAAGTGCTACTTCTTTAGTAGCATTTAGTTTAGTTTAAATTGCACAATTTTTGTCTGATTGCATCAAAATCCCAGATAGAGTTGGCAACAAAAGCAGTTCAGAAACCTTTGATTTTGTGGGATTTAAATTCACTTCCTCCTTTCTCTGCGCACAAAGGAGAAAGTCATTTTAACAACATGCAATTTGGGTAAGAAAAGTGCTTAAAAACGATAATCAAAACTATTTATTTTTCCTACTAGAAGGGTTTAATTTCAAAATTTTACTCTGACAAATGCAGATTTTTGAGGTGCTCCAAACCACTCTTCGAAATTAAAAAACTTTTCTTGCAGTAATAATTAAAAACATGGATGTAGAAAAAGGGGTCATCATAATATTTGCAAATTAGTTCTATAAAACACTGGCATTACTAACTAATTTTGTTGGTAGATCGTTGTTGCTGGGCCTTGGTTGTAATCCAAACCTCAGTGATGTTTCTCTGGACCTCAGCAGCTGTGATGTAAGTCCACCACCGACCGCAGCAAAGTGCTGCCTATTTTTAAATACTATAAGTGAATTCAAAAATAGTCACAAATCTGAAGAAGTTTTACAAAAAAAGAGTGAATTTCCCTGCAGCTTCGTTCGGGAGGCTCACAGATTTTAGAGGGTTGCATCGCTGAGATCCCTAACATTTCCAGTCTGGATATTTCAGACAATAGTAAGAACATTTTGGCTTCCACTCACACATTTTGGATTTGTGCTTCTGCAGATTTAAGCCCATGCTTCTGTTGTCCGGTTTAGGTTTAGACATGGATCTCATCACCCTTCTTGTGTGGCTGGCCAAAAACCGCTCCATCAGGCACCTTTCGTTGGGCAAAAACTTTAACAATATCAAATCCAAGTAAGTGGCCACAAAAAACAATTACTTTATAGCAGCCCAAGATTAGCTTTTCACAATTTTGACTTTAGATAATTGTTTTTATGCTGTTACCACAGAAATGTTGCTCAAGTATTGGATAACCTGGTCCATATGATTCAAGAAGAAGAATCAGTGAGTGATACATTGTACCTTTTCATTTTCTCCTCATGGTGACAATTTTATATTGGTGGAACTTATTTTCATAGTGTTATCTTATTTTTTCCTAATTTCTTTCTTTTTTTTTTGATAGCCTTTGACTTCACTGTCCCTCGCTGATTCCAAGCTGAAAGCCGACCTCTCCATCGTCCTTAATGCTCTGGGCAGCAACACCTCTCTGATCAAGCTGGACATCAGTGGAAACTCCATGGGAGACATGGGGGGCAAAATACTAGCCAAAGCCCTCCAAATCAACACAAAGCTGAGGTGAGTAGGGATCCTAATCATATTTTCTAAACTCATGTTCTTGGAAAATCATGCTTCAGTGTGCATTTTTAAAAAATCAGGAGCTCTATGTGTCTGTTAAAATTTTAAAGAAGAATAAATGCTTTTTTATTAATTTCAACATCCACTAAACACAGAACATTGTTTTAGGCTCAATTCTGTCTGTTTCATTTGTGTGGCTCTCCAGGACCTTAATTTGGGACAGAAATAATGTCAGCCCCCAGGGTTTACAGGATGTAGCTGCTGCCTTGGAAAAGTAAGAATAACATTATTACATTTCCAGATTTTAGGATTCATCTTGCTATTAATTTTATGTTCTCTCTAAAATTAGAAACTACACAATTCGATTCATGCCTGTTCCCATCATGGATGCTGCTCAGGCACTGAAAGCCAACCCAGATAAGACGGAGGATGCTTTACTAAAGGTTCCTGCTCATTTATCTCTTATGTTTTGTAAAGTTTTAAAATCTAAAGGTTGTTCCTTTTTCTTTGATTCCTGCAGATGGAGCAGTACCTGCTGAGAAACCACGAGACGCGTAAATACCTCCAGGAGCAGGCATACAGGCTGCAGCAGGGAATAGTCACCACCACCACACAGCAGGTTGGCGCAGCAGTACAGATACACTATCTGAACATTTCTTTGAACCGTTTTAAGAAATTCTTCTTAACCTTCAAACTTGTTTACAATTCAGATGATGGACATGATGTGTGTGAGAGTCCAGGATCACCTTAACTCTCTGAAGTTCTCAGAGGCCAACTCTGTTCAAGATGACATGAAGCTGGCAGAGAACCTCATGAAGGATGCAAAGAACTCCAAAACTGTAAGAAAACACAGATCACCACCAACAGAGTACCTTTATGCAGTGTACTAATAAATTCAAATATAGAAGCAGAATAAGGGTAGATTTCTTCTTTTGCTTGCATTTTGTTCCAGCTGCTCCCCAACTTGTACCACTTAAAGAGTGGGGGGTCCAGAGTTGCATTTGTTGCAGCCATTCAGGACAAGCTGGAGTCAATGGCTGGAGAAGTGGCAAGCGTAATGGACGAGCAACTGCAGGTATCATAGCATCAACTCCACCAGCATTGACAATGCAATCTGTAAAAGTTTAAGAGTCAGGATTCAAATGATATCGACTATTCCAGACCATGCTGGTGTCTATGGTTGATGCTGCTGAAGGCCTTTGTCCTCATGTGATGAAGAGGAGCGGCCTTCGTCAGGAGCTGCTTAAAGCTGCTGCAGGGAGGATGACCATCCCTTGCAGCTTCGTCACAAACACCCTTCTGGAGCAGTCCGGTGTGGACATCATCAACAAAATTAGGTTTGCTCTGCACCATACATGCCTGCTGATCAGATTAACTTTACTCTGCCTTTATTAGGCAATCGTACCATGAAAAACTTATGTTATTTGTAATGTTTTGCCACCTAATGCAACTTTGATAAATAGTGTGGCATTTTATGAAACAACTTTTTGAACAATCTCATTATTTGCATTTTTGCATCGGTTGTGGAATTTCAAATTACAACCAGTTAATTTACAAGAAATATATCCTGTAACTTTGAAGCAAAAACTTCAGCTCTTTGCCTGGTCCCCACATAGCACAGTAATAAACACACTTATGTTTGTCTGAGCCCACTAGAGTTTTAATCAAGAATCACAATAACATTTTTTTTTCTTTGCTAAAATTTTGATTCTTTGTTGGATCAATGTTCTTTTAGCTGCTTTCACTTTCATTGACACTGGCTTTATTATTTCTGTGTGAAACAGTGAAGTGAAACTCGGCGTGGCGTCCATTCTGTCTGACCGCATTGTTGATGAGATCCTGGAGTCTCTATCAAGATCCCAACATACACTGGTTAGTGCCGTCTCCTCTCTGTCAAATATTCAGATTCCTCATCCTCCGACTCATTCACCATATTTCCTTTTGTTCCATCTGCCTCCAGGCCGACCACCTGATCAGAAAGGACCATCCATTGTTACACCAGGGACCCCAGTCAGAGGCAGAAGTCCTGGATGAAACTGTTCTACATCCAGAGAACCATGACCATGATCAGAAACGGGATCGAGACAAGAAACATGGACTGAATGATGTGGAGTCATGCATGGTGGGAATATAAATTTACTTTATGAAAAATTGAAGAGAAATTTGTGAAAACAGAAAATGAAAATGTCCTTTCTCTCAATAGATGACACCTAAATCCAAAAGGAAGAGTATTCTTGTCAGAATGTTGAGGCCTGTTTCTGTGGCATTTGGTAAGTGATCTGTATCCTGCTGGATGCTTTTTAAGCTATCTATAGAAATATTAAAAGTCGTGGAAAATTCTTCTGGAGTATCTTTAAAACTCACCATTGAATTACTTTACAATGGTGAGTCACTATACCTTCTCTTTCCAACAGAGATGGAGTTTGACCTGGACAAAGCTCTGGAGGAGGTTCCGATCCACGTTGAGGATCCTCCTCTTCCTTCTCCTCCCCCACAAGTATCAGATAGGATGTCATATTCTGAAGATCTGCCTCTCCCTCCCACTCCGTCAGATGGGAAGTCTGTGTGTTTAGGAGAGCTGCCACAGCTTGAGCACAAAACTCTGGAAAGTTGCACCAAATCCCGACCGAAACTGAAAAAGAGAACAAAACCCAGCAGAACCTCAGTAAGAAGACCAATAAGATATAGTTATGGTTTTTCAATATTTCTTTCTTTTTCAGCATTAAGAAAATTATAACACAGTTGTAACAAGAAGATTCCATACACTTTGACTTTGTCTCTTCTTTTCATAATTTTTGTTTTAGGTCAGTTAAAATCCTCTTTGTCACTATAATTGCTATAGTTTTTAAGAAATGTGCTTTGATTGTTGCACTTTTTTTTTGTCTTCTGTCTCTGTGTTAGCGACAAGCCACTGGAAGCTCAGTGCCTCATGATGCAGAGCAGAATAACATGATGGAAAAACTGGATGAGGGTCTAGATGACTTCTTCTCCAAGAGAGTTGTCAAACTCAGCTTTAGGTCAGTACTTCTCAGAAATTGATTTATTGTTCTTGTGTAAAACAAAAAAAAAAACAGTGTCATGATCTCTTTACAATGTTCCTAGTTTCTATGTTCTTGAACAAAGAAATTGAGAAAAAAAGTATATACAAGATCTGGATTTGGTTGTTTTCCCTAAAAAGTCATGAATGATCAAATGCTATCTCATAACCTCAAAAATTACAACATTAGGTGAAGTTTTCAGATCATTTTACATTTGTGTGCCTTTATTTTGAATATTCTCCAGACTTCCCTCCATAAGAAGTCCATCAACACCAACACCAGAAGCATCAGATAAAAAACGTGAATCCAGGAAGAGTGGCTTCTTTAACCTCATTAAATCTAGAACGTCCCGCTCAGAGAAGAGCCACGGAGCTCCCGCCATCACACTACCGCACCCTGCACATGCTAACACCACCACCACAAGCCCAGTCACTGAGGAGGCCCCTCCTACCTCTCCCATACTACCTGCGAAAAGTCCAATCTCTGTAGTGGAGCCTCATCAGGAGATCCACGGGGCACAGTCTGCAAACCACACAGATTCTGAGATGGAGGCGCCTCTGACTTCCACTGAACCTGCAGGGGGGGAAAAAGATACCAGGAAGGTGGAAGATATGGAAATCCTGGAGAAGAAGGAAAGTCCTCCAAAGAAGGAGAATATAGAGAAGAAGGAGAACCCACACATTCATCGCCATATTGGTATTCCTATGATGGGAAAGGATCTGCTGGCTGAGATGAAGGCCAGACAAGAGAAAAGACAAGACAAAATGGCTGAAAAGAAGGTTGGTCAAATCAATAGGTTGTACAATATTTACTTTAGTTCTAGCAGTCATTAGCACCAATAAACATACATACTGATGTGGATATATGATAGAGAAATGTGGAATTTTTATTTTATTGTTTCAGTCCGATTCATCATCAGTCCTGGACAAAGTGGACTCAGACAAACGTAAGTGTGTTTATACCTGTGCTAACTGCAGATCCTGGAAAAAAAAATCTTGCTTTTAAATTGAATGATAAGATATGATGCTATGACATTGCTTTTAACCGAAAATGTCACAATAAGTTCCAAAATACTAAAATATTATACTTTAAAAGTCTTTCCCTTTAAAATTAAAATGGTATAAAAAGAAAAATTTCAGAACATTTCTAAAATCCCAAAGTGCACAGTGCTGGTAAATGCTTTCATCCTTTCAAAAAACTACCATCACAAAATAGACAAAAGAATAAAGAAAACACTGCTGTAAAGAAAACATTTTTTAACAAATGCTAAATCATAATCATTCAATATTTTACATTACTAGATAGAACAAGTCTATATTCAAGGTGACAACAAAAGCAGAAATCAGTCTAAAAAGTTTTCTTTAATGTAGTTTTCGTTTGTGAAATGTTTTCTGTTTTTTTCCACTTTCTAAAGGTTTATATATGTATACATATATGTATTTACATGTTTGTTTTTAATTTAGATTTTACAGTTAGTTGTAGTGTCCAGTTTTAATATTTGGTTATATATATATATATATATATATATATATATATAGCCATCATGTCTATGCTTCACAAAACTATCACATGATCTCCTATCATGATGTCTAAACCTCTGCGTCTTTTTTTCTTTCTCCAGCGAAGTCAAATGTACATCCTACGGTTTCCACAGACCCTGAAGACTCCAAACTTGAGCCGATTCCTAGGGCCAAACCACCAAATACCACCCCCAAACCAGCCCCAGCCCAGACTGCTAAAACACCACTGGTTGCTCGCACATGTGGGCAACTCAGTCCAACCAGTCCCAGGTCATTTAGCATCTCTGTCATTGGTAAGATAAGACAAGTCTAACAACTAAAACCTACACCCATCTTTTAGTTCTCTGCTGAAAATATGCATCTTAAAGCAAAGGCTTAGGTTTTTTAGATTTTTTTTCTCTTATTTTACTGGTATTTTTTTTTGTCTCCCAGATGATTCACTTGAGTCTGCCCCTGGCAGTGTATCTCCCAAAGCACCACTTCCTGCTCCCCGTCTGAAGAGGGCGCCATCAGAGCAAGACAGAGAGAGCACAAGCAGCAGCTCTGCAGGACTTTTGTCTCCACTGGAGGGTTACTATCTCTGTCTACCATTCAATAATAACCCAATTGTCTCAGTAGAAGCTGATGCCACAGTCTAATATCTGCAAATATTAACGTGGCAAAACATTCAGACTAGCTGTATTTAAATCCTAAAAATGCTACTGTAAAGATAAATATTCAGCACCACTGAAAGCATAAAATACTGAGTGGAAAAGAGCAGCTAAAAATACAACAGTTAATTTAACAGGTGACCAGATGTTTAATGAAGGCTTTGGAGGCCATGACGCCTCCACACGTAGAACAACAGAAGCAAAAGTCCGTCACAGAAAAACACCCAAAGCAGATGCTCTCGGCTCCAGCCTGTAACTTGGCACGTCCAGATGTCTATGTGCATCTGTGATTTTGTAGTTTGGTGCATCACTTCTGTAATTAACACTTACAGGAACCCCTCCTCTGTAATCAGAAGTTGTTGCTCTTAATTGTTGTGTAAAAAGATGTGATTTTAAAATCAAAGAGACAGGAAAGAGGAGAGAATTTAACCATTTTTTATGGAGTCTTGGGGTTATTTATTCAAGGGTGTTGCATATAAAATTTTAAACATTTTAAATAATGAGGAAGCCTTTACTATACACATTTTTTTCTTTATCTGTTTATGTGAATGTGTAATTTTTAAGACTAATTAATTAGACAGAGCTTAAAAATAAAGAACATTAATTAGTTAAAATATTTCTGAACCCAGGTTTATCTTCTCTTCCTCCTGTAGCTGAGTTTTCTGCAGATGGCGATGCTTTCGGGCAGCCCAGCATCCCAGGTGCAGACTCCGGCATCAGCGGCCGACAATGGTCATCTCTGAAGAGCTCGTCCAGTCCGCTTGGCAACGAGGAAGAACGCGAACGCACGAAGTCCCTCCCTGGCTACGGTTTGAGCCCTTGTATTATTCCATGTCCAATTTTACTGATATATCATAATTATTAACACTATGAATATGTAATTATTATTAACACCCCACATGAAAAACAATTCATTAGCCAAAATAAGTATTACATTAAACAAAGATTAATTCCTTTGGTAGATTAAGGAAGGCAATTGAAACTTTAGAATACATCACAAAAAAAACATTATGATGAAGCACAGAGATCGCCTAAAATCTTATGTTTTTAGATCTTTTTCGTCTATCCTATGTCCTGATTTCATTTTTTATCATTCTAGTGAGGCTTCCATCTCAGACAGACATGGATCTCAGTCCAGCTGGCAGCGAGATTTCAACTTTGAGCTCTGACCTCAAGTCTAATAACAAATCTGAGGACGAATCTGGTGACGACACTCCTTCAATGTGATTCCAGCAAGATGTTGGCATCTTTTAAATCTCATCCCAGCATACCTTGGATGCCTTCAGACCAAAACAAACCTTCTAGGGGAATCAGTCTGTGAATGGAAAGATTTCATTTGTGTTTCTTTTAAAAGCTTTCTAGCAACACATCGCAAAGAAGAGTCTAAAACGTTTCTACAATCTCATACGTTTTCTGTTGTTTTCACAGCTAAGAGCTATAATAGGATTGTAAATAACATATCTACATATGTAGACATGTTACTAGTGCAGAGATCTTTTTAGAAACATTGCTTACTATGGAAAGCTCATTTATTCCAAAACTTGGGAAAATACAACATTTTATTCTTTTACTCAGTCTTAATAAAAAGTGTATTGGTACATTAATCGGTTAATTTCCTAGGTTTTTATTTTTTTATTGTTTTTTTTTTATTATTATTATTTTGAGCATGTAGAAACCAAAACAATGTCTTTCTTTTGGCTTTGGTATGGGGTGTTTTTTTAGCTCAGGAAAAGAGCCTTTTATTGTCTGGCTGAAAATATTAGGGTTTTCTTTGGTGAATGAAAACATTTAAAACTGGATTCTGCAACAAAAAAATGTTTTGTTTGTCATTACCACACCTTTGTCCTCCTGCTGGGATAACATCACAAATGTTTCCTATGAAAAAACATGAGATGTTTTTTTTTTTTTAATCCACACAGCTGCTGTACCTTCACAATAAAATTTGTTGTTATATACTTACATCCTAATGATGTACTGCTGCACTTATGTATGTATTATACGGCTATGTAAATATGTATTGATGTTTGTTTAGGGTGAATACATATTTTTGTCGTAAGGAAATTTTGTTATCTTGTGAAAAATGATAGATAGAACTTGGTGATGGTCTTCATTTTACTGGGAAAATATTATGTTATGCTTCCTTTTTTTAAAAATATTTCATTTTAAATAGATTTTATTGCTTATGTAAATGGTTATGTTAGCCTGGGAATGTGACAAAAAGCTGTTATAAACATTTTATTGTTTATATCAATAAAATGAGTTATTGGTCACACTTACACCCCTCTCCCTCTCTCTGTGCAGCCTCTTTAATTTTCTCCTGTTATCCCTCCCCTCACATATAAAAGGCTCAACCTCTCTTTTGTTCCATTTTTTTTTTAACTGATATCAGAATACACCAGAGGGAAAAGTCTGATTTTACTTCAGTGGAATATTTATTTTCTCTGTGACTCTAAAGAATTATTTTACTGTTGTAGTTTTGTTTTTCTTCTTTTTTGTCCTAAATTCGGCTTTTGTACGGATCACCAGAACCATGGACGGTGCACTGGAGAGACTTGATGCTGCTCGCCTCTTACAGATTTGGCAACATTTCGACAAAGATGGTACAAAGACCTCCATAACTCCTAATATATCCTTTCTAAATTAAAACAGTTATTAAATAATAGATTTTGCTTTTATTTTTATTTGCTTAGGCAAATATAATTTATTAAACTTTGTATCATGTATTTGCTGATTCACTATTTTGAAAATCATATCTCTTTAATTTACTCAAAGACAAAAAGTGAATTACTTTATTTCCAAACAGTAGATTACTTGCATGAAATTATATCATTAATGAAAATTATTTAGATTTTATGTATAGGAGGATCACCTTAATAATCTTGTACAAAATAACTCTTCTTTAAGTCTTTTAGATTATTTTTTTTAATTATATATGATTTTATCCAAGTTATCACTCTTCATGCACCTTTTTCAGTTATTTTTTTTAAAGACTGAAAGACAGAAATTCACATATATCAATGAAAAACTATTGAACAGTAGAGCTTTATTCAGTTTTTAAATAGAAGATTTTTAGTAAAAATATGGAAATTCTTTTAATACTCTCTTTCATAGACAAAGGCTACATTGAAGGAAAGAAGATGGATGACTTTTTCAAGCACATGTTGCACAAACTTGGAATGAAGGTAAATATATTACAGTTAGGTTCAGGTTCAGAATAATCACTGATTTTATTTCAAAAGAGTCTAAATATGGATTTGCTTCCTTTTGTTTTTCATTTGTTTTGAAAAGCAAATTGGTATGAAAACACAACATGAAATGTTGTTTTCAGATGGAGGAGATAACAGAGGACAAAGTGAGAAGAATGAGGGAAAGATTTGTGTCTCCTTATGACTCCGTTCCAAACAAAAATGTGCAGATTGAGGAGGTAAGACCGAAACAGCTGAACCGCTGATGGAAAAAGTTACTTAGATTTTTATGTTTTTTTGTCCAACAGAAGAAAAAATCCTGATATGCTTGACTTTCGGTTTGTGTGACTGCACAGAACTTATATTAGTCTGGCAGACTTAACATATCAAAAAAGCTCACTTTTTTTCTCTAATGATTGTCTTCTGAATAGAAATTGTTGCAAAACATAGAAGTTAATAAAGACGGATCACCTTGTAAATTACTGTGTCTTTACTGCAAGTAAAACATCTTCCACAAAAGCTCTAATGGCTGTTTCTAGCTGGCCGCCATGATGCTTCCAGTGGAGGAGAATTTTCTGCTGTTGTTTCGCAGAGAAACTCCGCTGGACAACAGTGTGGAGTTTATGAGGGTAAGTGGAAAAAATCAATGGAGATGGTAAATGCATTCATTGTGAAACAAAATACTGCTGAGTCATCAAAATATTATTTTCAAGCATTTACAATTTATCTGCCTTCTTTCATTACAGATTTGGAGAAATTATGACACAGATAGCAGTGGTTACATTTCAGCCAATGAGCTCAAGGTAATGTGTCTTCAGATATAAATATGCATATATCTTTCTTTTTAAGTGTATCTGAATCTGAAAAAAATATTCTGAAGAAATAGAAGACTAAGTGCCTGCAGATTCTTACATTAAATTAGTTGTGTTGCTTATAAAGTCTTGCCTCTCCACAGGGCTTCCTACAGGACCTGTTCCTCCAGCACAGGAAGTCCATCACGCCCCAGAAGCTGGAGGAGTATACCGAAACCATGGTAACAGGGCATCATGTTGAGACCAAGTTGCTAACATATCTTTTTCACTGCCTGTTGCCTTTATTTTGTCTTGTATGTACCTGCAGATGAAGATGTTTGACAAGAACAGGGATGGCAGACTGGATCTGAATGACATGGCCAGGTACCACTGCTCTGAAAAACCATCAAAAACCTCTCTAGCAAATGGCAAGCAGCTCATTCTGCTGTTGACCCCTGCTTGGTGTTGCTTATTGAGCTGTTTGATTGATGCTTTAATAAACGTGGGCCTCAATGGTGAACCCCAAACAGTCACAACGGTCAGGCAATTCTACAAGTTTTCTTGGGTGCAACCCACATACACAACAGCAGTACGCTGCTCAACCCACAAATGGATTTTCCTTACAAATGTGGCACCATTAAAGCAAAAATAAACAGGCTTTCCAGCTCTATTAGATTTGTTGCCATCAATTATTGTCAGAACTAAGAAATAATCAATCAAGCACACATTTGTTTAGTTTGTATTCTGTGGGTGGATGAGTGGTCTCTCTGAAATCTTGTCCTGGGTAATTTTAAGAGCTTATGGAGCCCCATGTTTCTGCAAAGTTTGCTAATTTAGGGCCAATTCTGCTAATTGTATAGAGACCTAAAACTTACTAACTGTATTTCACTTAAATTATCAATTGTTATCTTGACTTTGTCACTTGTTTATAAGGTCTGTCATTTGTATGTTTCCTGTATGCAATGTACTTTGTAGATTTAAACAAAATATTTTAAAAAGAAAAGACTGTGAACTAAATTTTTGATTAATATTGTTTGCTTAAAAGAAGCAACTAATAACATAAATGTCAAAATGTATTGGAATTTTTTGTTTTGCATTTTCACTGTTTTTCTGTTTTTTCTTAGAATTTTGGCACTGAATGAAAACTTTTTACTGAAGTTTAAGACAGACGTGAGTTCAAATTTTAACCCAATTTTTCTAGGCACATTTATATGTTCTGAAATGAATTTTATAGCATCCTTCCAGACCTCATGAACTTTAAATCTAATCTGACTGTTTCAGGCTTGCAGTCTAGAGGACAGAAAGAGGGACTTTGAGAAGATTTTCGCTCATTATGATGTTGTAAGTTCAGATTTCTTTGGTTTCATTCTTTCTCTTCTCTGCTCTTTTACCACCACATTTATAACAACTAATTGAACCTGATTTTCTTTTGCAAATAATGTAAAGCCAGAGATGATTTTTTGTGAAAATGAAAGTTTTGTAGAATATTTCACTTATGAGATGCAGCTGTACTGCACCACAAAATGCTTATTATGCTCTTTAGATATTGTTCTTATGTTAAGATCTTCTATTTTTATAATAAAATGTATTAATCAAAATAAAAGTTAAAGATATGGTGATGCAACTTTTATACCTGTATGGAGCATAAGGATGTTTTGTGTGTAGAGTAAAACAGGTGAACTGGAGGGGCCTGAAGTTGATGGTTTTGTCAAGGACATGATGGAGCTGGTGAAGGTAGAAAAAAAATCACAAATTTACAGATTATTTTTTATTCTATAAACACAGATGAAACTGCCTGCAGTCATATTTATATTGGGTTGCATGATGACTCAGTTGTTTGCATCATTGACTTAATTCAACATGGTCTTGGGTTCAAATTCAGGTCTATCTGTATGATATTTGCATGTGCTCCCTTTGCATGAGTGGATTCTCTCAGGGTACTCCTGCTTCCTCTCCAGTAGCCCAAAAATATGTGTTAGGTTAATTTTCCTTAAGTCTGTGCGTGTATGTGTGTCTGTCAAATTCTAACTTGAGCTACAAAATTTTCTAGTTAAATATATGTTATTCCAACGACATGCAATTAATTTTTAAAACAATATTTGGATGGATGGACAGAAACATTGTGACCTCAGATTTTTCTTCTAAGACCAGCTCTCTCAAACCTTTCTGCAGCCCAGTATCAGCGGGATGGAACTGGACAAGTTCAGGAAAGCCCTGATGGGTCACTGTGACATCAACAGAGACGGAAAAATCCAGAAGAACGAGCTTGCTCTCTGCCTTGGCCTCAAACTCAGTTAACCCTTCATTGACGCTCAGTTTTCAGCATATAGTGTTTTTTTTATTTTGAATTCCTCTGTGCTATCTTTCTATCCACCTTAAGGCTCTCCATTTCTATCCGTTTATTCATTTGACCATTTTTTGCTACTTTAAAGCATTTTTATTGTATTGAAACTACTTGGCTGTATTAAAACTATTTATTTCTGTTAAAAACAAACTACATAAAAACTAAACCTTACAGGCAGAAGAAGATAGACGGTTTTAAATAACTTATCTGAATCATGTGAAGCTTTGTGATGTGATAATGTACAATGTGAACTAATGTGTGTATGATCATATTGTGAAACTAGTCAAAGCAGTGATGATTGAATATATTAAATAAAACTGTCACCTGTGTATGATTTTCTGAGTAGATTACTTGCAAGAACAGAAGTTACAGGTAAAATAGAAATCAAAGGCTGACAATAGGTGCAGCTTTATTATTACTACTACTTTTTTAATATATGATGAAATGTATATTTTAAAAATAAATAAATCCCTGAATGAATAAATATGAGGAGGGTTGCTATACACATTGTCTGCTTTTGTCCACTGATGTTCAAATAGCAGCTCCACTTAAATTTATGCCACAAATTATCCATACCCTCAATTTAGGCTTAAAGTACTTTTTTATACTTACCTCCATTTCTTTTTTCTGACAGGAAGTAAAATAACATTTTGAGTGACCAAGCCAGAGTCTCGTTTTGATTTTGACAGAGAAACTCTGGAGGGAGCAAAATAGGCTCATTGTAAAGAGTCCTTCCAAACTTTTACATCTTCTCACCAAAGAAAAACAATCAAAATACCTGTGAATAAATGCCAAAAGCTGGTTAGCAAAAGATTTGATTGCTGAAATGTGAACAGGATTTTTTAATTGATTATTGAAAAGGATATAAGTTATATATATATATATATATATATATATATATATATATATATAAGTACAGACCAAAAGTTTGGACACACCTTTCTAATTCAATGGGTTTTCTTTATTTTCATGACTATTTATAAGGAAAGAAATCCCACTTATTAACCTGACAGGGCACACATATGAAGTGAAAACCATTTCAGGTGACTACCTCTTGAAGCTCATCAAGAAAATACAGAGTGTGTGCAAAGTAGTAATTACAGCAAAAGGTTGCTACTTTGAAGAAACTAGAATATAAGGGGTATTTTCAGTTGTTTTACACTTTTTTGTTTAGTGCATATTTCCACATGTGTTATTCATAGTTTTGATGCCTTCAGTGTTAATCTACAATGTCAATAGTCATGAAAATAAAGGAAACTCATTGAATTAAAAGGCGTGTCCAAACTTTTGGTCTGTACTGTGTATATATATATATATATATATATAGAGAGAGAGAGAGAGAGAGAGAGAGAGAGAGAGAGAGATTCAGCCTTTTTCATTGTTTTGCAACACTTGGAGGACTTGGCAGCAAACCAGTTGAAGGAAAATATTTTCAAATCCAATCCAACAACTTTTAGCTAAATTGTAAGTAGTGCAAAGTGAGAGGTGGAAATAGTTAATTGCTAATATCATTATGGATATTAGCACTAAGGTTGTGCTACTATCCAGCTTATTTATTGAGCATAAGTTAGGTTTCATAGAACTGAAAGTAAAACATTATGGTAGATTATTCACATACAATAAAATAAAATCCACTCATAAAGTAAAGTTAGAGTTAAATCCACTCCAATTCACATCCAATTCTAATCCAACACTGTCAAATTCAGTTTATCATAGTAATATTAGCTGGTATGGATGTTGCATTACCTTTATCAAGAAATATGAAGTTGCTGCTTCTAATCACTGTTTTCCTCAGCCTCCTCAGAATCAGAATTGTGCATATTCTTATGTTTCCACAACAGGCACCCTGTCCTGCCAACAACTTCATAAACACAATACAATGGAATAAAATATAAATACTTATTCGTCATTGTATGTAGAAAAAGGAAATGGAAGAAAACTTCCATGTGTGGTATTCATTCATTCATTGTTTGTCATTTAAATGCATTATGGGCCAGTGATAAAAATAATTAAATATTTATTGGGGGAAAGTCTCCCTCTATCTAACTATCATCTATACAGACTTATCTTTGAAAGGCTGCAGGGGAGCTAGTTACTATCTCCAGTGGTCATTGGGCAAGAGTACGGGGTAAACCCTGCACAGGTTGCCAGTCCATCAGAGGAGAAAAATCTCATTGTTGAATGATATAAAAAGACAGAAAGTAGATATTGAAGCCCAATGCAAGAACTTCCCCTTTAAGAGACTGTAGCAGCTAATTGGGTGGCTCACAGCTGTGAGGAATGAAGCTAAGTGACATCCCAAAATAAAAAG
The DNA here is from genome assembly GCF_001444195.1 of Xiphophorus couchianus. NCBI lineage: Eukaryota > Metazoa > Chordata > Actinopteri > Cyprinodontiformes > Poeciliidae > Xiphophorus > Xiphophorus couchianus. The sequence continues at coordinate 21,913,058 of NC_040240.1, forward strand.
TCAGCCGCTTTCCCAAAAAAAGATTCCAAGCTGCTTCCAATTATTAATCAGTGAGCCAGGTGGCTTTCTGAAACCCTTTTAAAGTTACCGTTGGGGCTGGTGTATGTTTGAAACCAAAACTGGGGTTGCTTTTCTTAGCAGTTTGTACAGCAAACATTTTACAGACTGTCTTGCTTCAGGTTTTCTGAACAAAGAAATGACTTTTGGATTATATTTAAGGTTTGACTACACTTAAAAATTCTGCTCAGTTAAGTTACAATGTTAAATGAAATGACTAATTCTGATTAACTGGTCTCTTTCAGCATTATATTGCTCTCTCTGATAACCTTTGGACAGCTTGCAATAGGTATGGATTCATTGAACTCACAAAGTGTTATCTGATAACTACCTCTGACAAATGGCTTTATTTTTGTTTTCCCCCTAGGAAATGTCTTAAGATATGCAAGTAGAAATCTTGGCCCTTCAACTCAAGCTGAGACTCTGCACCGCTCTTACCGACCTGTTCCCTCCAGTTATGAAGGCTCTCTACTGCGAAGAGGTTCTGTGTTTAGCTCAAATTTCCTTGGAGATTTATCAACTGAGGTTTCCAAACCATGGGGCTCAGTTCCTAGCCCAGGTCAAAGTGGTTATGGCAGGCAAGTAAATAGTTACAGTCAACCAGGAAGTGTATCTAGCTACAGGTCTGCCTCAGCTCTGACTCGGCAGCAACAGCCACAAGGTGGCCTGCTCCTTAGGGCTCCAGGAATGAGGGAACCTTCATCTCAAGGGGAGAGGCGCTATGGCTCAAGTGTTGTCTCCAGTGGTGCAATTGAGATTCATGCACCACCTCAGCTGCAGCCCAGTTCACCTGGCACTGACGTACAGTTAACTCCAGAATCTGCATCCCAACCATCCATTCAACATCCTGCATTCTCTGCACCTGCTGTACTCCAGAATAAGGCGGGCATGTGGGACACTGTTAAGTTTCCGAGTGCAAAGGGTCCACAACCTGCTTCCCGACCAACCAATCAACATCCTGCATTCTCTGCGCCTGCTGTACTCCAGACCAAAACAGGCATGTGGCACACCATCAGTCTTCCAAAGACAGAATCCACTGCTAGACGACACCAACACTCTTTGTCAGTGCCTGCTATGCTGAAAACCAATCCTGGCCAGTTGGGCATCTATACTTCTAGTGTACGGGCTCCAGAGTCAACTGCCCAGCGACACCAAAAGGCCTTAGCTTTTTCTGCACCTGCTGTACTGCAAACCAATAATTTGTGGGGTAGTAGGCCTTCCGCTGACTCCAACCAACGAGTTGGCACTAACGTCAGGAGCTCTAGACCTGTGTCACCTGGATACCATCCTAGAGGGCTGCAATCAGGCTGCCATGCCACCCAGCAGCAGGCAAGGTTACTGGGCTCTCTGTTCTCCTATGTACCCAAGAACAAGGATCTTTTGCAAGATGCCAGTGAAAATCCACAAATGAAGCCTGGGTCAAGAACCTCTAGACCAGTTAATGTGGCATCTCCCTACCAATGTGGAAGTTAACTACAACTGTCAAACAGAAACGGGCTCCGAGATCTTAATTGCAAGTCACTTTATCATTTTGCTGTTGCACACTTGAGTAATGTCTATAAATGCTTTTTCTGTTCTCAGGTTTCCAATCCTCTGGTCATTTGTGGATTCATACTGAAATAAACAACTTGAAACTGTATTGTATGTCAATTATAACATTGGTTACAAGAGCTACCACAGAAGTCTAAGCCTCAATATTTTAGAGGCTCTATGTGACTTGTTTTACCAATTGGGTGTAACTGCTGGTGATGTGGAAGAAACTTTCTGTAGCTAGTCCTTTAAGGTTGAGAGCTGCACTAGAACTAAATGCAAGCTAAGGCAAATGTTAGATGTCATTAACTGCATGACTGGACCAGAGGGCAATGAGGGAGGGGTAACATGTAGGTCTTGGAACCATATGCTGCAACCAGTTATTGGCTCTAAATGTGGTAAAGTGCTACCTTTCGTGTTCACCCTCTTGGCACTGGTAACCTTTTACTCAAACACACCTAATGTGGCTTACCTTTTTAGCATGTTCTCTGCATCACTCTGGTTTTGATTAGCTTTTAGGTGTGTTGAAAGGATGAGTCCATGCTAATGGCAAGTAGCATTTGGTTATGTCAGTTTCTACTCAATGCTTCAGTGTTGGGTGTTTTCACCAGGCAGGGAAGCCCTTAAAATATAGTAACATTGTACATGAAAAGCAGTGTAAAATGAGTCTGATCGCTGGTTCCTTGTCTTAACCCTCCTCATTATCCCCCTCCCTGCCACTCTGATAGCGGTTATTAGTTCATTGTTCCACTATTCAGACCAGATAATGACAGAACCCTGCTTTCTGGGCACAGACTATCATCCCATGTGTTTTGTGCTCCCTGTCATTAAGCAGCAGGCCTACGTGGTAAGTGATGGTACTCTGTGACACTGCCAGCTTCCCCAGCTGATCTCTGTTCAGTTCAAAATAGTTTAAACACATCCTTTTACACAACATTTTAAAGTTCTTAAACTTCTAACTTTAAGGTCTGCTTAAGTTCAGATGAATATTACATCTTGTCAAATTTTGATCCTACTGTTCCAGCAATATTTTTCTAAAACTTATTTGAGCTACTGTACTAAGAAACACTTCAAGGCTTTTAACTCTTGATTTTAAGAAACAATTCTCACATATTTTCATAATTTAATCTGAAACTAAATCTATAATATAAAGCCAATTTTCTTTTGTTTGGGATTCACTAAATTAGTCATGGATTATTGGTTCTTAAATTATATCTGTTAACAGCGGTTTTCAGTTTTGTTTATTTCTACTAATTAGGTGCATTTTAGTTCACCTGTTTTATTTTTGCCTCATAGTTATTCATATTACATTTTGCTACACTGCAGTAGGAGCATATTTCAATAAGCCAAAACAAAAAACCTATTACTTTTTTCTAGTTTCTAATGCAAATACACTTGAAATAAAGGGGGAAAAACTGCTTCTAAATGGCTTGTCAGCAAGACATATGAGCTTGTTTTAAAGCAATAATGTCTTCATAAAGTACTGGTAGATTATTTCACTTATAAAAGACATTTCCCCATGTTATAAGTCAAATAATCTGCCAGCAGAAATAATACTTTTTATCAACATGAAGTGTGTACACAGTGAGTGATGTGTGAGCTGTTTATGGAACTCTTCAGATATCCTGGAAGAAGGTCATTTCTATTTCTATTTTTAGATTCATCCTGAATCATGTGCTCTGAATGGTATCATGGGATTGTTTGGGGGAAAATATCATCCTTCTTCAGGTTAAGTCTTTACCTGTGAGTCTTTGTGTCAAACAGAAATTAAGCTGTTTGACTCATTTATAGAAGATAATCATCCTTTACTCCATCAGCCATTTGTTAGTTTTGTGTCCTTCACTTCCCAGTCCACCTTACTCTCTCCAACCCAGATTTTTAGAGGTTACTGTCTTAGTTCTCGTCTGTTGAGGCACTCAGTCAATTGCACAAAGCTTTTGTCTCAAGTAAATGCAAATTGGGTCACATACTTGAATACTGGATGTACCATGACTTAAATGAAGAAGAAAAACTGCTAAAGAACTCCTTAAAACTGAACTTGATTAGACAAATAATGTAAAATCAGTGCAAAATATAGAAGAAATGTTGAATCTACTGCTTAAATATATTCTGCATGTCAATTAGACTCTAAATTCCACAAAGTCCTCAGCTAAAACTGTTAAATTTAGTATAACTTTTATCTCACTGATAATTTTTGTCCTTTTAAAAAATGTTTGTTTAATTCGTCCTTCCTGTCTATTCCTTCCTGTGTATTTAATCAACACCTAACTTTTATTTCCTTACAATGAGGTAGTTCAGTAAAATATTCTCTAGATGGCGACGTAATCAAAAATATGAACGTGAGAGCTTCTCAATGAAAGTCCTGTTAAAACTATGAATCCAGAAATATACAAGAATATTTGTGATGTTTCTTTTGTTGTGAAACTTTGCATAAACTATTTCTAAAATAACATTTCATACTGATATGCTCCCCTTTCTGCTATGTTTTTTTTTTTGTTTGTTTGTTTTATAATGAACACATTTCTTAGAGCAGCACTCTATGAGAAATTCACGCTCGGCATCAGTCCCTAATGCTTCTCCTTCTTATTTACTTTCAAAATATATTTTCTTTACTTTTTTGTGTGTTGCTGTAAGTAAATGCTTGTTTATCTGCTGTGACTAAAATTGATCTAGATTTTTTCCCTCTTTCTTCTACGTCTGAGATGTGTTTGTTTGAATATTATCTTTGTGTGTTAATAACCACAGCCTATTGGGTTCAGTAATTAAATCAGTATTGTCCCACAGACAGCAACCTCCATTATGAAAAAAAGCCTCCCTGATTTGAAGGCGGGGCCACCTTCCAGCGCGTCCACGACCCAAAGAAGCGCGCTCCCGTGCCAGGTCCCCTGTCTTGGTGCCTGAGGCGCAGCTCTGTGGAAAGTTGCTCCTCTCTCCGGCGGTGTCGCGCTCCTCTCTGCTGTCACTTCACTTCCCACCTCCGTCATGCCTCTCCTCCTCCTGCTGCAGACATGGGAGTTACCGGCTGCGACTGGAAACTAACCGACTCTGCTGCGCCTTCTGTCCGCGTTCAGAGCTCCATCACCAGCCGGGGACACCCCGCAGCGCGAAGCTGAGCCTTTTCCTATCAGTTCCACCCTTTTCTGTGATTTGTTCGTTTGGTTCCGCGTCATTAATGGACTCCGGGAGCTGCGTGTGAGATTGTTTGCAATTTCCGTTCACGCAGCTGAAGATGGAGACGGTGATGGAGAGGGAGTGCAGCGCGCTGGGGGGGCTTTTCCAGACTGTCATTGGAGACATGAAGGTAACAAATGAAAATTGTTGCTTCTTTTGACTTGTGATCACAATCTTCCTGTAATACATTTCAAAGTGATTCTCCAGGCTGCGTTGCACCAAAGGCAGGGAATTGTGTTTGTCTCTCTGATTTGCAAGCGACATCATTAATTTGCTAATTATCCTGGAGGGGAGAGAGCTGGGTGGGGGGCCGGATGTGAAGGGCTGCAGCTCATTGCCTCAGTAGCTTGTAAACCCAGGTTTACCAAGGTAACCAAACACAGGAGAGCTTTGCATGGATGAATCACTGTTGCTCTGGCTCTGCAGGAGATGAAAACACAATTAGGTGCAAGATACCGAGCCTCCTTTCAGCTTAAAAAACTCAACAGAAAACCTAGATGTTTTATTTAGAGTTTAATCTTAACATGTCATTGGCATTTCATGAGAATGGATTACATTGTTGCTAAAAAGAGATAACATTTCCTTCAAATTCCTTTTTTTTTCTTTCTTCCAGAATAGAATCTGCTTAAATGAATGGAAATTAATCAGGAAGTCTGCTAATGAAAAAATAATGAGTAGCTATTTTAAAACTGTGCTATTTGTCAGTGCAAATTGTCAACTTTTTCAAGAAATGGCTTCTAAAATGGGAGATTACCCTTGGGGAAATATGATATTGATTCAGAAATGCAATTTAATTTTTTATCTTTCCTTCCTGATGAACTCCCACCAATTCTGATCTACTGTATTAACTAATCAATCAGCAATTCTCAATGTCTTTTCATATGATAGTCCTTCTTAAGGTTCAGGTGGGTGTTGGTTATAAATCTATTGAAATCAGAATTGCTGATGAAACTAGAAGTTGAAAAATATGAATGGTGCTCCTCTGAGACTTACTCATGTTGTCTTTCATCTTTTAAAGATATTTTTGAAGTAAAACCATTATTTTTTGCTCATCAAAGCAAAAGTGCCTTCAATGTTCAATTCAGCATCTTCTGATACAAGAAAACTTGACTTTGATGCTGAAATGCAAGAAGGAAATTTGATGAGAAGTTTGCTCCTCCTTAATGCAGAATTATTACCATCATATGTTTCTAATAAGGTTGAGTAGGCAGTGCTGAAATTCATTTTGTTTGATTATTTTTGAAAACTACATTTCAGTATCAGTAGTTCACAACAGCAAATTTAAGTCACATGAATAGCCATGATGAGATAGATTCCAGTGAAGAGCTAAATACAGAAACAGAAACAAGCAGCTAATCAAAGTGATGGGAAAAGTTTCTCATAATCTTGAGCACAAGATTTATTTAGTTATGTTATAAAATCTTTTGATTCTTACAGTTAAAATAACGATATAACATTTATTATTTTGATGTCATTCATGGCTCTAAACGCAGAATAAACATTGTTCAATGCATTTGTATTTTCAAGTTTATTTTGCCAGATATACAGTACAGACCAAAAGCTTGGACACACCTTTTAATTCAATGAGTTTCCTTTATTTTCATGACTATTGACGTTGTAGATTCACACTGAAGGCATCAAAACTATGAGTAACACATGTGGAAATATGCACTAAACAAAAAAGTGTAAAACAACTGAAAATACCCCTTATATTCTAGTTTCTTCAAAGTAGCAACCTTTTGCTGTAATTACTGCTTTGCACACACTCTGTATTTTCTTGATGAGCTTCAAGAGGTCGTCACCTGAAATAGTTTTCACTTCATAGGTGTGCCCTGTCATGTTAATAAGTGGGATTTCTTGCCTTATAAATAGTCATGAAAATAAAGAAAACCCATTGAATTAGAAGGTGTGTCCAAACTTTTGGTCTGTACTGTATATAACTATATTGGCTTGTAGAGCCAAGATGGTACATATTTTAACTTGAGTCGTTTTGCCTTCTGAGCAACTGTAGCCTTTTGTGATTGGAAATATTTCCAAACTTGTCCAAATTTGTCTTTCCTGTCTGGAAGAAAAGAGAAGATTTAAATGCTGTAGTCTTTCAGCAATGTCGTGCAGCAACAGTTGAGAGGGTCAGTGGTGCCCCATTTCATGCCCGATCACAGTCAGAGAAAACTTCAATCACTTCAACACTTTTCCTGACCTCTCATTTAGAGTACTTTAGACCAGAAGAATGCTGTGGGTTTCTGTCTAATGTAGCAATTAGACATGAACCCCAGTATACCCAGTAAACCTAGTATACCCATTTATCAATTTTGGTTGATAAATGTTGCATGACAGATACATCTGTTCCTGTGGGTTCTATAGTTACAGACAGGTGGCTTCTACAAGTGTAGCTGTGGGTTCTCTGAAGAAGGTCTGGAGTTCTTTGCCACACCCTTTTCCCTTCTCATGTTTCTATGTTTTTACATTTGTTTGTTGTCATTCACTCCATTTCCTTCTCTTTCTCTACTCACTCTTTCTTCATCTTCTCCCACGCTACTCCTCCCACTTCCACCCGGTTTGTTGTTCTCCTATAACCTCGCTCTGCCAATCTGTTCCTTCAGTCTCAAGAGAAACAGCTAGTCCTTTAAGATCCAATAAGACTTTGATCTTTATCTTAGGTCTAGATATCAAGGCTGTAATCAATAAAACATCACAGTAACTTTGTTTGAATGTGACTTTAAAGAGTTAAAACGCAATCCTTTTGAGAACAGCTAGCTATCAAAGACTTATGTATTGGGAGATCCTTGTCATCTTATTTAATGATGGATCAAATGAGAAATTAATCTTTTGGAAGACAGGAATGTTTTAGTTTCCCAGTTTGAACTCTTTTTCTTTTTTTGTTTAGAAATGTATCAATTAAGTCGTTTTCAAAGATGTACTTTTAAAGCTGCTTGGTTACTCTTTCTGTTTGAGGTTGTCTGTTTGGACATGTTGACTTTTACTGCTGCTTTAAAACTCTGCTAATCCCCCACTGATGTTAGTAGGAGGGGAAACTTTGTCTACACTAAACTTTATAGGGCAAAAAAAGTGTTTTCCAGTTTTAGTGAGCCTCTAGTAGTTAACATAGCTGTCCTGGATTCGATTCCTGACCCAGTTCCATTTACAGCATGTTGTGTGCCTCTCTTCTTCCTGTTGAGCTACTAATGAATAAATGTCACTAGCAGGGCAAACAAAATCTAAATATACATTTAAAAAAGAACATAAATCTGCATTTGACTTTCTAATCAAGGAAAAATCAGCTAATTTTGATTATTTGATTAGTCAGCTATCACAGTTTAACTGACTGGCTGAGTCTGAGACCAAGCTGAAATTTATGTGTGTTTTGCTTTGTTGAGTTTGTAACTCAACTCTGTGCCGCTATCAGTCAAAAATACAATTTGAACAATTTTGTGCAGCAGCTGCTTGTTTATTCTGGACAGACACAGAGCACCACATGGTTTCTGCTGAAAGGATGCTCTGTTTTTCTGCTGATCTGCATATGCAATGTGGAAATTTACCAACTTTTATCTTTAAGCTTTGCATCCTAACATAATCAAAGCTGCCTCACACCTATTTGTTGCCATTTATCTCTCTTCAGTGGTATTGTATAGCACCTAGATTACTTAGTTGCATGCCAACTAAGGGATGCCAATAGTAAACAATTAAAGGCATCACGAATCTGTTAAGGGACAATTTAGAGAATTTGAGACGAGTTAAACGGGTTTCATGCAAGGAACCTAATTTTAACAGCAACCTCCACCCTGCTCATTTTTTAAAATATTGTTTAATGTCTCTTTATGCTTTTAGGTTGGCTCCCATTCATATCTTAAAAGTACTCGAGTACTTGGGAAGCTTTGCTGATGTGTCCTACTTTATTAATTGCAGATAAACCCAAAGATTTCCATAACCTTCCTTTGCCGTATGAATATTGTGCATCCTGATATTGTGATACTCGATTCATATTACTTCCAGTGAAAGAAACAAGGTGGTAAAGTTAAAAGATTACTTTAAATCTTAATCTGCCAGTCGTATGAATAATTTTGGACTTTGCTGTATCTTATAGTTATTATTATCATTATTTTTTTATCTCGTTCTGCAGGTGTAGAGGCAGACTTCTATGGTGTTAATTTGTGTTAATTCTGGACAGTGCTATATAGTTTTGTTGGACAAGTGAAGGCCACGTGCTGTTTGGAGCGAGATGTAGTATTGGTTGCACCTACCAGTCATGATGAAAATTATTTCCGGAGGCTGTTGAGGCATCAGTAGTTGATGAGTCGGGAATAAGAAGAGAACGCAGAATCAGATATGTCTGACACTGATTGCCGGGTCACATACAAGCAAATTCCCTCACTTTCAGTCGCCAGATCTTTGAATGCTGACTCTGTAATCATTTGGCAACCAGAGTTGTATTCTTAAGGTGACAAACACACTTTCACTAGTTGATATTTGGAAACTCTAAATCTTGCTATTTGAGTCTGTTGTCTGATTTAACTGTATATTTTATCTTTTAAAATTTAATTTAAAGTAACAATTACAAAAATAAATGAATTATTCTTAATAAGAATTGCTGTCTGAATTATCTCAAAGGAATTTCAGTAAAAGTGACTGATTTTGGAGACTCGCTGACAGATTTGTCATCTGATACAAATATGTGGGTGGAACCGTCTGTTTCGGTGTCGCTGTGGAGGAGACCTCAGTCTGCTGCTAATTGTCTCCAGAATGCATTAGCGTCCTATTTTCATTCGCCCTCCACATGTCAGCCGAATTAAAGGAAAACAAACAGGAAATGCCACAAGCACAAGGTTAATGAGGTAAAATAAGATTGTGTTTGTCTGTAATCTAAAATAAGGTGCCGACTGTTTACCTTTACCTAACAACCTTTAGCCATGTAGAACATTTTATGTTTTTTTTAAAGGAGGGAGCTTAAACTAGAAGCCTGAGATCTTTAGAAAAGCTAATTTGATGCATGTTCTTCCTTGATGGGGGAAGTGGCTCTGAAATAATGAAACTGAATATTTTTGGTGGTATTTTTAGGAATTTTTGAGACATGATTGAAAATGATAATGGAAGCTGGTATCAAAGCCTGTTCTCAATTAATTAAAAAGAATGAAATATGCAGCAGGAACCAGTTTGCTTTTCCAAGACAAAATGTTTGATCCTTGCTCCGTTGTGTTCTGAATTTCTGCAGATAATTGTTTTAAACAGCGGCAGCTCAGCACCAATGAAATCATTTTTCACATGATTCCCGGAAACAAAGGCTTAATATTCCCAAAATTAATCGGTGTAGTCAATGAGCACTTTTTTTTTTTACAGATGAATTGGCTCTTAATGGCCAGATGTATATCTGATCTCTGATCTGTTTTTTATTTAAACAGAATTGTACTCACTGTGTCAAACTGGATTTATAACAAAAACAGCGAGCGATAGTTAAAGATATGTAAGGCTCATTTCATTGTCTTAAATTGGACTGTTTAAGACAATAAAATGACTCGAGACTGGGAGATTGCCGCAACGTTTTTTTTCATTGCCCAAAACTTGCTCATCTTTAGGTGCTAAAAATGACAATTCTTTCCTCAAACTCAGCTCTGCTAAAGCTGTTGTAAATATAATATTTGCTCAACAAGCTCTATTGGACTGGAATTTGTTTAGCTGACAAATTCCCTAACATGATTGTGGCTCTAGCTCAGGGTTCTGCAACCTTCTCAATCAAAGATCTGTTTTTGTTCTCAAAAACAGATCTTTAGCTAAATAAAACTCATTTACTGCCATAAATATTACTGTAGGTTTTTTTAAAAAGATTACTTATTTTTGATAAATATCTACATTAGACAACTAGTAAAAAAGATTTCATTTTATTTTAGGTTTTAAAGTAGAAAAACATAACTATTGCAAAAAACAAGACGGATACATTTTTTTCTATACGATGTTGTGTAAAATGATGAAAAATTAAGTGCATATTTTCCAATAGAGCAACAATAACAATAGATTTGAACAAATACTACTGATGCTTTCAGTGTCTGTTCTGGACATTTAATGCAAGTATTCCATAAAAAAACAGCTAAAATCTGCAAATGTTATATTTATATTATTATTACCTGGTTCTAAATAATTTTTTTGCCAAAGTTGTAAACGGCCTCTAAACCTGGAGTTAAACCAGTACCAACTTTAATCAGGATCTAAAGTCTGGATCATGGTGATCTGTGACAAATGAAAACATTAAGCACCGCTTTTTTAAAAGTCTAGAGTTCCGTTTTGGTTTTGATGTCTCAGATTTAAAATTTAAAAAAATGTAAAAAGAAAGCGCTTCAACAATTACAAAACATCAAATTTATTACCAGAACTACATTAGAATAACACCATTTCACTCCTTCTGCTGTTTATTTAGATTTTATCCGCTTTTTCCAACTGAGTTTTTTTTTTTTTTTAACTCTAGTTCTTCAGTTCTGCAGGTGCAAATTAGAGCTAATTAATTAGGGCTGTGGCATTTAAAAGCAGCATTTGTTTAAAACAGCATTAACAAAGTGGTGATATGACAGATAGTATTAATTATTTAAAAAGTAATGATTAATGTAAATACAGGAATGAGAGGTATACATTGGCTATAAGAGACGCTCAGATATCAGATCATCAGCTTCTCTGTGTTACTCTGCTGAGCGCATCATTTAACTGGTGTCCTGTGAGACTGACCTCCTACCCCCATTTTGATTAAACTGAGTGCATGAGATGTTTAGCATGGCCTCGTTTTGCTTCATTCAGCGCTTCACTTCAATATCTGCATCTCCTCTCTGCAGTTTGATGTATACCCAAATGGTTTTCACATCCCTTGCAAATGTGAACGTGTCTTGCAATAAGTCGTTAATCATCTACACGCTGTTGTGCTGGTTAAAACGAAGCAGACACATTACTGTTGATCCATTTAAGTGGAACTGATCTGCATGCTTGTCCCCAGAGGAGAAACCAGCTCATCCTCTTATAATGTGAGCTGCTTTACACTGAGCCTAAAATCTGCTTTTATACCTGGACCTGCTGTGGTTTTATAGTTTTATGTTTCATAGAAGCACAACTGCTGCTGTTGTCTTTGTGTAGTTAGTTGATGTTCATATGGGGAGCTCTTGCTGATCTTAAGTGACTATTATACATGTAGGCACACAAATAGATTGTGTAGATGCAAAATATTGGGAGTTTTTTTTCCACAAAACTCAGCTTGTTTTTTTCTTTCTTTAATTTTTCTTTTAGTAACTTCTTCAAAAGACAATAATTGACTCTCTGACTTAGTTTGTTGTAACTTTGGAAGACTTTGAATTCGGGATCTTTGTAATTCATACCAGTTCAGCATTTGCTGGATATTCAGCTAAAGTCTGACTATTAGAAGTTCTACATTGTAAATTACAGGATGCCATGTTTCTCCTTGCACGTGGTTCTTGATATTCTATAGTCAAGCTTCAGAGGTTTAGTAAAGGCTTTTGACTAAGACTTCAATAAGACAGAAAAACTGCATTTTCAAATCAGGTGTCTGGCTGTTGTTACAACCAAATAACAAAGGTTAACAGAGTTCTCAATAGCCTTTTAAGTGAGATAAATAAACCATATGATGTGCTTTAGGGTTAATGGTCTAACAGCATCAAGATTGCAATGGAAACATTAAAGTTGGAGCTGGACATTGATTTTTGGAGCTCTGGTCAAACGGCACTTTGAGTTTTTATCTTTGTGTTGCTGGAACAAACCCACTGGCTATTCTCAACCTTTCTCTGTTCTTGTTTTCAGTTGCAGAGGTTATGTTTCTGTTTGACATGTCCAGTTTCATCGATTTTAATTTATTTTTAAAAGTTGCTAGGAATTGTAATACTGGTCCTCACATGACATACAAAGTTTTTGAATGTATTTTATCTAAAGTAAGGCTTACCGTCATATTCAATACATTTTGATATAATTGAAAGGGTTATTCAGTCAATTCATACATTTACTGTTCTAAATTCAGTAAAGTAGGAAGAGGTGTGTAGCGTAGCCAGAGATCACAATGGTGTTACTTTGAAATAATATAAATCAAGTGGAAATAAAATGTATAGTGCAGTAAAAGTACTCCTAGAAGTGATATATATCAGTTTGACATAGATTCAAAGAAATTACCATCAAATAATGCTGAGAGTTATTCTCACATTTTAAGAAAAGGAGCAGAAACATATCCAGTAATATCTAGAAAAATATTAATGGTTGGACTGGCATTTCTTTTTATCTGTCTCCTTTCAGGCTTAGACAATAAATATTTTAAGAGAATTAAATCAGCTTTGCTTTCGCCTACATTTCTTCACAATAAACATTAAAGAAATACCCTGGAACTAGCAAAAAGCAAATGATCATATAGTTTAAGCTTGTCCAGTTGCTCACAGAGCTTAACAAATGGATCAGTGGATTCCTGAAGGACCAGCAGGCTGCTTCTGCTGCCTCTCGTTGTTACCACGGTGACAATTTATGTCCTCAGTGACTGATGGATGCAGCGACTGAGACCTTGCCCTCTCTTCTGTGTATATTTTAAAGAGAAGGAAGCCAGGAGGCAGAGAGGATGCAATGTCATGTGGCTATATATACATTTATAATATGGAGTGTAGTAGAGAAGATTTGATTAATGAGCCGGAAGAAGAAATGCCAGTGCTTCTGACAAATTGAATGAGGGTAGGTATGGAAAAACGCTGCTAAAGTAAGGGTGTAATGCATATTAACATGGAGAAAAAGACAAATGGAAGCAAATCAGGAGCACAGAAGTGTGTTTGTGTGTGGTGGGGTGAGGCTACATGCACGTGAAACTCTCCCCTCGCCAGAAAAGCAGCCCCTTTCTCTATCTGAAGCCCCTTCTGCAGCAGGAGCATTGCCATGGCAACGGTAGCCAGGGAATGACGCTGGGCATCACTCTCACAAACGAGAGGCTGAACACGCCCAGCTGCACCGTTGGTTGGGGAAAATGTGCAGAGGATGACGCAGGAGAAAGAGATGGTGGTTGTTAAATGGAACCAGAAGAGGAGGAACTCCCTCTTCCTCCACTTCCTCATTTCTCATATAATGGTTAATGTGTCAGGAATATTGTATAATGTCTTATGTTTATCAATGAGAATCTAAACGAGTAACATGGCAAAAGATCTTATTATAGGACCATGGACTCGTGAATGCAGTCAGAATATACTAAAAACTAAACATTCAAAGTGATAGTTTAGAATTGTTTGACGTTTTTCGTAAGTCTCTGTGAACTCACAAGTAATATTGTATTTATCTTTAATGTACAGATGTCAAATCACAAGGAATTTCTAGAAAACTAAAATAAAATAATGTGGTGAAAGGGTTGTATGATGGAGGCCCCATTTTGTTAAATTCAGCGATAAAAAACAAACCTAAATGTTTGTATCTGTGTATTCGGTGGCTTATTAGCTTATAAACAGTCTACACTTTAACAAGGTCAGCACCTTGTAACACTTATCATTATGAGTGTTGCAATGTTAAATTAAGGCTGCTGGTTGGATCAATCCACCTCATTAGCCTGATCAGCTGATCGATAACCTGCTAAGTTAATTTCCAAACAACTCAGCATAACACACAGTTGTTCAGATTTTCATGCATTGAATCTTGGTCTAATTAATTATTGAAAAAAATATTATCCTGATTATTTTTGCCAATATTGAAATGACTACTGTTTTAAAGGGACAATTTATTGCACTTGGAAAACACTGAACTGTCTTGAAACATGTATTTTCCCCAACTGCTTCTTGTTGACTTTTTGATATAAGAAAAATGAACACTAATCAGAGATGTTATGCAGCAGTTTAAATTCAATAAAGCTTAATGAAGTAAAAAAAAAGATTAATAAGAAAGACAATGAATATTTTCGGCAACAAATGATTCAGTGAAATGATATAACCAGCAGTTTTAATCGGTGTAATATTTGTGTAGTTCAGCTAACAAAATGGCAAAACCTTAACATATCTTGTGAAGTTGTATGTGTTTCATATAAATCGATATATCTTTTAGAATCCTTTTAGTTTGAGTTTAAAATTTCTAACAATTTATTACATTAGCTAAAACAGAAGATCTGTCTGACCAGCTGTTTATGGTTATGTTTCTGCACGGAAGGTTACTAGTACAGATAACTTCACAGATCCTCCTATAACAAAACTGCTAACTGTCCTTTTATTTTGGAAATCCTTTATTTAGAATTTTCAACAGGCAAAGGAATTGTAGTACTTTTAAAATGACTCAAGTCACATTTTTGTTTAGGATTGAAAACAAATCTGATAAATTTGGTGTTTACCACATGATCCTGTGAGTAGAGACTCCCCAGATCTTTTGCTGCAGTGAAAAAGGAGGGTTTAAAAGCCCCACCCTCTAGGATGGCACCCTGTGACTCCTGCTGACATTAGAAGGGTACCCTGCTTTCTCGTGTCCCTGTGTGTTTGGCTGCAGTGTCAAAGCATTTCCTTCAGTGTAACTTCTCAAAGCACACATCGAGCAGCACCGCATTGCAGCGTTTGCTCTCTCGGCCCTCACGTCTTTCTCATATTAGTCGCAGTCTGTGGACATGGGCTGGATTTGCATGCCCGGAGGGGCTTGTTTGGCCCTTTTCTGCACAGGCAGCTTCGGGTGGGGCGTATGGATCGACCCTATTGATCGGTCTCCATCCTGTGTGACGGAGACCGGGCTTTTTCTGTTTAGAATTTGTGTTGAGGTCAGACAAGTTATGCATGGAGGAGCTTTTCATGGGGGGCAATAATTTGGCTGGTTTGTTGCTGAAAGCAAATAATATCAGTTTAAAGGATAAAACAGTAAAACAAACTGTGGACCTGTTGTAGGAGTATGATCATATAATATAGTAAAGCTGACATTGCCCCCCCTTTTCTTCAGTGCCTACCTAATAAAACTTAGTGTTAGATCAAACTTTAAATTTGATATTTGATTCAATATATTGAAAGTTTGCATCTATATGCCATCATTTCTTTTTCTCTCTCTGTCTTCAGGGAAGCTACCCCGTCTGGGATGACTTCATCAGCAAAGCCACCAAACTGCAAACACAACTAAGGTAACTCACACATGCTCAGTCATACTGTAATGATATTTAATTCTGTATGAAGTAAAATGCTGGTTTTCTCAACATTTTTGGCAGTAAGTATTATGATGTGGAAAAAAAACCTCATATTTGTATTACCACTCATTTTAGTATTAACTGCTTGATAAGATATCAAACAGCTTTTAATACACAATAATAAACTGAGTAAATACAAAAATGCAGTTTTCAAAAGGTGTTAAGGGAAGAAATCCATCCAATCCTAGCTCAATTTGATTCGTCTTTGAATTTGATGTGCCATATAGACAATATTTGTGACATCAGTGACTGCTATCATGATAACTGGTCTGTGAGGCATTATTTGGATAAAATTGGTAGATCAGCCACAATTGTTTTTCCCTTTGCGAATAAAGGCTTTTGCTTGAGTCCCAAAGTCTTGGAAATCTTTGTGTCTTTGGGACTGTTTCCAGTCTAATAGATGCTGATCATGTTGTTTTCATGTGTGTGGGTGTGTTTATTATTATTATTATTATTATTATTATTATTATTATTATTATTATTATTATTTATTAAGATCAGGGCATAATGTGTTCCTATATGAGTTTGTTAAGCCTATTTCCTATTGTCAGTCAAGTTCTATTTAAATAACGTCTGGCAGTAATAAGTAGCTATTGAAATGTACTCATCCTTTGAGAAGACTGTGCATGAGTTCACGATTTAACATAAATTAACACTATCACTTTTATGTTTTTTATTGTTAAAACATCTGAATAGTTGATCTAAAATTTACAGCATTATCCATAGACATTATATTTTTCCATGGCTAACTGCTGACTTAGGTTTTCTGACCTGCTGTTCCATTCCTGTGATTTTAAAAAGTAGAAGCAGCAGAGTCTGTACAGTTTTCTTGTTGCTGCTACCCAGAAAACCTGTAAAATGCAAACCGTGTGTTCTGAGAGCAGCCCTGTTTACCACACAGGTTGATGGTCAACAACAGCTTGACAGGAAGTCAGTTTTGCTCATGGGGGCTTTTTGTTGTCAGTTCTCGCATGGATCAACTGTTTTTGTTTTTACCTTAAACTCTTCATGTCAAGCAAGTCGGTTGGAAACCAGACGAACAGACCTGAGGCACACAGTGTGAAATACAGTGGTGAGAGAAATGTTTGCCCCAGTCATGATTTCTTATATTTCTGTATGAAAAAAATCCAAACCTACATTTTTGAGTGTGAAAAATCGAATGCCTTCTAATAAATAATAACTGGTTAGGCCACAGTTAGTAGAGGCAATCACTTTAGATTTGGTTTAATAATAATAAACAGCAGTATTTAAACACAACATGTTCTTTTATGTGATTGTCTAATATTCAAATTTTTATCTGAAACATTGGGGGAAAAAAATCTTAAAGGGTGCCAGCACTTTCTCACCATTGTATTTGTTTTATAAATCTGTTCAACAATAATGTTTTAGAAAGTCTCCAATAGTTTTAGATATATTTATCATAAATGCAAGAATCTTGTGACTTTATTTTTTTTTCAGTGAAGTGCATTGAGATGACATGTCGTGAATTGGCTTTACACAAACTGAATTGAATTGTTGCAAAATGCTAATGTTTCAGGGTTGCACAGCAAGAACCCAGATTATGACGTTCTACAGGTGTTTAGAACCTCAGTTAATAAAAATCCAATCAGTGTGCTTCATTAAGTGCTTAAATGTCAGACTCACCTCCTGTTTGCCACATTCCAGACACTCTAGTTTGCTGCATTTAACACACGCATGCAGGTTCACACACTAAACAGAAACCTATTGCTGATGTTCAGCAGTTAATAAATGCACATGCATGCAAAATGCTAAGAACCTGCACTTAAACTCTACTTTGGAATGTGAATGTTAACACACACGGATTTCCTACCAGCCATTTAACCGTGAAGGCCTACCTGCCCTGCAGCGAGGCCATGTGTACACTCGCACACACACACCCTCACGCCCTCACATGCAGACATGCACGACTTGATTAACCTTCTGTAGCTGGAAGAGATGAAGGATCACAACATATGGCCATTATCTGTGTGATTTAGACTCAACTTTGGGACAGAGTTGTCAAAATACTATCCATAATAGTATGGATAGTATACTATCCAATAGTATGGTGTTGATGCAGAGGCAAAAATTAAAACCCCCAATAATTTAGTATTAGTTTTAAAATATAGCTTTCTACCATTTTGTTCTTTATAGAGCAGGAGTCCTTAACCCCTAAGCCTAACAGTCCTTTGTTGTGCCACTTTTAGATTCATCCCTTCACACACGTGAAAAAAATAATGGCTTATTTCTAGGTCTCTGCAGAACCTTTTAAAAATGATACAAATTTTAAAAGGCCACTTAATTTTTATTGTTACTTTCAAAACTACAACCAGTGTCGGGCAACCTGCAGCACATTTTTTACATTAAACATCATCACATGTTGAATTAAAACAAGGCTCACACAAACATCTACTTTGGTTTTGGCTGGTATGAATCTACTTAGTGCAACTCTTCAAAAAAGACCAAACTAAACATTTTTCTATTCATATTTGTTCAAACAAAATTAAAGAAATATTGTCAAGTTTGTTCCGTGTCATTCTTAACATAAAATTTACAATGTTTACTGAATTATTAACTATTTGGCTGCCTTTTTTAACAAATGACTCCTCTGTTGGTTCTCTCAGGACAACGGTTGTCGCAGTAGCCGCTTTCCTGGACGCCTTTCAAAAAGTGGCTGATCTGGCAACTAACAGTCGAGGTAAGACTTACAGAAAACACACTGTTTTCTAGATTATTTTTCTTTGCGACACTTCTACGGCTTTATTTTATTTTATTTTTTCATAAAAAGCATCCAGATCATAAATCAAGCAACCTTTTCCCACAAACACTACACTGGACAGTTTTTGGTTGGTTGCTATTCTGTTTGTTACCTCTGAGTTTTGAATGTGCTGCTTGTGGATGATTTTCTTGATATTCTGTGAACCTTTGGGTGGGAATTAAAGCTGTTAGGATTGATCTGGAGCCCGGCTAGAAGCAAGGATGATGTGAAGCTTTGGTTATTTTTTTTCAGATCTTTGGCTGCAAGTCACACATTGATCTTTCTTTTAATTTTTCATTTAAGATCAAGGTTTGCTTACTGGCTGTTTACTGCCTCAAACACAGCAAGTTCAAAACATTTTTTATTACACTTTTTGTGTCGGTAATTCATTATGGTATAAAACGCATGTTTGGCTTGTAAAGTTTCATGTTGTAATTAATCAGCCGATATTGTTTTAAGATGTAAGCATATTTAAATTCTGTGGATTTGAATTTAAAGGATAAAAGAAAAAAGTCCAAAAGCAAAACACTATTTAAAACTTAAAGAAAATAAATAATGAGAACATAATATCTTCTAACATTAAATCATGCTTATTTAAAAATTAACCAAAATAATGCCTTCCATAGTATAAGTTATGGAAGGCAGTGGAAAGGAGGTAATATAGAATAGAATAGAAGTACTTTATTCATCCCAGCAGGGAAATTACTTTGCAGTTACAGCATAGAGACAAGACACAATAACAACATCACTGAGTAGTAGTTGTCTATAAATTGTAAAAATATGAAATGCTGGTAATATAAAAAGCAACTTCAGAGCAGTCCTTGCAAAGATTAAAAAAAAAAATGCAGATATGCATATGTAAATATATGTACAGCAGTGTGCCATAGTGCAGTTGTGCAAAATCGGACTGATTAGTGCAGAACAATGATTTAGCTTTTATTGTACAGTGAGATGGCATGTGGCAGGAAGGATTTCCTGTATCTGTCCCTACGACAGCGGAGCTGGAGCAGCCTATGTGAGAAGGTGCTCCGCTGTCTGTCCACTATGTGGTGGAGAGGGTGCTGTTTATTGTCCATAATAGACAGAACCTTCTTCAGTGTCCTCCTCTCCACCACAGTTTCCAGGGACTCCAGCCTTAGTCCCAGTACAGAGCCAGCTTTCCTGATGATTAATGAATTTGATTTCAATATATTCAGCATGTCTGTATTACTCAGAGTGCAGAAAAGCTCTCATTTATTTTTGGTGTTTATCACTATAAATAAATAAGTTCAGATATAGAAAATGTTAGTATTTTACCTTAAAGGTGAAATAGACTGTAGCAAAAAGATCACCCAAAAAGACTATAAAGTGAAATCTGTCCTCAAAAATTTGTCCCTGAACCTCACACACACAGAAAGCAAGACTGGGATAAAGGAAACACAGGGAAAGAGAGGAAAGAGTTTTTGCAGTTACAAAAACCCTCAAACACCCTCAAACATACACAATTTGTGTGTTTGTTGACAGCCTGCATAAAGCTAAAACACATTTGGCACGCACACTGTTTTCAGAAGTCTTGGGGGGGAAAATCTGCAGAAAAGGTCTGTGATCAAAACAGTGGTTAATGAATCAAAGCCTTAAAAAGTTAACCAACACAACAATCTCTCATTTGTAATTCTTATTATGCCTTTTGTAATTAAAATGTAGGGAATAACTCACTGCAAGTCATTTTTGACCACAACTTATGCTTCACATTAACACTGAAACATCTCAGACTTTTTGCTGGAGATTTCAAAGGTTAAAGATGTTTGGCTCTGTGGAAAAAGAAGCCTTACTGCAGCACGGTTAAAATGAAGCCTCTCTAATGGCCACAACTATAGTAACTGAGGCTATTATTGCCTCATTATCTGCATCTGGATTGGGGTCAGAGAGGTAGGAGTGGAAGAAGAGCAGCTCAGCTAATAATAAAAATGCAGACTTTGCAAATAAAAATTCTGGCACGCTCTTATTGAAGATATCTGAGGCTTCGTATCCAATTCAACCAGTCGGTTTGCTGCTGCTGTCCAGAAGCAGTTTTCACATTCTCCATTGATTTGTCCTTTTCCACTATTGACAAATGATCAGAAGCTGTTCCCCCTCCTATCAATCCTTTCAAGTATTGGTGAAAGGAAGCGGCAAGCTTTGATGACCAGCTTGACTTGATGCACACATATGTGTGGTCTTTTTATCCTCTGTCTTTTCCAGGAAACTCCCATTTATCATGGAATTTATGTCCTTTCCCCCGGGGAAGCCTCTGCTTCAAGGTTGAGTCTGTGTGTATTTGTGTGCGGCATGTGTTGCTCACAGCGCCCGATGTAGGTCAACTTCCTGTCGAGGCGACTCGCTGTCACAGTGACAACAGTAGCCCAGGAAACAATCAGTCACTGTCGTGATGAACCTGCAGCTCTGGGTCACAGCTGCTCTGTAATTGACTGTGGGGCTGTGTGTGTGTGTGTGTGTTGCTCAGTAGTTGTTTCACCTGCAGCAGTATGTCAAATTATTGCCTTCCTGCAGCAACCGTTGGCACAATTGCAGGGCTTTGAAGCCACATGTCAAATTTCTTCCTTCTGCGATTTTTCCAGCATCGATCCACCTGAGCTTATGGCTGATGATCAGAAACACAATTATGTAGAATATATTTAAAAAAGGGATGAAATTGTTCACACAAATCACTTTTCATACTTTTTAGGGTTAACATTAAGCAACAAAAAAGGAGAAAAACTTATGTTTTGGTTTATGCCTCATACTTTTTTATGTTGTCTGATTGAAATGTAAAACAATGATACTAACATGGCATGATACTGTGGTGTCAATATTGACAAAATAATTTAGTATTTTCGTACATATTTTTCAAAAAGTTAAAACAATTGTTTTGGTTAGCTAAATATCTCATGTTGCATCTCATCTTACATAAACACTTGCAGCGTATATACTCTTATTTCATGGTAAAGTTAATGGGTGCAGCTTATATTCAGCTGAGCTCCACAATCTGGAAATTAAAGTCTCTTTTAAGTTGATATTGTGCAGAATCGTTGACCTCCATTGTTTTTCTGCTTTTGTTAGTTGAGTTATCATCTGGTTTCCTGATTTATCAGCTGTAGCTTAAAACCTTTACCTTAAGAGTGAAGCATAATGATCCTCTTTCTTTCCCTGCTGTGATTCTCTGTACTTTGTTACTTAAATATACCCAAATCATCAGATTTTCCTTTTTGGTCAGCAAAGGAAAAGTCTGGTAGTTTTCATTCAGTCAATTGAAGTTTAGTTTAGTTGTATGTTCCATACAACTTCCATACAAAAATCCAGTAACTGCAGTGTTGCATTTTATTTAGAAAATTTAGGAATGGTTTGACAGAACTTTTAAGTAGTTATTGAACTTTTTAAAATATTGCTAAACCGGGGTTATTAACATTTACATTGAAATGCAGCTGAAAGCAGTTGTGGATGGAAGCACAGTTAGGATTCGTAACCATTTTCTTGAACATGTATTTACCTTCACAGAAAGTAAAATATGTCTGTCTATTTCTCATCATGGAGAAGATCAACTTGAATGTTAATGCAAATCCCCACTGAGAGGGAGAGCCAAATTTGCCTGTGGTTGCTCTTCAAAATGCTAATGTGTCTTTTCTCTTCCTTCACTCTTTCCATCTTGGCTCTGACCAACAATGAGGTGAGACGGTATAAAATGATGGGGTTTTTTTCTTTGAAATCAGTCTCACTATTTTTCACTTCTTCATAGTTGGAGATAATCTGTTTCATTTAGAGATGGCTTTACAGGAATGGCATAAAATCTTTAAACAAACATTTGTAGCATGCAAAAGAAACACGTCGGTCTATAAACCGTGAAATTGACAGAACAGATCTCTGATAAGCTTTTATCTTGTTCACTGGTTTACAGTTATCCAGCTCTGACGGAGGTGTTGAATTATTGAATTGAAGAGGTTGTACCTCATCCGTTCAATGTCACCCGGGTATGGAGGGATTCACTGTCAGATAGTGGAGGAGGGGTAAAAGGTGAAATCAGACAAAGTACTTGTTCCAAAAACCAACGACGTTGGAAAAATGCTTAGAAATGGAATTGGTGATATTGAAATGCACTTAAACAGAAGAATGAATGGTTGGTTGTAGGAAAGAGAGCAAAGAGAAAAGGAAGATAGAGGTATGCTGATAGGGATGGGAGATGGTTGCAGGAGGAGGGGTGAGAGGCTGTTGGCTGTCATGTCCATCCTGCTGCTGGTGCTCATGGCAACAACATGGAAATCACTGCAGAATTGAATCTGAGTAACAGAAACAGAATCTGTTTTCATCTATCTGCCGGCGGAGCTGGTTCTGCTAACAGATTCATTCATAGTGTCATTATTTTAGACATTTCTGTAGATGGGCAGCCTTTTTTTTTTTTAACCAATCAATAGATGAGGTTGTAGTGTTTCTCCAATGTGTTAAAGTTGCTGAAAGATCCTACACTTTTTTAAAATTTAAAATTAATGAATATCTTTTTCTTTATTTTTCTTTAGGGGCTAAGGTGTGGGCTGTCGGGTTCCCTCCTAACTGCCCTTTTGCTAACCACAATGAAAGCAGTTTGAATCTTTCATGTTGCGTTTGATCTTTTGCTACCAAATTTCCATCTCTGAGAAAATATCCTTTGTTCTTTTGTTTATGCAGCAGCTCCACGTTACAAAAGCTGTAGACTTGCAGCATTACCATTCATTGGATTGGATTAATGGACCCTGGTTTGAGTGGTTGCTGCAGGAATGTTAGCATTTCTGTTCTTCTGCAAGTCTTAAAAATAAGAGCAACTTCATTGGTTGTCTCTAAGTACATTGATCAATATATTTTATATTTTACTGGGTGCTTGCTTGGAACTAAAGGATTCTTACATTTACATTTACATTCTATACTGTAAATATTAAGAACATATTTGGTCAATCCTATCTAATTTTTGTGTAAACAAATAATCAGCAAGCCACTTGTTCTCTCAGTTTTAAATCTTTTTGGAGGATATCTTAAGCTATAATGCAATTAATATATTGTGATTGAAAGCAAATGATAGTTTAAAAAAGCTCATCTTCATTTTGTCTCCCTTGACAACATCAGGGAACTGAGGCAGATTCCTCACTTGCATTTCAGGCTTCCAAAACTTTTTCAGCTGTAAAAACCCATCTGGAACATGAGCCAGACGTAGAACAGTACTTATCAGTTGTATTGTTTTTGGTTAAACATTTCACTGAAGCTGCCACATGTAACACTAACAGAAAGCTGCTGTAGGTTTCACTTTTGGCTCCTACTGAAGGAAAATAACAGAGTTATTTCATTTCCAACCAAAGCATCATAAGAGTAACTCAGCCATCTGCTAGCTTCTCTGATCTCATTTCAAATCAGCTGCTGTTCCAGCCTGCCCTCTTCTGGCTTCACTCTTTTCACCAGATGTTGAGACAAGCTGCAGGGATTTCCTCTGTCAGCTGCAAGATCATCAGTGAGGTTCAATAACACGGGACCTCACTGATGATCCTGACTTTTGGTCAGCAGTCTAGCTTGGACCTGCTTGCCTCCTTGAAAAAATTAAGAATCACTTCCCACAGAGTCTTAGCATACTTGTCAGTAAATGCTGTTATTACTTCTTTTATATTTAATTTTTTCCACTGCAGAGTGTCAGTAATTTACCAGATTTATATTCATGTCTTGTGTAAAAATTTACCTTACAAGAACTTCTAACGTGCAACATATTGCCTGACATTTTCTAATATATTTCTTGCCAACAGTAGTTTTAAAACAGATGGGATCTGACAGACAATCATTCACACACGGTTAGAAGGTCAGCTTAGAATAATCAAGTACCTAAAATGCATGATTTCAGTGTAGAAAGAAGAACATGTGAACTCCAGACAGAAAGACCCTCGCCTGAATTTTAGGACTTAACTCACTGACATAATCCTGTCAGTGATGTCATTTTGGACCTAACTTACAAAGTTGTGTGGAAATGCAGATTGTTGTGTAGCTGCTGTGTTCATCTAGTTTGAGCTGATGCATTGTGTTTTTAGCCCTGTGAAATTAATTCCTGTGGATGTGATACAGTCCCTATCTTTATCGTGTGTGTGTGTGTGTGTGTGTGTATAGTGTGGTGGAGTTCCCAGCAGCTCACAGATGGCCTCCTTTGGCATCTTATTTACCGATATCTCAGTTTCAGGTGAGTGATGTCATATCTGCAGTGTCCACAATCACAGTTTGAGCTTTTCCTCAAGGACAGATGGTGCTTCAGTGTTTAAACTTTGCTGAGGAAAAATATTTGCTTATCAGATTCCACATTCAGGGGAAGATGGAACAAATTTAATGTATCTGAGATGTTGCCAGGTTTGGTGAGGAGTGATGTTGCATGTCTTTGTGAAAGTTACTCTGCAGCGGTAGGTAGATGTGCAAAATCAGAGCAACAAACGTCTGAGGTGTGAAAATCTGATGTATTGGAATAAAAAGTGAATATTTGTGGTACCTTTAATTTGCAAATATTTACAATTCTTTTGCTTTGTCTAAATTAGGAAGAACTGCAAACATAGATTGCTTTTAATTAAAACAAAATTATATACTTGATTCTTCTGCTTAATATATATTTTAAAGATTTTACACTTATTAAAGAATGTAAGAAATCTAATATTATGTGTTAAGCTTCATTATTATTAGATTTTAAAAATCCCAGAACGAGTCACTGATCAAATGGAACAACTTGGAATAAATAATTAACTGAGTTCAAAACTCCACATGAATGAAGACATCAAGGTGAACTTTCATCCAACTCATATTTTATTAGTACATCTGGTAATGAAGTCGGGTTTTGCTGTGGTCATGTCCTCTTTGGAATGGTAAGTGTGGAATGATCTTTTTTTAAAATGTATACAAATTTGTCACTTTTGCACAGAAAACTAAAAGTATCTGAAAAATGTAGATTGTTTTATTTTTAACAAGTGGACGAGTGCATTAACCTGATTTCAATACGTTTTTATATAAAATGGATGGTAAGTGTCTAATTTTTGCATAGCATGAGAATTGTGACTAACTTAATCATCAGAGTTTAATGGTCAGACTTACCATTGATAGCAAACTTGATGAAATGTACATAAGATAATAATAGAGGGAAATAAACACAATTCTTAAGGAGCGCAGAGGTAAATTTTAATCAAAATAAAATAAGCATTTATTTGAAAATATGCAGCTGAGGTGATTCATTTTTGCTTTTATCAGGCGGTAGCATTTAAAGGCAGCAAAATAACTTCAAAAGATGCAGAGGAAAATCTTAAAGTTGCAGAGTGTCACTCTTAAATAACCAGATCTCAGAAGAAATATTAGATTACAAGGATAAATAATGTCAGAGGCTTGAACTGAGCTGGAGTCAGGAGGCTGGCGTTCATGTAAAACCAAACTGACTGTTCCTCTGTTCCAAATCCAAATTCCTCATCCTGTCAGCCAAGTTACAACCGTCTCGTATATCCTCTGCTGTGAGAGTTCTGCACTGCTGAGGTCAAATGTTCAGAAATATGGGCCCTGACACGCTGCTGCTTATAATACTAATGACTCATTTTGTATGACACTGTTGTTACATGACTGTCTGCAGACAGGGGAGTTATTAAATGAGAAAAGCCACTTTTAAATGTTCAAACTTGTCAGATCTTTATTTAAAACCCTTTCTTTTCGGCAGCGTTGAAAGAAATATAAAGACAGAGGGAGAAGAATATAATGATACAGGGTCACGCAGGTAAAGTTAACTTTGAAAGAGTGTTTTTTAATGTACAAAAACTGGTTTTTAGTTGTAATTTTGATCTAAATTATTCTCATTTTACAGCTGGTGTGGAGGAAATCCCCATGCAGGGCCAGTTAGAATTTTCCTTCAAGTCTTTCTCATTTATGTTGCTGCAACTTTGTTGTAAGGCTATAACCAAACATTTATGAAAATAAAAAAAGGAAGTTTAATTTTCAAAAGCAATGTATTTGAATAAGCTATGGTCAGTGATGAGAATAATCCTTTGGTCATACACAATCTGTTGGCTCCTTTAAATTGGGACGAAAAACCTCACTTTCTGCTGCATATAAATCAAATATCATTTCTCAAATTCATCTTTAAAGATTAGATTTAATTCGTTTTTTATATCATTTTTGCCTTTCTATGAATGAATTGTGTGGATTTAACAATTTAACTCTTTGCTCATGTTTTTTTTTCTCCTAAAAAATCTTGATATAAAAAAATTAATCTTTAGACACACCAGATAAATATTTGTTAAATCATGTTAGATGTAGTTGAAAAGCGGGCCCTCTCAGGTGGTCCTTGTCTTGTGGCGTTTAATGTGAGTAGAGCCCCCAAGTGACGGCCAGCAGCAGTGTGCGGCCTGTCATTATCAAGTGGCATTGCCACGGCAACAGCAGCAGCTGCCTGCTTTGACGTAATGAATGTGATGGTCTGAAAGAAACAGACACAAAAGCCTGAGCTCAGATAACCATGCTGTGGATCCTGTAAATTGGGATATTTAACAGCTGGAACAGGTATGTTTGTGCGGGCGTGTGTGTGCGTGTGTGTGGGCATGTGTGTGTGTGTGAACAAATATATTACAGACACACTACTTGCACACTATGTTTTGCAGGTTAATGTGCTAATGCACAGCTGAGGAAATGATGAATGAAAAAACTAATGAAAATCTGCCTCGGTGTGATGAAGAGAATCATGTTGGGCTTGAACTTGGTGACTCTGCATTATGTACTGGTTGTTTTTAAGTGCTCCCATATGAAATGGATTAACATAATGAAGATGATGCCTCAGGAAAAAAAAGATTTACTCATGTTTCTAGATGTCTTTTGGTGAATCTTTGGAAATTTTTGGCACCACTATTTAAGATAAAGCTTTTCCGCCAGTGCCATAGTCTCACACTGAAATACATAGAACAATCCGTTGATTAATGCTATTAGAACCTTGCACCCAGATCTCTACTTAAAATGTCCTGAAATTTAATAATTTTCCCTGGGCTTTAGGAAAAGAAACTGCCCCCAGCTTTAAAAATCCTCCCCTATATACAATGGATATTAGGTGTTTTTCATCAGATCCACCTGGCATGTAGGAACTCTGTGTCATCAAAGAGCGCTGACTCTGGTTATAGTCTTGAGCAAACATCGCTTGTTTATATTTGTTATGGTGAGATAAAGTTGATTTATCGAGATCGAGATAAAGTCAACAACAGGTTGGTAGGTAGTTAGCATTTGTTACGGAGATTTAGTGACCCGGTGATGCCTCTCTGTGCTGCAGAGGTTTGTTGCCTCTTTTCCAATCTTTGTTACTGTGTGGTGGGAAAATGAATTTGGATTCTCATTCCTCCTTATTTCTTTCTGTTGTAGTTGGTAATAACTTCATAATTATGGTTCTGATCGGGATGTTTTGGAGAAAACCCACTTCTTGTCGTTTCCTAATTTTAGTTTATTTTTTTGAATACCAACATAGATCAGCCTTACTGGAATTGCATGTTTTCTTGAAATCATGGTTATACATGTATCATGTTTTTCCATTGTGCTAGTATGGACAAACATTAAGCCTTTTTAACCCTGCCCACCCAGCGAGAGTCCAACTGTCGGTGGAAATACTCCCTCAATATGCCAAACCATAAAATAGTATATCTACTCGCGCTGTACTGCTCAGTGGAACCAGTGCGCTCTTGCCAATGCCTCTGAGTTAATCTTACATCTGATAAATCTCTAGAACACACAAAATCATCAAAATATTTTTTAAAGGGTATTTGCTCAGTGATGGACCAGCAAGCCGTCCCAGGTCTTGATACATCTTTGGTAAATGAGATCAAAAATCTAGATAAACGTGTGAAAGGGAATTGTTCATCATATCCAAACAGTAGTTTAACAGCAGTGCGGGGATATTCCTGCTGTAAGATTGTGAGAGTCAGTCGCAGGGTGTGTTTGAATTATTAATCAGGGTCACCCAGCAGGTGAGTCTGAGCCTGTGTTGTTTTCATCTCTGCTGCAAACTCCCTCTAATTAGCCGAGAAGCCCCGCCCCTATGACAGAGGACTTATTGTCTCCCCTGCAGGCCTCAACTTGGTTTTCACATCCATTAGTCTCTACAAATAAAAGAGCAAGTTTCTCTACTGATGGTGGTTTCTACAATTATTGGAGATTTGTCCGTTGCGTGGATTTGAGCTGAAAATTGATTTTGCCGATGCGTTTGTTGCGGCGGAGGCGACTGACGGGGGTTCAGAGCTGTTTGTAAAGGTTGAACGGCTGTTAAATAATTCACAGCTACACTGTCACACTGCAGAGATAAACTCTTGCTTTCATTTTCAGACAACCTTGCTTCATCACCCCTAAGTGATTACATGCATGTGCACACACTCCTCAAATGCCAGACAGGAATTCCCTCCACTATTTCATATTAAAATGCTAAATCAAATACCTGCAGTGGAAATGGAACAACTTACTCCTTGCTCCGTTTTAATTTACAGTCAGCACATCATGTAGGTGCTTGTTTCAAAGGTTCAGAATTTCTTTGAAGCCATCAGCCATTGTTCTTTTCGATGTTTCACCTGTACTAAGCCACCTGCTTCTTCTAACCTTCCCCCATATGTCATGTAGAGGTGCGAAGCCCTCAGGCAACCTGAGCGCTGGGAAACGTGTGGCAGGAGGACACGCTGACCGTCGGTGTGAGTTCGGGTGCTGATGGCGTTTTTACATGCTGGTAGAAAATAACAGAGGTGCTGAGCGCATCTGTGTGTCTCCCATCTCTGGGGAGGTTTGGGAGGATCAAAGAGTGTCTGGCTTAGCAGATAACAGCCAATCACGGGAGAAAGAGAACTGCCTGAACATGCTTTGGTTAGTGGAAACACACATTTATCTGTGCACTCAAAACACAGAACACTCAATAAATTCATTGCTAATAAAACATGAAAAAATTATTCGACTGCATTCATATAACCAATCATATGTTGGCTACAAGTACTAAGATGTCTCTGTATATGTCCAGCCTGGGAAACTACATTTATTTACCGGTAATTGAAAATGTTTACTATCCCATCTTGTGCAATTTTCACCTACTGATTCTGTTTTTCGCTAATATAAAACATTGGTAAATAGCATTCAAAATAATTATTTTCCAGCCTTCCTGCTAAAAGTGGTCACAGTAATGTACTATCACATTCAATAAATTCAAATATGTGTTCCAATATGTTGAACAATGTTCCAGTTATCATGAGTCAAAAGAAACTAAACAGCCGGATTTTTAGCCTTAGTGTTTCAACTGTTCTATCGTTTTCTGGAAGTTTGTTCCTTATTAGTCGAGCATAAAAACTGAACAAAATGATTGATTTGTTTTCACTTTATTTTAGCAGAATGGACTTTCAGTTTCAGACTTCTTGTTGGCTAAGATTGTCTGCTGCTGTTAATAGATTTTGCTACCTGTGCAATCATGTTGATAAAATGCAGATATCATTGTGGATTTCTTAAGTGTAATCAGTGTTGAGTGTTCTTTCTTGTGTACATTTAAAAACAGACATTTAAATCACTGTTATTATGTTAATTTCTTTTAACCTTGGCCCTTGTTTTTCTACACTGAAAGATTTTCTTTCTGTACTACAACTGTTGTTGAGTGACGTCATGTTGGCTTAGTTTTTCTGCTGTTGTTAATTACTTTTCGATGCTGCCACATTTGGGTTTTCATCATTTATTCCAAGTGGATGTAATGAAGAACATGAACAAACCACTCAGGATTTTAAGCACATACTTGTCGGCTTGTTTGACTGTTTCGCTGCTGTTTTCTGTTTATACTCAGTGAAGTTGCCTGGTTTCTCAAGAGAGTATTATGCTAATTTGGCTTTATGTTGCTTATATTCAGCTGCCAGACTAGACTAACTAATAGCAAGTAAAATTGATTTTAGTTCTCATTTTTACTTATTGTATGCATTTGCATTGCATTTTTGGATTTTTTTTTCCTTGGAACATAAAATGATCAAAAGAAAATGTTACTTGGGAAACTGAAGTACCAAGACGCAATGCTACTTGACATGCTATTGGTTATGGCTATGGGGCAAGCTGCAGTTTTTTTATCGATCTGGTAATGATTAGAGGAAAGCTTGCCTTCTAGAAAGGTTTTCTTGAAGAGGAACCCTTCAGCACCTATGGGGGAAAAACTAAATATTTTTTAATTATTAAAGCAATAATTAAGTTGAGTATAACTTGGAAAAAGTGAATTGTTTAAAACAAACTTACTAATGCATACATTTCGAGATTTGCCCTTCTCCCTAATGATTGCATGTCACCCGTTTAAGTCAATTTAGCTGTAAGTGAAAACAGTCAAAATGGTTGACACTTCATAAAAAGTTTCTAAAAATTTGGCATATTTGTGTTAGTACATCGTTTTTTTCCTGCCTGTTAATCTGTGCTGCTTGGCAGCTAAACAAGCTGTCTTAATCCTGAAGCACAATCTGTTATTTTACATACAGTACAATGAGCACTTCCAGGCATTAGTTGTCACCATTTTTAATGCAGCGTGTGTCTGCACTTCCAGGCATAGAGTCAGTGAAACTTTGTACTGAGGCTTCTGCAGCAACCTGAGCTATGTTAGCGTCTTCTGAGGCGAGATGGAAATCTGCGCTGACACAAGCTTTTAGCATTCAGACACCGCTCTCCTGCTCAAACTCACTGAGAGGGCATCGGGTGTGCTCCACCAGCACGCCAGCTCTTTCAGACTGCAGATTAGCGCTGAAATAGGAGCTCTGGTTTCGCTCGGGAGGATTGGCAGCAGCCCGGGTAAAGCAAATAAAACTCTCGTTTGACTTTGTTTTCGCCTCAGTTCAAAGAGAGTGTGCGCATCAGCTGAAATCTGTCCAGACCGTGAGCAATGGCATTGGGAGTTGTTTTAAAATTATGGTATTAAAGGATGTGTGATATCAGCAGGATCTTGTTTCAGCATGTTTCCACCTGCCCGTGTGTGGTCAGCGTTACAAGCTTAGTGTGTGAGGGAGTAAAGAGATTGTGTGTTTTTGTGTGAAAGGGCTGACGGCTGTGATGGTTTGAGTCTCTCAGTGTCCTCCTCCTGAGCTGCTAAGTCGCTCAGCATGTTTTCTCAGCTGCCAGGAGGACAAAATAACTGAACTGATGATCCCATCTTTGAACAGCTCCTGAAATATTCACCCAAAGTCCAATGAAAGCTTATAAATCTGCTTCTGTGTTTCCAAAAGCTCAAAGGCACATAAACGAATTAAGAGGGCGCATTATGCAAAAGGTCAGCACAATTTAATGCAAGACATCTCCTCATGTTAGAAGGTCTTTGTTGAAATTCATCCCCAGATATTGAATAAAACTTTTAAATAACAATTTTCTCTGATTCTTAAGATGTTTGGATGGCAACACCTAGAGGTCCTCTGTCAAAAATGTAATGGCGAGATCAGCTGTAGTTTGACTTTTAAATACTGTATAGCAAAGCTGCAACTAATGATTGTTTTAGTAGTCCATTATTCTAAAGATTCTGAGGATTAAACAATTATTCTGATTGGTCGATTAATCAGACAACAAAGCTGGCAGATTTTTAATTTAACCACTTAAACCTTTTTTATACAATATCAGAAATGCATCAGTAGATGCAAATGAACATTCAGTTTCTTTTTTAGATAAACATTTTATTGCCTAAAATCTTTCACTGAACGCTTGATCACCTGCAGCTAAAAACAATACTTTCAATATGTGGAAATTTTAGGCCTTTCTGTTTGACTTTAACGTCAATACAGTGTGACTGATTTGTGGACTATTTTTTGGATCAATGGATTAATAATTGGAAAGTAAAAGGTGTTCAATAGGAGATATTTTTCAATAGAATTTGAATCAGGTGGAGTTAAAACTATGTAATTTGAGAAGTTCAGGGTAGAACATTTTATTCACAGACAAAGGCTTTTTATTTTAAATAAAATAATATATTTTCAGACCATTTTGGCTTTAAATACAATTTTGAATTGTTCTTTCAGAAAATTGCCCTTTTTCAGACTAAATACTCCAGTTAATTAAATTAATACTAAATTTGTTGTTGACAATAATTTTAATAATTGACTATTAATCGTCGGACTCAACAATTAATCAGTTGAGTCCTACTCTGTAGTAAATTACTGTAGTACCAATGAATTGCTAATCAACCATTAAGGTTTGTGTGTGTTTTAAAGAATTCTACATTTCTGACCTTTTTTTTTTTTTTTGGAACAATGTCTTTCATACCGAGTTGGTTATAGTGTAGTACATGTTTGTATGTATTAACTTAAAATCAAGATTCATATTATTTTATATTAACTACAGCACCTTCAAAGAAAATCCCATGTCAGTGTGTTTTCTTTTAGTGTTAGGAGACTTTTCATCTCCATTTTGCATTTCTGCAGCATCCTGTGGAGCTGAGGTCGCAGCAGCCGACGTGGCAGGGCAGCAGCTGGCCTACTGCAGATGACTGACAGTCATTGCTGCCCATGACATCTCTGTACTATCCTCAGGATACCAAATATACCAGCAGATATGTGGGTGAAAGGTGAAACATGTCTTTAGAGATCAGAAAGGCTTTAAAAACAAGAAATACTGAAATATTTCTGGTTTCATCATCAGAGCAGTGCTGGTATGTGAGGGTAAAATCCCAGCTGCAATAAACTGACACAACACTCCAGCTTTAGTATGCTATCAGAGAGGGGAGTTACTCACTAGAGCAACATTCAATGAATGTAACCCTACTGTAACCCCCCACACACACTGACACACACATACTCATGCAGAAGGCATGTTAGGTTCGTAACCTTCACTGACCGGCATCCTTGGCCTGCTCTCCCGCCCTGGTTCGGCGTGTGGTATTCCAGGACTCTGCGACCCCCTGTTGGCCTTGGATGAACCACAAGGAATTCTATTTCTAGGAGGATGTGAACTAATATAACTAATAAAAGGAGCAAAGCAACCCTTTGAATTTTGGCACAAATGTAAAATTATGCTCTTGACCTCCTCATACGTAACATCGTCTGTCCATCATGGCTAAATATGATCTTTGTGACATGCTGCTAATCGGCTGGAAGTTGGTATATGGTACCTCTGCAAAAAAAAAAAAAAGATTGACGACTGTGACAAAGTGGCACTTGGGCTGCTTGGTGATATGTGAAGCATGCGTTACTGAATCCGTAAAGTGACCTTGTCTATATGGAGAGACAGAGATGCTGACTGATGCAACCAGCAGGCAACACTAAGCGCTAGTTGGAGTTACGGCTGTCACCTGATCAGTTTCTTGTGGCGGCTGTTCAGCCATCTCTAAAGCTGGAGTTTAGGTTTGTTTTGTTCCACTTTTGTGGAGATTTTTCTATCTGACATCACTGCTAATAACATGTTTAGACTAATTTTGATTTAAATAAGGGGTGGCAATATGGTTTTCATGTTTTATCACAATATTCTGTTGTACCATTGTGATAAGTGACAATAAGAATGATTTATTACTACTTTTTAAGGTAGCTGTATGGATGTGACTGCACATAAAGAAGTGTGATTTGTGTCACTAAGCTGCACATTTAAACTGCATTTAATCATATTTTCAAATTAATTGATATTTATTGATACAGTCATCAAACAGTGGAGAAAATAGTAAAACTAACAATTCCAACAATACAAACAGTTTGGGGGATTAAACATCAATAATTGAATTTTTTTGTGACATGATAAATCAGAATTCTTTTCGTAACTTTTTTATAACGATAAATGCTAAAAGATGTGATAAATGCTCACTCCTATTTTAAGGGGCTACTTTGCTATTGCATCACTGTTGTCATTTCCAAAATTCTTTGCACTTATCAACTTTAAAGTTAGACAATGATTAATGTTTTTGGTGTTTTGGGGTCTGTTTTTAATCTCTCATATCACTGAGTGATAGGTTTTTGTTTCGTTGTTCTCTATAATTGTTGTTCTTATAATATTTAATTCCTACTTTTCCTCTCCTGTTTTCCTGTTCTGTTCATTTCCTCCATCATGCTCCATTTCCTAAAAATAGTTCTCCAGCCACAGCCTCCCTATAGCAGCTAGACAAGAAATATAGTGTGATAGCAGAGGCTGGTGATTTAGTGACTCTCCTGCTGGGCTGCAGCTTCAGCTGCTCCAGTTCCTCAGCCTGGTTCCACCAGCGTTCGTGCAGAGTTTTTCCCATGGGAATGTGATGGCTGAGTTCACATCCCAGTCGGAAGGACAGGGATGGGTTTAAATTCCCGTCTTATATTCCAGGTCACCTACTGTACACAGCACCACCAGGCTGGTGCGCCACAGCATCCCATCTTCAGGGCCAGTCGGCAGAGCCCTGCTGTCTTTGAAAAAGCGGTCAGAAACATTGAGGCATGCTGAAACATTAAGGCTGAATCCTGGCTCACTTGGCCTGATGGCCTGTTTCTGCTCCACAAGAAACTCCACAAAGTTCTAACCCTCTAGACTGGAGATGGCAGAAAATGCTACCTAAGATTTCTAACATCAGATTTAGGTTTCAGAAAAGTACCTAGTTCCACCATGAGTGTTAGAAAATGTTCCACTGAAAATTTAAACTTAGTTTTTTATATTAATCAATCATTAGCAGTGCCATTTAAGGTACTTAATTTTAACACTGGAAAGCAACTACATTGTCTTGAAGGACTACATTCATACATGCTGATTTAACAACCTCGCATACATGCGCTATTTGAGAAAAAATGGGAGTCAAAAGGTATTATTGTGTGCATGAGTGACATTCATTTAATCTAGAATACATAACATGTAGAAAACTACAATTCTAGAGATAACCATTTTCATGTCTGACCTTGCTAAGTAAGAAAGTACATGTGATATTTTTGCTAAGCTGAGAAGATGATTTGGCTATTTTCTATGAGTTTTTAGGCAGAATGATGACGCATATGTCTGTTCCAGTTATTTCATCAGTAGAATGACGATGAATTGAATTTTATTTTTGCTCTTGGTTCTTACTGGTGATTCATTCATACATTAAATGTATCAAAACTAAAATTTCACTTTTTTTTTCAGTCTCCAGTTGAACACAGCATTAGCTGTTCAACAATATATCTTTTACAAAACTAAACTTACTAAAACCCCCCAAAAAATAACTTTGGGAATTTGTTCCAGATTGATTACAAATTATTCCAACCTTATAGCACTCACTGGAAAATCCACCTACTGGTGGTTTGTAATGTTTCCTTTTCAACGGCTGATTAAAGCTGACATAAACTAGCCGCTGCTTTATGGATGGAAATGAAAATAGAATATTTATGAGGAAAAATGAGCTTCCATTCCACTTAGCCTTCTCCTACAGACTGATATGTTTTGTATTCTAATGAAGGCTTGCATCAGATCTTCTGTCTTCTTGCCTTAATCAGGTAATTACTCAGTAGTGTCCTACTTTTCCAACTTATTATGTGCTAATTTATGGGAACAAAAGCATTAGGCCATATTTAGTACAATAATAACTAATTAAATCTTTAAAACACAAATTGTTAAAGTGAATTTTTAAACTTTAGTATAACTCACTTGGGGTCATCTTTATTTTCTGAATAATTGAATTGAACTGCACCTAGTTCGTTCTCTTCTTCAGACCTTGTTTCTTTTCTAAACACTCATTTATTTGACCTGTCACAACCTGAGTTTCTTTGGAAAATTCGAAAGCGACCCGGTTTGATCTCGCGTGCAGACGAGCTGCTGCAGAGCCTCCTGTCCGACATTTCTGCAGATACAGCAAAGATGAGAGCAATCTGTGCCTGCAGGTCAGAAAGAAATGCCGCTCTGTCCCACTGAATTGGGTCAGACGGGTGTTTTCTCAACATGCAGACACACTCGCTTGAGAGGTCCGGTGTTGGGTCAGGCAGTTTTACTTGGCCACAAACTTGTTTGCTGGAAGTTGGCACAAATTAGGTTTCCCTAAGCATTTTCCCTCTTAGCATTAAGAAAACGGAGGATACAGCAGGATCTGGGAAAAGTGGGAAAAGTTACAGATGATGTGTGAAAAGGACTGAGGGGAGAGATTGTGTGAAGGAGGACAAGCAGGAACAGGAAAAAGGCTAAAATGTGTTGGATTTGTACCTAAAGTGGCTAGAAATGTGCATGGACAACTGATAGACCGTATGATGCACACACCCTGAGGTTTGAAAACTCTCCCTCAGGCTGTAAAAAATAGTGCTGGGCATTCATGCTTTCAGTTTTTTCAGTAGGAGGCCCATTGAGAGAGCAACAAAAAAACACAGCAAAAACCAAAGCTAAAATACTAAACTTTTTCTGGAAGACTCAAATCTTTTAATAGCATGCTATAGCATATCTATATTTGCCATTAAAGTCAATATAATGTACTCAGAACAAAAGCAACATAGGTGGAGTGCTACATGTTCAGAAGGGGCGCATCATTTTCATGATTTATGAAATGGTAAAAAAAAAAAAAAAAGGTTCTTACTAAGCCAAAATGCTTAGAAATGGAAGAAAAAACAATGTTTAACAACAATAACTTGAATAGCTTGGAGACTTGTTTCTGCATAGCTCTGTAGTGGTCCAGTCAAAGGATTTCAGTCTGGCTCAGGCCTGGACATTTTTTAGCCACTCGGTTGTAGATTTAGTTCTGTGTTTGGGGTCTTTGTTCTACTGAAGATCTAGTCTCGGTAAGTCTTCAGCTGGGCACATGGTCTCACATTTGAGTCCAGAATACAGACGAAGAAATCATCACATATTCCGTATTGTGGACTGAAATGTGAGATGGACCCCCTATCATCACCCGTCCACCACCATGCCTGGCTGTTGGGCTGAAGTGA
Source organism: Xiphophorus couchianus (assembly GCF_001444195.1). Classification (NCBI taxonomy): domain Eukaryota; kingdom Metazoa; phylum Chordata; class Actinopteri; order Cyprinodontiformes; family Poeciliidae; genus Xiphophorus; species Xiphophorus couchianus. Next base: position 21,950,526 of record NC_040240.1, read on the forward strand.
TGAGGGTAATATTCCATGTTTAGTTTTCTCCAAACAAGTCTTGTGTTTTATTCAGATCATCCTTCTAGACTCTTTCTATTAGTAACCCTCCAATCAAGTTGTTTGTCTGATGGTGAACCAACATTTAACATGCAAGCTGAAGCCTTTTTGATTCTGTCAGTTTTTGTTTTTTGTTTTGTTTTCTGTGCACATCAACTGCTTGGTAGATTTACAATCTGTCTTGAATCTTTTCCTCTGCTAAACAATGTCTGTAAAATTGTAGCCCTCAAATAATTTTAAACATTCTTATGAGCTTTTGTAATGGACGCAAATTTTAAGTTGGATAAACAAATCAGTGCCGTTGTGAAAACGAGCTTTTTCCATTTGAGGCGGCTTGCTAAGATTAGGAATATGGTACCAGTGGATTATTTTGAAATATTAATCCATGCTTTTATTACAACACGACTGGATTACTGTAACTCCTTATATGTGGGTGTCAGCCAGTCTTCTTTGTCCCGTCTTCAGCTGGTCCAGAATGCGGCTGCTCGGCTCTTAACTGGATCGCGGAAGAGAGAACATGTTACCCCGATTTTATATTCTCTGCACTGGCTGCCAGTACATTTCAGAGTGCATTTTAAGATTCTTTTATTTGTATTTAAATCTTTAAATGGCCTTGCTCCCTCCTATCTCTCTGAGCTGCTACATATACACTGTCCTCCTCGAGCTCTTAGATCAGCGAGCCAAATGAACCTGGAGGTGCCGAGGACTTCCAGGAGGCAGAGAGGAGACAGGGCGTTTGCTGTTGCAGCTCCCAAACTTTGGAATTCTTTACCTATGTTGGTAAAACAGGCCCCCTCTTTAGCAATTTTTAAATCTGCTCTTAAGACTTACCTTTTTCGGTTGGCCTTTGATTCGGTTTGAGATGCTGCTTTTCTGTATTTATCTGGGTATGTTTATGTATTATATAGAGTGTTTTACGTCACTGCATTGTTGGTTTTGATGTGTTTTAATTTTGTTTTTATTTGTTTAATTTTGTGATTGTACAGCACTTTGGTCAGTGGTACTGTTTTAAAGTGCTATATAAATAAACTTGCCTTGCCTTGCCTTGCCTTGCCTTTTTCCAAGTTGATTGGCAGCAATAGCTCCTTTTTTTTGTAGAGATGGTCATGACTGCTGCTGATTGGTTAGTAGCAAGGGTCTACTTTGGTTTTCCAGTGACTCTACAGACAGTGATAGCTTTGGCTCAAGTTTCTCTCATTGTAACAGCTTCATCGTTTCAGGGCATCAACTGTTATATTTGGTTTCAGTTGAATGAAAGCTGGTAAATCTTCACTGACGTTGAGTCTGATTTAGCTAATTAGATGTCAGGTGAACATTTTACACTTTAAACCAACAAGGTTTTTAGAACCGCATCAATCAGGTCCATCAGGACTATAAAAATCTCAGTAGTTGGTCATCCATGCTGACAGCATTACAGTGGTACTATATTTTAACACAGTCTGCTCGGTGACGGGCAGTAATAAGACAGGCAGAGGTCCTGAAGAGAAAATGAGAGTCAGAGTGGGTGTGACAGAGAAGTGTTAGAGGGAGGAAGAGGAAGATGTGAGGAAAGAAGGGAAGACCAGAGGAAAGAGAAAAAGAGTCACTGGTGCATTGCAGTGTTCATCACCACGCCCTACACAACACGAGTTTGTTCACAACTGAGCAACTTTGAGCATGTGTCTTGGTAAGACTCAGGCTGCGTATCTGCTTCTGATTAAATGAAATCTGGCTAATTGTCATTTAAGATAAATAGCTGAGTTTAGATAACAAGGAGGTGAGCGTGTAAAATTCTTCTCAAGTGTGTAGCAATGCCAGCATCTTGTTGGTAAATGCTAAAGTGTTTTTGTTGGATCTCTAGTCTGTCAAGCAGAGATGGAGAGACCCTTTCCCCAGGAGGGAGTGTCCTGTCAGGGGGAGAGAGAGGATGGCCATCTGGGCCCTTTCAGGTGCCTGTGGAGCTTCTGCTGCACTGAGAATCATTTTAGACTCCATCTATCGCCACCCTGCTGGAGTGTCCTTCAACAAAACCTTTACACCTCGTTGGATGTTTTGATTCATTTTTTTATTAATAATAGTTTTAAAAATCCATATCATCTTTTAAAACTCAATGATTCAAGGTGATGAGAGCTGATTAAAAATAAAAAAACTCAGGATTTTTGGTATAAAGATCTGAAGGCATCAGGAGTAACAAACAAATAACTTAACATAAAGTCTACATTATCTCTAAGTGAGAGCCACACAAGCTGCAGGGATTATAATTCAGAAAACAGGAGAAATGAGCAAAGTGTTCTGCAGCAGATGGTCTGGCCCAAACATCGAGTCCTGCTCAGAGTCCTGGGCTCGGTGTGGGACTACATGGAGGGAGAGACTGCAGTGAGATGAACTTAATCCGCAGAACTGTGGTTGTTTTTTCAGAGATCTGTGGAACAAGTAACCTGCCAAGCACGTTAATACCAAAAAAACAGACAATTTTATGCACCTTGAGTGAAAACTTGAAACTTCTCTTCAAACTTGTTTTAAGTTTTCTGTACAAGCTGCTTCAAATCCAGAGGTTTAACATGGAATGATGTTGGATATTGTTACCTGACTCTTTATGGAGCAGTTTTAGCAGTGTTATAATATAATATATTAAGAATTGCAGACCTGTAAATAGTTTTATGCTAGACAGTGTGCACAAATTTCTGAATGGCCTTGCAATACAACTTAGATTTATCATTAACAATTCTTTATCTTGAATGTTTCAAGTTGTGGTTTCCATCTGGCAGCAGCATTATAAAATCATTTCCATAAACTGGAATTAATGGGAATCCTGCACTATTTTGCATAACATGGGATTTATTCATGTATGTACTTTCTTATTACTTAACTTTCTGACATATGCAAAAGGAATGTAACCCCAAAACAGTATAAAGGTATACTGCATCAACTAAATTATGTTATTACATCAACTTACATTGGAAAGTAAAATCCTCTATTCTGTAGATCCATTACAAGCAAATTGATATTTTTCAAATATTTACTTTTGTTTACTTTGATTAGGGGTCACAGCTAATGAAAACCTAAATTTGGTTCCTCAGAAAATTAAAACATTACATAAGATTAGTAACTAATTCAGGCTATTGAACAGTTTTTTATTGATCCTTTTGCATTAATTGTAGCATCAAGAAGCCTGTCTGTATTGTTGGGTTTAATGTCTCTCCTCTTGGAGATACTCCTGCCAGCCTACTGGCCTGTCAGGCCCAGAGACGGCCATTAAAGCATGCATTGGTGCTATTGGCAGTGTGGGCAGGTGCCAAGTCCTTCCAGAAAGTTAATAAAGCATCTCCATAAAGCTTGTCAACAAAAGGAACCGTGAAGTTCTCTGACTTCAGACTTTACAAAACACAGTGGACTAAAACCATCTGATGACATGTACTGTACAGTAGACCCCTCAAATCATCACCAGCTGTGGAAGCGTCACAACGGACATTAAGCAACTTCTGTGCCTCTGCGCTCTTTATTCAGACTCTAGGATACGGATTTCCAAATTAAACATTAATTTAAAATGGGTCAACTGAACTAAAAGTCCAACTCTTTTTCCCCTCAGATGGATTGGTTTACCTCCAAGAACATGACAACTGCAGCTGAGCCACCACACAGATGTGCCCACCATACAGGCTGCAGTCTACACCTTAACACTCAAACAAGCTTTGCTTCAAAAGCAACTCACAATGCTGCAGTTACACCCAATGCTTGTGCATTTGTGTTAAATAATTTCTTTCTTCCACTCTACTTTCTATTGATATGCAGGGGACAACACGTTGTTAACAGCCAGCTTCTTTAGCATTGAGCTATAGCTTACCCTCCATGGGAGTGATCTCCCTGCCATGTGTGTGCATGTATTGTTTATATAACATTATAAACAATATATTGTTTACAAATATGGTAGAAATAGCACTGTTTCTACTATATTTACTAACCTTCTGTAGAGCGATGGCCCTATAGGGGCCCAAACCAGGTCCTATTGCACTGGACCCTCTTTTTTAGGTTTAGAGGTACTGTGTGAAATAAATTTTGGTTAACTTGGGGCTATGATGGTTAGGGTAAGTGTTTGGTGTGGGGCATAATTGCAGTTACTAAAATGAATGGGTGTCAATATATATGGGTAGAAATGAGATCATTTGTATGTGTGTACTTTTGGAATCCATACAATATTTATGTGAAAATATAGCACAAATACAACAATGGTTGTATATCTAATGATCATGTTGCTATGCAACACAATATCTTTTTTGTCTGTATAGTTTTTATTTGAAGACGGTTGATCAGTTGTTGTAGGGTTTTAAAGCTGACAGACTGTTTTTGTTGTCAGGAGGGACCAGGGATATCGGTTCAGCGCTCACCAGGATGTGCATGAGGCATCGCAGCATTGAGGCCAAGCTCCGTCAGTTTTCCATGTGAGTAGATACGAGTGTGTGATAAATGGGTACCATCTTCTTCATAGTATTCCTAATAAAAAGTAAAACATTTTTTTTACTTTGCATAATGGTAATTTACTGTATCTTACACTTAGTCTTTCTCCTGCTTTTCCTAAATAAATTTCTCCTCAAAAATGTGTGATGGCTGTGAGTCTGTTATGTCCCACAGTTCAGAATGAGAGAGTCAGTCAGGTAGAAGCGGGCAAAATATTTACATACCATGTGGGCTGTCCTTCAGCTTCTCTGCTGATCCTGAGGTTTTCATAAGATGAAATTATAGATTTTACCAGGACAAAAGAAACCAAAAACATTATCCAAGTAATGTTAAAAGTCAAAGAGAGTGAAGATATTTTAGAAAATAATTACTTCTAGGACTGAATAGGTACTTTCAGAAACACGTTAAATTGGAATCTAGCAAAGAGACTTTAGCAAGAGCACGATTATTTTTTTAACACAACGATTTAAAATACTTGTTGTATAGCTACATGTAAATCCTACATCTACTGCCTCAGATGTAGATGTTCTGATCCTCCTTGGTAGCCATTTAAATTCGCACTCAAATCTTCCATAAAACTGATCTTCCAATTGACTAACTCTAAACCTTTAACTCTTTTCCATTGGAACAAATGTAAAATAAATCTTGTTCCAGTGTTGTTCTGGAACGCTGTCAGCTGTAACAGTGTGTTTGTGTTTCCAGGGTGTTTCTGGACTGCCTGATTAACCCTCTCCAGGAGCAGATGGAGGAGTGGAAGAGAGTGGCCAATACTCTGGACAAAGACCATGCCAAAGGTTTTCATAAGCACACTCTTGCTTGTATTCCTCTGAATTAGTTTGCATGAGACACTAAGAATCAAACACTGGGTATGTTTTTCAATTTTTTTCTGTGTGCAATTGTCACTTGACAGAGTATAAAAAAGCCCGTCAGGAGATCAAGAAGAGATCATCAGACACTTTGAAGCTGCAGAAGAAAGCAAAGAAAGGTTTGTATTATTTTCTCTGTTAGCTATTTAAGCTTACAAGTAAAAGTTGTCATTTAGTCAATGGTTAGTAGAAGATGGCATTTTTATTTAAACTTTCTCAAAAAGTTTAAATAAAAAATAATAATTTGAACTCTGTTTATATGTAAAACAAAGTTTTTTATGCAACAAAACAATCTGACATAATCATTTCAGATAATGTTGTTTTTTTTAGTATTATGCAGACTTAACATTTAACAGATTAGTCAGACTATCTACTTGGTTAGTCAGCCTGCATTCTGCTGCTTTACAGATAAGAAACTCATTGTTTCCAAGCTATAGTTCTATTCAATCCAGTTTATCTATATAGCACCAATTACATGGGAGGGTATAAAGCACTGTTACTCTATCCAGCTGGTTGTAGCTCTACTTTCTCTGGTACGTCTCTGAAATTTCATGAAAGGAAATTGAAAAAATAACAACAAAAAAGTTTTGATTTTTGAAACCTTTTCTATTTACAACCTTGGTATCCCTTGATACTGACCCATAATGTCTGGCAATATTTTATTTAGTGAAATGATTAGGAAAATATCAGTTAATAAAATGTTAAAGTCTGACATTATGTATCAATGTCACATTGTTTGTTCTCGTTCTTCCCTGGTCTTCCCCCCCGTCCAACATGATCAACTTTATACAGCTGATTTTTTCGGTAAGTTAACAGTTTGTAATATTTCTTTTTTATCTTGTTAAACTCTTCCAGGTTGTTCAGTTAAAAAGAGACAGACTATTTATGTTTATGATACCTCTTCTTTTTTAGTTTTGTTTATACAGCTCAGTTTCTCAGCTCAGTTTTATAACCAGGGATTTATTTGGAACATATCATGACGGCATTCTGCAAAGAGGAGGTGAAAGATTGTAAATACATCAACAGTCATAATATGAGATGTAAAATAACAAACACATCTCCAGCCCTCTGTTGATGTCTTGGTTTTATAAATCTCCCCCAGACCACATTTGTTAACGCGGGAGAAAAAAAAACAAAAAAAAAATGTTCTCATGCTGTTTAAATGTTTGTGACTCACAAAAGCTGAGGCCCTGAACACAACAAAGCCCAGTTTTATGCTAAACAAGATTCTTTACTGAAAAACATTTTTTATTGCTTCTTCAATAAAACTTACCATGACTTCCATAAGAGTGAATGACACGAACACATAATAACATAGAAGGGCAGCAGAACCTAACAGGAAACACTGAAATTCCACACAGTAAACACTTTGAAAACATTACAGAGCTGACAGAGACGTGCTGTTAAATCATCTTACCGATGGACTTCAACAGCGGCAGCATATTTAGCAGCAGCTGCTGCAGGATGTGCCTGAATTCATACTAAATACTTCAAAGCTTTTGTTTGTGCTGCATATTCAAAGAGTTTGACTTTATTTCTCCACTTTAAAATCTTTTTCTCAACACTTGTCAAGCTGACAAGTATCAGTTTATTGGTCTGAGTCACAAGTAATATTTTAGTTGTTTGATTTTATTTGATTTTTCCATTAAATAACCGGTAAGCTCAACTCTTTGATCTCATCTTATTGGATTTTTCTGTAGCTTTTATTATGGCAAACATGACAACTAACTGTGCGTTCTAAAATTGGTTTGTGAGGGTAAAGAACATGTTGTTTCAATTCTGTGGAGATGATTATTCTCTAAAGGGGCCAGAGGTAAATGTTGACATCCATTACAGAGTTATTTCTGGCCAGCACCTAAATAACTAATCTCAGTCTTGCTGATTTATTCTGATACTCCCCAACTGTACTCCTCATGAGCCGTTTGAAGGCTTAGGATTAGTGAAATTTTGCCTGAGCAAAACAAGATGCTGTTTTCAAGTCAGTATCTTGAAAACGTATTTCGATACCTCATAATTTGGAGGCTCTGTAAGGTCAACAGTTTCTGAAAACTCTTAAACTTCCCCAATAATCCATCAAACGAAGCCACGATACTGATGAGCGAAAGGATTTGGAAAAGTTCAATGCAATTGCTACATGTAATTTCAGTCTGAATCATGGATTGCATTATGACAGAAATCAAAAGCTTATGATAAAAGACTTGTTTTAACTGAGACTTGTGAAGAAAATAAACAGGACCTTAGGTTGACCCCAGAGGACCCTCAGATGTGGTCAAGCCACTTCGATCCTCTGTCACTCCCAGGCTTTATTGGTGCACGAGAGGAAACTCCCTTCGCCGTGGCTTTGAATGTTAAGAGTAGAGGGAGTTTCAAAGAACAAAAATGGGAGGAGAGACAACTGATAAAATTGGATGAATATTACGTAAGAAAGTGAATAAACAAATATCAAAGATTGTTTAAATTCTCTTCTGAAAGATTTTTAATTGCTCATATACAGAATATGAAACTGTTTACAGTGTTGTGAAAAAGTATCTCCTGTGAATGCTGTGTTTGCCCCGTGTCTCTTTTATTGTTGAATCGTGAACTCTGATCCTATCAGGAACAAGTGAGGCCTGTTGATGCTTAAGGGGTAGTTTTCACAACGGGTTGGGTTGGTATGAATATCTCAAATCATAATTTATAATTGGTATTTTGTATTTACTCAAACTATCTTTGTGAAATTTAAAAACGAGTTTGATCCAAAACATGATAGTGTGACAAAAACAGGAATAAAGGAAGCTGTAAGGAGTCCAAAACCTTTTTCTCGGTAGGTCTGCGCCCTGTGATGTGCCCCTTTATGAGACATTCTCAAACCCACCTCCATAAACACCACACTAAACCGAATATAAGCTGAAATTTGAGCAAGTGCTTTCTCAAATGGATTAACTGGGCTTTTTTCTTGGCTAGATTGTAATGAACAACACAAAAGGGAAGAATGGATAGAGGAGAAAATGGAAGAAAGAGAGGTGAAATGATGAAAACTAATGAAACCATGGAAAAAAAACCCATTTCCGTCTCTTGAAAGCAAGGCTTTTTCTGTTTATCACTGAAGCATCTGCTTGGAAAAGTTTGGTTGGAAGGAGACAGACTTTGGTTCTATCAGTCAGCCTCACCACAGAAGCTGGCTTTGGACCTCGCTGGAGGAATGAAGAACTTTAATTACATGTTTATGTCTGCCATCAAACACAGAAGGCTGGATTTCTTAAAGGAGAAAAAAGTAAAGCCTTTCTGGTGCAAGAAACAAACAAAAGCTGCAGTGAGTAATAAAATTAGTGGACTAAATGGGATGTGTTGGCAACTTAATGCAACTTGAGCTCTAGGACATTGTGACAAGCATTTCACACTTTATCTTTCATTGTGAACAAACCCATGATAGACTGAAAGCAGAAGAGCTGTTCTTCATTGTGGGAGATGGTTATTGTTTAAAGATAGTTGACTTTAAATTACATTCCTGCTGCTTTAAACCCATCTTCTGAGTAATTCAGATAATTATTTGACCAATTGGGGGCACTCATAGAGCACTGAACTCTCATCCCAAAATGGTCTGGCAATCATTAAATAAAGAAAAAAGTTGAAAAGAATTGGTCATACCCCCCCCTCCAAAAAAAAAGAAAAAATATATTTTTTGCTTACATTTTATAATCATACTTTTAATTCACAAATGACACATGGGATAAATCATTAATCCATTAATTCACAAAAATATGCTCCCTTACTTCACATTTGCACCCCTGCAAAGAATATTTAGATAGAGGCAACATATGAGGCAACTGTATTTGCACAAAAATGAAATTGTATAACTTGATTTTAGTGTTATGTAATAGTGACTGGTATTACTACAGAAATAATTGAACATATTGAATGTATTAGTTTTATTTATAACAATTATATACTGTTTAATAGATGATAGACTCCTTTATTTTGCACGCTGTTACTGCCCATCTATTTCCAAACATCTGAGTTTCTCTTCCATGTGAGTGATAATATGTTTAAAGCCCTTTTTTCAGCCAGTTAACCATCAATGTGGACCCAAAGGTGGAGACAGGGCAATGTAAAAATACTTTGCTATTAGCTGCTGGAGAAAACTTTGGTCACTTTGGCTCTGTCTCTGGAATCTCATTAAAATAACTTTGAGCTGAAGGAACAATATGACTGAAGCATCTTAAGCTTTTTAGAGCTAGATATATTTTGATACTGGTAACCACTCCCATGCCAAAAAATAAAGACATAAGTAAAAGACTAATGAAACATTCATACCAAAGCTACTTTCTCTGTAAATTAATACTCATTTAGATTAAATCCTTCTTCAAACTGTCACTTTAAACCAGTTTTTTTTTTCCATGTGTTTTTGGACACAACCAAACACATGGAAATCTTTTAATGCAAGCTTGTGGTTTGGAAGTAGACATGATGAGAATAAACTGACTGTAGTGTTGAGCAGGATCATAAATATGCTGCTATCAGAGGGGATTTTGAGGACAACATAACTGACAGACTCTCTGAAATTAATCATCTTCAGCACCTAAAGGGGAAGCTTCCATGATGGCACATATCCTGTTACAGTAGCTGGTAGAGTGAAGTCTGAGCATGCAGATGAATCTGATCTGGTCTTCTGTAGAACATTACACTCTGTCCCTTTACAAATGAATCTGGTTTGGCTGCATGCTTCACATAAAAACATATCAAGCCAGATGTTTTCCAAAAGCAGTTGAGTAATTCCTTATGTTTCCTTTTCTTCTTCAAAACTGCAGAGATTATTAGCAGTCCTCTAATAATGTGTTTTAATTGGACTCCAGCAGTTGTTTGTTTTCCCAGCTCATCTGATTGGCTGTTTGAATCTGTGATGTGGTTGACTGGTTAGTGGGAGTCTCTTATTGTTGTGAAGCCGTTGAAGTGCTTGTAGTGTGAGAACAGAGATCTGTGCAGAAGTTCTGAACGGTGAAACTGGATCCCACAGCTGGATGATAAACTGGATGTGGTTTGCCTGAAGCTGTCCACCCCCTCTTTATTTCCTCTTTGTTTCTCCTACCCATTAAATCCTCATCTTAATTATGATGACATCAGCGTGATAAAATGTCGCTATATACTACACAGAGAATTCGATCCAAAATCAAGATCTTTGTTTGACTGTCATTTAGCTTCTTTTTTTCATATTTTTATATTTCTTGATTCATTTTTTTTGAGCAGTTTGACCCCTTTTTTATTATAATTAATGTATGGCAAAAAAAAAAAAAATTCTAAAAAAAAAAAAACAACCCTCTTATTTCAAAACTATCTTTAAATATATGATGTTTTTAATTACATTGTACAACTTTAGCTCTTGGGTTTTAATGTTTCTTACTAAACAAAGTAAATATTTACAGGGAAATTAAGCAGCTGTGTGGTATTTTGTTAAACACTATTGGTTCACTGGATTTTATTTAGGGATATCAAAGGAGAAGGGGTAAAGCCTATGTATGCCAGAATTTTATTATTTTTATTTGATAAAAAAAGAAAAAAAAAATCCTTCTTCAGAATTAAATACATCTTTGTGTTGGTGTAGGATATAAATTCCTATTAAAATTCTGATTAAAACTTGACCAAATGTAATAAAAAGCCGTAGGGTAATTAATATGCAAAGCACAGTAGACGACAGCCCGTTTGAGCATGTTTTAGCTTTTCCTGCGGCATGATGAATTATAGCTGTGTCTACCCAAATCTGTGTGTTTAGGTCGCGGAGACCTTCAGCCCCAGCTGGACAGCGCCATGCAGGACGTCAGCGATAAGTACCTGCTGCTGGAGGAGACGGAGAAGCAGGCGGTGCGGAGGGCGTTAGTGGAGGAAAGAAGCCGTTTCTGCATTTTTGTCTCCATGCTGCGGCCAGTCGTGGTCAGTGATGCCTTCAAAAATGTTTATTCTTTCAAAAAATCGTTCGATGTGAATTTTTTTGAAGAGAGATTAGAGTTTCCACATCAGTTGCAGTAATATATTTTTTAAGGTTGCTAAAATCATCAGATTCTACATAATAATAATACTAAACGCTCATTTCCAAAATTATTGACTTTATTTTACAGTTATTTAGTTGTGCAGACTTTGGAGCGCTCTGATCTGATGTGTTTGCATGTCAGGATGAGGAGATGTCCATGCTGGGGGAGATCACCCACCTCCAGACTCTCACAGATGATTTGAAGATCCTGACCATGGACCCACACAAGCTGCCTGCCTCCAGTGAGCAGGTACTGGTGTTTGACACGAGATGAATCTGATTCTGCTTAGCTGCATATGCAAATACACTATCAGTTATTTCTCAAACTTCCTGTTTGAACAAAGATTAACTATCAGAGACAAAATCCTGCTCATCATTTCATTGTAAATCAGAGCTCCTGTTTATATATTTTTGCTTTTCTTTCTCTTCATGAAGCTCCAAGATCCTAATATTTCTTTCCTCTAATGCAGTTTTAATCTAATTAATATTTGCTCTACACAAGCAAGCATCCTACTTTAAACTTTTAACTAAGCAACTGGGTTGAAAATAATGTAGAAAACTGATCAGTGATTCAGAAAATATCATTTTTTTCAGTCCAACTTTCCAAATGTTTTTATTTTATGCGAGACGTTGCCGTTCAGTGGAGTTCTGGACGACTGGTTGAAGTACAGATCCAACTGGAACACCACATTTTGGCTCTGGATAATTGTTCATTGACTGAAAAGTGGGAATATGTACGTCCTTTAAGGAGCCAAAACCTGTTTGACAGAGCTGGAAGCCAACTAGCAGATGGTCAGCCTCCACTTACTCTGACACAGTTTCTGCCAGCAGTGGATAAATCGGTTCATCAAATGATCAAATCTATGTGAAAAGCTTATTTTTTAAGAATAATTTCTATCTTTTACAACTACTACACTTTGTAAAAAATTCTTAAGATTCCTGTAGAAATAATTAAACATTTGCACATACATTTCTGCATAAGTAAAAAAAAAAACATTATTCCAGTGATGCAAAAGCTTGTTAATTACCTTCATCAGATGAATCCTTAATGTTTCTTTACATTAGAAACCAGCAGTCAACCTAAACATATCATGCTGCATAATTACGAGAAGATCAAATTACATTTTAAGCAAGGGATTTTTTTAGCTATATAGAAAATATAACATATAATTCCTATTTTGCTTGTAGTTGACAGCAATTTAACTCATGTCTCTATTTCCTTCTTTTCTTGCCCTCCTCTCTTCCTTTCCTTCTTTCTTTCTTTCATTATTTCTCTTTGTTTCTTTATTCCTTCTATTATTTTCCTTTCCTTTGTTTCTCTTTCCTTCTTTCTTTCTTTCAATACCTACCATAACGTCTCAATAAATCTTAGTATTTAAACATTTTAAATTGGCGTAACAGACTGGAGAGTTTAATATGGAAAAAAACTGGAATATTTACATTAAACATGTTGGAACTCTGCATTAATGTTGTTTTCTTTCTGCCATCCACAGGTTAATGCAAATTTTGCTGATGTATTGTTGTTGTTTAAAGTTTTATATATAATGCTAATAAACTTGTATATCAAAAGTATCATCTCCTTCTCCACAAAGAAGTATCAGAACCAGAAACTTTCCTTAATCCTCCTTTTTTTGAAGACTGTTTTCTTTTCCCTGTTTCTGCAGGTAATTGTAGACCTGAAGGGCTCGGAGTGCACCTGGTCTTACCAAACTCCTCCCTCCTCTCCAAGCACTACCGTTTCCAGGAAGTCCAGCATGTGCAGGTGTGTTTGACAGCAGAGCCCTGCACTTAACATTGTTAGAAAACCAGAAAACCAGGAAGGTTTCAATAAGAACATCAATCAATCACAAACTGAATCCTTTGTTTCATTATCATTCGCTTCACTTTTTACAGCTTCAGAAGACCATTTGGACCAATTTGGGAACATTTGCAAGTTTTAGGGGTTTTTTCACCCAATTGTGGATTTTACATCTAATTTCATTATCATTTGTCATTTAATTGTTAATTTAGGACAATGCTTTTTCTCTGCTTTTGTTTATTTTGTATTTCCTCATAGAATATATTTTTTAATGCATTTAGACATCTTTTTTATCTGCTCTTTATTTTCTCCACTGTTGTTTATGACTATTTTATGCTTGACATTTTTTAATGTCTGATCTCTGAGTATTTAAAAAGAAAAAATTACGGGTTAAGACTTGGGGCTTTCAGTGTTTTGGATCGCTTAGCCTGTTTGGTTCAGCCAGCAGACAAATACCAAACTCTTCATTATCTGAGCAACCAAACTTGGTGAATTGAGAATCAATTCCCTACTGCCACCTTGTGGATATTACGTTGAATTTTTGCCTCCTTCTTTTTCCTGAAAAGCCCAATTATTTTAGATTTTCAGTAAGTTTTGTGAACAATTTATCAAATCTGCTCTTGTCCTTATGCGACGATAAACTTGTATTTTGGTCTCAGTGCAAACTTATCTCTGTGGTTTTGGTGTCGATCCAGATATAATGGCTTTGTAAAACTAATTGTGTTCTGGCTTGACTCACTGTGAATCTGCTCTGGTTACAAATGTGGATTCAACTGTTGCTGCTTTTAAGTTCTTAAACTTTAAGAATCTCTAAATGAATCATAAATTGTTCCATCTATATGCACAGCGTCCGGGTTTTATTTTATGTTCCAATACATGACTGATTTTCATTCTTTACAAATTTAGCATTAGCTTAGTATGACTTTGAATGAATAAAGGCAATATATCATCTTCACAAAAATCCAAAGCAAACAAAAATTTTCCCCAAACACACTTTCCCTTTTAATGAAGTTGAGCCATCTAACATTCCTTCTTCTTTGTCACACAGCAGCCTGAACAGCGTGAACAGCAGTGACTCTCGCTCCAGCGGCTCACACTGCCACTCCCCCACCTCCCACTTTCGTTACCGTGCCTCCTCCTCATCATCTTCCTCGGTGCTGCCCCAGCAGACGCCGGCCCGTCTCTCTTCAGTCTCCTCCCATGACTCTGGCTTCATTTCCCAGGACGCCTACCAGTCCAAATCCCCTTCACCGATGCCTCCAGACAACTTGCAGGTAATGGTTGCTGGTTGGTTCCCAGTTCTGAAACACACCTGAACACCCCTGTTTGGAGAATTTCTAAACATCTCTTTATTAAAGATGCACTACTCCGATCCCGTGCTCAATGTTTTATTTTAACCTCAAACAAGTCTTAGTTTGACCTCCGTCTGACTTGTTTCATATTTTTGTGAACTGAGGTAATAGTCTTCTGCTGCAGAAAAGATGCTGCCGTTTTGTGTACCGGGTTGCATACAGCAATAACTTTTGCACTTCCAGTGACATGTACAGCATGCAATTAAAATCTAAATGGTTCAGCTTTGTGTTATTGTTTGTAAATTTCACATCTTTGCTCATCTCATGACATCTTGGTTTGGTTAAATATGACAAACAGCATTTTAATGTTTAGTGAAAAAAAAAGCTAAACATCTCTGATTGATGGTTGACCTTCATCATCTTCTTTTACATAAAATTTCTGCTGCGTTGGCTTTTTTACAAGCCTGTCTTGACTCCTCGGCTCCATCATTGGATTTCATTAAGATTTGCTGCTTTTATTTTGTTTTGCTTTGTTGTTGTTTTTTTCTATTATTTGTTTCTGCGTCTCTTGTCTTTATCTTGCAAACTGTTGGTTTTGTTTTTTGGTGTGCTTTGCTGTCCTGCAGTTGTGTGTCTCTGCTTTGTTCACTCAGTCTGTCAATGAGGAGTCCTCCTCTTCCTCTTCCTCTCCCTCACATCCTGAGCCCAGCTCCGGGCAACAACAGGTGAACAAATACATGTGGAAACACATGCTGGTGATATGGTTATGCCTATTCTGTTATCAATGAGCACCGACTTGGAGAACAAAAAAACCTACCCTACTGAGGTTGACCCAAACTCGGAACCCCTTCACAAAATAGAATTTTCCCATCTCCGCCACGTTTTCATCATCATTAATTTTGCACTTGTGTTTCTGCCTCTCCTTCACCCGCTCACCTTCAGTTGCCAAACGGCTTTGACCATCACGCTGCCCTCTGTCTTCACGGAGTGGTCCTGCAAGGCCTGGACACCCACCTCCACCCTTCATACTTCACCTATTCCTCTTCCTCCACCACCACCTCCCCCATCTCCTCGCCCTCCTATCAGTGTGTTTCACCTACCTGGGCGTGGTCTCGCTCGGGTTTCAGCCAAACGGGAGAGCTCTCGCCTCCTGGCCCGTCAGGGATTGGAGTGATCCCTTCATCCAGAGTCCCGTCCTGGAAGGTTTGATCCGCATTCCTCCATGATTTCTGTCCGTTTTTCCTTCAGTTTTTCCCTATTTCATATCTGCTCCTTTCTTTCATAGTGGAGGCATCCAAGATGCACAAGTTGGATACAGAAATCAGATTGTTTCTGCTGCTGATTAGATAGTTTAATCCTGCCAAGCAAAGCTTCACACTCAAAGCTTCTTCTTTAAAGTCTTTAATCAATGAAAAACCAAAAAACATTAAATCTGTAGTATGTAACTTTTACAAGAATGTATTTCCTATACATCTACTAAAACTGTCACCATGTTGTGGCGGTATAGTATGAGACACATAATCTGTGAAAAGATTGAGCTCTTCATCCTCTTCCCAATGCTGCTGTTGTCATCTGCAAAAATGCACCACTAGTCAAAGCCAACTAATCAGTCAGGAGGAAAGCCTTAGCTCTGTCAATCATTCTCATGTATGCGCTCCTCAATGTGCCAATGGCGGAGAAACAACTTACCATTACAGAAAAACTGTTTACCTGACATTGGTGGCTATGCTAACTAGCCTTAGCATTCATGACAAGCTATGTTTTGGTGAACCAGCTGTAGCATACCAGTGAGTGGTGCATACACGAGTGTTTGACAGCTCTAAGACCTATAAGAGCTGATGGGTTGTTTCTGACTGCTGGGTGTATTTCTGCAGTTAGCACTGAGGAGTGCTAGGAGGAGGAAAGCAGAGGAGCAATTATTTTTCACAGATCTGTCCAATACTGTCTTGGCATAATGATAATTTTAACAAAAATCTATCTTTCATAAAAGTTACATACCGCAGCTTTAACTGCACCCATTAACACAGATTTGCATTTACAAATGGAATTACAATATGTTGTTGAATTTTTCTTCTTGTGCAGGACTGGGCCAAACCAGGTCCGTACGACCAGCCAATGGTTAACACTCTGAGGCGGAGTAAAGACAGGAGAGATACTACAGATCCCAGCAGCCACCAAGGCTCTGTTGTCACCACTCCAGTTGAGGACCAACAGGGGATTAAAGGAAACCACACTGTGATGTCTTCAAAAGTCAGTTTAAGGAAGAAAAAGAACATTCAGAGACAGAATTTAAAAGCCAAAGATGCAAACCTTGATGATGTTCTCTTGCCTCCACTCCAGGGGGAGAAGGAGGCCCACGAGGAGCTGGCCAGAGCACTGGCCCGAGGCCTCCAGCTGGACATCCACGGCTCCAGCAGGGACTCGCTGCAGGGCTCCAGTGGCTACAGCAGCCAGACCAACACACCATGCTGCTCAGAGGACACCATCCCCTCACAAGGTGCATGCACACATGCTACTGACACAATATGACAGTAACTTACGGAATAATTTTACCCTTATAAAATTCCATAAAACATGAGTTTGTTTTTCAAACAGACAGGAACTTATTTTTAGTCATTCATTTTTTTATCTTAATGAAAAAGTACTAGTTTCATTGGGAAATTATTTCACTTATAAAAATGTCTTGCTATAAGTTAAATAATCTACTTGTGGATCTAGTACTGTTTCATCAATATTAAATAATTATTGACTTAAAACAAGCTCCTATATCTTAACAGTTACTTGTAAGTTAGAGTTGTCTTATTTCAAATGTGCCAAGATATATGTACTAGAAATTAGACAAATACCTGGTTAGATTTTGTGTAACTGCAGTACTATAGGCAAGATTTTGATTAATGAGAAAAGCTTTAGCTAAACATTTATACTGGCTAAACTTACCTTGACAGTTTCTTTGCTCTTCACAGTGTCAGACTGCGACTACTACTCTGTCGGTGCTGATCAGGAGGGCGAGCATCAGTCTGACTTCGATAAGTCCTCAACTATCCCGAGGAACAGTGACATCAGTCAGTCCTACCGCCGCATGTTTCAGTCCAAGCGCCCAGCTTCCACTGCCGGTCTGCCTTCTAATCACTCAGCCATCATTACCCCTGGGGTGGCTACAATTCGACGGACTCCATCATCCAAACCCAACTTACGTCGACCCTCTGGGGGCCTGAACTTGGGTCCCATCCCTATCAAGCCCCCTATGATCCCAGTGAAAACCCCTACTGTGCCTGAACATCCTGGTTTCCCAAGCAGAGCAGAAGATGGTAATACACCACGGACCCCATTTAGCCCCCCAACAACCCCTTTGTCACCTAGCAGCAACGAGCCGCTATCACCAAAGTCTGTTGCCTGGGGAACCCAGCAGCTGGACGAAGGATCGGATCCTCCTACCCCACCGCCTCAGCCAGGCGGTCGGCTGACAGAATGGGAACGCCGGCCTCTCCCTGAACTCCTGGAGGAGACAGAGTACTGCGAGATGGAGGACTTTCTGGTGACTATCCGGCGAGGCGTTAAACTCAAGAAGACGATGTCCAATGACCGATCGGCTCCCATTATTCACTGAAATCACCAGGGTCAATGGGACTACACATTCTGTCACTTTCACAATATTGTCTTGAAAGGACAGAAAATGGCTGTAGTGAGTAAGAGTTACAACCTGAAATTGTGCCAAAATAGTTGAAAGTTGCCCTGAGACTGATCGAGGATCAGTTTGAGTGTAAGGAAATAATTGAAACAAGAAACTTTGACCATTGGCACCTTGGACGAGTCTGCTTTGCTGTACATGGTTTCACAAAGAGGACGATCAGTTAAATAACAAAAGGAAAGTTGGACTTATTCCATTTTACAAACAAGCATACACGCTGAGAACTCCAACACTGGTTCTAAATTAGGGAAAGTTTGCTCAGAATCAAGCAGGAGGTGTAGAAGGACCATTTTAGGAGTCTTAGTTGCATTTGACCAGTGAAATATTCTGTAGGGGATTACTACAATGGTCACTGATCTGAGATTTTTGCCTCAGGGCAACTTCAAGATGTAAAAAAAGGGAAATGATTTACTTGTGGATTTTGAGAGAGTTTGATAAAGTCTTTCTGGTAGAGGAGAAGGCTTAAATGAAATGGAAAGAAAAGAAGATTAAATAGAAAGATTCTGAGCAACTGAGCAATTTCAAAAGATTGACTGATTCTGTGTATGTAAATATTCAAATTTCTTTTGTTCTATGCTCATTTCACATCCTCATAGTCACCCTTTTTCAACTTAATGTGCCAAAACAACCCAAAATAATTTCCATATACCTGAAATGATACTAGTTTTGTGTAACTGGTTTTCTGTTTTGTTTATGTAGGGTAGCACATAGAGTGAAATCCTTCACGACAAATGGTTTAATGGTACAGTTAAACAGTAGACTGCCCTGCATGATGTTACAGTCCAAGTCATTTTTAGATTTTAGTGAAATAAATCCCAGCATTGATTGCAGTTCAGTAGGCTAAATCTGCTTTACTGTGCAAACCAATCCATGCCTGTAAACTTAAAATTAAGAAAAAATCTTTAGGTACTATTAAATATTTATTTTTTTGTAATCTAGGTTTGACTTTTGTTTTAAAGATTTGTTTTCTGTAAAGCACTTTGAATAATTCAGACAAATTTAAAAACTGCAACAGTTAGTGATGAATTACTGCAAACTGTAAACCTATATGTGCCAACGTTACTGTATGTGTTAGCATACATAGCACTACTAGAGGCTGTTACTGCCTTTCTCTGGTAATTGGAGTAAATTGTATTGGTATTTTGTGGTGAAGCCTTTGTGCTGATATTAGCTGGCACTGGTGTAAGCAGTAGTGGAAAATATTTTAGTAAAAACATTATTTAGTCAGACTTTAAAGTTGAGTAGCGTGCTACAGTAAACAGAGTATTAATGCAAAACATAGAAATATGTGAGGATTTGAAATAGAGATTTTCTGGGGACAATCATCAAATATTTAAATTGCATTAAAATGTTATTTTAGTTCAGTTTTAAACTTGGTGAAAATGTGCTGAAAGCCTTTCAAAGAAAGGCTATGGTAGATTGGAAAATCAAACAAATTCTTTTTTTATTTGCAATCATTTAGTGGATGAAAAAAAACTTGCATTAGGAAATTGTAATTTACAAAATTACCACTGTCCTAATTATCGGAAACACTAAAAATTCTTTTGAAAATGGGTATTATGGAGGTTTTTTAAATTTATACTTTTTTTTATGTTGATCAATGTTTTCAGGAAATTTTAATTATTAATCCAAGACTTTCTGGCTCTGTTGGGTATAAACAGGACATAACAGAGGCCCATTCCCCCAGCCAGAGGAAATGCCATTTAGGTAAGGCAGATGTATGTTGATATACAGTCAGAAAGAGAGTCTCATAAAAATATATACTTGCCTAACTTTGCCCATACCTACAGTCAGAGCAATAAAGAAAATGTTGAAAATAACTAGAACTGTGACAAATCTAACTTGCCAACATACACGGTGAGGAGGGTAAGAACAAAAAGTTAGAGAAATGTATAAAAAAGTGGCACGTTTGGTCCTCCAGTGCCTGGTTTCAACTGAGCGATATGGCACAAGTCTGTGCGTTGCAGTATGCTATAATTCTCCATTGTCTGGTTTCACTCTAGCCAGTTAATGTCTGGTTCGGACCTGCCAAGTTGTGGGTCTCCATTGGCGGTGTGTTACTCATTATGTGGGCATGAGTACGGACAGGAACATGGGTGGGCCATGACAGCCAGAGCTGTGGACTAAGCTCTGATAAAAGCATAGTCCACACATGTAACTTTGGGCGGCCAGTTTTGCCAAAATCTCAATATATTTGTTCATTGCGGGTTGCTGGTCCACTTGACTCTATATGCTCTCTTCCATCACAATTGATAAAAAGTTTGGACCTCAATGTTTGACCATGGAATTATAGTTTCCCATGTTAATTGAAAATGGTGGTTGAGATATTATTCCATGAGTTTACAAAGTCCGGCCTTCAATTGTCCATTGACATAAATCAATCAAGTTGCTTGAATGTCAGGCGACCAAATACAGTCTGCTATAAATCAAATGGCATGTACACATTATCTGGCTATCTCTGGCTTTTACCACCCCTGAGGTGGTTCCAAAAGTCAGGAAAGAACCATGCAGGATCTTCAAATGGAGATGAATTTGGCTAAGAAGGACTGGGAAAGAACCAGTTGAAGCCATGCCCGTGGAGAAGGGGCATATTTTATGGCCCAGCATATTCAGGAGACCATTTCCACCTCCAGCTGGACCGTCATCAGGCAGGTGCTTAATATGGCATCATACTAGTGAGACGACAAATGTGACACATTTGTATGCCTCATGCTTGTCTTAGTCAATGGACTGTGTTGTATATCAAAAGTACCTCTGCCCTAACTGTACCGTACCACTGAATGGTGCAGTACGGGTTGGTTGCATGGGTCACTGTTACAAAGGACACAGACAAAATAGCATCTCCATACCATCCAATATCGGTGACTTCCTTGCACGTTTTTACCAGAGGTGCCATGCATTGGGGGGAACTGCTGTGGATTCATTGGGTTTCTAATTCCTTCAACTCTTAAATTTCCACCATTGAGACACAATGGTTAAATTGTCCTGTCTTAAAATCTTATTTTGAAAGTAAAGATTCACTCTCACCCAATTTTTCCTTCTAACTGCAAGTTTATCTGCTGGATGTTTAATAATCAAAAAGGTTTATATGTTGGCATTAGTGAGTAAACAACACAAAAACCTCCTTGTGCTGCCAGAAACTGCTAAAAAGTGGCATCTTCACACATTTAAATTATTTATTCTTTTAAATATATGTACTGTATATGCATTTACATTTCTAAATTACCAGCTGTACTTTTACAGTATAGGAAACCTATAAAGATAGTTAATATGCATGATAATTCATGCCTTTTTTGGTTCATAATTTTCCACTAGAACTCCTCCCTTTAGTTAGCATCACTTTAAAGGACCTCTTTTACTATTCCACCCTGTAATGTTCCATATGAATCATAAATGTGTCATATTTCTTGTGACTGCTGTGTCTGAGATCTCAAGCCTGTCGTGTTTCCCACTCCAGGTTTACAAAAACAGTTGTGTAGCTGATGCGATACCAAGCGTATGAAGCTGAATGTTTGAGCCTGTGACCAGCAGTGGGTGGTTTTCCTACTGAGGATTAGACGAGTATCAGGAGTTGCATCCAGTTGTAGCGTTAAAATATTCTGCTTGATTATCTGCACCGTTCCTCAGTGTGTTCAGTCAGAAATGTTATTTAAAGTTTAACTCAAGTTGGATCTACAACCATCTTTGTCCTGTGCTCGGCGTGTTTACATGCCATTTCTGTCAGTGTCTCCTTAAAACCCTTTAACGTTTGGCCTTTGACACAAGCTGCCAAATTTTTTTACAGTATGTGCTGAATAATCCTTTGAATTTAGGTTTTGTATGCTTTTCTTACTTCAGGTGCTCCTTTGTGAAGCTTTGCAATCACTCCATTGATAAATTGTTCCAGCTATTTATTTTCAACTGATTAGTTTTTTGAGAGACTGTAAAGTTATCGTTTTCCCCCACTAAAACTTTTATTTTACATTTATTATAGGCTTATGGTGGGCTACCTGCTGTACATTCTGGCATTTCTACACTTGTATAAATGTTCTAATTGTACAAAATTAGAACATTTCAGTTGATTTGACTAAAACCTTTGAACAGTAAGACAAGCATGCTGTCTTGGGAACATTGATTATGGGGTTTGGAGGTGGGTTATGTCTGAGGAGATAAATGCTAAGAAAATATTTGATAAAAGTCTTAGAATTCTTGTTTGAGATTTTGTTTTGTTCTTTTTGGTTTACATTTTTTTACTTTTTATTTGTCTACTATAATTTTAAAATTTAAGCACTCAGAGATGGCAGTAAAAATTGACATCAAGGAAAACAGATTTCTAACAAAACAGATGTTACCATTAAATCAGGAAAGTAAACATTCTGTTAAGACTTGCTAACAGAAAAACATTTTCTGGGATATAAATACTAAACTCCTAGCCTAATTGTCAAACCCACCTCCAAACAAGTTAAACTAAAATTACTTCAAATTTGTCCACAATCATATCCTTACTAATGCTAATAATGTTGTATGAGACATGCTTGTTTTTTTCTCCCTTTGGCAAGTTTTTGAATATCTGATTTTTTTATTCCAGTTATTTCATTCAGTTGTCACGCGAATGTAAATTTTTCTACCGTTAACTCAGATGAATAAATTCCCCACGGGCTTTTAACATAATAAAGAGTAAAGCTGGATGTGTTGCGATGTGTTTTTCTTCTTTCACTTGAGCTAATTCAACAGATGGATTTAAGAGGGCTTTAATTTAGAAAATCAAAACATTGTTAATGCAGAAAGTTAAAGTCATGTAGTCCTGTGCTCCTATATTAGGATAAAAAACAAATATATTTCACATAGTATTTTGTTTGTCATTTTGTATTACAGCTAATGAATAACCCAAAATGTAATTATTATACAACACTACTATAATAAAGCAATGGTTGATTTGCTTTAACTGTAAGGTGCAAAACACTGAAGCAGCTTATGTTGGAGAAGTTGTGTTAAGAATCCTTTACTTTACCTCTTTTCTAAATGCATGGAAACATTGTTTTATGCAGAGTATCTTGAAGCAACCTGTTACAAAACCTATAGAATATAAATCAGAGATCTGACAAGTTAGAATTTAAGTATTGTCAAGCAAATAGAAAAAAAAATTCAAAATTAGTAAAAGTAGCTTATATTTTATATTTACTTTGACTAACACTTTTACTTCTGAATGGAAGTTGTTCTCAGCAGCTGTATCTGCCTTGCTCCAGGGCACTTCAAGCATAAATGGAGAAGAGATTCAAGTACAGTGACACCTGCAGACCAATGAGTAAACATTCTCATATTTATTATATTACTTTGTTGCACACAATTCTGCAAAAACACTATGTGTAGACAGTACAATTTATATAGTAGAAACATGTTTAAGTGCGAGGCAGCTGCTGTTCCAGACTGACCACAAGATGGCAGCACAACATTGCATTCCTTTCACAAAAAAATATTCCTAATTCATATACCTCAAATATTGCATTTATATTAATTCTTAAAAAAACAAGCAAGCATAATGTAAACTTGATGCAAAAGGAAACAAATCAGGTTGCTCATGCTGACAAACGGCACGCTACTTATTTTAGTCCCAACCTCTAACAATTTAATACAAAACCTGAACAAACGATAAATTGCTCATTATCCTTCACAACAAATCTTCCTCTGAACAAGGCAGGCAGGAAACAAAGTATCTCCCTCCTTGTTTTAACTCCTGCAAGTGCTTTCATGCTCAGATCAGCATTTCTTTTAGCATTTAAGTCTTTTAATCACACAATTTGTGCTCATCTCTAATAATACATAATCTGTTCAATAAAGTAGATACAATTACAAATAACATTCAAATTTTGGAATCATTTTTGGAAAGATTCAACTTTCCAAAAATGTTGGGTCAAATTTTATTCTACTTTGGTTGGATAAGGTAATATACATTAAATGTTAGCTGAGCACTAAAGAACACATAAAGATTGAGCAATGTGTGATCCAGTGGATCAATTTAAGATGCCTCTCAGCTCCTCACACTTCCTTACATAACAGTCAAGCAGATTTTTAAATGTCTCCGTGAACTACACAAAGTTTTAACAACCAGTTGAGCTTCTCTCCAGGTCAGAATAGAATCAATCATTCTAAACCTGTAACAATAACTTAGGCTGGAGCTCTTGTTCTTTGTTGCATGCCTGCATCATCAGAAAATAAAAAAAACAAACAAAAAAGAGAAAAATCTGTATAAACTAAAAAGGAGTTCACACCAACTATTCCATAATCATTACATTAGTTTAATGAACAGGGATTTTCTCCACTTAAATCTCCTACATGTGACTTTTCTTTTAGGTGCATTTCAATAAATTAGAACATCAAAAAGGCTTTTGAGCTATTAAAGCTATGATTAGTTTGGCTCTCACCTCAAAATTTACTCCTCAGACAAATTAAATTAATTCTATGTTCAAAATAAAAAAAGTTTTTAAAACAGAAATGTTGCATTCTTGACAAAATCACAGGTTAGATTCAGTTGATGACACCTGTCCAACAGTCTTCAATGTTTTTCACAAGGAGGATAGGTCACAAGAGGTCATTGCTAAAGAAGGTGGCTATTCAAAATATCCCAATGTGATATTTGATGGAAGGAAAAACAGACACCAAATCTATCAATAAAATTACATCAAAAAGCTACCATTAAAGAAACCTTAGCTTCCTTAACACCTCAGTAGTGACTCAATGATTACTTGTAATGCAACAACTTATATTATTGCAGTAAGTTTTGCAAAACGGTCTTAGACCAAGTATTGAGAGGATATACAATTCAGCATAAAGGTATGCTTTTCAACAGGCTGGGATTACTGCATTAAACATCCTTATTTATCCTTAATCATATTGTCCTTGTGTAATGCTGAAACTTAATTAGCTTTGTTGTTTCATTAACTATAAGATAAAATCATAGAAAAACAACAAACAAGAACCTATGGAATTACTGAAATAAATGGACTCTTCAATGATATTGCAATTCACTGAAATGCACCTGCATATATAGTTTGAAATCCAGGCACTATTCCTAACATATTAAACATGCCTGATCATAAAAACAAAGAGAATGAAAACCATTCTTGCAGTTTTGTCTATTAGCACCTTGAAGTTCTGCTGATGTGTTGTTGTACAAGACATCAAGAAAACAGACAAACAAGAGGGGGGATGCAGAAATCTCTGTGCCTTTTTTTTTTTTTTTATTGCATAAATGTTTTTGGAAATAAAAATCTCAACCATCTGGAGCTTCCTCTGTGATGACTTCCAAATAACTAAAATACACAGATGGTGGGACTCAAGTTGAGCACATGTAGGAGAGAAAGGAGCCGAACACAAAAGAAAACAAGCTGATACAGAACAACCTTAAAAACAGAAAGAAAAAAAAACTTCAGTTTCTAAATAGTGTGTCTTACCACTGAATGTTTGCTGATATCAAGCCATAGAAAACCTCAAAGGATCCTTTCTTATCAAACTGAAAAGGAAAACATACTTGATATAAATTAGAATATGCAGCTACATCAGCTCTTCATGCAGAAACGACAACATTATTCGTCGAGGTAGCAGACAACATTATATCTGTTTCATCTTTATTTTATCAAGTTGCACAAGACTTTTCATATTCATCTGCAGTGACTATTAGAGTTTGCCACTGAAGTAACGATTACCATCTTTACAAATAAATAGTGTTTGAGATGAAGTTTTTCAAAAGTATAAAGTGTCTATTCATGACAAAAATAAATTTTGTAAATGTGCTTTAATTTAGTTATTTGGAGTGGAAAAGAGTCATAATAGTTGAGCTTGCGAATAAAATTATACATATGAAAATGGGTTAATCTTCTGCTTTCAGTCGAAGATTGTCAGTTTTATTTCTGACAAATAGAACTGACCGGGTTCAGTCCATAGGACATCTAGCTGTTGATCCTCCCTTTGTGGGGAATAATTGGAAAGAGGAAGACTCAGTTCCAGGTGAGTGCTTCTACTCAGGCGACTTTCACAGGAGGCTTTTGTGCTTTTTGAGCGACAAACACTTGATTAATTATAATTTTTAAAAAAGTTAAACTTAATGACAAATGCTTAATTAAGAAAAGCAAAAGAATATTCTTGCATTATTTTATTTCTTATAAGTGGGATGCATGAATTCAGCAGACATGCACTGGTTATTGTTATGACGATTTATGAATTGTTTTTTAAAAAAAGTTCCATTTTCAAATCTGTCCCTAAATTCTAAAGCCATGATAAAGAGATGCCAAACAGATAGAAAGAATGACCAGTTTTTACCCCTTGTATGTAGCAAAAGTAAAGTTACAAAACACTGCCCCTCCTCCACTTGTTGCTTCTCATTGCTTGTTACCTGACTGAAGAAACCCTGAAATCTGCTTGGAAAAATGTCCAGTTATGAAACAGACAACAAAGGTCTCAACTGAAGACTAAATCAGTGCTACATCTGATGTAGTAAGACCATTATAAAACCAGTTAGCAAACTGCAAGCAGCATAACTGGTAAGCAGCTGACTGCAGGCTAGTTAGCTCAAATAATGAAACAGCTAAAATCAGCTTGTTCTTAGAGTCAATCAATAGAAAGTGGAATAACAAACAGGTAAACCATTCTGCACAACAAACATTGTAACACTACTATATCCATTATTTTCTTATACCCATGTGCCAAAATCAAAATATCAATAAGAATACCAAATATAACCTTAATATAATCATATTTGTAATAGGAATAGTTGCAGCTTTACTGATTTAATTAAAAGTAATTAAATCATATATATATATATATATAGTTTGTATTGAAGTGCACCTATATTTTATACAAGGTTATCATACCATGCCAAGCTCTAACATAGACCATAACTTAAAGTGAAGGCACCAGATGGATTAGTGTTAACAAGCATCTCATTCATTGACTTTTCTGGTTGCTTTTGTCAAAATGTCAAGTTCTGCAATACTCTAAAGTTGAGCTACTGTCTGCAAGTCAGAAAAAAGGATAACTACACTAGACAACCTCTAGAGTTGTTCAGCAACTAAACCAGTTATCAAAAACTGAACTAGAAAATCCATGTAGTTCCACCTTGTTCCTTTTTTTAAAGAAAGTGAAAAGGATGTTATGGTTCTCCTTTACAGAAGTCAGCTGAATCAAGTTCTGTAACGGCTCTAATGAAAATAAAAACTGCAATCTAGTCTCCTAACAGTCATCATGACATCATTAGCTTTTATCTGATTCATTTTAAAATGAAAACTATCGAATGAAAGCAGGAATTTTCACGATCGTTAGATAATTCATGCTGATTCTAATAAATTATTTTAATAAAGAAGGTACACTGTGATCAAACAACTAGGATTGAATCACTTTCATGATAAACATGTTGCTTTTAAATAAAATGTCTTAAGGTAACAGACTCTGGGGAATGAGGGAACTAAAAATTGCTTTAGTGTTTCTTTGAATGCCAACAATCCATCTTGAAGAAGCTGATAGAAAAATCAATAAGGAACAGGATCTCATGATGCAGACCGATATTTCCTGAACATAAATAAATGTGATACGGACTAAATTAATAAATGGCAAGAATCAAAAAGAATTATTCCATGATACTGCTGTGTTTGTATTCAAGAGGAGCCAGATTGTGAAAGCCACCTGAGTCGCCTGACAGGGAATCTATTGTTAAATACTCCTTTGTAATGTGGACATGAAGCAGAATCCAGTTAGAGATGTGGTGGATTGTTAGGAATGTGATGCTGCGTCACTGCGGGGCTGTGCTTCTGCCCCGTTCTTCTCCTTCTCCTCATCATCGCTCAGGAAAAGCAGCGGGAACATTCCCAAAATACAGCCGATGGTGATGCCGATGGCTTTCCCCTGCAGGGAGCAGAGAAGGAGTTCATTTTAGACATAATGACGAAACCAAAGTCTTTCATATGCTGGGTGAGAGTTGATATTTTAAACTTGTTCCACGATTACAATACTACTGTTATAATATAGTTATACAGCAGGGTGACTCAGGTGAAATGTATTATTCATAGCAGGGTAGTGGTGGTCCATCAGTTGGAGGTTGCTGTTCTTATTTGGGTGCACTAAATAGGATGCTATGCTGCTTTTTATTTTTTATTTGTTCCCACAAAAATCCAGCTTCCCATTTCCTTTCTTTCAGCATCTCGTTTTGGCTAGTCCTCCAATACGTCTTCTATTCCAAGGATATCTTACACTGACGTGATTTAATTGCATATCTTATTTTTATTTATTTTTTTGTTTTTGAGTGAGCGGTCTAGCACCATCAGACAGAAAAAAGCCTTACAGTTTAAGTGGGGACTCTAAATTATTAAGCTGAATTATTTTGACAAAAACTTTTACTAATAGAAACATTCTTAATGGATTTATAACTGAAAGTAGAAAAGCCAAGAGACCTGGGATTAGAGGGACAGATGATCACATTGTATTAATATTTTAGCAGCTACATAAGTTAAATAGAGTTAAACTCTTAGTTGTAAAAACTCCCATTGGATTTTGTTTAGAAAAGTGAGACTTTTAGTTGCTTCCACTCACTGCCTCTACAGACTCATTCAATTAATTTGAATATTATTGAAAAGCCCATTTATTTATGGACCTTTGTCACTAAGTGAAACACTATGTAGATTAATTCCACACATATGTTTGAAAACTTTTATTTCTGTTAATTATAATAATTTTCCACTTAAAGCTAATGTAAAGTATGTTTAATAACTGCTTACAGAATATTTTAAAAATGAAAAAAAGGTTTAAATATGGCTGTTTGTTCTAATTTATTGAGCATTGATCTATGTTTAAAAGATCAACTGCATGGCTTGCAGATATAAAATACTATTTTATTCCTTTTAAGAATATCAAAAATGACCTTTCCAGTTGCTGAGAGGTTTATACAAACAGTGTACATCTGGTTTGACTCAAGAGATTTCCCCAGATCCTCTCTACTGAGGGATGGCAAAGCAATAAAAATGTGAAGATTTTGAGTCATCTCACCATGTGAGAGCTGATCCGGGTCTGCCACATATCCACCTGTTTGGGTGTCAGATCAGGAACCTGCATCCCCAGTCTGGAAGCCAGAGCCTCCACATAACCTGCCAGACTGCAAACATACATGTTACATGTGTTTTTATGAGGTAAAGCACTTTGAAATGCCTTGTTGCTGAAAGGTGCTACACAAATAAAATTTGATTGATTGATTGATACATATCAATTATAACAGGCAATAATCATTTCCAACAAAATCACATTTCTGACAGCCAAGAAAAAACAAACATAAAACAAATGTGGAATTATTTAAAAGTTAGACAAAATATTGAAGGACGAAGTGAACATATTACTTTTCAGTTTACGGCTCCTGTCTAGAGATTAAGACAACTGAGCCTCTAAATACTAAGCCTAATGGCAAAACAAGTTTTGTGAATAAGATTGTAATTTGAAGGAAATAATTGCTTTTAGGAATGTAAGAACAAGACAAACTCAACTCTAATGAGCAGTTATCCAT
This sequence comes from Xiphophorus couchianus, assembly GCF_001444195.1. Lineage (NCBI taxonomy): Eukaryota > Metazoa > Chordata > Actinopteri > Cyprinodontiformes > Poeciliidae > Xiphophorus > Xiphophorus couchianus. The sequence goes on from NC_040240.1 coordinate 21,980,162, forward strand.
GAATGAAAACCTAGAATCATATTTAGTTTAGAAGATCTACTTGACTTTTTAATTTAAAAAAAGCTATTAGCACGCCACAAAAGGAAAAACTTAACACAGCTCACAGAGCCACTATAAACTTGCACTGCTCCAACCTTCTCTAAACTTCATAAAATGTGACGTCTATTTCTAAATTAACAAGAGTCTTTGGAGGATATTGGAATGCTGCTTACCCAAGACCTGCCAGATCTGAAACCAGGTTCCCCAGAGCAGCGGCTGCACAGAGAAAGAGAAATGCTTTGATTGATTGAAATAAAGAAACAACATTAAACTTCATGTGGGATTCTGCAATATTTCTGCACCAACCTAGTGAATAATTAATGACACTGTTAAGACCATTTTATCCAAAAACATTACAAGTGAGGATCATTTCAGATTTAGTACAGAAGGGAATCAACATCAAGTGTCAACCTCTCTAGTAACTCCAATTTTTCTGATGAAAGAAGCAGCAGAAGTTTAATAAAGTCAGAAATCCGTCAGTAATCAGTTTTTAATTTATTAAAAAAGTTGTGGAAACTAAAGTCTATGAAGGAAATTATCTTTCACGTACATAGATTGTGTCCAAGATCATTTTGGATCTGTTAGTTGTTAAATTAAGAGAAACTCTGCTTAGTTGACACATTATTTTTCCCCTTATCTAACAGCAGGCTAACAGATTGCAGCCACTCTAAGCCTGAAAACTTCAAAGCAGCTCCTGAGATAAGCTGGAGGAAATAAGTCTCACCTTCCCTGCTGTACCTGAAGCCCTCACCTGGATCAACAGCCACACAGACACGGTGAACAGGTGATTAAAATCTTACCGGGGAAATTAGCCTAATCCCGAGTCTTTATCCATGTTCAGAGAACCGCTTTACAGGATAAACTGAATATATCCTGAATTATTTTGTGCTATACTGGCTATAATAGCTTTAGATAAAAAAAACAACAATCTAAATCACGGAAGTAAAATGGAAGATTAAAGTGATTTAGGGTGAGAAATGGGGAGTTTTATAGATCAAGTAGCACTTTTGGAAAGTCACTTTGCTTCTTCCTGTGTTCCTGAGGTTTAACTGTCAGCTTTCAAACATTTCTCCTCAACGTACAACATCAACAAAACACAACAACTATGAATAATTAACACCAGGTTGCATTTTCACAATGGGTGGATGAGAATATGGCTGAGTTTACATTTGCTTATCAAACTGCACGGGTGAGAAGTATATTTGGTTTGTCTTCAATAAATTTCTGGAGGCATTAAAGTGCACAATGATTCCAAGTTAAAGGCAGTGGCATCCCTGCAGGATTAAAATGTCCAGATGGATGACTTCAATGTGAATTCCCATCAAAGAGAAAACCTCCTGATGGTGATGAGGTGAGACGGCAATCCTGTCTCACCTCGTTTCACTGGCGTTGCGGCCACAGTGGAGAAACGGGTAGAGAATCAGGAGTCGCTCACATAAACCTGGAACCGTCTCTTTCCAGATTAAATAAGCCGATCGCTCGACCGGCTGGGAGATGACAAAACAAATATAAAAGCAGGTTCTGCATGAACGGAGGCAACGTAGACGAGCATTTGATCTGAAACCCGTCTTCAGGTTCTGATTTGCACTTTGCAGAGGTATTAGGAGCCAAGTAACCATGGAAACGGGGTAATCTAGCAGTGGAGAGAGGGAGAAGGCTAGCTTCAGTGCCCTTATGGTTTTCACAGCATAATAAAGACCCAAACTGAGACCCAGAAATGGCACCATGACGACAGTCAGCTGGGTGGCAATAAAATGCAACAAGATCAGGGGAAATAAAAACATTTCAGGGTAAATTCAGATTACTGGTGACATCATCTGAGCTGTATTGGCAACAAAGATTTTCTGTGCCAGCTAGGATGGAAAATGGAGGCTCTGGTTCTGGCCATGAAATTTACTTCAAAAACTCCAGCTTAGATTAAAGCAGTGACTGCAGGGTTTTTAAGTTATGACATTTTTTTTTCTTTTATATCTGATATTATGTTCACCTCATCCAGGGGTGAGGCTCAGTATTTGGCGAGACGACTGCCTAGATTGTGTGAGAAAGAGATTAAACTAGATCTGATGAATAATAAAATCCTGCAGGATAAATAACAGCGTACTAGGAGGTAACTTTTTAACAGTCTGGTTCAAAAGGAGAAGACAAACAGCTCTTTCAAGTTATTTTTACATTTTCTAGTTTTTTTAGAATTAGAATTTACATGTACTGTACATGCACACGTGTACAGTAAGATTAAAGTCAGCTCCAAAATAGTGCAAACAATGTAGGAAATACACTGCCTGGACAAAAAAAAAGTCGCCACCAAAAAATGGTCACACTCTCTAATATTTTGTTGGACCGCCTTTAGCTTTGATTACAGGCCGCATTCGCTGTGACATTGTTTCAATAAGCTTCTGCAGTGTCACAAGATTTATTTCCATCCAGTGTTGCATTAATCTTTCACCAAGATCTTGTATTGATGATGGGAGAGTCTGACCACTGCACAAAGCCTTCTCCACCACATCCCAAAGATTCTCAATGGGGTTAAGGTCTGGACTCTGTGGTGGCCAATCCATGTGTGAAAAAGATGTCTCATGCTCCCTGAACCACTCTTTCACTATGTGAGCCCGATGAATCCTGGCATTGTCATCTTGGAATATGCCCGTTCCATTTGGGAAGACAAAATCCATTGATGGAATAACCTGGTCATTCAGTATATTCAGGTCGTCAGCTGACCTCATTCTTTGGGCACACAATGTTGCTGAACCTAGACCTGACCAACTGCAGCAACCCCAGAGCATAGCACTGCCCCCACAGGCTTGTACAGTAGGCACTAGGCATGATGGGTGCACCACTTCACCTGCCTCTCTTCTTACCCTGATGTGCCCATCACTCTGGAACAGGGTAAATCTGGACTCATCAGACCACATGACCCTCTTCCATTTCTCCAGAGTCCAATCTTTATGCTCCCTAGCAAACTGAAGCCTTTTTTTCTGGTTAGCCTTACTGATTAGAGGTTTTCTTATGGCTACACAGCTGTTCAATCCCAACCCCTTGAGTTCCCTTCGCATTGTGCGTATGGAAATGCTTTTGCGTTCACAATTAAACATACTCCTGAGTTCTGCTGTTGTTTTTCTTCGATTTGATTTGACCAAACCTTTAAGTAATCGCCGATTACGATCATTCAGGATTTTTTTCCAACCACATTTCTTCCTGGAAGACGATGGTTCCCCACCATCCTTCCAGTTTTTAATGATGCGTTGGACAGTTCTTAACCCAATTCTAGTAATTTCTGCAATCTCCTTAGATGTTTTCTCTGCTTGATGCGTGCCAATGATTTGACACTTCTTAAACAGACTAACATCTTTTCCACGACCACAGGATGTGTCTTTTGCCATGGTTGTTTAAGAAATAAGGAGTTACTCATTGCATCAGCTGGGGTTAAATAACTTGTTGCCAGCTGAAAGGTGATCGCCTATGCAGTACTTATCCAATAGGAGGCTTGTACCTATTTGCTTAGTTAAATCCAGGTGGCGACTTTTTTTTTTTGGCCAGGCAGTGTATATACAACATAAACATAAATTTGCTGATATTTACAATATTAAATCAGTTACATTTACATATATTCACATACACATACAACCACCATATAATTAATGCATGTGAGATTCAGGGTTTTAGTTGCTTTTGAAAAAGCTGTTTTTGTGTTTGTTTTTGTTTTGATGCATCTGTAGCGCCTCCCTTAGGGCAGCAGGTTAAACAGGTTGAATTCAAAATAAGAAAGGCTCTTATTTTGTAAAGTCTATAGATTGATGCTTGCTTTCTCCCCTATCTAGAATGACCACCTAGGTGAGAAACTTATTAGCTTATTAAATATTATTTTCTATAAAAAAAGAAATGCATAGAATTTTTTTAATAGCTCAGAACTAAGAAATACAGCGAAATACTGGCACTGGGAGATACAGTGCCAATAAGTTTGGAGAGAACTGCAGCTTCTATCTGTGAGAGGTGTATATATTTAATCACATTAAAAGGGTTCTTTGTACCAAAAACTGCTTCATCAGTTAATTTCCAGCAAGTCTCAGCGTTTTTGTTAATTTAAATTCGATTTATATAAACCCACGTGTCATATTCTATTGGAGTAAAGCTCTGTTAACATCGATTACACTGCATATGGATCTGGTCTGCATAAAATCATTTGTGTTAGAGATGTGCAATTATTGAAATTTGTGTTTCACTTATTATTAACAAGAATTTCACTTCTTATTATTAATCTTATTTTACTTGTTAAGTGTATGAAATGGTTTCCAAACTCACTAAGAAATAAAGTTAACCCCTTAACTGTCATGACACTGGTGTCCCAGTGAGCCCATTGACTTACATGTAAGTTTTATGAGGATGACAGTGAAGGGGTTTTAAATTATTTCCATGTCAACAAAATAAATGGCTTCATAATTTCGCATCATGATTGAGCAAAGTTGTTATATATACTGTATATATATATACTTAAAAAATGAGAATAAACAGCTTATTTCAATATTCTAAAATAATGAAATGGTACTTATTTCTTAGAAAAAATAGACATTTAGCTGTTTCTATTAATTTGCAAAACTCACTGATATAAAGTATTCAACAAGAAAAACAATAATTCACAATTTCTGAGTTTACATTGACTTTTTTTTTTTTACTATATTGTGAGGATTTTTTTTGGCAATATCACCCGCCCTAGATGAGAACATATAGGGCATCTAGGTTTGTTTTAACATTAACGTCCCAAATGCCTTTTCCTAACACTTGGCTTTAAATAGCAGTGTATTAATGAAAATAATAATATATATATACTGTGTGTATATATATATGTATATATCTTGTGCATAAAAAGATGGGAGACCGTTTTGAATTTTGCTAGATAAATGACTTATAATTATCTACAGTCAAAGGTCTCTAATGACCTACTACTTAAAGACACCAGGAGCCAACCAGTAAGATAAGGAGTCAATTTAAATAATAATGGTACTTTACTGCAGGATGTTTGATCTGTTCTTACCAGCCATGGTGGAGATCCCCAGAGTGACTCCGATGGAGAGTTCAATCTGCGTTCCCTAAAGAACATAACAGTATGAGGTTGAATATTCCTCCTGAGTTACTGTTCCCGCCTAAACATATCACTTCCATACAAAGTTAGTTTCTTCCTCTTACAAGCAAATAATGGTGAAAGAATAATTCTTAAAACTTTACTTACTGCTGCAATCATGATGGCGTTATCCAGGAAACCAAACCCAATAAAGGGGACAGCGTTGTGGAATAAAACTAAAAACCAACAAGAGGGAAAAAAACAGGAAGAAATGAGCCATCTTTAAGTTTCAACCAGTGGATTATATTGGCTTACTTTAACAGTAAGCCAATCCTGATCCAAAGCAGAATACCTTATACCAAATGCATATTGGCTTACTTTAACAGTAAGCCAATATGCATGGAAATGTGGTTGTATGACTCATGTAATACAATCATGAGCTTCCCCCTAGTTATTCTGGTTTGTTCAAAGGATGTTCTAAATGTTCTAAAAGTTAACCAGATGGGGTTTTTAACCAATAAGGAAAAGAGGCCTTAAATTAAATCTTCAGAAATACAACAAATTATACTAAATTAGTTTTGAGGTTCTGCATAAAAAAAGAAGGAAATCAATATTAAAAAGGTTATTGCTGAAACTTGAACAATCTGAACACACTGTTGTGACCACCCCCACATCATAAAACGGTGCTGAGGGATGTTGACTGTTGAGGGTCTAAACAGTTTCTAGAATTTTCTGCTTGATCAAAATCCAACATGTTCTACTGCTGTGACAAGAATGCATTTTTCTGGCATCAATTTTACTTGGGTAATGGTTATAATTCTGGCAAGATCAATATTGTGTCCATAACACTCCTTCTTTATGTTCCTTATCTTGACTAAGTTCTCCTTTCTGTTTTAATAAATGCATGCATTCCCTTATTGACCAACTATAGTATTAATGAATACATTTCAGTACAGTTTACACAAGGTTTCTTTGATACAACACACAGAGGTGTATTCATAAAACATGTTTTATACCATAGTGAAAACATGTAAACATGTTTTATACCAAATGATGTGAAAAAACAAACTCACAAGGATTGGTTTGAACACATGGTGAGATAACCTGTCTTGCCCCGGGCCATGCATTTGTATTATCAATTAAGGTAGTTTGCAAACTTTTCAAAGTACATGGAGAAGAATGCCTTTTACTCCCTCTGTGTGTGTGTGTTTAAGTGTGTGTCTGATGCAGGTGAAGTTGTTCCTCACCAGCATCAGACTGGCACTGCAGCAAATAAACTTGAGGGTCTAAAATGCCAGCTCACATTTTGACTCTGGCTTCTTGACACTTGTAGATTGTCTCAAAATAAGCAGCATTCACGCCTACTTGCTTTTAGATTATGAAAACCAGTTACTCCAACTTCTGTGAATGCACATTTAATTGTAAAAATTTGTAGTAATTTCTTGCCTGTGCAGGGAATTAATCTAATGTTGAACATGATGGGATATTAGTCCACACACTTATCCATGGTACCCTATACTTTCACATTTTTGTTATGTTTTAAAACGCCTTGAAAACCTTGATGAATGTAAAAATGGACTTTAAACATTAATATTTCTGCCTTCAACTCGACTGAAGCAGGCAATTAACATTTTGGAACATTCCTGTCCTTCAATTGTCTCATGGCAGTTGTCTCATGCCAGTCATGGCATGTCTGATTTTGAGAACATTTATTGAACTAAGGTTCTTATTCAAAAATGGAAAACTGCTTTCATCTGCTTTATAAACACAATATTTTTTTATTAGATACACAAACTACTAAGATTGTAAGAAATCATCCAGGCTGAACTGTGGACATTATAGAAACACTAATGACTAAATGACAATATGCGAGGTTTTTTTTCTTGTAAGATGCACAGATCAAGCAGGCTCTGTGTGTAAATATGTGTGGGGGTGTGTGTGGGTGCGTGTGGTAGACTTCATTCCTCACCATATCTGATCTGGGCTGCAGTCGGTGGCGACGGCTCCAGAGTCTCTGATGGGGAAAAAAAGGAAACATCAGAAGTTGTCTCATTAACTGCTGCGGTTGCAGACTGCTGCAACACAGACACAGTTTGCACATAATAGTCGACTCATCTGTTTGAAAATGAACAACCTCCACCAATGCTTTCCACTGACTCTTTGCAGAGCTACTCAGCAGAAGTTACTGCTTAGACTCACCATTAAAGCTGAGAAAGTGATCTGAAAGGTATTCTGCTTTGGATCAGGAGTTATAATCTAAAAATAGTACGGTCTCCATGGCAATGTGTCTTCGAAATAAAAAAAATGTTTCAGTTAAATTTTAACACCAATTACAACACTTAGTTTTTATGACAGAAAACAAAAGATACAAACATTCATGTCACTTGAAAAGTTAAACTAAAGTGTGACTCAAGCATTTTTAATATAAAAAAATAAAAGAGACACAGCAAATGGTTAAACTCTTGGATAATTCATTGTGCAGAGTCACTGAACTGACTCCTCAGAAATGTGTCAGATTGTGATCAGAGTCAAAGACCAATTATAAAGAAAAGTCAATGAAAGGTGCAGAATAATCTGCTGAGATCATCACTTTAAGACCTCTAAGAGTTCATACTCTTCATATGTTTCACCACGTTTTGGGAAAATAAAGCAGAGTTACTCTAAGAGTTCAGACAGGGAGAAGGTTGTGTTGATGCATTAATGAGGCAAAAGTCAAGAAACAACAACCAACACAGAAGATATCATAACACAGCTCTATTCAAAGGACAAGGTTTCATTTAAGAAATTGGCCATGTTTTTTTTTGTTTTTGCTTTTCCCCCCCAAATAAGTAGAAACATAAAATGATCAAATAAAAAAAGGCTATGAAATAAAGGCTTTCCTTTTTGAGTCATTTCAAAATATTCACGTATTTAAAATATTAAATCTGGCCCCAAACCTTTCTTTGGGCACAAAGTTCCTCTTTTCCATTCCTTTAAAAAAATCACCTGTCAGCAGCATTAGGAAGCAGCTGCAGCTGTCTCAAGACTCACAACAAGTAAATATAGAAATCGTTGGTTAGTTTGAAACCACCCTGTCAGTGTGGCTGGACAGAAATAATGTAAGCTTTCAAATTGGCTGTGAGCTCCCAAAAAATTCACTCGCTGTTCAAAAATATTATTTACTATAGGCAACTGAAAATATTTTGGATTAATAAACAAGACTGACTTAAACTGATATACTGGTATTTGGTGAGATTTTATTTTCTAAAGATGAAGTATCTGAAATGAAACCATAAAATTCATTTTTAATTGCTTTTTGCAAAGCCAATATCTACATATTTAAATGTGAAAATAAGCCTCAAATTTTTCTGAAGTAAAAATATGACAAAAAATAGGGTAAAGGTCAGAACTTCACAATTTCACAAAAATGCAACGCAACACCACTGCTTAGTGCTGCAAATGACAATATCCATACTTTTACCCCACATTCTTTCAAGTCTTTTCATTCAGTTTCTCTTTCCTTCGTCACAATGTCCCACCTTTTCTTTGAGCTTTAAGATCTTGGCCACCAAAAATAAGCACTCACAATGTTTCCATAGGCAAGTGAAAGACCAACAGACCCAAAATATCACTAGCATGCAAAAATTTCAGTTTATGCCATTAGAATTAAGGTAATCAACGAAAACATTGCATCAAATCTCCAAAACTGACTGTAGCCTAGGAAGTCCCATCAGAAACTAGACCAGTAAACTGAAAATCGACAGTTGCCCGGCAACCAAATCATATAGTAAAATAAACTGAAATTTGCTCACAAAATCTTGAAACATGATTTCCTACAGTAAAACCATGGGTGTATGCGCCAACTTATGAAAATTTGCATATTACTGACAACAAGAGTTAAAAAAAAAAGAAAAAGAAAACATATCCACTAATTTTGTTAAAACAAATTACTTATTTTACTTGCAATTTTCCAGTTCACTGAATAAATGTTCTTGCTTCAAAGGTTGGAGTTTTCTATTTCTTTCAGTGTGATGTTATGCTGCTGCAATAACCTCACAGAACAGGTTTTCATTTCATCACTACCTCGGATGCTGATAAATATACCTGGCACTGTCCATCTAAATGAGTAAAAACGTCCACCAGGCAACGTAATGGGGGGAAAATAATGTTTCTAAGCAAACTATAATAAACTGGCTTCAGAAAATAGGTTTTTCATACAGAAAAGCAACAAATTTATATTTCAGTAAAGAATAACCTAGACTAAAAATACACCAGAACCTTTGTTTGGTGGAATAGCAATAAGATATAAAGATGATTGACTTTAAGAGATGAGAAAATTTCTGCAGTTAATAAGGATATGGGTTTACCTGTCATGTGAAGAACCGGGGAAGATTACAATCATTACGCCTGCAGGTGGCCATTTAAATTCTGAAGCCTTTCCTCATTTTATTAATGGAAAATGGATTGTTTTCAGGACAACGATAATGCATCTTGGCAGGGCAAAGAGCGACAAAAATCTTTATTCGGGATGTAATGGCATCATCAGATGGATGGCTATAAAAATTAGAATGGAAATATAAGAAAAGAAAGAGGTATCCATGCCAAATATTCAAAAGGAATCTAAACTAAACAGAGTTTTCATTTGAATTCATTGGTGCAGATCTAATCGTAGATTTTTCTTTTTCTTTATTTTTTAATAGTCATATGTTGTTCTATGAGGCTGATGTGTTCTCAGAGTGAAGGTACAGCTCATATGTGGTCGTTGTTTTCATCTTATTCTTTTCAAATAAAACTACAATTGAAAAAAAAAATAACAGTTTTCTGCTTCAGGCGATAAACACACTTTATATAACAAATCTAGTTTTTTTTTTTTTACCTGTGACCAGCTCATTCTTTAAGAAATAAGCCTTTCACATTCACACAAGAGTATAATGCACTATATCCAACTCAGCTTGAACCTGAAGTTGCTAAGCAACAAATGCCCCTCCTTGAACTGACCATCGCTGACTAGGGGCAGGGAAGAAAGGTGGAAGTGACAGTAAATATACTGTAGCTTCTCAGTTGCAAAATCAGCAGGAAACAGCCAAGCTGCTCAAGGACAAACAAACTGTGTGAGAAAACATCACAACAAACACTTAAAAACTTAACTAAAAGGCTTGATATCAGAAAGTATTATTTGTTTTTTTAATCAAAGCTTCTTTTCTTCCAGTCAACTTTTTCCCTTCAAACACATTCCAGATAGGTTAAGAATTTCAATTTCACTTGTTTCCAAAACTCTTTATATGAAAACAAAAAATACATTTAATTTGGACAGTCTTTTAGATGTGATTACATATATAAATTAGAATACAGTATCTTTATATATATAGCATTTTAGATATACATACAAAAAATAAGTATAGTATATAACAAATTAATCCCAACTGCTAGTCTATGAAACCATACAAATACTCTGATCTGCAGAGTAGTCAGACCACAAACCAGTTCCATCTGTAAAATAATTTGTTAAACTACACATCTCATCACAACATACTGTATTATAAATCTGGCTTAAAGCCCAAACACACCATCTGTTTTTTTCCTGTTGATCATATTTTCCTAAACTCTTTTCCTAAACAAAGAAAAATCTCTCCTTTTTTTGGTATCCCTCCAACTGGCAAAGTCATGTTGCTTAACATCTTTGGTTTTAATCGTTTATCTGAAGTGATGAAGAAGTGGATATTTGCAGAAAATGGTCTAGATGGACTGATTAGTATATTTTAGGCCAATTTGAATCTTTCAGTTACAGACAAAATATAAAAGAACCATCACGACAGCAAATATAAAAATCACTAAAATCCCAGTGAATTAGTTACAGTAAAAATGGATTAACATTCATGGAATTTGGCACAATGAGCATCCACCCTACTAACAGGCTCTCCTGAGGACACAGTAATCTTGAATGACGAGTCCTACTGTGCTTTTATGACTAAAAATGTCCAAAGATATAAAATCTTGACAAAAGTTGCAAGAAATCACTTTTAAATACATCACTGTGCTTTAATAAGTTCCTGATCAGACATATTCTTGTTCTTTCTCATTTTCTGATACAAAACCTCTGCTCTTAAGGATGTTATAGATCTTGTAACATAACATCCTTTGTATCCTTTGTGTTCTGTGCAATAATCGGCTTTTATACAAATAAACTTCACACATCTAAAATACACCTGTTGATTCTTAGACTATTCATTTCCTAAGCAGTGCTGTAAATATCTAGCCACCTACTGGGAATAACCCATTTTCTGCCTTTCTGAATCTGACTTACTAATGAGTTCAGTGTGAATACAAATACTGTGACTCCCGGGACATATGTCCAGAAATAGACCTGACTGAAAAAATAAATATCAAAGCACTTTATGCAACAGCAGCAGTAACATAAAGAAGAGTTGTACCCTGTTAATGGAGACTAGCTCCTAAAGCTCTAACTGACAGTTGTGTGTGCCAAACACAGTTCGTATGTCAGTGTGAAATGAAATCAAACAGTCTGAATGTGTGTACATATTTGGACGGCTGCAGATGCTGCCTCATCTGTCTGTTTTCATGCTCCTGATTAACAACGGTGGAACAGCTTCTGCAGCATAAGGCCAACCTGATCAACAGACAACAACAAGCAGGATCTTCCTGCGAATAAATCTGAATATTTGCATACATTAGCGCAGTTATTAACACCCGACGCCTGAACAAATTCATTCATAATCGTAATGCCAACATACATTTAGCAATTATAATCACCCTGTGCTCCATTGAGAAAGATTTTGAAGGCCAATACAATTTCATCATCGGTGAAAAGTTCAACACTGAAATCTGAACCACCCAAGGCATCCGACACTAATTATAGTTACTCAACTGTGGAAAGAAAAAAAAAACTTATTTTTGCATTTGCTTTTCAGAACATTTTAAGTTCATACATTAGAGCCTGTGGAAAAACATTGTCACAAATTTTCTGTAATTTGTACTTTACTGTAAACCCAGGGAATAAAGTATAATATCCCTGTAAAAAGCATATTGAGTTAGTATAACTTTATTTATGGAAAAAAATCATTTGTAACTGTCCTTTTAATAAAACAAGTAATGCTTAAGAGAAACATGGTCCACTGCTGTGTAATTAAGTTAAAACAAATCAGGCAACAGAGTCTAAAAACAAACTACAGAGAAGGCAGGCTTGTTAAGGGTTAATTTCTTTGTAGAATGTTTCAGCAACTCTCAATCTGAATTGGAACGAAACACTGTTAAAACCCCTTTGAATTTCTAAAACCAAAACAGATGACAGACCCAATTTACTTGATTGTTAAATGTGTGAAATAAAATTAAGGAGAAATATGGAGAATGCAGAGGAGAGATAATCCCATCAAGTGTCTTCATGTCACAAACAAATACAGAACATGAACCATCATCTGCCAAACCCACCTCTGCCTCCCCAACCAGCCTCAAGTTTTACCTCATTCACCTCACACTGATATTTTACACCATCTTTCTAAAATGAATTCAAAGATAAGTGTCCCTTTTGAGACACCAGATTTCACGTTGTGATGAATGTTGACACAGAAATACGAGTCAGCCTAATTAAATGTGCCACTGAATAAGAGATTTTGAGGACGCTTGTGCTCTGAATACAAATTATGCTTTTATTTGTAAAAGATAATCTGTGGATTTGCAGCTTCTTGTCACAGTAGTACAATATGGATGTATATTTTTGCTTCATTTGAACATAAGGTTAGACATCACAAAACTGAGCAGGATTTTATTATTTATAATTAAAGAAGCTGCCTCAATATCTACAGCTGAACAATAATAAAAATTAATATCAGAATTACTGAATAAAAAAAATATTAGTCTTCAGAATAAAATGCAGTGTGGAGAGCTTCAGTGTAACAAGAAGAAATGACATATCAGCAGAATTTCATTATTCATAAAGCAGCAATCAACTTTTCTAAGCCAATGCCAATTTTAGGTTTCTCTTGCGGTTCTGCCAGGAGACTTAGCTGATTCAGAGAAAAAATGGCCAAATTTGATACCTCGGATGTATTACTAATTACTATACAAATAACTTGACCACAAGGTCAAGTTCAATCAAAAAATTCAATCAAAATTTGATTGAATTTTGGAAAGTCAAAATTCTATAAAAATCTAAATTCCAGATTAAAAATGGTAAATTACTTGTTGACATTGAAATCAATATGGACATGTTAACTTCCTGCACACCATTGGGATTTTTGAAGATATTAAACTGATGTACAAAAAGAGCTCAAGTTTGTTGAAGAGTGCAGAAAGGTTTGCTTCTGAGTGTCGATGTATAGGGTTTTTTATTTTTTTTACAGAACAATAAGAACTTCATCAATAATATAACAACGGCTGAGGTCTGTAATGTAGTATCATACATTCTCCCTGCTTAGAAGTTAAAAGCTATTTAGGAGATGCTCCAGTGGGAGAATGCCTCAGCTGCCTGCCAAACAACAGGGAGAACACAGTAGTGCTTATGGGCTGAGTAAGAGAAAAGCACAGATGTCTGCAAAAACAACAAAGGATAGAGTCTAGCTAGTGCCAGCAATTAAGAAGCTTCCTTTAGGATTTCTAGTTTGTTTCAAGTCAAACACAAAACTGAGATCTCGGGTACTGCTGGACTTCCTGTAGCAACAAGAATAAATGTATCAGATAATAATAAGAATCAATGTAAGGTTCTGTCGGAAATCTAAAGACTAATATAAGCAATATAATTCAGTAATATTGCAAAAATTGTTTCCTAAGCAGTTGGTTGTTGCTAAAGAGGTACTGAACTATTAAAACTATTTTTTTCAAAAACCTTGCTAAATAAATGTTTTATAAATAACTAGCGATCTTATGAACAGTTTACAATCCTAATCAGCTGGTTTCTTAACTGCAACAGCAGCTTGAAAACACAAGGTAAACAACTTTTAGAGCAAGATTATCAGAATTACTTGGACATATGTACAGACTAACAATGCAAAAGGATCAAGTCAGAAATAACACTTTACCTTTTTAAACTCTCTGATGGGATGCGTGATTTCAAAACAAAAATATGCTTTTTAATCAGAAATCTTATGTTTGGAGCATGTTTTGGTTTTTTTAAAGTTTATATTTAACCAATCAAAAAAACCATTAAAATTCACAGTTTCAAAAATTATGCTAAGCATTTTGATTTGCTGCTGTTCGCCATGTCATTGCCCTGCCTGTTTTAAAGTGTGAATACTTCAGGTGACCACTTTGGGGAGAAATAACACACCTGGAGTAAAAGCACTTGTTCAATCAAAGCATTAACTCCGGTTCTCTCCACAGTTCCCATTTTAACCCTGTTATTCTACAATCTACTGACTGTGCACTTGTCAAGTATTGTGGTGCATCCCTGGAAATTCATCTCAATCCCACAGCATGAGGCAGTACTTTCTGCTCAGTTCAAAGCGACATCATGCTGTGGTTGGCCAGGCAAGCTCCACAACAGGCCTAACGATGCAGCTGAGGTTTTGAAAAAAAAAAGACCTAATTTATGTGCCGATCAGCACCTTTTCAAACTTCTTAGCCGCCAGTCAGCACCTTCAAACTGCTTTCCCTAAAGAAAGTGTCTTTATCTGTCTCAAATCTCTGAGGAAATCAGTGCTGCGTTCAAAGCTCTGCTCAGTGTTAGTACTACAGAATGAGATGAGATTGACAAGCTTGTCACAGTGTGTCGGCACCATATTGTGAGTGAAATGCTGAAAGCATACTGCAGTGACAGCAGGCTTGGTGTTATACCTACTACAATAACAAGAATTACCAATAGTGTTGTGACAAAAACACAAGTTTAATGTTCGCTGTAGAAGAGAAAAGATTTCAACACACAGCCCACTCTGATAATTTAACAGACATAAAAATAAAGTTTGGATCTCAAACTGAAACTTTATCAGCTAAGAGCCAGCTGATTTCTTATTCCTCCGAACATCTAGGATAAATGTCAGGGTTTTCAGTGGGAAATGTTTTGAGCATGTTGTCCAGCCTTTTCTGTTGGCATGACAGGCAGTGTAGGAGAAACTGCCTGAGGCTCCCGAACTGCTCTGATGTGAGCCCAGCACTAGTCCAGAAACATCCAGCCATGAGCTAACGCTAACCGAAATAAACTGAACAGTGGGGTGACTGCTACAGAAACATCTGATCCTTTTCTTTTAGTTGCTTTAATTAGATGTAGCCTCACTCTGCTCTGGGATTATTTTAACTGAAATGTTCCTGCTTGGAATTAATAAAAGCAGACAGGAAGAGTAAAGATACTTCATTGATTCGACTGTCTGCTACAAGCCCATAGACAATCTGCCCTCATTCCTACCAAATGTTTGTTTAAAATCTAAGCCTTCATTAACCTGAAAGCCTGAAAAGCTATAATTTTCGACCTAATCCAACTCTTTATAGTATTTACCGCAACCGTGAAACAAAAGTATAGTGATAAGCTGTTTGTTCCTTGAACGAATCAATGACTATCAATAAATCTTAAAATATGATGGTATGCTAACACTATTATTTTGTGCCATTCTGTAGTACAACTGAGCCATTTTTTGTAACTGCTGTACTCGAAGAACCTTTTTATATAAAGGTTTGAGATATATTTGTGGACATAACTGTAGGCATGATCTATACTCAAACAATTTCTGACAGTTCTTTCTGTTCCTCCTCCCTCCAGTGGAGACACACCCAACTTGGCTAGAACAAAACCAAACATTAACCAGCTAGCGTGAGACTTGACAATGGAGAATTTTTCAATGGGGCATTTTTCTTATACCTGAATCAAGAGTTACAATGCACTCTAAGGGTATGTTCACACTTGATAGTCCAGTAGACTAAATTCAATTGGGGACGAAAATTGAAACATTTGCAACATCTGTCAAACAAACCAAATGCTTTTAAAAATATGTTCAACAGGTTGCATGTGGTGGTGCTGGACCAAGAACCAATGAAGGAAACAACATGAAAACCTCTGAAGAAACACTGAACACAACTTCCTTCTTCACAAAATGTAAGCAACGATGGGACGGTGGCAGATTTTAGCCATTGTAGAAATTCTCTTTTGTTGTTTGTAATAGACCATGAGTCATTTCTTTTGCTAGCGCATTTGTTTTTGCCGTATTTACCCAGAATGCCCTGCGCTACACTCCGCTTCCTGCTTTAGGAGCAGCCTCCGATCTACTTGGCATAGATATACGCATTCGAACTGCTAAACAGTTCACTTCGACTGAACAGAGACTCAAGTTTTTAGCCAGACCAGAGTTTGCTTTTTCAGTCCACATCAGTTTCATTGCGCATTCACTCCTCTCCAAAAGAACCAGACTTTCTAGGCAAGTGAATTGGAGTTTGATTAAAGCAGACTAAACATGAGGGCTGTGAATACACCCTAACACCTAAGACATCCTTGACTACAACTCATTGCAATTATATAAAAAGATGAATAAAAATCAAATAGGAGTTTTGATATATAAAATATATCACACAAGTTTCACATTAGAAAAGTTCAAGACTATTCCTGAATACTTGAAAGCTCTAGTCTGAGCAATTCAAATTTAAAGAGGTTTGGTTTCATCATAAAAGTTCCCTTTCCCCCCCAAAAAAACCAATTCTCTCTCAAAAATAAAACCCAAGGCCATGTTCAGTATATTACTGGTCCTGGCCAACATCTTGCTGCAGCATAAACCTCTGCTGCTGTGGATTGCTGTGTCTGTAAGCTGCAGACTGGTGAGTGCAGGAAGTAGTTTCCTTTAGGATGTCACTTTGTCAATTTCAGATTCTACCATTCAGCCTTGGATTATAAATAATGATGACAAATATTTTTTTGTAGTGCCATACTTCTATATTTTTGGCGACATGAATGGCTAGAAAAGGAATAAAAACTGTTCTTTAATGTATATGAACATCCACTGCATCAAACCACAAACTTGTATTTTAAGAGCTGCAGGTGAACAGAAATAAAACAATTCAACCTGTTTTTTTGTTTGTTTTGTTTTTTTTCCCCCTAATGTTAAGACCCCATCATCTCAGAGGGAATAGTTAACATTTCAGGGCTGGCTATCAGGAGGAAGGTTTATGTAAGGAGTGAGGAAGGCTCCAGGTGAGAGGCGGGAAGAAGAGGAGCTGATTTGCATGAGCTTTTCATGGAAATGTGGTGTTTATTTAAATAATACAAGCATTGGAGACTTTTTGTTGCTTGAAAGAGAAATATATGGAGTCCTGATGTTTATACACAGATATTATATTTTCAGGATTTTCACAGGAAACTTCTGATTCCAGCGTTGCTCTGACATCTCATAACTAGAGATTTATGTCAACCTGTAGCTATATGTAGTAACAAAATGATTCACAGTTGATTACCATAGTAAATCAGAAGTTGTTTTTTCAACACTGTCAAAACAGAAGATAAACCAACCGCTGCAAATTCAAAAAATATGTGGAACAACTGAATATGGTGCCTATCTCTGCCTGCAGAAACAGAAAAGAGAAACACCCTTGCACTCATGGCACGTTTGTTGCATCAGTAACCAGCCTCAGGCACACTAACGTACTCAACTGGTGCATCTTGTTTATTGTATATCTGTATAGTCTCTGCATTAGGTGAAATTCTCTATTCATAGCAGCACAGTTTAAGGACTTTACATTAGCCTTTAATAATAACCTTTTACCAGTGAAGTAAAGTCCTATTCATAACCTAAAATCCCTTGTGATGCTACCCAAGCTGCCTTAACTGGAATATTCTAAAGCATCATTATGTACATTAGAACCCAGCAGTGTGGCCGCTGCCCATATGTCAAAGCAGCATGAGCAATTGCAGATTCCCACAGTGATAGGGCATTTTAATTGGACTCAGTGGGACATCTTGTCAAGCAGGAGCAGACACAGAAAAAGACAGAAGCTCAATGGTAAACAACACAGATACTGTATATTAACCTTTTAATTTGAATGAACCTGGGTTTAAGCTCAAGGGTCATTATTCACTGCAATCGTTCTGGTGAATCAGTCAAAGTATTTCCACCCACCAAAGCGACACTTCCTTTGGTGTCCTAATAAAATCTCCTAATTCCTTCTGAGAGGAATTAGGAGGTTTGGACAACAGCTTTAACGAGATGTCATGGAACAAGATCTACGGATATTAAAACAAAATAATATTTCTTCCCAAACGGAGGTCTGTCTAACTGCTGTGTCAGTCTAACTTCTTAGTAAGAGTGTCCAATAACAGGAAGTATTTTCTGAATCGTTACCCTGTTGCACTAATGGCGTCCACAAACAAAGATCATTGTCTGCTGGAGAACAATGATGGCAACATCCTTTCAAATTACAGTTGCAGAATCTTCATACCCGGAAGAAACACAAAATAAGAACAGACAAGATGTTTTAATTAGAGCTGCCAAAAACAACTTTTGAACTGAATTGCTACTGACTAGCATTAGCAACTGCTTTTTAAATAATCTGAACTGTAACTGAAAAACTATAGCTAAAAAGCAGAGCTAATTTGACAAGTAAAAACTGAACTACATTATACTAAACACTGATTTACTAAAATAGTTTCAGATTTATAAAACAACAAAAACATGAATGTACAATATGAATTTACACTTGCGATAGAAAGGAAAAGAGGCTCTCAAGAGATTTTTTTTCTCCAGATGTTTTTTCCTAACTGCAGCTCCAACTCAGTCACAGCTGGTCTGTCACCATGTGACTTGACAACAGACTCAGTGTCTAATTTTAATGATGCTCCAAGTAAACATGAAAACATCTTTGTTTGCTGCATTTTAATTGTACTAAAAAATGTCTCTGAAGCTGTGATTTGTTTTTTTAGACTTTTTGTTACATTCAACTTGATCCCAAG
The DNA here is from genome assembly GCF_001444195.1 of Xiphophorus couchianus. Lineage (NCBI taxonomy): Eukaryota > Metazoa > Chordata > Actinopteri > Cyprinodontiformes > Poeciliidae > Xiphophorus > Xiphophorus couchianus. Next base: position 21,999,106 of record NC_040240.1, read on the forward strand.
ATAGTCAAGCCAATTTAATGCATTAAAGTTTACAAAATGTAGAATTATTGTAATTTAGTAAGTACTGTGTCAGAAATGTTTTGGGGCTCTGAAGTAAACATTTTCACCCTCTTCACTGCTCCTGGGTGGCATTTAGCTCATTAGTTGTTAGAGTTAAAGGGGTTGAAGTTGCTTATTAGCACAGACGTTCAGCGCCAACGTCTTTCTCTACACAAAAAAATACACGGTCTAATTAGAACATTGGACAGTGCAGCAGCATGATGTACAGCTATAGTTAATGATGTTGCACAATAACACAGTAAAACGGAGCCAAGAAGATAGCTCACTATTATAAACTTGAACATAAAGAAATCTCATTCACTTCCAGGCCAATTTTGTCTTAAAATGTTTGCAGTCACTCAAATTTAAGATTCAAGATCATGGGACCAAACGTGTGGGTTGTGGCCAAGACTGCATGATGTGAAGTAAAGATGTATGATGTTATCAGTCCTGATAATGCCACATTTACATCACTCCTCTCCGTTTCTGCTGTGCCTCTAACGCTATGTGAACTTTAGGATATTAGGGACTATTTAAGAGTCAGAAATGGGCATCTACTGCAGTTGAACTCCAATCAAACAAATATGTTATTGACATGCAAAGTGTGAATGACCAATAGGAGTTAGAACCACAGCTGCCTGTAGATAGCTCAAATCTGTGAATACTCTGTCTAAAAATTATTTATTTTAAAGTTCAACACTAAATGTAACCTTAATACGTACTACCACAGAAGCTAACATCAACAGTTTTTTCTTATCTCCATTACTGATTTAGTAAGTATTATTGACATTACAATAAGCACCAAGAAAAACAGATGACACTCCTAGATTTGCTGATTTACGCTGATTAGCATGTCAAGTAACAACATTGTGCCAAAGTATTTCAGCTTCTCAAGCTACATGTTTTTCCCCAATATTTTAGGAATGGTCTGCCAAATGAAATACAGAAATATTTTGTAAATAATTTTGACTTATGTTTCATATAAATGTCTGTGAATACTTAACCACAAATAGGGTGGGGTCCACTGTACGTTGGCAAATATTATTGCATTTCAAATAGTATTTTTACAACACTGATATTGCTTACACATGCAGGTTTTTAATAAGTATAATGGCAGAGGCATTGGTTTGGAATAAATCATTTTTAATCAGTTTTGACAGACCATTTTTTCAGTACAAACTAGTCAATCATCGATCACCATTGTTTGTGGTGAAACTGTCATTTTATGTCAGCAGCGCTGACAAATTGGTAGTGCATCATCGGCATGGACAACATATCGGCAGTGCCACATTTCTGCTGTAAGCGTACGATGTCTGAGAAGTAATTTGCTATTGTTTGGGTCAAATTGTCTCTAAAGGGACTCTTTTCACCAGTTTGACATTTACTGCTTTACAAATCATAAAATGCCAAAACATTGTGACCTTCTGTGTTAACTTTCTAGGGACTCAACACAGGGAAAATTAATCTAATCTAAACTTCTTTTTTTTTTTTTCCATTTTCTCAAAATGGAGAAAACTTATTAAAAAGTTTCTCGACTTTATTAAAAAGATTCTCAAAACTTTTTAATAACAGTTTTGAGAAACTTTTATTAAAAAACATTCTCAGCCAAATATATCTATTCTTTTCAATTCTTCATCACACATTTAGAAATGGATTTGATATGAAATCTTGTATACAACACACTCCGCAAAAAAACTAAAAAAAAAAAAGCTGTTAAAACAATTTAATTCAAAAACACTTTATTGATTTCAAGGAAATTAAATAAATGGGTGAGGTCGAGAGTAGCAAGGTAAGGCATTGATGTTGGGTTCATTTATGAGTCAACCCTGAAAACAACAAGAGTACTAAGCATAATACTGAGTCTCTGGGTAATTAAAACAGTCTCTGAGGAAACATCAAAGCTGTCTTTCAGTTTGAACATACAAGCTTCTGTCCTTGGTTCATCAAGGTGTAAAAGAAAACTCTGTTATTCATTGGGCAGTAGATAAATTACCAAGTGGAAAAAGACAACATTACCTAAAAAAAAAAGCTGAATTTTCGTCAATTTAATGAGCAGCTGGGGTGCACGGTAATAATGAGCTGTCTTGTGCAAAATAAAAGGATAAAGACAGTCAGGAGGTACGACTTTATCTCTTTCAGTTAAAACGACACATCTGCAACAGTTTCAGTATTATATGACTTTTGAATAAGATGTTAGATGTCGGGTAATACCATACAGCAAGCAGAAGAAAAACACATGATTCAACAAAAGTTATTAAAGATGAGAAAAAACTGATGAGTTCAATTCAGATTCTCCATAACTGGCAGGTTTGTCAAGTGTAAAACTTACTAGTCTCAGCAACTCTGAACAAATCTGAAATCCATACGACATAGACCAACGCATAGAAATAAAAATCATGACTTTTTTCCAAGCAAAGAACATGCAGATTTTCCTGAACTTTTCTACTACTGACTCAGAAGATGGTTTTAGTGTTTTGGACATTATGATGAGTCACTCTGGTCTTGAGACAAATTGCCTTAAGAGCAAATGAAACCAGCAATGACCTCACAAAACAGTCAATGTTTCTACCTACTTCCACAGTCTTGAAATAGAGCTGGTCTTATGACTGAGTAAACAGATTACTGTAGTGAAAACAACATATTCTTCTTCGAAAGCAGGAGGGTATGAGAATCAGCATCCTTTGCTTGTTCCATGTAGGGCAATTTGTGAGCCAGAAAAGAAAGAAGCTGGGAACAGCTTGGCACAAATCCGGGATAGAGAAGAACAGCCAAGAAGCGCAGTAAAGCTCACAAAGATTTAGTAATGGTGGGCGACGCATCATAAGTGGGCCATAAATGACTTGTAGTGCTTGGACAAGAAGGTGTAAGATTGCAGCTTTCACCCCTCACTTGCATGGAACTCCAAAGGGTCCACAATTTTTAAAAAATCAATAAATGTCAACTTACATGTGTCAAAAACTAATTAAAATGAAAACAAGTAAATCAATTATTAAATATGTGTAATTAAATTAGTCTCATAAAATACTTTATTTGCTATAGGCCAGAATCAATCAGCAGGTGAGTATCAGACTTAGCTAGTAAATATGATTTGTCAGTAGAGGTCTTATTGTGCAGGTTAACCAATCAAATGTTCAGATCTACCTGGTGAAATACAGTGATATTTACATTTATATATACAGTAACTCCAAAAATATTCATAACCCTGACAGAATTCAATTTATTTTTCTAAATAAATTTGTTTCTCAAAGGATCAGGATCTCTTTATGGAATAAAAGACTTAGAACTGCCTTGTTGCTGAATTGTGCTACACAAATAAACTCGACTTTACTCTCACAGTAATAAATATGGATGCAATATATATCAGCATTAACACCAGTGTCATTTTTAACATAATGGTATCAGTTCTATAAGTAAAACTTATAGAACACTGTTATTGGCTGATATTAATAACAGTGTTTATTTTTATCTTGGTGTTTGTGTCTCAGGATGTTAAGGGGTTTGCCCATGTGGTATTTGTTTAGTGATAGTGATGTAGCCCAGGACTGGGGTGTGTTTAGCTGGTGCAGAAAAGCAAGGTCACCACTGTGGTCATTTTTTACAGTGTTGAAAGGTTATTAGACATTCAATATTGGCATTAGTTTGATATCAGACCAAATTTTCATTTCTGTGCACCTCTAATGATGAAACCATATAAACACAGATATCAATTTTGAAAAAAGAAATTTAACTTCTTTTTTTTTTTTAAAAGTACACTGAAAATTGCTTAGAGATTTCTAACAGTCAATAAAAGAAAATGTATTGGCACTGCAGCAATCTTACCCTTCTAATAGCTGCTGGGATATTTTGACAATTTGCCCTTGATAATAAGATCAAAGTCTTTGAGATTGTAAGGTGTCCTTGCCATCACACTAATCTTAAGCTCCTCTCACAGGTTTTCTACTTGTCTTATGTCGGCCTTACCAAAACGTACAAGTTGGTTTCATTTTAAAGAAAACTTGTTAAAATTAAATGGTTACTTTCTCCCTAAATCTGCCTGCTGTATGAATAATTTTGGACGTAACAGTATGATATTGACGTTTATTGCTTTTACTTTTCTTAACAAAGCTGTGTTTTAGTTTTATTATTTATGTATTTAGTCAATTATTGTCATGTCATGATAATTATTCTCACTCAGTTTAATCTGAACACCAAGAGAAATAACTATTTATAATTTTTTATTTTATTTTGGGACTTCTGGTACTGGATGAACAACCTTTCTGACGGACTGGAACAGTAGGAGTGGCACACTCTGGGTCCATGTCTCCAGGTCTAGATATAATTCAACATCAACCCTGGTCCTGAAGGTTCAATGCCCTCCAAGTTAAACATGCAGGGAAATGTATCTTGAGGAGCAGGGATGGAGAAAAATTACAATTTACTTTGTTTCATATCAATACACATATGAATGCTTCTTCTGCTAGTGTTAATGCGAAATTAAGTTTTGCTTTATGGCCTCCAGTGCCAACTTTGCAGTTCACTGACAGACTGGTTACTGTTTATGTGTGAAACAAACCCTTGTGCTTTAAGGGTTTAGATTCACCACTAAAATTAATGCAAGTTCAACAGCAACCGCTTGATGTTATCACGTTTACATCAGTATGTCAACTCATTGCAAGCTGAGGGCTTGATCTTCTGATTTATTGCAGCCTCTATGTATAGAATTGCATTTAAACTTTAGCACAAATAAAAAAAACACATTGGTTAAATAAAATTTCCTGCCGACGGAGTAGAGTTTACCAACAATGGGTAAAGTTTGCACCCTGCTGTGTACAATACATAAACTAAAGCATTTTACTTCACTCACGTGGGCCTCCCATCAAATCTCAGTTTGTCATGGAGCTGGCACCTTTAATACGAGCTGTTAATTTCTTACCTTGAGCGATTGCTTTGGACTCGAAAATCTGAAGCTCCTGCAGTAAACACGTCCTCTCATTCGGGTGTAGACGATAAATGAACTCTTTGGCCCTTTTGGGAGAGTTGAGCGGCTCCCTGGGCTCGTTTCTCCCATGTGTTCCCATCCAGCGGCACGGCGAGTGTCGCGTTGTCCCCGGGAGTCTCAGCGCCACAACCGCCGCTGCTGGAGACTGCCTCAGTCCCGACGGTAACTTCTGTACAGTCGGCCAGAGAGCTTTCCGCAGGCATACCTTAAGCATTGTCCCGGTATACATAACTAAGTCAGGTTATAACATGTAAAACCTAATTTATTTGAGGGTTCTTCGAACGGCAAGGTACGAAGACGACTCTCCGCTCCACCAACGACTGGCGCTGGGGCTCAAAGTTGCTTGTTGGTCGGTCCTACTAGCCTCATTCGACGTCAACTAAAGAATGAATTGACGACTTTTAAAATCTGTAAATCCCGAGCAACACGTTAAGAAAACGGACATAGTCTGTTTTCGCGCTGTCCGTCGCCCAACCCTCATAATCTCCTAGAACTGGGTGGCCAGGAGTTTAACACACGAAGTTCAAACCGCAACCGAACTGGAACTACAAGAGTCAAGTCAGGAGGAAAACCGGAAGCTGTTGATTCAGAGTTTAGAAGTAAAGCTTAGTGTTTCCGGTTATAATTTTCATAATAAATTTAAACATTATTTCTAAGGATAGATAATTTTTTTGTCCTACTTATATTGCATTTTTACATAGCCAGATCTTTGAATGTATAGCTATTTTATTCATTTTATCAAAAACGAAGACCTAATTATTTGTTTCTGTCACTTAAGAATTTCGTCCAAAATTTAACAATCTGCAAAATGTTAATGTTTTCGAAGTTCAAATCAAGTCTATTAAGGAATTATGGTAATACTGAAACGTTACCTGTATGGTGGAACAGCACCCTATAGTGGCTAATTGAATCAACATCTTTATACATTACATTTTACAGTGGGTTAGTATTTATTTAAGAATGGAATGTTAAAAAAATTGGGGAAACCACAGTAAAAAATTCCAATAAAGACAGTGCTCAAAATGCAATATCAAAGACAATTTTATTTACATAAGTCTTTTTAAAACAAAAGGCAAAATTAACAGCTTTTACCTTTCAAAAAGCTTTAAGATTAAACTAACAAACAAAATCCTTCACAGCTCGAGCATATTAAAAAGCACAGCTTTCCAATCATATTCCCTAACACTTGATCAGGTTCCTCGTAGGTCATCCTCAACTACCAGTCTGTATGTGTTATGATCATGAGCTTGTAGATAAACCCTCACAGAATTCAAGATTATTAAATCTTTACCACAATACTCAGATTTATGCTTGAAAATATTTTTCAAATCAATAAATTCAATGTTAAGATTTCTAGGTACTGAGGTTGACTATATTCTAGTTTCAAGGCAGAAAAAATAAAGACTTTTCAGTCAACTTGCCTTAGTCATGTACCAGGCGTTAACATTTTTTAACAGTAAGAAATATTGCTCAAAATTGCAATGTATATCATAGGGTATATGACAAAATATTTGCAAAAATCATAAAATGGTGGTAGTTTTAGAAGCTGTGGCTGCCCCCATTTTATTGAAGAAACTCCTGCAGTAGAACTCGAGACAAGAAGCTGAAGCTCACCCCATCAGCCATATTGCACAAGGGATACATTGAAAAGTTATGCTATTAAGAAACAAGACTGCATGTTTAATGATTGATATAACCATCTGGAAAATGACATCCATCCAGCAGAAAAATATTTCACCTGATATTTTAAAAATACTTTTTCCCTTTCAAGTAATGTGTATACAACAGTTGGCAATTTTACCATCATTTGTTTTTTAAATTGCAACTGATTTTCTTTTTCTAGAACCAGTAGTCTTACTACAAGTAAGTCGTTCTGTACCTGAAACAGGCATTTAACCTAATTTAATAACTTGTGCAGAAAAATGTAAATATTAATAGAAACAAATCACCTGAAACCTTTAATATTACAGAGAACATGTGCACAGGTTTCATCATATGTACGACAACGTACACAGTAAGTGAGGTCACAGAAGAGACCAGTAGTAAGCAATGAGAGGTATATCAGGGACTACAGTAGCAAGTTGATCTTTAATCAGACGAACCTCGATTTTTCCACCAGCGAGTGCCTTCACACCGGCCTATTTCACAAGGATTTCGCTTAAAGGACAAAAACACTGAGTTCACAACAAACCTGAGCCAATCAAAATCTACAAATTGTTGAATGATAGGAGATCAGAGCTGGTATGAGATGAGTTTCTGCAGCTTTCACAAAAACCAACCACAAGAAACTCATCAAATCAATTACTTATGATTGAAAACTGATTATTTTAGAAAATCTAAAACAGCAGGTTTGTCAAAGGACTAAGGTGACAAATGAGAGAATGACAAAAAGGAGAATGGATCCAAAACTAAACAGATCAGAGAATTGAATAAAAAAGTATTTAAATTATCCAGCATCTTCTATAAATTACAAGGGAGCATGACTATTTTAAGTCACTGTCTAAGCACATTAAATGTCGGCACATATCCCAGAGGCATCCTGATAACACCACTTTCCCTGTAGGTCTTCAAAGACGAACCTTAATAAAAACTGATTTTTGTATAACCGTGTCAAGGCAATGAGAACTTGAATTTTTTATGAATTTCTGATGACTTTTCAATGGAAATTTTAGAAAAAGAGCAACATGAGTTTTTGGTCTACATCTTGCCCACACTTCCACTCAACACACGCACACACAGACAGAGCAGCTTTTACTCTTCCCACAAGCTCTTATAGAGTAAAACTCAAAAGAAACTAAGGAGAAACAGAGACTGGGATCCCTGACAATTTTCCGAGAACAATTTAAGTGTTCTTTTTAACTTAAATATAATAAAGATATAGGTATATTATTTTCTATAGATCCTCTCTCGTCAGTCTTCTGTAGAGTCTGTGTCGTCATTTATATACTCTTCTTCTATCGGTGTGCTGCCATTCTGAGTGCCCCACTCGTCTTCGTCGTACTCTATGCTGTCGTTGTCCTCCACCAAATCGTCGAGCCCCGCTGGTCCTCCAGCGGCGTGCGCCCCGGCTACAGCTCCGTTTGGCACCAGCTCAGCTACCGGCTGTCCGTGCGGGTTTTCTCCTTGAACCGGCGGGCCTGCTGGAACGGCGTCCTGCGGCGCTGCGTAGCCTCCGTTGTTGTTGGAGAAAGCAGCTCTGTCTCGGCCATCGTCCTCGATGTAAACTCTCTGGTGGCACATGGGGCATGTGTCCTGGATGTAAAGCCACTTCCTCAAGCACAGCGCGTGGAAGTGATGGTGACATGGCGTGAGGCGCGCTGAGCTGGCAAACTCCTGGTAACAGATGGCACACACGTCCTCAATCTCCCTCAGCTGGTCGCCTCGGACCTCTGGCAGGGAATTGATCTTCTTCACGGCGGTGCGTCGGTTGATGAAGGTCTTCCAACCATTCTTGGCCTGAAGGTAGATGTTGAAGTAGGCGTGCAGACACATCATGCAGGCACGGATCTTGCTGCCCTTCTCAAACATCATGGTG